>NC_141700.1:235803921-237194846 GCF_964263255.1 Lissotriton vulgaris | reverse complement strand
AATCCAAAGGTGGATTCTTGATGAAGAGTGCCTGAAAGCAGAGGGGAGAGTCTGAGTCACTCAGGAGTGAACAGGGGCTCGGTAGACGAATGCCCACTGATGTCGGGTGCTTCAGGTGTAAAGAGAGAGTTCTTGACTCTGCAGCCACGGGGACCAGGAGACGTTGAGGACAACCAAAGTTCAGTGGTTTCTAGTTCAGAATCTTGTTCACGTCAAATCTAGGGTTCTACAGCCAGGTAAGCCCTTTTGTACCCATGGGAGAGGGATGGACATATTCAGGGGACCCTCCCAGGGAAGGGTCAGGACAGTGGAGAGGTTACTCCCATGTCCTTTGTCCAGTTTCTTGCCAGAGCAGGAGCCAGTGGCTCCCAGGACTGGTTTGAACTGGACTATGCACAGGGACACCAAATGTGCCCCTCATGCAGACATTTGGTCGCTGGCAAGCGCACTCACCCAAGCCTAATATGCTAAATTCTGTCTGGGAGGTGGTCACACCTCCCTATGACAGGATGCCTATTGTTCTGCCTTCTCTTGTTAGAGCTTGGCTCAGCAGCAGGAGGGCAGAAATGTGTCTCTAGATGGCAGCAACCATTTTGGGCAGCCCTGGACTAGAAGGCTGGTACCTGGAACACCAGAGACCTCACATAGCTCGTTTCTGACCTGTGGAATCATACCTCCCACACTGGTTACTGGTGTGGGAGTATGATTCCACAATGTTTGAGATTAAACACGTTAGGGTTACTTTCAGCCGTTTTAGAGTTGATCATTACGCGGCTGCATAATGCCACTCTATATGTTGCAAATGGCTGATAAACTGACAACCCGGGAGTATGGACACCGTAGGCTGCATGGGTGTCCTGCTCATGCAGGGGCACCCTCTCACTTAGAACTAAGCACCCTGCCTTCAGGATTAATAAGGCCTGCTATATGGGTGACAAAGGGTTTTTAGTGCGTTGACCTTTAGATAAAGGAAGCCTATATTTAAAGTAAGAGGTGCATGCATGACCACTCATGGATGCCATAATACATGCTTCAGCCCATGGGAGGCCTCTGAGGTACCTATGCCCTGCGACATGGGTACCATATACTAGGGACTGACAAGGGTACCCCAGAATCCAATCTGGAGTGTACCGAAGTACATGGCATAACAGTTTAGGGAGAAAGCAGATAGAATGGGGTCCTGATTAGCAGGATCCTAGTCAGACTAGTCAAAAATAGTATCACATGAAGCAAAAAGTGGGGGTAACCATAAGAAGCAGATCCTACTTTCCTACACCCTCCCACAAGGCCCGACTGCTATGGGTCTTGCCCATCACTTAGTGCTGTACCTGCCCCTAAACCAGTCATCGCCAGCTGAACTGAAATGGAATGCTTGAAGCGATTTGACATAGAAAGCTGGCCACTCGCAGGACTGCACTCTATTCCAGCACTGCAGGTCCACATTAGCTACATCCTATGCATGCTGCTTTACATCTCACAATGGCACTCTGATATGAGATGCAAGTAACAAAGTCTATCTGAGCAGATCTTCCCAATCACTTTGCTCACAAACATGCCTGTTCAGGATCATGAATTGTAAACAATATTTCAGACTGGACAACATAGTGCAGTTACCAGATAAATATATTATGAATTTATGATCATATCAGGATTTATCCAGAGTGATGTAACACAAAGTCTAACCATGGCCATAGAAATAGAAAGAAAGGCTTGCAAATGTCTTGTTTTTTCAATGGCCGTAGAATATTCATAACCGGTGATAACCATTTCAGCAGAAATTCTAACTGGAATTTGAGTGATCTGTGTGAGAAAAATTTCAATTTGGTTGATGAAGGAAGATAACTCCGGACAACTATGGAACATATGAAGAGAATCTGCGGAGGGAAATTTACATCTTGCACAAAACAAACCTTTACCCCCACTAACAACCCCCCATCTAACAAGTTTTGCAGGAGTGTAATACAGGTTAAACATAGCCATATAGCTTTGTGAGCGAAGAGTACCAGATACTAGCACGGACCTAGCTAATACCAATGGAAATTTCAAGTCGATAAAGGGTACTCCAAATTTTGTCGCCCACTTATTATTTTGATCATCTAAATCATCAGGAAGTTGAGATAGGAAAGTTTGGTATAAATCACCAATTTTCATTTTCCTTCTGATAGATTCACCTATTGGAAGTTTTTGAAACATTATTGGATTTTGAGAAAGGTTTTTATCCCATAAACTTCTTAATTGAAGATATTTAAAAAAATTATTAGACTGCAAATGAAATTTTTCCTTTAAGAAGGTAAAGGAAGCTATTTGCCCTAGATATGCTAGGTCGCCGATCTCCTTTAACCCAAGAGCTATCCAAGTGTTTGCTACCCCCTCTTGAAATATACTTGGAAGTAGTCTAGAGGCAGTTAAAGGGGTATAATAAGTGAGCTTAGAGATATGAAAATGTCTGCGAACTTTTTGCCATACCGAAAATAATGCCCACAATACCTTAAATTTAGTTTTTTTGAAATAGCTCGGTTCGAGTATATGAGTAAGTACCCCTTTTGTGGAATCTCCTAATGATATTGAGTATATTGAGGGTGAGAGATGGACCGGAAGCTCAGCAGCGACCATGGCTGCCCAATAATAGAGAGTTAAATTTGGGACTGTTCATCCTCCACGGTCCTGCGGAAGACAGGTCCACTTAGCTGCCCGTCTTGGTTTACGATATGACCATAAGAATCGTTGACATATTCTTTCTGCTTTCTTTAAAATTAAAGAGGGGATTAATAATGGAATAGATCTAAAAAAAATATAAGAATTTAGGGAGAACAAACATTTTAAGTATATTGGACCGACCAAACAACGAAAGATGTAGGTGATCCAGCCGCTCTAATTTATTATGAAGGGAGTCAATAGTAGAGGAGTAATTCAAATCTAAAATCTGGTCTACATCAGACGAGATTTGAACGCCAAGGTATGTTGCTTCGATGTTATGGAAACTTGAGAGATGGGCATGGCCGCTGATTGTAGAATTTGAGTTTTTGCAATATTTAATTTATAACCTGAGATTAAGCCAAATTGAGCTGCCAAAATCTCCAAAGCAGGAAAAGATTGGGCGACATTATCTGTTAAAACTATGATATCATCAGCATATGCCAGTGACTTATATTTAGTTCCGTGTACGATAATGGGGGAGATAGTCTGAGAATTTTCTATTGAACATAAAAAAGGATCAATGAATAAGGCAAAAAGAAGAGGAGAACAGGGGCATCCTTGCCGGGTGCCCCTGGTGATAGAAAAATAATGTGATTCGTTACCGGAAATACGAATTTTTGCAGTTGGGGATATATACAGAGCTTGCAAAGCTTTAATAAAATTTAATGTATAGCCCTTCCAGGATAGAACACCCCATAGATACCCCCAGGAGACCCTGTCAAACGCCTTCTCGGCGTCTAACAGGATCACCCCGAGGGCGGAATTTGTAGTCTTTGCCCAGTCTAGGAGAGCTACTACTCGCCTAATGTGGTCCGTTGTATCCCGCCCGGGGATGAACCCATGTTGCCGGATAGAAACCAGTGGGAGAATTGTTTGATTTAGACGAAGAGCCAGTATCCTTGAATAGATTTTGGAGTCTGTGTTAATTAATGCTATTGGTCGGTATGAGGCCGGATTTAATTCATCCTTACCTTTCTTTCTGAAAAGTACAATAGTAGAGTGTCGCCAAGAATCGGGAATTAACCCCGTCTGGGCGAGACAGAAAACTTCTAGCATTTGCTGCCTAAATAGATGTGAGAAAGTTTTATAGAATTCTAGGTGAATGAGATCCGGCCCTGCAGCTTTACCATTAGAAAGTGATTTCATGGCCATCAGAACTTCCTCCCAGCTAATGGGTTCAGCCAGGATTTGATTCTGATCGTCGGTTACTTTTTTGGTGTCAATAGATTGAAAAAACTGGTCTAAACCAGATTGTTGCTGTAGAGTTGTATTAATATCTTCAGTATATAAGTTTGTATAGAAGTCAGCAAAAACATTTATAACACCGGTAGGTGTATCCTGAATAATACCCGAGCGGTCTTTAACCCTAATAATCTGGTTGGCTACAGCCCTTTGTTGAAGGCGTTTTGCTAAAACCTTACCAGAGTTTTCACCCAATTCGTACATTGAGGTATGAAATTGAGCGTATTTAGTTGCTATAACATTGTAGAAAGGCTCTAATAAGTTAGATTTGGCTATAGCAACTAATTTCATACTAGCGGCTATATCTTCCCCGTTACGAATGTTAGAGCTTAAGTCCAACTCGGCTTGTTCAAGAGCTACGAGTCTAGTTTTGAGAGTTTGCTGATCGGTCTTCCGGCGATAAGAGGCGAATCTTTTAGTTTCGCCGTGCAATGCAGCCTTGAATGTATCCCAGACGATACTGACCGAGGCAGTACCGGTATTAATTGTAAAGAACTCTAAGATCCATAAATTAAGTTGTTCTTGATATAATTTGTCAGTTAATAGTTTTCTGTCAAATGTCCATGATCTAATTTGATTGATAGAACGATCCCAGGGACAAGTAAAGACTATAGGGTTGTGGTCCGATATAGTTCTTGGGTTAGTTTCAATCTTAAGAGACCCGACAATTTGGTGAGAGGTGAAGACATAGTCGATACGAACCATTTTATTGTGGGGTATTGAATAAAACGTGTAACCCTCTTGATTTGGATGGTGATAATGCCATGTGTCCGACAGACCATGTTCAATCAGGAGAATCCGAAGTGCCTTAAAGACTTGGGGCTTTCGTCCGCTATGTGTATTATGCTTTATTATATCTAAATGGCAAGGCATATTTATATTAAAATCCCCACAGAAAAACAACGGGTAAGGCCACATAGCTAACTCTAGGTTTAGATTCCTTATAACCTGTGGGTCGTCTAAATTGGAAGCATATATTGAACAGATAGAGAACGAACGGCCATTAATCACTAATTCTACTATTAACCATCTACCAAAATTGTCTTGTTTTGCTCTTATAACACGCCCTAGCCCAGTCTTTAAGATAATGGCAACTCCCCTGATTGTAGAGGTCTGTCGAGTACAGGCCGCTAACTCATAACCTGGTAATCTAAGATAGGCTCGATTGCGCCAAGGAATATGGGTTTCCTGCAGACAGATGATATCCACCTGCATCACCTTCAGCAACTCATAAAAAATCCTGCGTTTCTTAGGGTCATTTAATCCACAAATGTTCCAGGTTACACATTTTAATATAGCGAAAACCATGGGATTTGATCAAAAAGTGACAGCTGTAAATAGCTATAAAGCCTTTTATAACAGATATAGCAGATATAATTAAAATCAGATTGTTTTTTGCTGAGAAATCCAAAGATTAGTACTACATCAAATACATTCGAAAAATGAAACCAATTATAAATGGATAAACTGGTCAACTCTGTCCACCACCACCACACCACCCCAAAACCCACCCAGGTTAGCCCATCTACCCCATCTAATCCCACCCCCATACCCGATGAGCCCCACCCCCCTCCCCCCCAACACTGGGCATCAGGACCGTAGTCCTTGTGATGGTTGAGTAAGCGTTACCCCACACTCCGCTGAACCAAGTGTTCCCCCTTTTCCAAATATCAGATGACCAAGAGATCCTAAAAGGACAAAGGAATTACATCATTTTAAATACATCTGGCAGGTCATCGAATGAGAACAACAAGAAAAAAGACATAATGAAACATAAAGAAAAGGAATGACCACTGTCATATTTTTAGACAATCAAACTGATAATGTCTTGCTTGACTTAGGCTACATTGAGTCCAAAAATTCCTTAGCGGTAATCTCCGACATAAAGAACCTCGTCTGGCCCTTGAAAATAACTTTTAGTTTTGCTGGGAAGAGCAAAAAAACCTGGGCGCCCTTAGCCTGAAATAAGGGAATCTGTTGCCGAAGATGCCAGCGACGAGTAACCGTCTCCGAGCAAAAATCAGGACGAACAAAAAATTGACATTCTTTAGCAGATCGCTTCTTATTAGGTCTTGCAAGATCAAATATGCGTTCACGGGCGAGAAAGTTATTGAAACAGAGCAGGATGGCGCGAGGGTAGGGGTTGTTCGTAGCTGTAGTTAATTTTTTCCTGTTTAACGGAAAGCGATGTGCCCTTTGAATCTCGAGATTCCAATCCCACTGAGTGACGTCCGGAAAAGCTTCAGTGAAGAGCTCAACTATGAACTGCCTGACATCATCGCCCTCTTTGTTTTCCTCTATCCCCAAAACGCGAAGATTATTCCTTCTCGCCCGATTTTCAAGATCCGTGAGTTTCCATAAAATGTCATTGCGTTGCTCTTTGACCTCTATAACTAACTCTTTCTGAGTAACAGCAGCGTCTTCAAGAGCAGAAATCCTATCCTCCGCTTCAGCCACCCTGGTGGTAGTCTCAGTGCATGTTTTGATAACCCGTCGGAGAGAGTTCTGCATTTTACGACAGGCCCCCTGCGTTCGCATATATTCTTGTTTAGTTGCTTCTCTATGCATCATGATGGTTTGGTAGATCGTTACCAATGAGATTTTTTCAGGGATATCTGGCATAGTGGCTCCACAGGCATTCTGCAAATTTAAATCAGATTGTTGATTAGGGTAATCCTTCTGCAGATTTTGCTGACTGGACAGAGATGATAGCTTAACAGCTGGAGCTTTGCGAACAGTATCAATATTTGAATCTTTCGGTAACTGATTAACACGCCAATCTGCAGAGTCACTATCATAGTCCAACCACTGAAGCTCCGGATGGTCAATGTCGTCCTCCCCAGATAGAGAATGGTCAGACACAGAATAGAAATACTCAGTAGACTCGCTAACCTCGGACCCCCTAGAATCATGGGAGCACTCTGTAGGCAATTCCAATAAAATGGGTGTGTTACTATTAACAGACTGAACTGCATTACCCAGCATGCACTGGACTGGAGAAGTCTGGCCGGGAGAAGAATCAAAAACAGGACCTGGAATCTGGAGGACTTCTTTTACTGAAATAATGTTATTAGCTGATGCGAGGAGTTCAATAGGGGGGGGCTCTGTCGAGATAGAAACTTGCAAGATAGGAGCAGTTACAGAAGTACTCACCCCCCGAATTTTCAGCTTGCACTGCAGCGTGGGAGCCATTGCCATCGCCTGTAATGGAAGTTTTCCCCTTCATTCCGGGTTTATTGAACATTGCCGGTAGCGTCTCGGCCCTGATAACAGTCAGAGCGGGAGTCACCGGTGCAGATATATCAGTACCAGCGGGACGGGCCTTCTGAGCCGCAGCTGCAGCTACGGTTGTGAGGCTCTTCTGGTCCGCATCCTGTTGGCAACGAGCAGTACTGCGAGTTTTCTGAGCGGCACCAGCCGCTTTCGAGAGCACCTTCGGCGGCTTAATTTTCCCTGCTGCTGCTGTCGGCACTACCGGTGACGCGGAGCAATCACCTGCGGAGCGCGGAGGAGAGGGATCGCCGGACCGATGAGAGGAGGGCCCCAAGGAGAAGAAACCAGATGAGCAGCTGCTAGGAAGAAACTGGCTTTCACCTTGGGGATGCCCAGTAATGGGTTATCTCGCAGGGGAATACCAGGACTGGTTCCCTAAGCAAGCGCTGGGACGCTTTCGGGCAGCCATGCGCTCTACAAATCAAATTTCATTTCATGATGCGTAAACGAGAAATAAATGCCATAAGACAGATTAGGTCCGTGATTTTTTAGCGAGTGGAACCAGGCAAAATTTTCGTCAGAGCAGGAGCACAGTGGTCATACGAGGGTCCGCTATGGCTCAGAGGAGAAAAACGCCAACTCACTCGGCCGAGCACACGGCCGCCATCTTGCCACGATTGTCTCAAATTAGTATAAACTTATTTTGACTTGTACTTATGTGCAGGGCACAAGCGGGGGTACACCCAGGTACATGGCGCCCACCTACTATTTTCACAGGGTGGACGCCGTCCCCCCTGCCAAGAAGTTGGGCCACACAGAAATATGCTGAACTGTTCCTGGTGTAAGCCACCGCAACACGTTCAGCAGCACCTGTACCTTGTCTGCTTTTAATTCCCAGGAGCAATGTGCAGGTAGCGAGGACGTTTTTTTTCCACCTCCAGCTACGCTGAAGTTAAGAGGCTATCAGGTCTCCTTTTGTTTAAATATTGTGACTGGAGGAGGCCTGGAACCTCACACCTAATTGTAATTGCCACATAGGGGGAGACAAAGGCACACAGCTTGTTATCTCTTCACAGGTACTTCAGAGAGGCATGCATTTGCCTTTGTTCAATCCCTGTATATAAGAACTGCATGCACTGTAAAAATGTTAGATGTGTTGGTCTGTCCCAGTATTTGCACAAATAAGTTCAGTAGCACTATTTTATTTATTTTATAGCGCTACACAACCCAATGAAGGGTGTCCGAGCTCTTTACGTAACATACATATTATACATTGACAATAAATCATATACATGTGTAAATCAATGTATAAGATGAGTAACACGAGACAGGATTACAAGGTGTAGGAGTCACATGCCCTTCATAGCTCACTGTGCTATAGTACAAGGATTACAATTTATGAACTGCAGGAATTACTGTCTATCTAAATAAAATAAAAACGTCATCTGCATGTTACGTGATTTACTTTGCAGGAGACACATTAACCTTATTCTACTTTGATTCAAATCTGGGACTTCACAAAACACAGATCTCTCCATCAAATGCGTTAAACTCCAGAGTTATCTCACCATTATTACTATTCTCTGAGATGTACTAGGCACCTTTACAGCAGATGCCTTAACTCAATCAAATATTATAAAATGTAGACTTTGCAACCACTTAAGCATGACAGATCACCTGCCATGCACTCCTTGTTTCTAATATCTTTGTGGAAGGGCTTAAAAATATAAATGTATTAGTTGAGGCCCAGAATTTGTGTTTGGGATTTTGCCACTCTTTTGGCATAATCAAGGGTATAGATTGCTCTGTGTGACAATTTTCTAATTTCAGAGTAATTATCAACGACTAGGAGTTACACTTCCTCATGAGCAAAATCAAGCAATGAAGGCAAGGGAAACATATAAATATCAAAAATTACACCCACACCCTCCTCTAAAAGTAAATTAAATGAGTGACACAACTTTGCAGACAAACTAGAGACTGCTGAGTTTGGTGTACCCTTGATCTCTGCCTGATTTGGAGCACTGCACGCATCAGATCTCGGCCCTGTGTGCCCTGTCCTGCAATTATTGAGCTGCCTTTTGGTAGCAGGGCTTACTGTCTGTGTACAATAGACTGTAGGGTCACTCTGTGTGTAGCAGTGGGCACCACAGAGTCTGCAGTGGTGTGATGCTGTGTGCATTCAAGAGGCTTGCAGCTGTGAGCACTGTATAGCTGTGCACGATGTTGTATGCATGCAGGAGAGTTGCATTTTTGTGCAGTGTAGCTGTGCATGATTCTGTATGCATGCAGGATGCTTGCATCTGTGTACATGGTATAGCTGTGGGCAGCAGACCTTAGATAACATGCCTCAGGCCTCATCTCTCAGACTTGGCCTACATATGTCTAGAAGTCTGTGTGTAGAAAGCTTCAGTCTGCATACAGTGTGCCCAGGCCTCAAACTCTGTGAGCAGCAAGCCTCCAATTTGGCATCATACCCAAGGGCTCAGACTCTCCATGCATAAGACCTCAGTCTCTGACTGTTCGCTCCAGTTTAAGGCTTTCGCTGCTCAGCAAGCTACGGACTATCTAGAGCAGCAGGCCTCTTGATGTTGGTTTAGCATTCTGAGAGGTTCAGTCTCCAAGCTACACGTTTATTAATCTTTGCTGTTTTCTATAGCGTGAACAAGACCCTCATCAGAGCACCTTTAAATAATCCTAGGAAAAAACTTACTTTAAAATAATATGCAACTGTATTTCCATCAGGCGCGCAACACCCTTTGGGCTCAAAGGGCTTCATCCCCTGTCGTGTGTGTCAGCCCGGGCTGAGACAGCTTCCCGGTCTTATTGCAGCCGCATCCGAGTACTTGACAGGTCTTTAAAATACCATTTACTTGTTAACGAGGCTTTGTTGTGTTTTCACCCCTTCTTAGAGCCCCTGCATCTCCACTCTGTCTATTTCTGGAAGAATTAGCTCCCCTCTCGAAATTTTTATTAGCCCCCCCTCCCCAAAATTTGGCTCTAGTTGCGCCTTTGATTTCCATACATGGGACGCCGGCAGCCTCAGTACTTTTTCAAACTGTACAAGAGCACCTAGCTGCCAGTAACTAAATACATGAAATCCCATCCCCTGAATTAAAATGTCTTTAATTGTCCACGGATAGCATTTCGTTCAAACTTAATTCAGGAAAGCATGCCTCTCAAGAATCAAAATTCAGCAGTGAGTGGAACAAACCCGACTCCTGCAGTGGACCGCTTATTACACTTTTTGTGTTTCTTTAACAACATTTTATGGATGCAATTCAGTATTAGGACATTGCAGCTGCCAGTGTTCATGACGCGCACATCCCATGTTAGCACTTTTCGAGTGAGCGAAGCGTAAAGAAACACTAATGGTTTCATTCACATTGAAATAATAATTTGACACGTTTCCTCTTTGTCATGAAGCCTAACATAATTCCTCAGGAGACAGATCATTGTTGTTGGCACTGGAACAGACATGGCATGAATTTGGAGTAGTAACGCGTGTAACCAACTTGGGCAGAGGATTGCGAAATGACGGAAGATCACCCGCCTAGCTCGCCTCTCGGTGGTGAGTACGGTCTCCCTCGGGAAATGAATTTGCAACAGCGTGGGTGAAGGGAGGGGGTGTTCATTGATTTTAATTGCAGCTGAGTCCGGACGCGGCGGCCAGTGCAAGCATGCAGCACTGCTGGAAGCGCCATCATTTGCTGCAAATACTACTAGCCAGCCTCCCACAACTCTGGCAGCAGGCTGTTACGTCACCCGTGCCACTGCGGAAATCAATCTTCTTTTCTCATGCAATACATTGTAGCACTGCCTGCAGCAGCTGCTGTTAGCTCAGTCCGAAAGCCCCAAGTCTGTTGGAGCAGCACTCTCACACCACGGCGCCATGCCAGCTACCACTCAAGTTTAGTTTTAGACAGCCTAGCTTAAGTGACATCTAAGGCACTATGCGTGACAATGCATTTAAGTGCGGGGATGCGGAGCACCACACTGAAATGCGTTAATGTAACGCCTGATGAGTGGTACTTGGCAGGACTGCACAATCCCAGCGCCAAGTCTCATTTGTTAAATCTCATAACGCACTTAAATGTACTCATGATATACCCGATAATCACATGTGAGGTCTTAATATCTGATGTCACTTCTTGTGATTTCACTTCCAGTGATGTCACATGTTGTGACATCATGCGCTGTGATGGCATGCATCACGATTTCACTTGCGTACCTCCTAACCTAGTTAGTCCCCCCAGTTTTTTTGTTTTTGTTTTAGGACTTGTGCCCTGCTTATGTGGTTATTTACCTACTTATATGCTATTGTGGGACCTCCTCTGATCTGTCTGCAAAACGTACCTTTTGTACCGAAGTTTTGTCCTAAATTTTGACCTTCTGTCCTGAATTTTTACACTCGACATCCAGAATTTGCACCCATGGTCACCCTAGCCCATGCTGGGCTTGACCTAAAATGAACAAGCATTTACAATGCAATGGTTTCGCCTTTGGAAAAGTTAGAGTTATTGGCATTGTATATGCCAAAATTTGTATTTATGTTTTTGTTTCGAAAACAGATAAGTAAATGGCATTGTCATTTACATTGCCATTACCTTTTTTTTGCAGTCACTTGGCACTCTCTAGCACTCCCTAGTACTCTTTTTGCACTCTGCATTTCATATGCACTCCCTGTGCACTCTGCACTCCCTATGCAGCACTCTGTATGCACTCTGTACTCTATATGCACCCTACACGCTCCACTTCCTATGCACTCCCTATGCACTCTGCACTTTTTATGCAGCACTCTGTATGCACTGTGCACTTTGTATGCACTCCACACTTCCTATGCACTCTGCACTCTGCACTTCCTATGCACTCTGCACTTATCATGCACTCCCTATGCACTCCCCTGTGATTTTGTGTTTTGTGAATCAACCTATTTGTATCTAGGTTTGTATGCAAAATCAAATTGTATTTGTAAAATTGGGTGAGCTAATTGTGATCACTTTTTTATGTAATCTTGGTACATCAAGCCCTAATTTATCAATGTTGTGTAGTGTCAAATAACCAGTGGTTGACACTCAAGCTGGTCATTTCTTGACCGCAGGCACCAAATCACCATAACAATGGGAGAAGGAAAAATCTGCATATGCAATGCGCATCAATGTCACTTCATCATAAGAAGCACTTTCACAGCCTTCTTCTGCCCTCTATTACAGTCACAGGTGAAATAAAAATGTAGTAATGTGTATTTAATTTGCAGGTAAATACAAAATTCTCACTGCATATGTTCCTATATAAACAACATGCTGGGGTCTAAGAAGCTTGTGATCATATTTTGTTTTCACTGGTGTCCTGAAAAGGCCTCCTGATTAACAGAGCACTATAAAAAATAAATATTATTTCAAATGGAAGTGTGAAAGAACATTCAAGTTATTTTACTAAGGTAATTCACATGAATATTTTCCATGTATTTAGGAACTGACCATATGAATTAGTCAAAAAGACATTTTAAAACAAGGGTTGCACTTGTTTGGTGTATTTAAAAGGGTGAGTTTTTCAACAAGTAAATGAATTGCCATGAATGTTATAATGCGTGAGAGCTACAGGTATAAAAAGTGAGAGATGGCTTCGAATTGCAGTCTTATATGCCTCTGACACCCCACCATGGTGCCTTCGAAATGTCGAATACTTTTTAACTTCTTGTCTTACTGTAAAAATGTACCTGGCCATACATGAGCCTTGCGCATGGTCAGCCAGTAAACAATATAAAATGTCATCCCTCAATTCTTGGCCACTTATCATAAATCATAGGTGGGGTAGAAACGTCACAAGCAATTTTAACCTTGTGCCTAAGGTTGCACGCAGTAGAAAAACTGATTATTGCTTTGTCACAGAAAAAAACATGGCAGCAGAGGTACACAGGGAGTGGTATTAGACTCGTCCAATCCCCGTAAGCAAATTTTTGTAAACATGAATGGGAAACTGTGACAATACAAAATGACGTGTACACAATGGAGGGAAATACCAGATTACTCTCGATTTAGCTAGCTATTTTGAGCATTAGCCTTGCCATTCCTCAGTGATGGCTCCCATACTAAACAAGCATTGGGAAAGCCAATTGGTGTGGTGCTGCTGCCAGCCTTTTGGTGTAGTCAGTGATTATTTTGTTTTGCCATCGTTTTTACAAACCTTTATATTGAGGAAGCTGGTGGCCCTCCTCCGTCTAACAAACAAATGGCTAATAACAAAAATACTTTCTGGGTAACAGAAATCAAACATTGCCATGGTAGCCCAGGGCACTAAAGAGAACTACTTTGTGTGTGGATAGGCTTCTTCTGAGAGGGCAGAATGGCGCAACTCTCAGTGAAGTTAGCCAAGGGGTGAAGCTTGCCTGACCCTTTGCCACAAGTTGTGCTCTATAGTGGGCAGAAGAAAAATGTGAATGACACAATATCAAACCAATGGATGATGAGGAGAAGCTGAAAGCCCCTTGAGTAACTGTACTGTACATATCATTTTAGGAAAATCAAAAGAGCAAAGCTAACTCCAGACCTAAAAACGTATCTTGTCTACTTTAAAACTATTCAGTCAAATTCAAACCAAGAATTAATCAAAGATAAACTTGAACGTCCAACCCTGATAACTAGTAAGTCCCTGCTTGCCATTCACTAGGCTCTACCACAACCTGAACCACTGCGCACCACCAGCAGGCACGCCACCCACATTCAGACAGGAAGACCCATATGAGGCCCTCCCTTGGTGTCGCTACGCTGACATGCTGCTGCTCTGTTCATTTCCAACTCACAGCTATCTGCAATGCTAAACACATCCTACTGCACTCTCAGACGTCACTCCCTTTTCCGGCCACCAAAGAACACACGACCTGCTAAATTCTCGAAAATACCAATGCCGGCCTCTGAAATTTGTGTTTGTCAACAGAAATATGGACATTCTATAATCAGCCGAATACTGCTACGCGTGGTTGAATATTCAGATATAAAAACTGCAGTATTATATGTTAATATGCAACACTGAATATTTCCTGTCGGATAAGAGACGGCATCTTAGTTTGCTGGACAAATGCCCCGTCACTCAAATCGGTCCTGATAATATTGATGTCTCTGCAACCAAAGGGGCACTTTGCAAGCGGTAAGGAAGTGTACTAATGGCGTCATTAATTTGATTTTAGCACAGGGTCCATAGCTCTTGATTCTATGATTCTGTCACAGGAAGAGCTGGATGTCACAAACCACATTCCAATGAGCCTTCATTCGCCATATTCGATTCCCAAACTGCATGATGTGTTTGCGCATAGTATAGTATTTTATGATGTATAGAAGTGCGTCACATGCTGAATGTTAGGCGGTATGTGTTTTTTAAGCAAAGCACAAATACACTGAGTGAAACATATAGGTTTATGGCTTGTCATTACGTGGCATGTCGGTCGTATTACGTGAATGCAGCGCACTGACTTCCTATCCCCCTGCGCTAGTTATGTTACTTTATAGGGCCAATGATGATTTGCGTCAGAAGTGAACTCAGCACAGAAGCAAAAAACATTATCACTGCAAGTGCAGCGAGATTGGAAATAGTAGGCACAGTGGCGCACAACTCTGACACCAACACTTTCCACGCGTTCCCTCAGAGTCCACCCCTTCTGCCCCCACAACCCGCCCGTCGAGCTCACCTCGCGTGCCCATAATGCTGCCCAGTTTCTCATCAGCATACCTGTGCGCCACATGCAGACTCCCAGACAGCGACCGTCACGTGTTCCCAAAGACTCACCCTCGCAGGCACGGCCCCCGTCGCAGCTCCCACTGGCCTCCGCTGACGTCGAGGGTTCCCCCGGAGTCAGCCACTCACAGCGCGGCTCCCGGGGCAGATCCTGATGACGCGGCGAGGCTCCAACCAACGGCGGCGCAGCTCACGGGGACAGGCCCACTGCAGCGGCCAATCAGAGCGCGCCTCTGCCGACGAGCCTCCGAAAAGCCACCAATGCGGTCGCAGCCCCTTTGTGTCTCGGCCAAGGTGCCGAGCAGCTGCCGGTTGACCCCCGGGCGGATAAAAAAAATGGCGGCAGCACCTACGAGGACACGGGGGGGGGGGCGGGAGAGGAACGGACGGCGGGAGGGGGCGGGAGAGGACACAGGGGGCGTGAGGGGGGCGGGAGAGAACACGAACGGCGGGAGGGAGGCGGGAAACGTGCCGGGGGAAAAACACTCACGATGCCCAGGACAGCAGCAAGCACGGCCCGGCCGGAGGAGACTCGGGGGCGTTCCCGGCGTCGCGTGACGTCGGCAAAAGCCAAAGAATCTCGGGAACGCCCCCGTGTCTGGTCCGGCATTGATGGACAGGCCCCTCGTCCAATGGCTAGGCTCCATTTATGGAGCTAGCCAATGGGACGGGGGGGCGTGTTCCATAGTGCTTACTATACTCAATAGATTTCTCTGGAGGAGGAGCCTAACGGCTCCGCCCCCCAGCGAAACCTAAAAACCATCCACACCAACGGATGCGTAATTAAACCCCGAGTTCAGGGATACCAAACTCGACATTGCACCATGCTCCCCGAGCCAGCTAGGATTATAGCGTTAATAACCCCGGCGGCCCATTCTATCCAACGGAGAGCAGGCTACCTCGCAATAGTGAAGCCCTAAGATGGCGGCACTTCACTATCAGGACATGCCAACTTGGTCAGGCTTGTCCTACCTTACACTTACAATGCACCCTGCCCACGGGCCTACCATAGGGGTGACTAACATGAAGCTAAGGGAAGGTTGAAGGGACTGGCAGGTAGGTATACCTGCGCAGCCGACGTGACAGTGCAAGACTGCACGTGGGTCTCGCAATGACCGACCCGTAGACATTCGTTTACCAGGCCGCTCCTGTGGGTGGCACAACACGTGCTGCAAGCCCACGAGCGGCATTTGCATTTACAAGCCCCGGCACTCCTGGTGCACTAGACTAGGGACTGACAGTAAACCAAATAAGCCAAACATGGATACCATAGATACATCATTTTAACATAGGGAGCACTTGCGCTATGGCACTGATCAGCAGTGACACGGCGCCCAAAGCATATACCAGCAAAACATCGTAACACAGTAGAGGCAAACGGAAAACATGGAGGAGAGACTCAAGCCAATGATGTCAGGTCTAACATCATCCATCAGCTGATGTTCGAGCGATGAATAAGTGTGGAAGTTCATGTGCTATTCTCACTAGAAAAGTGGTATTGTAACCTCGGGATTGGCTCATAGATGGTTAATAGATGTAGAAGTGATGTCACTGAGGAAGGCACAAATGGGCTCTTGCATGCGTCACCAAGGAGCCAGGAACCTCATGTAATATGGTATGGAAGGATAAAGGAGAACGGTGGCATGGAAGTAAAGCTCAGATGCCACTGTCAGCGGAGAGCTGTCAGCACAGCAGAAGGAGACCCACAACGCGCTGAGGGAGTGAGTGACCCCATAAGTCACCAGAAGAGGCCATTGCCCGGTTTGTACCAGGGGCATTGCCAACGGACCCTACCAGACCAAGCAGAGGCTGCAACATGCCCTAACGCAGGCCTGATCGAAGGACGGGGAAATGTTTACTTGTAGTACTTGGGGTGTTTGGGTTTTGGTTATGGTTATAGGTAAAAGAGGGGAAGACCTCTTTTGAGCATTCCCCATACTAGGACAGGCACACGGGGATGACAGCCTCCCGCTCTGCACTCGCTCTGCACTCGGTCTTTCATAGTACCAGACTAGCGCCTAGAAGCAGAAGAGTGCGCGGGTCTATGAAGGTGACCGTGAGTAGATGTCACCTGCTGTCAGTCCTTACAGTATAGGTGTGCTATGTGGGATGCACTTCTGTGTGCCTGGGGAGTGGGTGTACATCTGTGTGTGTGTGGGCTAGCGTGTGTGTATGTGTGCGTGTGTCTTTGTGTGCGTGTGTGCATGGGTGTCTGTGTGCATGTGTGTCCGTCGCCACCTCAGAAGCAGTGGTGAGCATGTCACCCCCTATGAAACTGAAAGAGCAGGTGGCCCAGGAGGGGACATTGACGTCCAGCAAAGCAGCCGCCAGATGATCGATCAAAGGCAGGCCGCAGATCAACTTGGCAACGAGGCCTTCTAGATAGGACCAGCAGTGGGTGTGTGCTGTGCTAATGTGCAGAGGGTACCGTTCTGTGCTTGTTAGAATGGTTGGTGCATGTGATCAAATATGCCTGTCACAGGGTGTGCATTGTATGCTCTTTGTGTGCATTCCAGGAGGCTGTGTTCATGTCACGATGATGTGCGCATGCACGTGTGCAAACTGTTGTAGTGTGTGCCTGTTGCAGTGTGTGTGCGTGTGCTCATTGTTGTGCTGGGTGTGTGTACAGGTTGAGGTGTTCAGCGCATGCTCTGCTGCTGTCTTCATGGGATGGTGGTCTTTGTGTGTATTGTGGCGTGTGCATGCCGTGGTGCTTTGTTCACGGGTTGTTGATTTGTGCGGTTACACTCGTATGAACCTAGAATGGCGTGTGCATGTTTTGCTACCGTGTGCACGTTGCAGTGGTGTGCACACGTGATGGTAATGTGCCCGTGTTATGACGTTGCTCGTATTATATGCCAGGTCCTCATTTCACACTGTGTTTATATTATGGTGTGTGCCTAATAGGGTAATCCGCGTGTTTTTGGGGTGCTTTGTGCATGCTCGAACGCTGGGTGTGCATGCTACTGTAGGGTGTGCATGTTACGGTGTCTCACGTCGTGTACACTCAGTGCTGGGAGATTGCTCCGTATATGGGATGTCCAGGTCTGAGTCCAGAGACGCATTAACGCATGCCCCCCTGACCCCAAACACACACAGGCGCTGCCGGCAGTTATTTCTGGTAAACACCACTTTAGCACCATGAATTGGATTAAATTGATCCGGAGCAGGAGGTGTGTTATTGAGACATCACTGTCTCGGTGATGGATGGGCGCAGCGCCGTCCCATGAGCCGTCTCTTACCTTGCATTATCCCTTCTCTTCTTTTCTCTCCCTCTCTGAACTTTCACTTTTCTCGACGAACCGGGTTAAGGAGGTCGACATCCGGGTATCGAAGGCCAGCACCAGGAAACAGATGCGGCTGACTTAGAGCTCGTGCACACAGGACAGTGTTCAGGCCCAGTCTTCAGACTAGTATCCCAGACCATTCTCCAGTCTAAGGAACTGAGTCAGCCACTCACAGCGCGGCTCCCGGGGCAGATCCTGATGACGCGGCGAGGCTCCAACCAACGGCGGCGCAGCTCACGGGGACAGGCCCACTGCAGCGGCCAATCAGAGCGCGCCTCTGCCGACGAGCCTCCGAAAAGCCACCAATGCGGTCGCAGCCCCTTCGTGCCTCGGCCAAGGTGCCGAGCAGCTGCCGGTTGACCCCCGGGATACCACTATTTGTGAGGACACGGGGGGGGGCGGGAGAGGACGAGGGGAGCGGGCGGGAGAGGACGAGGGGGGCGGGAAAGGACACGGACGTCGGGAGGGAGGCGGGAAACGTGGGGACGGCGAGAGGAGGGACACAAGGCAGGACAGCAGCAAGCACGGCCCGGCCGGACCAGACTCGGGGGCGTTCCCGGCGTCGCGTGACGTCGCCAAAGCCAAAGAATCTCGGGAACGCCCCCGTGTCTGGTCCGGCATTGATGGACAGGCCCCTCGTCCAATGGCTAGGCTCCATTTATGGAGCGAGCCAATGGGACGGGGGGCGTGTTCCATAGTGCCTTACTATACTCAATAGATTTCTCTGGAGGAGGAGCCTACGGCTCCGCCCCCCAGCGAAACCTAAAAACGGGTATGTTAATTTAGTCCAGTGCTTTAAATGGGCCGGTACTCACCGGTACTGAGTACCGGAACTCCTTCATTTCCTCCCCTTGAGTACCGGCACTTTTTTCTAGGAGAAAGAGAGTACTGGTTCTCATGGGGATCTGACTTTAACCGAGATAGTGCGCTCCCTTTATCCCTCAAGTTATACTACAGCAGCACCTTTCAAGCACTGCACTGAATCAATCAATGGAGCTCGTCACCAGGACCCAGCGTGAGCTGCTTTGTAAAAGAGAGCAGGGGTGTGTCTGCTGAGTCATTTGCTTATCCAAAGATCTTTCACAGTGGGCGCTAAGAGGGGGCTGTAAAATCTAATGGGTGGCGGTGGGAGGCACTATTCAGGACATAATAAAAGAACGTATGGGAAGGCTTTTACAGTAGCCACGCATCTGAATTGCTTTCTTGCACACTTCCACTTCCCCACTCACTGATTCCTATTTCATCGACCTTGGACAGACCTTAAGACCAATCAAAAATGTGGAGATTGGCACCTGGTTCCAAAGTTCAGACGTTGTCAGCTCTGGCCCTAACTCCGGTTTACAAATGTTCCAGGAGAGACTTGTTTATTTATTTTATGCGTTTTTTTTTATAGCGCAGACTTTACTCGAAGGTGTCAGAGCGCTTCACAATAGGAACAGTAATGATACATGAGGAGAAAATTACAAGTGAACAATTTACAAAAGCAAACGTTAAGTTACATGAGGCAATAGTGACAATTGTGAGCAAACAAAATACAAGAAGTAGCAAACGATACATTACAGGAGGAAAAAGTGATGTGTGCAGGTTACAAAAGCGTACAAAGTACAAGTAGAGGTATAGTACTGCAATAAATGGAGGACACGCAAACACAAGAACAAACGTTACATGAGGCAATGGTGGCACTTGCACAAGTATCGAGAGCAAATAAAATGTAAGAGGGAGCAAACAGTATGCTACAAGAGAAAAGTGACGTGTGCATGTTACAAAAGAGTACCAGTACTGGACAGATGGCTCAGTGGGCTGTAGGCCACCGGTTCGATTTAAGGCAGGCTGAAGCAGCAATGTAATCCTTAGGCGGGTGATAAAATGCATGCAGATTTCGCGCATACAACCTTGGCATGGTCAAAAAGCTAACCCCACCCCTTGTTCCACCTTAGCCCCGCCCTAAACTCCGCCCACTGCTCCTTTTGGTGAGTACCTGCACATATTTTTTTCCATTTAAAGCACGGATTTAGTCCCAATACAGGAGAATAAACCAGCTTTAGGCCTCGTTATAAGTTTAATAGGAGAAAACATTCTGCCGTTTATTTTATGTTTTAAACTCCCATTTTCCTCTTCTAAAACGATGGCATGCATGTATAGGTGTTGCCCTGCAAGGCTCCCCCACAGGTATGAGGAGACAACGGCGCCAGCTCCCTCAATTCCACGACTTCCCATTCAGCTGGCCGAACCGAATTTGTCTCATTTGGCTGTTCCACTGAGCACAATTACCGAATTGAAAATGTCCACTCTTGCGCGTTTGCTACCTTAATTACCTATTATTTTTCTCAAACGAAAAATATCCTACATTTGTGAGGGAAATAGCACAACGTGGCTCAATACTTGCTTTCCCAAAGCACAGCCACGCGTCGTCCTGTCACGTGACGAACGTGGTCCTGCGTCATTGAAGCGCGTGTTCTTCGGATTCCGGAAACACATTGCAGCCGTCTAACGGAGTTTTAAGTAAATTTGTCTTTACATTTTCATCCCTTTTTAAATAACGTTAATTCATTATCTGGTTTTGGTTGGGTGTGTCAGGTGATGTGAGCAGCGTTCTCCTTAGCCCAGCCGGGGTGAAAGGTGTGGAACGTGTCCAGCAGGACACTACACGGCTGTCAGAGCTCTGGCCGTTCCCGCGGCCTATCGATGAAGCATTTACACGAGGTACTTTTGTCATCTTTGTTCTACCTTTCTAGATATGTGCATTTCAACTTTGAGATTTTTGCAATAAGCAGTGCGTAATTTTGTTTGTATTCAAATGTGCCACCCATGTGCGTTTTGCTGCTGCTACAAATACTCTAAATTGCGATCTGTGTTAAAATATTTAATCGATAAGCAGAAGAGCAACCTGTAGTATTAGATTGACATGAAAGGTAAAACGGTCCACTTTGTGCCTCACATTATATTGTCACACTTGTGCTGCTCGAAAGCTACATCCCACTATTAAGTTTTAAATTAAATGATGTGCCCGTTAGGGTTACCAACTGGCAGGGTGCAAATTCAGGAAAGTCAGTGTAAAAATTCAGGACAAAGGGTCAAAATTCAGGACAAAAATTTGGGACGAAACTAAGTTTTACAGACCTATCAGAGGAGGTGGCACAATAATATGTAAGAATCTGAATAGACAACCAAAATAAATACAAGTCAAAATAAGTTTATATAAGGTTAATCCAATTGTCCACTTTACAGTTTTTCAGTATGCGCGCAACTTTGCAAAGCGACATTGGACCCTTTCTGCAATCAAGATTTGTGCTAGTAACAATAAACATTAATAAATAGTATTTTTTATTTGTATGTTGAAATCGGTCTTTTAAATGTACATTGGAAACGGTGTTAGTTATTTAATTTGCATTTTCTCCAGCATGGCGCCAAGACAAAAGCAGAATGCTATTATTCAACTGGGAGGGTTTGGGGTTTTCCAAAAGTGACAAGGTGCGCACCTGAGTAACCGCAAAGTGTATACTACTATAGAGTACAGCAGTCCAGGCAAGAAGGGCGGGCGGTAATCCCTCGTAACCGCTCAAGGTTGGACCAAAAAGATCCACACAAATTGCACAGTAACAACAAAGCCCCTGCACTGGAGAAAAACAGTAATGTCTGGGTGATTTGCAGTTTCAATGAGAAAGGTAAACTGTGCACATCAAGACTTTCCAAGTAAATAAACCATTTGGTGCAATAAGATAGTTCAAAAGATGTAAAGTTCTTGGTGTATAACACTGGTTTAATGTTCCTCTGTACTGGCCAATACGTGTTTCATCGCAGGGAACAGACTGCGAATCTTCAGGGCCTCATAAATTATGGACCGGAAATGGTGGTGTGGCCAACCCGATATGGGTGAAATATGTAGAAAATAAACGTTGCTCGCGTAGTTGGTAGTTTCTCGTTAGTATTCAATGGAAACTACCAACTACGCGAGCAACGTTTATTTTCTACATATTTCACCCATATCGGGTTGGGCACACCACCATTTCCGGTCCATAATTTATGAGGCCCTGAAGATTCACAGTCTGTTCCCTGCGATGAAACACGTGTTGGCCAGTACAGAGGAACATTAAACCGGTGTTATACACCAAGAACTTTACATCTTTTGAACTCTCTTATTGCACCAAATGGTCTATTTACTTGGAAAGTCTTGATGTGCACAGTTTACCTTTCTCCTTGAAACTGCAAATCACCCAGACATTACTGTTTTTCTCCAGTGCAGGGGCTTTGTTGTTACTGTACAAAAGCAGAATGCTTTGCCCTAGTCCCATAGAGGAGAAGGCACCCCACATGCTGTCACTATAATCGGGCCCATTAGCACTTATAGAATGACAATCGGCTGCAGTCTCAGACTGACAAGGGACCGCTCTACAGTCTGCACGAGGGAGGTCCGGGAGGGGCAGCTGCAGGGAGCCTCTTCAGTTTAAAAGATAAGAGCAAGAGGCCTGAGTGAAATCTTTTTAACTCACTGGGCCTCTTGCATGGGAAACAGCATTCCTTTCTGAGATTTCCCATTTTGATTTTAGTATGATGTCTGTAAGGCGTTTGTAATTTGGGATCCCCAAATTACGGACACCTTGTGGACATCATACTAAAATGACAGACGGTCCCTGAAATTTACGGACGGTTGGTCACCCTAGTGCCCGTAACTGCTGCCTATCAAAATATTGAGGTTGTCCTAAGCAATCCAACGAAAAGTTGAAGCTTGCTTTTTATTTAGATGAAAACTAACGTTTCCTCATAACTCTCAACCTTTTGGGGGACTTTGGAGGGGACAGGCAACCCTCGGTGAACTCCGTAACCTCACATTACAATTGAACTCATTAACAGCACAAGAAGTACCGGTGAACTCCGTAACCTCACATTACAATTGAACTCATTAACAGCACAAGAAGTACCGTAAGTCCTCACATTTCTATAGCATACTTTATGAATCAAGGCGATGACTAATATTCATAAATTCTCTAAGAAGTTAAAAAAAGCCCAAGATATCACCATATTTGCAATGGTATTGCGTTGATGTGCCCTGCTACATGATGTACCAGAAAACGCTTTTCTTAAAACCATAAAGTGTCACAGGCTGTTGCCAGAGGAAGGAAAATAACAACCTACATTATGCATTTGAAGTTAAATAAGAATAACATTACTTAATGCATGCCAACAGGGCACCATATTCCAACACGAGCTTCCATTTTACCAATGTTTGTGTTTGTTAAATTGTTTCACCTGTAATTAACCAAGGCTACAACCCACAGAATGCTTCAAGTTGTTGAAGGAGAGCCTATAAAGGAAAAAAACAGCGTGCCATTGGTTAATCTTCCAAAAACCAACTACCAACCTAAAATGGAACAAAGATGTGGGTGGGGAGGTGCAGGTCAGACTTGCTACTGGGCCTCAACCGTGGTGTTTGAGGTAATTTGCCACCAGTTGCTGGAGGTAAAATCTATTGAACAAATACCAAGAAAACAAGTTGACACAGCAATATTGGTTAATTACAATACTGCAGTGAAGATCAGTCACTATAGCAGATCAGTTCACCTCTGAGGAGATGCAACTTGATGTCTGGAGTTTTAGCTCAGAAGCAGCCCTATTTATTCCCACAAACCACAAAAAAGAAGGTTAAAAGTTCATCACTGACGTAAGCAATGTTCACACAGGACATTCAAGATAGCATTAGTAGATGTAGTAATTTCTCAGAAACAGAAAAAAGTGCAGGTAGTTGGGCCTAGCCTCACATGATGAGCTTGGAAACCCCCAATGTTGTTTTCAGTACTCAGAATTTAAGCAGAGCAAAGATATATTTATCTAACTGCGCAGTGCGTAGATATATCCTGCTCATCGCCAATTGGCCAAGCTTATCTGACCTTTTGTATGTGGTTTCTTCCATCAAGCCATCTAGCCGGTTAGATGTCAAGCTGTAATTTCTGCAGAAGCAAGTGACCAGCTATCTGACTTTTAGGTGTGATCGCAGCAGAAGTGAGCACATGTGCATCTGTATATAGTAAGGCAGGATGTGCACTTGGTATTTCTTCCTATGTATATGTTCAAGCTAAAGGTGTAAGAAACCGCAGCGCTTCAGATTGGTGCATCTTGACTCGTTCGTCTACCAGATGGAGATTGTGATAACCTATTTTAGTAGCCTCTGTGCTTAAGCACTCCTGGTTTCCTGAGTCTGGAGGGAGATATGATTGAAATTTCTTGCAGTAGCTCAAGTTACTAGTATGTTTTTGACCTTCTAACAAACATTGTGACCTATTTATCTCTGCTAGACATATTATTCTCTTAAGTCGCTACTTCTGTGCAGAGGCCTGTATTGTTACAGGGGCCTAAAACTGTCTCTAACCTAAACATGTTGCATGGAAGCCTCAGACCTGTGTGGGTCTGTGCATAATGAATAAAATTGTTCCCTATAAAACGGTGTCCTGGTGCTGCCTTACCATGGCTCTTCAAACTGGGCTTAGTATACTCCTCTCAGCACTTGATTCTCAGGGTAGCAGGGTGAGCTGACACAGGTTTTCAGGAAGGTAGCATGGTGTGCCTGAGCCTAGAACTCAACAACCAGCCAACAGACCCAATACCTTTAATGATCAGCCCAGTGCTTGAAATTTTGTTTTAGAAAAGAAAGTACTTTTTAATCAAATAGTGGTGGTAAATGCTACATAATTCAACTTAGTATGCAAGCCACTGATCATGGCGACAATTCTCCTTTGTGGCCCAACGCTTGCGCTAAATTACCTTGTGCTAATCCAACCCAAGGTGTCCATTTGATGGTTGGTGTTCCTTAGTAGTTTTAGTGAAGGCAAGAATCCGGCTCTGGTGCAATGTCAAATTATCCCTACAAGTCAAATGCACACTCGGGGGGCTAGCTTGTAGGCCGGCTGTGGCCTGTATCTCCACATGCGTGACTGCCTGGCTTGCCTCTTCAGTGCAGCGGCCCAGGTACCTAAAATGCAGATGCGGGCCAGGCTGCAGCATCCCTGACAGTGCAGCAGGATTTTATGTGAAGATGTTAGCGGGCCCAAAGTGATGCAGCGCAGCCGGTATAAAGATAATCCCCAGACGCTTGTAAATAAGAATGTGCTATGAGGAATGTGCTCTGGGCACTTTTATTGCCTTCCTTTTACTCCATCACGGCCTGGACCATCTGGCGCATGATTGGAGGGAGGGCTCAGGCCAGGAACACCCCATCTACCCTTGCTTACAGTTGGCTCACCCACGAACACAAACACAACATTCCTCCTTTATTTCAAAAAGATAAAACATATGAACAGAACAGCACTAAATCCTTGGCTGCTGATCATGAACAAGACGTCATCATTATGAGAGAGACAGATGAAAATATACCATAATTCAGGTCAAAACAAAGTCATTCAGACGAGAAGATCTCCCAGGACAAGGAAGGTACCTCTCCCTCCTTTGGCGAATGGCATCTGCCCTTGTTTCCTCTGCCTTGTCCACTGCAGATGTTGATGGAAACAGACTGCACATCTGGGCTCAATTCCAACGAAGGGCATATTCCAGTCTCAGTGGACACAGTTGTACAGAGAGATCATTTTTTTGCTGGTTCGCAGGAGCTTGATAGTGTTTGAAAAAAGACACATTCCTTTGATGGTTTCTCCTGCTTTCTGGTCAGTGATCATTGTTCCTTTTACTGACTGCACTCGCCATGGATCAATCTCAAAAGTAAGCATGAACGTACTTCGTGGATGGCTATTCTTTGCCATCACCAGGTCGCCAACCATGACAGAATTTCGTTTGGCTCTGTGGGCTCGGGACATACGATTATTTCGTATCCGGCGCTCTTGCAGTGTTTCAGCAACTTGCTACTACATTGTTGACGGCTTGCCAATTTGGGGAATGACATCACCCACTGGTCGATTCACACACAGGGAGCTAGGGCTGACTTTGGTCGCAGAGTGAGGTGTAAGGCAGTATTGTCTGAGAAAAGTGTAAAGAGCACATTCAATGTTTTGTCCATGGGCCAGAGCGATCCGGAGCACCTTGTTTAAAATGCGCATTAACCATTCTGCCTCTCCATCCGCTTGTGGCCAGCCGGGTGTGACTTTCTGTGATGAATGCATCTGGACTGCAAGTATTCCTTAAATTCATGACTCGTGAACGGAGGGCCATTGTCGGTGTGCAGTTCTTTGAGAAGCCTATGGGTGGCCATGATTTTATCTAGCCGAGCTACGGTTTGACTTGATGTTGAGTTCATGACTTCAACTTCTGGATATTTTGAAAAGTCTTCTATGACAACCATCATGTGTCTGCCATCAGAGAGGCTTCCAAAATCGGCACTGGCTCTCTACCACGGAAATGACGGAATATCTTCAGTGCTGATTGATGCTGATGGTTCTGCCTGTCTGGCAGTGTGACACAGTAGGCACTGGCAAACATTTTATTCAACAAGGTTGTCTGAACTCTGAAACCAGAACTTACATCTCTGTTGTGATTTCGTCTTGACGATTCCTTGATGAGCGACGTGAGCAAGAACAACCACTCATTGTTGTAGAGGCCTAAGAAACACCAGACAGGAGCCTCTCTTAAGACAGCCTTCAGAAGACACAGCCACATCAGTGCATATATTACACAGGGAAGCTAACGGCAATCTTGCTTCCTCCATTCGGAGGCTCGTTTTAATGGTTAGGATGCACCATTTTCTGGAGGCTACCGATGAGATATCCAACTGGAAACACTCGTTGGCAGCTATGGCCCACACAATCTCCTCGAGAGAAATGGGAAGCGGTCTGAACCGTTCCATTACCAGCCTGACCTACTCCTCCACATCTAGAGCGCCCAACTCTTCTTTTTCTGTGGACGGTTTTACATGCCACAAGAGACAATCTGTCTGATTCTTGGTTCGAGGGCGTGAACTGGTATTCCTGTAATTGTAAGATCCATTTTTTGATTCTCTGGAGAGGTTTTGAGGACAACCTCATAATTAGCGGTATTAAAGGCTTGTGGTCCTTGTGAACAATGAAAGGTTGGCCATAGAGGTACAGGTGAAAGTGGCAGGGGGCCCCAGTGCACTGCGATGGCTTCCTTTTTGATGTGGGAATAACGTCTTTCCATGTCTGTCACGCCACTGGGGTTCTTCCAAATGGAAAATGAACCAGCGCACTCCTCGGAATATCCTGTGTAATAATGTGAACCTTGAATTAAGTATTTTCGTTGGTGCTGATTAGGTGAATCCTCCTGAGTGTGACGATGAATCAATGAGTGATATGCACTGTCCCCTGTGCGATCAGGAGACACTCCCCATCAGGGGACAGTGCACATCACTCATATGCCACTGGAGCCCATTCCTCATTGCTCTGGCTGTGTGAAAGCACTGCTTTGAGTCCTGTAGGATTCTCATCCACTAACAGTTTAGATTTCCAGGCCGGATAGAAGTATACTAAGGTGGTGTAGGCTGACAGCTCTTGTTGTGCTGCTTGGAAGGCCACCAGTTCCTGGCCCTGTCCCACACTGCAGCCTTGGCCCGCTGACGCCAGCGCCATCGACTCCAGATCATCAATCAATGGCTCTGTTTGCCCCGCGACCTGTGGGCCCACACTCTGCATTGCCCAGTCTCGCAACGCAGCCTTGATTCTGCCGACGACCCCTTCAGCAACGCCGCCGCCGCTGCCTGCACCGTGACCTGTCAGCAATCCACCGCCCGCTTCGCACCGCAGCCCTGGTCTCACTGATGCCGCTGGACGACCGTCACCTAGCCTCTGCCTGCACCGTGATCTGAGGACACCGCATGTTGCGTTGCATCGCTCCGCTTCACCCCGCAGCACTGACTCCTGCCTACGCCAGTGCTACTGAATTCAAATTCTCAGAGTTCGACCTGCAACGTGTGTGACGTCAAGGGCCCGACGACTCCTGCACCGACGTCCGGATCCAACACCTGCCAATGCAGCTCTCCCGGAGATCACCACTAGGTCCGGCGCCCTGCATCTCTAAAGGTACTGTTTTATACGTCTCCTCGACACCGCAGCTGGCCCAGCACGCCGCGACCTACTGTAACTGTTGGATTTGTTTTTCATGAATCTGTGACCGCCCCGGATGGAGCTATCAATTTTAAGGAACTGTATGCAAAGCCAATTATTCATATTTTGATCACTGTATGTTGAATTTTTATAGTTTGGGTCTTGTTTTACCCAGATAAATATTGGATATTGGATATTTTCCTAAAACGGATGTGGTGTCATTTTGTAGTGTTTGCACTGTGTTACTGCTGGTTATGTGCAAATGCTTTACATGCTGCCTCTGAGATTAGCATGGCTGCTCGTGCCAAGCGACCAAGGGGGTGAGCAGGTTGTATTTTAGACGTGTAACATCCTATTATTATCCTGAATGGAGTGGTGGATTATGCCTGTCTGAGGTGCATACCCTAGCCGACCAGAAAACCCATTTCTGACACCTGTGATATGCAACCAGGAAGCCTCCCTAAGGGGGAAACAGCCCTCCCACTGCCCTGCAGGCACATTTGCACCCGGGCCAGTGGGAAAGTTAGGTACTCAAGAGGTGTACACCCCCCAGAAGGCTAGCCATACCTCTAGGGTGGGTTACATTGTCTGTACAGCTGAGGAAGACTTCTGCCATTATTAAAAGGGGTAGAATAGTGGGTTCTGCATAGAAGATGTGGCCTACAACCCTGAATGTGGTTACCTGTGGGTGGACTAGCCGCTGTGGCTAGTAGCCTATTGGCCACTTGAACACACACCCCTAATGCCCCTAAATCTAGGATTTAAGGACTACCCCTGACACCAAAACTTTAGTACTGATCCGACTTGCAACAAGGACAAAAGAAGAGATCTGTGTCTGCGGCTACAAAAGCTGCACAAACCAAAGGCATTATACTCTTCACCTGTGACAACCTTCTGGAACTGCACAAATGTGGCTCGTCCTGGGCCAAAGTTTGGTTCCTCCATGAGAGCCAAAGGCATCTCCAGGCACCCCTGGACTAGTGGCACGAGACCCCTGCTACTGTAGGTGAAAGTAGAATACTGGAAATTAAAAATCGCTGGCCTTCGGCCCTCTGAGGGATCGCCACGAAGTGGATGATCCAATGCATTGTGGGAAACATAGTCTTGACCTCCTTGAAGTTTCAGGCTGCTACCACATTTCCTAGGACCTACGGACGGCAAATTAACTTTCTACTGTGCTTACCGCTGTCAAGGCTTGGTGGTCACCAGTCTGGCAACCACCCCCTTTACTCGACATTGCACCTCGATAGAACACCGCAAAACCTTCATCCAACTTCAACATGGCTTAGTTGTCGACATTTTGCACCCTGTTACCCACCAGCACTTTGTAAGTGGTAAAACCAGCTCTCCCGTAGCTCCAGCACCAAGGATATCCAGGAAAACTCTGCACCCGAGCTTTTCAAGCTAGGTAAAATTGACCTGACTGTCGTGGCTTGGTCCTGGGACCCACATTGCTTTTACCCTCCTTGGGCTCCACGCAGCTTGACCTGCAAGTGACCGATTGTCACTACCTCTTTTTACCATTGAGCGTAATGTAAAAGTTCTGCAGTATTGAATTGCTTTGATTTATGTTTTCTTCTAAAATCCATAACTCCGGTTATATGTATCTGCTCTCGTTTGTTTTGGTGTCTAAATTAAGATAAAAATCTGCTTTATTTTTATAAATTGATGTCGGATTTCTTTCGAGTCATGTCAATTACTTATCATCCATGTTTATATTCTGAAATGCTTAACACATTTCCTCTAGTGAAGCCTGACTGCTCTTTGCCACTCTACCAGGATTTAGGTAACGATTTATTATTGTGAATCCAAGGACCATCTTTGGAGTTTCTGAGTGTATTGCATGGTGAAGCCTAACAAGCCTCATCACCTTCCTACATTCCCTCTTAACTGATTTCTGGATGAAATTATCTGAAGCACCTACAAGCTGCTCCCCAATCTGATATTGATATGGGTTTTTCCATATTTCTCATAATGAAACATTTCCTAGCTATCGTAATGGGAAGTTTCAATTCTATTATGGAGGTGAGGATTATGCTATTCTTTCTTCACTTTATTGAATAGCAGCCATTTCACAAAACTCCAAACGGCGACTACCATTCCCATGAAACCTTGGGAACGGCATAAGAAAATAGCAATATATAGTGGGCGAACAGTCCTCAACCTGCAGCCAGTAAAGTGAAGAGTAGCATAATCCTCGCCTCGGGTCCTGACATGGAATTCTCATATTCTTTTGGTAGGAAGTGTGCCAAGGTGGTGCATAGCACCAGAAGCAAATTATTCAGTAGAAAAATAGGGGGTTGGGTGCCCACCACTAGCAGGTCGATCTGTTTGATAGGCTGGTAGTTAAAACGTAGAAGGAGCATCCTGCAGCCCCTAAGGCAGTGCCATTGAACATTTTCTACAGCCCATTTGGGCATTGGAGGAAGTGAGCTGATCTTTAAAAGGATGACACACTCACAGCGGGATAGAACGGAGTGGGTTACTGTCCTGCTGTTTTGAAAAGAGTGCATGAGTAGTCAGAAAAAGGGGACAGTGCGCTACTCCTGAAGCGGGCGATCGCGCTTCCTCTTTCTCTGATCCCATTCCTTACCAGCCGCCTGAGTAGACTGGTCTCCAGCTACAAAAACCTGGGAGAAACAGGTTGAAATGAACAGGTGCGGCAAAAGGAGAAGAGTCCAGAGCTTTCTGGAGCGTGGCTGCGTGAAAAGAAAACCTTGGGCCTCTCTAATCGAGAGAGAATAAAAGTATACTCATCTGTGACTGCTCAGCTGAAAAGAAAGAGGCCGGACTATGCTAGAAGCAGGTCTTATAGGGTCTGGAGGGCCATGATTTGTGGTGGGGTGCTTAATGGGTCGCACGGATTCATAGATAGTATAGTGAAACGTATTTAAAATAGTCTGATTGGCTGCAGTCAAAGAGCAGTAAAGAAAGAGAAGCATAATCAGACTTGACATAGAATCTATAACAGACACGTTGCTATCCTGTATAGGACTGTTTGTATTGCTTTCACAAAGCGCAATTTGCTCGTAGCGATCTGCGTAATTGAAGCCTAGTCTTTCAGTCGTTTACTAAAGATTAGTGTTGGTTTTGATGTTGGGACTGAAGCCAGGAACTGCAGAGCAGTACTTGAGTTTTCCTTCTGCTAGAAACAACAATACATCCCTTTGTTTCTGCAGCCTGCTTTTCTTTTGGTTTCATTGCTGTGATACAAGTTTCAAGTGGTTGTAAAAGACACCAATAGCAAGTGAGTTGGTTGAAGAAATTATCTTTACCTATAACATTGTAGATGTGTTGTCTGCCGTCAGTGCTGGTTACTACTATAACCTCTGGATCATTTTATTTTTTGCCTAGTTTCAAATCATTTTACACAATTTATTAATTTTAAAATATTTGAATACATAATATAGCATTCCAAAGAGGAGAATCATTTAGTTAAAAACACCCACTTGGAAGAACCCCAAAGCTGTTGTGGCTGAAACTGTTTTGGAAATACTTGTTGCCGTGAAAGAAACTCATTCTTAAACTGGGGTAAGATTTTTTATTTTTATTTTTTTAATTGAAGCTACATTTTCATATCGGGGACTAGCCTTCAGAAGCAGTAACTGCAACATAATGGTAGATACACAACTGTAAAGTTTCTTTTTTTTGCCTTGATCGGGTTAAAAAAATCACTATTGAATCATATTTTTTCACTCTTAAATTTGATGTCACATTGTGCACCATTTTGGGTTTTTGGTATATTGTATAATAGTAAATGACCTCCAGTATCTCGTATTGCAGGGCAATGGTTGCTATTTTCCACAGCCACACCATCATGCATTAGAAATGCATTTGTTTGATTCTAAACATTGATAGACTAGATAATGCCTGACGCAAATGTTTTTACTATATTAATATGTTGTGCTAATTGATGAAAAGGTAGAGCCAAGTTTTGCTGCCAAAGACTGCTGTGAACCTGTTTCCCCTGCTACAGGAGTAGCATAGATCACTGCCAGAGACTCCGACCAACGCGAGGCCGCAGAGGAGGACGAGGCGCCGGGCCCGGGACTGCGAGGACCAGCATACACCATCTCCAGCTGGTCCTCTTCCCGTGAGCGCCGCGCCCCCTTCCAGAGCCCCGCCCACAGCGAAGCGCTATAACTTCTCGCGGCACCCGCTTCGCGGGTGCCACTCGTGGAGCCAAGTTTTGCTGCCAAAGACTGCTGTGAACCTGTTTCCCCTGCTACAGGAGTAGCATAGATCACTGCCAGAGACTCCGACCAACGCGAGGCCGCAGAGGAGGACGAGGCGCCGGCCCCGGGACTGCGAGGACCAGCATACACCATCTCCAGCTGGTCCTCTTCCCGTGAGCGCCGCGCCCCCTTCCAGAGCCCCGCCCCCAGCGAAACGCTATAACTTCTCGCGGCACCCGCTTCGCGGGTGCCACTCGTGGAGCCAAGTTTTGCTGCCAAAGACTGCTGTGAACCTGTTTCCCCTGCTACAGGAGTAGCATAGATCACTGCCAGAGACTCCGACCAACGCGAGGCCGCAGAGGAGGACGAGGCGCCGGCCCCGGGACTGCGAGGACCAGCATACACCATCTCCAGCTGGTCCTCTTCCCGTGGGCGCCGCGCCCCCTTCCAGAGCCCCGCCCCCAGCGAAGCGCTATAACTTCTTGCGGCACCCGCTTCGCGGGTGCCACTCGTGGAGCCAAGTTTTGCTGCCAAAGACTGCTGTGAACCTGTTTCCCCTGCTACAGGAGTAGCATAGATCACTGCCAGAGACTCCGACCAACGCGAGGCCGCAGAGGAGGACCAGGCGCCGGCCCCGGGACTGCGAGGACCAGCATACACCATCTCCAGCTGGTCCTCTTCCCGTGAGCGCCGCGCCCCCTTCCAGAGCCCCGCCCCCAGCGAAGCGCTATAACTTCTCGCGGCACTCGTGGAGCCAAGTTTTGCTGCCAAAGACTGCTGTGAACCTGTTTCCCCTGCTACAGGAGTAGCATAGATCACTGCCAGAGACTCCGACCAACGCGAGGCCGCAGAGGAGGACGAGGCGCCGGCCCCGGGACTGCGAGGACCAGCATACACCATCTCCAGCTGGTCCTCTTCCCGTGAGCGCCGCGCCCCCTTCCAGAGCCCCGCCCCCAGCGAAGCGCTATAACTTCTCGCGGCACCCGCTTCGCGGGTGCCACTCGTGGAGCCAAGTTTTGCTGCCAAAGACTGCTGTGAACCTGTTTCCCCTGCTACAGGAGTAGCATAGATCACTGCCAGAGACTCCGACCAACGCGAGGCCGCAGAGGAGGACGAGGCGCCGGCCCCGGGACTGCGAGGACCAGCATACACCATCTCCAGCTGGTCCTCTTCCCGTGAGCGCCGCGCCCCCTTCCAGAGCCCCGCCCCCAGCAAAGCACCATAACTTCTCGCGGCACCCGCTTCGCGGGTGCCACTCGTGGAGCCAAGTTTTGCTGCCAAAGACTGCTGTGAACCTGTTTCCCCTGCTACAGGAGTAGCATAGATCACTGCCAGAGACTCCGACCAACGCGAGGCCGCAGAGGAGGACGAGACGCCGGCCCCTGGACTGCGAGGACCAGCATACACCATCTCCAGCTGGTCCTCTTCCCGTGAGCGCCGCGCCCCCTTCCAGAGCCCCGCCCCCAGCGAAGCGCTATAACTTCTCGCGGCACCCGCTTTGCGGGTGCCACTCGTGGAGCCAAGTTTTGCTGCCAAAGACTGCTGTGAACCTGTTTCCCCTGCTACAGGAGTAGCATAGATCACTGCCAGAGACTCCGACCAACGCGAGGCCGCAGAGGAGGACGAGGCGCCGGCCCCGGGACTGCGAGGACCAGCATACACCATCTCCAGCTGGTCCTCTTCCCTTGAGCGCCGCGCCCCCTTCCAGAGCCCCGCCCCCAGCGAAGCGCTATAACTTCTCGCGGCACCCGCTTCGCGGGTGCCACTCGTGGAGCCAAGTTTTGCTGCCAAAGACTGCTGTGAACCTGTTTCCCCTGCTACAGGAGTAGCATAGATCACTGCCAGAGACTCCGACCAACGCGAGGCCGCAGAGGAGGACGAGGCGCCGGCCCCGGGACTGCGAGGACCAGCATACACCATCTCCAGCTGGTCCTCTTCCCGTGAGCGCCGCGCCCCCTTCCAGAGCCCCGCCTCCATAACGCCTCACTCCCTAAAAGCTCCACCTGGACCGCGCATCGCGGGACGCGCGCGGGGCAAACACCGGGGCGAAGACCGGGCAAAGAGCGGGCCGTTTGAGGCCGTTCGAGAACGGGAGAGTCCGGTCCGGCCCACCCCTCTAACAACTACACCCCGGTCATCCCAATACAGGTATTTATTAACTTCTTGATCTCCTCCACAACCGGACACCCAATCTAGTATCCTTTCAAGGTGAATACTCATTGCAAAATGAACACGAGATCCACCAAGCAGAAAAAATCAAAAAAGAATGGAATAGGAGAACAATTACTAGGTCCAATGGATGACTTCTTGGCTAAAGCAAATACTTTCATTGATCAGAGTATAAGTTTAATCGAGGGTAGAGTTTCTACCGAACTGGCAATTGCACGTCGTTCCTCAATGTGATTACTTGCAACAGCAAAAACTCCTGAAGTACAGCCAGCCCCAACACAAACGGCGGTGACTACAAACAGACTTAGTCTGCCTAATAATGTCGACCTTTCAGCATCCCAATTATCTGTAACTTTCTCAGAAAGTGATCTCGAAAAAAACCCTGATATTTTTCCTGATCCTACACCTGAAGAAACTAGGCAAATGAGAGGTAGGCGGGAGGGGGCCATAAAGAAACGGAATGCAAAGAATAAATCAGATCACACCGCAAATTCCATAGTATCCAATCATCCAATACTGGTCACCGACACAAACCCTTCATTGATACCTAACCATTCCGTTCCTCCAACTAATAACGTGGTAACAATTCACCATGTACCACGCGACCTCCAAGAATCTTTAATTCCAGACCCGTCAAGCCCACAACACACAGGAAGACAAAGAGAATCAGCAAGACTAATTAAAGAGATAGCCTCCCTCTTAAATTCTTATATACGTCCATTAGAATCCAGACTCAGCAATATAGAGAGTCAGCTAACAAAAATTACTGGCTCTCTTAAATCCATATCTTCACAACCCCATACCAAACCATCTTCAAACCCAGTAACCACTATCCCAGTACCCAAGAAACCTGCAATTTTACCTCCCCCACAGTCCAAAAAACAAACCACAATAACCCTCCCACAAACCCCATCATTGCACAAAAGCCAACTCCCACCCCCCTGGTTATTCCCCCACAAGTCAGTTCCCAATCAACACCAACAGCAAATATTCCAACCATAAAAACACCCGCTCCCAAAACTCCTCTTATAACAAACACAAAACCATCGCAAACAAAAGGTGCCCCGAGAGGGACAACCGAACACATACCTACCCTAAATTTACCACCTGAGGCCACTCCATATGTGGTAGTTATGACGGGGGTCCCCGAACTTACAGGAGAGGGGACGGAACCCAACTGGTCATTAAAGAACAAAGTCCAGTATTGGCTGAATACAAACCGCCCCGTCCCGCCACCTTGGAAAACTAAAATAGCGTCAGTATCCCGGACCCCGTGGGTAGGCTACAAGAAAAAAACCATCCGGGGAGACTGCATAGTTATTACATTTGAGGACCCCAGTATAGCTGAATATATTTGTTCCAGGGAACATAACAACTCCTCCGGGGGGATTGTAACAAGACCTTTGTCCTATTTTTACCCAAAAAGGTACAATAATAACAATCACCCACGTAACACCGATAACATCTGGAGGAAACCAATCCCGCAGCCATGGGAGCTAGATATTGTCGGCCCAAATCCATCAACGCGATTCACTGATCCTACTAACTCCTGGTGCCCACCTAATCTGAATTATCAGCAGAGAGAAGTCCCATGGCAGATTGTGGGCCCACAAAGCAGATTCAGAAACTGGGAGCAGTGGGAGAGACCATCCCACCAACCATTCGGCCCTAACTATGGAGATACCAGTAACGGGCAACACTGGCTAGGCTTCCCGACCACGAACCGGTTTAGTGGCCTGGAAATGGTCGATTGACCAATAATTAAATCCCCGGAGCCCTCATTAATAAAATTGGCACCTCCATCCATTACTTCATCGTCTACCCCACCTATATCACATATGAACAATGACGTACAAGAATATGAATCCACCCAGCTTTCTGTGATGTTTTGGAATGTGGCCGGCCTCCGAAACAAGATTGAGGATGGTTCGGCAGCCGCATTCTTGAAGGACTATCAAATCATCTGCCTACAAGAAACCTGGGCAACGATACCGCTTCATCTTGTGGGGTACAGAACATTCATATCTCCTGCCCTTCCCAGTACTTCAGGTAGACCTAAAGGGGGTTTAGCAATTTACATGGCCAACACAATTGCTGACACAAAGATCATTAAGGTAGACCTCCTTTCGAATTTTCAGATCCTCACCTTTACTGTAGGAAAAAAACTTTGTATTTCAATAATAAATACATACAATAATCTGGACCCTGACAATTTTGTGAGTGTTCTTTCTCTAATTCAAGACAAAATAACCGAACACTCTCACTTCAAACAGAAAATGGATAATGCCCACGTAATTTGGGGTGGTGATTTTAATCTGCATCCTTGCCCCAACATCGATACCTGTGGAATAGTGGACGAGTTTGATAACCCTCTAATCCACTTTATCCATACAGGAGTGGGGCCTGTTATGAATAAAATACTCTCTGATCTGGATTTGCAAATTATGAATCCCATTCATCAGACAACCAATAAATTAGAACCTACGTACAGAGGAAGGGGCCACGAGACCACTGTGGACTACGTAATAGTTACAGAAGGCCTGAAAGCTCAAATCAGAACAATTAAAATCCTGTAAAACCATCTCAGTGACCACTCCGCTCTAAGTCTTCAAACACACCAACCGAAATCCTTGATGGCAAACATAGCTAACGCACTAACACAGAACAGGCTTGAACTGGGCAAAAGTAATGGCTTCACAATTAAATGGGAAAAAGTAGATCCCAATATCCTTACAAAGAGGCTAGTTACTTCTGCATATAAAACATTTTGACCTGTCTTGATCCTCAAGCGGAGCCGAACCAAATCCTGGAAAATTTCAATGTCATAATAGAACAGGTCAAAAACCTGTTAACTAGAACTTCCAACCAAAATAAGAAAAACATCACAGGTTGGTTTAATCGAGATTGTACGAAAGCACAGACTAACTTGAGGAAAGCTCTTGGAGAACCAAACAGAGACAAAATAAAGATCCAAGATCTGCGAAGAGAATACAATAATGCTAGAAAAACGAGGAAAAAAGAATTAAAAGCATCCTTGTGGAAGGCCTTGCACGAGAGCGCACTCTCGAAGGACAGCCAGGCTTTCTGGAAAATAGTTAAATCCCCTTCGCTAACTGACTCCAGCGGTCCAAAAATAGATGTGGCTATTGACGAGGCCACATGGGTGAATCATTTTTCGAAAATCTTCCAACTGACACCCAATAGCGAATCGTATCAGTCTATTAACAATCCAGTCACCTTCCCTATTTCCCTGGAAGTTGACCTACAAGACTTTGAAACGGCGCTATCTTTAAGTAGGTCCGGAAAAGCCCCCGGTCCTGACGGGGTACCTGTTGATTTGTTCAAATTTCTTCCTGACCTCTGGGCTCCAATAATCACAAGAGTTTGTATTGCAACTATGGAACTCGGGTTGTTAGATTCATGGTCATCATGTATAATGGTCCCAATTTTTAAGAAGGGGGATCGACAAGATGTCAAGTGCTACCGTCCAATCTCGCTTCTCGACTCCTTGGGCAAAGTGGTTGGCAGAGTCCTCCTTGGCAAACTACAACAGTGGGTAGCAGACAAAAACATTCTTTCTGATCTACAGTTCGGCTTCAGGGAGGGCTTTGGAACTGTTGAGCAAGCATTAAATCTTAGCCTGCTGACATCCAAATACACCCACGCCAAAACAGGTACTATTTTTATGACATATGTGGATCTGTCATCCGCATTTGACTGTGTCTCACATGCCAAGCTCTGGTCGCTGCTGAGCGAAATGGGGGTAGACCCTCCTCTTTTGGACTTCCTAAGGGAGCTCTACAGCGAAGCCACGGCGAGAGTGAGGTACGGGACAAAAGGAGAACTAACAGCACCATTTAGGGTAGAGCGGGGAGTGAGGCAAGGTTGCGTCCTGGCCCCCTTTCTCTTCTCACTCTATACCAACGGCCTCGAAGAGTCTATGTTGAGAGGGGGGAGAGACCTCCCAAAAGTAAGATCGTCTGATCCCCGCACTGCTCTACGCGGACGACGCTGTCATTTTAGCCCGAACTCCGAATGAACTGCAGAAATCATTAACTAAATATGCAGATTTTATGGCTGCCTTGGACTTGCATATAAATGTTAAAAAAAACTTTTGTTATGGTGGTCGGTGGAACAAGAAAACCTGCAAAGTCCATCTTTCTGAAAGACCAAAAAATTGAAAGAACCTCGCAATACCCCTACTTAGGTATCATGATAGACGATGCCCTAAACTGGAAAGCGGCGGTAGAGGCCAGGAGACATCTTTTTAAACGAGCTATTATGGCACTAATGAAATTTTCTAATAAACTTGGAAAAAGACCTCCAGTGGAACTGCTACAGATCTATGCTGCGAAATGCCAATCTATAGCATTATATGGTGCAGGTATCCTGGGACATACAAATACTGGCTCTATCCAAAAAGAGGAAAATATCTTCATGAGATTCCTTCTATCAACTCCACGAGGCACTTCCACCTATGCCTCACATATAGAACTGGGAATCTCATATATCGAAGATCTCATCAAAATCCAACCTCTTATGCTTTGGAGGAGAGTCTGGCTATCTGAAGAAAACAGCTTGACAAAAAGCATCCTACGGGATATCATGGAGTTGGACCATGCCAAAAATATAGCCTGGCTCTTCTATATTAGACATTTCTTTTGCGATCTGGGACTTCAGCAATATTACTACAACCCAGAACAATTAAGGGAAATCCCTAAAAAAGAATTAAAGCAGATTGCATTGAGCCACTTGGACTCCCTGAGACTATCTTCGTTGGTCACAAAAAAATCTGTTATGCATGCAATCATTATACAGCAGTCTCCGAAAATTCTGCCATATCTTACCCTAGAGATTACCACGTATGAAAAGATGCTCCTAACAAGGTTCAGATTGAACCTATTTTTCAGACTGGTGACATTTCCAGAAAAAAATAACTGGAGCACTCAGATGGCCTTGTGCCCTTGTGACGATGACTCCCAACAGTCCACCATCCATACAATACTTTTTTGTAAGTTCTATCACACCTTCCGAAAGATATGGCTTATCCCCGTACTAAAAAAATGGGGCCATAGACAATGTCGCCCAGCTATGTTGGCACTCCAATTCCTGGACTCTGAATGCACTGTGTACCATGTACTAAATTTTTTAAAGTGTATTATGAGACACAGAAACAATTTGTAAATGCAAAGTACTATCTTTCATTTTCTCCAAAATGTTGGTAAATTTGACTTTTTAACTCTATATACTCAATTGTAATCTTTTTTACTGAATGTTTGTATAACTATGTCATCTTTTATGGTTTTTCAATTGCTAAAAAACCGAATAAAGATTATTATTATTATTATTATTATTATTATTATTATTATTCTGTATAAGAAAGACACATAACAGCACCATGAAATATAAGTAAGAAGAATAGTGTTGAACTACAAAAATATCAAGTTTTTGGAACAACCATAATTCGTTTTTTATTTTTGTATTTTTTATTTTCGAAAACCTAAAATTGAGCACATGTTTCTTTGTTGTAGGTGTTGACTGAATACAGCATGAAATGGAGAATTTAAACGAAAACAAAAAGCAGTGTGGTAAGATTTATACTTAAATCAAGTGCTTTGCATGGATTAGGATTTTGCTAATTCATCACAATATTGTCATTATTGCAAATAGATGTTACATTATGTTATCCCTGTGAGATATCTAACTTGTTGGGAAGCCTGGTCTGCTGTTCATCAAAGCGTGGCTCAATGGATGGGTAGGAAGCCCAAATGTTAGCTAAGTCTTACCTTTCCAGTATTATTTAACGGAGTGGGAATATTTTTGATGTTCCTTCTCTGTTTAGTTTACTCTTGCATGGAAAGGTTCACCAATGTCATGACCTTTCAAATCTTGCTCTCAACGACTGATTCCCAAAGCTGCTTTCACTTCTAAGCACCTGTTGGATCTCTCCTCACCTTAAGTTTGCATTGCTTTCAGAAGTTGGCATATCCCAAATGTAGTTGTTAAGCTTTGTAAGAACGCACAAAAGAAGTAGAACCCAGTACCAAAACAGTACTGAAAATGTTGAAGACACAAATGCTTCTTCTGTCTTTTTACTGTTCTCAACATTTTCATATTCTGTCACCTCTGGTAGGATCCGAAACGGCTTCACAAAACTCAAAGCCGTGCACGACTACCACCACACATGCATATACCACCGGTCAACAGCTATTTTCATATGAGTGCAGTTCTTCGCTGTCTCCATTTTCCACTGAACTGTATAGCCTGCAACATGCTAATTTTGCTCATCAGGTTTTAACTGCTGGGCCTTTATGTTTTTAAGGTCTGGTGTAGAAACTGCTTTATCTGTTGAGCTTATGTAATAAATAAATAAAAGAATATGTAAAGGACTGAAACTAGCCGTACTCATTCAAGCATTGTTTACTGGAAAAATGTATTCACATTTTAGTTAAGGCCACAGTCATTCGGCGCATGGGTGTTGGTCATCAAGAGGGCTGTCATTTCACTTGTTTACTTGTTGTGTACGCATGCAGTAGCAAGCACTGACCGACAAAGAAGTTTGCCATGAGGCACTTTGCAGCAGCTAAGTGGCTTTCCACCACTGCCATACCCCTGAGACTTTTAGAGCTGCTGCCTCCAATAAGACATTTTTTAGTGAATGTACAGTAAATTAACTTGGATTGGTGCACATTTCTGACATAATAGCATTTTGAATATGTGGTGTTACAATTAAGGCACAGCTCTGCTTGTGTTGCACCACTGAAAGGATGCTGCTATGTAACTCCCATGCTCACTGAAAATCTTCAGAGGCTGGGCTTCTCTATCTCCCAGGCAGACTCCATGTCCCTTGTCTGTGCATTTGCTGCTTCCTCACCTGTTTTCCCCCTAAGAGGGACCTTGCCTGTTGGGCGCACACAAATAAAGTATAGATTACAATAGACAAGGGTGGGAGGCTCGGGCTGAGCAGTGAACAGTGTATGGTTCTCCAGGCGGCGTCACAAAGCTGGTGACTTGTTTATCTGCTCCACGGATGACAATGCCCTGTAGCTGCCCTTCTTTTAAGGATCAGTTAGAATATGCCATCTCTGAAGAGCCCAGTGCCAGTACCAGAGAATGGGTGTTCTGCCCAGATGGGAAGGTTCTAGGGAGGAGATGGCTGATTCTTTGTGCCACAACCAGTGCCTCTTCCGTGCTTCGGTGCTGTGGGATCAGTATATAGCCAGAATCAAAAATATGGTAGTTTCCCTGTTGGCAGTAGTACTAATAGTGCTGCTTCTAGAGCATGAGGGATGCTCTTCATCCTTACTTAGCTTCTTAGGTGTAGGGCCAGTTGTTAGGGCTACGGACCGTGAGCCCCTGCCTGCCTCAGTGTGGAGGAAGTCTGTGCTTATGCCTGCTTGCATCCTGCATCAGACCTCTGCACATCTTCAACATCCACATGACGTTTGCAGTTGAGCTCGTCCATTTCATGAGGGCCCACAACCAGGGCATTGTGAAGCTTTTTTTCTGCTGCTACAGATCAAGGCACGGGGCTGAATGATTTGTATGCAGAACATTTAGAGGTAGTGGGACACCACAGAAACCAGACTGACACACTTTAGCCACAAGGAGACCCTTCATATATAATATAGCGTTCCCCATCATATCATCATTTAAGACCACTAGCCCCTAAGACCTTCCTTATTCACTGCCCAAAACAGCCTGCAATATACCCCTGTAACAAGCATGTGGTACTGTATATGAAAGTTGACCCACAGGCTACTTTTTTAAAATATCTCATGTTTGTTAGATATGCAATTTAATGTATTTTAGAGTTTTATATAGCTCGTATGTGGCCTGACGATATCAGAGTGATTTACAGTTAAATAACAGTATTCATCCTGTGGTGGTAGCTGTATAGGTTCTAAAGTTACAAACCATGTTATGCACAAGCGTACTCGTCTACAAATCATCTGATATATAGAGTTTATAAGTTAGATAGTTCATTGGGTATCCAGAAGCTCCAAAGGTAAGTCCAGGTAGGTTAATGAAAGCAGCTCTGGTATGTGATAGGATCAATGTTTCTTTAGCTTGTACGAGAATGGGTGCAGCAGAGCATTCTTAATATTGGAATCAGTGTTTGAGACTATGTTTGATAGTTTGTACTGTCGAGCAGAAGCCTGTACTTCAGTGGAACGACTCACTTCTCATTTGTGCCTAGGTGTCTTTCGAGCAGTGATAGCTTCCCATTCTTCTTGAAGCTGATTATCAACTGGTACTATGCCAATATATACCAATGGAGTCATGCAATGGGGCCGGGGCATAGACCTCATGCTTTTGGCACAACTGTCAAATGAGATGACTTAGCATTGAAACACTTCATCTGCTCTTTTCACCTTCCTCTGGAAGGATCCCTATCTTGCACCCCACATATGTGTGACCAGCCTCAAACATTTGCAAACTCCACTCTTCCACCAACCAACCTCGACCATGTGACGGGAGCTACATGGGATTGTTCCCTTTATTTTTTTAGCGGTTGCAGAAGATAGTCAGTCTATATGTGCAGAAAACGAGTTTAATTCACAATTACATGGGCTCTTGAACTTGGTTAAAGTGCCTTGTAGGGTATCTTCTAGGGTGGGGTAATTGTTGACTCAGACATTTAGCAGACATATAGTGCAAGCTATTCTTTACAGTGGTATTGGTAGCCTTTTGACTGGCTAAGATAGTTGAGACAAGCAGCTAAAAGACAACCTAGATGTAGTTTGACTAAATATATATTCTAGGCGGTGAGGTCTGACTTTTTTTATGAAAACGGCATCCAGCATGTACCCTCTGCAGATAGTGGGAGAGTAAATACATTTCTAAAACCTCATGTCTTTTAGTTTAGAGGGCAGCAAGGATGGCTAGTTGTAAGAGTTGTCTAGCGATTAGTTTTAAATCTCCAAAAATTTACTTAAATTTAGGTTCCTGTAAATGAGAATTAGGATTTCAAGTAAGTAACTTTTTTTCTTTACTGGGTCAAAATGACAAGATAGGTGATAAGGAAACTGTGGTACAGAAAAGCTTTGGCTCAGATCTGGTCCATTGCAGATACATACAGTAACTATTGTGTCAGACAGCTTAATTAAAACACAAACAATGTTATCTAAAAGCTGATACGAAAAGTTCCCTAGCAAACCTGAAGGAAAGTTTTCAGATCTATTGTCATTGAAGCGAGGATTATGCTTTTCCTCCTTCACTTTATTCTCCAGCAGCCACAATAATAATATTAACTGCATTTCCCATGAAGCATAGGAAAACATGTAGGCCATAGCATGCAGTCATAGTCCATAAAAACATATGCAACCCTTCTTGGTCAGTTTGTCTCCCTTTTCCTTCCTGTCCCCTCAGCCTCCTTCCATAGCTTTTTTCATTCCTGTTTCTGCTCTACACCTGTTGGAAACAAAGATTTCTTTGTCTACACTCCAATATATAACCTCCTCGTAACATGCCTATACTACATAGCCAACTCCATCTTAAGATAGCTTCACAAAAAAACAGTAGTAACAGGTCCTCATTGTAATATACATTTGCAACAAAGTCATGCTGACTTACTCATTAATCTTCTTAGAGATAGGTCATCTATATCCGATATGTACCTCATATATCTGCTGAATGGGATAATCCTTGTCTCTGTATCCTTAATAGAATTGAATACTAACTTTCAAAAAATGTTATCTGCTATGTTAGCGAAGATTATGCTAGTTGAAAGCTTACTTATTGCCATTGAAGCTACCTCTGCCTTGTATGATGCGGAAATGTTTGAAGGTAGAAACCAATGACCGATCTGATTCCTTCATAACCTCTTCCAAACCAGCTCCCAAAGAGAATTCTTTGAATGACATAATCCTCCTTGCTGAATGTTCTCAGATTTTGAAATGTCAATGCCTGACTCCTGCATCACCATCCTTAATCACCTCGCTATAGTCAGACACTGCCATCAAGGAGTTATTAACTGCAACTATCAGTTGGATCACCCCTGGAGGTCTGAATTCCTCCCTCATATCCTCATAGGCTATGAGATGCATCTTAACACACAGCTTGGGTGAATCCTTGAGTTCTAGATAGGATGTTACCTTAGTATGAGTCTTAATGGATATCACACTTGAGAGTGCCACCCCATGCAGAGTAGACGTTCTCCTGACCAGAACCTGTGCATATGAGATCTATTTGCAAGTTTCCAAGCAAATTAGCATAGCGAGCTTACCTGATATTCCTTCCTGGATAAATATTCAATTGGTTGCCATGATGAAAACCTATTCAGTACTTGACTGATGTCCCAAAGATATACAAACCATAGGATGCTCACCACCAGCTACAGCTTCCACCAAGGCATGTTCTGCTGAAATGGGTGAGCTAAAGAGGTTTACCGACTGTTGGAAAATGGTCCTCTCTGAAGGGTCACCCCAAACGTTTTGCCTTACTCCTCCTCTTTTTCTGACCTTTTTTTGGCTTTCGGACTCTGGGCACTTTACCATTGCTGACCATTGCTAAAGTGCATGTGCTCTATCCTGTAAACGTGGTATATATTGGTTTTTCACCTGCTTTGCATATTTGAGTTACTTGTAAGCTCCTTGTAACGTGGCCTACCATACACCCAGGGCGTGTAAATTAAATGCTACTAGCGGATCTGCAGCACTGATTGTGCTTCCCCTGTAGTAGCCTTTAAAACCGGTCTCGGGCCTGCGACTGCTGTGCCTGTGTGCGCAGTTTACTGCCACTTCGACTTCGTATTTAAAACTACTTGCCAAGCCTTAAACTCCCCTTTTATTACATATAAGTTACCCCTTAGTTAGACCCTAGGTAGTCCTAAGGGTAGGGTGCTATGTAAGTAAAAGATAGGACATGTACTTTTATGTTTTGCATGTCCTGGTAATGACAGCCTGTTTTGTTTTTCACTACTGTGAGGCCTACCTCTCTCATATGTCAGCATTGTGAATACACTTTTAAGCTGTAATTTCTGATCAGAGAAGAGGAACCTTTTCATGTTTCATATGTTCGGAATGGTAATGACAAATCCTCCTTACTGGTGAAGTTGGATTTAACATTACTGTTTTTGAAATGCCACTGTTAGAAAGTGGACATTACTGACAGCCTGTCTCCGTTGCACACCTCGGCTGGGTGACAGCTACACTTTGTGCATTCCGTCTAGACAGCCACAAACACAGGAAGGGCTGGGTGTGACAGACAACTCATATGCATTCATCTACATTCTGATAGCCTTCCTGAGCAGGAAGAGGGAGAGATGGCTCACACTTACACCTGATTAGACAGTTTCCTGACCTCATACAAAGCAGATTTACCCCCCAGGGTTAGCCGAGTAGACTGAACTGGATTAAAAGGGATCCTTGTGCACTTAAAAGAGTTTTTTTAAGTCACCCCCTACATCAAGGCCACTTTTGGGTACAAGTACCAGGACTCTGACTCTACCAAATCAGTACACTACTGGACCTGGGAAGAACTCTGCTGTGGTAAAGACTGTTGTGCTGAATGTATTGCTACTTTGCTGTGACTGACCGTCCTGAGGAACTGCTTCTCTGCTTTGCTGAGCTGCCCTGCTGATCTCTGCCCTGCTGAGGACAAAGACTGGACTCCCCTCTCACTTGAACCCAGAGTGACACCAAGGGCTTGCTGGCTTGCCTCCTGTTTTCCGAAGTCTCAGGCACACAAAAGACTTCCTATCATTCTGGTGCTGCTAGACTCTGCCATCTGGAAGTCATACCCTTGCCTGAGGTACTCCCTCCAGGCTTGTGCCTCAGAAGTGAGTTTCTGCAGCTTTTTCCTACATTGACATCAGCACAGCGGTAATATTGCGCTGATGCAAACCAATGCATCGCCTTTAGCGCCACCGCTGCGGCCGCTTGATGACAGCAATTCTACAGCTGACACGGGTCGACGCTGACAGACAGTGCTGCTCAACATTAATGCAGCGCTTGCATTGCAAAGGGGTTTGACACCGGAGCTGCCGCATCACGTTTCGGTGATGCGGCGACTCCTCGCCTCAAGCGTTCAGTGTTGACACTTTGCTATATCCAAAGTGTGAGAGAGACCTGTCTGAGTCCTGTATCCGGCCTGCCCTCGATCGCGGTCGGAATGAACTTTGGATTTACCCCTGTCCCTTGTGACCTCACGTAACCTTTTGACTGCTGGTGACTTCTAAACACTGCACTTTAAGTGTTGCACAAATACTTTACACATTGTCTCTTAAGTTAAGCCTGATTTTTCTGTGCCAAGCTACCAGAGGGTGAGCACAGGTTAATTTAGGGTGTATATCTGACTTACCCTGGCTAGAGTGGTGGTCCCTACTTGGACAGGTTGCAAACCTTTGCCAGCTATAGACTCCGTTTCTAACACTGACCTTCCAGCTTGTCATTCAAATAACATTTGTGATAAGATATTCAAGACATTGGCATAGCCATACCCCATGGGATATGGACCCCATTCCTCATCTCATACCAACAAACCTAACATCTCCAAGTCGACTTGTACTGTTAAATTGTGCTGCCATCCCAGGATTTCCTGGTAAGATCCTCCGCAGTTTTCCAAAAGGCCAGGGATCATCGATTGTTTAGCGTAATCCTCCATGCCATAAATGGAACAGTCCCTCCTGCCTCAGACTGTGATAATCTCCTTGTGGATCTGTTAGGATACTCTTAAGGTGGGGAGACTGACCAATAAAGCCCCTGAAATTTCCATCAGAGCTGGGAACAAGCCTTGTGATTTCCAAATCTGAGTCATCAGGATAAAGTTTGCTCCTTGCCACGTCGCTTGGGTCGCCACACTCGCAGTCATCGTGAATGTGGGAAATGCATAGTTGACCTCCGACATCCACACCTGCAGGAACACATCAGTCGCTGCTGCGTCTGGATCAGTTCTCCAACTTTAATATCTTGGTAGCTGATGTTTTTTAGTGTGGAGGTGAACAGATCTGGTTGGCATTTGCCCCATACCTTCATGAGCGCTTGTGACCCTTTTGGATGCAACTTTCATGCACTAGCGTCTTGAAAGTGCCTTGATTGGCAAGCCACTGTCGTATTTTGTCTCCCAGGTTGCAGGTATTCAGCTGTAACTACCACTTAGTTGCCCAGACAAAAATGCCAGAACTCTTTAGCTATTTCCAAAAGTAACCTTGACCAAGTTCCTCCCAAATGGTTTGTGTAGTGTACCACAGAGATGTTTTTCATCTTGAGCAGTACACAAGATTTAACCTTGTCCTTTGTCCAAATTTTGACCGCTAATGGCCTGCTAATTTGAGTAAATCTATCTCTTCTTCTGACCACCTTCCTCTGCTACACAAGTTCCTGCATCTGGGCCCACAGTTCAGTTTGCTGTTAAATTCTATTACCAGTTCTGATGTCGATCCAGGAATCAACCTGCTGTTTCACACTGCCATATTCTAGAGCCATCACTGTATCTCCTCTTCAGTTGTAAAAGTCACTTGTACCAAATACTTCAGTCTTCATCTCAGATGGGAGGCTTTTAAACCTTGTGTGGTTTCGGTAATGTAGTGGTCCTGTAATATTGCCTGGATGGATGATGCCAGTATCCCCTCTAACGAAGCCAAGTGTTGTACAGATATATTGGACTTCCTCAAGGCATACTTCAACTCCTCGTTTATGCTTGTCATTTTTATATTCAGCAGTTTCAGAATAACCGGAGTCAGTTCTACAGCAAAGCCCAAGAATTTCGTAGTCTGTGGCAGGGTTACCTCTGGTTTATTTTGATTGATCATGAATCCCAAATCCTATAGTTATGAGATGGTCATCTGCAGATGTCCCCTGAGGTTGAGTGAATGTTGATCTATGATCATGATTTTGTTGAAACACTCTCTCAACCTCACTCCTCTCATGCAGAGAAATTTCAATACCAGCCTCAGAACTTTTGTGGCACACCAGGGCTTCGACGATTGGCTGAAGGATATAGAATAGGGAATTTGTACATCCAATGTCTTCAGAGAAACTGCATAAATCGGGAGTGGGGTTTGACATCAGGAATCATCAAGCTCACTTTCGTCTAAAAACCCAGATGCCCCAGCGAGTACCCTTGTGTAAGATTATCCTGACTACTTGAATTCCCTCCATCTTCAAATGCCGTAAGACCACCCACTCGTTCCACTCCCTGGAACTGCTCACTGGATGGTATCCTTTGTCCTTCTTCTGAACTAGAAACATGTTGCTAACAAAGATTTTAGGATGATCAGTAGGTAAAATGTCCCTCTTCTATTCCTGTGGGGTGATCTCCTTGTCTGGTATTTAGGAGTTATCTTCATGAGAACATGATGAGCTTTGGCATCCACCATTGCGTCAGTAAGCCATAGAATTCCCATTGAAAGTCCCTGATAGTTTGAAGTCCCATGCTTCGCTAGTCAACTCTCCTCACTTGTGTACAAACAGTTACCCTTTTGTCAGAGAAGGGATCACACTTACTGGAGTATCCTTCACCTGAGTTGTTGCTCCCACTGCAGGATCCTCTGGACCCATGGCCTTTACTCATGCCTCGTGTAGAGAAGAAATATCCAAAGGTGGAGTGATCCTGCAGTTGATCTCTTCCATACAACTGTCCTCTTTGAAGACCTTGGACGGATAAGTGGCTGGCCTTTTCTTCGGTTGTTCTCTCCAAAAAATATTAGCCCCAAGATCTTTTTTATAGAAGCAAGGGCTTTTTTTTAAGGTATGTAAATGTGGAAACATACTTGCATGTTTCCTTAAAACGGTTTCTCAAACAAGCTTCATTGAGCCATTGGCCTTCCTCCGTTGTAGCTAAGTCCTGGAGATTTGTGTCTACCTTGATAAGCAATGATACACGTCTTTCTGTAGAGGTGGCACAGTGCAGATTACCCAAGAATCTCACTGTTCATTGGGCCCAGCCTGAAAGAATCGCTGGAAAGAAGAGCGTACCCATCTCTCTTACTTCCTTCTCAGTGCCTTGGTTGTTTGTGAGTGGGCCTGCCTGTTACAGCTTATTTTGGCAGGCATGGCACGACCTGTCAATACTCTTCTTCCGTCCCATGACAAACTCCACCAGTAATCTGGACATTCGGCCATCATTCTCGGGTGTTGCAGCCACCTTGTCCTCCAAAGTCAGACGGGGGCATTCCTCCCTCCAGCGTCCCCTGACCTCTCTGCCTAAAGACATCCTAAACTGGCTGGCAATGTACTGGGTGACCTTGTTAGCCAATGCCCACTCTGAGGACCTGGGGTGATCTATGTCTTCAGGCTTTAGCATATTTGTGTGAGTCTTAGAATGCTAGCCTTAGTGTTCTCCCTTTTGCCCCTTGGGCTCTGACCACAAGTGCCATTGTCTGCTAGCATTGTAACCATTACCCGAATCCTCTAGTGATTCCTCCTCATCTCCATCGCTGTATGGAATGGAAGTAGTGACCAGGACTAGCCCAGAATTCTTTGGTACATTGTCGCTAGAGGTATCAGAAGTGGATCGGTCCCTGCATGCCTTGGCTTTCTGTGTACTTTTGGACCTGTCTAGTAATGCTTCTTTAAGGCTATCAAAGGTGTCCTCTCGCATATGTTTCTCTTGCTTATGTTTGGCGTTGGTCAGAATCTGGCCCTCTGGCTTATCTGTTTACCGGTCTCACCAGGTGGGGCCAACTTTTCTCTGGGATTGAGGAGTGGAAGAGATGCTGCCCAAGCAATTAGTTTCTTTCCAAATAGACTCAGGGTACTGTTCACCACTTTATGAGTATAATTTGTTAACCTCTTCCTCAAAGCAATCATGCTTCCCCTGCTGGCTGGTAAGTAGATACGGGGATGGGTTCGGAAATGTAATAAACTTACCCAAGGAGAACTATGACAAATTAGGATGGTAATCTATTTAGGAGCAAAACCAGTACCCTGATATCTCTGGGTATCCAGTGCCCAATATTAGTAATACTGGTTGTATTTGCCAATAAGAAAGTGTGTACTTTGTGGCACTGCTACTAGTGTGCAGTGTCCCTGCATGGTACAAGTAGATACCCAGTGTGTAGCGTCTAGCTATAGGCCTTATGATCCACAGGCACTTGCAGTAGGAGGCTAAAAAGGTACAAAAGTACAAGGTACTGCTATGCGCTAACACAAGTCAATATAAATGATTCACCATAGAGTCTTTGAACATGCACCCCTCTCCTTTCCCCTTTCGTGGCACTCAGCAGTAATGTATGGTGGGAGGAAGTCATAGGAACAGTCTTGCTCCCCTTATCGCACCTCACTGTACCTGAAGCAGTTACTGAACAGCACCACATGCTGTGAAAAGCTTGCGTGACACACAATAACAAGAACAAACTAAATTATCCACAAAATATCATTGTGTACATTTAATACACGAAAAAACAATAAGCCATAAATCCCCACCCCCCCCCAAACCCTCATTGAGGAACTGCTGTTTATCTACCGCTATAGCAGCGAATAAAGCGGAAGGAGGTTGACTAAGAAGTCTTACATATGCTGTTGTGGACTGTGATTGGATGTAGAGACCACATTTTTCCATAATCTTCATTGGAAAATGTAGTGATGTTTTATTGTTGTTATTATGGGCTGCTGGAGAATTAAGTGAAGGAGGAAAACCATAACCTTGTCTCTGATCACTGTTTTATTGATCTTTTGCTACAATTGTGAATATGTTCTATTGTTCTTTAAAAACTTTTTTTTTCTTGTAATGCCATATATCTATTTATTTTATTCAATATTTGTATAGTAATTTTGGCCTTTGTGGTGATTCTGTAATTTTATTTTTTATGTCAAGGAATAATTTTTTAATGAATGGTTCAAAATATAATTTTGTACATCAGTGTTAGCTGATTAATAAATCGGCTTTGAATCTTATGCCAGTGTTTATTTACATTTATAAAGGTACTTTTAGATATACTCCATCTTGTGTGAATTGCAATCCCACAGCGTGTTTTATTATGTTTCCTTCATCACATTACTTTCAATAAAATAGTAGTAGTGTAGTGCTGGCCTGCTATTTTGATCAAAGCAGGGGGGCAGGTGTGATGGGGAAAAACCTCCTGTTTTTTAAAAGAACCCTCACTCACCAACCTAGTTGGTGACATGCTTCATCATCGTTTCCCACCAGGGAGACCGAATGTCTCCCTGATGTGCTACAACACCTGAGTTACAGCGGAGCGTTTTTTTCGGACTGTGTGGTAGTGCAAAAAAAGTGGGTTGGTGTGGATATTAAAAGATGGCAAGCTGCACCCAGAACTAACTTTAATAGAAGGGCAGCCTGCAATCATTAAAAACAGGTGAAGCGGACACGTGCTGGCCTTTATAGTGAATCGGGCGGTATCCTAGGTTAAATGTGAAAGAGTGGTCGACATGTTTCTGCTTGTGACTGCTAATTTAGCAAAGCTTTCATCCGGACCAAAGAAACTCCCCGGCGGTCAACACACGCTAAGGCGTACCCTGAACTAGGGAGTGTGTGTGTACGGTAAAACCCACGGTTTTACTAAATGGGCGCTCCCGGAATTTCCAAGGGCCCGATCTGAAAGAGAAAAATAGACAAGGAACAAAACATCAGAGCATCTATAGGTGTAAACTTATTTCTCTTCAGATTTCGATGAGGTGTATTACCATCAGTGACCCCGTATTTATGGATCACATATTGCCCCCATCAGTGCTCAAGAATGCTGTAACACTAGTGAAAAAACCTCTGTTGCCTGATCATGACAGAGGTTGTTTTGTCCAATGACAAAATGTGCCCAATTTTTGCTTTTACTTTTTTTACGATTTTTACGAGCGTACTCAAGCTTTACATGGGTGGAATCAAGCCGTGTACCACCCATGGAGTACAAGCTCAATTAGTGTTAGCCCTTTAAAATGAAAAAGCATGATATGGCCTTCACGCTACACACATCTCAAAAAAGGTGTGTGTACCGTTGCATGGAAGAGTCTCGGTAAAATTAGGCGTCTTACGTGAAGAACGAAATGGCTTCACGTCATGGGTTCCGCAACGGAGGTTTGTTTCGCCATTTAACTTCTTAATGCAAAAGGGAGACAAAAAGCGGCTTGGTAAACTTGCTGTGCCGATGTCAGTTAAAGTGCGGGCACGTCCAAACACTTACACGCAAGCACACATTTACTTCTTTACAGGGGGTATCCCTCACACGACCTACAGTGCAGTCGTCCGCAGCCCGAATGTTGCTGTGTGGACGCTGCACGAAGAAAGAAATACAGCTCTTCAATCACGTGAGTATCAAGTTGGACGGTGTACGGCGTGACGTCTGTGGCTAATATTAAAGGGCTAGAGCCCAAACCTACATTGCAATAAAAACTTTATCGAGATTTGTTTACCGACAAACAACCTCGGTAGCTGTGAAAACTGCATGGCCTGAATCTACAGTAATGGAGACAGAGCGCATATGTGCGCGGTCGGGGTTCTTTGAGCATTAACCCCTTCGACACTGATGACGAGCTGGGCTCGTCATGGTGTAGCCCGCTCGCACACTGATGACGAGCCCAGCTCGTCACGCAAAGTGCGATTTTGAAAAACCCAGCGCGCTAGCGGAATTCCGCTAGCGCGCATGCGGTTAAGGAGTGAAACAATTGGGTCTTACACTGAACCAACACAGAGACAGCCTCTTGGAAAACAACCCCAAAACAGGCTTGGAAAGTATTCCACTGACATATGTAACCACGTATAATTCGGCTTCCAATGCAGTGAGTCGCTCCATCATTAAACACTGGAAGATTGTAGAAAGCAACAAACATGACTGGGAGAAACCTTTATTCTCTTACAAACGGGCAAGAAGCTTAAAAGACTCCTTAGTTCACACACGTCCCAGAAGCCACATGAGGGAGGAGGACCAGACTGTGCTCAACGCATGAGGACTTCCTCCAGTCACTGGTCACTTTCCCTGTGGTGGTTGCAGCGTGTGCCTTTTGACCACCGCCACAAAATATCCTGAGTTTGGAACCCGGGAAACAATGGCTACAAAGTAGGCACACAAATTGCAATGCGACCAACGTTATTTACCTGATCAACTGCCCCTGCTGGCTCAGGTATGTGAGCATGACCACAAGGAAAATAAAACAACGTATTTGCGAACACCGCAGCAACATAAGATGTCGCAAGAATACCACAAAACTGACCGAACATTTCCTGCAACTGAATCACACCCCCAATGATAGCAGGTGGTCAATCATTGAGCAACCCCAGTTAACCACAGGGGCGTAAAATGTACTCTTTGAGAAGGAGCAACGATGGATATACCGTTTATCCACGCATCAATCTGGATTGAATGATAATATACCTTGGGGCTCAGTGATGCAACGCTAGCTGAATCTGTACACCATTGCACCACTGTTTTAACACACTGACCGGGGCAAAAGACCCCATAGTTTTACCATCGATTTTACTGTCCATTCTGACTAATAGACACTACAGTGACACCACTAATTTTATGGGGACATTGGGATCTGATTGTCATACACAAGCAGTCTATCATGGCACACAATAGACCTCCATTTGACTACCATTCTTGTTGTTACGGGGCGTTAGTGGTTTTATTTAACACTGAACTGTTTCACTCATTCATGCTCAAAAAACCCCGACCGCGCACATATGCGCTCTGTTTCCATTACTGTAGAGTCAGGCCATGCAGTTTTCACAGCTAACGAGGTTGTTGTCGGTAAACAAACCTCAATAAAGTTTTTATTACAGGTTTGGGCTCTAGCCCTTTAAGATTAACCATAGACGTCACGCCGCACACCTTCCAACGTGATACTCAATTCAATTCAATTCAATTCAAATTGACTTTATTCGGATTCTAGAAATCCATAAATGCACAGTAAAATAACAATTATACAACCAAGTGATAACATCCATACCAGAATATATTAGACCGTTCATTATAATACATCATTAGCAATTCATCAATTGATTTAGCAAGGTGTGAGAAGGTGGCCTGATATGCAGTGCTCACTATTCTAGTGAACCCTATGTATCAGTCCAGCAACCCTTATTGATGATTGGTTGTAAGTCAACCTTATAGACCAGCTATCCTAGTAGCATGGATACGAGCAGTCTAAGGCTAAAGACTCGAGAGGGCGTGTTAAGCCAGCTGTTTACCACACATATACCCCTTGAATACCCAGTGAAAGGACACCACACAAGTGTTATGAAAATAAACAGTTATTTATTTAAAGATCACAACAGCCCTGTACTCTTTATGAGGACAGGGTACTAAGCACAAACCAAAACTCTTACAAAAATACTTAAGTTAGCACAGTATATACAAATGCCCGAGGGGCACGGAAAACCATATACTCTGAAAGTGGAATGCGAAATTCCTAGCAGGTAAGTACAGTACTAATAGCTTTTGGAATCGCTAGGACTTGACTAGGGAATCGTTAGATTACTTCTAGGAGGCCTAGGGGACTCGGGTGCAGTGTGTGCACTCTCACGCGAGATGCGGGACAAAAGTCTATGGTAGCTAGGAATTAGAAAGTTAGTGTTCTCGGGCGAACCCGACCTGGTAGGGAGAAAACGAAAGTAGATTCTGACCCTTGGATAGTGAGGCTATGCTGGGGCACCGAAATGCCGAAGTTACCTAGCCCAGGGGCTGCAGCTGCATAGGTCTGAAAAGACGTCGGGAATCCTCGTAGACGGACCAGGAGCCGGAAGAAAAGATGCTGGCCGGTGACCAGTGAAGAAAGTTCAGTCGGATCCAAGCCTGGATCTTGAAGATAGATGACACCTGAAAGCAGAGGGGACCAAGTTCGAGACTACTAGCCAGTAGTCAGTGGGCACCAGGAGGGCACCGGATGGTAGCCACCTCGACTAGGTGAGTGGGTGACGCTTGACTCGAAGATCTCACGGACCAGGAGGCGTTGTCGGCGACCAGGATGGAGGATCGAGCTGTCCCACGAAGATGGAAGCTGTCGGCGTCGCTGGACCCAGGATTGGGCAACAAAGCCTTGGCAAATTCAAGCCCACGCGGTGGACCTAAAATGGCGTCTGGAGTGGACCAGGAGGGTCCGGGGTGCCTCTCTTGAACAAGGAAGCAAGGGCCAGCCTGGAGCAACCAGACCAGCAGAAGAGTTGTCGTCGGGCGTCGTTCAGAAGGCCACAAGCCAGCCGGCTAGTAGCCAAACAACGCGGTGCACAGCAAACAGCAGAAGGGCCCCACGCCGATCGTGGAGATGCAGGGAGGCTGATCTTGGGTGCTGGAGCTGCGCAGGGTTGGGGCTTCTCGGACCCCAAAGCACTCACCAGTGGAAGACTCGGTGGGCTTGCAATAAAGATGTCGTGCAGTCTTGGCGATCGTCGGTCCCTTGAGGTCTCGTCGCACTCACGGTTCTCAGCTTTGCTGTAGAGGTGAGTAGAGGTCAGAGGTGCCAGGGAAGCCGGGTCTCGTCGTGCTGGGTCGTCGGATTCGTGATGAAGGACTTGCAGCAGACCGCAGTGTTCTTTAGGATGGTGCCTGCGGATGCAGGGTGACTACTCCTTAGCCACAAGGGAGAATCTTGAAGAAGAAATCGTGAAGTCCTTTCGAAGAAAGTGGTATCTTGATTCCAAAGATGATCTAATTTTAACAGGGGGCCCGCTCCCATCTTTATACTAAAAAAGGGGGCTGACCCGGTGACTAGGTCCTGCCTATGGGTGGGACTAGGTGGGGGTGGTTACACCCCTCAGCCATGCCGGACTTCCCCAGGCCAGGGGCTGGTGTGCCCCTGGAACTGGTTCAGACCGGCCTATGCGTAGTGAGCACCGGGGTGCCACTCAGCAGTCACCTTCCTGTAAAGCCCTGCCTACCCAGGATACACAAAACCATGTCTGGGACGGTGCTAGCACCGCCCCTGACAGGAAACCCTTTGTCCAGGCTCCCCTCACTGGAAGGACTCCCAGCTGCAGGGGGTCAGACTCGTGTCTGTGGTGGCAGCATCCATTTTGTGGAGCTGAGGCTTCAGTTAACTTTAACCGGGGTTCACAGTTACATACATGTCGTGTCCCTCTAGAAGGGTGGAATGCTAACCCCGTCGCCAGAATTGGCGAGGGGTTAGTATTCCAATTCGTATGACACCTTACTCGACATGTTTTGATAAAGCAATACCAAAGATAGCATTTAACCGCGAGGATTATAATGCACTTAAGAGTATATGGTATGCGATATCATGGAGCAGCTATTAGGACTTGGATTCCGCAAGCTGCAGACAGGCTCAGCTCATGCCAGAGCACCATCTCACACGATTCCAAGCACTCTGCCTTCAGGATTGTCAAGGCCTGCCATAGGAGTGACTGATAGGAATCTGTGTGTCCATTTTAGGGTTAGGTATAGGTATACTACACCTACAGCAAAGGGTGATTACACGACTTTGCCCCAGCTGTCATGCAGCCAGTTGTGTCGAATTTAGGAGGCCAGCCAGGGGTGGCATAATACATGCTGCAGCCCCTGGCAGCCCTGGGTACACCTATGCCCTGAGTTACAGGGTCTGATAAGGTGGCCCAGTACCAATTGGTAGATGCACCTAGGGTACATGAGGTAATTTAGAAAGAGAACAGCCAGGCTGTGGGTCTGATTGGCAGGCCCACAGCCAGAGAAAGTCGTAAACCAGTGAAACAAAAGCAAAAAATCTGGGTGATCATAGGATTGCAGACCCTACTCTCCTACATGACCCCCCCCCAAACTTTGGGACAATAAGCTAACCTTGACCAGGTGAGTCTTCTTGTTCTAAGTGGAAATATCTGGAGAGCCCATCGGCATTGCCATGATCAGTACCAGGTCTATGTTCCACTGTAAAGTCCATCCCCTGTAGGGAAATGGACCACCTAAGCAGTTTGGGGTTTTCACCCTTCATCTGATTTAGCCACAAGAGGGGCTTATGGTCGGTCTGAATCTTGAAGTGAGTGCCAAACAAGTATGGCCTCAGCTTCTTCAGGGCCCAAACCACAGCAAAGGCCTCCCTCTCAATAGCTGACCAATTCTTCTCTCTGGGGGTCAGCCTTCTGCTTATAAAAGCAATGGGCTGATCCTGACCATCAAAATTCAGTTGAGAAAGAACAGCTCCCACACCCAACTCAGAAGCATCTGTTTGGACAATGAATGGTTTGGAGTAGTCTGGACTCTTAAGGATAGGTGCTGTGCACATGGCCTGCTTTAGGTCATCGAATGCTTTTTGACAGCCTGCTGTCCACTGAACCTTTTTTGGCATTTTCTTACTTGTCAGTTCATTTAATGGTGTCACAATGGAACCATAGTTCCTGACAAACTTTCTGTAGTATCCAGTCAGGCCCAAGAAAGCTCGAACCTGAGTCTGGGTGGTTGGAGGAGCCCAGTCCCTGATTGACTGTATTTTGCTCTCCAGTGGCTGAACCTGGCCTCCACCTACAAGGTGGCCCAGGTATACAACCTGTGTCTGCCCTATCTGGCACTTGGTGGCCTTGATAGTGAGGCCTGCTGCTTGCAGAGCCTCTAACACTTTCCTCAGGTGGACCAGGTGATCCTCCCAGGTGGAGCTAAAGACAGCAATATCATCTAGATATGCTGCACAGAAGTCATCCAGCCCAGTAAGGACTTGATTCACCAACCTTTGGAAGGTGGCAGGTGCATTTTTCAGACCAAAGGGCATTACCACAAATTGATAATGCCCACCAGGGGTTGAAAATGCTGTTTTGGGCTTGGCATCCTCAGCTAACCTGATTTGCCAATACCCAGCTGTTAAGTCAAATGTACTTAAGTAGTTGGCAGAAGCCAATCTATCTATAAGTTCATCTGCCCTTGGTATTGGATGGGCATCAGTCTTAGTGACTGCATTGAGACCCCTGTAGTCTACGCAAAACCTCATCTCTCTCTTACCATCTTGGGTGTGAGGCTTTGGCACTAGAACTACTGGACTAGCCCAAGGGCTATCTGAGGGTTCAATGACTCCCAATTCCAACATTTTCTGCACTTCAGTTTTTATGCAGTCTCTAACATGATCAGGCTGCCTGTAGATTTTACTCTTGACTGGCAGGCTGTCACCAGTGTCAACCTCATGGGTACACCAATTGGTCTGACTGGGTGTCAGAGAGAACATATGTCTGAAAGACTGAAGAACCTGTTTACAGTCTTTCTGCTGACGTTCAGAGAGGCTGCCACAAAAGACAACACCATCTACTGACCCATCATCAGGATTCTGAGTGAGCAGGTCTGGGAGAGGGTCACTCTCTTCCTCCTGTCCCTCATCTATGGCCATGAGCAAGCTCATGTCCTTCCTGTCGACATATGCTTTGAGCCTGTTGACATGGAGTACCCTATGGGGACTCCTGGGAGTTCCAAGGTCCACCAGGTAGGTGACCTCTCCCTTTTGCTCAAGGATTGTGTGGGGCCCAGACCATTTGTCTTTGAGTGCTGCTGGGGCCACTGGCTCCAGCACCCACACCTTCTGTCCAGGCTGATAAACAGTCAGGACAGCCTTTTGGTCATGCCAAGCTTTTTGAAGTTCTTGACTGGCCTTAAGGTTTTCTGATGCCTTCTCCATATACTCAGCCATCCTGGAGCGGAGACCAAGTACATAGTCCATTATGTTGGTTGCAGGCTTTTTGAGAGGTCTCTCCCATCCTTCCTTCACCAAACACAAGGGGCCTCTCACAGGATGCCCATACAAAAGTTCAAAAGGGCTGTAGCCAACCCCCTTTTGTGGGACCTCTCTGTAAGCAAACAGAAGGCAGGGCATCAGGACATCCCATCTACGCCTGAGTGTTTCAGGTAGTCCATGAATCATCCCTTTTAGGGTCCTGTTGAACCTTTCAACAAGCCCATTGCATTGTGGGTGATAGGGTGTAGTGAATTTGTAATTGACCCCACACTCCTTCCACATAGCAGTTAAATAGCTTGACATGAAGTTTGCACCTCTGTCAGAGACAACCTCCTTAGGGAAGCCCACTCTGGAGAACACTCCAACTAGGGCCCTTGCCACCACAGGGGCTGTGGTGGTCCTAAGTGGAATAGCTTCAGGATACCTGGTGGCATGATCCACTACCACCAGTATAAACTTGTGCCCTGATGCTGTCTGGGGTTCCATTGGACCAACAATGTCAATCCCCACTCTTTCAAAGGGCACCCCCACCACAGGCATTGGTATAAGGGGGGCCTTTGTTGTGCCACCTGACTTACCACTGGCTTGGCAAGTGACACAGGAGCGACAAAACTCCTTGGTATCCTCATTCATGTGAGGCCAGTGAAAGTGTGAGACAAGCCTGTCCCAAGTCTTTGTCTGGCCTAAGTGTCCTGCTAAGGGAATCTCATGGGCCAAGGTAAGTAGGAAACCTCTCTGAGACAAGGGTACAACCAGCCTCCTGGTCATGCCAGGCTTGGGGTCTCTTGACTCAGTGTACAGGAGTCCATCTTCCCAGTATACCTTGTGGGTACCTGTGGCGTTCCCAGCAGCCTCAGCAGCAGCCTGCTGTCTGAGGGGTTCAAGAGAAGGGCAGCCTAACTGGTCCTTCCCCAGGTCTTCCCTTGAGGGTCCCCCTGAACCCAAGAATTCAACTTGATCAAGTTCAAACTCTCTAGGCTCAGTTTCCCTCAATTCCTGCAGGTCAGCCTCCTCTGAGACTTGATCCACAACCTGGGGCAAGGGGGAAGGCACAGCCTTAACCCTACTGCTCTTTTTCTTGGAAGGTGTCTGGTCCATTGTTCCAGGATCCAGCACCTGTTCAGTGGGGCATCTTCTGGCCTGTGACCTAGTCACAGCAAACACATGTGCTGGCAAACCTAACATTTCCAGATGAGTCCTCTGCTCCACTTCTGACCATTGTGATGACTCCAAATCATTGCCCAACAAACAATCCACTGGGAGGTCTGAACTAACTACAACCTTCTTTTGGCCAGTTACCCCTCCCCAGGAGAAAGCTACAATTGCCATACTATGATTGGTAGTGACATTGCTTGCATTGGTCACCAGGAATTCTGTACCTGGCATGATCTGTCCAGGGTCCACAAAGCTAGGTGTCACCATTGTGACACTGGCACAAGTGTCCCTATAGGCCTGAGCCATTTTTCCATTAATAAAAGGTGTCTGTCTGTATTTGCCCAAAGTATTGGGACTTATGTCAGGGGACATATCCACATCCCCTGTACAAACAAGGACAGCCTGAGTGAGTGTACCAACTAAGTTGTCACACCCCTCAGAACCCAGGGTTAACCCTACTAAACCCTTGGGAGGTGCACTACCACTGCTGGCTGTACTAGGGGGCACAGGTGCCTTAGGGGCTGCAGTGGCAGGAGTCTGCCCTCCTCCTTTCTTGGTGCACTCACTAAACCAGTGAGTTTTACTTTTGCAGTATTGGCACCACCTTTTAGATTGGCCTTCTTTCTTCTTTTGGGGAGCCTGACCCCCACCCTCTTTGGGTTGTTGGGGACCTGTCGAAGACTTCTGGTCATTTTGTTCCCCTTTCGAATCCTTACCCTTCTGGTCTGCTTTCTTCTGACCACCTTGATTCTGGCCCTGGTTCTGTTTAACTCTTGTTCTAACCCATCTGTCTGCCTTCTTTCCCAATTCTTGGGGAGAGGTCAGATCTGAGTCAACAAGATGCTGATGCAACAACTGGTTCTGACAATTGTTTAAAATTTGCTCTCTCATCATCAAATTGTACAATCCTTTATAATCAGTAACCTTACTGCCCAGCAACCAGCCCTCAAAAGCCTTAGTGGCACAATCTACAAAGTCAGCCCAATCTTGAGACTGAGTTTTCTGGGTATCCCTGAACAGCACCCTGTACTGCTCAGTGGTTAGGCCAAACCCATCAACCAGTGCATTTTTCAAGACTTGGTAATCATTAGCATCCTCCACCCTTGTGGTGAGGAGCTTGTCTCTTCCTTTACCCTCAAAGGAGAGCCACAAGATAGCTGCCCACTGACTTGGGGGAACACCTTGCACAGTGCAGGCCCTCTCCAAAGCAGTAATCCATTTGTGGATGTCATCCCCTTGTTTAAAGGGGGGCACTATCTTACCAAGGTGTTTTGTATCAAAACTCCTTTCCCTATTGCTAGGTACAATGCTGCCACCAGTGGGGACTGCCCCACTCAATTGTTGCTCTCTAGCAAAGGCAAGCCTTTCTTTGGCCAGGGCAAGTTCTTCCCTTTCAATCCTCAGATTGGCTGCCTTTTCCTTAGCTTCATACATTCTCCTCTGGGGAGATGTCATTCCCCTTTGAGAGGAACGTTGAGAGCCATTGGTATGAAGGGATCTGATAGAGCCTCTTGATAGAGATCTATCTCGTCCATTCCCAATGTTAAGCTGACCTGAGAGTGGCCCCAAGGGTCCCCTAGTGCCCATCTCATGTCTGCTTAAGTTGGACCTGGTTAGTCTGTTGACTTCTACCTGTTCCTTTTCTGCCTCATCCCCTGATACCAAATCATCATCCTCATCATCAGCATCATCTGCTTCCTGAAGAGGATGGTCCTGGGCATCAAAGGGACCCTGTAAGGAGGGCATGTTGCCATCTGAATTAGAAGGGTCTGGGTTACCAGCCCTCCTTGCATCATGAGTCTCTAAGAGACCAATCAGAAAGGCAGTTGTGGGGTTAGACCCCTGCTTAATCTTCCTAGAGGTACACACTTGTCGTAACTCATGGAAGCTAAGCGCAGTATATCTTGAAGGGATGACCTGTGGAGGGTCAACTGACACAAGGGGAACCTCAGTGTTTCCTCCTTTGTCCGACATACTGTTTCTAGTGTGGTGTAAGTGATGCACCTACCTACACTATGTGTTTACCTACTGATCCCTTGCTAAGAGTTGCAGCCAAGGTGTGCTAAGCCTTGAGGAGCTACAACAGCTGGTTCAGTAGAACTCAGAGTATTCTAAGCTTTAGTTATGTGTACCTAACAGTACTTATGTGATCTTTCAACAAGATATTCTTAGGATACGTGTGGTAAAACAACAGCAAGCTCAAATCCCAACCGCTGCTCACCAATGTGAGAAGGTGGCCTGATATGCAGTGCTCACTATTCTAGTGAACCCTATGTATCAGTCCAGCAACCCTTATTGATGATTGGTTGTAAGTCAACCTTATAGACCAGCTATCCTAGTAGCATGGATACGAGCAGTCTAAGGCTAAAGACTCGAGAGGGCGTGTTAAGCCAGCTGTTTACCACACATATACCCCTTGAATACCCAGTGAAAGGACACCACACAAGTGTTATGAAAATAAACAGTTATTTATTTAAAGATCACAACAGCCCTGTACTCTTTATGAGGACAGGGTACTAAGCACAAACCAAAACTCTTACAAAAATACTTAAGTTAGCACAGTATATACAAATGCCCGAGGGGCACGGAAAACCATATACTCTGAAAGTGGAATGCGAAATTCCTAGCAGGTAAGTACAGTACTAATAGCTTTTGGAATCGCTAGGACTTGACTAGGGAATCGTTAGATTACTTCTAGGAGGCCTAGGGGACTCGGGTGCAGTGTGTGCACTCTCACGCGAGATGCGGGACAAAAGTCTATGGTAGCTAGGAATTAGAAAGTTAGTGTTCTCGGGCGAACCCGACCTGGTAGGGAGAAAACGAAAGTAGATTCTGACCCTTGGATAGTGAGGCTATGCTGGGGCACCGAAATGCCGAAGTTACCTAGCCCAGGGGCTGCAGCTGCATAGGTCTGAAAAGACGTCGGGAATCCTCGTAGACGGACCAGGAGCCGGAAGAAAAGATGCTGGCCGGTGACCAGTGAAGAAAGTTCAGTCGGATCCAAGCCTGGATCTTGAAGATAGATGACACCTGAAAGCAGAGGGGACCAAGTTCGAGACTACTAGCCAGTAGTCAGTGGGCACCAGGAGGGCACCGGATGGTAGCCACCTCGACTAGGTGAGTGGGTGACGCTTGACTCGAAGATCTCACGGACCAGGAGGCGTTGTCGGCGACCAGGATGGAGGATCGAGCTGTCCCACGAAGATGGAAGCTGTCGGCGTCGCTGGACCCAGGATTGGGCAACAAAGCCTTGGCAAATTCAAGCCCACGCGGTGGACCTAAAATGGCGTCTGGAGTGGACCAGGAGGGTCCGGGGTGCCTCTCTTGAACAAGGAAGCAAGGGCCAGCCTGGAGCAACCAGACCAGCAGAAGAGTTGTCGTCGGGCGTCGTTCAGAAGGCCACAAGCCAGCCGGCTAGTAGCCAAACAACGCGGTGCACAGCAAACAGCAGAAGGGCCCCACGCCGATCGTGGAGATGCAGGGAGGCTGATCTTGGGTGCTGGAGCTGCGCAGGGTTGGGGCTTCTCGGACCCCAAAGCACTCACCAGTGGAAGACTCGGTGGGCTTGCAATAAAGATGTCGTGCAGTCTTGGCGATCGTCGGTCCCTTGAGGTCTCGTCGCACTCACGGTTCTCAGCTTTGCTGTAGAGGTGAGTAGAGGTCAGAGGTGCCAGGGAAGCCGGGTCTCGTCGTGCTGGGTCGTCGGATTCGTGATGAAGGACTTGCAGCAGACCGCAGTGTTCTTTAGGATGGTGCCTGCGGATGCAGGGTGACTACTCCTTAGCCACAAGGGAGAATCTTGAAGAAGAAATCGTGAAGTCCTTTCGAAGAAAGTGGTATCTTGATTCCAAAGATGATCTAATTTTAACAGGGGGCCCGCTCCCATCTTTATACTAAAAAAGGGGGCTGACCCGGTGACTAGGTCCTGCCTATGGGTGGGACTAGGTGGGGGTGGTTACACCCCTCAGCCATGCCGGACTTCCCCAGGCCAGGGGCTGGTGTGCCCCTGGAACTGGTTCAGACCGGCCTATGCGTAGTGAGCACCGGGGTGCCACTCAGCAGTCACCTTCCTGTAAAGCCCTGCCTACCCAGGATACACAAAACCATGTCTGGGACGGTGCTAGCACCGCCCCTGACAGGAAACCCTTTGTCCAGGCTCCCCTCACTGGAAGGACTCCCAGCTGCAGGGGGTCAGACTCGTGTCTGTGGTGGCAGCATCCATTTTGTGGAGCTGAGGCTTCAGTTAACTTTAACCGGGGTTCACAGTTACATACATGTCGTGTCCCTCTAGAAGGGTGGAATGCTAACCCCGTCGCCAGAATTGGCGAGGGGTTAGTATTCCAATTCGTATGACACCTTACTCGACATGTTTTGATAAAGCAATACCAAAGATAGCATTTAACCGCGAGGATTATAATGCACTTAAGAGTATATGGTATGCGATATCATGGAGCAGCTATTAGGACTTGGATTCCGCAAGCTGCAGACAGGCTCAGCTCATGCCAGAGCACCATCTCACACGATTCCAAGCACTCTGCCTTCAGGATTGTCAAGGCCTGCCATAGGAGTGACTGATAGGAATCTGTGTGTCCATTTTAGGGTTAGGTATAGGTATACTACACCTACAGCAAAGGGTGATTACACGACTTTGCCCCAGCTGTCATGCAGCCAGTTGTGTCGAATTTAGGAGGCCAGCCAGGGGTGGCATAATACATGCTGCAGCCCCTGGCAGCCCTGGGTACACCTATGCCCTGAGTTACAGGGTCTGATAAGGTGGCCCAGTACCAATTGGTAGATGCACCTAGGGTACATGAGGTAATTTAGAAAGAGAACAGCCAGGCTGTGGGTCTGATTGGCAGGCCCACAGCCAGAGAAAGTCGTAAACCAGTGAAACAAAAGCAAAAAATCTGGGTGATCATAGGATTGCAGACCCTACTCTCCTACACAAGGTTTACATACAGGGTTAAAAATGTCAGAGATTGGACATCATCTTACGGGCTCGGATGGCAATTTTGAAGAAAGTGCAAGTGCGGAAAACAAATTCTTCATTATTTAAAGAAAGCAGCATCTGATAGGCTTTATCCAAGGAAACAGGTCTCTGCTTTTTAAAAAATGGGGTTAAAAAAACTTCACATATTTTAAATAATAATTACAGAGAAACAAAAAATGCAAATCAGTTTGTACACTCACCCCGTCACAAGGGCATAGTGTATGATCAAGGTTGGGCTGATAGCCAAAAGGGAAGCATAGCAGAAATGTAACAGTGCCCGCTCTCAAACGAAATAAAAGGCTTCTTTCCCAATAAGTCACGGGCAAAGTGGGGCGCTAGAGGGCGCCGGACAAGATGGCCGCACTCGTGTGAGGCTCCGTCAAGACCATTGAAAATCCGCTAATTTATCCTGTTTTCCCCGGCGCTTTTGCCCTACACCCCGGCTGAGCTTGCTCCGCTGCCATCGGTGACTCCCTGGGGCGCTCTGTGCATAGATTGCGGCTGTGCTGCGGGCGCCTGGAGCTGGACGGTCCCAGGCCGGGACGTGGACGACGGCGGCTCCGGCGGGTGCGGAGCGGAGGTCTCGCTGCGATCTGGGCCCTTGTCGCCGTTGCTGCCTGCGAGAGTGGAGCCTGGGAGAAGGCGCTTCGTGACTGCGGAGGCGGCGAAGCGGAGCTGCCAGCGGGATCCCCCTGAGCGACTTCGGCGCATTGGACGGCCTGGACTTGGCCCTACTGGTCCCGGTGAGTGGGGCGGGGCGCTACGCAAGTCCGGTGCTGCGGAGGTGGTGCTGGGCCGCGATAGCCCGCGCTGCGCGAGCTAGGGCCGGGGGGGCTGGGGAAAGGGTCGGCTGAGGAGCGGAGTGGCCGGGACGGACAGGTGCTTAGGCGGAACCACGCTCTGGGCTACAGAGGAGAGATCTCATCGCCACGCACGTTTCCCTGGGAGGCCTGCTGCGCTGGGAGTTGCGGACCTGCGGAGCGCCCGCCATCTTGGGGCTTCCTCTCGCCTGGCTGTTGACCACTGAGCCCCGGCGGTCGGCGCATATCCAGCGCTACCTATCCTAACATTGGCGCTGTCAGGAGGGGGACCCGGACCCGGGGGCCCTTCAGCGCTGCCATTCCGTTGCTTTGGGCTCTGCGCATTACTGCACATACTTGCACTGTGTGGTTGCACGGAAATTGCTTTGGCGCGCTTTGCCCGCTGGGGTGGCGGAGCTGCTTGGCCTGGACTGTGGGTGCCTCTGGGCCTGGGCCTGGGCCTACTCTACGGTGTGCGACGACTGGTGGGTGCTCTGATATTATTTTGATAGACTTAACTGGGATCACTGCCCTGCATAGCTGAGCCTTGGACCGCGCTGAGCTCGATCGCAGTCATGGGCAGGCCCGATAGAAACCAGCCTAAAATCAACTTCAAGGCGAAAAAGACTGCGCATACATCCTCCCAGGCGCCCGCGGACTCTGACCAGGGTGGGGCCGTTGGGGGTACACCTAATTTGGAAACCACACTGGTGGCTATGCAGAAGACTCTACAGTCCATTGAGGGTACCATGGAGTCAGTAAATCATCGTCTTGATCAAATGGCGACACAATTTGACCGTCAGAACGAGCGGATGGGAGAGGTGGAACAGCGGGTTTCCGCCACGGAGGATGGACTGGCCACGGTCTCGTCCAAAGTATTCAATATGGAAAGAGTGCTGGCGGTCATACAAGCGAAGAATGAGGAGTTAGAAGGGAGGTCCAGGAGGAACAACGTTCGCGTTACAGGCTTGCCGGAATCCACGAACGTGGGGCGCATGGAGGACTACATGGAACGCATGATCGTCGACATATTTGGGGCTGACCAGCTATCTCGTGTCTTCATTGTGGAGCGTGCACATCGGTCCCTGGCTAAGAAGCCTCCGCCGGGAGCGCCGCCGCGACCTATTGTGGCTAGGATCCTGAACTATAGGGACCGGGACACTATTCTACGGCTCGCCAGGGAGAAGGGCTCCATAGAATATCAGGGTAACAAACTGGAGTTTTACCCCGACTTCACCATGGCAGTGCAGACTGCACGTAAGGAATTCGCTGCGGTGAAACAGTTGCTGAGGGCTGAGACCATAGCTTATGCCATGTTATACCCTGCGCGTCTTCGGATTGGGCCTCCTTCGGATAACAAGATTTTCTCCTCACCCAAGGCAGCCATGGACTATGCCAAAAGACTGAAAAAACGTGCTAAAGAACCGACTGGGCGTCATGAGGGAGATGATGACAGACTGGACGAGGAGGCCTGAACTGCATTGCACTGCTAGCTGCGGTGATGGGGGAACTGCGGAGTATTGCACTGGGTTGCCTCTATTGTAGCGCGTTCATTACTTGCTGAGAGCCGTCCGGGCGGTTCAGCCCATGGTCCACTTTGTACTGTTGCTCTGCATGTTGCGGGAGGGGGAATGCTCTGGCTGGCGCTGTCCCTGCTAATGCTGCCATGTTGCTTCAATGGGGGCTCTCTTCCAGTTGAACTTAGCTGAGTGTGGTTCCGTTGTGCACTATGTGCCTCTATGCTGGATGAGGTGGCCTTTCTTAGATTTAGGTGCTGCTCTTTGGGTGTGGACGCCTTCGGGGGCGCCCAGTGCAATGTACTGTTATATGAATACCATCATGTTTGATGCTTTGGCCGTGGGAGTGGGTAGAGGGGTTGGGGTTGTTGTCAACGGCAATGGTCTGCGCTCTCGTCAGTTCTGGCGAGAGTGGTGCGCCACTACGCCCCCAGATAAGGGAGATCCCCAAATGTGGCTGTTTGCATTGTTGGGGGTTGCAAAGGGGGGGGACACGGGGAGGCTTTGGCAAATTGGGAGTGCTGAAGTGGGTGGCGGGCTGGGGGAAGGGATGTTGGAATCTGTTGGGATGTTGTTGTTTTTCCTGGTCAAGGGGAATGGTTCTGAGACGTCTATGGGCTGTGAGTGGGGCTACAGTTGTGGGATCGGGATCCTTACCAGCACTACTGGTGTTGTCTCCGGGTTGGTGAGAGATGAGGGATGGTCTAGCGGGTGGGGGCTGCCGAGGAAGAACTCACTGCTGGGATGCTTATACCTTTGGCGATATGGATAGGGGGGGCACCCTCACGTGTGTTACATGGAATGTGCGAGGTCTAAATAAGCCGCAGAAAACTCGACAAATGCTTGCCTTTCTAAATAGACATGGAGCACAAGTGGCGTTTCTGCAGGAGACGCATCTCAAGGGTACAGCGGCCGAAATGGTGGGCAAACAGTGGGCGGGGGCGAGGTGGGCCACGTCATATTCTTCCTATGCCCGTGGGGTAATGATTCTGATAAAAAAGAATGTTCCGTTTGAGGTGCTACATGAGGAGGTGGACCAGGATGGTAGATATATTGTCGTGCAGGGTAAATTATGTGGCACGTTGATCACTCTTCTCAATGTCTATGGCCCTAATATAGATGACCCTGATTTTTTCATTGCACTCTGGAACAAGCTGTATAACCTACCGCCATCGGCAATCCTCTGTGGGGGGGACTGGAATGTTCCATTGGATTCTGAGTTGGATAAGAGGCATGACCGGCCCTATGAGCGTAAGAGAGCGACGGATGCGGTGTGCGAGGGTATGAATGGGCTGCAACTGTTGGATATTTGGCGCTTGCGGAATCCTGGCAGGCGGGAGGGAACTTGCTATACATCAGCGCATGATACGTGGTCGAGATTGGATTATTGGTTATTGACCCGAGATGTGAGTGGATGGGTGCTGAATGCGGAACATCTGCCCCGCACGCTTTCTGACCATGCCCCTGTTACACTGAAGCTGCGGATACCTACACATGCTCCTGCTCCATTTACTTGGCGACTCTCACCTGGAGTGTTAACGGATCAAGTGTTGTGTGAGCGTCTGCGGCAGATAGTTGAGGAGTTCTTCGAGACCAATGTGGGCTCTGTTGATAGTATGATCACGGTGTGGGAGGCCTTTAAGGTCTCAGTGCGGGGTGCATGTATTGGGTTGCGGTCCGGGGTCCTCACGTCCATCAGAGACTCTATGTCCAAACTAGAAAGGGAGTTGTTGGCTCTAGAGCGCCGACTGAAGAAAGGGGCGGAAATCACATTGCTGGCGGATATTAGGGCGAAGGTCACAGAATATAATGAATTGGCAGACCAGGAGGTGAAATTTCTGTCCAAACGTGCTACAGCCAGATATTATGGAGAAGGGGGTAGGCCGGGTAAGGGGCTTGCTGATAGGATTCGTGATCCTTGGGCAAGACACTGCACTGTATTGGAAATTGAAGATCAAGGAGATGTGGTGACTACGTCGGATGGTATACTTGCCTGCTTCTCGAGACATTATGCGCAACTCTATGAACATAGGGAAACGGCGGAAGAGGCAGAAATAACGCGGTACTTGGAGGATGTGGCGCTGGTGTGGCTCTCCACGGGTCAACAGGAATTCCTAATGCATCATGTTACTGAAGCGGAATTTAGAGACGCAATAGCAGCCCTCCCGAATGGGAAGGCGGCTGGCACAGATGGCTTGCCCGCCGAATTCTATAAAACATATGCAGATTTGCTTATTCCGCGATTGGCAATGGTCCTGGAGGAGGCTTTTGACTGCGGACGGCTTCCGGGAACTATGAGAGAGGCGCTCTTGGTGGCGCTCCCGAAGCCTGGTAAATCCCTAAATAGGTGCGAGTCATACCGTCCCCTTTCACTCATGAACACTGATGTTAAAATAATTGCCAAAGTGTTAGCCACGAGACTGCGTCTACTCCTGCCGGTTATGGTGCTACCAGATCAATCGGGGTTTATCCCCCTCCGGTCCACCACTCACAACCTGAGGACCCTATTCGCTGTCCTACATCTCCTTAAGCCAGAGCTAGCCGCGGTGGCGGTCATGCTTGATGCCGCCAAGGCTTTCGATTCAGTGGCATGGAAGTATATGCTGGCCGTTCTACATCGGATGGGGGTGCCTTTCTTTTTCACGTCACTGATTGCCCTGTTGTATAATGCACCCACGGCAAGAGTTAGGGTTAATGGTCATGTCTCTTCCTCCTTTCCAATACAGAGGGGGACAAGGCAGGGTTGCCCTCTTTCGCCCCTGCTTTTTGCCATCATGATGGAGCCATTGGCATGTGTCTTGCGGCAGAGGTATGCGGAAGCAGCATTGAAGTTCCCTCTCAGATCGTTGGCTGTGTCAATGTACGCTGACGACATGGTCCTATATGTCAGGGACCCGGCGCTCCACCTGGAAAACATACTTCGAGAGTTCATTAAATTCGGCCGACACTCAGGACTGACCATAAACTGGGACAAGTCAGTGGTGCTGCCTCTCACGGATGTTACTCACCGGGTTCCATTGGAATTCCCGCTGGAATGGGCGACGGAGTCAGTTAGATACCTGAGCGTTTGGGTGCATAGGGATTGTCAAGAAGTCATACGGGCCAACTACGGCGTTGCCATTTCCAACCTGGAAGACCAGGTGGCGAGATGGACTCGTCTCCCACTGACCCTGGCGGATCGCGTGTCTTTGATTAAAATGGTAGTGTTGCCGAAATTTCTTTACCTCTTCACAAACATTCCAGTCGCGCTGAGGTCACACTTCTTTGCGAGACTAAGGTCCCTATTGATATCTCTCACCTGGGCCGGCAAGAGGCCGCGAGTGACTTGGGAGGTGCTGACCAAGCCATACGATCTAGGTGGGTTCGCCTTGCCGGATATGAGGCTTTATTATCTTTGTGCACAGGCACACTTTGCGAGTTACTGGATAAATGCTCCGCCATACACTCCGCACGTAGCACTGGAAGCAAGCGCAGTTCTGCCGTACCCATTAAGGGCTATGATCGTAAATAAGCACTCGGTGTTTGAGAAGGGGGAGATTGATACCGTGCGGCTCACGGCGACTGCATGGAATAGCCTGGGTAAACGAGCTGGCAGACTACCGCTATACGCCCCGGCTATGCCGCTACTTTATCACTCGGATATCTCCGTGTCGGGCGAACCGGGAGGGCTGCAGATTCTGCGGGAGGCCGGACTACAGACTATGGGGGACCTATTTCCGGGAGCATTGTTTCTCTCCTCTCAGGAGATGACCACCCGCTCGACGAATGCTACTATGTCCACCTTTATGTATGTCAGGCTACGGGCTGCTGTGCGTGACTTATACCCAACATATCCGGAGGAACCACTGGCCCTAGGTGCCTTGCAGTTGCTATATACGGTCAAGGACAGGACTAAATTGCTATCTAAACTATATAAGGCTGCACAGGAAGATGAAGGTGGGGGGGCGACCCTGGCTAGAGCAAGGTGGGATAGGAGTCTCCCCGAACCGCTGAGTGATGACGATTGGAATGAATGCTGTGCTATGACCGGGGGGTATGTGATCAATGGCAATTTCCGCCTTCTGCATTATAAATTTCTACAACAGTGGTACTATACGCCGGCCCAACTGGTACGATATGGGCTCAGGCCCACTGCTCAATGTGTCCGATGCCGAGCTGAGGACGCCGACTTTGTACACCTGGCCTGGGGATGCTCACGCGTCTACGATTTCTGGAAGGAGGTGACTGAAAGGCTGACTGTCATGGCTTCAACTGAGGTAAAGCTGGATGTACGCCTGTGTCTTTTGGGCATTGCTTCTGGAGTGGCTGCGCCGTCGCGGCGGCTGGTGGTGCTGGCGCTTCAATTGGCCAAAAGGAGAGTCGCTATGGTTTGGGGAGGGAGGAGAGCGCCTGAGGTGCAACTGTGGTTGAAGGATATGGCCTATTGCAGGGATCAATTGAACTGTTACTACGACGAATTACCTGCGGCGTCTCGCCCGAGTGATGTATGGGCTCTGTTTACACTTTATATGTTGTCTTTAACAGACACCGACAGCGACGAGAGTGTGACTGCTGCTTTATCAGACGGTGGGGATGGAGCTGCATGAGGTGTTCTTGTGCGAGGGTGATAAGATTACCCTGTATCTTGTGTGGAGTGACTGGGCGATGGTCCTGACAGTGAGAATGTCGTGGATTGCTAGGACTGGCATGGCATGCATAACTTACCGATCCTCGCTACGGCCTCTGGGTAGTTCTGAGAAGGGGGTGAAGGTTCCATACCTTGGGGATGCACTGTTAGACATCTGATGCATTGGCTGCCCTATCACACTATGCCTACTGGACTTGGACTACTCACTGAAACCAGGATAAGACGGGGGGGGTGGGGTTGGGACTTGTTGATGTTGCCTTTCTTTACGAAAACTGAAAATTAGACCGAGATCACATGGGGGCGAAACGACCGCACTCTAAGGGTGTGCTGTAAATATTGCATCTGGATCAACTGTAGTGCCTACAAGAGCTTAGACTTCTGGACTCCTGCACTCGTGCCTCTGGCGTATGATGTCAAGCTTGTATGATATATATGGTACACCGATTGCGGCCGGCCCCAGCAGTGGGTTGTAGGCACACCGCTGTGTATATGAACAATGTGCAATAAAGGTCTTCCAAAAAAAAAAAAAAAAAAAAGTCACGGGCAAAGTAAGATATATAGGTAAAGGATGCCTGTACAATTCTATGCTCATATAACTTAATACAGAGGATTTCTTCGATTCCATGCTAATTCTTCCAGTGTTACATAATGTGTAGAGTGCTTTTTTTAACTCGTTTTTATGGAATGTATCGGCTGTAGTCAGGTTTAAAAAGAGACTGCCTTTGGTAATGCTGCAGAGACTCTGATAGACCCCCGAAAGTCAAGGAATATCCATTCCTCTTTCTCATTTAACACAATCGCTTATAGTTTCTCTGGATAAGCATGCGGTTTGATTCCTCCAAACTGATAACCAAAAAAGAGCAGGGCGAGCATTGATAAAATCATTAATAAAATTTAAGTTGAGTTCCCTATGGCAAATGTATTGGGAAGTAGAAATTGGGACACCCAGCAGCTTTCTACAAAACCTGTTTTCTTCCTGCTGGATGCAGTGGCTATTCGCAATGCCCCAGATCTCAGCCCCATATGTGGCTACTGGGACGCATTGCAGTTTAACATTTTTTAAATAGCTCGGATAGCACCTGTTTTCTTTCGCTGGGGGAGACTGAGGATGGAATTGATGGCCTTTGAGAACTTGCTCGTGGAGTGGGCCGAATGTTCAGTCCATGAGCCGTTCGCAGCAAAGACCATCCCAAGATAGGGAAAAGTGCCAGTGGACGTCAATTTGTCATTACCTACAGATATAGAATTGAGCTGGTGCTTTCCTGGCCCACACAACATAATAAAAGATTTTTTTAAATTAACACGTAAATCCAGGCTGTCCATATAATTAACAAAAGTCTTAACTTAAATACGCAGGGACTTTGGTGTGCGGCCTATAAGGACTGCATCATATGCGTATAATAGTACAGGTAATAATTTACCATTAATTATGGGGACGTCTAGGGTCGACGATTTCAGGGAATTGCTCAGTCCGTTAATATAAATAATAAAAAGCAGGGATGCTAAAACACACCCCTGTCCAACTACCCTTCCCCACCGATAGCTCCCGAAACCTCACCCCCTCTGCCAATCCTAACCTGGGCCTTAAGATCTTTGTGGAGATGTGCCAAAAAATTTACCAATGCCTCATCCAGTCCGTAGGCCAGTAAAATGGACCAGAGCTTGGACCTATTAACTAAATCAAAAGCAGATGATCGGTCCATAAAGGCCAAATAAACTGGGGAGGATCGGGCAATAGTATATTTACCAATGACCAGATTAAGATTTAAACACTGTTCAATGGTCCCAACCTTGCTACGAAAACCCAATTGCCATGGCTCTAAAATGCAGCTTTCTTCTGACCATTTTAAGATCCTATAGTATAAAACTCTGCCCAGTATCTTTAGGGTATTATCGTGCAAGGAAATAGGCCTATAGTTAATAGGTTCCGATCTGTCCCCTTTTAAAAAAATTGGAACAATAGTGTTCAAGGCCCAGGTGCTCGGCGGCGGGGCATAGGGCAGATTATTAAAAACATTCAGAAGGAGTGGGGCCCAAAACTCTGGTTTCCATTTAATTAGGTCTATGGGCAGCCCATCTGGGGCCGGGACCCCAAGGCTCTGTTCAATTGCCTCTACCACCTCTGGCAAGATAATGTGCAGGCTAGATAGTTGGCCGGGTTCATACTGATCTGATCCCTGTAAGGGAGTGGCATACATTTTAGAAAATTACTCTCCCATGACTTAACCGAAATGGTAAAGCTAACAGGTGTTAGTAGCTGCCCCATGGTGCGCAAATCCCTAACAGCGGACCAACATGTATTACCCTTTTTTATACCAGCTGACTCAGATAAGGCTTCCCAGCGATTATTGAGGAGGGCACCCTTCCGCTCACTTATCGCTGTGTTGTACCGCCTCCTAGCTATTCTCACATCTGCAATGCACCTTGGATTAGATGATGAAACCTTGCGTAAATTCCTGGTAGCCTCCGAGCACTCATGGTTGAACCACTTCGGATCGTTTTCTACCTGGCGAGTTGGTACTGACAAAAGGGTTGTGATTGCCAAACAATGTTTGGTAAAATCCTCTATCACCCTTGAGTGTGGTTCATCAGTCGATAGGCACAAGGTGATTAGGTGCATATTTCCCTCTGCTAGTGTCTGAAACAATTTGCCATTATCAACACCCCTCCATTTTAATCTTAGATTATCAGTTGAGGGTATTATATCCCTTGCCCCACATTCAGTAATATACACGGGCGGGATGCTAATCTCAAGACTATTTTAAGGGGGTTATGGTCCCCATAATCTGTAGCACTGACCTCAGCTGCCAATAAACGGTCTGCGAGGCAAGGGGAGGCAAAGATGAAATCAATAGTTGAGGAGCAATTCCTTCCTCTAAATGTGGGTGCTTGATGATTTATAACGGATGAAACAGATGAAATACCCGCAACGTCCATGACGTTAATAAGGATTTGTTGGCTCAGGAAAGTATCCAGCTCTGCGCCCCTGCGTAGGGCAGGGTCCGCGGGTAGTATGTCCACACCATATAGTTTGGGTGAGAGTTTAGCATTGAAATCTCCACCTAAGAGGATCCCAATAGCCCCATCTGAACCTTGCTGTCTGTCTAAACTTGATATATGGGTAAAAAGCTCAATAAAATTCCTATTTGGAATAGAATAAAAATCATTACTATAAAAAATAATCAAATAAAAGGGAACACTCGTTTTGTACTTCAGTATTTGAATATTGGAGCTATTGGTCGGAATAACCTTGATGCTCCCTCCTGAGTCTCTACTCATCCCAATAAACAAACCCCCAGATGCACAACCAAATTTGGGCTTAGGTGCAGTTAAACTAAAACTGTGAAAACCTTCGATGTGTAATTCATGTGTAACCTATGTTTCCTGGAGCATGACTACATCTTGGTCGGATATCACCCGCCGCCAGTTCTCATTGCCTAGCGTTGACTCTAGACCTGCGACATTCCAACTCAAGACATTCAAGTCAGTGTCAGTTTTGCTCTTATTAGAGATTAGCACAATGTCAGGCATATCAGTGGGAACTGGTGATACAGGTCCTGTACAATTTCCTACCTGTTGAGAATGATTAATTAGTGCCGGTGTTTGGGTATTCTTTGATTGCTGAGCATCCAACTGCTCCGTGTGGATAATTGGTATAGGGCCTGATATATTCTCTGATATGTTCTCCACACATTCAGAGACACCAACCAACCTAGGTGGTTGTCAGTCTTGGGCATCTAGGTTGGAAAGAGCCTGAAACCTGTTGGTTTCCAGTGGGAAAACATGAGCATTCATAGCAAAAGTGTTTTGGGGTTTATAAAAATAACCCAGCGGAAGTGCGCTAATGCTGGTATTTGGTGTTAAAAATTGCTCTTGGGCGCTTAATAATCGACGGACCATTGGGGGTTTACAAAAATGAATAACAATGCAATCACCACTAATATTTTTAGGTGAGCGGCCAACCCACCCTACTCGTCTGACCATGAGGATTTAATTCATATCTGAGGCATGAAATCTTTTATGTTTAACTAACCAGTCTACAGATTTATTGCGTAGATCTACCCAGGACTCCCTCCGATCCAAAGTGAGATTAGGGACGCCAGCTAAGACCAACACGTATGGGCAATTGTTTGGGGTTGACTCAGAACATCATAGTTGGGTCTCATACAGTTGGTTTTAATATGATTGATAGCCGTAGGGCCCTTACTAGGGTTGATTACCTCGGAACCACGGATATTACCAGGAGATGGGTGCCTAGGATAACTATTACCTGAATTTGTAATATTGACGTCAGGGACTCGGGGTATATTTTGTGTCATCCTTGGGTCAGGATTAGACGGGAAGGTTAGTACGATCTCCACATGCACTACATGAATTAATTGATATGGAATCATTATGCACAGCAGATCTTGGTAATAACATATTAGGCCTATGATTTATAAGGGTTGGTGCTAGAAGGCTGCCCCTCCCCACATTATCAGGGGTGCAATTCTCTTTAGGATCACTAAGATTGTCCATAATAATGTCCAACCTTTGAAGCCTCTCCCGTAATAGGTCAAAATTCTTATTGATCACCTCCTTGAGTTGAGATAAGGCAGAGTCCAGAATTTTTACAAACATTGTTTCCACAGTGGTATTTGTATCAGTTATATTCTCATGTTGATTTGGAATAATGTCAGTCTGCGTGCCCCTAGAGTCCAAATTAACGGTAAAAGGGGTAACTACTGGATCAACTGGGGGATTGATGGTAGCAGGGCGCTTAGCCATTGATGTTTTCTGGATGCCCCGAGGTTGCTTCAGTTTGTTAGTTGAAACTTTCGCCTTAACATTCCCACTGGATTTGGCCACCGGCACTCTAGCATTGATACGTGGCGCTGCTGTAGCACTCGTAACAAATATATCCTGGGTGGGAGTGACAAGCTCAAAAGATTCTGGGTGGCTCACAATAACCTTTTCATGGAGTGTATGGAGTGAGCAGGCTGGGTTAGAATCATACAATGGCATACAAGATTGCAATAGTCCCGGCGGTTTCAAAGACAAACGACCTTCAGTAATCTGAATTTCATGGGCCAGCAGAGATTCTGCCCTCAAAATAAAGGCATCTAAGGTTCCCGCAACTCCTTTCTTCTTATTCATATTGGGATAACAACTACACTGACCATATCCCCAGGAGGAAAATGGTAGATAGGGCAGAGGGGGATTAATTGCAGGTCACAATATAATGATCACTTTCACAGTACCGGATTGTTCCTTAGGGCGAATGACCAGTGTCTGGGTGGTGGTCCAGCCCGGCCTCCTCCGGTCTCGGACGGGCCCGCCCTTGGCCCGGGCTTTGCCCGGGCACCGCCCGCGCGCGTCCCGTGGTGCGGGGGCTCGCTTGGCCTCTTAAGCTCCTCCTGGTGAGGTCTGGCTCCATCAGCGGCAGTCGCGCTGCTGGGGCACCTGGGGGATGTGGTTTCTTCTTCCCTCGCCCCCGTAAATGCCGATTAGCAGCAGTGGTGTGTGCAGGTGCTCTCCTTCGCCCCCACAAGTAAGCCCACGGCGGAAAGAATAAAGCCCAGTAGTTGCAGTGAGCTCCCGCGCTGCGGGGGCTCTCTCAGCCTCCTAAGCGCCTCCGGGCGTGGTCTGGCTCCGTCAGAGGCAGTCGCGCCGCTGGGGCACCTGGGGATGTGGTTTCTTCTCCCCTCACCCCTATAAATGCAGATTAGCAGCAGTGGTGTGTGCAGACGCTCTCCTTTGCCCCCACAAGTATGCACACGGCGGAAACAAAAAAGCCCAGTAGTTGCTGTGAGCTCCCGTGACCGAAGAACTGTATTTCTTTCTTCGTGCAGCGTCCACACGGCAACATTCGGGCCGCGGACGACTGCACTGTATGTCGCGTGAGGGACACCTCCTGTAAAGAAGTAAGTGTGTGCTTGTGTGTGAGTGTTTGGACGTGCCCGCACTTTAACTGACATCAGCTCAGCAAGTTTACCAAGCCGCTTTTTGTCTCCCTTTTGCATTAAGAAGTTACATGGCGAAACAAACCTCCGCTGCGGAACCCATGACGTGAAGCCATTTCGTCTTCACGTAAGACGCCTAATTTTACCGAGACTCTTCCATGCAACTGTACACACACCTTTATCGAGATGTGTGTAGCGTGAAGGCCAAATCATACTTTTTAATTTTAAAGGGCTAGCACTAATTGAGCTTGTACTCTATGGGTGGTACACAGCTTGATTCCACCCATGTAAAGCTTGAGTACTCTCGTAAAAATCATATAACAAGTAAAAGAAAAAATTTGGCACATTTAGTCATTGTACAAAACAACCTCTGTCATGATCAGGCAACAGCGTTTTTTTCACTAGTGTTACAGCATACTTGCGGACTGATGGGAGCAATATGTGATCCATATATACGGGGTCACTGATGGTAATACACCTCGTCGAAATCTAAAGAGAAATAAGTTTACACCTATAGATGCTCTGATGTTTTGTTCCTTGTCTATTTTTCTCTTTCAGATTGGCCCTTGGAAATTCCGGGAGCGCCCATTTGGTAAAACCATGAGTTTTACCGTACACACACACTCCCCAGGTCAGGGTACGCCTTAGCGTGCGTATACCGCCGGGGAGTTTCTTTGGTCCTGATGAAAGCTTTGCTAAATTAGCAGTCACAAGCAGAAACATGTCGACCACTCTTTCACATTTAACCTAGGATACAGCTGATTCACTATAAAGGCCAGCACGTGTCCGCTTCACCTGTTTTTAATGATTGCATTCTGCCCTTCTATTAAAATTAGTTCTGGGTGCAGCTTGTCATCTTTTAATATCCACACCACCCCCCTTTTTTTGCACTACCACACAGTCCAAAGCACACCAGGGAGACATTCGGTCTCCCTGGTGGGAACCTGATGATGAAGCATGTCACCAACTAGGTTGGTGAGTGAGGGATCTTTTAAAAAATCAGAGGTTTTCCCCCATCACACCTGCCCCCCTGCTTTGTTCTACATTTTGTTACATCATTTGTTTTTTGCACCAATAGTCACTCTTTAGTTGTTGAAAAGTATCTATTAGGGGGAGAAGAGTGATTTTTCTCTCCCTTTCTCTCCTGTTGTTTGATACATACTGCTATTTTGATCTTCACAACGAAACACATGACTTGGAGTTGAATCTGCTTGTATTACTGAAACAATTTTTTTTTTTAATAAAGGTGTTGTCTTATTTATTCAGAAATGAAGACTGATCTAAACCTACTGCTTGAATGTTTGAAATATCAAATGGATAATCCTGATTCTCAGAAGGAAGTGCTGGTTACTATTTATTCAGTCTGTCAACAGAACAGTAAGCATTTTGTTTAGAATTGGTAATATTTAATCTTGGCAAGTGTATGATATTTCATATGCTTTTGTTTTAAGCTTGGTTCATGTATACGGGTTCGGGGTGAAGCAATTTTAACAGAATAGGTTTCAGCTAATCTTTATATTGGTTTGATTTCTGTGCATCCACCAGTATTATAGGCCACCTCACATTTGGCCTTTCTATATTTATTCTTGATTCCTGATTTATATTGATATTTTTGGTGTCCAAATTCAGTTTTATTGTTAATTCCAACAGTGATTAGAGGGGGAATCCAAACCAGAAGCAGGGGCACTATTCTATTTATCCTGATGGCTGTGATCAGACCTCACAGCAGACTTCTAGGTGGGTCCACCATTTTCACAGACTGCCAACCCCGAGTGCCCCAGAGAGTCGGATGACACCCCTAGGGCTCTCCGCTCTTAGCCATCAACTATTATATACAGTTATACAGTTATACACCACAGTAGCTGGCTCCAATGATGAACTATTGAGTTACACATTTCTGATTTATTCTTGATTCGTGTCTGTTATCTGGATTTCAGTCCTCTATGACCTGAAGTGTAGCATGTTGGTGGCTCAATGTCCCAATGTACATGTACCGTCAGTAATCGTGGGGGCTTCTTTCATTCTGCTCTCTAAGTGTAGCATGTTATCTCCCTAGTACATCTGAGTTTGTTAGTAAGTAGGTGCGCAGAGGGTCCCAGACTTTTCATGGCCTAGAGGATATAGGGAGTAGCTCTGCATTGGTTAATGTTTGTTCCTTCCAGAAGAGTAATGCATGCACCCATTCCTTAAATTTGGGTGCCCGCCCTCTACCGCACCTGTACGTCACCTCGTGCTTTGCCAGTAGTAATCCTAGAGCTGCATACCGCTTGTATGCTGTGGGTAATTCTTCCGTGTATCCTAGGAGTGCAGTTATGGGCGACAGATTCAGTGGGGTTAATTTAATTTGTCCCAGGGCCTCAAATACCTGGTTCCAGTAGCGTTTAATTGGCGCACATTCCCATGCGACATGCAAAAAACCTGTACGTAGCTGCCCACATCTGTCGCAGGCATCATTATCACGCAGCTGGAATTTGAACATTTTGACAGGTGTGTAATACAGTCTATGAAGGTAGTTGAAGTGAATGATGCTCAGCCGGCTACTTGCTGATATCTGTATAGTTTGTTGGCAGCAGTAGTTCCGCTGCTTGTCGTTAAGGGGTGCGCCCACTTCTCCCCATTGTACCCGGGAGGACACCTCATTTCCCTGTGTAGCGATTTGCCTGCTGTGGTATATGAGAGATACTACATGTGTAGAATTAGTGCTCTGTAATAAACGGTGGAGTGGAGTCAGTATATGTGGTTCGCAGGAAACGCTGGGGGGGCTGCCCTCACACTCTGCCTCAACCGAACATACATAAACAGATCCATTGCGGTGGGGTCTACATTTGAGAAAAACTGCTCTTTAGTACTGATATCCTCATTGATATAAAGGTCCCCCCATGTTGCAAAGTGAACCTTGTCTAGTAGTTGGCAGCATTGTATTTCGTGGGCCACCTCTAGGTCGGGGTGGTGAGCCACTGGAAGCAGAGGCGAGTATATCATGTCTATGCCCAGTCTTTTCGCAATTGTTTGCCATGCTGTCACAGTGCATGCTACTGTGGTGGGGTTAGTGTCTCTCTGTCTCTCGCTCGTGTTCGTGTAGCTATAAATCTCAACAGTGGCGTTGATTTCATGTAACCTTATTCGACCGCAAGGTGTGGCATGTACAGGGGTGTGTGAACCAATATGTCGCATAATGCGCTTCGTAATTTAGTTCAAAGTCGGGAGCTTCGAACCCCCCTTGTATGAAAGGTAGAGTCAGGGTTTTCCATTTTAGTCGAGGTTGCTTTCCTCTCCAGGCGAGCCTAATCATTTGGGTTCTCAAACTCTTTAAAAAGGTTTGGCCTGGAGTGAAAGAATTATTGATATATAAATACTGCAATTTAAGGAGGATAACAATTTTCATCAGGGATATTCTCCCTGCAATGGAGAGAGGTAGGGCAATCCATCTAGTAACTGATCTGTTAAGCACTCTGTCGCTCTTCCATAGTTAGCCCGAAGCGTTTCTTCACTATCTCTAGAGACAATTATCCCCAGCTATTTAACCTTGTCAGGGCACCATGCAATGGGGTAGTCCAGGGAGTAGGGTTGTGTCGCGTTAATGAGTGGAAAGATCTGGGACTTCTCCCAGTTGATTTTAACCCCGGATAGTACACCACAGGTAATTAATTCTCTCAGTATAGGATTGAGACTAGTCTGAGGTTCCCGTATATAGAGTGTGATGTAATCGGCATATAGGGAAATCAAAATCTGTCTGGTAGGATATCGGGGGCCCATTCCTGGTGGTGCTGCCTAATTCTGGCCATCAGCGGCTCGATGGCCAGTACGAATAACAAAGCAAGAGTCGGCACCCTTGTCTAGTGCCTCTTGTGATGGGGAAGGGGGACAAGCAGACTTAATTTTCTAACACTCTAGGCAGCGGCTGCTGATGGAAAAGTCATATCCATGCCAAAACGCTCTGTGGCATTCCCATCCTCTGGAGTATTTCAAAGAGGTAGTCCCATTCCACCGAATCAAACACCTTAGATGCATCTAGGAACACCGCAGCATCCACAAGTTCAGGATCAATGTCTTCTTATAACCGTGAATAGAGTTCGGAGATTGTGGGCGATGGCCCGGCCAGGCACAAAGCCAGCCTGATCATGCAGTACTAGAGCTCCCAGAAGGAGGCTTAGTCTATTGGAAAGGATTTTTGCTAACATTTTCACATCACAATTTATCATGGAAAGCAGACGGTAAGATTTGCAGTTATTGGCTGGGTTTAAGCATGGAGATAATGGGTGATTCCCGCATCGTGGGAGGGAGGGACCCTTCCTCCAAAGCCGCTTCATATACTTATTTAAGGATGGGAGTTAAATGTCCTACATATTCATAAAAGTCGGCCGGCAGGCCATCCGGCCGAGGAACCTTGCCTGATCTGAGCTCAATTCCTCAATCTCTGCAGAGTAGAACTCTCTCTGCGTATCTCTCAGCCAGCCAAGAGCGATTTGCTCCAGGTAGTGCTGCAGTATGAGTGGGTGTTGCCTCATGGTAGTATAAAGTGAGGCATAAAATGTCTGAAATGCGTGGAGGATCTACGGAGTATCCCTAGCTACCTCCCTTCCCGGTGACTGCATTTCTAATATATAGTTTGAAAAACCGAGTTTACGGCTCTGCTCGGCCAACGCTCTACCAGGTCTCTCTCCCTCTCCATACCTACGAGCTTAAAAATATTTACTGCGGAATAGGCACTCCCTATCTGTTGTGTCTCTGTATTCATTTATCTTATCTCTGAGTGTTGTTTGGGTCATTGTGGACCACGAGTGGTCCATATCTTGCTCCAGTTGCTTTATCTCTCTCTCCAGACGATCAAGCATTGACCGTATGTCCTTCAGTACCCCACCCCCTTTAGCAATGCATATCCCTCCAATGGTGGCTTTGAACACCGCCCAGACCGTTGTCATTTGCTCGACCGTACCCAAATTGCGTTGGAAATAGTTGTGAATTTCCTGGCCGGTTTCGGTAAGGAATGCTGAATCCAATAAAATATTGGGATTTAAACGCCATGCCACATGTGGGGTGTAGTTCACCGGTGGGGTGAGTCGCAGCATCACGGAAGAGTGGTCAGAGTGCATGCAAGGTATTCCACGTGTGTTAGCCATGTATCCAGCCCTCTGGAGACCACCCAGTATTTCAGCCTCGACCATGTGGCATGTGCCGCTCTATAGCATGTACCTTCCCTCCGTTCTGGGTGCAAATAGTGCCATGTGTCGATCAGACAGTTATCAGTGAAAATGTGCTGTACTTGCCGATGGGCTTTGGTATAGTGGTGAGGCTGTAGATGTAATCTGTCTAATGCTGGTTCAAGTGTTATGTTAAAGTCTCCTCACCAAATGACGTGTGTGGAACCAATGGCCACTATCTTCCCCCATAAGGTGGCAAAGAAGAGCGGATCATCAATGTTGGGTCCGTAACAGTTGACTAATGTCACAGAGTGAGAAGCCATTTTACCCCACATAATGCAGAAACATCCCTGAGGGTCTTGAAGTGATCCCATATGTACATATGTGTGTTCTTTTTAACTAGGGTCATTTACAAGAGTAGGTAGAAAAGAACGAGAACCATCTAGGGTCTGCCCACCTGGCGACGAATTTCTGGGGTCGTCTAGGATCAAAATGTGTTTCTTGCAGCCTCGCTACATGAATGCAGTGCCTATCTCGGTATGCCAGTATTTGGCGATATTCACGTGGGTTCCCTATCCCCATTATGTTCCTGGTCATGAGGCGTATCTCCAGTTTGTTTTTGGGTACTTTCATCTAAGCAATATTTTCGTATAGCCTATTAGGTAGTGTGCTAGGCTAATAGTAGTGCCCTGAGTACTTTCTAGGTTATGTGATCCATGCTTCTGTATGTTATGCAATGTGTCATTAACCAAACCCTCCCCCCACCCGCCACCCACAACGACCGCCCCAACTTGTCGAGGTCATTATACCCACCCGCGCAACCCCAAATCTTAACTAACAACTGCCCCAGCAGGGACTGCAATTTGTTGATGCCCATCATAGATAGTCACGTAGTTGTTTCAAACAGAAATACTATGTCCTACAAGTAAGAAAGGAAAAGAGAAACTAGAAAAGGAATTAAGGGGAAAGGGAGTTGACCCAAGTTAAATTACCCAGGACGGTACTTAGAGAGAAGTGGGAGATCACCCTGTGGGGCAGCACGAGAAGGCACAACAACCCGCTCACGCCTCCCCCCTGAATAGAGGAAGAGAGTGAGAGGAGATGCCCGGGAAAACAAAGGTAGGTGCTCGCAGAATCTCACTAGCACAACTAGAAAATCAAAGGCAATGTTTCGTGGTGCAGACTGCCAAAGTTGTAAGTCTTAAGCTATGCAGGGTATCTTGGGGGCTTCTTGCAGGTGCGCAGTTCGCTGTCCATACGCACAACTAGTCTGAGGCAGTTCTACTCAGCCATTTTCGGTAGCGGTCTTCTGGGCCTTCTGTCTCCTGATTCCTCTGTTGCCTTTTTAATCTCTTGAGGAAGTCTTCCACATGTTTTGAGTTGGTAAAAAACTGCTGGTTCCCCAGGTGGGTGTCTCTGAGTCATGCTTGGTACATCATTGCGTAATCTATTTGCGCTTGGAGCAATTTCTTCTTGACTGGCACAAATTTCTTCCTGGCTTCCTAGACTGCGAGTGTAAAGTCGGGGTATAGGGCGATATTGTGGTTGTCAAACACAACCTGCTGCTTTGCTCTTGCCAGCCGCAATGCAGGGTCCCGGTCTCTGTGGTTGAGTAACTTGGTGATAATGGGTCTTGGCGGAGGTTAGGGGCCGAGGGAGCGGTGTGCTCTCTCCACTACCAGTTGGGTGGAGAAGACTTCGGCACCAAAGACACTGCAGAGCATGCGTTTGACATACTCTTCCATTTTGCCTGTGTTGGCGCTTTCTGGTATGCCTAGCACTCGTATGTTATTGCGCATTGAGCACGCTTCAAGGTCCTCATTCTTAGCTGCAATGACTTTTAACAGTCAGTCCAGCTGTGTCAGCTGCGTTCTCTAAGCCGCCTCTGCATCCTCTAGATCAGAAATGTGCTCTTCTGCTTCCTCAATGCGCGTGTTGTGTTTCTCAAACTTTTGGGCCATGAAATCTATTCTGTTGCACATAGCATCCATCTTGTCCTCTGTTGAGGTGAGACTGTGTTGCATAGTAGTAAGGAGTACTTTCAAGTCATTTTCCGCGGGTTGCTAGGAATCATTTGGTGGATCAGTGGTGTCTTGTTCACTGTCACTCTGGATTTGAGACGTCTTTCGAGGTTATTTTTTTAATTTATTTTATTTTGGAGTTTTATATAGCGCTAGCCATACCCAGAGGTATCAGAGTGCTTTACAACATTTATCAATAACAGTCTAGTATACAAAGAGTGTCCGGGAAAAACACAGTGATTCCAAGGTGGTTCGTTAATCAGTCTACGTCTAGTCGCATTCAATGCAGAGTTGTAAAGTTTGTGGTAAAAGTAGGGGGAAGTACTGTGTGGGACAGGGGGAAGTTGTTGTAAGGAGTGATCTTTTCGTAGTCACTGGGTCCTCTGTCTTGAGTCAGAATATTCAAGTAGGTCCGTTGTCACTTCGTGAGGTCTCGATTGAGGAAGAGCGCTTTGAGCTGGCTCTTAAATGCTTTGAAGGAAGGGTTAGTTCTGATATGTATAGGGTTGGCATTCCAAATTCTGGGTGCATTTCCGGAGAAGGACCTAGATAAGGTCTTTTGTTTGTAGGTTTTCGGGGGGATGAGTAGCAAAGAGTTAGTGCTTCTGAGGTTTCTTGTCTGTCCTACTTTTTTGAGTTTGGCTGCTAGATAGGTGGGTTTGCCAGTGTGTAGAGCTTTGTGTGTGAGACAAGCAGTTCTGAAATTGCCTCATTTCTATTGGGAGCCACTTAAGCTCTTTTAGAGCGGGGGAGATGTGTTCATATTTCTTTACTCCTGTCACCATTCTGGCTGCTGCATTTAGGGTTGTTCTGAGAGGAGCAAGGTGTAGTTTAGCCGTGCCTGTGAGGGTGGCGATCCCATAGTCTAATCTGGATAGAACGAGGGATTGCATGACTTGCTTAAGGTCAGTTGGTGGGATGAAGGGCTTGATTTTGTTCAGTAGTTTTAAGTTGAACAAGGCACATCTTGCGGTGTTCTTGATGTGTTTTAGATCATATCCAGGTTGGGGTCTATAGTGATACCCACTGACTTCACTGAGTCTGCTGGTATGAGGGTACAGTCGAGAGCATCAATAGACTTTATCCATTACGTGATTTGGGGGGTCTGTATTTTGTTGGCTATGAGGAGGATTTCCGTTTTGTCTTGGTTTAGTTTCAGATGGTTTGGGGACAGCCACTTTTGGACTTCTATTAGGGCGTTGTTTAGTCTTTGCATGTCTGCTATGGAGGAGGTTTCTAGGTAGAACTGGATGTCGTTGGCATAGAGGTGGAATGGAATATTGGCTTTTTTGAGGATCGTGGTGAGTGGCTCCATGTAAATGTTGAACAGTGCAGGTGAAAGAACTGAGCCTTGGGGAACACCTCTGATTATAGGGTGTAGGTCGGACGTGAAGTTTCCGATTTTTATTCTTTGGGAGCGGTTTTGCAAGAAGGAGGTGAACCATTGTGAGACCACCCCTTTTGCTCCTACCCTTTCTTGGAGAACGTTGATGAGTAGTTTGTGGTCGACCGCGTCGAAGGCCGCCGAAAGGTCAAGGAGTATGAGTAGACAGCAGCGGTCCTTGTCCAGTGATTTGTGCACGTCATCTATGACATTTAAGATGGCAGTCTCTGTGCTGCATCCTTTTCTGAAGCCTGATTGGTGAGGGTCGAGGAGGTTGTTAATGTCCATGTGGTGGGTGAGTTGACGGAGAACACACTTTTCTAGTAATTTCTCTAGGAAAGGAAGATTGGAGACAGGCCTGTAGTTGTTTTTTTTTTTTTTTTTTTAATTTTTTTTTTTTTTTAATTTTTGAAAACCTTTATTGTGCATCAAATCAGGACAAATACGGGCCTACAACCTGCGGGCCGGCCACGAAAACAGTTAAGCATCAATGCAACTTTACGGCGACACAGTAATATCTCTCGTTGTAGGCAAGCATTAAAAAGGTTACACTGTAATTACCGTATTACCATGTCCCAGAATCAGTGAAGGTTAATTTTAAAAGTTTTCATCGCAACCATTAAGATCAGGTCATACTACTCCGTACTTATACAGTTAAGAGAAAAGAAACTAGGTCCATGTAGGTGGGACTCGACAATAGACACCCATACCAATCAGTGCATCTCGCAACATGCAAGTTCCAGCCAGAGGATGGCCACAAATTATACACACCCCTAGAGAGGACGCAACATCCCAACTAACACCGCTTTACCGCCCATCCCCCAGTATGCCTAACACGGGCCTAGAAAAAGAAGAAATTATATAATAACAAAAAGGCACCATAGAAAGAAACACGAACTAATATTTACCCCCCCACCCTACACACATGCAGAGGCTACGGCCTACCCCCCCCCCCTAGCAGAGTGTTTGTCTCCCCATAACCCGAAATATAGTGAGAAAAGAGAAAATTGAGAAGGAGAGAAAGCAAAGGGAAAAAGAGAAAGAAAAAGAATACAATTCACATAAGACCGGAGGAGGGCCAATGAAATATATCCAACACAATTAACATACAGTTCTCTGGCCGCCCTTACCCCGACCCCAGGACCAGTACAATACCAATATTCAATATCCCCGGCAGTCCGTCAGCAACCCAGCAGTTCAAGAGAGACAGTCCTGATTCAGGAGGGTGCATCCTCAACCCTGTCCCCTACGGTGCGGTGTAGCGGTACAATCCAGCTGCACGATAGTCCTCTTGGAAGGTGGGAACAAACAGAGGGACCACAGCTGAGTGAGGGAACGATCACCAAAGGCCATCCAGGACGTAGTCATGTGATCCACAAGCATAGCAGAAGATCCATAGCATGACAGTAGTTCACCAGAGGCAGCTAGTCCACACGGTAATGACCGCTTCAGGGTGGGAAACGGAGGTCCGCCAGTAGTCCCCGAGGAAGCCCCCAGGCGTGGTGTCTCGCGGCGTCTCCCAAGCCAGTTCATCACCTCAGAGAGTTTGCGTTCCTTTGGGGGTGCTCCCGCCAGCACCCCAGCAATGACTGGGTCTCGCGACCGCTGCGGTTCAATGGCGACGGTGGCGAGGGAACCATGGATAGCAGCTGTAGGGTGTGGCGCAGTGTCCCGCATGCGGACAGACTGGGGGGCAGCAAGCAGAGTAGCATCCATCCGGGCCCCCAATTCACAGGCAACAGTACGCATGGCGGACCTGAGGTCGTCTAGGGCGCTCAATATGTCACCAAGTTGCAAAGGCGCCTCAAAGGGCAGGGACGCAACCCCCTCCAAAACTCGAGTATGGCAGATGAGAGGCAGTCCCACTGGTCGTTCGTCCACATTCTCAGCGAGCCTTCTTGCACCCTGCCGGGTCGAGGCACGATGGAAGCAGTCTGGGGGCACGGGGGCAGCATTCTCCATCCCGGCGCAGTCGTGGAATGGCTCGGGCCGACGCCCGCGTCCCACCGGCAGCCCTGGGCTTGCAACTGCAGGAGCCGAGAGTAGGCAAAAAGATGGCGCTCGCAGCGGCGTCAGGGCAACAATGTTGCGGAGGAGCCGTCCCGGGGCTGGAGAGCAGATACTTTGTAACTCCGGTAGCGGCGGCGCCCGGGATCAGAAGCAGCAGAGCCAGGTACAGAAATGCAGGCGCTGCCGACGGGGTACTGCAGCCGGCTCCGTCCGACCTGTAATGGCCGCCGTCTTTGTGTACAGGGCCGGCCGCCTCCGCAGGACAAAGACTCGGGCTGCGCTGATCGGCGTCCGGAAGGGTGAAGGCGTCCCGGGGCTTCTAACGCCGGGATCGAGGAAAGAAACACATCGGCGTGACCGGGTTTGCCTCCCGGTTCCGCTGTTGCAACGCAGTGCTCTAATAGGAGGCAGGATGGTGCGGAAACCGGGAGGATGGCAACAGGGTCAGCGGAGCCGAGGAGTCAGGCGGCCATCGCGGTTGCGAGCTAGGCTCCTCCCCCAGGCCTGTAGTTGTTGAGATCGTTAGGGTCTGCACCAGCTTTTTTTTTATTAATGGTGTTACCTGACCTATTTTGAGGCAGTCAGGCATGATTCCTGTATCCAGGGAGCTGTTTATAATCTCAGTCCAGAGAGGGGCTAAGGAGTGTTTGAGTTTTTTTGCCAGGTGAGCGGGGAGGGGGTCCTCAAGGTGTGATGAGGGTTTGGATCCGGTAGTTATTTCACTGATTTCCATTTCAGTGGTGGGTGCAACGGTTAGCCAGTTGTTGGTTGATTGGTTGGGTAGGTTTATGTCTTCTTTGATGAGTAGTGGGCCTTCCTTTGAGGGACGAGAGTGGTCCATAAGTGAGAGCTCAATCTTTAGTATTTTTTCGTTGAAATTGGCAAATCTGTTACATAGGTCTTTGGAGGCCGGAATTGCAGAAGGTGCTGGTTTGGATGTTTGCTGTCTGATAATATTGAAGAGTACTTTGGGGAGGTTTTTCGCATTATTCAGTGTGTAGCAAAAGAAGGAGGATTTTTCATGTGTGATGTGCTTATTGTATTTCCTACGTTCCTTTTTGAGTAGTTCGAGGTAGGTTGTCGAGGGGTTGTTGTGCCAAAGTCTTTCATCCGCTCTTAGATGCCATCTTTCCAGGTTTAGTTCAGCGTTGAACCACAATCTCGATGGTAGGGTCTTGCTTTTTTTCTGTTTCAGGGGGGCTATTTTGTCCAGCATGTCAGGTAGGGCATCATTGTATTGTGAGGTAAGTTCTACTGTGGACCTTTCTCCTACGTTGGAGGGGAGGTGTGTACTCAGTCTTTCTTCTAGTTCTTCCAAGGGGATCTGTCTCCGGTTTCTCGTCCAGTGAAAGTGATTATTCGCGTGAGGTGTTCGATGTGTTTTTTGATTGATGTGGAAAAGGATGAAATGGTGGTCTGACCAGTCAACAGGGAGGGTGCGGTCGATGGTGACTGCATTTTCGTGGGCTATGATGGCATCCAGGATCGAGCCTTTGTCGTTGGTTTGTTCAGTGCAGTGTTGGATCATGTTGTTATTGTGAAGGAGCTCATTTAAGGTTTATATTTGAGGGTTGTTGGTCTCATTCCAGTGAAGGTTTAGGGCTTCTAGTATTAGGTTGTTCGCGTTTGAGAGTGAGCAGTGTGAGATCAGGTCAGCCAACTGTTCACTGAATATGGTATTATTGCCTGGTGGGCGGTAGATGAGGTGATAGTGAAGCATTTTGTTATCCGACGTTTTGATGGTGGCTGTAAGGTACTCCAGTTTGTGGTATTTGAAGGAGTCGGTTTCTGTTATAGAGATGTTCTTTTTATGTATGATTGGGGTCCCTCCACCTCGCTGGTTGTTCCTGTCCTTGTTGATGATAGAGAACCCCGGGGGTACGAGCATATCAAAGATAGGGGGAGAGGATTCGTTCAACGATGTTTCTGTGATGAACGTGATGTCTATGTCATGTATTAGGATGGTTTCTGCCAGTTCGTTTGCATGCTTGTTCGCAGATCTGCAGTTTATGAGCATGCAGTTAACTACCTTCTTGTTGTTGAGTTCCTCACTTGGGGGAGCCCTAGGAATATTAGTGAGGTGCACAGGAGGTCTCGCTATTTTTGTAGTTGTACTTTCTCTACCAAATCCAGTGATTACTGGGATCACACAGCTGGTGGCGATCGTTGGCACTGCTTTATAGTATTCGGCGAGATCCCACGCATCTTGCATGGACATTACAGCGCTCGTCCTCTTGGGTCTATGTGGTTGGTTTCTAAGGGGGGTTGACTTCCATCTGAGACGTAGATTTTTGTGGTGATATCTGTGTTTATTGGGAGTGCCAGAGAGTGAGAGGGTGGGCCCTGGGTGGCTGGGATGTTACGGTTGGATAGGATTTTGTTAATATTCTGTGTAACTATTTTTAGTTGGTATTCTAGTCGAGCCAGTCTTTGGGTTCTGCTCAAGGAGGGAGGGGTGGGGGAGTTTGGTCTCTGTGTGACCAGGGTCCGACCATTTGTGGTTGGGGGGGTGCTTTGTTGTGTTCGGTGGTGATAGCATATTTGTGTGGTTGCTGTTCCTTGCGTTTCCGGTTAGTCACAGGTATCGGTTGTGGTGGAGTGTTTCGGGGATTGTGTGGTGAGTTTGCTGGGATTAATGCAGGAGGGGAGTTTGGGGTTGTTATCAGAGGGTCGGTTTCATTAGTTACTGATTGGGGAGAGGGGAGAGGGGGACACTGGTGGGGAGTGACGCGTGTCATCTTGGGTGTGCCTTGTGTTAGGTGTATCTAAACAGGATGAATATTGCGGGCTCGGGGAGGCGTTGAGGGGGATAGTGGGTCTGGGGGGCGGTAGATTGGCGGGGGATTGAGTGGGCGGGGGGTTGAGGGGGGGGATTGAGTGGGTGAAGTGAGAGGGGGACACTAGAGGGGTGCTGAAGTGTGTCATCTTGGGTTGGCCTTGTGTTGAGTGTTTGGAAACGGGATGAATATTGCGGGCTCGGGGAGGCGTTGAGGGGGATAGTGGGTCTGGAGGGCAGTAGATTGGCGGAGGGAGATTGAATGGATGGATGGGTTAGATAGTTTTCCCCGTATGTATCGCTTGAGGATAGGGTTTCTTTCGCGTTAGGCTGGGACAGATGGGTGAGGGCAAGACGTAGCGTGGGGAAGAGTGAGTCGAAGGCCTCCAGGTTGGCATTGTTGGCTTGGATCAGGATTGTTCCAATGCTGTATATGGTCGCAAAGGTGTTTCCGCTGCGTGTATGGGGGTTGGGTATTAGTAACGTTAGTTTACAGCTGAGAGGGGTGGTGTTAGTTTTAGATATATGGAGGTGGGATCTGAGGATGGAGTTCCAACCCCTTGGATTCTGGGTGTGGAAAATAAGATCCATTTTTTGCAAGCCTTTTGATGCTCAGTGGTATAAGTCCACAATTAGGGTTTCTTGGTGCTGTCTTATCAGCCTGTGTTTAAAATGTATTTTCGCTTTAGGTGAGAGGTTGGGAGGGTACGTGATGGAAAATGAGTTCCTGCCATGGGGTTTTAAGCCATGTGGTGAGTTGGCGGAGGGGGGTTAGGCTGACCTGTGATCTATTTATTCTGTTCTGTGGGTGCATTGTTGTTCACTGGGGGCTAGGAGACAGGGAATGGAGGAGCCTACTGGGCTAGAGGATACATTTCGAGAGATGTGTGTGGACTTATGTCTTGAGTTTTTTTTCCAGCTGGGCTGGACTTGAGGGTGCGCTATAAATTGGTGACAGATTTGTTCTAGACAGCTTCCTGGTAATTCCTTGTGCTTAATTCGTCGGAGTTGTCCTGAGGATGTTTGAATCACTCCATTTATCGCCTTGTTGGTAGTGTAGATTATTTATGTTTACAGAGCTGGGGTGGTTAGCAGTTGATTCCAGGAAAGCGATTTAGTTCACAGTCAGACATATGGGCTGAGAATTCGTATCATTATGTAAGATCTTACTGCCTGATTTGTAATTCTCAGATTGAGGAGCTCAGTCATTTTGTGCTATCCACTGCCATGCTATAGTTCTGCACTGTAGTCTATTTTTTGTTTGTTTTGTGAAATGACCCGTTTCTTTGTGCTTTGAAATTCTGGTTCCCTTAAGCTAGAGGCAGCATTTATTAGGAATGGCTCTTTTTATCCTGCTTGATAGCAGGGCGAGATCTCTGGAGTGATTTGTCCCGAATGGACGCCATTTTGGGGTCAGGCTTTTGGGCTATTAAGCTTGTGGAGCTCCGCCTTGTGGCTTCTCTATTGTTTTGTTATGGTTGTTGATTAGGTCTCTCTTTGAATAACATGATAGGTGTCCCCTGGAGTCCCTTGGCATAACCGGGTTGTAGAATGGTTCAATTGTCAGTGTGATTAGCTCCGTGTGGCCGCCATTTTGGGATCAGGCTTCCCAGATGAGCCATATGTGTTCTTAAATTAGTTTGCTTTGGCTAGATTTGTTTTATTAGGGGGCTTATGATGGCCGTTTGTTGCGCTGGTTGTGGGGCTTGATAAAGTGGCTCAGTTTTTAGCTTAGTTCGAGACAGTAACTGAGCTTGCTGATTAAATGTCACATTTGGTCGCCAATTTGGGGTCAGGCACGGGGGCTCAAGCACTCATGCAGACGGAGCCGCGCATCGGTTAAAGTCTTCCTCTGGGGACCTAACTATCGGACCTGTGCCCTTCGCCTCGTTATCACTCACTGATTCTTTTGTGGAGCGGGAGACCGGAGGCATGTGTTTGGGTCAGTGTATCCCTCTTCACGTTGGGAATCTTTCGAGAGGCGGTGATTTAGTCTGTGGGAGCAGGAGACCGGAGCTTTACACGAGCAGGGTCGGCAGCTCCTTCTCCAGGAGGGAAATATTGCGAGGGACAGTGATTCTTCCTTCTCTCGACGACGGTGTAGTTCGCTAGTAGTTCCTCCGTGATGCCTCTAGGCGACCTGGGGGAGACGAGGTGCAGATCATCGGGCACTTTTGTCTTGGAGTGCCCACACCCTTCGGGTCAAATCGACTGCAGGCTTCTTGTTCTTCTTATTGCCGGTAAGTTCAGTTTTTAGATTCCTTGAATTTCTGTTCTTCTGGGTGGCCTGCTTGGCCTCCATTCTGCCCATATTGCCTGGCTGCTCTGCCTGCGTCTGGTTTCCCGCTTGGATAGTCATTGGTGTCGGGCCAAGCAACGACCTTGCAATTTATTGCGTTGGGGTAGGGCAAGTAGCTGTCCATTGCCCCTGTGCTGTGACATGGTTGCCCAGTTGTTGGCCGCAGCGTGTTAATCCGGAGGTGGGGGAGATGGTTGGTGGCAGCAGACTAGCAGCACGCCTATCACTGACCTACTTTTTAGAAGACCGAGGAGTCTGGTGCCTTACAGCAATGTCGTTTTCGGTATGTCTTGAGGAGGGAAGCGACGTGGCGTCTTTGGCACCAGCTTGCCCTCCGGTCCCGCACTGAGATGGGTGCTCAGTTTCTCTTGCACCCTGCTTTCAGCTGTTGCTGCAATGTCTGCAGGTTCTCTAGCCTAATCTTGTCATCCGTTGCTTATATGTGGTCTCTCCATCAGGCGGGCGAACCCCGACCTGAAATCGAGACGACTTTGCTATAGGATATTGGCTATTCCCTTTGTTGTGGTGGGAGGGGGTAGCCTTCTCCCTTCGCGCTCCTTACCTTCCGAGCAGTTTTAAGAGTGTGGGTTTGGCATCATGGGAGGCACCCTTCGGTCCAAACTCCTCGCAGTGGTTAGAAAATCCCGCTTACTTACGTGTGCGACTGGTGGGTGCTTACTCTCCATCACAAGCCTTTAGTTGAATATCCCAAAATGACGCCTGTTCTAGCCATTGCGTCCTGGCCCCGTAGTGTACTTCGCTGCTGGCATAGGAGAGCATGTAGCCCCCGACGTCCTCTGTCACAGCCCCTGGTGTCGGCGCAAGCACACAGATAGGCAGCAGCATGTCAGGCTCCGCGTGCCGATTCTGCACTGGTTGAACTCTCGCGTACCTCCACGAGCCTCGCCAACCCAGCCCTGACAAAGGCTTGTTGATTTCTCAGGATCTCGGGCAGAATGTCACATAGAACTGAGGTATCTTGTTCCCGGCACCTTCCGACTTTCAATTTTGTAGATTTTTAATGTCGGGGCCTCTGTTAGAGCAGGACAATGGCTGATTGTCGATCCTGGGCCGCCGGAGGCTCACGGTCTTGCAGCCATATTGCGTGTGCACCCTCTAGCGGCCCCCACACACTCCCATTTTCATAGAGAGACTGCATCGTACTAGGCCATTGGGCGGACAACTCTTCACCACTGCACCTGGGGTGGACCACCATTTATGAACCTGTGGAGTAGTCAACCCCTCCCTGTACATACGCTTGGTTACCCATTCATGAACGTCAACACCTTGCTGCACAGGGCACCCTACACCCACCATAGACCTCCTGCCCTGACAGCGGGAATCTAAACACATAAGAAAGCAAGCAACCAGGACTCCTATATTAAAACCCTCATCCAGCAGGCCCCACTACGTAAGATGAAAGAGTTTGACACTTAAGTAATGTATGGAGGAAGCCATGACTAGACACATGGGGGTCAACCACAGTCTATTACTAGAGATCTATTTCTTCAGGTCTTTCAGGAACTTAGAGGATATCAAGAGGGTCAAAACTGATCTTCAACATGACCTACGTCCATTCAGCAAGATGTTAACGGTTGGGGGAAAGATAATAAACAAGCCGAGAAAGCGAAGTCCTACATCAATGAATCCTCCAGCTCGAAGATCAATACATCCTCTTGCAAAGAAAATGTGAGGACCTCAAAAACAGGTCTCATTGCAGCAATACTCACATGCGAGGCATCCTTGACATTGACCTGCTGAGGTAACTCTCAGACCTCTTTGACACTGACCTCGAAAGAACAGATTGTGACATCATTACCTTGGTCAGACTCCTCAGAGCAACTTCCCATGCACAAAGCTGGGAAGCACACTGAAATGAAGATAATTCCGAGTTCAGTAAAGTAGAATAAAAAGGGTTTATTGAGAGGTACAGAAATCCAGTCGATACATGAAGCCTGGGTCATAACTGTCATCCATGGAATCCGGAACCCAGCAGTGTTCCTGATTCCAGGCATGACACGACAACACCACACATTCCCCTTCGTAAAGAGAAATAAAGGAACTTAAGCAATAGATAAAGAACAAGAATAAATAAACAATATACAATATGAATTCTGAAAAGAAAAGACATAGGCATGAATAACAAGGAAACAGATTGCATAATACACAAATCAGATCATCTATAAAATTGATAGTCCTTAGACCACACAGGAACATGACACATCCTCTGTGCTCGTTTGACAGGCACAGAGTCATCAGAAGAACAGGAAGACTTGCTTTCAGGAACACTATGAAGGGTTGTAGAACCAGAGAATTTCCTCCAATTGCTAGCACTATTGGAAGACTTTGAGCAGGACGGAATTCCAGACTCTGGGGACACCTCCTTATGCCACAACCACCTAGGAACCTTTACCACTTTAGACAAACTCCACACGTTACCATCAGAAAGCTCAACAACCTGTCTTCCAACACGCGTGACCCTCAAAGGACCAGAATACCGTGACTCCCCAGACTTGACAAATCTACACTTCTTAACACGGACCCAATCATTGACACAGAACTGGTAAGAATCACTACACAGAGCACGATCAACCTCAACGGCCCTTCCTGTACCAAGCATTCTCATCCAAGGTTGACTCATGTTGGAGCCACTCCTCCTCCCTCTCATCTTCTCAAAAGGAGACAGATCACCCATACTCCTAGGTGTGTTTCTGTAAAACCACAGGACTTCACTAATGTTCTGTTTACAATCTCTACCATTCAGCAAGGCTAATTGAAGGCCCTCCTTAAACACCCTGATCCACCTCTCAACAATACCATTACTTTTGGGATAATAAACCGACAAACGTTTATGTCTAATACCATGACGCTCCAAAAACTCCTTCATCTCCTGGGATACAAATTGCACACCATTGTCAGTTGTAATAGACTCTGGAAAACTCTCCCTTTCAAACACTTCATTTAAAAACTTGATCACCACACTAGATGTTATGTTAGAAACCATTTTTACTTCAGGCCACTGAGACAACTGATCTATTAAGATTATTGCATACATCACAGTCTTGTTAAACGACAAAGGACCAGCAATATCCAATGATACACTTTCCCAAACCCGTGAAGGTCTAGAAATGGGAAATTGTTCATATGCAATATTCTTTTGAGACTTATCACTCAAACAGCAATCCATACAGTCTCTGACATGCCGTTCTATGCAGTTATCCATCCCTGGCCACCAGAATTCACTTCTAATCCTCCTTTTCATAGATGTCATTCCAGGATGCCCCTCATGAGCCATTTCTAAAATCTTAGGTTGCAATTCACGAGGTACCACCAATTGCAGACCCCTAAACAATACTCCTTCAACCACAGACAACTCTTGAGCAACGTGAAAGAAAGGAAGAATATCATCAGACAACAAAACTTTGCGTGGCCACTGGGTTTTTACAAAATTACAAACATCATTAAAAACAGAGTCACCACAACATGCCGATTTCCATGCATCCTCATCAACACAACCTTTTAAAATTTCACAAATTGACACAACATTATCATCATCCTTGTCTTCTTCAACAATATTGTCATCAGGCACAGGCAATCTAGATAAGCAGTCAGCTAACACATTCCTAATACCAGGAATATACTCCACTTTAAAATGAAAATCCTGAAGCTTGTATTGCCATCTAGCAATCCTTGAAGTCGCTTTCCCACAACCTTTCGTAGTAAATAAATCCACTAAAGGACGATGGTCAGACCAGAGTTTAAAAACAGTACCGTACACATACTTGCGGAAATACTCTGTTCGAGGCATATGGGCTGCAGATGGTACATTATGAATAGATCGCCATCTGGTGTTGGGCTCGGATGATTGCACTTTGTTTTTCTCTTGGAGAGTCTTTTGTATCTTGGTGACTCCTCCCTTGGTTGGTAGTGCGCATGGGCATCGGCTCCATCCTTAGATTGTTTTTTTCCGCCATCGGGTTCGGATGAGGATCGAGACGCTCCAGATCAACTTCAGAGAAAAGTGATTTATCGGCGCGTATTCCCTTTCCAATTCGACGGTATTGTTATCGAACGCGTTTCATTTCCATTCCGACGCGTGCGAATTCAAAATCGAAGAGAAAAAACTTTGATCTACGTCGACGAACAGGAGGCCTTTCTCGACGCAGTCAAGCCCGGGGTCCATGGAAAGGACTCCATTCAAAAAATGTCCAATGTGTGGTGCTAAGTTCCCACACAAGGACCTACACGAGGTGTGCAACCTCTGTCTATCGCCTGAACACGAATCCAGGGACTGCGAAGCCTGCGCAGCATTCTCCTCCAAGCTAACGATTAGAAATCGTCGAGCTAGAAGACACGAGGTTTCCAGAATGCAGTCGGAGGCGATCCCGGAGCTGTTCGGAGACGAACAAATTGAGGAAGAAGAGGAGCAGTCGGGGTCGGAAGGGGACCAATCGGATGTTGAAGAACTCGAGCAACAAACCGTGAGTGACGACGTCCCCTTACCGAAAAACCGACCCCGTGCGGTAACGACCCCGCCTTCGAGCCCGGTCAAACCGCAGAAAAAAGTTTCCGACGCCCCGCCCTCGGGCCCGGCAACGAAACCGAAACTGAAACCGAGACACTCGGCCTCCCACCATGTCGGATCCGAGAAAAGGTCGAAATCGACTTCGACACCGAAGCTCCATACAAGGGAAGTATCGGTATCGAAACATTCCATGTCGAAACAGAAACATGATTCGTCGTCCAAGACTCACTCGATACCTAGGAAGTCGGAATCGAGTAGACACTCGGTGCCGAAAACACCGAACACTGACGATCGAAAACATAAGCACCTTTCGGAACCAGGACCTTCGGTACCGATTCAGGAGCAACAGACAGATCCCAAACAAAAGATTTTGTTTATCGATCCGCAAACTGGCAAAGTAGTGACGAAGAAGAGAAAGAATGAACAGACAGAAGATAAATCTCTTCCTTCAAAAAAGAGGACACTGAGGACAAATACAACTCCTCCTGCTTCTCCTCGACCTAAAGTCACACCCTCTTCTCCCATTCCTCACACTATGCCAAATATTCCTACACCTTCCACACCAAGACCATCTACACCTCAGTCTGATGTAGACAGTGATCCAGGGGAGGGAGAACCTCAAGGGGATGATGAAACCATCCCAGATGAGGATGACCCATGGGAAAATTATGACGTAGGGTCAGATGAGGACAACGACCCAGAGTTATATCCCTCTAAGCCTTCACCACCTGATGATAACACAGGGTTTGTACAGCTCATTAATAGGGCAGCAAAATATCATAAAGTAGATATACATACAGAACCTCAAATAGAGGATTTCCTGTTAGAGACGCTACCTTATGCACAAAGAACATCAGGTACTCTTCCTATGTTGAAGGGTCTTCTCAGTCACACAGAAGAAATATTCAAAGACCCAGTGAGGGCTAGGGTGTTAAACCCAAGAATTGATAAAAAATATAAGGCGGCTCCAAAGGATCTAATATTCATCAAAGGGCATGTACCTCTGGACTCGCTTGTAGTATCAAACGCTCGTAAAAGAGCAAACTCATTATCTACAGGAGAGGCTCCTCCACCTGATAAAGAGTCAAAATTAATAGATGCATCAGGCAAGAGAGTAGCATCACAAGCGGCAAATAGCTGGCGTATAGCCAATACACAGGCACTACTTGCACGTTATGACAGGGCACATTATGATGAATTAGAAAAACTCATCACACATCTCCCCAAAGAACATCAGAAAAAGGCAGATCAGTTAATACAGGAAGGTAAAATAATAACTAATACTTCCATTAAGTGCGCCCTAGACGCAGCAGATACTGCAGCAAGATCAATCAACACCAGTGTCATGTTAAGGAGACATGCATGGCTTAGAATCTCAGGATTCAAACAGGAAGTACAAACGTCCTTACTGAACCAACCATTTGATCAAAAGACACTTTTTGGTTCAAACACAGATGAGACCTTAGAAAAAATGAAAAAAGATACGGAAACGGCGAAGTCAATGGGAGCATTGCAACAGCCAACACAAAGAGGTTCCTTTCGTAGATCCACCTATAGAGGGGGCTCAAAAAATACAGGAACACATCAGCAATCCACCTCTTTCACACCTACATCACCCAGAGGCAATTCAAGAGGAAATTACAGGAGTAACAACAACAAAGGTAGAGGCCGCGGAAATAATAACAACCGCAACGCCTCAACCCCAAAACAGTGACTTCATAGAACTCCCCCCAGACCACATAACACCGGTCGGGGGACGTCTATCACAGTTCCTACCTGTCTGGGAAAACATCACATCAGACAAGTGGGTGAGACAGATTATCCAACATGGTTATTGCCTGGAACTCACAGCTACCCCACCAAACATCCCCCCCAAACAGCGTCCAATGAGTCAGGATCATCTGACATTGTTAAAAGAAGAAGTACTAGCACTTCTACAAAAGCATGCAATAGAGAAGGTCCCAAAAAATCAACAAGGGACAGGAGTATACTCTCTATACTTCCTAATCCCCAAAAAAGACGGGTCCCTAAGACCAATATTGGACCTCAGACCTCTCAATGCTTACATAAATTCGGAGCATTTCCACATGGTCACGCTCCAACAAGTACTACATTTACTGAAGAAAGGGGACTTTCTTTCTACACTGGATCTAAAAGACGCTTACTTTCATATCCCAATTCACAAAGCCCACAGAAAATACCTAAGATTTGTAGTAGAAGGACAACATTATCAGTTCAAAGTCCTTCCGTTCGGTGTCACAACAGCACCGAGAGTTTTCACAAAATGCCTAGCTGTGGTGGCAGCACACCTAAGAAGACAACAAATACATGTCTTCCCCTACTTGGACAATTGGCTAATAAAGGCCACGTCACAAGAAGAATGCCTTCACAACACACAGAAGACAATTCAATTGCTGCACCACCTAGGGTTTACGGTGAACTACAAAAAGTCACACCTGCAACCAAACCAGATTCAGCAATACCTGGGGGCTACGATAGACACAGAAAAGGCAATAGCATACCCCAACCCAATCAGGATACAGACAATGGTCGGGTTAATACAAAGATTTCAACCACAACACTCACTACCAGCACGAGTGTTTATGCAACTGTTAGGCATGATGTCCTCCTGCATACTGCTAATACCACATGCCAGGCTACAAATGCGTCCACTACAGGAGTGTCTAGCGACACAGTGGAATCAGGCTCAAGGTCAGATTACAGATCTGGTGTAGGTAAACGACCGGACGTATCGCTCTCTGAAGTGGTGGAACACAGAAAACATTTCCAAGGGACGGTCGTTCCTAGAGCCAATTCCACAAGTGATAATAACAGCGGACGCATCGCTCTCCGGATGGGGAGCGCATATGGACAAATACACAGTGCAGGGGAAGTGGAGTGTGCAGCAAAAGAAACTGCACATCAACTACCTGGAACTATTAGCAGTATTTCTAGCACTAAAGGCTTTCCAAATGCAAATAACAAGCAAGGCAGTCCTGATCAGAACAGACAACATGACTGCAATGTATTATATTCAAAAACAGGGGGGGACACACTCTCTCCAACTATCCAAACTAGCACAGGACATTTGGAGATGGGCCATTCCTCAAAAGATCTATCTGCTAGCAGAACACCTACCAGGAGTTCAAAATCAGATAGCAGACATCCTAAGCAGACAGTCAGAACAAGTACACGAATGGGAGCTGCACGACCAAATACTGCAGCCATTCTTCCAGAGATGGGGGCAACCAGAGATAGATCTGTTTGCCAATCATCAGAACGCAAAATGCAAAAACTTCGCATCCAGGTACCCACACCAACGGTCCCAGGGCAATGCACTATGGATAAATTGGTCCAACAAATTTGCTTACGCTTTCCCTCCCCTCCCACTAATTCCGTTAGTGGTTCGGAAACTGCAGCAACACTCAATGACAATGATACTAGTGGCACCCACGTGGGCAAGACAGCCGTGGTTCACCACGCTACTACAACTCTCACAGGTGCCACATCAAAAACTAAGATTATTACCCATGCATCTTACACAGAACCATGGAGAAATAATGCACCCAGATCCCAAACAACTGAACCTAGCGATCTGGCTCCTGAGGTCATAGAGTTTGGATATTTAGATTTACCACCAGAATGTATGGAAATCATTAAACAAGCAAGACGTCCTACCACCAGAGCATGCTATGCAGCAAAATGGAAGAGGTTTGCTATACACTGTAACAGTAAGCACATCAACCCTCTGGACGCATCCACTAAACAAATCATTTGCTATTTACTACACTTGCAGCAATGTAAATTAGCATATACCTCTATCAGAGTTCATCTCGCAGCCATAGCGGCGTACCTACAAAACAGGCAACATCTTTCCCTGTTTAAAGTACCAGCAATTAAAGCTTTTATGGAGGGACTCAAAAGAGTCATTCCACCAAGACGACCACCTTCCCCAGTCTGGAATCTCAACATAGTACTTACCAGACTAATGGGGCCACCCTTTGAACCTATGCATAGGTGTGAAATACAATTCCTCACATGGAAGGTAGCCTTCCTCATAGCTATCACGTCACTTAGAAGAGTAAGTGAGTTGCAGGCTTTTACGATTCAAGAACCATTCATGCAGTTACACCAAAATAAAGTGGTTCTTAGAACAAACCCAAAATTCTTACCGAAGGTTATTTCAGCATTCCACATCAATCAGTCAGTGGAATTACCGGTTTTCTTTCCAAAACCACAAACAGTAGCTGAAAGAGCCCTACATACACTGGATGTTAGAAGAGCCATATTGTACTATATAGAAAGAACACAAACTTTCAGAAAGACAAAACAGCTATTTGTTGCGTTTTCTCCCACACATAAAGGCAATCCCATCTCCAAAGCGGGCATTGCCAGATGGATTGTAAAATGCATTCAAATATGCTACTTAAAGGCAAAGAGAACATTAACTGTTCCTCCTAGAGCTCACTCTACACGTAAACTAGGAGCATCTATGGCATTTCTGGGAAACATTCCACTAGATGACATATGCAAAGCGGCTACCTGGGTTACACCGCACACCTTCACAAAACACTATTGTGTAGATGTGCACACAACACAACAAGCTAGAGTGGGACAAGCAGTATTAAAAACCTTATTTCAGACAGTTGCAACAGACACGGGCGACCACCGCTAGGGAGAGAACTGCTGTATAGTCTATTCATAATGTACCATCTGCAGCCCATATGCCTCGAACGGAATATGCTACTTACCAGTATGCATCTGTTCTTGGCATAGAGGGCTGCAGAGTGGTACATGCCCTCCCAGCCTCCCCGGAAACCTGTGTCTGTTCCAACATTATCTTATTTAGATACACTTACATGGGCATTCTTATCTGTATTCTATCATACCACTCCATCTAACCCTACTATGGCAAAACAATCTAAGGATGGAGCCGATGCCCATGCGCACTACCAACCAAGGGAGGAGTCACCAAGATACAAAAGACTCTCCAAGAGAAAAACAAAGTGCAATCATCCGAGCCCAACACCAGATGGCGATCTATTCATAATGTACCACTCTGCAGCCCTCTATGCCAAGAACAGATGCATACTGGTAAGTAGCATATTCCATACCCCACCAGCAAGCAAGAGCTTCTTTTTCTAAAGTAGAATATTTGCATTCAGCATCCCTTAAAGGTCTTGATGCAAATCCAATTGTTACCATTTGACCCTTTTGACGCTGCATTAAAACTGCACCAATACCCACATTACTTGCATCAGTGATGATAAATGAACAATGTGCAGTATTAAACGTTGCCAAAGCAGGTGCAGAGGCAAAGTTTTGCTTCAACAACATGAACTCTTTTTTGCAATTTTCATCCCAAAGAAATTGAACAATTTTTTTCATCAAATTCCTCATGCTTGCAGTTTTATCAGAGAACAGGGGAATGAATTTGGAGTAGTATTCGGCAAGCCCCAAGAAAGACCTGAGCTGATCTTTATTCACTGGGTCTGGAGCTAATTCAATGGCCTTGACTAGATTTATTTTCGGGGAAATGCCCTCCTTACTAATAGTATGTCCCAAATAGTCAACAGAAGACACACCAAATTTACATTTTTCTTTTGTGAGTGTTAGACCACTATCTTGCAACACACATAATACCTTATACAGAATTTCATAATGATCAGATGGGTTAGATGCAAAGATCAAAATGTCGTCTTGGAAGTACAAGACATTATCAAAATCCTTAAAAAGGTTGTGCATCACTCTTTGAAAGACAGAAGATGCTGATATTAGACCAAAAGGCATCCTTTTGTACCTGAAAGCACCTTCTGAAGTGATGAAAGACGTCAAATGCTTACTGTCCTTGTGTAACGCTATCTGGTGGTAAGCATTAGACAGGTCTAATGTGGAAAAAATGGATGCCCCCTTCAATTTTGTGAACATTTCATTAATATTAGGCAACGGATGCCTATCCACCCATACGTTCCCGTTTAAATCTCTCAAATCCACACAAAGTCTCACTTTGCCGTTGGGCTTGTGAGCAACAACGACTGGGGACAACCAAACAGAAGATTCTATCTCCTCAATGACATCTAAATCACATAACCTTTTGAGTTCAGACTTTACAGCATCTCTTAAATGTAAAGGGACATTCCTAACTTTATGGACTTTTGGTACAGCATCTTCCCTAAGAATGATTTTATGTTCAACATTTTTTAAGAGACCTAATGCAGATGTAGAAAAAACAGAAGGAAACTTCTTTTCACACTCAGACCCAAGATCAGACTCTACATTCATGACCAGGTCTGAATAACCTAGCACTTGCTCAGGATGATTAGGATCCAATCTTATCATTAAGTCCCTCTGTTGAGGCCATCCCAATAAAAAAGAACCATCTTTTGCCACATAAACCTTGGAATTGATGGTTTTACCCTTGAAACTTAGGGAAGTTGTAAAAAAAACAAGAATTTCAATGGGTTTCTTCCAATACCCAAGTAACTTTATGTCTGGAGGAGATAATTTTAAACCCGGAAACTCTTTTACCCATTCCTCGCCAATGAGAGTACGTTTTGCTCCAGAGTCTGCCATAAGACTGATATCCTTCCCTCCAATCTCCACAGTGCAATATGGGGAATCTTTATCACACGCATTAACTTCATACACTGCAAAAAGAAATTCTTCTTCTAAGTAATCATTATCAATTTCATTAACATGCTCATCAGAACTCCTTTTTTGAACAAAACCCTTACTTTTAAACTTGTTCTTATTTTTACACATTTTACTAAAATTACCTTTCAATCTGCAATATCTGCACACTTGTCCAATTGCCGGACATTTTCTGTCATTCGCTAGGTGATCCGGACTACCACATTTGAAGCATGCATATTCTCTCCTCTCTTGGAATGGTTGGTTTCTGTTTCTAAATGAAGGTCTTTCCTCAAAGTTAGACTTTTTTACAATATTGACTTCAGCAATATTTCTTTCCGCCAGTTCTTTCACACCAAGTTTCATGTTCTCAAACGATGAGCAATATCTAACGCTTTGTCTAGAGTCAGATCCTCAGTATCCAAAAGTTTTCCTTGAAGCTTGACATCAGCAATTTTGTGGACCATTTGATCATGCAACATTTGATCATGAAAAGTTGAATAATTGCACTTAGATGCTAAAATTCTCAAATCATTCATAAATGAGTCAATAGATTCACTTGGTAATTGACCTCTACTCAAGAATTTATGACGGGCATTCACAATATTAACTTTCTTTATATATTGTTTATCCAACTGTTTGATCGCTTCCTCGAAAACATCTATCCCTTCTTCAGAAGATGTTACACTGCTTGAACTCAAAGGTAAATGACTTAAGACATGTCTTCCTTCAGCACCTAAACAGTGTTTTAAAATAGCTAGTTTCCGTTTATCGGTGTAGTCATCTCCACCAATAGCTTCAATGTAAGCATAAAAACCTTCTTTCCATCTTTTCCATTCAAGAATTGGTTCACCTGGACTTGGTAGAAAAGGAGGTGGAGCTGAAAAACTTTCCATCTTGAATAAGCAAAAACATAAAATAAACTGGTAGGTGAATTTTGTTGAGAACAAATGTAGTGTTCTTTTATTGAATTGCCGTTTTTAAAGTTATAAGACAATGTCAAACTGTCTAGCAGTGTTAATATCAAATGCGATACTTCTTGTCGATAAATGAAAGATTTAACACGTGATGTTATCACGTTCTCATTGGATTTCATTAAATCCTATCCCAAAAGATGGCCGCCATGCGTCAAAATGCGTGATAACACGTCGTGACGTCACGCGCATGCGCACAGGCTTGTTCCACAAGACTCGCGTAGTTTCCAAGTACCAACATTCGATTCTTGAAAATGCCTAAAATTAAAAATATCAGTCACAGATGGGCATAAAACTGTGGCGATTTCACCTGTTTGGGTCTGTGACACAGCGCCGACAGCTTCCATGGACAGTTCGTGATCCTCCGCATACAACGAAAAACAACGATGCAGGTAGGGACTCCAGGCTTTTTTTAAAAGTTCTTGCCCAATCGTCGCCAGTGAAATGAAGATAATTCCGAGTTCAGTAAAGTAGAATAAAAAGGATTTATTGAGAGGTACAGAAATCCAGTCGATACATGAAGCCTGGGTCGTAACTGTCATCCATGGAATCCGGAACCCAGCAGTGTTCCTGATTCCAGGCATGACACGACAACACCACATCCACACGTGCAGGACGTGTGGATAGGAAATGCTCATGGCTCGGTGAGTTGGTGGTTGAGCCGAGCACTGTGCATCTATCTATGTTTGGGGAGCTGTATCCCGGTGATTCAATATGGCTGGAGAATATACAACCGACATGCCTCTGATTGAGAGGTTTAGAGTTGGGGAAATGAACTGGTCTCAAAATGGAACATCCGGGTGGGAAGTTCTTTAAATATCCAAGCAGACGCGCCGGTAGCGCTGGAGATATTCTCATGTATCCCGTTGCGGCATTGAGCCGAACTGTGGGAGCAATGAAAAACTGGTGAATGTGGACCCAAATGACGTCGGGACAGGGGAAGTGGAGAGAGTGTACAAAGGTGCATACCCGTTAGTTGCTATGTTTTACACTCCTGTTAGAATCCATTGGGAATTTGGAGGGATGGTGTCCTGGTTCTTTCAATTGGGCCTGGTTTGGCGGGCTAGAAAGAAATAATTGAAGTTAATACTTTGGAGCTGTAAGTGACTCGGTCGGGTGGGTCAGGTCGGAGAACCTGTTACCATAGGTGTGTTAAGCCTACCTTAAATAGTGGATACGGATATTGAGTTGTTCGAGTAGGGCTCAGTGGCCGTCCACTCGTTTCACGATCGATGTCGGAATGGGACGCTGAAAATAAAGTTATATTTCGTTAAGCGTCTCATGTCGGAACCATAGTTAAATGGGGAATTGGGGGTTTGGTTTGGTCATGTGCCCAGTTGAGAGCTACTTACCAAGTCGGATTGGAGCTCGCGTATGAACAGGATACTCGGTCTCGATGCCGGTTCCTTGTGGGGAGTATGGGAATGCTACTTGTAGTCTGGCACTCCGGTCACGTGCTGGTGAATCAGAGCGCCATCTTGGCGCGCCCATTGTTAATGGGCTCGGCTCGTTGATGGGAGAAAAAGACATTTTATTCATCTCTCACAAGAGCACATTTTCTAATCTGCCTCAAGACAACTCTAAAATGTCAACCCTTCCTCCAACATGTCTGCTGGAGTTCCAGGAATTGGGAGATGAAAGTGTCTTAGGTCCTGCATATAGTCCCTCCAAATTAAATGTAAAAGGTCAGGACATGGAGGATGATGAAGCATATCAGGAGCAGACTGAATATATAGAGGGTGATTTTTCCTTCTCAGATAGATACAACTGCCCAGGGATATGATGCATTCCGGGAGTACACAAGGATGTCGTGCAGTTCCTATAAACCAATATAGGATCTGCAAGTTTAGACAACCTAGACTGTGGGATTGATGTCCAGACTGATTCCAGACACCCCCACTGGGTATGTTTTCCTGTATAATAGCTAGCTCACAATGCCACTAGAAAACCCTCTTACCAAGGAGAGAGTAGTTCTTGTCAACTATCAAACATGTATGTGTGTTCTTATATGTATGTGTGTTCTTATATAGCGCTCGACTTACCCTTGGGCACATCGGCGCTTGCATTGGGAACCCGTCCTGGCTTTTCCCTGTGAGATAACCTGTACTGGGCACCCCCAAGGTGAAAGCCAGGCATCCCGCCGCGGGGGGCCGTAGTGACAACTCCGTCCCATCAGGGATCGTGGAAACAGTGCAATACTTTTTGCTCAGTCACTCGTGCTCACTTTGTCTCACAGAGATACACAGAATAAATGGTGGGGACGTTTTCAATAAGCAATTATAGAACCAGCGTCATTCTACTTTTATTTAGGTGATTTCTACCATAGTGCTAAAACAATCAATACAGGCAGGTATATACACGACAGTAATAATGCGTACTCCTACGATGCAACCCTAACTAGATGTACCTAAGTGTAACTAGCATGTATGTAGCTGTAGAGTCAATAATCCTTCTAGGATAAAGTCAACCCAATTACCTAAAGTGAGAGACTGAAACCCCGTCTTGGTCTCAAGATGGACACCCCGCTTGAGATGTCAGACCACTACGAGCTGGAGTGTCTGCATGCAGGAACCTCAGCGTCTTGCGTCAGTGTGTCAGCATGGAAGTCTTTTTTCTCCTCTTCCTGACTCAGCAAAGATATGGTGTTTATATACCCAAAGTGTTACCCTCAGGGGATCTACCTTGCTGTGTCATGTCGGACTTAGGATGACGGAAGGATTGACCCTTATACATAGTTATTATGCAGGAGATGGTGTCCTGCTGAGATTGCAAGAATCCTCATGCATAATGAATGAGGCTAGTTTTCAGGGAAAACCCCACGTCCTGTAAGCAGTACCGTACCTAGGTAAAGGTCAGTCCCAAGAACCGTTATGTAGTGAAATGGTAGGGGAAATATACGTGAAAGGTTTGGTTACTACCTGAGCCTATATTGGGGTACCTATATGAAACATAACACCTACTCCATCCGACTGGACGACATACTAAAAATGTTAATGTACTTTTAGGCATTGTACGCAAACAACTAATAATCCAATAAAATAATGTGTTAAATATTTTAAAAAATATATAATGCTAAAATTGTAGTGTAAGCAGTAGAAATATTACTAAAGTATGTTCGTATTTGTTTCGAACAATTATGAGCATCTGAAAGTCATTCTTGTTTAGTAAAAATAAATAGTGTTTTTTGTTTAAAAATTCCAAATTTGGTTGTTATGAAAAAGCCCACATTTTTCCCAGGACAGGATGAGCCAAATGTTTGTGTCCTGGCTGGGAGACGCAACATCACTCATGCTTGACATCGCAGACGAGGGTCCCTGCAACACCTCGCAGATCAGGTCAATCAAGCACAGGTGATCTTCGGTATTGCCCACAGCCGATGCTTGGGAAGCCTGTGTGACATCCAAGGCCTGAGCATTTGTAGAGGAGCCGGTCTCCATTCCAACAGGAGTTTAAGTGCCCTATGCTGGCTCTAAGAATGCAGCCATCAACATTGGAATACGCTGAGGACACAGCAGTACATGGGCCGTTATCGGGTCCAGTAAAGCATCCATGTCCGGAGGCGCAACCGATGGAAGTGTTAGACAGAGATCCAATATGCATTCTTGTCCTCAGAACAGGCATCGGAGGACAGGCAGAACACAGTAAATCCAAACTAGTCGAAACAATAGGAACCAAGACTCTCTTACTTCTCAAAGGCGAGGTGTGCCCAGATGGAGTACCATGCGATCATGGTATCGGCGCTCCAAGAGAGTTTTTTCCATCTCCTTGGTGACTGGGTCGCCCATTTCTTAGCAGAAAAATTACAATCAGGATTCCTGCAATTAGTAACAGGATTAACGGAAGTCCTCCAAAAATGCTTCCGAATACGGACTGTATGAAGGCTGGAATCACTCCGAAGACTGAAAGGAGCTCAACAGTCCAGAACCTATGGTCTTAAATAGGTGTACTATACCTGTCGTATCAGACATGTTAAAGATACGTTGTACCATTTCTGTGAAATGGAAAGGACAGTTTGTTCATACAAGTGCCTGTATCTCAGCTGAGGACCTTGCGACCTGAAGATCAAATGTCTCTTGGGCGGAGGTTAAGGGCACGGTTTTCTGTAAAAGCATGGCTTTCATTCGGCTCAGAGTATCAAACCGAATAAAGAAAACATTCAACGAAGGCCATTACGGCGCCTCCCTGACTTTCTGGGTAGGTTGAAACAATACTTGCATTCAGTAAGTAATGCTGGAGTCTACATTGACAAGATATGCGAATCCCGGAAGCATCCCACAACAACCTTGTTCATTCAGCATCAATTAACTCCCATTTGAGAGCATCTTGAGCACCGGATTGATCACGGCAGCCGGGGACCCTTTCAAATGACATGATAGGTTTGCAGCTGAACCGTTACAGGCCCTGTGAATCATGATGTCCTGGAATATGAGAGATCCACTTAAAGAGTTCTTGCAGTTTGTACCACCTAGAAACACTTCCATGTCCCCACTCCTGCAACAAAATCTTTATGGCAATTCCCAAGATTCCTTGATTAATTTCCTACCCATTGCTTCCTATCTGGCTGCCTGCTGTTGTAATAGGCAATACTGAAACTGGAAAGTTGTGACCGGTAATGTTATATGGCCATGAATTAACCATTCTGTGGATGGTGAGACTGCCACAGTGAAAGATAACTGGTCCAGTTTTTCAATATGCAGCATTGTATATTTTGCTCCACTTTGTGCCATAGTTTTCTGTTTTTTAGTTCAATTGTATGCAGAGAACAAGGAAGTACTGTTAATAAATTGCCAAGGCACATAACCGGAACGCAATGATTGTAGCGCCCAGCTTAACAACATAATAGAATGTAGCTGAGACTGTCCGTGCTGTAGTAAGGACAAATCCTGTTCTAGTACATCTATAGCAGAAGATACAATCTTGCCCAGTGAATAAATCCTGGATGTTAATGTTGTCCTACCATTGTCAACTACAGCTAACGCTTTTTCTAGGTTAATTCTATCAATTTCACAAAGTCTCTCCTCAACTTCTTGTTGAGAGATTTTCCAGATTTCATTATAAACAGTGTTTAAGAAACGTTTCTGACGTGGCTTTCGGGGCCCAATAAAAAGTCCCTTAGATCTATGTCTTCTGATAGTAAGGATAAGTGTTGTTTTACCTGGGACAGTGTCAAGGTTTTTAGCCAATTGAGGCATAACTTCCCAACACGTATGATGTCACCACCCCTGGATGTTCTCGTTGTACATAGCCTTGGTCTGCCTATGGATACTAAACCCTTTCGTTGTACGTACCTCTGAATCTTGTCTGACACCTATTTGTGTCTTTAGGCCAAACTAACATCCTTCCAATTGGGTCTGATGAATTAGAATGTATGCTGTCATCTACTGTATCCCTACCATGTGTTGTAAAGTTTCGTCACCCCTCAAAGTGTGATGGGGAGGGAATCCGAGGTGTGTTCAAGTCTTTGTTTTTGGCTAGTCCAAGACTTGAGGTCTGTTGCTCAATGTCGTTCAGAAATATTTTTTGCTGTAAAATTAGGCACACAAAATAGTGCTTCTGTTCCCTGAACTTGCCTTTCCTTTGATCCCCAGACTGACTTTATGTCTTTATTGTCCTATGGACACTATAGACATAAAATAGACATAAGTCGTAACCCTATTCAGACAGTTAGAAAATAAAGGATGCAGAGTAAATCTGTTTGATTTTAGCTTATTTTTCTGTGTAGTTGTTGGTGCAACCTTATAGTAATATGAGGTCGGGTCAGAACTGTTAAACCCTAAAAAACAAGAAAACGTCTGTGCAGACGTTCTCGAACTACATTTCAATGGTGTTGGGCAATGTTCCCATTGGTGGTATGTAAAAACATTTCGTGGGATACTGGATTTATGTAAAAAGTGATGACCATAATCTTGGTATCAGTACATGTCAAAATGGGATGTGTCCTCTATTATTTCAATGCTTTAAAATACAGCGGATTGTTCTAAATCGGACAACATATTATTTACAATTTCAAAGTCCCTATCATCAGAAAATATACTGGAGGTAATGATATCATTTAAAGAAATTTTAAATCCATGAGGTATTTTCAAAAATTCAGTAGGACCAAATACATCATAGGAAACTCTGTCCCAAACTATACCATCAGGAATTGGAACAGCTGTAATGTTCATGAAGGACAAGTTTCTTTGTGCATGATCAGATGATGTATGAGGTTTCAGAATCAAGTTCACATTTGATACTGCAGAGCGTTCTGAGATTTCCATTCATGAGTAAGCAAAAGACAGTCACTAGGTCAATACTGAATTGAAAAAACAGTATTCCAGTTATTATCCAGTGCTGTAGCCATGGTGAAACTAGGTAAGTCTTTTTCAGAAAAATTTAGAATTCATGAAATTGTTGTTTACGGGAAACTTGAGCTGCCGTTGTTTCAGGTTCACTGAGACCCAGAGAGAAAGTATCAAAATCTATGAAGTAGCTAGATACAGTGCAGTCTGTTTTTGGTAGGTCAGCAGTTTTTGTTGAACTGGCAGACGTCTCTTGTAGAGGCATATTGATGTAGATATCTGTGTTATGCTGAATCAATATTTGTCTTTTGATGTTCTATTTCAATTGGAACAAAGGAGCAAGATGGAGTCAGAGTGAGAACTCACGCTGCTCGGCCCCACACACAAGTCACATCGTTGATCGGCTAGGCGCCCTGCGATGCGGAGACGGACAGTAAGGAGATGGCAGAAGACTGGTTTGCATCCTCAGCAGGCTGTGTTCAAAGTAGCTGTTGCAGACACGGTTGCGGCTAATTTTAAAGTCCATCAAGATCCCCAGGTGTTGCCCTTACGGAGGTTGTGATCGCTGCTCTTTCTCTGGGTTGTTTGGTGTGCCGCATTTCTGATTCTCGCTCCAGCCGTTCCAGCCCTCCCGGACTTTGAACTACGAGTACAGAGAGAGGCCAGCGGCTGCGGCACTAGAGCTGCTCCACGATCATTAACACCAGGGGAGCCAAGACGGGGAAGAATAGCAAGGCAAAAACAGCCACTGCCAGCGCTGACACCGGTCCAGGAGAGATTGTGATCAACTCCAAACGCGAGGTCTGTGCCAACAAAAACCTGGTGGGGAGGCTCGGGGGAGGCGGTGTACACAAGGACTTAGCGGACGCCCAGCCTTTAATTGCAAAAATGTTTCTGGGGGCTAAGGGGCCGCTTCCTGTCATAGACTCTAAGACTAACTCTGATCCACACACATCTTCCCCCGAGAGTGCCCCCTTGGACTTGCCAACTATTCAACCAGCTAATCAATCAGCAAGAAACAATCCCAGCCAAGGCGGACCCTGCGGAGGCACAACCAGCTGACACAGGAACTACTAGTGGCTTGCAAGTTTTGGCTCACAAAAAAATGTATTGAATTCACTAGGGTTTAAAGTTATAGGGGCTACCACACAGGGTAGGAGAATAAAAGGGGTAGGAGTTATGGCTGAAAGTAGACTACCCTTAAAATATCCCCGCATTAAATCTGACTCACTGGGCAGATGGGTAATCGTGGAGTGCCACCTTCCCCCTAATCCTCCTTTTACCTTATGCTCAATTTATGGAAGCAACGCAGCTGATCCAAGGATCATTAATTGGATTACTGGAGAGCTAGCCCACTGGCCTACTCCAATAATTGTCTGTGGTGACCTTTATATTAACCTGCCCTGTAATTGGAAAATGAACGATAAATGGATGTACACAGGCAGGAAGCCCCAAGTGTATCAAGCAATAATTAACTTAGCTCAAACTCATGGGCTCAGTGATGCCTGGGCCAACCTAAACTACACCGAACCAGGCTACACATACTTTTCTGCCCCACACCGCTCACTCGCTAGATTAGATTACCTCTTCACCACGTCGTCTTTACTACACGAATGCTCCATAGATACTGCTCCAAGCTTTATGTCTGACCATAATCCACTTATTTTAAATATTGGGGGATTAGGGAACTGGAGGGAAATTCCTAAATGGATCTTCAAGAGAGCACTACTACAAGATGTTGGATATCGGTCACACATGCAAGCATGGGTCCAACAAATTATTGAGATAAACATGGGAATGGCCCCAATTATGATAGTGTGGGACACATTAAAGGCTGGCATTCGGGGGGAGATTCTTATGTTCTCAATTAGGATAAACAAAGAAAAACTGCTAATCTGTGATCTCCAGGAAAAGCTAAAAAAGGCAGAAGTGAAACAAGTCAAATGGTTCAAGCAGGGGGGGTTACCGAGGCTATCCAAAATGAAGTAACACTTATAAAAGCTGAAATAGGGTCAGTATTTGCAGAAAAGCCTGCAGCTAAGTGGGCAATAATACAGGGAAAAAAATATGAATGCAGCGACCTTATCGGTCACCATCTAGCCATTAAAACCAGGCAGCAGGCTACAGGCAGTGAAATACTGTCAATTCACTTTCAACAGGAGAAGAGACTCGTGATCCCAGTAAAATACAAGAACGCTTCCGAGAATTCTATTCTGATCTATATGCAGAAAAGAATAGTAGGTCAGTCGACTCGAGAAGACAAGATTGGTAAATACATAGAAGAGGTGAATCTAATGCAGCTTAGCCAGGAAAATTGTGATCAGCTTGATGCTACCCCGACTTGAAGACATTGCCGAAGCTCTAGCCAGCTTGCCAGAAGGGAAAGCCGCAGGAATTGGCGGTATTCCTGTGGAATTTATTAAAATCTTTGCTCCCCAAATAAAACCCATCTTTTCTATTGTAGTAACCTCTATCTTTAATGGGGCCCCTCCCCCCGCCTCCTGGTCCAACGCTAAAATTTCCATATGTCTTAAAAAATATAAGTTACCTTTAGAGATGGGCTCATACAGGCCAATTACACTTATAAACTTCGACTCAAAAGTCTTTTCTAAAATCCTTGTAATGAGAATATCCTCAGTAGTCGAGTCCTTAGTCTCAGGATGGCAACATGGATTCATTCCTAAGAAAAGTACCACGAACACATTAGGCGGGCCATTACTTTGTTTGACGCTGCACAAGTAACATGATTTCTGGTGTCACTAATTTTATTAGATGCTGAAAAAGCATTTGATCGGGTCTCCTGGCAGTTTCTCTGGGGCGTCATGAGAAGGATGGGCTTTGGACCAAAACTAACACAAGCTGTGCAAGCTTTAGATCGGAACCCGACAGCCTGCGTATCAATAAATGGGAGGCTAACTGAGCAATTTAACATATCTCTGGGCACCAGGCAAGGTTGTCCGTGATCCCCCTTGCTTTTTGCCCTTTATATAGACCCCCTGATCAAGAAAATAGAAAATAACTCAGCAATCCAGGCAGTGAGCAGACTCGGATGGGACACTAAAATTATGGCTTACCCCGACCATCTTGCCATAACTACTCCAGAGCACGAAAGCGCCATTTTGGCATTGAAACTGGAGGCTCAAAAATTTGGGAAAATCTCGGGGTACGCACTGAAAAAAAAATTGTAGTAATCAAAGAAACCAACTGGATAGCTAGCCGGGTTGTCACAAAGGCCGAATTCCTGGGGGTGACTGTGACGGCAAATGTGGATGAAATTGTGGCAGAAAACCTAATTCCTTTGCAACTGAAACAAAGAGATCTCTTAATCGAATCAACAACCTACACCTGACCCTAGTGGGGAGATGCAACGTAATTAAAATGACCTACTTCCCAAAGCTACTCTACTTTGTCCGATCCATCCCACTGGAATTCAATAAAACCATGCTGCAATAATTCCAGCAACACTTTACGCAATTCATTTGGGCTTATTCACAGCCCAGACGGGCGTTAAAGCAACTGTCTCTTCCCAGGGAGAGAGGTGGTTGGGCTTTTCCTAACATAGTGCTCTATTACTTGGCTTCAGTTTTGCAATATAGTACGGAAGTAGTAAAGGAACACTCCTTCTCTCGGGCTTCCTTCGCCATTTCAACTATTGCTAGGAGAAGAGGCCCGTGGCTGTCTCCTCAGACAGGTGTCCTTTGGATATTACAAAGGAAGTTAGATTCAAGACACTGATGAACCCCTTTAAGGTCTTTCGCAATGTCCGTAGGATTTATGGGTTGGGAAGGCTAAACTACTTCTCCCCTATCATCATGAACTGTAACTTGCCTGCTATTTTCGGTAGGTACTATTTACAAGATTGGTATAGAGCCGGTATCTTAAAGCTGGAAGACCTAATCTCTAGGGAAGGAGTTAAATCCTTTACAGAGCTTCAAAGTAAATATGGATTAAAAAGCCAAGATGCTTTTAAGTATATCGCCATATGCGATTTTCTGTCTCGAAAGGCTTGAGGACCCGCAGGGTTTGTGAAAATAAAACTTAATGAAAATTTAAGGGCCCCAGTAACCCCTCGAATTGGCTCTATATACTCTGCATTAAATAGTCTAACTCCTGATGATCTACCCAGAATAGCAGACAAATGGCAAGCAAAATTGGAAATCCCACATAGCACATTTGTTAACGCGCTGAAACTTGCTCCGAGCGACCTGCTGTAGGCCAAATTACAGGCGCAACATTTTAAAACCATTTTCTTTTTATGTATCACTCCTAGTAGAGTCACCAAGTGGGGAACAGGAAAAGGTGACGCTGTGCCCAAGGTGCTCGGAGTTCAGGGGCGATGCAGTACACATGTTTGCCACCTGCTCAAAACACACTCCGCTTCTTGTCAAAATACAGGACTTCCTTGAGAGGGTTATTTCCCAGGCCATAGAACTGAATCCTAAAACTATCCTATAAGGGACCCAAGAGGAGGTTAGCCGGCAAAATGTTGGGTACACTTATTTGTAGCAATGACGGTGTGGAGGATCTGTATAGCCTCAGTATGGCTAGATGTAGACCCTCCTCCTTTTTCTCAATGGCTGGCTAAACTAGTCGCGACCTACCACCTTGAGAAGGCTGTCTATGCCAAAAAAGGCCGCAAAGGAAGGGATTAGACATCTGGGAACCCCAAACTACCTGGCTGGATCAGACTGGCTCAAATGGGTAACTTGCCTATTTGCTAAACTCAAGGTCACCTTGCCCCAAATGGTGTACCTTAAAAACAGCTCAGGGCTGGGTTATGTTCTCTTCCTTTTTTTAATTTCCTTTATCTGATTTTAATTTCCTCCTTCTTTTCCTTTGCTCTTTTGCCTACCCAGTGTGTATAAGTGTATAATTAATTTGTTGGTATCTACTTTTAGGTCCTTGAAGTGTATTTCTGCAGTAGACGGGGGTGGGGCTTGATAATGTCGCATCTCTGTATTAATGCTTTGGAAAAAAATCAATTGGAACGAGTGCCATTTCATTGTTGGAAAGTTCATTATTTTGTATTGGTGACTCTTAAAATGTTATGAGTCTTCCTGTTTGAACTTTCTGTATGGTAGCGAGAGGAGAGCGTTGGCTCCCCAGGAGCCCACAAGGCCTTCTATTCAGTATCGGCCACATAGTGTGGTTTTATCAGATCGATGGAAACACATCTCTTTTCTTTTTTTTCCGGCAAGAGGCGGAAGAAGTACTGCTCTTGTGCCTTCGGCAGCCTGGACAGGTACAGGCTTTCTATATGATGGGCCAAATTCTTTGTTGTCCACAATCGTTTTTCTGACCAGATCCTCGACTTTAGGGATCCAGGCAGGTCTTACTGTGACTGATTTGACTTCTCTAGTGGCGGTGCATTTTACATGCAGGTTGCTTTGTTGTGCCCGGAATTCATTGAGATCCTGTAAAACCGCCAAACGTTTATTGATGTCAAATGGTTTTAAATCTGCCACTGTGTGTTAACAATTGTGATCAGATACCCACATTCTCGTCTCAAATAGGACTTCGTAAGGAGTGACGCCTCCTAGGGAACTTCTTGGCATATTGTTAAGAGCCCGCTGGACCCCATATAAGTGATTGATCCAACTACCACCTGAACCTAATACTCTTGCTGTTAAAGATTGCTTTAAGTCTCGGTTTTTCCTCCCCACAACTGAATTTCCCTCGGGATGGTACGGAGAGGAGTACCGGAATGCAACACCCAAACTTCTCATAGCTTCATTGTAAGCCCAAGAGCTAAACGTGGGGCAAAAGTCAGAATGAAATGTGCCAACTGCCTATCTCCCTATGAAGACTCGCAAATCTTTTATAACAGTTCGAGCGTCAGCCGAGCGCTGAGGCCAAACCCACAGGAATCTAGAGCATTAATCCACTGCCACCAAGATATACTTGTAAGCCCCATCTGATTGTAGGGGGCCGCAGTGGTCAAAATAGACACAGGTGAGTGGTCTGTCTGGTATTTGTAATGGTGTCTGCGCCAGACGCGCCACAGTGGAACCCATCATCTGCTGCCAGATGTCGTACTTTAAGACAAAATTCTTCATCTGTTTACTTAGTCCTGCCCACCAATAGCGTTTCAGTAAAGAAACCATTGCGGTAACTCCTGCATCTGCAGAACCCAGACCCTTGTGTGCAACTAGAATTAAACCTAATCTGCGATTCATGTTTGGTTTTACTCTATCCCCCACTCCTGGAATTTGAGCATACTGAATATTTTTTGCATCAAACTTGGAATACTTGAGTGGAAAACCTTTCGGTAAGGCTGTGCAGTTTTGGCGTGAAGCAATGACTGCTACCTTTATCTGTCCATCTATTCTCGTACTAGAACGAATGATTGCAGCTATGGCAGCAGTTTGTACTGCCCTTTTTTGCGGTTTCATCAGCCAATGAATTCCCTTCAACGTGAACGCCATCACGTTGATGACTCAGCGTGTGTCTCAGGTGAGCTCTCTGTAGTTCGTTTTTCAACTCCGCTACCTGTTCCCATAGCAGTTTATTCTTAATGGTGCCACCTTTTGAATATTTAAACCCATTTTTATCCCAGTATTGAAGATATTCATTGTATGACTGGACACAGTAAAAAGAATCGCACACAATGACTGTGGGGAATTCGCGATCCGTATTTATTAGTGCCAGTAACAGGAATTTTTGTTCTGCCAGCTGTGCCGTGCAGTCTCCTAGAGATTGTATCTTCGTACTGCTAGGATGAAATTTGCTGTCCTATATACGACCCTTTACAATCGCACATGCAGCACTATATTGTTGTTTACTCCATATGGCTGGCTGAGCAGAACCATCAGTGTAAGTAATATATTCATACTGATCTAGAGGCATTATTTAATTCGGGAGAGGATATTCTTGTTCATATTGCAGAAATGCTTGCGTCTTAAGTGTAGAGTCAAATTTGTAGTCTACATCTGTTGCAGTGAGAGAATTAGCCCATTGTATCCATCTTGGATGTAAAGCTTTAGAATTTGAACACTTGCTTTTGTAACAGCCTCTACGGCAGGTACTGGAGTTACGACAATTATTCGTTTTCCCTGAGCCAGTGCTCTTTCTCTCACTACAGCAGTCTGTAATGCTGTCTGAATTTTTTCTGTAGAAGCAAATCGAATTTCAACGTTTGTGTACAAGTCTGATTTGTATGCTATGGGTACTGTTTCGCCTTCATTGAAGGTTAGATGAGTATACCCTGATTGAGCCGCTATAACACTATCACCAAATTTGTGGTTTTTACATGTGTGTGTAGGTGTTTGGAAGTTATCATGTCAGCTTGTAGGGAACAAAGGATATCTGGGTATTCCTGTGTCCAATGGCTAACTGAAAAATCAGGTCTTATTAGGTTGTAGTTACTTTTTCTGCGTAATCTAAAATGTAAGTTCTGACAAAATTTAAGAATCCCAATATGGAATGTAAGTTTTTCAAGGATTTAGGAGGTTGGAGCAGCGCGCACTTCTCTAAAAAGTTAGCTGCCAGGATTTTCCCTTCACTTGAAAGCTCATATCCCAAAAATAGGACATTGACGTGGGCTATTTTCAAATTTTTTAAATTTAATAAGTAGCCCTCAGAGGCGAACCCCAACATTATGTTGCTCAGCCTGGTCAAGTGATCCTTCAAATCATCCTCTGTCAGATAAATATCAGCTACATAGGACAATGCCTCTTCATCCAAATTCTGAAGTAACTCTGTTACACTAGCGGAGAACAACCCAGGGCTATTCTAATACCCTTGGGGTAGTCGACAAAATGGACACCGAGAACTGAGCGCTAAGAATGCTGGTAATTATCTGCTTTCAAGTGCTATATTTTGGCAGAAAAATCCATTTGAGATATCTAATGTGGTTTTATATTTCTTCCGCACAAAGTGTCTTCATTCTGTACTGCAAATGTTTTACTGCATGTGTTCAGATGTCTGTAGCCGAAAACTAGACGGTATGAATTATCTGGTTTCATTACCGGAAACAAAGTCTTATTCATCGAAGAGGTTCTAATTTTAATTACACCCAGGTATTCAAGTTGATCTAGGACCTCCCTAACCTGTTTTTACGCTCCTTTTTTTATTGGGTACTGTTTCTGTGGAGTTGGAGTAGTTTTTATTGGGATTTCATGGTGAGGTGACTGAGCATCCCACTCTACATGGTTGTGATATAATGCTATCGCCCACTCCTGCGCATATGTATGTTCTAAGTATAATGGAACGAGGTCGGAAAAAACCTGTAAAATTACAGTTTCTCCCTTTGGGCAATCCATAACAATTTCAGGCGGCCAATCTTTTTCAGTCAAAAGGTTGTCATTTCCATAAGTAAGGTTCTACCAAAAGAGACCGTAATTTTTCTGGGTTTGTCTCCCTCCATTTGGAGTGTTATTTCATGTAACGTATGCGGGACACTTACCCTCGTATCAGGTGTCTCCACCGTGATATGTTCATTCAACTCTGCTGTCACCTGAAATTCCATCATGTTCTGGCGAGTTATTGTTACTTCTGCTGCGCTGTCTAGCATCGTCAGAGCCAATTCCCCGTTCAGAAGTTGAGTCCTCAGAATTCTTAGCATGTCTACCTTTAAGACCTGCTACTTTCTTTTTTTTAAATTGAGGTTTTGATTTTGGTTTCTCTTCTTTTTTGGAAGTATAGTCTGAAGGGCTTTGCGTGTTTCTGGACTTTGTACGCTCTTCTTTTTTGTGTTATGACCGTCCTTCCCTCTCTGAGTTTTTTTATTGAACCCTGAAAGGAATGAGAGTAACGTGTATCAGTATCCTGATTCCTGTCAGGTTTTTTAATGTTATCAATATTCCTGAGGTTGCTTATCCTTTTGGAGAGCTCCTGTTGAGGGGACTCACCCCTGGATCGTGATCTATTCTTTTGTTTTGTATTATTATCCCATTTCTTATTAGAAGAATCAGGTGCTTGCTTGGGGTTCTCTTTTTCAGGACCACCCATGAGTTGAGGTTTTGTTGCTCTAGCTCCCAAACTATCTCTACCTAATTCAGCATAGGTGTCTTCGATAATTTTAGGTAATTCACGTTCCTGCTGCAAAGTAGTGAAATCCCTTAGGCATTGGCGTATAATATAATAGCTGATACTTGGGCAAAATTACCTAACATTTTAATCCCTAAGTTCAGAGCAGGTTCTGCTCCATACTCATTGTATATTTATCTTAATACATCTGGTATCACTGCTAATGAAGGGATACCATGAGTTCTTGTATATATGGAAGCAAAAACTATACCTCAAGAGGTACAATCCTCTATCTGGGGAGCTATTCCCATTGGCAAGTAGATTGCTAGCAGTCTGTGTTTTTCTTGAGTGCTTGTGTGTAGAAATACTACCTTTAGTGTGTTATTTTTTGAGCTATCCAGAATGGCATTTTCTCATGTCTAGTGGGCATTTTGCCCATAACTCCAGGTAGCGTTTGTTTTGTTATTTTAGTTGTAGATCCCTGAATTTGTCCTGCTGGTGTAGCCCTTGCTTGCTGAAGTGTGAGTGTTCTCATCTCAAACAGTGTTGGTTTCTGTAAAGTAGTGTGTAAGTCTCTAGGAATGGCCAAGTTGGTCCATCTCTTCCGACCGAGTCTCACTTTTTGTTTTGTGTGTTTGAGGGTGCCTTTAAACCAGTTTATGTGCTCCTGGTAGGTGAGCAGAATTTCAATGTCCTCAAATGGACAGCATTCATCTGGTGTTTCATCTTTAGTATCAAATTAAATATATGTTTTTGTGCATCTGCTTGTGGGAATTTAAGCCATGAATAGAATACCTCTGTTCTATATGATTTGTGTGCCTCAATCACAAATGTTACTGCCCCACCCCTAGCTGTGAATTCCTAGTCTGCTAGTCTCAAAGTAAGAGCAGTTCTAACATTTTCTGAAATGTTTATTTCATCTTCTTGTTCTTCTTCCCTTGCTGCACCACGTTGTGCTGGTGCATTGGCGTCTTTGTTAGCCATTATTGAGAGAAAAAAAGGAAGTTTCAAGAAAACTGAGATAAGGTTTTATGCACAATCGGGAACTATTTGCCTTTCAAGCTTGATAAAACTACAGCCAATACATAGGATATACCTACTCAGCCGTGGCGGATTGTTCCCTTCACACTCAAGAGGTCTCTGGGAAATGTGAGTAGGGGTTTCTGAGAACAGCACAACCGAATTACTTCGGTTTGACCATTAAATAAGTACAAAACCAACATTGGCGGCGCCATGTCGTGTAGTTCCTATAAACCTACATAGGAGATGCGCATTTTGACAACATAGACGGTAGGATTGATGTCCAGACTGATTCCATACACCCTCACCGGGTATGTTTGCCTGTATAATAGCTAGCTCACAAGGCCACTAGAAACCCCTCTTACCAAGGAGAGAATAGTTCTTGGCAACTGTCAAACATGACAACTCTGTCCCATCACGGAACGTGGAAACAGTGGGATACTTTTCGCTCAGTCACTCGTGCTCACTTTGTCTCAGAGAGATACACGGAATAAATGGTGGTGACGTTTTCAATAAGCATTTATACAACCTGCGTCATTCTAGTGTAAAATAGGTGTGCTGAAACAACCATTAGATAGAAACAGATATAAATTATTATAAGCACCAACAGAGTAAAAGGTTGGTAGATTTCTACCATAGCGATAAAACAATGAATACAGGCAGGTATATAAATACATGACAGTAATAATGCGTACTCTTACGATGCAACCCTAACTAGATGTACGTACCTAAGTGTACCTAGCATGTATGTAGGTGTAGAGCCAAGAATCCCTCTAGGATGAAGTCATCCCAATTATCTGGTGAGAGACTATAGGACCCCGTCTTGGTCTCGAGATGGGCACCCCGCCAGAGATGTCAGACCACTGCAAGCTGGAGTGTCTGCATGCAGGATCCTCAGCGTCTTGCGTCAGTGTGTCAGCATGGAAGTCCTTTTTCTCCTCTCCCTGCCTCAGCAAAGATATGGTGTTTATATACCCAAAGTGGTACCCTCAGGGGATCTACCTTGCTGTGTCATGTCAGACTTCGGATGACGGAAGGACTGACCCTTGTACATAGTTATTATGCAGGAGATGGTGTCCTCCTGAGATTGCAATAATCCTCATGCATAATGAATGAGGCAAGTTTTCAGGGAAAACCCCCGTCCTGTAAGCAGTACCGTAACTAGGTAAAAGGTCAGTCCCAAGAAACGTGTGCAGTGAAATGGTACGGAAAATATACGTGAAAGGTTTGGCTACTACCTGAGCCTATATTGGGGTACCTATATGAAACATAACACGAGCAAGAGGATGAACCACAACAGGTGCAAGAGTCAATGATAGTGATTCCTGCCTCGCTAGTTACAGTCTTAACGCATGAAGATTAAAGACTATTTTATTTATAAAAATTCCCTGATGCAAATACTCCTCTGCAACCTGCACTCAGGCAGGAGACCACAGAGATCACTCTGGTGCCACAGAGTACACTGAGACCTCAAAAAGTAAGACCAACTCCACTTCCCATCAGGATTTTGGAAACCTTTCCTCTCATTTTCAGCCTTTTTGTGGAAGAGGGAGAGAGCAATTTGTTACCAGACCTCCATTTCAGCAGAAGTTTCAGCCCTATTCCCAGCAGGGCTTTGGACCTACATTTTTTGCCTAGTCCTACTGTCCTACAACATCATCCACCCTATTCCAGGCAGCAGGTGCGGCGTCAGCCTTGGGTAGGGGAAAGGCGCAAGATGTCTCCAGGAGGCAATGATGGAAATCATGCCCCTGTCGCCGCTGTTCCACTTCGATGCCACAGTCTTTCTTTAAGTTTCTTTGATCATTTAAAGCTCATTTGTTATGACAGATGGGTGTTAGACGTAATCCAGCACGGTCACACCTTGGAATTTGTTTAAAAGTCTCCCAATTTACCTCCATCCACGTCATCACATCTTCATCTGCCCATCCTGAAAAAAGAAATGTGATTGCTTATATCCAAGAACGCGATAGAAGAAGTGCCATTCCATCAGCGCAACCAAGGATTCTACTCCAACTTCTTCCTCATTAAAAAGAAGTCAAGGAAATAGAGTCAAGCAATGGATCTGAGGCTCTTGAAAAAGTTCATCAAAAAGCAGTCTTTTAGAATACTTTCCCTCCGGGAGATCCTGCAAATAGTGGATGCAGGAGACTCTATGTCCTCCCTAGATCTGTTACGCATATTTCTATATTCCGATACATCTAAACACCGAAGGTTTCTCAGGTTCAAGGTGGCATAATGCCATTACCAATTCAAGGTACTCCCTATCGGGTTGAAATTGTACCAAGTTCGTGCACAGGTGACAGTCTTTCTCAGACGTTCAGATCACCATGTGTTCTAGTACCTGGACAATTGACTGATCAAGGGTCCCACTTTTCGAAACGAGTTTACATCAGAGTGTCTTTTCCAGACCTTGGGCCTCAAGCTCAATAAAGAAAAGTCCTCTCATTTTTTCCATATCGGCAGTGTTCCTGGGAGCGATACTGGACACAAAGTCATCAAAAGCATTTCCCACAGATGAAAGAATTTTTCGCCTACAACCTCTGATAAGAGTCCCCAGCTGAAAAAAAAGTTCACTTCTGTGAGGAGATACAAATCTATGTTGGGGATGATGTCTTCCTGCATTCCATTTATGCCAAATTGCAATCTGCGGATGAGGCCTTTGCAAGAACAACTCGATGCTCTGTGGAAGCAGTCTTGTGGGTCCTTCAAAGACAGAATTTCAGTCACCTCAAAAATTAAGCTTGCAATGTCATGGTGGGCTATCAGGAAAAAATGTCTCACAGGGTCTCTCTTTCCTTCCAGTGATACCTCAGGCAGTCAGGCAGTATTTCTTGGTCTTCAAGCATTTTTTCCCAGGATCAGAAACTCTTCACTGCTGTTGAGAACTGACAACACCACCTCCACGTTTTATCTCATAAAACCAGGGGGCACATGATTGCAGGTTCTCTCTGCCCAAGCACAACAAATTTGGCAATGGCTCTCGGTCAGCAACATTGCACTGAAGATAGAGCACTTTCCAGGAGCGCAAAATGATTGGGCGGATTCTCTCAGCAGAAAGGACAAACAATGCCATGAATGGGAACCCAACCAGTCAGTTGGAGAGCTTTTTTCAGTCTTGGGGTTATGCAAACCTCGATTTGTATATCACTTCTCTCAACAAAAAGTGCAAGTTTTTTCGTTAGTAGGCACCCTCAACTGGGATCTTGGGAGAATGTCTTCCATTTCTCCTGGAAAGGGATGTTCGCCTATGCGATTCCCCCGTTCCCACTCATTCCAAGGCTCTTTCAAAAACTCAAAACTGAGCATTGCCGCCTTATTCTGATCGCCCCAGCGTGGCCAAGACAATGTTGGTTCACCAAGCTTCTTACCTTATCGGAGTGCTCTGACATTCCATTCCAGCCCACAGAAGATCTCCTGGGACAAGTGGTTTACCCGCATATTCAAACTCTCAATTTGTCAGCCTGACTCCTCACCACGCTGAATTCGCAGATCTAGGTCTCTCTACTGAGTGTGTTTCAGTTCTTCATAAAGCTCATGCTCCTTTCACGAACAAATGCTACTCTGCAAAATGGAGAAAAGATTTTGCTCATGGTGTATATCTCAGTCTTACCATCCTTTCTCGTCTACACCTCTGCAGATTCTTCCCTAACTGCCGAAGCAGGTCTCACGCATACTTCCATTAAAGCGCATCTAGCAGGAATCTCTAGATACAGGCGGCGTCCTGGAAAGTCATCCCTCTGGTCCAATAGACTGGTTAAGGAGTTGATGAAAGGCCTATTCCGGGCTTTTCATCCTGTGAAGCCCCCACCGGTTCTTTGGTAACTAAGCACAGTCTTGAGTTGAAGTTTCTCTCTTTCGGAAGGTGGCTTTTCTCTTAGCCATCACATCGGGCAGACGAATAAGTGAAATCCAGGCATTCAGAACCAAGGAACCTTACCTGCAATTTCAGGAAGACAAAGTTAGCCTACACACTAACCCATCTTTTATTCTAAAGGTGGAGATAGGTTTTCATCTCAATGAGCCTATCATTTTACATTCTTTCCCAATCTGTCCTCGCTGGTGGACGGTTTCTTGCAGTCCGCAGTATTAGGTTTCCAGCTGCAGGCCGCACAGTGGGGGAGCGACTGTCCTACGTGGGTTGCGTCTTGGTTTTCCCCGACACAGAATGCTCCCTCCAGAGAGCCCCTAGCGGGTCTGAAATTCAGAAAGAGAGCTGCCTACTGTGTCCACTCAACTCCGGCTGTTGAAGACCTTTATGCGGTGTCCTCGGCCATCCTCGTCTTGCGGGAAGCTCGCAAATGGGGGAAAAGGAGGAGACAGGCGGGCAGTTGCCTTCATGACCTGTTCCTGCCTCGATGGGGCCAGAGTGATTTGGGAAGAGACCCACCTCTTGTTGCCACTCTGCAGCGGCCGCCATGGCTGTAGCGGGAATTACCTCAGGCTGACTGCTCTACCTCGTGGAGGACCCAAGGTCTTTTTGTTGGTGTCCTTGAACCCTGCATGGTCTCACAGGGGCCCAGCAAGCAAGGAAGAGAAAGGGGCAGGATGCTAGCCGACTTTATGGGCTGATCGTGCCTCAATGTTTACAACAAGGGGTGGTGAGGGACAGAGTCTCTGAATTAAGCAGAAAGCTCTCACCCAGTCAAGAGATCAGGGCTAGATCCAACACCGTTTTTTAGCTCACTGCACCATCCCAGTTTCAGAACCTGGCTGTATGCAAATTAGTCTGTTCCTGTCCCAGTGCATGATGGGAACAGGGCAAACCAAACTACAAAAGCCAATTCTTACACTGGGAAGGAAACAAGCTCCCGAGGACCGGTTTCTGGCATTACAGCCGTCTTCGGCCCGGTTTGCTTGAATCCTGATGGTGCAATGAGCAAGGGTCTCACATCTGAGAATACCCTTCCACGCTTAGGGTGGACAAAAATATTTACAACAAGGGGTGGTGAGGGACAGAGTCTCTGAATTAAGCAGAAAGCTCTCACCCAGTCAAGAGATCAGGGCTAGATCCAACACCGTTTTTTAGCTCACTGCACCATCCCAGTTTCAGAACCTGGCTGTATGCAAATTAGTCTGTTCCTGTCCCAGTGCATGATGGGAACAGGGCAAACCAAACTACAAAAGCCAATTCTTACACTGGGAAGGAAACAAGCTCCCGAGGACCGGTTTCTGGCATTACAGCCGTCTTCGGCCCGGTTTGCTTGAATCCTGATGGTGCAATGAGCAAGGGTCTCACATCTGAGAATACCCTTCCACGCTTAGGGTGGACAAAAATATTTACAACAAGGGGTGGTGAGGGACAGAGTCTCTGAATTAAGCAGAAAGCTCTCACCCAGTCAAGAGATCAGGGCTAGATCCAACACCGTTTTTTAGCTCACTGCACCATCCCAGTTTCAGAACCTGGCTGTATGCAAATTAGTCTGTTCCTGTCCCAGTGCATGATGGGAACAGGGCAAACCAAACTACAAAAGCCAATTCTTACACTGGGAAGGAAACAAGCTCTACTCAGACATGAGTCCCTTTCTCACTGCTCCATCAGGATTCAAGCAAGCCGGGCCGAAGAAGGCTGAAATGCCAGAAACCGGTCCCCGGTAGCTTGTTTCCTTTCTGGTGAAGAATTGGTTTGGTAGTTTAGTCTGCCCTGTTCCCATGATGCACTGGGCCAGGGACAGACTGATTTGCATATAGCCAGGTTCTGAGCTGGGATGGGGCAGTGAGATAAATAACGGTGATGGATCAAGCCCTGATCTTTGGACTGGGTAAGAGTGGTCTGTTTAACTCAGACACTCTGTTCATCACCACCCCCTTTTTGTAAATCGTTTTTGGCCACTATAGGTGTGGCAGGGTATACTCAGACATGAGTCCCTTTCTCACTGCTCCATCAGGATTCAAGCAAGCCGGGCCGAAGAAGGCTGAAATGCCAGAAACCGGTCCCCGGTAGCTTGTTTCCTTTCTGGTGAAGAATTGGCTTGGTAGTTTAGTCTGCCCTGTTCCCATGATGCACTGGGCCAGGGACAGACTGATTTGCATATAGCCAGGTTCTGAGCTGGGATGGGGCAGTGAGATAAATAACGGTGATGGATCAAGCCCTGATCTTTGGACTGGGTAAGAGTGGTCTGTTTAACTCAGACACTCTGTTCATCACCACCCCCTTTTTGTAAATCGTTTTTGGCCACTATAGGTGTGGCAGGGTATACTCAGACATGAGTCCCTTTCTCACTGCTCCATCAGGATTCAAGCAAGCCGGGCCGAAGAAGGCTGAAATGCCAGAAACCGGTCCCCGGTAGCTTGTTTCCTTTCTGGTGAAGAGTTGGCTTGGTAGTTTAGTCTGCCCTGTTCCCATGATGCACTTGGCCAGGGACAGACTGATTTGCATATAGCCAGGTTCTGAGCTGGGATGGGGCAGTGAGATAAATAACGGTGATGGATCAAGCCCTGATCTTTGGACTGGGTAAGAGTGGTCTGTTTAACTCAGACACTCTGTTCATCACCACCCCCTTTTTGTAAATCGTTTTTGGCCACTATAGGTGTGGCAGGGTATACTCAGACATGAGTCCCTTTCTCACTGCTCCATCAGGATTCAAGCAAGCCGGGCCGAAGAAGGCTGAAATGCCAGAAACCGGTCCCCGGTAGCTTGTTTCCTTTCTGGTGAAGAATTGGCTTGGTAGTTTAGTCTGCCCTGTTCCCATGATGCACTGGGCCAGGGACAGACTGATTTGCATATAGCCAGGTTCTGAGCTGGGATGGGGCAGTGAGATAAATAACGGTGATGGATCAAGCCCTGATCTTTGGACTGGGTAAGAGTGGTCTGTTTAACTCAGACACTCTGTTCATCACCACCCCCTTTTTGTAAATCGTTTTTGGCCACTATAGGTGTGGCAGGGTATACTCAGACATGAGTCCCTTTCTCACTGCTCCATCAGGATTCAAGCAAGCCGGGCCGAAGAAGGCTGAAATGCCAGAAACCGGTCCCCGGTAGCTTGTTTCCTTTCTGGTGAAGAATTGGCTTGGTAGTTTAGTCTGCCCTGTTCCCATGATGCACTGGGCCAGGGACAGACTGATTTGCATATAGCCAGGTTCTGAGCTGGGATGGGGCAGTGAGATAAATAACGGTGATGGATCAAGCCCTGATCTTTGGACTGGGTAAGAGTGGTCTGTTTAACTCAGACACTCTGTTCATCACCACCCCCTTTTTGTAAATCGTTTTTGGCCACTATAGGTGTGGCAGGGTATACTCAGACATGAGTCCCTTTCTCACTGCTCCATCAGGATTCAAGCAAGCCGGGCCGAAGAAGGCTGAAATGCCAGAAACCGGTCCCCGGTAGCTTGTTTCCTTTCTGGTGAAGAATTGGCTTGGTAGTTTAGTCTGCCCTGTTCCCATGATGCACTGGGCCAGGGACAGACTGATTTGCATATAGCCAGGTTCTGAGCTGGGATGGGGCAGTGAGATAAATAACGGTGATGGATCAAGCCCTGATCTTTGGACTGGGTAAGAGTGGTCTGTTTAACTCAGACACTCTGTTCATCACCACCCCCTTTTTGTAAATCGATCGTGCCTCAATGGGCCTGGCTATTGTAGAATGTTCAGAGCCGACGCAGAGCTGTCTCTAATTGCGGCCGCCATCTTAGACTGTTAGGGCTGAAGCTTTTACACTATGTTGTGAAAATGGAATTGGGAGCCACTGTCCAAGATCCTGACGTCTGAATTACTGCCTCTTCAGGGACCCCCAGTGCTCCTAGCTGAGCTTATTGGGAAGGTCAGAGAATCCTCGTCCTTAATGCCACAAGCAAAAATGAGAAAAGGGTTGTCCGGGATGCTGGTAATTCAGTTATTAGGGGAATTCTTATCCAATTAGCCTCATTGCTAAAAAGAATACACAAGTTGACGAGGGCATGCCTCGTCATATAGCTGACTAAAGTCGAGCAGCAACACAAAAACACACCCTCTAACAAGGCTTGGCAGCAGGTTCTAGCTATAAGAGGCCAACTTCACACAGCTATCTATATGTTCACCAGACTGAGGGACTGCTTCAACGAAGGAGGGAAAACACCAGGCTCTATACTGGCACTTAAGTTCAAAGTTTATTATTTATGCATACACATTGGTGAGGTTAAACACTAGACTGGCATAACACACAGTACTCATGAGGGTAAACTTTAGGTTTATATCAATCTTTGTATACTACTGACTACACTAATCAAGTAATACGAATATATCTCTGGCAGACAATACTGTATGTCTGGATTCAGTCTCACACTTCAAACTGTCACCAGAGTACTCTACCCAACTAGAAAAACCCACTGCAGTGGTGCGATACTGGGGGCCATTGGGTAACTAAAGCCCTCTAAAGCACGAGGCCCGGGCGGGGTTACCATGCTCTTGTAAAAGCGCTTTGCTCCCTAGCTCCCCCTATCCTACTGCCCTGTTCAGTGGCTTAAATGTAAATAACGATGATCGATTGTCTCCATGCACACTTGTTAAATGTAGTTAGAATCAATTAATTGTGGCGCTGTCCTTGTCGCACTGTGTCTCTCAGTGCCTTCATAAACTGATAAATGGTGTGATAATGTTATCACAAAAGGGCGCGTTCCTTTGACATGAAACAAAAATGTTTCTTAAGCTGACTTGAAAATATATTCATTCAATTCAATCTTTATTTCGGCATAAATGCCATAAAAGAACAGTTTATATACATACAATAAAAACATATTAAAAATAGACAGCATGGTACATAAATCCATTCTTTAAGAACATTCATTTGTATTAAAAAGCGTGGAACATAAAACCATTCATTAAGAACAATTCATTCATCTTGGAGACAGTTGTAAACAACAGCATTAGTGTTCATCGGTTAGCCCCCCTATTGATTGATTGGACCTGCAATTTTGACATTTCTACCTATTTACAATCTATAGCCCAATTTTCTTCTTTGGTAAAAAATACAATACAAAAATCTGCTTACACTAAATACAATAGGTTGGCTTGTGTTGGTCGAAAGAATTCTCAGAGCCTGAGAGCAGGATCTCACACCTAATGCTAGACATATTGGTTTGATCCATCTTTTCCTAGCCTGGGCATATACTGGGCAGAAAAAGAGGATATGTTGCTCGTTTTCTTTTTGGTTACTTCCACACATGGGGCAAGGTTCGTCTTCCACATGATTTGAAATATTTGCACCGCCAGTCCAGCGAGCCAATGTGGAGCCTGTTTGGAGGTTACCATATCTGAATTTCAAAAGTAGAGTCTTTGCTAAAGGTGGTTCTATTTCGTCCAAAAAGGTCTCAAAGGTTGGTTCATCTTTGAAGGTGAGGAACCTTGTTACTAATGTCCCACTGGATGAAGCACTTTTAGTCATGTCTGTGATATAGGTCCAAAAGGCCCTTTTTACCGTTGTTTTTGAGTTAGGTGGTAATAGGTCGGGGTTTTCCCAATAGTGTGTCAGACCTAGATTGTTAAGCCAGAATTTAACATGTTTGAACCAAGATATTACTTTGAAACTATCAAGCTCCATAATTTCTTTAAGCCCATCTCTGTAATCTTGCAACTCAGGTACCTGCCATAGCCTAATCCATAGCAGTAGAGGGCGTAAAATAATATGATGGTCCGTTCTACGAAAGTTTAAGTCCAATTGAAGGGGCACCAGAGGAGTACTTCTGGGGACTCTGACCAGACTTCTCAGGAAGTTATTATCTAGGACACTAAAAGTGTCTTTCGACCCAGGGCCCCAAATTTCTGAGCCGTAAAGCACTGCAGACTGTACTTTAAATTTGAAAAGTTCAACTGCAGGAGATACGGCTTTGCTGGTGCTCTGACTTTGCTCCCTGAGAATGGGTTTTGTATTCTGACAAAATGTCATCTTGCTTTTTTCCAGTTGGGCTTTCCATGTAAAATTGGAATCCAGTGTCACCCCTAGGTATGCAAAGTAAGGAACCGATTCTAATTTTAAACCGTTTAGAGTTAAGCAGCCTTTATCAGATTTGGTTGGATTTAGGGCCATACACTTGGTCTTTTTCCCATTTATCTCCAATCCTTTCTTGATACAATACTCACTAAAGGAATTTAAGAGAGCTTGGAGACCTTTTTTTGTCTGGGAAATCAAAATGGTGTCGTCCGCGAATAATAGGGAAGTTACTTTTTCTCCGTTTAGCTTGGGGGAATCGTTTTTACATCCCTCTAAATATGATGGAATGCCATTCACGAAAAGTGAAAAAAGTGTAGGGGCCAATACGCACCCCTGGCGTACACCACGCTCAATAGGAATTTTGGGGGTTAGTTCTCCATTTGGGCCCCATCGGACTCTTGCGAAGTTGCCTTTATGGAGCTCTTTGATTTGCGCTATCAAGGTGGTTGGCATCCCTGCTAAACTCAATGCTTCCCATAATAATTTGCGTGGCACTAGGTCGAATGCTGCCCTTAAATCAACGAACGCAACATATAATTGGCCCTTTTTGATCTTAACATATTTCCAGTAAAGGCAACAGAAACGGAAAATTTGATCGATTGTGCTAACTTTGGGTCTGAATCCCGCTTGATATTTACTCAAAATTGCCTTTTCATCCAGCCAATCGTTAACACGAAATAGGATATGTCGTGCATAGATTTTTTGGAGTATATCCATTAAACTTATCGGCCGGTAATTTGAGGGGTCCATCCTGTCTCCTTTTTTAAAAATTAAAACAATTTCTGCTCCCTTCCAACTCTCTGGGAAGTCTAGATTTCGGGATAACTCATTACACAAGTGATTAATGTACGGTGCCCATATTTTTAGGTCGTGTTTATACAAGTCTCCCGGAATCTTGTCTAACCCAGGGGCTTTACCAGGTTTGATTTGACTTATTGCCAATTCTGTCTCTCCTAACGTAAAGTCCAAATTGTCTGTTGGGAGAGCATTGCTTGGGATAACCATATCTGTGGGGGGTTCCTCGTATTTCTTATAGAGGCTGGTAAAGTGGTTTACCCAGGTCTGTTCATCCAGATAGACGTCCTTGACCACTCTCCCTTGGTGGTTCCCATTCGCTACTAACCTCCAAAAAGCTACGTTATCACGTGATTTTGCTGCACGCAGCAAATCCGCCCATTTCTCTTCCTCCCAAGCTAATTTAGATGCCTTTTGCACCAATTTATAATTGTTCCTAGCTAACTTAATATCAAAAAGTGCCTTGGATTTAATCGCAATTAAAAGTGCCCTTTTGGACTCCCTACAAGCTTTGTTGTACCAAGGTTTACTATGAGACAAGTTGTGTGTCTTCTGCTGACTTTTCTTAGGCATCTTGGTGACTAGCAACTTTAGAGCATCAAAGAATTTTTGGTGTAACATCTTAAAGTGGCTATTATTTCCCTCATCTAATATGTGATTTAAATATGGGGCAAAGGTGCGTGCGAAAAGTGTGTATATTTCTGCGACAATTTCGCCATTATCCAGTATAAATGGCCATTTAAGAGAACATCTATTATTACTAATGCGGATCTCATTGTTGACACCATTAGTTACTTCTTGGGTCATGGAGGAAGCTATGTCTTCAAATAGGGAAGCCTCGATTTTGAGATCTAGAGGGAAGTGATCACTTTCTAATCTTTCTATTACCTCCATGTCAAGGAGATACCCCCATGTCGACATGGAGGCAATGATAAAATCTATGTTGCTTTTATAGTTCCCCCTAAAGAAGGTAGGCTTCTTCAGACTATCCGACGTTAGCCGTCCATTGCAGGCCCTAATGCAGTGTTCCGCACATAATTTCGTCATTTGGAGGGCCATGGTCGAACATTTAACTGGTTTGGCATTGTTTAAAGCAGGGATTTTGTTCGCCTCATCTTCTTCTAAGAAGATGTCACTAAGTCCCACAATCGGCTCGTAATTACAATTAAAATCACCTGCCACAATAATGAAGTCCTCCCTGGTGTCCAGATTACCCAAAAAGAGATCTAGGTGAGATAGTGTTGGAGATTCTCTTGTTATGGGTGTCGGCCTGTTGTATACATTTACAAGAAAAAGTTTTTTCCCTTCTCGTGCAGTGATTTTCAAGACCAGTATATCTGGGGAATTAGCATCCACCACTTCAATGTTCACCCTTAGGTTGACTTTCACCCAGGTTATCAAACCACCGAAGGTCTTCCACATCTAGATGGAATGGCACTAGTGCCATACGATTTGTACCCCAGTCTGTGTATAGTTTCGACTGACCAGGTCTCTTGTAACATACAAAAGTCAAAGGAATCAATATAACTTGCCCATTCTGGGTCCCTTAGGTTTTTTGACACCCCTGCTATGTTCCAAGAGACCAGTTTTAATGGTTGTCTTGTTTCCGGGGCCTTTTCCAACGAGACCTTTTCCACCTCCCCGAGCTCAACTAAAGACCATTCTGATCTAATTAAATCACCCTGCAGGGACAGCAGATCATTATGGTTTCTAACACTTCCATTTGGTATAGAATTATCCCCAATTATTGGTACAGCCACAGGTAAAGGGCCTATGTTCCCCATGGATTCAATTTCATTAGTAATACCACCAACTCTCAATGAACTTAATTCACTTCCCGCTCCCCCCCCCCCCAACGAGCTGACATTTTCTGAACCATTTCCCTCGATCCCCACAGACATATGGCATCAATCACAATCATCTAGACCACTAAATATATCGAATCTATTGGTGGTTTCCAGAGGAGTGAAAGGCTTTAGATGGTCCATTCTTCTGTTGTTGGATTTGGAGTGTCTATAAGGAACACAATTCCAACCAAAGGGATCAGGTACGGGCACGGGGTTTGGCGGGTAGTAGAGGTCCATAGGATTTTGTCTGATAGGCGGTTGCAGTGTGTGTTGAATGTTGCCAGCCCTCTGTATAAATGGTGGATAAGAACTGGGAAGGGTTTGGGGTGTTATGTGCGAGGGTGGTTGGTGCTGGGAGGGAAATACCACTGACCTGGGATAGAAATATGTCAATGGTTTAGGGATTATGCAATTACTGGTGGTGCCTGGCGGCCAGTTTAATATAAATTGTACTTCGTTGGGGTCCCTGAAATTCACAACCACCACATCGCCCTCGATGTTTTTGGGTCTACTTCCCAGCCATTGGAGGCGACGAACATGCACAATTTCACCATTTACATGGTTTGCTATTGGCCTATATTTCCTTAGCCAATGCATGATCTTATTTTTTAAGTGTGCAAAACCCTCCCGCTTGTTGGTTTGTAACACGGGGACCCCTGTTAGAACTACCACAAAGGGCACTGCCTCTGGTGGTAATTCTGGAATGGGAGCCCGTTTGGGTCTCCCCCAACTGGGCTTCTGTCCCCTCGCCTCGGTCGTTGAACTTTCCTGGGGAGTATTAGCCGCACCGTTGGGCGGTTTGCTTGTTATGGTAACTGGCATGGGATCTGGTTGCTTATGTAGATTTTTGGGCGGTGGAATTGTTTGAGCGGTTGTTGTTTTGTTCCCTTTGGGCATAGAAGTGGAGGGGTTCGCCATCAAGGTAGATTTAGCTATTGGGGCTGAGGCAACTGGAATATGTTCAGCCTGAATAGCAGTTTTGTGCATTACTATGTTGGGGATTATGGTGTTATCTGCTCCCTTGTTTCCCAGTGCACGCTCGATTGAACTTAATCTGAGTTCCACTTCGATCAACCTCTCCAAAATCGAAGCAGAGTAGGTCTTAATTAAACTTTCTAAGGTATCAAGGGTAACGGAGTCACGATCTGCTTGGGGCGCTTTGACCATCATGGAGGCTTCCATGTCACCCTCTATATCTATAGGCATATTGGGGGGTGACGTTGATGTTATAATAGACCCTACTGTAGCCACTAAAGGGTTATCAGTGCTATCTACAGAAGTCTTTGCCTTTTTCCCAAAGTCAGAGTGACTTAGCTTTGGTTGTTGTAGGTTCCCCCCCTTTCGCCTCTTCTTGCATGGAGGTGGTCCATGTATCCTAGGAGCTGGCATAGGTTTCTTAGCCCTACTGCGCACTGTTTTGGATGGTATAAGGGCAGGGGGCTTTGAGACATTAGGGGTACTCATGTGCGTAATTAAAGGGGTACCATTCGTATCCAATTGAGGGGAAGTGATTAAGGATGGTGTAGTGGTAATTACTTCTATTGGCTGACTGTCCGATATGTGTACAATAACGTCAGCTAACTGGGAATTTTCACTAGTACTAGGGGGAACTAAGGACAATGGTGACAAAGGCCGATTTTTTAAGCTTTCCACAGAGCGGCGGCGTTCAGCGCGGCGCTCTGCCAAAGCGACTTCCAAGGGAATGTCTGGGGAAGCCTTAGTGAAGTAGTTATCAAGAGTTTTGTTTAACAACCCTCCCTGCTTGTCAGACATGATAAATACACTAAACTGGATGCACAAGACAAGGATTATAGAAGCACAACAATATGTTACCGATAACTAAAAGTAGAAATACCAGGGGTTAATGTCCAGTCCGGCCTCTTCGGTTCTCTGAGGGCCACAGAGGGCCCGCCCTTTGCCCGGGCTTCGCTCCGCGCGCGTCCCGCTAGCGCGTCGTTGGTTGACCTTATAAAGGGGGAGGAGGCGGGAAGAGGACCAGCTGTGGCGAGTTTGCACCGCAGCGCCCGCTGGTCCTTGCAGTCCCGGACGGTGAATAAATCCCTCGGCGATGCCTCTATTAGAGCAGGCAGGCAGGCAGTCAGTCCAGCAACAGTGAAAAAGCCTCGAGCGGCACCCGCGAAGCGTGGGGACAACAATCAGCAAATGAGCACCCGGTAGGAAGCGGTGGGGTCTCCTCTCTTAGCAGGCACCATTCCATTCAAACTTTTGATATTGATAACATTCTTTCTTTATTCAAATATTTAGTGTTCATCAAATCCATAAATTTTCAAACATTTTGTTCAAAAATCCATTGTAATCATGAATTATAAATTGCGTTTCATTATACCCAATGCATTTCGGGTTATTAAACTAACCCTTCGTCAGGGGTCTGTAAAAGAAACATACAGTACCTTAGTATTCAGAAACATACAGGACCTTAGTATTCAGAACATAACATCAAGGCTAATTGACATTTTAATTCAAAGATAATTGACATTTTATTTCAAAACCTATACATTTCCTATTATTCTATAGGTCAATAATTTAGTCATTAGATGTAAAATAATGTCCACAAATAGTCTTTAGATAAAGGATAATGCAAAAAACGTGTAAAGTACTAGTTCAAAATGTATAATGAATAAACTGTATGTGTATTCCAAGAGTGAAAATGATTAGGGTGTGTATGTAGAGCGAAGCAGGTTAAAAGAACAGGTTAAAAGAACAGTTTGTGTGTTTACGAAGTGATCGCGAAGATCGCTATATACAATCGAGTAAATGCTGGAGTACGCAATGCAATTGATCCATGTGAGCATCAAGCGCTCAAGTCGGAGTTTGGCTAGTGGGTCTGATTTTTTTTAATTAAATATATTTTTATTGCAGGAATTAGTAAATCGTTACATATCGGACCAGCATCATAGATCAATCAAAATCAGTGGAATACAACCCTCCGTCCCCCAGCCGGATGAACCCTTACACAGCCATTCAGCCCACAACCTAATGGTCGGGCGGCGATGTCCAATGGGGACTCAGCAGGAAGTCGAAGCTGGTCTGGATGATCCACTGTCCGTCATCTGCTTTTCTAAACCATCCTACAAAACCAAAAGAAAAACCCCTCCCTCAAAACACTATGAACCAAATTAGCCCCTACCCAACCCCGCCATCAGTGCACAGCAACAACCGTAATAGGATCTGTGAGAGGACCCACGAGGAAAACAACAGACCTGTAAAGTGCAATCGCCTATCGGGACTCGGGGCGAGCTGCTTCCTCACTTTCGGAATCGCTGGGGGCGCAATAATCTCTGAGGGCCTGCACTAATGTTTCCCATTCTAGCGCTGCCTCCTGCGCCTTCTCGTTGTGTTGTCTCCTAGCTACCTGGTACCTCAGCGTACTTTCTCCCGCCGCCCATTTCAAGAGTTCGCTGTGCCATCGGGCCCCCGTCGGACCAACCCGTGCTTTCCAGTTCCTGGTCACCTCTCGTTTAGCAAGGAGAAGCCCCAAATCAATGAATTTACTAGAAATTTTGTTTTTGGGGGTATGTGGAAACCAGTGTAGGAGTCCCACTGCCGCATCAACCGATAAGGATCTCCCCGTTACCTCCCTCAGGGTCTCCCCCACTTCCAGCCAGTAGGAGGAAAGTCCCGGACAGGACCACAACATGTGGAGGAGGTCTGCATCAGGCGCCTGGCATCTGGGGCAGTCCGCGGAGCCCGTGGCAAAATACTGTTGGATCTTTGCCGGGGTCAAATATGCCCTATGGAGTACATAGTAGTGGACCAGTTGAAAGCGGGCGTGGCGCGTGCCCTTCCAGGCTCGCCTCATGAGTTGGGACCAGGTCGTCTCTGGGATCTCCTTACCTATGTCTTCCTCCCAACGGGTTCTTAAAGTAGTGAGGGGGGCCAACCCCTCATTGAGCAGTCTACCGTATAGGCAAGTGACCGCCTTCACCGTACCCACAGACATCATGACGTATTGGCACACCGGAGAAGTAGGGGGTTCCTCCTGCCCGTGCTTCCAGTGCGCCTGGATCGCTCGGACCAGGGCCGAGTGCAAAAGAAAGTCGCCGCGAGGAACCTCGAAGCGATCAATGAGCTCCCGAAAGGGCAAAAGCGCCCCGTCCTCGTAGAGGTCACCCACCAATTGTAGGCCCGCGTCCTCCCAGTCCGCTAACCGTGACCAATCACCGCCGTGAGGCAGGGCCGTCAGCATACCCAAAGGTATTTCAGGTGCATACGGTGTTCGCGACTGGCCCCGGGTGTGGACTCGGTTCCAACACAGGCGAATGGTCTTCTCCTCAAGCGTCAAGTCCTGCAAGGCCAAACGCTGTCGCAGCGCTATGAAGGAGAGAACATGCCTGGCCATCCCCGTGCCCCTTCTGTCCTCCGGACCTCGGAATTCCCTGGCGACCTCCTGGGTGAGGGTCTGCAGCTGCGCTGCCAAGTAATACTTTTCGAAGTCCGGCACCGCAAGTCCCCCCTCAGCTTTCGGCCTCATCAGGGTCTTGAGGGCCACTCTTCGGCGGCCCGAACCCCAGAGGAAACCGACCACCATTGACCGCAACAGTCGAAATGTGGCTGGCGGGACCCAAATCGGTAGCGCCCGGAAATAATACAGCAACCGGGGGAGCGCCACCATCTTGAGCAAAGCGATCCGCCCTGCTACCGAGAGCGGTAGAGTAGCCCAGAAGTCCATGCTACCCCGCAGCGCTCGAGTGCTGCGAGCTATGTTCCCATCCAGGAGGTCAGACGGTTCATGGTAGACGTACACCCCCTGGTACTTAAAGCAGTCAGGTTCCCTCCTAATCTCTCTACTGATATCAGGGCTAGGTGTGCCCTTGCGAACCGGGAAAAGACAGGTCTTAGCCCAATTCACCCGAAGGCCCGAGACCTCCCCAAACGCCGTGAGCGCCGTCGCAGCTCCATTCAGGGCAGCAACCGGGTCCTCAAGGAAGAGCAACAGGTCATCGGCGTACAGCGAGATGTGGTGTGGGCCCGAAGGCGTCCACAAGCCATTGTAGTGGGCCCCCGATCGGAGCAGCAGCGCCAGTGGCTCCACTGCTAACGCGAAGAGAAGCGGGGATAATGAACAACCCTGTCTCGTGCCTCTCTCCACCGGGTATTGTGAGGAGATCAGCGGGCCTGCCCGAACCCTGGCCGATGCCGAGGTATATACGACCGTGGTCCATCTGACGAAACCCTCGCCGAGGCCGAATCGCAGTAATACTGTGCGCAGGTAGTCCCATTCCAGGCTGTCAAAAGCCTTCTCCAAATCTACCGATAGGACTACCGGGCATGGGGCGTCCACGAGCGGTTCTCCCAGCAAGCGGAACAACCTACGGATATTCATGGTCGTGTTTCGCCTGGGGATGAATCCAGCCTGGTCCTCATGGACCAGGGAGCTCATGTGACCTAGCAGCCTCGAAGCCAAGATGCTGCTCAGTATTTTATAATCGACCGTCAGCATTGATAAAGGACGGTAGGACGCCGGATCAGACGAGTCCCTTCCCGGTTTGAGGAGGGGAACCACTAAGGCCTCGCACATCGAGCCGGGGAGCCGACCAATCCGCTTTGCCTCTCTATACACTATCAGCAACCTCGGTGCTAGGAGATCAGCATAAGCTGCATAAAATTCGACAGGAAGGCCGTCCAGTCCCGGGGTCTTATTCCTCGCCATCTTTTTAATGGCGCTGCGAATCTCCCCCAGTTCTATGTCGGACCCCAGGGCTTTCGCTACGTCAGGCTCCACTATTGGGAGCTCTAGGGGTCGCAGATAATCATCGAGCAGGTCAGGGTCCCTGGCAGAACGACTGCGGTACAAAAGTTTGTAGTAGTGCCGATAACAGCCCAGAATCTCAGGCTGGGTGTGAACTTCGGTCCCGTCCGCCGTGCGCATGGACGTCGTCAGAGAGGTCTGGCGCGTAGGATTAGCTAGCCATGCCAGCAATGCGCTCGATCTATCCCCCTCTGCGAGGGACCGAACAGTATAGGCCTTATAGTCGAAACAGCGCAGCGGTTCGACCTCCGCCGCAACCGCCTCCTTCGCCTCCGCCGTGCGTTCCTGGAGTTCAGGGTGCCCGGGGCGGCGGAGTTCCAACTCGCGGAGTTTCCGATCAGCTGTATCTAAGTCGTCAAGGATAACTCTCCTCATGCCTACCTTTTTGGAGATGCAGAAGCCCCTTACCACCACCTTAAAAGTGTCCCATTCCAGCGCCCTCGAACTCGCAGTGCCCCCGTTGGACGCGAAGTATTCCGAGATCTTATCTCCTAGGTCCGCTTTGAATACACTGTCCTCTAAGATTTCGGGACGCAACTTCCAGGTGGGCACCGCAGGCACCTCCGGAAACCAGCGAAGGTCCAGCAGGAGAGGGTTATGATCTGAGATGGTCCTGGTCAAATATTCAGACCGGACCGCCGCTGAAACCAATTCTGTCGAGCCAAGAAATCCGTCCAATCGGACGTGTAACTCGTGCAGGCCTGAGAAGTAGGAATAGTCTCTAGTGTCGGGGTGTTGCGCTCTCCAGATATCCGTCAGACCCAGTGTGTCTGCCAGTCCCTACGACCTTTAGCCACACGGCGAACCGGAGTCAGGGAGGGGGGGATGTGAGCGGTCATTCTCCACATCCACTACTGAGTTGAAATCCCCACCGAGCAGGAGGGGCCCGGAGAAGAAGTGGGCCAACGAGCCTGATAACCTGGAAAGGAAGGCAAGTTGGTCCACATTGGGCGCGTAAACACAGCAAACGTTTAGGTCCCTCCCCCCCAGAGTGCCCGAAATGGCCACATAGCGCCCCTCCGGATCCACCACTGATTTCGTGACCTGGAAAGGAACCCCAGCTCTGATCCAAATTAGCGCCCCCCTGGCATACGCGGAGTACGAAGTGCAAAAGACCTGCCCTCTCCACCTACGCTGTAGCGCCGCCCCTTCCGCCTTGTTAAGATGGGTCTCCTGCAGCAGCGCCATTTGTACTCCCCTACGCACTAAATAAGCGTGGACTTTGTGACGCCTAGACATGGTGTGAAGCCCCCGTACATTCCAAGTAATGCATTTCACATTAGCAACATCAGCCATTGTCCCACATTGTTCGTGCAAAGTCTCCCCATCTGGGTCCCAACAAAGAAAGAGCAACAATCGACCCAGCACTGATGGCGGCCATTTTCCCCAACCAAAACACAACAACCCAAATTCGACCCAAACCCCTGCCCACCCTCCCCAGAACAGGACCCAAATAGCACCATCTAGTTCCCATCCAAACCATGCCCCCAGCAAACCCCCTATCCCCGACTAATCCTGCGGTCGCCACCGTAGGAAGACCTTAAGGGCCAGGTGCGGGCTGGGCGTTGGCAGTGGGCCCTCGATGCTCGGGCTACCGGGACTAAAGCCAGCCCAAAACAGTAAAAGAAACCCTCAGGGCACGAGCAAGGCACCCCACCCCCACTTCCCCGGGATCCATGAGCAATCACCGGCCCCCGCCACCCCCGCTGCGGGCCCCCACCCAAATGGATGCAGCTCACCCCGTCAACCCTGTCCATCCAGAAGGTCCTCAACCGATTTCGGTGTGATCACCGGCGTGTGGACGCTATCGGTCACCGATTCCTCCGAGTCCGTTGGCACCCCCTCGTCACCAGGGTCCGCTTCCTCCTCAATGGTACCGTCCCGTGAGCCAGACAGCGCAGACAACACCTCCAACACTCCCTTCCGCTCCGTCGACGTCTCCGCAGTCGAGGGTCCGCCTGACCGGCCACGGCGACTCCGAATTCTCTTGGACCGCCGTCGCTGTCCAGGCTCCACTGCTAGTTGAGATGAGGAGCCAAAGCCATCTTTCCCGGCTCTATAGAGTTCGAGCCAGTTACAGACATCCTCCGGGGAATCAAAGAATTGAGTTTTGTCATCGACAATTATGCGGAGCCTTGCAGGAAACAGGAGCGAGTATTGGATGCCCTCGCTCCGGAGCTCGCGCTTGACCGCCAGGAATGAGAACCGCCTGCGTTGGGTCTCATAGGTGTAGTCCGGGAAGATATTCACCTGGCTGTTCGCCACCTTGAAGGGGCCATTATGTCTGGCGGCATTAAGGATGAGGTCTCTGTCCCGAAAGTGCAGTAGCCGCGCCACCACCGGTCGCGGGGCACGGCCCAGTTGCGGTGGCCTCGCTGGGACTCTATGTGCTCGCTCCAGGGTGTAGAAGGAGGATAGCCCCTCCGGAGCCACCGTGTCTCGTAGCCAGGCTTCCAAGTAGGCCACCATGTCGCCATCTTCAATCTTCTCCGGCAGGCCCACCACTCGAATGTTGTTTCGCCTGTTACGGCCTTCCGCGTCTTCCGCTCACCGCTCCAGGGCATCAATCCGGGATAGGGCATCCTTCATTGTCGCGGCCAGGGTTCTCTGCGCTGGCTCCAAGGTTTTTATCGAGCCCTCCACTTCCTTGACCCTATCCGAAAGCTTGCCGTGATCTGCTCTAAGGAGGCCCAGACTCGTCGCCACCTGGGCAATGTCCTGTTGGAGGGCCGAGCGTGTGGTCGCGATCGCCTCCAGGACACGGTCAAATTGTTGCTGCAATGGTGCGCCACCAGAACTCTCCGGGTCTCCACGTTCCTCTTTGTCCGGGGCCTCCGAGTCTGAGGCGGCTGGGGTGGTCCCCTTGGCTCCCCTCGGTTTCCCCATGGCGCAGGGATCACTCGGTGGGGAGCTAGGTAGAGGCGCCACCGAGTGCGGGCGTCGGCTATGTCCCTCTCGGCTAGTGGTCCCCGGGCCGAGGGCCGGCGATCTCCGTCTCCAGGGTCTATTGGACCTCCACCGCCTCGGGCCGCGCCACCACCACGTCGTCTGAGGGCACCGAGGAGGAGGCGGAGACAATCGGCGCCAGGTCGGGCAGGCCCGTTTGGCTGATGAGGACCTGGAGCGAGGGTCACCAACACCACCAGAGATTTTGTGGCGCCAAGGGGCCGTGCTGCCCATGGAAGTCAGTCGATCGGGGAGGTGCAGCCAGGTGCGGCTCAGGGGGTCGGCACCGCAGCTAGGGCCGCCAGGCGTCCGTGGGCCGAGGACCACTATAGTGAGGGCCTCTGATCATCCAGGAGCGATCCCCGTTGCCAAAGTCCAATTAGGTCGGCACCCAGACCCTCATATCACAGGGAGATGAAAGGGTGGAGGGTGCGCTGTAGCTAGCGATGCTCCTCCAGTCTAAAGGTCCCGACCAAGGGGACAAAGAGGTCCGGGCGCCATGTTGAGTCGCACTCCGCGGGTCCACAAACTTCGTTTTTCCGTCGGATCAACTCATGTTCGAGTTGCGCCAGGTGCTTCGGCAGGTCCCAATCGGTCCGACCAACGGTTTGCGGGGGTTAGGGTGCCCCACGGCCTCCGATTTACAGGATAATCACGGGCTCAGTCCCGGAGCCGAGCTCTCAGGCGACCATCGCCATCGGCGTCCAAGCCACGCCCCCCTCCTCCTTTCGGCTAGTGGGTCTGATTATCGCAACAAGAAACATTCTGTTGTGCTAGATATCAAAGGGAAAACTCCTAGTATGAATATAGACAAGTTTATCGAAAATTAACACTGAAATTCGAGATGCTAATATGAAACGCCATAAAAACGCGGAGAGAACTTACTATTTGAAACGCGTAGTGGTTTTCAAAATCAGTATCGGCTGGTTCCACAAGAAGCCAATCGTGGTGCTTCTTTTAGAATGGTGTCGCGTGTCACGTGGTATGATGACGAGATTTGTGTGTCGAAACAACATAACTTAATATGGGTTCAAAATAGGTATATGTCAACAAATTGGACCCTGAAAGAACAGGGTTAAGGATGAATGTAGTGTGGAAGATAAATACTGAACATAATCGTTCTCGTTCAAAGAGAATAAAATACGGTGTTCCTCACGAACCTGCAAGGCGCGTTGTGATTGGATGGAGTTCCGATCACGTGGTATCGCGTATTGTCAATCATTGGGAATAATAAAGTTTGTTGAAATGGGATCAACGCTACTATCAATTATGAAATCGTGTGAACAAGTGTTTAGTACAAATGATGGAAACAATCAAATGTATAATAACATTGCTGGACAAAGTGAACCGTCCAGTGTAGGATAGAATAGGAAATGCTATGTGTGCATAATGAAAAAATGAAAACATAAAAATTTATTAAATCCGTTGTAAAGACATTGATTAAAAAATATAAGCATCAATGGTATGACTGGTCTCAATTTCTCATAGGTACTAATATAGTTGCGTTCAAAGAATCCAACAGTGAGTCTAGTGGGTTGAGAATAGTTTAGAGCCTAAGCTGCGGTTATTTATCGAAGTGCAAAGTACATCATAGGAAACAAGAAAATTTGATACGCTCATTCATCCCCGCAGGCTGTAGGGAATTTAGTTTTTTGATCCAAAACAATTCAGATTTAAGTCGTTGTTTAACAGGATCCATATCGCAGCTGTGTGGGAGTATCTCAAGTATTGTGAATCTCAACTGCGCTATTCGATGGTGAGCTTCGAGCCAATGTATGGCTATGGTAGATTTATTGTTCATGGTTCGCATGTTGCTTTTGTGTTCTGATATTCTCACTTTGATTTTACGTTCTGTCTGTCCCACGTAAATCTTACCGCAAGGGCATTTGATTGCGTAAATGACATTGGTAGAGTCACATGTCCCATTATATTGCAGATCAATTTTGTGGCCTTTAGCTGGATGCATAAAAACATTGCCTATCATTACATTGTTGCAATGGATACAATATTGACATTTAGCCATTCCTTTGAAAGGTAATTTTGCTTCTTTTTTGGTGGATAGAATCTCTTTCAAGTTTTTAGATCTTCGAAAAGCAAAAGTGACACGTTCATTATACAAGTTTTGTAGATCTGGTTCAGTTCTAATTAAATCCGAGTGTCGATTAATGGCTTTTTTGATCTTTTGCGATGCAGTTGAATATTTCAATACGCACACTGTTTTTTGTGTTGCCGTGTGGCTAGATGATTTGAGCAATATTTCTCTGGGTAATTTCTCAGTTTTTTTCAAAGATTCCTCTAATATTTCTTTGGGGTATCCTCTTTGTATATATTGCTGATGCTGATCCATTAATGATGATTTTAAAATGTTCACATCAGAAGTGATTCTTTTTATACGGATGAATTGAGATGTGGGTAAATGTTTTTTCAAAGAGTCTGGATGAAAACTTTGGAACAAAAGACTGGAGTTGCGATCAGTTGGTTTCTTAAATACCTTGGTGTGGAGTTTGTGATTAGCAACGGTGATTTGTACATCCAAGAAGGATATGGATTCTTTCTCTATTGTATGGGTGAATTTAATTTGTGGGTTCAGGTTGTTCAAAGTGGCTATGTTTCTGATGAGTTGATCTTTTTTGCCTTTTCAGATCAGGAATATATCATCAATAAATCTTTGAAAGGTGATCAAGTTAGTAGTCCAGTCTGGGTTGTGTAAAATGTTTTCAATCTCGAATTTGGACATAAAAAGATTCGCATATGAGGGGAGCCCCCCAAAACCCATTGAGGTTCCATTACATTGGTTGTAGTAGTTCTGTTTCCATTGAAAATAACTATGGTAAAGTGAAAAATGCATTAATTCAATTAGAAATACTTTATTAGCTTTGCAATCATTTTCTCTTAACAGATTCCATTCTAGGGCTTCTAGCCCTTCATTGTGTGGGATTGAGGTGTATAATGGAAAGAGGCGACCACTCGGTCCCCCCGAACGTATGGTAGGGTGCCCGGATCCCCCCGGGAAGCCATTTTGGGCGGGGGCGTGTCTCGGCTGGTATGCCCGAAGCGGCGTAGCCGGGGCGTGCCTTTTCCCGCCCAAGAAGGGTTGTCCTAGACACCTACACCGTTGGCCACGCCCCGTAGGCGTATCGGAGGAGGGTACACGGCCTCCCGAAGAGGAATAAAAGGAGCAGCAATCCGAAGAAGAATCCTCTTGTTCCTGTGCTTGGAAGCTGCACCCTCTCGTTGCACGTGAGCCCTCGACGGAACAAGGAGCAATTTTGAGAACTTGTAATTTTTGTGTTTCTCTTTCAGGACTTAGAGCGTTATGGGCCAGGACCAGGTTGAGCAACAGGGATCGATTATCCGTTAACAATGCCTGGCAGGAAGGCGGGAAAGAAGTCGGGGACTGATCAGATGCTTCGCATGCTGATAAAGGATATGGCGAGTATGAAAAAGCAAATGGCAAATGGCGGCGATGAATAACGCGGGTAAACCGAAGAAGGTGATAGGCCCGGCCTTGCCGGGAGTTGTCCCCACGGGGAGGGGTAAAAGGGTCAGGAATAGGACGGCTGGGGAGGAGGTCCCGGTTCCCGAGTTACCCCCGGCAAGCCCGGTCATCCCAGTCGAGGTCCCGGTACCGATCCCAGACGCGGGTCAACCGATTCCGGTTGTTGTTACGCCCACCAGCGAGGAGGACATGCCTCCCGAATTCGCATATGAGGTATATAATGCAACAACGTCCACTGTGCACAGCCAATATTCCTCATCTTCTTTGAGCTGAATGTTATTGAGTAGGTTGAGAAATGCAGTGGTATCTTTAATGTATGTTTCGCATTTTTGAACTATGGGTTGAAGGTGCCAGTCAACATATTTTCCAATACTTTCTGATATTGACCCACAAGCTGACACAATGGGTCTGAATGGTGGTTTGGATGCGTCTTTATGAATCTTTGGCAGCATGTAAAGTTTGGGTCTCCGGGGGAATTTTGTTTCCAAAAAGTTTTTTGTTGTCTGATTGATCCATTTCATCTCTAGTGCATGTTCTATAATTTGAGATAGGATTTTTTGGTATTCGATTGTTGGGTCTGATTCCAGACGCAGATAAATATCTTTATTGTTCAAGTGATCATTTACACTGGTGTCATAAAATTTAGTGTCCATGATAATCAACGCTCCTCCTTTATCCGCTCTTTGGAAAGTTAAGTCGTGATCGTTAGCAAGGTTTTTCAATGTGCTCCATTCTTTCTTAGATACATTTGTTTGCTTTGATTTAGATAAATTGATCTTTTGTACTTCTGTGATGACTGATCTTTCAAAAGCTTCAATGGTTTTGTGAGAATATGGTGCACAGAAAGTACTTTTAGGTTTAAATTCTTTGGTGCTGCTAGTGGTAGTTTCTTGTGTGTCTTTAAAAAAGTATCTCAATTTCAATGTCCTAAAAAATCTAAATAAAGCAATTTCTGTTTCTGCGAGGTTTGCGTTGTAGGTTGGGACAAAAGAAGTTCCCTTGTTGAGCACTGCCGTTTGAGCCTTAGTCAACTGTTTAGATGATATATTAATGACTAGGTCACTTTCGTTTTCTGGCTCCTTCTTCTTTTTGCTTTTTCTTTCTCCATTTCTTCTGCCCCTCCTGTTTTTTCTGAAGGTGGTGCATTGGCAGCCGGGCTTGTCTCTAAAAAATACTTCTTTTGAGATGTACTTGGTTGCGGTTGTTTGGCAATAGGTTGTCTGGATTGAGAAACATCTGTGTCTGAGACAATGCTTTCTTGAGATGAAGTAGTGGTTGATTTAGGTTTTGGTTGTTGCCATTTTTCTGATAATAAATTTCTGCCCACGTGTATACTTCACCATATTTGTAATCAATTGTATCTCATTTGTATTTTCTGACCTTGCGATAATTTACTTCTTTCGCATATTTATCTAATTCAGGATTGTTTGTAAATCAGGAAGTTCATTGATTAAAAAAATATAAGCATCAATGGTATGACTGGTCTCATTTTCTCATAGGTACTAATATAGTTGCGTTCAAAGAATCTGACAGTGAGTCTAGTGGGTTGAGAATAGTTTAGAGCCTAAGCTGCGGTTATTTATCGAAGTGCAAAGTACATCATAGGAAACAAGAAAATTCGATACAATCATTCATCCCCGCAGGCTGTAGGGAATTTAGTTTTTTTTTCATGTTGTGATAATCAGACCCACTAGCCAGACTCCGACTTGAGCGCTTGATGCTCACATGGATTAATTGCATTACGTAATCCAGCATTTACTGGATTGTATATAGCGATCTTCGCGATCATTTCATAAACACACAAATTGTTCTTTTAACCTGTTCTTTTAACCTGCTTCGCTCTACATACACACCCTAATCATTTTTACTCTTGGAATACACACACAGTTTATTCATTATACATTTTGAACTAGTACTTTACACGTTTTTTGCATTATCCTTTATCTAAAGACTATTTGTGGACATTAATTTGCATCTAATGACTAAATTAATGAACTATAGAAATAATATGGAATGTATAGGTTTTGAATTAAAATGTCAATTATCTTTGAATTAAAATGTCAATTAGCCTTGATGTTATGTTCTGAATACTAAGGTCCTGTATGTTTCTGAATACTAAGGTACTGTATGTTTCTTTTACAGACCCCTGACGAAGGGTTAGTTTAATAACCTGAAATGCATTGGGTAGAATGAAACGCAATTTACAATTCATGTTTACAATGGATTTTTGAAAAAAATGTTTGAAAATGTATGGATTTGGTGAACACTAAATATTCGAATAAAGAAAGAATGTTATCAACATCAAAAGTTTGAATGGAATGAATGAATATATTTTCAAGTAAGCTTGAGAAACATTTTTGTTTCATGTCAAAGGAGCGTGCCCTTTTGTGATAACATTATCACACCATTTATCAATTAAATGTAAATAAAGAAGCCTCCCTGGGAATGGCCAATGCTTGTATCACATGAATACCCAAGCATAAGAAAGAACGGTCCTTTGCCTCTCCCACAGGCCATCTCACAGTTTAAAATCTTTGCTAAAGTCTTAGCAAATTGATTAGACAAACTGATATTTGACCTGATCTACCCTGACCAGTGAGGCTTCATCTAACAGTGCAGCAAGAGATAAAACTAAGAAAGCTCTACACTACATCTCATAGATATTGCCTGGAAGAAGAAGAAGGCAGTCCCGCTGATAAAAGTGTTAGATTGGTTAGACTGGAGAAAGCTATTCGATGCCATGAAGAGATTTGGTTTCAGCTCGAGATTCCTTGGCTGGATTAATGCTCTCTACAGTGGTCAGTCCTTGGCCTACCTATATATAAACAAGAACACCTAGTGTGTTCTCTCTACCCAATTCTCTTAGATCTCTTCTTAGAGCCCTTCTTGCAGAAAATCAGAGACAACACTTGTATCAGTGACATCTCATTCTGCCAAGACACTATTAAGCTGCCTATAATTCTTTTCACTCTTCTCCAGTATTGTATCTTTTATAGATTGACATGCTTGATTCATCCCAGTCATCATGGTGGGAGTCCCACGGTAACAGTAAAAATAGCAGTATAAAAGCTAAAAGAACAATCTCCTTTGAAAATCAATAGCATTTAGTAACTAGTTAGCCTCATTAAAGAACATCCAAACTCCAGCCAATCACATCACAGACCCTTGAGTATCCATCCCCTGCAGGGCCACCATACCTCAGATTTCTTACTGCACGTTGTGTATTAGGGAGTCTCCCTGACCTCCGCTCAGTCACAGAGTTTCTACCTTGAACTTTTCAACTTTGAGCTAGCAGTTCCTTTTCCTCAACTTTCTCTTCAACTGTGGTGCTGCTAGAAAGTGAGTTTACCCTTTTATTTCTGTATTTGCTGCAGAATATCAGTCTAAAAAAGGGCTATTTAGGCCTGCAAGCCTTGTGGAAAGTCCAGGCTCTTCTCTGAAGATTCTCATAAAGAGTGCTTATACTGCCTTTATCCGGATCACAAACCTAAAGACTGTAAGCACTGCTGAACATTTTCCTCAAAAACCTTCAAAGATCGTGAAGGAAGACTTCTCATTTGAAAATCTTTGGGGATTCTGACTCCGAGAGGGAGGAGAGGCCTCATACCTCCTTTAGGAAAAGGAAGGAAGAGTCTCCTTCTGTCCAGAGAGATCCCACAAAATCAAGATCTCAGAGCAAGGAGTGTTCTGTGGAAAAAAGGGCGAAAGAAAGAGCAACCAGGCTCGTCTCATGCCCCAGAAAATCTGGTTCTGCTCCTCCTTCTGCGCCACATACTCCCTCACAGAAAATCCGTCAGTCGACGGGCCCTTCGACGAGGCATTCTCCGCCTACGACCGTCGGAACAAGGACTCCATCAACGATTTCTTCAGCCACAATGACAACGTCGACGGTCAAGACGACAACGGATGTCGCGTCGACGAAGACTGAAGTGGTTATGTAGTCGAGAGTTTCTGTAAGGAGTTTGACGTTGGCGAGAGCTTCCTTAACTCCTTGGTGTCCACAGGCGAGTCCCTCTTTCAAGCCTAAAGGCAAAAATACCTCAACATATTTTTTTACACTACGCAGTGGCATGAAATATTCCTTCATACTAATAACTTTGCTAGACATGCCTGGGGTTGAAGGATCCTTTAAAAAATCTTATGTTTATGGCCTTTTACACCTGCACATCTCCATTCTATTAACCGTGCTCATCCTAAGGCTCAATGGAGGGCTGTGGTGATGTAGGCTCCTTATTACACATCCTGTAGATCTGGCCCAGAGTGAGAGACTTCTGGGACAGGCTCTTCCTAGTCATTTTGCTAATCCATGGCCAGACCATAGTCAAACTACCCAAGTTGATGCTGGTAGGCAGATCTGCGGAGGGAACATACCCACTTCGCGCAACTGCAGGCTGGCAGATATCACAGATGATGTTCGCGGCAAAGCTTACCATTTTATCACTTTGGGGGAAGACCACCACGCTCACATACAAACTGGTCATACATCTTCTGGGGGCTACTGGTGCATGAAGAAAGTGTGCATGACCTGACAGTCAAGACTCGAAAATTTAACAGACCCTGGAAACCAGTTGTGTCATATTTGCATAAAAACTATAGAAGCCTGACCTGCCCACAGTCCATGAGAGATCAGGACCTTGTTGATTAAAATGCACCCAATTTGGTAAACCGATAAACCAGGGAGAATGAGTTGTGCTGAAGTTTATTACCGTAAGTAGTTGAGTGTGTTGTGTGGGTTCGAGGTGGATCTGTTTAGGTGAAATATTATGTGGTATGGCTGAACAGCCTTACCATGTAATATTATGACAATACCACAAAGATGGTCTTTGGATTCACACTAATAAATGCTTAGCTCAGTCCTGGTAGAGTGGCAAAGAGAAATCCGGCTTTACTAGAGGAACATAATAAGCATTTCAGAGTACCAACATGTATGATAAGTAATTAACACAACTCAAGAGAAATCTGACACCAGTTTATAAAAATAGTGTATTTTGTATCTTAATTTAGACACCTAAATGAATGGAATAGCATACATATAACCGGAGTTTAAGATTTTTGAATCAATATCAAATCAGTGCATTAAAATGCATAGACAAAATAACATTGTGGTTGGTTGCAAAATCCACTAGTGGCAATCGGTCACGTGCAAGTTGAGTTACTTGGAACCCTTCTAGGGTTAAGGTGATGCAGGCCCCAGGACCAGGCCACGACAGTCAGATCAATTTTATCTAGCCTGTGGAGTCCAGGTGCAGAGTTGTTCTGGCTAAACTTGGTGATGAATGGGAGCCACATGTGGTGCTGCTTTTAAAGCTTACACGGTGCTGCAAGAAACAAAATGCAAAAGCACAACAGGTACACAGCTGCTGGCATCGGAGGATGACTGCACGTGTTCTCTATAGTTGCAACATCGAGTATGGGGGTATGTAATTGGATTGGTGACCAACAAGTCTTGAAAGTGGTAAGCACAACGAAAAGCTTCTAGAACTTAACTGGGTCCTTGGGAGTAACATAGCAGCCTGAAACTTTGGAGCAGGAGAGACTACAAGTCCCAGAATACACTGAACCACCTGGATACGTGCAATCCCTCAGAGGTCCCGATGGCCAGCGATTCTCTGGATCCAGTGAGTGCTTTTATCTACAGTTTGCAGGAGTCTAGTGCCCCTAGCCAAGGGGAGACTGAGGATGCTTCTGGCTTCTCCAGTATTACATCTTTCATAGATTCACATGCTTGTATCTTCCCCGTCATCATGGTGGGAGTCTCACGGTAACAGAATGACCAAGCAGTATCATAGAGAAGAAAAACTGCATAGAAAATCCCCATAGGGGCTGTATTATTTGGTAACCAGACCATTTCTTTGTTTTGGTCCAAAAGCCAGCCAATCAGAATTGCTGCCCTGCCCTCACACTCCCCAGCAGCAGCTTCCTGCCTCAGATTTCCAACCGCCTTCGTGTGAGAAAGGAGTCTCCCTGAGCTCTGCTCAGTTTTCTTCTGTTCCTGTGTGAACTTTTGACCCTTTGGGAATCTTGTTCCTGCCTTCTACTTTGAGGTATTGTGTGTTCTCATATTGCTTATGATGGCTGAAAGCTCTAAGAAGAGGCTGTTCAGGCCATGCAGATCCTGTGGGAAGGCCAGACTTTTCTCTGAGGACCCACATGAGGACTGCCTTTACTGCCTCTACCCTAAACACCTGGTGAAGGACTGTAAGCTTTGTAGAAAATTTTCTGACAAAACTAAGCGTGACAGAGAGGCAAGATTACTGTTATGGCTTCAGAAGAAGAAGGCCACATCAGGCTCAGATTCTGAGGGAGAATCTTCTCACTCCACTCCCAAGAAAAGAAAAAGCTCCGTTTCTGTGGAGAAAGTGGAGTCTAAAAGGAGTAAATCTAAGGAAAAATCGACATCGTCTCTTCCTATTACTCCTTTGGAGAAGCAGTCAAGTCTTAAAGGTCCGGGGTCTGCACCTTCTACCAATTCAATGGCTTCTGCTGTTAAGTCTGTGGTGAAAACTTCAATTCCGTCGACTACGGCTTCGTCGACGACAGGATCTAAGGCTGCGTTGACGACCACGACGTCTACGGCAACGACATCGATGAGTAAGATGTCTCTGTCAGGACCGTCGACGACGACGACGACTCCGTCGACGACAGGTTCGATGTCACGAATGTCGACGGGGGTCCCGTCGACGAAGGTCCCGTCGACGAAGGTCCCGTCGACGAAGGTCCCGTCGACGAAGGTCCCGTCGACGAAGGTCCCGTCGAAGACAGTCCCGTCGACGGCAGTCCCGTCGACGAAGGTTCCGTCGACGAAGGTCCCGTCGACGATGGTTCCGTCGACGATGGTCCCGTCGACGGTGGTCCCGTCGACGATGGTCCCGTCGACGGTGGGTCCGTCGACGAAAATCTTGCTTTCAACGGCTAAAGCGTACAGTTCTCCTCAGTCGAAGACCATGATCTCCATCCGCTCTTTTCAGTCGACAAGAGGTTCGGCTACCATCAGTAAGTCCGCAGAGTTCACCTCCTGGACAAAGATTTCTCCCTTGCCGCCATCATCGCTGTTGGAGCAGGATTCGGAGGGAGAGGAGTCCTCAGGTGCCGCCTACAGTCCTTCTCAGCTTCAGATAAAAAGCCAAGATACGGATGAGGAGGAAAGTTTTTCCTTCAGGGACAGGCCACAATCTTCCAGATATGAATCATTCCAGGAATCTGGTGATTATGAAGAGGAAGAAGAGCAGCACGAGGACTCACGGGAGGAAGAACGTCAAGAGACAGTTTCTATACCCCTCACCCTTGTGTCTGATCTTAGACTGATGCTAAACGACTACTATCGTCGCTTCCCAGAGGCGAATTCATCGCAACCAGTTACGCACACGCCTCCCACGCAGACACCTAAAAAAGCGCCTGCCCCTCAAGATCAAGGGGTTAAATCTCCGCAGGTGGTTACTATTAGGGACGACCTAACGGACTCTGATGACGATGAAGAGCCCGAAGACGGAGAGCTAGTTCATGATGCCTCGGGGAAGGAATGGGACGAATACGTTTTGCCTTCGGCTGCATCACCTGAACCACTCAAATCTACCTCCCCTCCTCAAGACATCGGAGGCTTCCATGATATCATGGAAAGGGCGGCCAAGAGATTCAGTCTGGATGTGGACGTACAAGAGACGGATTGTTTCTTGTACGATTTCAAGGATGATAACAAAAAGTCCCTTCGCTCAATTCCTATTATCCCACATTTATGGGAGGAGGGCCTCAAGATTCTAAAAACACCAGCTTCTATAGCGGTTTCGGTTCCACGGATTGAAAAGAAATACAGGGCTCCAGAATCTACGGCAGCCTGCCTCATTGGTCATCCCAGGCCGGAATCGGTTGTGACGCAGGCGGCGCAAAGAAATTCTAAAAACCCGGTGGCTACTTCACTAGTGCCACCAGACAAGGAAGGGAGGAGAATGGATGGTGCAGGTAAGAGGTTTGCGGTCATGGCAGCCTCTACCATTAAAGCGGCAAATGCGATGGCTCTGCTCGGCCGTTAAAACAGGCAGATATGGTCAGATCTGGCTCCCATCCTGTCAGCGCTGCCGGAGGATCGAAAGGAAGAAGCGGCAGCCCTTCTTAAAGAAGGAGCAAAATCGGCGGCTGAGTCTATAGACATCGCCATGGATGTTTCGTCTTTGGCCTTCAGACAAATGGCCGGGGCGGTCTCGCTTCGCAGACAGGGCTGGCTCAAGGCGACTTCTTTTCGACCAGAAGTGCAGGCGAAAATTGTCGATATGCCCTTCGACGGTGAAAACCTGTTTGGAAAACATATCGATGAGGCATTGCAAGGCATAAAGTCGGACACGGATACGGCTAGAGCGCTGGGATCTCTTCAGCAGGGAAAGTTTCAGTCCTTTCGAAAGAGAGGTGCAAGAGGACAATTCAATCAAAGATCCTCTTTTCAATCCAACCGATATCAACCGTACAATCAGCAGGGATATCGTCAGTTTAACACCAACAACCAGTACAGATCATCTAACTCCTCTTACCAACAACAGTCCAGAGGTAAATCCAACGCCAGGGGGAAAAATCAGCAGTCTAATAGACGTCAATGATTTCAGGCAGGCGCTCCCCACACAACAGATCCCGGACAACGACCACTATCTGTCTCAATACTACACCAACTGGATGTCCATAACATCGGACAAATGGGTCCTGGATGTCATAAGCAAGGGCCACACACTGGAATTTGTGGAGATACCACCGGACCACCCTCCAGTACTCAGGCTCAACCATCATCGCACAGAAATGCAGAAGGAAGTTCTCTCGCTTCTACAAAAGGGAGCCATAGAGGAAGTACCACAGCATCTCAGAGGGAGAGGCTTCTATTCACATTTCTTCCTCATCAAAAAGAAACAGACCCAGAAATGGAGACAGGTATTGGACCTGAGGGATCTCAATCATTACATAAAAAGGATACCCTTCAGAATGTTGTCGTTACAAGAGATCTTACTCATGTTAAAGGACAAAGACTACTTGGCGTCCTTGGATCTCATGGATGCGTACTTCCATATTCCCATCCATCGGAAGCACAGGAAGTATTTGAGGTTTATTGTGGAGAGTCGCCACTTCCAGTTCAAAGTCCTGCCATTCGGACTCAAATCAGCCCCGAGGGTATTCACCAAATGCATGGCCCCGGTGGCGGCCCACTTAAGACTGCAAGGGCATTACATTTACCCATACCTGGACGACTGGCTGGTGACAGGTCCATCTTTCAGGGACGCAGCAGAAGCTCTACAGAGCTGCATCCGATTGTTTCAGCGATTAGGTCTGAAAACCAACTTAGAGAAGTCCTCGCTGACTCCGGCACAGGGCATTCAATTCCTAGGGGCATGGATATGCACCAGAGCAGGAAAAGCCTACCCTTCCGAAGATCGGATGAGGAAGATCAGAGGGCTGACGGCTTCTCTTCAAGCAAAAAAGTCCACTTCCGTGAGGATTTACAAGTCCATGTTGGGGATGATGTCATCCTGCATCCCATTGGTACCAAACTGTCGTCTGCGAATGAGACCTTTGCAGGAACAACTCGACGAACAGTGGGTACAGGCCAGTGGAACCTTCGAGGATCACATTACCATCACAACCCGTATGAAGGTGGCCATGTCATGGTGGAAGATCCTACAAAACCTGAACCAGGGACTGAGCTTCATTCATCGAGATCACGACTTCGTGATGACGACGGACGCTTCGCTGAAAGGATGGGGCGCGCATCTTCAAGAGCTGGAAATTCAGGGCCTTTGGTCAGATTGGGAAGCTCAGCTTCACATAAACATGTTGGAGCTCAAGGCGGTGTTCCTAGGGCTTCAAGCATTCCTTCCCAGAATACGTCACTCGTCAGTACTTATCCAAACGGACAGCACCACGACCATGTTTTACCTGCTGAAACAGGGCGGGACGAGATCCAAACAGCTGTCGACACTGGCGCAAAGGATCTGGAAATGGCTCATAACCAACGAAATCTCGATCCAAGTTCAGCATATACAGGGAGTCCTCAACACTCGGGCGGACGCCCTGAGCCGCACTCCCAATGCGACACACGAATGGGAACTACACGACACTCAGATTCGCATTCTGTTCCAAAGGTGGGGCACTCCCACATTAGATTTGTTCGCGACTCAAAGCACTTCAAAGTGCACTCACTTTGCGTCAAGGTACCGCCAACAGGGATCCATAGGAAATGCATTCCTCATGGACTGGACAGGAAGGTTTGCATACGCGTTCCCTCCGTTCCCGTTGATACCGCGCATCCTGCGCAAGATGAGACTGGAACCGTGCCAGATCATAATGATTGCACCAGCCTGGCCAAGACAGGCGTGGTTTTCAGACCTCCTTCAATTGTCGAGGGGCGACAAGATCCAGCTCCCGACATTTCAAGACCTCATCTCCATGGAGAAAGGGCAGATTCTGCATCCGGACCTACACTCTCTAAAGTTGTCCGCATGGAACCTCACGAGCGTGAATTTCAGAATCTAGATATTTCGCAAGAGTGCAGGCAGATTCTCTCACAAGCGAGAGCTGTATCGACGAACAAAACATATACTGCAAAATGGACCCGGTTCTGCCACTGGTGCAACACACAAAACTTGCATCCTTTTGAGGTTCAGCCTGAAGGTATCCTGCCTTACCTGATTTTACTATCAAAGTCAGGCCTGTCGCATGCTTCAGTCAAAGTGCACTTAGCAGCAATATCACGATTCAGGCGAAAGCCAAACGAACCATCTCTCTGGTCATCCAGAGTGATAAAGGAATTTATCAAAGGACTCTTTAGAGTCTTCCCACCCATCCAACGACCACCTGTGCCGTGGCACCTCAACACAGTTCTATCGCAGCTTATGAGGCCACCCTTTGAGCCCATACATAAGACAGACTTGCAGTTCCTGTCATGGAAAACAGCCCTCCTTCTCGCCTTAACATCCGCAAGGAGGGTTAGCGAAATCCAGGCCTTTTCAGTGGAGGAACCCTTCTTACAATTCCGTCAGGACAGGGTTATACTGAGAACTAATCCTACCTTTATTCCAAAGGTGGCGACGTCTTTTCACCTCAACGAACCAATTATTTTACCTACTTTCTTCAGCAAGCCTTCCTCGGAAGCAGAAAGAGCCTTACACTCTCTGGACATTTCTAGATGCCTAAAGTTCTACATTGAAAGGACAAAACCGTTCCGCAAGTCCAAGCAATTATTCATTGCATTTGAAGGGCAAAGAAAAGGTCTTCCATTGTCAAGACTGAGTATTGCTAGATGGATATCCTCAGCTATCCTGAAATGTCACGACAAAGCGGGGAAGCCGCTATGTTCTAAAGTGCATGCACATTCAACGAGGAAGATGGCAACCTCGATGGCCTTGTTCGCAGGAGTGGCACTGCCAGACATCTGCAGAGCAGCCACGTGGAAGAGTGTGCATTCATTTACAAGACACTACTGTCTAGACACTGCGTGGAAGGAGGACACGGCAGTGGGACAGGCTGTTCTGAAGCGTCTATTCCAGTAAGGTATGGCCTAATGGCATATTGTTTTTTGCTATACAGTGCTTTGATGTGTACTTACATGCATTTATTGTATTGCTGATGTTTTTCCTAGCTACTATTATGTCATTGCTTTGCGGCAGAGCTTCCTTCTAGGTTCTGCCCTGGAAACGCTACCGGTATGGTGAGCACTGCTTACTACTCTGATACAAGCATGTGAATCTATGAAAGATGTAATACTGGAGAAGGAATTAGTTACTTACCTGTACACTATAGTTCTCCAGTATTATCTTTCATAGATTCACATGCGCCCGCCCGCCTCCCCGTTTCTCAGGCAGATCTTGTTCTCGGAATTTATCCTTGTCTCTCACTCGGGGACGGAAATCTGAGGCAGGAAGCTGCTGCTGGGGAGTGTGAGGGCAGGGCAGCAATTCTGATTGGCTGGCTTTTGGACCAAAACAAAGAAATGGTCTGGTTACCAAATAATACAGCCCCTATGAGGATTTTCTATGCAGTTTTTCTTCTCTATGATACTGCTTGGTCATTCTGTTACTGTGAGACTCCCACCATGACGACGGGGAAGATACAAGCATGTGAATCTATGAAAGATAATACTGGAGAACTATAGTGTACAGGTAAGTAACTAATTCCTTCCACAAGGGTCCCTCTCTTAGGGGTTTTGGCCAAGGACGTGGATCATTCACTCAGTTCCAAGTCTGTTGCCCCAGGGATAAAGTATCTTTCTTTTGCTTTGTTCTGGTGGGCAAAGTCCTGTTGTCTGCGACTCAGGTCCCCTCTCGGTTCTTCTTTAAAGTAAATTGTTGAGATCAGAGGGTCTGGTGTCAAGAAGGGTGACTTACAGCCTAGATTTAAGGGAGGTAGGGGTGTGGGAGCTAGTAGCCAATGGCAGCTAGTCCGCCCCGGAGGTGATCACATACGGTGGTGTAGGTCACCTTCTCTACTCAGAACCCTCTATTTCTGCCCTCCTAAAGATGGCAGAATTAAATTTGAGGTGTACAGACCAGGCGGCCCACCCTAGAGGTGTGGCCAGCTTTCCTGGGGGTGTACACCTCCTGCATAGCTAATTTCCCACCTTGTCTGGGTGCAAGCATGCCTGGGACAAGGGTAGGGCTGTTTCCTCCTCAGGAGGACAGCTCACTTGCACATCAGGGGAGGGGTAGCCTTTGAAGCTCACCATTCTGATGTGCCAGTTCACTAGCCATCTAGAGAGGAGATAGATGTGAAGTTCTTCCTGCCCAACATTTGTCTCTGACTCCTAGAAGTGATCACACTGACTGGTCAGAATCCTGTCTTGGTGCAGCAGTTGTGGGAAAGCGCAGGCTGGTCAGCCAGAGCACAGTAAAGTTGGGGGGGGGGGGGTGGTTAATCTCTAAGGTGCCCCCTAGGTGCATGCCATTTCACCTAGGGCACGAGAATTGTGTCAGGCGTGAGAAGGCATGTTGTTTGATACCAAACATGACTTATTTTAGTGGTACCTTAGTGGAGCTGCCAATCTTGAGGGTGCCCGATTGGCAACCTATGTTATCCTATGGACCACTAGCACATATAGTAGTTTCCAATGGGGAATGCCACTATAGAGACATATATGTCCGTATCTCCAATATAATGCACCCTGCCTCTTGGGCTGAGTAGGCCTTCCCTAGGGTTGCCTACATGCACTAAAAGTAGTGTAGGTGACTGTGTCACATATGGTGAGGGCACATTCCAGTTTGAGCAGTTTGCACTGCTCCTGCAAGCTGCACTGGCAGGTCTGCTGTCAGTTGGTTACATGAGTTGCCGAGGTTGGCACACACTCGTTCTGTAGCCCTAGGGATTCCTTTGCCGCCAATGCCCTGGGTACCCCTGGTACCATATACTAGGGACTTGGAAGGGGTTCAAGCTTTTGCCAATTTGGGATTACCAAGTCGAACATAGCAGTTTTAGGACAGGCACTGACTCAGCATGTACGGCACCATGCACAGCACAAGAGGGGGCTGCTTTCTTTCACTGCTCAAGTAGATGTTCAAAACTAAACAATTTCTGCTGATCCTGTGGAGAGAGGTATGATGACAGCATGCTTACTGTCTAAGACTGAGAAGACTGCTGGAACCATCACAACATAAAAAAAGAAGCTTATTTGTCGAGACCTCTAGGCCTGTTCATTTCTCCCATATTGTGACGTGAGGATTTGCAAATCTCCACACCTGGTTTTTTAAATGTTTACAAAGTATGACCACAGAGTCAGTCTAGGGGCGACATTCACACATGGCAGCTATCTTTTGAATGCAAAATATTCAAATAGTGGATGTATCTACATATGGTTATTGCTGGACTGTAAGGCGTAACTGTGTCATGGGATGAATCTCCGTATTTATGAAAATACAGAGCACTATCCTTGTACTCTTTTCCTGGTGCCCTGCGCTAAGTGGGAACAACTCCCTCCAATGAATCATATTCCTCCAAGTAATCCACAGTAATCTGTTAATCAATGCGATTTTTTTCCTCCTTGTTACTATTTAATTCTTAATTTTCTTCACCACAACGGAGACAGGGAGATGCAATCTGTAGTCTTTATTAGACATTTCAAATGCATACTGTATGTCATTTCAGGCTTCGTACAGCAGTACGCACAAACTGATCTCTAGGTAAAAATGAGCACGATATAACCCTACTGTTTCAAAGCATTGTGGAAATACTCATGCAAACCTCTTCATTAATCCTGCTCCCTCCCTTCCTCGAGTCATTTTAAAAGGAACCATATTATTAACTACAGCTCTCTGATGTCCTCCCACCTTAACCAAACATTTAATTACTTCCTGTAAAGGCTCAACTTCCATTCCGATATTTTCCGCTTTCACTCGTAACTTACTCTCAGCCATTTATTACAATGCTACTTTCCATCCAGTCATACTAACTTAGTAGTTAATCCTCACTCGTGTCTTCAAAACGCTGCCCTCCTTCCTTGTTATCCCTCGCTGTAACGTGTGTGAGAGCTGTAGTTAATGTCAGTGTTAGTAATCCCTAGCCCTCTAATTTCCAACCACAAGGGCCTGATTTGCCCTCCTGGTACTGTGATTACCGGAGGGGATGTTATATCTGTGCCGGATTTTGATTTGGGGATGTATGGCAGACCGCCAAGATTGCCTAGAGTGAGCTCTACATACATTCCTGCCAACACAAGTACAGTTAGGTGCTCTAAACCCTTGAGACCCTTACCAATTCAATTACATGCTATGAGAGGTCTATCAAATCCTTGCTCTCCTGCACCTAGGGTTTTTAACTTAATTGGTCATCAGGCTCGGCACCGACATCACAATGTATCATGTAGTCAAAGAAGGATTGTATTTTTGACTTTGTTTCTGAAGCTAGAATGCAAGGTCTTTGAGGATACTGATTTGTTATTTAGATCATACACTGGCTTAGGCACAAGAGGAGTTGCCAATACATTGTCAGGTGGGACATTTAGTATGCAGAGAGGAATATTGGGGATCCATCAACTTCCTTAGACTGTATCACGGTGAAACTTTCTGAAAAAACTCTGACTGAGGAACTCATTAATTTTGACCTCTTTCCCTGTTAAACAGCAGCTTTTAACACTCTTGAAGTTAAAATCAAGCTATCCCCTCCCTCTCAACAAATGTCTACTTACTCCAACCCAAATTTGCAGTACAATTCTGCTAATGCTCATAGTGCGTCAAACTTGAATTCTCAAATTTACAGAGGCCATGATGAGGCCTCTAATCTCAACCTGATAGACTGACTTGGTCAAGAACAACATAGCAGGGAAGATCTGGATTTACTAGCTTTATCAGCTCCATCTGTGATGGCTCCATTGCCATTTTTGTACCTGGAAGAGTGACTAACCCGGCAAACACAAATTTGCTAACACCTAGGCTTAATCGCTCCTGTGCAGAACAAATAATACATTCCCCTTCCCTGCTGATAACTGTGCACAAGAGTGGTCTTTCAAATGATATCTTGGAATCTGGCAGGGATTGAAGCTACATTGGAGGGCCATGATTGCCTATCCTTCATAGGGAATCATGATATCTGTCTCTTCCAGGAAACCTGGGCTGAAAGTATGGTTTTCTTAAAAGGGTTCACCACCTACAGTGCGAAAGCGACTCCTCCTGTGAAATCTGAGCGGTCGATGGGTGGGGTGCTGATTTTGGTAAATCATGATATTGCTGGCTTACATAAGCCACTAATTGTAGACTCTTTGGACCTACTGGGTATCCAACTTGGGTTCCCGAGGGGTATGCATTTGGTAACATTGAATGCTTATGCATGATCGATGCCTGCCAATAATGATTCACCTGTTTTAACTATGTTAGAAGGCATGATTGAATTACACCAGCAGAAAGCAAACATCATTGTAACAGGCACATTTATTTCCCTTTACGCACCCAACTTGGGGCAAATGGCGTTCCTATCCAACACCCTAGATTTAATTGGAGGCTTCGCAGAGGGCCCAGTGATCCTCATGGGAGACTTCAACCGGAAATGGCACGAGTGTCTAGATAGCTCCCGCTCCCATAGGGCTTCCCTGAATTGCTTTCCCAAAGGGCTTAAACAGAAAATGCACACTCTGGGACGCTGCGATGCTTGGCGGTCACTGCACCCTACCACCAAAGATTAAACATATTTTGTCCCATTTCCATCACTCTTATTCCAGAATTGACTACATTTTCATTAGTCAGGCACTCATGGGCCTACTGCAGGTGGCCCAGATCTTGCCCATATCAGTATCAGATCATAGTCTAATTTCCATCAGCCTAGCATTGGGGGGGGGGAATAAGTCGGGCACTTCTAGGTGGTACTTTCCGGTGTCAATCACCCGAGATAAGACCCTATGCGATGAATTGAGGACATCTATCACCGAATACTTTACTCTTTTGTAAACAGATTTTATTGTTGTTCACATGCAAAAAAAAATCACTGTACTCTTAACACTACCCAGGCAACTACTCCACAGAACAACTGGGAAGCTTTCAAGGCGGTACTGAGGGGTAAATGCATCCAACTTAATGCGGTCCTGAATAAGCAAAGAGCGAAGGAACGCTTATTGCTTGAAGAGGAACTCGAGATTGTAGATAAAGCACATAAGGAAACTCCCACTCGAGTGCTAGAGCGATAGCTTACCATGTTAAGGGGTAAACTACGCACCATCTACTATAACAGAGCAGAATACACAATGCTGAAATTGCGACAGACATCATATTCTCAGGTGGATAAAGTGGGGTCTCACTTAGCACGACAGCTGCGGGTGAAGAGGGAGCGAGAATTTATCGGAGGTATCTTAGTTGGGGCGGGACATCTCACTCACGCGAATGACATTAAAGCCAACATATTTGGCAAATTTTAGGGGGAAGCCTATTGCGGTGTTCCCCCCGATACACCCCTACAAAATCAATACCTGGATTTTGTAGATCTGCCTCACATATCCGTGGCACTCGCAGAGGCGCTGGATGAGCCAACGAGGAGATCCGAGGTATACGTTTTGGAGGCACAGAACATAAAGCGTCCCTTTTCGCGTATAACATCTTGCTCACGCTCACGGAGCTGGCCTCTTCCCTCCGGGCGGTGCAGGAGGAATTGAGGAACTTTGAACTAGTAGCTGGTTTTAAAGTGAACTTATTCAAATCCTCCATACTAAACCTCACAATCTCCGACGCGGAGGCAACGAGACTGCAGGGTCAAAAAACCTTTCAATGGGCTAAACACTCCCATTTATACCTGGGCGTACATCTAACCCCTAATCTCAAAGACCTATACAAGGCTAATTACCCCCCTCTAGAGACGCAACTTCAACAGGATTTTAAGAGATTGAAACCTCTTTATATCTCCTGAATTGGGCGGATCAATGCAGTCAAAATGACGTTCTTGCCAAGGCTCCTTTATTTATTTCAGGTTCTTCCCATTGAACTTGACCAGGGTCTTTTACCACGCCTGCGCTCGCTTGTCACTAGATTCACTTGGCATGGGGGAAGGGCGCGCATCCCATTTCATGTCCTGCGCCGCTCAAAGAAAGAAGGGGGGATGGCACTGCCAGACTTTCAATTATATTGCCAGGCAGCACAACTATGGGTGGTGATTGAATGGACCCTTAGAGTCCGATAAGCACTGGTTCCACATGGACAGGACAATCGTGGGGCGAACGATATGGGACGTCCTGTGGAAGCAGAAGGCAGACAGGCCGTCAAACGCATACCTAAGCACGCCGACGCGTACCACACACACAGTCTGGGACCAGGTCACGAGGAGGGAAGGTTGGACATCTTTCCCCTCCCCATAAACCCCAATTCACTTTAACCTGGCATGTCCGCCATCACTGCGCGAAGGGCCCTTTGACTGTTGGAGGGAAGGAGGTTGCTTAAAACTTTCGGATTTATTCCACAACTTTGATATTTTGACATTCGAATTCCAGGTGGCACACAGCGAGCATTATCACTTTATCCAACTTAAGCATTGGGTCACATTCCCGCACATAAGAGAAACAGCCACCAGGGAACTCACTATATGCCATGCTCTTAGCTACCGTGCACCCCCCAGGGACGCGCTACATGTCCTTTTAGGAACAGGTGCTGGGAAGGGGGGTCTCTGACGAGAAATGATAACATATCTGGGGCGATATGGCCAAGAATAACCACTCCGTTGCTTTGAGGGAGGCGCACTACAAGACACTCCTGGACTGGTACCTCTACCCCATTAAACTCAAACAGATTTTCCCTGACACCTCAGATCTCTGCTGGCGGGGCTGCAGTGTACAAGGGGATTTCCGCCACATCTGGTGGGACTGCCTCAGTATTAGGCCGTTTTGGGAGGAAATTCTTTCACATATCAAGGGCATGCGGGGGTATCCCATCCGACAACTATAGAAGGGTCACTACTGGGTTTTATGGATCCTGCCTTGGAACACCAAACAAAGCTGACAAGGCTATAATGTAGGCCTGTTTGAGGGCAGAAAAACTCACGATAGCAGCTGCTTGGAAAATGAACGATGCTCCAGTGATATCATTATGGCACGCCGCCTGTGAAGAATCCTATCTATGGAACTCCTTGCTGATATCTTCTGGGACGACTATAAGAATTTTGAATATAAATGGGACCCATTGGTAACTTTCTTGTCCTGTGGCTTGCCCTCAGCAGTGTGCCCACCCTTCTTAAGGGCGATGCATCTTTTTTAGTTTTAATCTCTCCAACGAGGGTCGGTTGATACACTCATCACCCCCTTCAGAGCTGTAGCCCTATGTATACTGCCTCATTTCTTAGACACGCCTGCGATATCTGCTCTTTCTGATACCAATCCACCACCACCGGAGGAGGGGAGGAGGTAAGGTTGGGGCGATTGATTTTGTTTCTTTCTTCTTTTTCTGTTTAAGGGGTTACCCTTACAGTTGAATGTTTAAAATCAGACTACATCTTCTTTGGCTACAGGGGGCTTGTAATAGACCTTGTGACACGTTAATCTGGACTATAATTATCCGAATGTCTGGACCCAGGGTCCTGCGCACTCTCCTGTATGCTTGTTGTAACATTTTCTCGTGATGCTGAATAATAAAAATAATTTTGACAAAAAAAGGGGGATGCAGGCTGCCCTGTTAACTATGGGCCTAATAGATAACCTTCAAAATGTTTTTTCCAAGCAAGATAAGTTGCAAACCGGGATCGAGAAAGAGCAGATCCTGTTGCCCCTGCAGGCGGGGCTCTGCGCGAAAACCAGTACCCTAGATCAGGTGTTTAAGTTCTCCCTCCTTTATTGGAAGCTTGTTTTATTGACCAAACAAACTATACGTAGCTTTTGTTGATCTTTGCGCAGCATTCAACCTGATCCCCACGGTGATCTAGAGAGAGTATTACCTATCATGGGTGCCCCTAGCGATCTTATTAATATTTTAATCGGATTACATGAAAGGAATTATGCTCAAGTCCAGTAGGGAGAGAAGGGAGAATTGACGAATCGTATCCCAATATTATGCGGAGTGCAGCATGCAAATGACTGAAATAAAAGATAGAAGGATTTCTACGTTTTTTGTGGACAGGAGAAATATTATTATTACATGTATGACAAAAGTATATTATACATTTTTTTATAATGTGCACAGCTACCCCAGGGGCTTCCCTGCACTGGGGGGGGGTAGGTGTGCACATGTGCACAGATGGGAATGGTAGGTGGAAGCATCAGCTCTAATGAAGTCAGGTCTTCAAGCCCTTGCAGAAAGTAAGTAGTGACATCAAGTTTCTTAATCTCTCTGGAAGGGAGTTCTGTCATTTTGGGCCTAAGTAAGCAAAGGAGCTCCCCTTATTACGAGCCAAACGGAACCTAGGAACACTAAACAAAGCTTGGTGCAAAGATTGCAGAGGTCCGGTGGGTTGTTAAGCCATCACCAAAATCCTGAATGTAACGCGGTCCTAGACCAGCTTTAGCCTTGAACATGTGCTTTGAATTTAATACATTTATAAATCGCAAGCCAATGCAATTTATGAAGGAGATGAGAGGCTGAGGCAGATTTTAGCAGCCGGAATAAAAGCCTAGCAGCCGCATTCTACATATTTTGCAGCTGGCGTATAGTTGCCTTATCGGTTCCAAATACAGCTTATTGCCATAATACAACCTTGATAAAATAAGGGCCTGAATCACAGTTTTCTGGCTGAAACAGGGATCATCCGGATGATCCCTTTCAGCCAATTGAGCACTACAAAACAGGTAGCCATCAACTTGGCCACCTGAGGCTTCATTGTTAACCTAGCATCCAGAAGAAAGCCCAGATTTTTAATCTTCTGAGATGGAGGAAGTAGAGTCCCTAGGGATTCAGGCCACTGTTGTGGGCCCTAGAGGAAAGAGTTGTTGTCCAGAACCATGACTTCAATTTTACCACCATTGAGCTTGAGCAAGTTTTTACAAATCCATGAGGAGATACAGCTCAAGCCCAAGTTAAGATCCTAAGGTCCATGTGTCTGTGCAGATGACAAGGTAAAGATGATCTGTGTATCATCTGCACAAAAGAAGAGAGTCAGGCTGCAACTCTCTACTACATCAGCCAAAGGGTGTACGTAAATGTTAAACAGCATGGGGCTTAACATTGAGCCCTGAGGGACTCCTGAGGTTAGCGCATGTGGTCTGGAACTAGTGCTGGTATAAAAGACTTGAAATAATTGATCTTTAAAATAAATATATAATCCAAGCCAGAGCCGAGCCTTCAAGCCCGAGTGACAACAATCTTTCCACCCGGATGGAATGAGACACAGTATCAAAGGTCACACTAAGGTCTAATAAAATAAGTGCAGCCTTACGGCCCTCATCAAGGGGCTGCTTCAAGTGCTCACGTACGCCCAAAAGGCGGACTCAGTGCAGTGTCCAGCTCTGAAGCCTGTTTACTAGGAGTGAAGAACATTTTTAGACTCCACAAACGAGGTAAGTTGAAAATTATTTTTTTTTAAAAATGTATTTAACATGTTTTATATAGCGCTAGCTGGACCCGGGGGTATCAGAGCGCTTTACAGGAGTAGACACTGCAATATGTGGAATCTAACAATGAGGTAGTATTCAAAACACACCGGTATACAGCTTAATAAATATATTGCACAGTCAAAATAAGAAAAGGAGGGAGCAGGGTGTGGGAGTGGGGGGGGGGATACTTAAGGCAAACATCATATAGCTATACATAGACAGGATTAATTGAAAGTAGCAGGTTAACAAAGAGGTAGGATAAAAAAGAAACCCAAACAGGGAAGTCAAACCAGCTTTGTGATTCACATCGTCATGTTGCAAAGGTACAACAATTGAGAGAGGGGTTGCCTGCTAGTCCAGAGATTATTTGCATATCTTTGGGGGAACGAATGGAGGGGGGAGGGGTAGGAGTAGGGTGGTGGGCTATGTTGAAGGGGGGGAGAGTATTCCATCATATCAGGTGGAAGGGGCAAGTCCTATAGGGAGGACAGGAGGGAGCATTTGTCGGGAGAGGGAAGCAGAGAGAGGAGAGGGAGAGCAATAGGAGGCTGGGGAGGGAATGAGCGCCAAGGGACGGATTTAAGGACCCCAGTATTTGTTCAGCAGGAGAACTTTGAGGTCTTTTTTTAAGCTGGCGTAAGAGGGGTTGCAACGAAGATCTTTGGGGAGGGTGTTCCAGATGTACGGAGTGTTCCCGGAGAAGGAGCGAGATTGTGGGGTTTTCTTGTTAAATAGCGGAGGTATAAGAGTGAGGGTGTTGGAGCTCCTCAGTGATCTAGAGCTGCCGGCTATGGAGTTTGTCTGTGAGGTACTGTGGGGAGCTTTGATGCAGAGCTTTGTGCGGAATGCACGCTGTCTTGTATGCGATTCTTCCTTCAATGGGCAGCCACTTGAGGGCTTTAAGGGCGGGGGAGATATGGTCAAACAATTTAAGGTCGTTAATGAGCCTAGCGGCTAGGTTAAGAACCTATTTGATAGGAGCGAGGTGTATTTTAGGAGTTCCATTGAGTATGGCATTCCCATAATCAATTTTTGACAGAACCAGAGATTGGACAACTAATTTGAAGTCATCAGAAGGAATTAATGGTTTTATTTTCTTTAAGTGCAGGAGTGTGTAGAGAGCGCTTTTGGCTGAGTTTTTAATATGGGGGATAAGAGAAAGCTTCAGGTCGAGGTTAAAGCCAATTGATTTGACAGAGTTGGATATGGTGAGGGAGCAGTTGAGTGCAGTGAGGTCCGAGATCCAGGAGAATGGGGAGAGAGTTGTTCTTAGGGGAGAAAAGAATGATTTCGGTCTTTTTTGGGTTGACCTTGAGGTGGTTGCAGTGGAACCAGGATTGAATTTTACTCAAGGTGTCATTGAGGTGAAGGACATCAGAGCGGGATTGGATTTTATAGTAAATGTGGGTGTCATCAGCGTATAGGTGGTAGTTAATTCCTGCTTGTTTAAGGATGAGGGTGAGGAGTTCCATGAAGAGGTTAAACAGAGAGAAGGGGGGGAGGATGGAACCTTGGGGACCCCTAGGGAGATGAGCAGCGGTTCAGAACGGCAGTTAAGGATTTTAATTTGCTGGGTTCTGTGTTGGAAGAAGGAGGTGAACCATTTAGGGACAGAGCTGTTTAAGCCAAAACGATCTTTAAGTGTGTTAAGTACGGTAGAGTGATTTACAGTATCAAAGGCAGCGGAGAGATCAAGGAGAATGAGTAGGGAGGAATCACCATTGTCGAGGGCGAGTTGGATATCATCAATTATGTTTAGCATTGCTGTTTCTGTACTACAGCCCTTTCATGATGCCAGATTGGAACAAGTCTAAGAGATTGAATGAATCAATATGCTTATCTAGTTGTAACTGGGGTCCTTCCGCAGGATTTTTGAGGATGGGAGTGATGTGACCTAATTGGAGGGAAGCAGGTACACAACCAGAGGTGAAGGAGGAGTTGATGATGGAGGTCCAATAGGGGGTAATGATATGTTTAAGGTCTTGGACGAGGTTGGAAGGCAGTGGGTCATTAGTGTGTGAAGATGGTTTCAGTTTAGAAATGACGTTAAGGACATCCAGTTCTGTGACAGGGTGAAAGTCATGCCAAGAAGCATTGTTTTTTAGATCCAGAGTGATGTGGCCGGGTTTGAGAATCGGGACTGTGAGAAGTTGGCCTGATATATGATGTTTCCAATTCTGGAACCACCTTGTATCAGTCCAAACAACCCTTATGATGATTGGTTGTAAGTCAACCTTATAGATCAGTTATCCTAGTGGTAACGTGAACAAAGCAGTCTTAGGCTAAACTCTGAAAGGCATGTGAAGCCAGCTGTATTACCATACGCAACCCCCTTGAATACCAAATGAAAGGACACCACACAGATATATATATATTGAAAATATATATAGATTTATTAACTACAAATATCCCCTGGACTCTTTATGAGCACAGAAGCACAAGCGTTAAACACAAGACAGTTTAAAATACACAAAAGTTGCACAATATGGATGAGCCCTAGGGGCCACCTAAACCATATACTAAGAAAGTGGTATAAGAGATACCAATCTAAAAAGAAACAGGCCTAGGGCCTTGGGAATCGCTGGCGCTGTTCGGGACTAGCAGTGACTAAGTCGGGAAAGGCCAGCGGGACTCGGGTGCAGTGTTTAAAGTGCACAAACTCACCAATGCAAAGTCTATGGTGCGTAAAAAGTACAAAGTTAGTTAGTTCGGAACCTTCCGAGTGACCTAGAAAGCTGAAACTTGAGACACAAGCCCTACAGATGTGTACCAGTGTAGGAACACCGGCGGAGCTGAGTTACCTCACCCACAGGAAGCGGGTGTATAGGGTTGAAGTAGTGTCGGGTTTCGTCACGCTGGTCGATGGTGCTTGGAGCTGAAGATGCTGCAGGCGGCTTGATGTGAAGAGTTCCGGTGGATCCAAGGGTGGATCTGAAGTTGTGAAGACCTGAAAGCAGAGGGGACAATGTTCAAAGTCACTAGCCAGTGACTACCGTGGAACCAGATTGGAACCAGGCGATGCCGGGTGCAAACAGGCGTTGAGGTGTAGCTTTTCTCTGCAGCCACGTGGACACCGGGGGTCGAGGACGTCCAGGAGTCGGTCACGAGCTGTCCCACGCAGGCTTCTCGCTGTTGGCGGTGTCGGCAACTTGATCGGAGCAAACAGGCCTTGGCTAATGCAAGCCACGCAGGAATCGAAAAAGGCTTACCCCTCGGACCAGCAAGGCCTTTTACAGGAGCGAGGCCAAGTCTCGAGCAACCAGACCCGCAGTGTAGTTCTTCGGTTTCGTCGCCAAGATGGCCGCTGACCACGTGGCTAGTGGCCGGGATGGCGCGTCGAGTGGCACAATGCAAAAGGGCCCCACGCAGATCGTGGAGATGCTGGGGGGCTGATCTTCGGTGCAAGGGCTGCTCAGTGGTGGGGGTTCTCAGTCCCCAAAGCACAACGTCGAGGATGCCTCTGATGCTGCGCAGTCAGCTCTTCGGGTGTCTTCCAAGATGTCCGTTCCCACGTCTCTCGGTGCCTCCACGGGTCCCTTCTTTGCAGGGACTGTGGATGGGGCTGTGAGAAGTCTGGGAGTCTGGGTCTTGTCAGGCTCTGGGCTCGGGCTCCGGGCGGGAGGCGGCGGCAAGGCAGACGTCGATTCGCTGGTTGGTACCTGTATTCACAGGGTGGCCACTCCTAGGCCACAAGAGAGATTCTCTTCAGTCTTCTGTGCAGCAGAATGTCGAAGTCCAGTCGTCTTCTTCGTGTAAAGTTGATTTCAGGATGATCTGCTGTGCAATGGCACTGCTCCCACTCTTATTCCCAATCTGAAGGGTGGATCACCTACTAGGTCCCTCCTCTGGGTGGGACCAGGAAGGGGGGCGGTTACACCCCCTTTCCTTTGTCCAGCTCCTCGCCAGGCTTGGGTCTGGAAAGTCCCAGGACCGGTTTGGACTGGCTTATGCACGGGGACACCTTGTGTGCCCCGGGCATGTCTGATTCTATTCAGCCCTGTCCTACCCAATACACAAAACCCTGTCTGGGGTGGTGCTTGCACCTTCCAAGGCAGGAAACCCTTTGTCCAAGCCTCCCTCGCTGGAAGGACTCCCAGCAGCAGGAGGTCAGACTTGTGTCTGTAGTGGCAGCATCCATTTTGTGATGCTGAGGCTCTGGTTACCTTTAACCGGGGTTAAGGCTACACACATGTCGTGCCCCTCTAGAAGGGTGGAATGCTATCCCCGTCGACAGAACTGTCGAGGGGATAGTATTCCAAATCGTATGACACCTTACTCTACATGTTTTGATAAAGCCAAACCAAAGTTAGCTTATAACCGCGAGGATTATAATGCACTTAAGAGTATATGGTATGGCAATATCCCGGAACAGCTAAGGGAGTGGTTCCCGACAGCTGCAGACAGGCTCAGCTCATGCTAGAGCACCATCTCACATATTTCCAAGCACTCTGCCTCCAGGATTGAAGAGGCCTTCCATAGGAGTGGCTGATAGGAACATATGTGTCCAGTTAAGGTTAGATATAGGGATACTATATCTAAGTAAGAGGTGATTACACCAACTTACCCCAGCTGAGTGGCAAATATGGAGGCCAGGCCAGGGGTGGCACAATACATGCTGCAGCCCCTGGTAGGCCTTGGAAACACCTATACCCTGGGTACCTAGGGTACACTGTTACAGGGACCAATAAGGTGAACCAGTTCCAATTCGTAATGCACATTGGCTTAAGTCATAAACCAGTGAAGCAAAAAGCAGAAATTTGGGGTGACCATAGGATAGCAGACCCTACTCTCCTACAGGAACAATGAGAGGGAGTGATAAGGGTTCAAGAGGGGGCGTAGCGGGTGTCGGACAGTTAGAGGAAGTGTCTAAGGGGGGGGGGGGGGATTAAGGAGGGGAGTTAGGGCGAAGGACTGATCTATTTTGGAGATTTTTTCTAGGAAGTAGTTGGCGATTTCCTCGCATCTCTCAGTGGAGGCGATTACCTTTTGGGGAGCAGAGGAGGTTTGGTTTTTCCTAATGGTGAAGAGTTCCTTAGGTCTGTTTTTGGCCCGATCAAGTTGTGAGCGGAAGAATGATGTCTTAGCATTGAGGATGTGTTTTTTATAGTTGGATCTGACAGATCTGAGGAGTGAGAGGTTAAAGGGGGAGGGATTTTGCCTCAAATGCGTTCAGTAGATCTGAGATTGCGACGCTCATTGTTGAGATCTGGGTTAAACCAGGAATTGGTGGAGCTTTTCAGTCATTTTAGTTTGGTCGGTGCGATTTGATCAAGAACCTCAATAATGGATTTATTAAAGTGTACGGTGAGGTCATTGGCATTTTGAGAGGGAGGGGAGAGTTGAAGTTGAGCTTTGACTTCGGCCTCCAGTTCGCCCAGAGTAATAAGGTGAAGATTTCTGGTAAGTTTCATCTGTTTGATGGATTTGGGTGGGGGAGGAGGAACAGTGTTCGAGATCTTGAAAAGGATGAGGTGGTGGTCAGACCAGTCATTGGGAACTATGGAGGAAAGGGAGGCCAACTCATTGTTAGTTATGATGACGTCGAGAGTGGCTCCTTTAGAGTGAGTGCGTGAGTGGCATAGTTGTTTTAAGGTATTGATGTCGAGAAGATCAGCTAGGAGGTTAACCATAGGATCTTCTTTTTTGTTCCAATGGAGGTTAAAATCCCAGAGGAAGAGGTTTCTGGAGTCGGAAAGTGAGGATTGTGTGAGAAGGTCAGATAATTCTTCCACAAAAGGAAGAGGGTTACTGGGCGGATGATAGGTGTTATGTAATCTAATTGGAGGGGGGCCATGTATTTTAAGTTCAGCTCCGAGATATTCAAAAGTAGAAGGATAGAGGGTGCGCACAGGGGAGTGTTGGAGTTAATTTTTATAGATTATAGCTAGCCCGCCACCAGTTTTAATAGGCCTATCTTTTCGGAGGATGGAGTAGCCGGGGGGAGAGTATGTCAAGAATGGAAGAGGAGTGATCTTTCATCCAAGTTTCGGTAAGAAAGGCAATGTCAATGGATTCGCTAAGTATGGTTTCTGAGATTTCAATAGCATGTTGGACCGCCGATCGGCAGTTTACCAGCATGCAAGACAAGGGTATTGGGTTGGTTGCAGGGGTAGGGCAGGGTCGTATTGAGGTAAGTTGTGGGGGAAGTCTAGGAGAGGTTGGAGAAGATGGGATTCTGTTAGTCCCAAGAATCACAGGGATAGGAGCTTGTGGGATCAAAGGGTCAGTGTTAAAAGAGCATGGGGAATAAGGATTAAATGAGTCAGGGCAGTTAGAGGCAGGGAGGGGGTTTGGGGCCTGTAGGGTTCTAAGAGTATCGTTAGCGAGGGGGGATATATCCTATAGCTGGGTGACTGAGGCGTTGCTTTGATCCGTGCATAGGGAACTAGCAGGATTGGGGCGGTTGAGTGAGGATAGGAAATTGACGTCTTTTCTGAGAGAGGTGAATTCCAACGACAGGTTCGCGAGAATGAGTTCTATGTTAAGTAGCGTCTGGGGAATGAGGGAGAAGGGGAAGGAGGGTGGGAATTCAGGAGGACTAGGAGGTAGTTCAGAGTTAGTTGAGACAAGGGGTCTGGGGAGTGGGAGGGGGGGTGAATAGGGGGCTTCACTTTAGAAGTTGAGGGGAGGGAAGAGAAATTGGACGAAAGATCGTCAAATCAGACTAATCCAGATTAGTTTTTTTCAGAAGTAGGAGAACCGTTGCGTGCTTCCACCTTTGAGGTACAAACCCCTCACATAGAGAGGAATTGAGAAGATCATTACCATTAATAACAGGCTTGGCTCCAAAAACACCAGAGCATGCTAAGCGGTAAGGGATCCAGTGGGGATCCTGATTGAATTGATTGTAGTATGGTCTTAAGTTACAATATCTATAAGGGACCAAGTCCTATTTTAGATGTAGAAGCGCAATTGGTCGAAATACCAATGTCACCTTCTTGAATTAAATTCCGAGTATCACTATCTACATTAGGGTCACTAGAAGGTTTTCCATTCATACAGTCTTTTGCTAATAGGGAATGAATGTTTTCCACTTTTTGAGGAAAAAAGAGAGCTAACTCCTCGCATTGAATCTGAGACAGAGGAGGTAAAGAAGTCAAGTTACTGGAGTCTGAAAGTTCCTTAACCACTTTGAAACATGTTTTAGGGCAATTTTGAGCCCTTGCGATTTTGTAAAAATAAAACCTTGATCATCAGCTTTACAGAGTCCATGATACTTTTTGTGTGCTACTTTGTAGTAGGATTTATCCTCCTCCATACTTCCTCCAGACTCTTTCTAAGATCCTACAATGCCTTTTCTTATTTCCTTGTGTTTCAATAAGCCAGGGAGCCAGTGGATAGGACCTCCCAGGACGTTTTACTGTGGTAGGTAGAATTTTCTCCTCTGCCTCCATGAGCCAATTGTGAATCAAATCCTGATCCACGTGTCACTTGTTTTAAAGCTGGCCTAGTGCTCAGAAGTTGCTCATTTAAAGCTGTTTAAACTTAAACTTTAAATTTTAACCAACTCCTAAATTTAGAAGCATACTTAGGTTGTGTTAAGGAGCAAATTGGAACTACAACACTGAATGGTTCAGCAAAGTGGTTGGATGAACATTAGAAGGCATTTAAGTGGATTATAGACATTGTGGAGAAGCAAACTGATAAGTTACTTATACTGAGCATATTGCAGTGACATCGCAGCACCTATCAAAGTTAATTTCCTGATACATGGAGAAAATGTAAGAGTAATGTAGAAAATGCAAAGTGTTATGCTGAATTGCAAATGTGGGAGAAACACCTCCAGAGGGTGTGGTCAGTTTCTCGGTGCTACACTCACCATCATGTCTACCTATTCATAAAACGCTCTACTTGGATTTTCTTTTAAAGTTCTCCCCCAATCTTGATGTGACGCAATCTTATGATTGTGCTGATGTGTGAACTATATGCGAAGATATCCAAATGCTGGTATCTCTGAGTGGAGAGTCCTGTGACAATATTAAATTAGCATGCAATGTGCACTTGTTCAGCATTGGTTAAACAAATTAAATGACCCAGTCACTGCAAACACGGACCCGCAAATGTAAGATAACCTGTGCTTGAACAGTGAGGATCCAGTTTCAATGTATTTTTTATAGAAGAGGGCCCACCAGCCTAGTCAGAATAGGGCTTATACCTTTTTTGCCTGCATGATCACTAATAAGAGATTGTGATGTGCTTGACTTTACTTATCTTTGCTTCCGAGATATGCTCAATTTAAAGGCAGTTTTAAATTATGTTTGTATGATTTGTTGTTATTTTGTTTTGTAGTGTTTGGCTCTTAGAAACAAGGTTTTTCTGGCATCGTTGCACATTATAAATAGGGCTCCTGGTTTTATAGTATTTATTTTTTGGACATTTCTGTCTGTATTTATCCATATTTATTTTGGGTTTTGTAAAAAAATGGATATCAAATGAGTAGATTTCTACATTTATTTGACTGATAAATATGCACTCCTGCCTAAACGACTGACAGGTTTCAGGGATTTAAACACATTCAGATGATAAAATATTCTCTTATAAGAAAACATACACATTTTAATATCAAGGTTGGTCATATCTATTGCTGTTTAAGGCTCTTTACTAAAATTACTTTATTTTTTTAACCCCCTTACCTTTCGATCGACAGAGCAATTGGACTGGTAGTCATGATTGGCAGTATTTAGAATCACTCAAAATACAACCCAATTTCCGTTTTTATCTACATTTAAGAATAAATACAGACAGGAAAACAAATGGTTTTCTGTCCTTATTTATCAGTAAAAATCAGTAAAATCGGAAAATAGGGAGCCCTAATTATAAATAAATTCTCAAATGTTAAAAGCAAATATTTGTAAACGAATCCCTTAAAAAGTTCAACCATTTCCATTAATGTGGTAGGAACACAATGGAAATGCAGATTTTCTTTGATTAAAGGGTGTCTTCTGCGATTCAGCTGTCTGAGTTTACTTACATCGCAGATGTCCCTATTGTCTTAAATTCCCTTATTTCAATGACTAAAAGCTGGCCATCTGCCTCTGGAAAAGGATGAGCTTGTCGTTCTATTCTGCGTTTAAACAATTTAATGAAGATCCTTTGATAGAGAAGACAAAGTCGCTTATCTGTAAGACCAATTTTGCATCAAGGTGTTACATTCATAAATACGCCTCTTCCCTGCCAGGAGAAACCACATGAATGGAAGCTGACATCTAGATAAAAGAATATATATATCTTTCAGTCCATCTGCATGAACTAATACCATCAGAAAGAAGTAAACAGCTATTTATTGGTTTGCTGGATACTAGAATTGCAGAGGCTCCAGGGCAGCCTTGACCCGCATCTGAGTATTTTTGTGATAGACTGCATACCGATGAGAACATTTTTCTTTCTGTGCCTTTATTTGAAGAACAAGAGATGGTACAAGTAAGTAACATTTTTTTCAATGATCATTAATTGTGTTTTATTGTACTTTTTTTTGTTTTATTGTACTACCGATGTACTGCCATAGAAGCAGATACAAAACTACATTTTGTGATTTTTGTTCTTCTTTGGAACAGGTGATGCCAGTGATTATTTTAGAGAAATTGGCGGTTTGATGTTGATCAGTAACCTTGCTAAGTCAAGTGCATACAGCATAGTGAAAGAAGCAGCGCTATTCACTTTAGGGGCTTTAGCAGAGAGTAATGGTAATTATGATGTCCTTTCCATTCTTGTCTTTATTATGTTGCACTCTTGTAACCACCATTTTTGTATGTAATATTTGTGACTTCTTTGACAGTCATTTAGAATGCAATAGAATGTCATAAATGCTCAGTAATGTGGGTACCAGTCATTTTTATTGACTGAGAATTTGTGATAAATGTTGGCAGTGTTATTTGACAGGTAAAGGCTGTTACTGAACACACCATTGAAGATGGTAAATATACCAGATGCAGCCCCATTAGTTTTGCTGATTTTTACCACAGAAAAAATCTTAATTGCTTTTAGTTCTAGTTCTGCTTCATGGGAATATTCATTGTGGTCAAAAATCGAATAATTATCCTTTGCGTTTGATGACCTCGGAATACTCCTTCAATAATATGTCTTACATGTGTCCATAACTCAGCAGAAAGGCTGAAGCATCCAAAATAGCCATATGTTGCTGAGCACTTTCTGAAAACCTATCCTAGGCAGGGGTGGCTTGTGTTAGGGAAAAGAGGCAGGATGGAGGGGGTGGATAGGGGACAATGGAGAAAAATAAAACAAACTTACCTGCCGCCCTCCAGCATTGTGCTCTTCTGCTCTCTCCAGTGCAGGCAGGCAGGCACAGGCTTCCAGACTGCCTTGTGGACAACCCTGAAGCTGCTCTCATGCATAATAGCAGCTTTAGAATTGGCTAGCGCACCATGAATTTACACTCCCAGACTCCCTGTGCCTGCTCTATCCAACCTGGCAACGCAGCTCGGGTTGGAGAGATCTTCAGTGAACATGACGGTTTGGCACACTGATAACGGTCACAATAACCTCAAAGACCTGACAAAGAAGGGCACAAAATCTACACAGCTTCCTTTACGACACATGAAGGGGGAACATACAGTTCTATATCCTCAAACCCTCTGCTGGTTTCCAAAAATGTTTTACCAGTCTTATCCAGTTCCAACTGCCTCAAGATAATTCCTAAAAACAATTGTTTATTAGTCCCCGAAATGAGCGCTGGATTGAGTTAAGGCTAACAGTCCAGGGAGACGCGGTATAATTTCGGTAACTGAGTGAGCCAGATAGTGGGAGTTTTCACAGTTGGAAGACAACGCCCCCTCGACATGTTGGGAAGCTGATATGATTGACTCTGGCTGCCACATGTTACTCTTCACTTGAAAGTCCAGTGCGGTGAATGACAATCTCAAGCCTTGATGAAATTGCTGCAAAAACGAGAGGCATGAAAACATGTTGGCCCATTCTTAAATGGTCTACAACGTGCAATTTGGTTTTAATTTTGAGTAAAACTCATGATTTGGAATACAATTGAAGTTTGGGGTATATGTGAGCCTTAACTCAATTTTATATTTTAGGAATTTTTCCTTTTGCTCATCACGGGGTCTGTTCTATACATACATATTACTGTCTGCACCTCTTTCTTTTATACTGGACACGTTTTTTCAGTTTCTTTTTCACTGGTGAGAGAGATTCAGATGATGAGAAACGTGGGCAAACTGGTGAAAACCAACCAGTAGCTCCTCTGGTTAAGTGTACGTGAGGGACTCTCTCACCTTCACGCAATTTATTGTTTGCTTTCATACACTTTTCTATTAAGGGGTATGTCTGCACTGAGGGGACTGATAAACAATTGTTTTTAGGAATGGTCTTGGGGCAGTTGGGACTTGATAAGACTGGTAATAGAATTTTGGAAACCAGCAGAGGGTTTGAGGATATAGAACTGTGTGTTCCCCCCTTCCAGTGTCAGTGGAGGGCAACCTGATGAATTACCCTCTATAGCTCCTTATTGTAGTTAACACTGATAACAGTGCCTTATTTAATCAAGACAAGGGAACCCAAGGCGCAATATGCTAAGGACCATGGGTAGGTACTTTATTTCAAAGACAGGGGTCCTTAGACAAAGAAACATTTAAGGAGAATGAATATAGACCAAATGGAACTATATTTTTTGGGGGAATGTCCAGCCGGACAATTTATTACCCTAATACAAAATAGTCATAAAACAATAAAACACTGCGTGTGATAGAAGCGGGACACCAGCCGATGTCCGACTAACACACTGAGAGAACATAAACAAGGAGAAAGTAGTAGGCAATAACAGGTCATCTGATTATTGTGAATCATATAACAGACAATCTATAACATACACATATGCATGAAAAGTATATATCAACTATGCATTTTTTCTCTTGAGTTGTCAAATACTTATCGTCCATATCGGTACTCTGAAATACTTTACACATGTGCCTCTCGTAAAGTCTGACTGCTCTTTGCCACTCTACCTGGACTGAGCTAAGGATTTATTAGTGTGAATCCAAGGGCCATCCGTGGGTTAGTATGATACTATTACATGGTGGGGACTAACCCCCACACCGCATAATACTCCACATTCCTACTTTGGTATTACAGCAGTGGGGATTCTAAACCTGATTTTCACAGTACCATGGAATTTGCATCAGACATCCACTTAGTTGACTTTAATGTAAATAAAATAATTTTTTCAGAAATTTCTTGTTTTTTCTATTTGGATTGTTATGGCCCTGTGCAGACCCCATTCCATTAGTACACTTTTAAAGGCTTTGGTGAGTTAAGAAAAGTCTTAAAAGTTTCTCAAAATTTTTAAATAGGTCCCAACTACTAAGTAAAATAAGACACAATGGATGCTGGTCAGAATCTGGACCTGGCAGTCATCCCAGCCCTGAGGATCATGGATTTGAAGGGTTGTGCAAAGCAAGTGGCATTAGCTATATTCTAACAGCTAAAAAGGAGGACCTAGAGAGACTCCTCAGCTCCTATGACAAAGAGAGATTAAAGATGGAGGCATAAAAAAAAAAGACAGTGAAGAGGGTGACGATGCGCCCCTAGCCCAAATTGATAACTTTGAGGAAGAAGGTGAATAAGGTGAAGACCTCAACTCTCCACCCTTTCTCAGACCCCCTTCACCAGTAGGAATTGCAGAAGTTAATCTAGTCAAACAACCTCCCCCCCCCCCCCGGTAGGGTGGTAGGACCCTTGAGGACGAGCTTGACTAGCTTTCCATGGAGGAAAAAAAGTTTGAACTTGAGGGGAGGACACTAACCCTTGAAGAGAGAAGGGTTAAATTGGGCCTTAGCTGATGGCAGCAATAATAGTACCAGGAAGAATCCTTTGACCGTAAGATCTCTAAAGGGATTGTCCCTGCGTTTAGTGATGGTGATGACATCAATAAGTGGTGTGCCGCCCATTAGAGGGCCTGCAAAATGAAGAGGATAATACACCAGCACTGGGGCTCTCTACTTTGGAAGTTATTCTCAGTGACGGGCAGAGATAGGCTTCTGACCCTTAATGAAGAGGTAGCTTAGTCCTATCAGCATATGAAGGAGACCTTGATAGAAGTATTTGGACTCACTATAGAAGAGTACACAGGGTAAAGTTTGGAGACACCTACAAAGGTCAAAACCAAACTGTATAATTTAATTATGAAGGAGCACATTATTCCCCAGAAACTTTTCATAACATTTTTGTAGACATTGACATGCAGCAGTGGCAATAAACAGGCACCGTTCGCACACTGGCCAGTACACATACGGACATATTAGCCCTCAAGCAGCATTGCTCCCCCTCCAGTGATGTCCCATAATAAAAAATGCTAACGAAGCCAAAAGAAACAACATCACAGCACATCCCTCCACAGCACAACTGCCTACCCTGCCCTCTATACAACATGCACCCTACCACCCGAACTTTGCCCCCACCATCCCTTTTCCACCCTCGGGCATGCACCGAATGCACTAGTCTCGGCCTCTAGTGACCAAGTCGGTATGGGAATGGGTCTAAGTTTGTACCACAATAGGCATCCCAAAACTCCCATATAAGAAAATACTTTAGGAGACAGCCTCCGGCTGTATTAATCAGTCTTTCCAGCCTCATGCTGCAATTTAGACCTGCCTTCCAAACCTCAAGGGAGGGTGCTTTAGGATCTTTCCAAGCTCTCACTAATTTAGGAGCACATTTTATCTAATTGTACCACAGTGAAATTGCATCAGTATTTGTGGATTCTAAGTTGTCTTGTCCCAGAGAACTGGGAAAGATAGCTGACAAATGAGTCAGGACCAGGGAAAAAGGGTTCACAGACTGCTCAGCAGGGTAAGGAGGTGAGCAACAAACAAGATAAAAAGTAATTCTCTAAAGGCCCTCAAAATACTTTCAGAAGGGTGGGCCCTGAGACCTCTCCCAATCTAAAGGCATCAGGGTAGAAATTGTGATCCAGCAAAGACTTCTGGATTATGTCATGACTGTCATCAGGCAGGTCATAAGAAAGGAGATGCAGCATGCTCCACAAAGTCCCCCAGTGGTGAACAATTCAAGGGAATGTCTAGCATAAGATTAGGGATATTGGTATACTCTGGAGAGGCCATAGGCTACTTTGGTTTCCCTAGGTGGGGTGTACATTGAAGTCCTGGCTGTCTTACCTCCAAACTTGGAGAAGTATAGACAAAAGCCAAAGATCAATGGGACTGAGATTTAGGATCTGAGGAATACAGGTGCCAGTGTCACTATGGTTACAGCTAGACTGGTTTCATCGACCAAATGTTGCCTGGTGTCATTCACAAAGTTACCAGCGCTGACCACGAGACTAAGCTCCATACAGTGGCCTTGATAATTGTAGAATGAGGAGTGGTTACTGGCCCAAAGAAGGTGGTTGTGTCCCCTGCCATCCCAATGGAGTGTCTGTTGGGAAATGATGTTGAGACTTTTGCATGTGCTGAGGTGGAGAAGCTGCTTTATTTAAAAAGCAGTCCCAGACATGGTGGTCTGCTGAACCCAGCAGGCCACCATCCCTGGGAGGGCCTGTCATTCTCAATGGGCTCGCAAATTGTGAGAGGGTCATTAATATTCATGAGCCTTGCAAATTGCGACCCCATTGCGAATCGCATACAGTGTTAAACACACTGTTGTATATGCAAAAAATGACTCACAATTTGCGATGCGCTATTTTGCAGGTCGTACATCTGGCCCTTAGATCTTGAAACAGTGGACCAAGCGACCCAAAGCAAGAGAAAGGGCAAGACGTCTGCTAAGGCAGGTTCTGAGAGGTCACAGGACCAGGAGAGAGTTCTCCTGCGGGAGATGCCCTGGTGCCTGAGGAGGGACTGCATCTGAGGGAGTCTGGTCCAACTTGACAGAACATGAGTATCCCCCCGAGAGGGCATGTGCCAAGGGCAAATGCAGTGACCTACCCTTGAAGGTCTTAGGCTGCAAGCTGCAAGGCAAGAAGAGGAAGATGTCAGTGGTACGCACAGGGTCTGCTGTGAGGATTGGCTTCTGTACACTGAGGCCAGGGGCCCAAAAGCAAGGACAGACAGGAGAGTGGTGGTCTCCCAAATTTACAGAGAGATAATCCTTATTTTGGCCCATTACATCCCCTAGCTGGATATCTGTTACAAACCAAAACCTGGGAGAGGTTGGTTGCGCATCTTTGTTGGCCCCAGATGTCTGAAAAAGTGAAGGAGTTTTGTCGCTCCTGTGTGACTTGTCAAGCCAGTGGCAAGACAGTCACACAACCAAAGTCTCCCTTAATTACACTACCAGTGGTTTGCATTCCCTTTGAGACGGTAGGGGTTGACATTGTTGGTCCCTTTGACCCTCAAACCTCATCTGGGAATAGCTAATTTTCTAGTGGTTGGTAGTAGACCATGCAACCAGATACCCATAGGCAATTCCCATCAACTGCTCCTGCAGTAGCAAAGGCCCTCCTTGGCATCTTCTTTGGCAAGGTTGGGTTTCCTAAAGAGGTGGTCTCTGATAGAGGGACTAACTTAATGTCTCCATACCTAAAAGCTATGTGGGATGAATGTGGTGTGAGCTACAAATTCACTATCTCCATCACCCTCAGACAAATGGTTTAGTTGAAAGGTTCAACAAAACCATGAAAGGCATGATAATATGCCTCCCGAATAAACTCAGAAGGGGGTGGGATGTCCTGTTACCTATTACTATTTGCACACACAGAAATGCCACAAAAGGGGGTTGGATTCACCCCATTTGAACTTTTGTTTGACCATCCTGTAAAGGTCCATTGAGTCTTGTATGGAAAAGATGGGAGAGACCTCTCAAAGAACCCAAGCAGGACATGGTGGGCTATGTACTAGGCCTGCATTGTCGTATGGCAGAACATTTGAAAAGGGCAAGCAGGAACCTAGAAGTCAGTCAGGAGCTTATCAAGCACTTGAATGCTGAGTAAATTTAATTACCGGTATATTTAATTACCGCCTTGTCGGCGATTCACCTGATGGATAGTTATTCAGTTAATATATAACACGTCTGGGCACTGCTCATGGTTCCTCCAGGGGAGAGGGGAACTTGTAGTCACACTCACTCCAAAATTCTACCTAGGTAAGATACAGTCCCAGGCGGTGCAATGAATCAGGTTGGCATACAGAGGTAAAACTTTGGAATGAATGTCACTACAATTTCCCCTATATTTTTGCTCAGCATGCAAGTTTGTGTGCATAAAGTATAAAGAGCAGAAGTGGGCGCGTGGAGTTAGTTTCCCTATGAAAAGCCAATAGAGGCACAGCTAGAAAACATGTTGACTTTGTAGGAAAGCAGACTCATAATTTCTCCTTCACTACCTCCCCCTTTTTAAACATATCGTCTAGGGATTAGATTAAATTAGTCACACTCACTAGTCAGGTATTTTTAGACTTCACCCTACACTTAAACCACCCCATTTTGTAAACGTCGTCTTTATCATTATACAGCAAGTGCTCCCATGTAGTTCGTAGTTTGCAGCACGCCTCGTTCTGCAGCAGAATATGCAAATTAACAGGTATGAGCCCTTCAAATCGAAGAGCACCATCCAGTTTTTTTGCTGGAGGATGTTCTCGAGGCGATCAATCCCCTCCGTCTTGAAGTGAAGAGAAATCAAACACTTGTTGAACTCCCATAAATATTTCACTAGTCAGCGGCCTTTGTCTTTTTGTTTGCTCAAGAAATGTATTGCTGATGAAACTATGAGGGTGTGCCACAAAGCAAACTATCACTCCCTTCCTAACCACATCTAAGATTTCCCTGTCTTATCAGCTCATAAGCCTTCTTTGAGAAGAGGAATTGTTTAGGTTTCCGACTTTATCTTGATGATCCCCTAACAGTATGGAGAATCCATGCATTCCTGGTCAAAGCCTGCCTTCTGTAAAAGAACAAAGCTAGTCTCCTGCTCACCCATACATGGGAAGAAGGGATAAGACTTACCAGAATATTCTCCAATAGTGGTTGAGGAATCCCAATAGGAACCTCCGGAGACGCATCCTCTGGTGGCACCTCAGGAGGGGCAAAGAAATCTCTGAATCAGCTTTGGTCCTGTAGTCAACCCCTCTTATTGTTCTGTCTCCGTTGAGGACCTTGAATGGTGAAATGGTTGGCAGACCATCCGCTCTTTCTTTCAGCTCCTCTAAAACTATTTTGGCCAAAGATTTTCTTTATTGATTTTGGGGCCATGCCTAGCGATGCAAATGATGCGTACTTGCCAATTCTTTAAGAAAGAGTTCTTAAAAGAAGCCTCTTTGGCAGTGCTGAATTTGTAAAATAATATGTTTTCAAGGCTCTAGATATTTTTCAGGAGGCCACTGCAGCTTGCAACACATATGGTCACGTTCAGCTCTGCCAAACACCAATACCAGGACACACACACAGCTTTACATTTCTTCACTTTACAATTTAGGGTATACTAGGTGACCCAAAGATATAAGAATGGTATGAGCACTTTGATATTGTTATGTTTTAGTGCATATTTAAGTTTTTAAACACTTCCTTAGGTAAAAATAGACTGCCCCCATGTGGTGAACTGTCATAACTGCGTGTCGTGCAGGCAGCGGCAACATTTAAGCACTGCCCCCCTTCGGCAATGGGTTGAACCTCTGAGGAAGCCAGTTCCCACAACTTTGAGACATCTTTATTCAGCAAGAATCTGTGTGCCTTTTCACTGTTATCACACAGTTAGTGTTCCCTTTGAATATCATCGCCTTCCGGGCCCAGAGAGGATACCAAGAGAAACCTGGGAATCTGAGTGTGTTACTTCTTCTGCCAATTTCACAATATTCTTCCTGATGGGCTTAAGAGCACTGGAAACGGCCTTCTTAACTGAGGCGCCCAGCACCTTTAATATGTTACCATGAGATGAAACCCTGCACCTCCTCGTAGAACTCCTCTGAGTCCATCTGAATGATTGATTGATAAAAGCCCAAAACCCCGGGGCAGAGGTATGCTGGCAATTTGTAACTCACTGTGAGAATTAGAGGCATTAGAAGAGAGAAGTTAAGGGGAGGGATGCACCCCAAGAGGCTCACTTCACCCTTTCAGGTTCCAAGGGTTATTCAGCAGCAGCAGGCTGTGTCTGAACTCAAGTGCACTACATTTGAGAGTGCAATACTAGCCCTGCATTGCAAGGCATTGTGCTCCTCACTGTAGAAATTCTGTTCAGTGCAGGCTAAAAGAAGCCATAGCCTCTGTTCCCAGGCTGTCTCCCCCAGCTCCATACGTCTGGATTGGAAGAACACGTATTGCTCGGAGAGATTTGCGTTTTCTGATAGATACATCTGCCGTGTGGATTACTCACCTTGTGAATATCCCCCTTGCATCAGCAACATTCGGAAATTCTTTTGTAGCCTCGCGCCGACGTGGACTCGGACGTCACAGAGACACGACATCGCTCGCGACTCCGCTGACGTCACCGACGCCTACAATAGGCCCACGCCGGCGTGATGACATCAGTTCCCTTTTTTCCGCGTTGTCGACGCTAACGGTTTAACAGGTTACTCTGTAGCTTCTAGTATCCTATTACTTTGTTTCCTCGATTCTCCTTTCTCTGACCTTGTTGCTCGTTTGTCATGTCGACAAAGAAGACTGGGTTTAAGCCTTGTGGAGAATGTGGGAAGATGATGTCCGTTACGGACCCTCACCAAGACTGCATATGGTGCTTGAGCTCGGATCACGACGTTGAAGGTTGTTCATCGTGCCAGAAGATGAATCCGAAGGCTCTTCGAGAGCGGGAATCGAAGCTCCTGGTGGCCAAGCTTAAAGCAAGTAAGGTTAGAAAGTCTTCGAAGCGCTCGAAGAGATCGAAGTCGAGATCCAGGTCGAGGTCTCGTGAGGCGTCGGCCTCGAAGTCCTCGTCTGACCGTGCTTCCGGTTCTCGGAAAAAACATAAGAAGAGGAGGCATGAATCCCGTCATCATTCAGGGGATAAGTCTGGTTCAAGATCAAGGTCAACCAGGAGGGTGAAGTCGAAGGTGATTCCTCCACATGTGTCGGATCATGAAGGTGAGGCTTCGCCTTCGGAGTCGGTGGCCCATTCTCCGACTCCGGTTCCGGATCCGACTCCGGCTCCGTCTCCGGCTCATTCTCCGACTCCGGATGACGCCGATGGAGTTCCTGTGGAGGGGGAATTTTCGAATCCTGTTGAAGAGGCAGATTCAAACCTTCCTCGAAGTCATCCTGAGCATCCACCATTCCCGACACCAGGTCAGGACCCTTCTGCGTTTTTAAACGCGATGTATGGTGTTTTTTGAAGATCATGGTTCCCCTCTGGTGCGCCTTCGGGCCCCATGGGTCCTATGGCCTTTAATTTGGGTGTTCCTCACTCATATGCTCCGGCACCATTCATGCCGTATATGCCAACCCCTACTCCGCTGTGGCAGTTCCAAGCTCCACCAGGGTCGACGCCGGCATCGACGCCGGCATGCCCGAAGTCGACGACTCCGGCTCCGACGTCACCGGCTCCAAGCAAGTCCATGGATCCTCCTTCCAAGCCCTCGGATTCGGTTCCGAAGTCGGCTCCGGCGCCGTCAGATTCGGCTTTGGATTCGGCTGCACTTCGAGTCAAATTCAGGTCTCGAAGGGAAGCTCAACGTCTGCTTGAACAACAGAGGGTTGATGAGTCTTCTTCAGATATGGAGGAAGGCGAGCTGGATGCTGGCAGTTTCGACGACCTGGCAGAGGCAAGTGGTCTCGAGTTTTCCCCGGAGTGGTCTTTGCCTTCGGGTTCTGATACTCCCTCCAGGGATATTCAACCGTATCATGTTGTCATGAGGAAGGCAGCTGGACTTTTGGGTTTGTCTTTGCCTACTGTCGAATTTAAGTCGAATTTGCTGACTGAAGTTCTTCATTCTCCTAGTCAGGCTGTGGAGCCTTTGCTTCCATTTAATGAAGCTTTAAAGGAACCCATTATGGAGGTGTGGAAAAAGCCTTTCTCTGCTCCTGCAGTTTCCAATAACGTGGCTCGGAGATATAGGGTGGCTCCTGAGGACCCTGCATTCTTGTCGTCACACCCTTCTCCTGAGAGCTTGGTGATTCAGGCTGCATGTTCTAAAAAATCGATTGGGGCTTTTCCGCAGGTGCCTGGCGACAAAGAGGCCAAGAAACAGGACCAAATAGCTAAAAAGAACTTTTCTTCGGCTAGTATGGCACTGAAATCTACTAATGCCACTTGCCTTATGGGTAGATACATTCATGCTCTAATGGACTCTATGCGCACTTTGATCCCTAAGGTTCCAGAGGATAGCAGAAAAGACTTTGCGGAAGCATTGTCTGATTCTCAAGCTGCTGCCCGTCAAGTCATCCAAAGCGGGCTTGATACTGCGGATTCTGTGGCGAGGATCATGGGCACAGCGGTTGCCACTAGGCGTTCGGCTTGGTTGAAGTCATCCGATTTTTCAACTGATGTGCAGTCTGCTTTATTGGATTTGCCTTTCGATGGTGGGGGGCTCTTTGGAAGGAAAGCAGATGCGGCCTTGGAAAGATTCAAGGACAGCAGGGCGACGGCTAGATCTCTTGGTCTTCAGGTCAGAGGCTCTACGACCAGGAAATTTAGAGGTTTTGGCCGTTCCTTTCGTACATATAGACAAGGGCAGCAGCAGCAGCAGCAACAACAGCAGCAGCAGCAGAATACCCTGTATAGATCATACAGGGGGAAGCAGAGAGCACGTCCTCGGGGGCATCAGCCCAATTCCTCCTCTACCTCCACCAACCCCCCAGCCACAGATAAGCAGCCCTAGATCCGCCATTCAGGATCATGTAGGTCCGGTGGGGGGCCGGCTTACCCACTTTCTACGAGATTGGGAATCGGTTACATCAGATCTTTGGGTTCTCAATCTCGTGGAAAATGGGTATGCCCTTCCCTTTCGGGAATTCCCTCCCAATTACCCTCCTTGCCAAGGGTATTGCTCAGAGGAACATCTGTTTCTCCTTCAGGAGGAAGTCCAAACTTTATTGAAGAAAGGTGCGATAGAGGTGGTCCCAGAGCAGGAAAGGGGTCAGGGATGCTACTCCCGGTATTTCCTGATTCCCAAGAAGGATGGCAGGCTTCGTCCTATCCTGGATCTCAGGATCTTGAATTTTTACCTGAAGCAGGAGAAATTCAAGATGCTCACCCTTGCACAGGTTCTTCAGGCTCTGCTGGAAGAGGACTGGATGGTGTTGCTCGACTTGCAGGATGCGTATTTCCACATCCCCATCCTGAAGTCGCACAGGAAGTATCTCCTTTTTACGGTGGGATCGCAGCACTATCAGTTTGCGGTCCTTCCGTTTGGACTTACTACTGCACCTCGGGTCTTCACCAAGGTGATGGCAGTGGTGGCGGCGCATCTCAGAAGTTCGGGGATTCCTGTATTCCCCTATCTGGACGACTGGCTGATCAAAGCGGAGTCGTCGGAGATTGTGCTTCATCATCTGCGGGAGACAACCCAGTTGTTGTACAGGTTGGGTTTCTCGATAAATGTACCCAAATCTCACCTGGTGCCCTCCCAGCGCAACCTGTTCATAGGTGCTGTACTGGACACTACTGTATGTCGTGCATTCCCTCCGCCTCAAAGGATTCGCGACATACAGGATATGATTCCTTTATTCTACAATGGAGCGGTTGTTCCGGTCCTGAAGGTCCTTCGCCTGCTCGGTCTGATGGCTTCTTGCATTCTCCTGGTCAACCATGCACGCTGGCACATGAGGGCACTCCAGTGGTGCCTCCGCAGGCAGTGGTATCAGCACAACGGAGATCTCAGGGAGTCTGTGAGGATCTCCAGAGAAGCTGCAGCGGATCTCTCTTGGTGGGGCGTGGAAGGCAACCTGTCTCAAGGGAAGCCTTTTCATCTGCCTCCTCCGGTGGCCACGGTAATTTCGGATGCATCCACTCTAGGGTGGGGTGCTCATCTGGGGGATCTGGAGGTCAAGGGTCTTTGGTCTCCAGAGGAAAGGTTGCTTCACATCAACCTTCTAGAGTTGCGGGCGATTCGTTTAGCGCTCAAGGCCTTCCTCCCTTCCCTTCGCGGTCGGTCAGTTCAAGTCCTGACGGACAACACGACCGCGATGTGGTACTTCAACAAACAGGGAGGAGTAGGGTCGCAGTGTCTCTGCAGAGAGGCACTGCGTCTCTGGTCCTGGGTTCAGGACCATCAGATTTGTCTGATGGCAAATCATCTGGCCGGGGTTCTGAACGTTCGGGCAGACGGTCTCAGTCGGCAGTTCTCTGCCGACCACGAGTGGAGGCTTCACCCGGAGGTGGTTCACAGCATCTTTCAGGTGTGGGGGACTCCTCGGGTGGACCTGTTTGCCACTCGCGAGAATGCTCACTGCCCGTCATTCTGCAGTCTCCAGTATCCGATGCAAGGAGCCTTGGGGGACGCGTTTCAGTTGAGCTGGGGAGGTCAGCTCCTTTACGCGTTCCCTCCCATACCCTTGATTCCTCGGGCTCTGAGGAAGATTCGCCAAGACCGGGCCCAAGTTATATTGGTCGCCCCGATTGGCCAAGAAGGGTGTGGTATTCAGATCTTCTCCACCTCTCCTCTCACCGGCCGCTCCGTCTCCCTCTCAGGGCAGACCTCCTCTCTCAGATGGAGGGGCAGGTTCTACACCCCCACCTCCAGACATTACACCTTCATGCCTGGAGATTGAGCGGGGCAACCTGAATTCCTTTTCCCTCCCGCCTGACGTTGTGGATGCCATCTTGTCCGCCAGGCGTGACTCCACTAAGTCCATCTATTCTTATAGATGGTCGAAATTTGTTGGGTGGTGTAGGGAGAAGTCTATTGACCCTGTGAGAGCCCATTTATCTGATATACTACAGTTTGCTCTTTCTCTGGCGCAATAGGGGCTTGCTGTTGCTACTGTGAAGGGCTACCTTTCGGCGCTGTCAGCTTTTCTCTGCTTGCCTGACCAGCCGTCTCTGTTTAAGTCTCCCGTGGTCTTGAGATTTTTGAAGGGCCTCACGAATGAGTTCCCTCCTTCACCTTTTATTGTGCCTCAGTGGGATTTAAATCTTGTTTTAACCTTTCTGATGGGTGCTCCATTTGAGCCTCTTCACAAATGTCCCATGAGGCTTCTTACCTTTAAAACAGTCTGCCTCGTTGCAATAACCTCGGCAAGGAGGGTAAGTGAGCTTCAAGCTCTGAGCTCTAAGCCCCCTTTCCTGACCATCCATGCTGATCGAATGGTTCTCAGGACCAGGGCTGCTTTTCTGCCTAAGGTGGTGACTCCCTTTCATTTGAGTCAGTCCATTACCCTACCTTCCTTTTATCCTCCCCCTCACCCTTCTAAGGAGGAAGAGAGACTGCACCGCCTGGACCCTAAGAGGGCGGTTTCCTTTTACTTGGACAGATCCAAGGATTTTCGTTTGGAGGACCAGCTCTTCGTTGGGTTTGCTGGTTGCAAGAAGGGAAGAGCGGTCCATAAAAGAACCTTATCGAGATGGATCGTTCTCTGCATTAAGATCTGCTACTCTTTGGCCGGTAAGGAACCTCCAGAGGGTATAAGGGCTCATTCTACAAGAGCTAAGTCTTCGACCTCTGCGTTGGCTAGAGGTGTGCCTGTAGAAGATATTTGTAGAGCGGCAACTTGGTCTTCCCTCCACACTTTCGCAAAGCATTACTGCTTGGATTCCGAAGTCAGGAGGGACGGCCATTTTGCGCGCTCTGTCCTTCAGGATTTCCTGGTTTAGAAGAGTGGACACCCTCCTCCGGGAGTGGGGACTGCTGTGGGACTCTATTCACAAGGTGAGGAATCCACACGGCAGATGTATCTATCAGAAGAACAAGTTACTTACCTTCGGTAACGCTTTTTCTGGTAGATACAATATCTGCCTGTGGATTCCTCACTGACCCACCCGCCTCCCCGTTGTCCACTCTTCTATGCCAGAGTAATTGTACTGTAATGTATATTTATTTTGTTGTCAAGGAAATGTATTGCTTTCCTGCATTTGCTTTACACTGTGTGTTTTGCCTTGACTATTGTATACTGTGTATACTTTGTATATATCTACTGTCATTGGTCCGTCCGTGTGCCTCGATGGCACGGAAAAAAGGGCGGAACTGATGTCATCACGCCGGCGTGGGCCTATTGTAGGCGTCGGTGACGTCAGCGGAGTCGCGAGCGATGTTGTGTCTCTGTGACGTCCGAGTCCATGTCGGCGCGAGGCTACAAAAGAATTTCCGAATGTTGCTGACGCAAGGGGGATATTCACAAGGTGAGGAATCCACAGGCAGATATTGTATCTACCAGAAAAAGCGTTACCGAAGGTAAGTAACTTGTTCGTCAGGGTGAGCACTTGCATGCCCTCTTGCAGTCGGAGGCCCAGAAAGCACTCTACAGCCATTCCAGACAATCCGGCTGTCAACTCCTGAGGGAACAAATGTTAATCCGTCAATCACAGCGGTTTTAAAGACCCAAACAGTCAAAACCAGTGTTAAGCGCAAATAGAATATTCTGTTAAGGAATTAAACATATCAAGTTGAGCTATAAACAAAAATAGGGAGATGATGTATTTTTCTGCTAGTGGATTGGAGCTCTTTTGCAATGAAACTGATTGCTTATTCAGAGCCTACTGTGAGCTGAAACTGGCCTAAACAGAACCAATGCATTACAAGCATTGGCAAAGCCAATATTTCCCGCTTTTTGGAAGCCTATCAATTGGATTTGACAGTGTTTTTTTGCCGAAGCCAATTAGCATACAAACGGCAGCACAAAAAGTGAAAATGTAGGGATTTCAGTGGGCAAGCAGCACATGATGAAAAAACTAAGAAAACACATTCACTCACATGGAGTGCAGAAACAGGAAGCAAAGTAGTTCCCTGACAGTAATCAATGAAATGATAAAAGTCATCCAATCAGAAGGGTAGTAAAGAAGCTCCAGAGGAGTGACAAACAAGAAAGTGATTGAAGAAGAAGCAAGCAAATGAGATTGGTACAAATGCCTACCAGTGGAAAGGAATGGGCTGATTTTAAGCACACTGTAAGTGTTGTCCACAATAAGTCTTTGATATTTGACAACTGAAAGCTGTCTGTAGGTGAGACCTTAAAAGGGCGTCTGCGTATAAAGAGGTTGCAAATATGCAACGATTTGACATATATAGAGTTGATCTGTATTCAAATGGATGGTATTATCAGAGCTCTGCTAGAATCCAAACCGTACCATAATATGATCAGGTGTAATCAAAACTATGATGTAATAATGCTACCATAATTTGTCAAATGATTGCTTGGCACCAAGTGGGACAAGTAGTTTTTTACATGACAAGTGGATTTCTGAACCATGTTGCCCCTTGAACAAATAAATATTTTATAAAATTCCACTCCACTGATGTATCGACATATGAGTAACTGCATTGATGGAAGCTTCCAGGCTTTTTCAGTTGTAAGTCTTAAGCATTGGCTTTGAAAATACTTGTTTAGTCTTGCTGGCTGTGAGCTATGTCAACCCTTTAACTTAGGCCTTATCAGTTACCTCTTAGCACATATACCGCCTGGCAGTAGCCTTAATGTTGTGAAGGGATAAAGTGGGCCACCTCTGTCGTTTATGTAGTAAGGCAAAGGAGGATATGCCACATTTGTTGTGCTCCTGCGACAAATTACTAGAGGAAAGAAAACGCTTGCTGAAATTTTTGTTTAACCAACGAGGAATACGCACTCGAAGGAATGCAGTCCTTGCCTGCTTCACACCCGATGATCCGCAGCTAAACTGCGGCCTTGTGAAGTATATGAAAGAGGTGGAGAAAAAGATGCAGAAACTTGACGCTTAACTTAACTTGCTGTTTTTTGTTTAGGTTGAACCATATGTAAAATGGTGTCTAACATTATCAAATCAATGAAGGCGGCGGATAGAGGACACTGGAACCCAACCTTTTTTAGATTCACAAAGAAAATCGATGCTAAGACGAACATCATTGCAAATTTGTATTTAAATTAGAAGATTTTAAAAATGAATTATATCGTTTTATAAGCAATATTACGTTTACGGTGAAAATGTACAGTATGTATATGTATTTTAAAATGGAGAAACTGCAATGGTTTTTATTAACTATGCAAAAAATAAATTCATTCATTCATTAATGTTGTGAATCTGGCCTTTTATATTGGAAACACATGAAAAACACATTTTCAAAGCATCTTGCTCTGGTTATAGAAGAACTTGATAACTTCAGATATTTATTTGTCGTTTATTATCTGTCACTTTGTATTTTTTTCCAGTTTATTGCCAGCAAATTCTGTGCACATCTGATTTATTCTCCGAAGTGATACTGGCATCCTCAAATAAGGATTCCTCACTGAATCTGAAAAGAATGTCGGTTTATGTTATGTTGGTCCTGATTTCAAATAACAGTAAGCAAGTCATTTTTATTCTGTTTTTACAGTGTGTGTTTTAAAATGCCCTTTGGTTGTTATTTGATCAATTAAATCTTATATTTACAACTAAATCTTAAACACCAGTAGAAACCAATGTACTTTAACTCAAAATGTTTTGACACCCTTACCATATGGATAGGTATTCACTTAGAACACAACCATCTTTGAAGATCAGGCTTGCCCGTTTACTAGCCCATTAAATTACTCTGACTACGTATTCTATTGCAGTCAGTTCTTTTAGTTTAAAGGTGTTACTGCTTCAAGGATGCACAACTATGGTAAAGGGTTACACTTGCTTACAATTATACAACATTTAAACATTAAATAATTGTGTACTTTTGGGTCATCAGTGAATCATTTTATTTGATGGGCTGAGTATTTCCTATACACATTCAACAAATATTGATAGCAGACTGGTACAATAATATAATATAATAAAAAATGGAAATAGCATTTCCAAACCAACGCCCTAATTTACACGGACACGTGTAAGAATACAATCCAAATTATGATTTACCTGCACCTCTATTCTATCTATAAATTGCTTATTTAATTATAATCCTTTCTCTGATATGCTTTTTAAATGTCTTATGTTTTTTCACTAGCAAAAGAAAATTGATCATCAACTAATATAACACATACGTAATATGATTGAATACAATCACTCTCCTTATCCCTCTGATGTGGAACAATGAGAGAGATCATCATAGCTTGCATAGTAAATATTTATCTGCTTCTCACAACCATATCTTTAGCATTCAATCTTGCCATTCATACAAACAGAAAAAGAGGTAGTCGGTACAATAGATAACCTACGTCAGACCATGATGTTGCATCCAGTGCCCCTATATGTTATAACGTTTATATACTCTTGTTTACGCAGCCATGCACCAATCGAGGTCCGAGCTTCATTCCTCTACATCTGACACCTTTCAGCGTCCACCCTCTTTCCCACCATCTATATTTTAGCCACATTCTGCTCCATCATTAGAACTCCCAGGTACGCATTTCATTTGTGATATCTTGGTGTTTCTCTCTCTATCCAGTTGTATCAATTTTTCTGATAAATCTGAGAATATCTAATACTGTGTGTAGTTCATAACTCAGCCTCCCCCAAAAGACCTGGATCTTCAGGCATTGCCATAGTGTGTAGAACAATTTTTAAGTTTTATTTATATTTTGCAGAAATAAAGTACAAAAGATTGTAAATAAAAAACAATCTCCCTTAAAGATAGATCAAAAGGAAATAAGTCAGAGTCCTCATGACATTGAATGTCGAACTCTAAGTAGACAATTGCAAATATTCAGCAGCTCATGGCTAAAATCCGAGCTACCCCCACCTATTTCAGAGTTAAGGTTTGTGCCAAACGACAAATATAACCCTCCAGCCACCCTTACTCTTCGCCCCTCATGAACTCAGGTCACTTTCATGCACACAAGCCTTGTGGAGTCAGAGGAAAAAGTAGAATACCTTTGTACCCACCCTTCCCTTTTTGTAGCAACAAGTGGGTCCTAAGTGTCTACGATGGACTGAACTTGGCTCCATCTGGTCATAGGTCTCTACCTTGTTTGGAAAGACTTTTCTTCTAATCTTTAGTCACCTTTCTTTGATCTAATAGTAATGCCAAGGTTATATATCTAACATCCAATCTTGCAAACTCACTAATGGCCAGGCAGAGACATTTATGGAAACAACATGAATCTGATTATTTGAGATATCTGCACAAAAAATACCGTTCAGTAGGAATGGACAATGGGGCAATATCATGCTAGTTGCCATATGCTTGTACATATATACATAGTAGAAGCAACATTGTACAGCCTAAAGAATCCTTCAAATATCATTACAATGTAAATTTTTGTGAGATGCAACAATCCTATAGTCTCTAAGATAGTACATATGAAATGTTCAAATAGTTCAAACTCCTTTTCCATCATACAGCTCACCTTTCAGAATTACTTCTCTGTATTCCCAATGTCCTTTAAACAAGAACAAAGGAAGCAACAGTTTTTCGTGACAGAAATCCTTAATCCGCATAGCATGGTTCTGGCTGCACCAGCATTTAATCATGATTGCCTAGCCTGTTTACTTTCTTGTCAGAGTGCTGTTAATTTTGGGCATCCTCCACTCACACGAAGCCTCAATCCAAATAACCTTTCCTTCCCTGCGAAGGAGTGGGTTTGGAGTATCACTCTCCTGCGGTCAACAAGTTTTTAGAGGCAAGTAGTACCTCCAGCCCAGCTTCTTGATAATGAATCTGCATTATCTCTCTCAACCACCAACTGTGGCACACGAGGAAGAGGTGGCTCCAGTAAGCTGTATATTGCTCAAGCACTACTCAAAAGTTTACCTTTAAATCTCGGACTGTGAAACCTCCTTCTCTACATAGAAGCGTTGAGACCTCCCCCCCTAATAAGCTGTGGGTTACCTGCAGACCTTTGAGTCTTGAAAAAAGTGTCTAATAATATGGTTGAGATGTTCATGAAAACATAAAAGAATTTGGGTAAAATTACCATTTTAATCAACCCAAGGCAACTGTCTATTGGCAGTAAGATTACAAACCATCTCCAGACTATTCCACTAGCGTGTTAATTGCAGAACCTTAATTGTCTCAGAAATTAGCCATTTATTGAGATATAAAAGTAGCAGAGTGAATAACTGCTCCATTTCAAGGGAACATCTGGTTCTAACTGTGCCTTGTTCAGTGTTAAAGGAAATATTTCTAATTTATCAAATTTAATCTGCAGCCCAGACACACCTCCAAAATCTAAATGTCTCACAAATGACGGCATTCAAGTTCACACCCAGGTCTCCTACATCTAATAGGATATTATCTACATATTATATTATCTACATCGAGTGACAGCAAGAGCCCACAACTCTGGAATGCTACCCTCCTACACAAATGCTGTGTCAGCACTGTGCATGCTTGTGGCTTGACAGCCACCGACCGAAAAATACAGTGGAGAAGGGAGGCGTCCCTAGCAGGTGCCCTAAAACACTACAATAGTCCGCTATTTGAGGCAATCAATTTTTATCGTGAGCCACCAATCGAATTAAGTAATTTCCCAATCTAGCCATCTTGAGCATCCCAAGGAGAAATTTCACTACAGCCAAATGCTTTCTCTGCATGAATCGAAACTGCAGCCATTCTCACCTTAGGGCGCAGCTGATCCAGCAGAGCAAATAAAGTATGCAAATATTGGGATGAGGAATGAACTAGCCAGGTAAAACATAAAAAGGAGGGTTTTATTAGCAATTTTCTTGACAAGTATTTTTTAATTTGTATTATTTAGACATAGTTGCCTGTTGTGAGGTCTCCACTGGTTTAAGGTGGGTAACTACGATTGCTCAGTAACACATCATTTAAAAAAAGTAAATTGATAAAATACATAAAGCCGAACAATAGTTTATTAAAACACATTTTAATAAAGCTAGATAATGATCCAACACTACATAAACATCCATAAACCTGATTAGAACCAATAAAGCAATTGAAGACATTTGAGAAAGTGTGCCGTTCTTTAATCAAAGGAGAAAGCAAATATTGGTGCGAACAGCCAGGAGCATAAGATATTCCATTCCTTTGCAGCTGACAGAATCAATTTCAAGCATTCACATTTCTCAAAGAAGGGAATATTGAATTCATACCCCCATAACAAATGCATTTTCTAAACCTGACTTGCACCCTCCATAATTTTCTGCAAGCTACTTTTTCCAGTTATGAGAATGCTTGAGCACCCTCAATTTCCACAGGGTCAGAAAAATTGGACATTTATTTGAAAAGTAAAAATGTTCCTTTTCAGGGGGGGGGGGCATGGCTAACTGCCAAGCAAACATGGGGACTTAAGGTAAAGCTCATGTTGAGGAAAGAAAACTAAGACATAATCCGGACAAGGCAGTGGCGAGTCACCTACCTGGCACATTTGAAAGACTCTGGGCGACTGTAGGGGCCTTCTTGGCTGATGATCAAGAGAGCCTGAGGAAGGGTGAGGCAGCAATGACACCGATTCTGGAAGAGGCCCGGTGGGTTTTTAGGTCTGCGAGTACTAGAGAGGCCTTCCCCCATTTCACCAGTAAGCGGGAAGGCAAGTGGGGAACCAGTGGGGAACCAGTGGAGGCCAGCACGTCCAGGAGCGACCATCGGCTGCTCTCCCGGGTGCAGTGGAACATAAAGCTAGTATCTGAGAATTCCTGCTTTGTGGCAGATGTAATCGTGCTGGAAGCGGAGGTGGAGCGGGGTTGCACCTATCTGTATGTAAGAGACTGCCTGAGCATGGTGGAATGACCATTGATGAACAGAGTGGTGGGTCTGTGGCAAAGGCAAAATTGGACAAGGGTGGGTGTGGGGAAGTTGCCCTCCTGCTGCTCTACATGCCTGGTTGCCATTCCCTGATGGCCTGAGGACACAGCAGGTTCTTTCCCACCCCAGCCCGCCCCACTTGAATAACTTAAGCTGTGTGAACTGATGTGTAGCTTGGTGAATAGATTAAGCTGTGTGAACTGTGTTGAGAAGAGCCCAGTGTGCTGCAGAGTATCACCTGGTCAGGGCATGGAGGAGGGAGACAGCCAAAACTCTGGATGACTGGGGGAGACCTACCCCAGGACGGCAGAGATCATCAGTCTGTGTGTCTTTCCAGTGATCCGGAGGAGGGGCCAATCTTTGGACTGGATTCTCGGGACGTGCCCCCAGCTGAGTAAGGTCTGCCGTGCTAGGGGGAATGTGAAAACCGGTAGGTGAACACTCGGGATGCTACGGACACAAATAAGTTGGGAGCTCCTCATCACATGACAATGGTTCATGACAAGGGTCGTAAACAAATTGTACCAAACACACTGGAAAAATATGCCTTCCGCCCTCCTTCATCTGGAAAGAAACCTGAGCAGGTCTTAAACTGACCTCAGAAGAACAAGGCCCTTCAGTCTGTAAATTACTGCAGGTGGTAGGAGAAACCAAATGCACACTGGAGCATATAATTGGCACGGTTGCACTGGACATTAATTGTATTAGAGCAGATTTTTAAAAAGTGAATACTAGGATGAGCAGGCGGAGCACACATTGTAAGAACATGCCAAAACAATTAAACTAGTCTGCCACCTCCAGGATACCGCAGAGTGATTGCATGCAATAGCAGAAGATGCTAAAGGAATGTCCAAGAGCAACAACATTTGCCTGGTTGACCTCCCTGAGAAAGCCAAAGGGAAATCAGCCGAGAAATTCAAAGAGGGTCTCATTAGAACCATGGTGCAGATTGAACAATTATCCAGCCTCTCCTTTGTGGAAAGAGAACGCAGAATCCCAAGTACTCCTTCAAAACCTAATGCGCGACCCTGACTGCTTACTGCAGGGATTCTAAACACAAGAGACCTGGATGTTATTCTGCTTGCGGCATGGCAGAACGATCCTATCATATGTGAGAACCATGAAATTATGATCTCCTCAGACTATACATAGGAGGTTCCGATCAAACACCTTTCCTTTGACAAAGTCAAGATCAAAGTGCATAGGAGAAATATTCAGTAGTTGTTGTTCCCCGAAGCTTAAAATACTGGTGAAGGGACAACCAGATGTGTGGCAATGGCTGTAGGTTTAGCGTCCCGCAGGACATAAGCAACAGATCACAGCTGGTAAGACTCCCACCTTTCCTCTCGGATCCCACACCGGCCACCTGCGGAGTTCCCCAAGGATCCTCATTGGTCCCACCCTGTTCAATGTATACCTGGCCCCGCTCGCACGCATCGTCACATCCCTCAGACTCAACATTGTATCGTACGCAAACGACACCCAACTCATCCTCTCCCTATCCAATGAACCCATCATCTTTAAACACAACTTTCTTTTTTTTTTTTTTTACTTTTTAAAAATTTTATATAAAGCAATACAGTCATGGCATTCAGTACAGTAATACACAAATTTAGAAATCACATTTCATATTCGATAGCAATAAGAGGAACAGGAAAAAATAAAGAGAGATTTCAGAATATTTTAAATAGACCAAAGGAAAAAAAACAGCGAAATAACATGATACAAAGTGAAAGAACCTAGAAAGTAACCTACACTGTTATGGGGCAGAAAAAATGAAAGGAGGACTACATTAAAAAACCTAAACAGAACATTTCATAATAATGCCACAGATCGCAGTGGGCCGGTGAGGACATTTTAAACACCCTCGTTATTTAATCCATTCCTCCACCGGAACCAACATCTTAGAGGCCAACTTCCGCCTCCGTCAACCCTTTAATGAATATACTGAAAATTCCAGCATATAAATATCGAGTAATCTAGCACTCCAGTTCATAAATGTCGGTGCCTCTGGGGAAAGCCATTGTGAGGTTATACACAGCCGAATCATAGACATAGCAATAAACAAAAACGCAGAGGTATACCATGAGTTACCAATTATCCCTGAGCCGTCATAGCCCATTATCACCATCTCTGGGGTCAAGGTACACCGGATCTTAAGCGTAGAATTAACAAAACGCTCTACGTCTGGTAGAAAGTCAGAAAGTTAATCCAGTCATACACTGTTCACGTGGTGTTATCTCACACCTTCAGTATTCAAACTAAATCAATAAATATATCAATCACTTTTCATTCATTTAATTTTTCTTCATTGCATCAGAGTTCATGTTTTAAATCACATGTTTTAAATCAATCACAATTAGTTTTTTGAACACAATGTATACATAAGATCAATGATCATGATTCTTTTTCAATAATTACAATCAACATTGGCACATAACACATCTTAATCGTGTGCCCTATGCATTTTGGTACGCAACAGTACCTTCCTCAGGGGCCACTCTAAAAGAAAAAAATAAAAACATAATAATTGTTGTGTATGCCCATGGATGCTAGTGGTAATTCTAAATGTAATGTATGGAATCGTACCTTGATTATTGTGGCTGGTGAATTGTAAATATTGTCTGCAATAAAGAGACATCTAAATAAGACCTGTCGCTACTTTCCATGCACGTTAAGATGAACAATCGTTTTTTATATGTGTATTTTGATAATTCCTTACCGGTACGTACTTGAAAATGTCAACAATGTGTACTGTAATCAGAAATACATAAGAGTTGTCTACTATGTATATGACTCAATTCGTATCGCAACACCGATTCTTCATCTAGACTAACGGTATCTATCTTATGTCATACCTGTGTCAGATGATGGTAAAACTCTCAACCTAAAGATCAATGAGAGACAATAAGAAGCTTTGTTAACTTCTGTCCCATATTAAATAATCGTTACACTACCTGATCGTAGAATGCAGGTTCATACCTGTTGTTTATTGTGTTCGCGAGCCTACCAAAATAAAGATGAAAAAACGCGTGTGAGACTTGTAATGCAACGCCTACAATGCGCTAGAAAGCGTTAAATATCTTATGATGATGCTCTGTACCTTATTGTGCTATCTTCGCGTCTTACTTGGATCGCCCACTTCTTCGGAAAACAACTGTTTACCGCCATTGCTGGAGGTTATGGTTATACGTCCCTTATGTTACTAACATTGAAAACGGACTACTCTTAAGACTCGTTGATCGTAGAAACCTCCGCGGTTGCCATCTTAACATGATGTTATACTGATGATTAGTCGCATTCCTCGAATGAGAAATCGGCAGCGTGTATAAAAGAATAGATATGTTTATTCGATAAATGGCAAATAACATATTTTACGTTTGGTATTGTTACCAAACCTGGATGCGAGTCGAATCCGCTCATCTAGTAATTGCGTCATAATATTGATAATACGCTGTCGACTCAGTTAAAACGGCCTGAGCTTGAGGGTAGTAATATCTATGAATGGGTGGGTACAACAACTATTGATGAACCTGGGTACAATTAGTATGATGTTAAAGTGCTTAATGTCAACATAAAAGTGTGTATTGCTGAGGTGTATTTACCCATATATTTTAGTGTCAATGGTATACATGAAAACATTGTATATTTTTGTGACATTACACAGGTTATAAGAACAGTAAGAAGATCCTGCCGAATCTCAGTTAAGATTATCTTAAAAAACTCCAAGGGCACCGCATCTGGGCCGGTGGCCTTGGCATTAGCTAAGGCTTTGACAGCTAACACCACCTCCTCGCATGATATAGGGCCGATAACAATTTGTTCTGATCACATGAAATCTTCGAGGTGTCCTGCCCCGATAGGAAGGCCTCGATCTCTGACTCTGACCTGAGCACTCTCAATATCTTCAGAATAGAGCTCGGTATAATATTTTTGGAAGACAGCATTCACCCCCTCCTGGGTAACCTGCACAATCCCATTTTCATCCTGAATTCTAGTGACACAGCTCTGTACACTTTTCTGATGGAGCCTCTTCGCCAGTACCCTACCAGAATTTTTCCCATACTCGAACATCATCGTGCGGTATTGAAGATACTTAACGGCAAGGTCCAGGCCAAAAGACTAAAAAATTTTAGATTTAATTATAGCGACAGCCTGCTGGCAGTCCTCTACATCTGGCCATTCTTGATTTTGGAAGCTAATTCTAATTCTGCCAATCTAAGTTCCTCAAAACGACCCATCAACTGCTCTTGCCCTTGCTTCAACCGAAATGAGGAAAAACTTTTAGTCTCTCCACAAACTGCAGCCTTTAGAGCATCCCAGACCACATGATCTGGGGCTGTACCCCAAATAATATCTCGAAATTCAATTAACCATTTTTTCATATGTGCCTGATAGGCCTCATCAAACAAAAGCTTCCTTTCAAAAGACCACTGCCTGGGAGGCTTCTTGATGCGGGCCAAGAACACTCGACAATCAATGAGTTGTGATCTGATAGGATCCTAGGTGAGACAGAGATAGAAGAGACTTCAGCAAGCTGATCTGAAACGAGAAAATAGTCAAGCCTGACCAATTTATTGTGGGGAGCTGAGTAGTACGTGTAACCATTGTGCATTTCATTATGTCGATGCCACAGATCCATCACCCCATGCTCTTGTACTAAGGCCTGAAGTGCCTTAAACACTTTAAGTTTCCTACCACTGTAGTTACAATCCGTTGCCAAAATAAAATTACTGGATAAATTAATATTCAAGTCCCCACAAATAAAGAGTGGATAGTGCCAGGTAGCTAATTCTACGTTTAGATATTTAAATACTTCAGGGTCATCGGTGTTAGGACCATAGATAGTACAAATAGTTAGCGACCTTTGACCCACTAGTATCTCAGCTATAATCCATCTGCCCATTTTATCTTCTTGAAACTTTTTGCAGACCCTGACTCCTCGCTTCAAAAGAATGGCCACCCCTCTGATCATAGAGGTCTGTTTAGAACTCTCTATTAAATCATAGCGTGGAAGCTTCAGACAATCACGCCTCCCCCATGGTATATGTGTCTCCTGTATGCATAATACATCCACATACATAGAATGTACAATTTTGGAGAATAATGCCCTCTTTTTGGGATCAATAAGATCACATATATTCCAAGAACAAAAAATAAGTCTATCCTGCTCCGTCAAATCTATAAAAAAAAATCGCGTAGGCTGTACTTTTTCCAAATTTGCAAACAAAATAACCATTATACGGCAACATAAATCAAGAGCTGAAGCCATCACTGCAACATCTTTCCAGAACCAGTGTACCCGTGAACGCTCTCGAACCCCCCCACCCACCCCAGCCCTACCCCCATAGCACCGCCCCCCCCCTCAATCCACCCAACCCTTACAACACCCTTAAGTGGCAACAGGACCCTGGTCCTTGTGATGGGATGGGCTGGTTGCACATTCTCCCCTGGACTCCCTTATCCCCTCAATCATAGGAGCTTGGGACTAGAGACGATTATATTCACAAAAGCTCATAGACCACAAAGAGAAAAAAATACGTTTAAAGAAAAATCCAGAGTATATACAGAGTATATACCTCGAGCAATCACCCTTGCCTTTCCCCGTCTCTAGCCCCCAGGCCCTCATATGACTATTAAGTTTGGACACCTCCAAAAAAAAAACAACAGGGATCCTTAGCTATATAGTCCCCAAATATTCCTTAGCCTGAATTTCAGACAAGAAAAATCTTTTCTGTCCCTGATGGATAATTTTCAACTTGGACGGGAAAAGCAAAAAAGCTTGTGCACCCTTTGCCTGGAAGGGGGATATCAACTGTCGGAGCTGCCACCTCCGCTCAACTGTGGCAGGACAAAAGTCCGGCCGTACAAAAAAATCACAGTCTTTCCCCCGCCTCTTTCTATCTGGCCTTGCTAAGTCATATATCTTCTCTCTTGCCAGGAAGTTATTAAGGCATATTAATATTGCACGAGGTTTATCCCCTGATGTTCCAGACTTTTGACGCTGCCTGAAAGGAGATCTATGAGCTCGCAGCACATCTAGCTGCCAATCCCACTGCTTTACTTCAGGAAAAGCCTCGGCAAACAACTCCACCACAAATTGCCTCACATCACTGCCTTCACGGCCCTCAGGAACCCCTATGATCCGGAGGTTATTTCTTCTGGCCCTATTTTCCAAGTCAGTCAACTTCCAAAGAATATCCTCCTTCTGTGCACCCATTAAATCAGTTGCAGATTTTTGTGCTGCTAAGGCATCCTCTAAATTAGAGATCCTCTCCTATTCTAGTTGCCATATCGGTACAGGTTTTAGCAACTCTGCGAATAGAGTTCTGGACTCTGCGGCAGACCCCCTGAGTACAAACATTTTCCTGTCGTGCCTCCTCCCGATGCGCCATGATCGTCTGATAAATAAGCGCAAGTCTGACTCTCCGGGTGGCAGATCAGACTGATTAGGTAACACTGTAGAGCGGGCAGCTATCCTGCCCCCCCCCAAACCATGGTGGGCAGAAAAAGAGTTGTCACCAAACGATAACCCCGAGACTTCAAGACCTTCTCTCACAGGATCCCGAGAGTTTGGCGGATTAATTTTGCGTACTGTGCACGGGCGATGGGAAGTTAGTTCCTCACTAAGAACCTCATTCAGCCGCCAATCTCCGGCGTCACTGCCATCATCAGTCCATTCAGGATCATCCTCTTCGTCCAAAGACGAGCCAGTATGTTCTGAGAGAGAAAAAAATGTATCCCCTTCAAGTTCCTTGGAAGATTCACTATCTTCAGCAGCATTATGAATTGTAGGATTAATTGCTTTAAGAGCCGGACTGTTGGCTACAGGAAGGGAAAGCACAAGACTTGAAACATTCTCATTACACTGGACTACATCTCCCATAGTTCTGTTCACTGGAATGCTTGAACCAGATAGCGGAATTCCAATTCCTGCATCATCTTTATGCGCACTGTTCACAATAGACCCCTGTTGCTTAACCACAGATCTCTCCCCAGAGCCTCCTTGTACCAAAAGCACGTTGTCAGCCGATAGAGAGCCTGGTATAACTGAAGGTAAATGCCCGCTGTGAGCAGCCCTCTGGCAGTATTTACAGTACCCGGAGATACTTGGTCGACTGCCCTGACTGCTCCGATCTCAACAGGAGTTTTAACCTTTGAAGACACATTTTTAAAGAGATGTGTCTGTCTGTTTGCCCTTACCAGTTCCTTTGGAGTTAGGGCCATTGCGAGCAGCGCTTCCTTCTGCAACCACGTTTTCGCCTCCCTGCCCTGGCTGCGACGGTCCTCCTGCATTAGCCAGGACCTCTGAACTGTTCGCAGACGCCACAGCAGCAGCCGCCGCTGCAGATCGAGCCCTCGTGGCAGCCACCGCGGCCGTTTGTGACATGACCTTCGGGGCCATGCTTCCATGCGGACGCCTCCCAAAGCCGTACACACCAGGGACAGAGCACCGATGAGACGCCGCCAGGCACAGAACTGAGGGATACCAAAGCCGGTAGGTGCTGCAGGATTCCAATTCCGGGTTCGAAAAGCAAAGAATCGCCGTTATCATGCCACTGCTTTTCGTCAGTTTCACTGCCAAGAAGAAGTAACTTGTAAATAACACATTAGAGGCACATTAAAGGGGATAGTTGATCCAGGAGAAAAAACACCAGCTCACACTGCCAGACCCTCGGCCGCCATCTTGCCTTCAAGCACAACTTTCAAGAAGGATTGGAAGCTGTTGCCAGGTGGATGAAAAACAGCTGCCTACAACTCAACACGGACAAAACCGAAGTACAAATCTTGGGCCCTCACCCCGACGTCTAAAACGACACCTGGTGGGCCCCTCGCCCTTGATAACCCACCCTAGTCCACTGACCACGCACGCAACCTCGGAATCATCCTGGACTCCGAATTCAAAATGGACCGCCAAATCAACTCTGTCTCCTCCTGTTTCCACACTCTCCATCTCCTACGCAAGACCTTCAATTGGATGCCCCAGGGCACAGGAAAACCGCCACCCACGCCCTCATCTGTAGCAGACTGGACTATGGCAACGCACTCTTCACCGGGATCAACAAGAACTTCACCCGCAAACTCCAGAATACCTCCACCAGACCAGTCCTCAACCTACCTCACCACTGCCACGTCATCTAACACCTGCAGACACTGCATTGGCTCCCGTTCAAGAAGAGAACACTTTCAAGCTTCTCACCCACGCCCACAAAGCCTTCCACAGCACTGGACTTGCCTCCCTGAACCACCGCCTCGCATTCCACGCACCCCAAAGAAAACTCTGCTCAGCACAAACACCGCCTCGCGTTCTACGCACCCCAAAGATCCCTCTGCTCAGCACAGCTCTCCCTTGTTACGGTGCAGTACATCAAGAAGGCCAAAACAGGAGGTCGTTACTTCTCCTTCCTAGCTGCCAAGGCATGAAACACCCTCCTCCTCCACCTCCGACAGACACCAACACTCTCCAAGTTCATGAAGTACCTCAAGAGCTGGCTCTTCGACGAATCACCGTAAACTTCTGGGAGCTGCGCCGCAACCCCCCCCCCCCCCTCCTCCCAGTGCCTTAAGACCCTTTGGGTGAGTAGAGGCGCGTTTACCAACCCCTGAGACTGATTGATTGACAGATGAATCCAGGGATGTTGAGACAGGGGACGTAGCAAGCCCTGGTGGGCCCCGGCTCACCAGATAGAGCGTAGACCGACCAGGAAACCTGTGGAGCGGACCTTACAAGTGAATGAGACTACCTGAGTCCTTTTGGTTGACCCAGAAGTAAAGTAATTTGGGTCGCTGGAGATGGTGATGTAATAGACGTCGGCAGCTATATGGCATGATGTCTTCCTTTCCCAGAAACTAGGAAGTGGATATAGTTTGTATTGTTTTTTCTAACCATTGCAATCAAAGAAGGGGACAGTAGGGCTTTTCAAGGAGGTCCAGCATACATGCCCTGATCAAAATACAAAAAAGAGGTATGCTGTTCCTACAATGGGAGATGGGGGACATTTTGGTATGGCGGGATCACAAGAAGGAATCAATAGGTGTATTACGAAAGGAGGTGGGGAATCCTTCCTTTCGGAATGAGGGCCCTCACACACCCAGCCCGCTGAGTGTCACGCTTCATCATCGTGCCTGCTCCTTGTCGGGTCGGTGCTGCAATAATCGACGGGCACCCTATGCAGGGGCTCTTTGGCGGAGATCTTTTACTCCTTGCCGTTTGGTGCAGTGGGTGTAAGGGGCCTATGGAGTGTAGAAGTGTGTGTGTGTTGGTCAACTCGACCTAGTGAGTTAAAACAGGGAACAGGAAGAGTGAGGCGAAACAATGTTAATGACCCTGCCTTCTGCCCTGATTAAAAAGGGTAGTGGCTACCCTCTGCAATGATGCTGCATGGTGGTGCGCTCAGTCTCATGCGGTCGGCATATTTCTTGCCTAGTAGTCAGGTGGATCTAGCCGCGATTCCTCAGGACCTCATGAAAAATGGTGAATCTACACTAGTGGCTAAGGTAAGGTGGTGTCTTAAACTAATGTTACCTTATTTAGTTGTATTACCTGTTGATGTATCAGCCAATCTAAACATTAAAAGCAAATAGCCCCATCAAATCGCGGCATGTGTAAGACATGTTAAAGTAACATGTGTCAATGATATCGCGCCAAAGTGATGAGAGACCTACCCCACACAGCCGGATCAGGGCCCCTTACAACCACTGCACCAAACGGCAAAGAAAATAGTTTTGCCAGACTCTTCTGTTCCCTGTTTTAACTCACTAGGTCGAGTTGACCAACACACACACTTCTACACTCCATAGGCCCCTTACACCCACTGCACCGAACGGCAAGGAGTAAAAGATCTCCGCCGAAGGGCCCCTGCATAGGGTGCCCGTCGGGTGTTGCAGCGCCGACCCGACGAGGAGCATGTCCGATGATGAAGCATGACACCCAGCGGGCTGGGTGTGCGAGGGCCCGCATTCCGAAAGGAAGGATTTCCCACCTCCTTTCGTAATGCACCTATTGATTCCTCCTTGTGATTCCGCCACAACAAAATCTCCCCCATCTTCACTTTTAGGAATGGCATACCTCTTTTTTCTTTTTTGTATTTCACATATTTATATTAAATGGGGATCAACAGATGCCTCATGCATTGGGAATATCAGTAGTTTGACACTCAGAACATGAGGCATGGGCGGGGTGAGGGCAGTGTTGGTTCCCTGGAAGCTATGATGTATGGTTGGCAGTGTGGACGGTAAAGGATCTAGAGGTACCGACGAATTGCGAAGGCAATAGAGGCAGTAGCACATCGACCCAGGACAGTGGTACTTCAGGTACTGACATGGAAGGTGAATAAAGTAGGCAGTTAAGTGGGGAATTGTGCAGAAATTATTATATCACCATAATCCAGATTTAATACTAATACAAGAGACACCTGGTGGGGAACCAATGTTGGTTCCTTGGAAACTGTAAATATAAGGTCCTAGGCTCATTGAAGCTTTTTTAAGGGGCCTTTAGGAATTAGAATGCTCGCACATCGTCTGCTGTCATTGACATTTACATGGACCTGGAAAGACCCAGAAGGTTGTTATGCTGCTATAATCAATAACTGGAATGGGGAACGCATGATGGCAGTGACATGGAATGTTCCCCCAGGGCCCCAATCAATTATGCTGAGAAAGATGGGGGAGTGGATAGTTTGGCTCCAGATATGCTACTATTGGAAGAGATCTGAATCTCACCATGTATGCGGATATGGACTGATTAAGTTCCACAGGTCAACTGGGAAGAGTGGACAACTGATTGAGGAATTTTGTGGAGACCTCGGATCTGATGGACCTATACAGGGATATTGACTCAGTGTGAAACAATTCTGCCATACATCAGGTCACATGTAGTCACTCTCCAGACTAGACTATTTTTTGGTCCCACAGGTGCAAGGGGAGACGTACATGGAAGCCTACTTGGAAAATGGAAGCTAGGATAGGCTCTCAAAGACGGGGGTGGAGATTAGACCCAGCAGACACTCATTTTACAGATAATAGGGGGTCTGTTACATTTGGGGCAACACTATGGGAGGACTATAAGTTAGTAATACAGGGGGAGATGATATACAAAATATTGGGTAAACGTGAGAAGGAAAGAAAGGACCTTATGGGCCTGGAACAGTGATTGAAACCGTACGAGGCAGAATACGTTTCAGAACTAGATGCTTCATTGGCCCACAGGATCGCCCTTACCAGGGAAGAATAGAGAAAAGTAGTAGAAGAGCAGGCACAGAAAATCATGTGGGCTAAACAATATCAAGTATATGAGGTGGGGAATAAGGCAGGCAGACTCCTCAAGTGTAGAGAGGAGGCTAGAGTGGGACCCGTAGGGTCAAAACAGAAGGGCTTCAGGTGGATTTGGTGCTGGAAATAGCACAGGCGTTCACTGTACATTTTGAACTGCTCTATATGCCCTAAAATAGAGCCGGGAACACCAGGGTCCTGCCTTTGTGCAAGATATTCCCTCACCGAGACACTGTGATGATGATAGAATCTACCTAGAGCAAGAGATGTGCCTTGGCGGTAAAGTGGATGAGCCACTCACCTGTATATTCCAAGAGGCCCAGTGAGAGGGATGTCTCTTGTGAGATCTTCGTACAGCCCATATAACGTTCCGTTACAAAAATGTGTGGCCGGAGATGACCTGGATGCTTTTCTACTGAACTTTGAACGGGATGCACAGGCTTGTGCGTGGCCCCCAGAGAATTTGCCTTTTTTTTCTTGCCCCCTTTTAACAGAGGTAGCATAAGCAGCATATCAGGTTGTTAATGCAAATGGGAATTCTCCGTACGACAAGATAAAAATTGTAATCCTAGACTATTGGGGCATTGAAGCAGAGCCCTATCAAGTACGTTTTCGAAAGGAAAAGGGACCCACAGGGGACAATCCAAACATCCTGTTCTTAAAGCCAATAATTGCAGCAAGTAAGTCGTTGAAACTTGGGGAAAGCAGTAGGGAGAACATTATGAACAAACTATATCTAGAACAATACATGGATGCTCTTCTTCTCGCTACCCAAAAATAGTTTTGCCAGCATACCTACCTCAGGTAGAACAAGCAGTGGAAATGGCCACCACCTTCTCTAGAGCCCAGCCCAGGTTTGCCTCTGGGAGATAGAACGAGGCCGTCGCCCGATAAACCTGCATGGTCTAGGAAAAGCCAAAAAAGGGTGAGAAAGTACCCAAATGGACACGTTGAAACCCAAATACCAAAAACCTGAGTTTCTAAACCAAAAAAGGCCCACATTGTTTTGATTTCGGGGACTGGGTCCACATCACCCGATTCTACCCTCTCAAGAAGACAGGAGAAAAGCCCATGGAGATCAGCTATGCCTGACGTTCCATACTATATACACAGGAACTTGTTAATTGCTTCTACTTAAGTCTCCAAATAAATAACAAATGGATGATAGCCCTCTTAGATTTGGGGTTCAAACCGTCCCTGGTCCACGGGGATTTGATATACCCACCTCAGATACTCCCAGAAAGAGTCGTACACATTCGGTGTGCAGACTGAGATGTCAAGCATTACTCTGTAGCCCACCTGGCTGTTACTACCGCCGAGGGCCAAGTTTGAAATATAGAAGTGGGGGATAATACTTATTCTCCCTGAGGATATTATTTTAGGCACTGATAATCCTGAGTTTTTGGAAATGTTTATGGCTAACTTGAAACGAATAGACCCAGGGCAGAAGAGTCTTGAAGCCCGCTTCCCTAGGAACACACTTCTCAGTTCGGAGCCTTCGCTGGATAGGAACTTTAGGCATACCCATATTAATTACGCCATGTTACAGAACACATGACAAGAGGCACATCATCATGACAATCACACACAAAATAGATATCCCCACTTTATCACAAGAAAGGGACTATTACATTGAATAAGTGATGACACCTGGTGGGTCCCCCGCCTATGGAGTGTAGAAGTGTGTGTGTGTTGGTCAACTCGACCTAGTGAGTTAAAACAGGGAACAGGAGGAGTGAGGCGAAACAATGTTAATGACCCTGCCTTCTGCCCGGATTACAAAGGGTAGTGGCTACCCTCTGCAATGATGCTGCATGGTGGTGCGCTCAGTCTCATGCGGTCGGCATATTTCTTGCCTAGTAGTCAGGTGGATCTAGCAGCGATTCCTCAGGACCTCATGAAAAATTGTGAATCTACACTAGTGGCTAAGGTAAGGTGGTGTCTTAAACTAATGTTACCTTATTTAGTTGTATTACCTGTTGATGTAGCAGCCAATCTAAACATTAAAAGCAAATAGCCCCATCAAATCGCGGCATGTGTAAGACATGTTAAAGTAACATGTGTCAATGATATCGCGCCAAAGTGATGAGAGACCTACCCCACACAGCCGGATCAGGGCCCCTTACAACCACTGCACCAAACGGCAAAGAAAATAGTTTTGCCAGACTCTTCTGTTCCCTGTTTTAACTCACTAGGTCGAGTTGACCAACACACACACTTCTACACTCCATAGGCCCCTTACACCCACTGCACCGAACGGCAAGGAGTAAAAGATCTCCGCCGAAGGGCCCCTGCATAGGGTGCCCGTCGGGTGTTGCAGCGCCGACCCGACGAGGAGCATGTCCGATGATGAAGCATGACACCCAGCGGGCTGGGTGTGCGAGGGCCCGCATTCCGAAAGGAAGGATTTCCCACCTCCTTTCGTAATGCACCTATTGATTCCTCCTTGTGATTCCGCCACAACAAAATCTCCCCCATCTTCACTTTTAGGAATGGCATACCTCTTTTTTCTTTTTTGTATTTCACATATTTATATTAAATGGGGATCAACAGATGCCTCATGCATTGGGAATATCAGTAGTTTGACTCTCAGAACATGAGGCATGGGCGGGGTGAGGGCAGTGTTGGTTCCCTGGAAGCTATGATGTATGGTTGGCAGTGTGGACGGTAAAGGATCTAGAGGTACCGACGAATTGCGAAGGCAATAGAGGCAGTAGCACATCGACCCAGGACAGTGGTACTTCAGGTACTGACATGGAAGGTGAATAAAGTAGGCAGTTAAGTGGGGAATTGTGCAGAAATTATTATATCACCATAATCCAGATTTAATACTAATACAAGAGACACCTGGTGGGGAACCAATGTTGGTTCCTTGGAAACTGTAAATATAAGGTCCTAGGCTCATTGAAGCTTTTTTAAGGGGCCTTTAGGAATTAGAATGCTCGCACATCGTCTGCTGTCATTGACATTTACATGGACCTGGAAAGACCCAGAAGGTTGTTATGCTGCTATAATCAATAACTGGAATGGGGAACGCATGATGGCAGTGACATGGAATGTTCCCCCAGGGCCCCAATCAATTATGCTGAGAAAGATGGGGGAGTGGATAGTTTGGCTCCAGATATGCTACTATTGGAAGAGATCTGAATCTCACCATGTATGCGGATATGGACAGATTAAGTTCCACAGGTCAACTGGGAAGAGTGGACAACTGATTGAGGAATTTTGTGGAGACCTCGGATCTGATGGACCTATACAGGGATATTGACTCAGTGTGAAACAATTCTGCCATACATCAGGTCACATGTAGTCACTCTCCAGACTAGACTATTTTTTGGTCCCACAGGTGCAAGGGGAGACGTACATGGAAGCCTACTTGGAAAATGGAAGCTAGGATAGGCTCTCAAAGACGGGGGTGGAGATTAGACCCAGCAGACACTTATTTTACAGATAATAGGAGGTCTGTTACATTTGGGGCAACACTATGGGAGGACTATAAGTTAGTAATACAGGGGGAGATGATATACAAAATATTGGGTAAACGTGAGAAGGAAAGAAAGGACCTTATGGGCCTGGAACAGTGATTGAAACCGTACGAGGCAGAATACGTTTCAGAACTAGATGCTTCATTGGCCCACAGGATCGCCCTTACCAGGGAAGAATAGAGAAAAGTAGTAGAAGAGCAGGCACAGAAAATCCTGTGGGCTAAACAATATCAAGTATATGAGGTGGGGAATAAGGCAGGCAGACTCCTCAAGTGTAGAGAGGAGGCTAGAGTGGGACCCGTAGGGTCAAAACAGAACGGCTTCAGGTGGATTTGGTGCTGGAAATAGCACAGGCGTTCACTGTACATTTTGAACTGCTCTATATGCCCTAAAATAGAGCTGGGAACACCAGGGTCCTGCCTTTGTGCAAGATATTCCCTCACCGAGACACTGTGATGATGATAGAATCTACCTAGAGCAAGAGATGTGCCTTGGCGGTAAAGTGGATGAGCCACTCACCTGTATATTCCAAGTGGCCCAGTGAGAGGGATGTCTCTTGTGAGATCTTCGTACAGCCCATATAACGTTCCGTTACAAAAATGTGTGGCCGGAGATGACCTGGATGCTTTTCTACTGAACTTTGAACGGGATGCACAGGCTTGTGCGTGGCCCCCAGAGAATTTGCCTTTTTTTTCTTGCCCCCTTTTAACAGAGGTAGCATAAGCAGCATATCAGGTTGTTAATGCAAATGGGAATTCTCCGTACGACAAGATAAAAATTGTAATCCTAGACTATTGGGGCATTGAAGCAGAGCCCTATCAAGTACGTTTTCGAAAGGAAAAGGGACCCGCAGGGGACAATCCAAACATCCTGTTCTTAAAGCCAATAATTGCAGCAAGTAAGTCGTTAAAACTTGGGGAAAGCAGTAGGGAGAACATTATGAACAAACTATATCTAGAACAATACATGGATGCTCTTCTTCTCGCTACCCAAAAATAGTTTTGCCAGCATACCTACCTCAGGTAGAACAAGCAGTGGAAATGGCCACCACCTTCTCTAGAGCCCAGCCCAGGTTTGCCTCTGGGAGATAGAACGAGGCCGTCGCCCGATAAACCTGCATGGTCTAGGAAAAGCCAAAAAAGGGTGAGAAAGTACCCAAATGGACACGTTGAAACCCAAATACCAAAAACCTGAGTTTCTAAACCAAAAAGGCCCACATTGTTTTGATTTCGGGGACTGGGTCCACATCACCCAATTCTACCCTCTCAAGAAGACAGGAGAAAAGCCCATGGAGATCAGCTATGCCTGACGTTCCATACTATATACACAGGAACTTGTTAATTGCTTCTACTTAAGTCTCCAAATAAATAACAAATGGATGATAGCCCTCTTAGATTTGGGGTTCAAACCGTCCCTGGTCCACGGGGATTTGATATACCCACCTCAGATACTCCCAGAAAGAGTCGTACACATTCGGTGTGCAGACTGAGATGTCAAGCATTACTCTGTAGCCCACCTGGCTGTTACTACCGCCGAGGGCCAAGTTTGAAATATAGAAGTGGGGGATAATACTTATTCTCCCTGAGGATATTTTTTTAGGCACTGATAATCCTGAGTTTTTGGAAATGTTTATGGCTAACTTGAAACGAATAGACCCAGGGCAGAAGAGTCTTGAAGCCCGCTTCCCTAAGAACACACTTCTCAGTTCGGAGCCTTCGCTGGATAGGAACTTTAGGCATACCCATATTAATTACGCCATGTTACAGAACACATGACGAGAGGCACATCATCATGACAATCACACACAAAATAGATATCCCCACTTTATCACAAGAAAGGGACTATTACATTGAATAAGTGATGAAGGAGGAATTCCTCATCTCTTAGTACCTCACGAATTCTGTGAACAGATCATGTTTTTTTCTCACTCCCATTTATTGGCAGGGCACACAGGAACATAGAAAACCACCCAAGCTGTCCTACACCATTTTTATTGGCCTGGGATTTACCCCACTATAACAAAATATTGTCAGAAGTGCGAGGTATGCCAGTGAAAAAACACCTACCGGCCCACACCTGTTCTTCTGCAACCACTCCCCATCATAGGAAAACCTTTCAAACGTATTGGGATTGATCTGATGGGTCTTCTCCCAAAATCCAATAAAGGTCACCAATATGAATTGGTTGTCATTGACTACTCAACTCGATATCCTGAGGCAATACGTTTATTATCTCCCACAAGCAACAACATAGCCCTCTGTTAATTGAAGTATTCAGCAGAGTGGAGTTCTAAAAATAGGTCCTTCCCGATCAAGAGACCCCCCCCCCCCTCTTTATGTCTAGGTTAATGCAGATGGCCTGTAAGCTTTTAAATCCATCCCACATCAAAACATTTGCATATCATCCCCAAATCGATGGATTAGTGGAGCGATATAATGGCACCTTAAAACTCACCTTGAAAAAGATGTTAACTAGTGAAGGGAAGAACTAGGACCAGTTACTGCCACTGGCTCTTTTTGTTATCAGAGGGCAGGTCTAAAAGCAGCCTGTCTTATTCCTCATTTGAGCTGTTCTATGGTCGACAACCTAGAAGCCTACCAGAAATGAAAAAATTGGTCTGGGTAAAGGGTACCGAAGAGGAGGCTAGCTCTTACTAGAGTATGCCAATCAACTACGAGTCAGGATTGATAAACTCCGAGACCTCGCTCACAGCAATCTTGAAAGAAATCAAAGAAAACAAAAGACAGTGCATGATAAGGGCAAGAAATGGCATAGTTATCAGGTGGACGACTGGGTGTTAGTATTATTGCCTACTTCCCAGACAAAACTAAAATCCGAATAAAAGGGGCCATATAAAATAAAATCCAACATAGGAAAAGTCACCTATCACCTCCAGATGACACCCAGGAGATAGCAAAACTTCCATAAAAAATCAACTAAAAAAGTGGTTAGGGCCCCTTCCAAACAAATGTTAGGTCCTCCAATCAGAGAATACAGGTCCCAGTACTTTGGAGCAACTCCCCATTAACAAAGCCTTGTCATATAGATGCTGCTTTTCTATATACTGTGTTAAGTTAGCATGAGTTTATTAAGTGTTTAAACAACATATTTTCCTTTGGCTTTAGTTTGCACACGATGCATAATTGTTATTGTAGCTTTCAACCTAGACGAAAGATGTGATTTATTTGAGAATAATATGTTATTACTCTGATATCAGTAGCGCTTGGTACACTGTCTGAACAGTGAGTGCTGAACCCTCTAAGAATAACTTTACACAAGGTTGCTGGGAGGCCTGATCCTCGCACCACTAGACATAACACAAATACAGTTGCTGCCAACATTGGGCTCTAAGCGGGTTTAAGATAGAGTTACTGAGAATGCAAAAACAAACTTGATGATGCTTCGCATGCAGAGAGCTGGTAGAAGATGATGTGATCCTCTCCTCCTGACATTTAGAGGTATGGGCAAGCCCTGCTAAAACCCAAATGAGACCTTCTTAGATATAATATAGTATGCTAAATAGAGAGTGCGAGAAATAGGTGATATAAATTTCTATTGATTTTTGCATTATAATATGCTATCACCGTTTGCTTATTATGGACTAGTGACTTTGCTGATAACTCTGATTCTTATAATATGTCTTCTTGTATTATATAAGATACTGCGTTTGAGAACCTTGCATTGAATAATAAATATTTCAAATGTGCACGTGTCCTCTCTTACTCCACGTTCTGGTTTGAAATGATTATAGAGCGAAAGAGTGTTCATGTGTTCCACGATACCTGAGGTAACCTAAGTTCATGTTCTGGTTTGTCTAAGTCATTGGGAGTTTGTTATGACCAATGAGACACTGTAGCTAGCTCGGTAAGGGTATTTTGGATACTGAGGTGAGTTTTGGGTCACCCTAATTCACTGAGGTTCCGAATCTCTCTGCACAGTTCTGTAAGAGAACGGAATCCCTGCTACATGGCGCCCATACGTTGGTGGTCTTATATCATGACACTCGAGTAGTATATCATTCAATCCTTAACCCCTTCATTCCCCTTTCCGGAAAACGGTGGTGTCGAAAAAACCTACCTATTTTTGAAATAGGTCTTTTTCAAGCTTGATTATATCTAAAACGTTTTCCTTGAATTACTACCCAGTTGTGCTACAAAGTATTCTTTGTTTTTTCTCTTTCCTGTGCTGTCATGGCTCAAGCCGTGGACATCCCGCTGCATAGTCACATTGCGGTGCGTGATCATTTGCGGGCTTATGATGTTCCTTTGGAAGGCTTGGCTGTGGTTATGGTGGTGAGTGCGGAACATGCTTACCCGTACGAACTGTTTTATTCGTGGGTGACATTTCCGGCGGTGGACGCAAATTCTGGTGTGTTCCACTCGTACACTGCCTCTCCTGTACCTGCTGAGTATGCTCTGTACAGAGCACAGGAAGTTCCTATTGATGTTTGGCAGCATGGAGGTTGGTTTGGTGGCGCCCTACCCCATTCTTTGACCGCTCCGAGATTAGGTCCTTTGTCCATTCCGGGCGTAAATTGGCCCGCTTTGGCTGGATTTACTCCTCACCCTAATCACGGCAATTGTAACTTAGGTGAACTTAGGCGACTTCATGTAGTCGCTATTGCCGTGATTAGGGCCCTTGTACATTACACTAGTCGTAATGTTCAAGGGGCAGCCCCAAGAGGTGCAGCCCTTCGGCAGGACAGGCTGGTTTGAAAATCAGTCCTGTCATGGTGAATTCCGTAATGGGCAAGAAGCCCCAGGATAAGGATGATTTTCCTTTCTGGCTTGCCGAGAAATTCGACCAGCTGGAGGCTGTGTTTCCTAATATGACTCCTGGTGAAAAGCACCGGATTCTAACGCTTAGTTTGCCGAAGGATTTGGCCCCTGAGCTTGTTGACTGTGAGAACTGGGGTAAGACTTTTGCAGCGGTCTATTCGAGGTGCTATGGCACCCCGTCTGTGTCCAATCTGTCTACGGTCCTTAAACGTGTTCAAGATGATCAGGGACCGGAGTCTGCGGTTGAGTTGGGTATGCGCCTGTGTGGCACCTTTGATGTGGTTTGCGATCTGATCCTTGCGAATGTCAAGGGGGATGCAGTGAACTTTCAGGTGGCTAACGCGTTAAAGGCGATTCCCGATCCTGAGAAACCCCGACAGTTAGCGAAGATAATTGTGGCGGCTTATAAAACAGTTGGCCGCAATGCCAAGGGTCTTAAGCCTTTTTCTGATAAAGAGAAATAGCAGCCCCAGGGACAGTCTTCGGTAGTGGCGGGTCAGCCCAATTCCAATAAAAAACAAAATTGGCCTAAAAAACTGAAACAGGGTAAGCAACAACAACAACAATCTCAGACTCCTCGCCCTGCGTCTCCGTTGCCTGCGCAGTCGGAATGTGTTTATGATTTGCGCGACCGCGCGATGATTAAATCTCCTGATCGGTTTCAGGCTTCTGACCAGCGCTCTCCTCGTTCCTTTCAGGACTCATCGGCTCCGTCAAACGGTGGTGGAGGGGGCGGCAGGGGCCGGGGTGGCCAGCAAGGACGTGGTCAGCCCCGCCCGCGCAACGGTGCAGACAAGCCGGAGGGCTCTACACCTCAGAGACCGCAGTTTGCCAAGAAGAAAGTCGCAGCCTTAACGGCGCATCGATATGCCCCAGATTGTGAGAACGCGGCTTCGGAATCTGACGTGGGCTCTGACCTTGCTGGACAGCGCGGCGGAGATTACCATAGTGAGAGAGGCCCTCCGTCCACTACTGAAGGTGAAAGCGACTGACACTTATGTTGTGATTGAAACAGCTGATACGAGAGTTGCTCCCCCAATAGACTTTTTGAAATTGTCCTGTTGATTGAAGGTGACATACAGCGTACCATAAAAGGGGTATTTTGGGAAAATCTTTCATCTACGTATGACATTTTGCTTTCGGAGGCTGACTGGCCCCCACCTTTTGTTCTTGCAGCTGCGCGAGGGGAGGAGGTGATCCTCCCCAGTTTCGCGAACACTGTTTCGAGTGTGGAAGCGCTGCACTTTGCAGAAGAGTGGGCTCTGGCGCTTGCACCGGCTGTGTACCTCAATCAATGTGGCTGGGATAAATTGTCCCTGAGTCACGAGATTCCTTTACTGTCTCAGCCGCAGCCTCAGCCTCAATATCCCATACGACGTGAAGCCAAAGCTTCAGTCGCAGCAATCCTTGAACAATTGGAATATCAAGGTGTAATTGAAACATGTGTGTTACCGATGAATAACCCCGTCTTTACTGTGAACAAGCCGGACGGCTCATATCGTTTGGTTTTGGATTACCGGCATTTAAACTCGCATTGCCGTAACTGTGCAGTACAGAATACACACGGCTCTGCCCTTGTGAATAGTCTTGTGCATAAGCGGTTCAAAACCACGCTTGACATTTCCAATGGTTTTTATGCCCATACATTGGACAGTCTAAGTTCCCAATGGACTTCTTTCACGTGCGGCGGTGTCCAAAAAATGTTTAGGCGTCTCCAAATGGGCTTAAGAATAGTCCTGGAGTTTTTTCCGCCCGCATAGTCTCTCTGTTGGAGAGAATCGACCCGGATGCTTGTTCGTATGTGGATGACATTTATCTCACAGACGACGAGCTTTGGGAGCATCTGTGTCGAGTGAACAGTATTATTTGTAACTTTGCAGACATGGGTTACAAATTTAACTTTGCAAAATCGCACATTGCAGAGTATACAGTGTTGTTTTTGGGCTATGAGCTGAACAATGAAGGAAAAGGTTTGGCTCCTCACTTCCTGGAGAAATGCGCACAGTTGCGCGCTCCGACAACACTGAAAAAATTACAGTCTTTACTGGGTTTTTTAAATTTCGGGAGAACTTACATTCCGGAATATGCCCAGCGTATCAGGTCTTTATATGCTTTGATACAACCATCTTTTTCCAAATCATGCTGGCTGCCTGAGCATTCAGCTATTCTGCAATCTTTGCAAGCTGATTTGCTCGCTTCTGAATATTTACAGACTCGTGATAACCAGACCAACCTGGTGATAAGAATTGTCCCTGGGACGGTAGGTTTCACGTACCTAATTTTTAATGAAGGAGATACAGTACCTATCGCTTACAAGTCACACTTGTACACTTCGGCTGAAATGCGTTTTTCCACTGTGAAGAAAGTTTTAACAGCTGTGCAGATGGCAATTCTTAAGGAACGTGCCCTGTCACAGGGAAAACGTATGTTGGTTGTTACCCCGTGTCCTGCCTTGGAGGCAGTTACGAAAGCCAGTGCACCTAATTCCAAAGCGTTGCACCCTCAGTGGATACAATGGGCCGCTTCCTTGACATCCCAAGAGGTCACGTTTATTTTTGACGCCACTTTATGGTCGCAGGAGTACTTACAGTATGAATTCGTTCATCCGGCTCCTTTAGCAATGCGGCCGTTGGAGGATTTCCATTGCATCATTTACACTGATGGTTCGGCGCAGGTTGCGCATGGCTCTAAACATGCCTACGTTTCCGCATGCGCCATTGTGGTCGGTGCCATGGTGAACGATGAGTTCAAGTCCAGTGTCGTGCACACGCAGACACTTGGAGACTGCACTGCACAATTAGCAGAGCTTCGTGCTCTGATGCTTGCATTGGAGTACGCAGATCCTTGTGTGACGACTTTAATCGTAAGTGACTCTTACTACTGTGTCCAGTCTTACAATGAGAACTTGTTCTTTTGGATTCAGAATGAATTTCGTGATTCCAAAAGTAGCACAATAAAACATAAAATGATCTGGGTCCGAGTGGCGGAACTTAAAGAAAAGTTGCCACTTGTGTTTGTGATTCATACTCTTGGCCACCAGCGTGTGGGAGTCCACGCTGTCGGTAATTCGCTTGTTGATGAAGCAGCGAAGTCAGCAGTATCAAAATACTTAGTTGCAGCAGTTACATGGTCCAAAAGTAAAATAGATGATGACATCTTGGCGGCTGTTGCTGCCACTGAGAAGGGAGGTAAATATCCTGCGGGGTTCCCTTCGAAGTACACACACCACTTAAGTCCCGATAAGGTTCCTTATGTGAAAATTCCTGAAGTTGGCGAACGTTTAATTCCCAACTCGGATCGCAGAGCTACTTTGATTACAGCGGCTCATGAAGGTGTGGCATCTGCGCATGCGGGCGTCTCGGCCACTGTAACTCAGCTACAACAGAGGTTTTGGTGGCGGGGACTGTACAAACAGACGCGCGATTATGTCCTTCAATGTGACATTTGCCAGCAGATTAAGCCTTCAACTGCTGCGCGTCCGCCTCAGACACAGTTGTACATTTCTAATAAACCACTAGGTTGTGTTTATTTAGATCACTGCGGTCCTTTTTCTTCTGATACTGCGTATAAGTACATCTTAGTAGCAGTTGATTCATGCACACGCTTTGTGTGGGTTTGACCCCATCGCAGCGCTGATTCACGGACTGTCATTAAGGATTTGCGTGTTTTTGTAGGGATTTTTGCCTGTGGTACCTTCCATTCGGACCAGGGTCCGGCTTTCGCCTCTAAGGCGTATAGGGATGCTATGGTTTCGTTGGGGGTCCAAGTCCAGTTTTCGTCTCCGTACAGACCTGAGGGTAAAAGTGTAGTGGAACGAATGAACCGTGACTTAAAGCAATCTTTGACAGCTCGAGTTATAGGCACTGGCAGAAACTGGTTGGCCCATCTTAATGGCGTGCAGCGTGCGCTTAATAAACTCCCTAGAAGGTCTCTGGGTGGGCGGACCCCATACAAAATGCTCTTTGGTATCAAGATGTATGTCCCTGACCTCGATGGTCTAGACTGCAAGGCCCAGGCCGTGGCCTTTGACGTAGATGAACATTGCAATGTTTTACAGGATCTACAAAAGACCAGAGACAGTCTAGCTAAGGAACATTTCCCCTCCACCTCAGATAATGCGTTGCAGATCCCGGTAGTTGGCTGGCTACCCCAAGTTGGAGAACTGGTCCGAGAGAAGATCGATAACAAGAAAGAATTTGGTCCTTCATATCGTGCACCGGTTCGAGTTCTTGGAGTGAAGGGCACGAGAACAGTCATATTACCACCACTTCCAGGTCGTAAGGAAAACAGATTTATCTCAATTGACAATGTTAAGATACATAGGGTGGCCGATTCTTCCTAGCATGACACCGGCGGTATCCTGTCCTTCCATGGTGAGGCATTCTGTGTCGGCCATTACTTCTGGTGCTGAGCCAGAGGTGTCCCTCGAGATGCCTGTTATTTCCAGTCCTTTATTAAATACTTTTCCTGTTAATGAACTGATGAGCTGAACTACACCTATCCAACTGATTTATCAATGCCGGATTTGCAGACTCGTTTGGCCACACAATCCAGATTCTCTTTTGACTCTGTTTCAGTACATTCGAAGAAACCCTCAAATATTGCAATTTATGCCACTTTATTTAAAAACATTTTTGATTCCCCCTTGGACATACATTTGGATGATTCTATTTTCAGTTTATCTTTTTATGTCAATTGGTTTTGTGTTTTATTTTTTCCGTCTAATCGATGGCCACTATGTCAAAGAAGGAACAGGAATTCGGTACCTTAATGGAACATTGGCCCTTCTTTCCTCTTCACATTCAGCACACAGACTGAAAAGAGACTTGAATACAGTTAACATCACTGCTTGGCCTGTTCTTGATGGGATTGTGTGGGATGCGGTTAGGTTTCAAATACATGGCCCCACTGAAGTGATTAATGTTCCGAATGTGCTTAGAGTAAACATGGGGGATGTGGTAAAACAAAATATACGTTCTGATGATTGGGATATTCAGGCCGTGGAAGCATTATTCTTTGATTTAAAATATTATGCTGCCTTTGATGCTGAGGATTTATACTTAGATTCTGTTAATTATGGTGATTTGTTTTGCTTTCAACATTATGGTAATCATTTTCTGCATAAAACAAGTTCCAAAAGGGGTGCTGTAAATTACACACAGTGGGAACATTGCCCAGCTCCATTAAGAGGCAGCCCCAGTACATTTCTGAAAAAATACACTTATTTTGCAGACTTTAATCAATCAAATCCTGAGTCATTTTATTTCAAAATGACACAAAAGTCCATGTCCAAAGTTAGACTTACCGATACAAAATTGCTGTATTCGAAGTCCTTTTTAGACAACTTAGCTGTGGATGGCTACAAGCTATGGAAGGAAACAATTGACCTTAAATCGGTTTGGGGTACCAAAGATTGGCAGGCACAAGGCACTGAGGCTTTGCACCGTGCATATCTCATCCCGAATCACATGTTGTTTCTAAATTCTACTATTTCCCAAACAACATGCTTTGGATTGGCTACTGCTAAAAAATTAAATACACCAACTGTCCCCGAATTGGAAGAATATTCAGGTTGGGGTAATTATACTGAATTGTCCATACAAAAGACCAGAGACAGTCTAGCTAAGGAACATTTGCCCTCCACCTCGGATAATGCGTTGCAGATCCCGGTAGTTGGCTGGCTACCCCAAGTTGGAGAACTGGTTCGAGAGAAGATCGATAGCAAGAAAGAATTTGGTCCTTCATGTCGTGCACCGGTTCGAGTTCTTGGAGTGAAGGGCACGAGAACAGTCATATTACCACCACTTCCAGGTCGTAAGGAAAACAGATTTATCTCAATTGACAATGTTAAGATACACAGGGTGGCCGATTCTTCATAGCATGACACAGGCGGTATCCTGTCCTTCCATGGTGAGGCATTCTGTGTCGGCCATTACTTCTGGTGCTGAGTCAGAGGTGTCCCTCGAGATGCCTGTTATTTCCAGTCCTTTATTAAATACTTTTCCTGTTAATGACACTGATGAGCTGAACTACACCTATCCAACAGATTTATCAATGCCGGATTTGCAGACTCGTTTGGCCACACAATCCAGATTCTCTTTTGACTCTGTTTCAGTACATTCGAAGAAACCCTCGAATATTGCAATTTATGCCACTTTATTTAAAAAAGAATTTTTGATTCCCCCTTGGACATACATTTGGATGATTCTATTTTCAGTTTATCTTTTTATGTCAATTGGTTTTGTGTTTTATTTTTTCAGTCTAATCGATGGCCACTATGTCAAAGAAGGAACAGGAATTCGGTACCTTAATGGAACATTGGCCCCTCTTTCCTCTTCACATTCAGCACACAGACTGAAAAGAGACTTGAATACAGTTAACATCACTGCTTGGCCTGTTCTTGATGGGATTGTGTGGGATGCGGTTAGGTTTCAAATACATGGCCCCACTGAAGTGATTAATGTTCCGAATGTGCTTAGAGTAAACATGGGGGATGTGGTAAAACAAAATATACGTTCTGATGATTGGGATATTCAGGCCGTGGAAGCATTATTCTTTGATTTAAAATATTATGCTGCCTTTGATGCTGAGGATTTATACTTAGATTCTGTTAATTATGGTGATTTGTTTTGCTTTCAACATTATGGTAATCATTTTCTGCATAAAACAAGTTCCAAAAGGGGTGCTGTAAATTACACACAGTGGGAACATTGCCCAGCTCCATTAAGAGGCAGCTCCAGTACATTTCTGAAAAAATACACTTATTTTGCAGACTTTAATCAATCAAATCCTGAGTCATTTTATTTCAAAATGACACAAAAGTCCATGTCCAAAGTTAGACTTACCGATACAAAATTGCTGTATTCGAAGTCCTTTTTAGACAACTTAGCTGTGGATGGCTACAAGCTATGGAAGGAAACAATTGACCTTAAATCGGTTTGGGGTACCAAAGATTGGCAGGCACAAGGCACTGAGGCTTTGCACCGTGCATATCTCATCCCGAATCACATGTTGTTTCTAAATTCTACTATTTCCCAAACAACATGCTTTGGATTGGCTACTGCTAAAAAATTAAATACACCAACTGTCCCCGAATTGGAAGAATATTCAGGTTGGGGTAATTATACTGAATTGTCCATACAAAAGACCAGAGACAGTCTAGCTAAGGAACATTTGCCCTCCACCTCGGATAATGCGTTGCAGATCCCGGTAGTTGGCTGGCTACCCCAAGTTGGAGAACTGGTTCGAGAGAAGATCGATAGCAAGAAAGCATTTGGTCCTTCATGTCGTGCACCGGTTCGAGTTCTTGGAGTGAAGGGCACGAGAACAGTCATATTACCACCACTTCCAGGTCGTAAGGAAAACAGATTTATCTCAATTGACAATGTTAAGATACACAGGGTGGCCGATTCTTCATAGCATGACACAGGCGGTATCCTGTCCTTCCATGGTGAGGCATTCTGTGTCGGCCATTACTTCTGGTGCTGAGCCAGAGGTGTCCCTCGAGATGCCTGTTATTTCCAGTCCTTTATTAAATACTTTTCCTGTTAATGACACTGATGAGCTGAACTACACCTATCCAACAGATTTATCAATGCCGGATTTGCAGACTCGTTTGGCCACACAATCCAGATTCTCTTTTGACTCTGTTTCAGTACATTCGAAGAAACCCTCGAATATTGCAATTTATGCCACTTTATTTAAAAAAGAATTTTTGATTCCCCCTTGGACATACATTTGGATGATTCTATTTTCAGTTTATCTTTTTATGTCAATTGGTTTTGTGTTTTATTTTTTCAGTCTAATCGATGGCCACTATGTCAAAGAAGGAACAGGAATTCGGTACCTTAATGGAACATTGGCCCCTCTTTCCTCTTCACATTCAGCACACAGACTGAAAAGAGACTTGAATACAGTTAACATCACTGCTTGGCCTGTTCTTGATGGGATTGTGTGGGATGCGGTTAGGTTTCAAATACATGGCCCCACTGAAGTGATTAATGTTCCGAATGTGCTTAGAGTAAACATGGGGGATGTGGTAAAACAAAATATACGTTCTGATGATTGGGATATTTAGGCCGTGGAAGCATTATTCTCTGATTTAAAATATTATGCTGCCTTTGATGCTGAGGATTTATACTTAGATTCTGTTAATTATGGTGATTTCTTTTGTTTTCAACATTATGGTAATCATTTTCTGCATAAAACAAGTTCCAGAAGGGGTGCTGTAAATTACACACAGTGGGAACATTGCCCAGCTCCATTAAGAGGCAGCTCCAGTACATTTCTGAAAAAATACACTTATTTTACAGACTTTAATCAATCAAATCCTGAGTCATTTTATTTCAAAATGACACAAAAGTCCATGTCCAAAGTTAGACTTACCGATACAAAATTGCTGTATTCGTAGTCCTTTCTAGACAAGTTAGCTGTGGATGGCTACAAGCTATGGAAGGAAACAATTGACCTTAAATCGGTTTGGGGTACCAAAGATTGGCAGGTACAAGGCACTGAGGCTTTGCACCGTGCATGTCTCATCCCGAATCACATGTTTTTTCTAAATTCTACTATTTCCCAAACAACATGCTTTGGATTGGCTACTTCTAAAAAACTAAATACACCAACTGTCCCCGAATTGGAAGAATATTCAGGTTGGGGTAATTATACTGAATTGTCCATTCGTGAGTTACAAACTCTATTGTATAATTCATCCTTTAATGTATCCAGTTTGGATCCAAAGGGTTGGCTGATGTGGCATATAAGTGCTGATTCTTGCCAACGTCGTTTTCTGGGTTTGACTGAAGGGTTTACACAAGTCAGGCCTGATCCCCGTTTTGAATCTGATCATACTGTCACAACTTACTCTGTGGGGAAACTGTGTCAGAATTGGTTACAACATTCCACGTTAGCTGCAGTTAAACTACATGTATCCCAGTTAAATGATAATGTGGACTTAAATGATTTTATAAAAGGCCCGGCTAATGGTAGATCTAAACGGTGGATTTATGCGGTTTACAATGAAATTTGGAAATTTTCGCAAATTGAGGCTGCTAAGCGCCTAAGGGCTATTGACCAAGCAAATTTGGAAAAAGTGCTTGCAGTTGTCGATAACAGTATTAACATGCTTTCTTCCCGAATTTACACGTTGAATAATATTGTTTCTTCTGTAGTTGACATTGTGAATGATGAGGTGTCTGTATTATACCATGGTCAAAATCAATTGCGTAATGCAATTTGCATGGACACTACAGGCTCTTAAGGCGGGGCGGGTGCCCTGGAGTTACATGAACGTGTCCTCCCTCTTTGCCCCATTTAATTTGACTGACAAGCAGCTCATGCTTTCAATGCGGGATGCATCATTTTCTATGTTACATATTGAAAAGTTAGAATCTTTACGTTTTTCTGTAGCTGAAGCCGCTGCTGCAACATGGCTAATACATGGATTAAATACATTGCCATTTGCTTTGTACAAATTCACTAATTGTATGCGGTATATTGCAATAGGGCGATATGAACCACTAGGCAGCGCGTTCCTCCATGAGGCATGGTCTCTACCATACACATACAGATGTCTAAAAGATGGAAAGGAAGTGAATCTTAATGGTGAAGAATGCACGCAGTCGCCTGACCGTTCATTAATATGCAGACACATCCAGTTACACGGTTCTTGTAATCAGGACCGGCCTAATTTAGCCTGTGTTTTGAAAGGCACACCAGTACCAGCGATTGTTCCCACATTTACATTATTGACGAATGGTAGTTATTTACTTTTGAATAACGAAGAGTGTTGCGGTTTAATGGTCGGTATCGCTTATGTGGTTACTGTATCAGAACGTGCGGTGTGTTGCAAGAATGTACTATATCCTCCCACACATGGGAATTCAGATGTTTCCATCTGGCCGCGCATCCCAACCTTGAAAGCGGAGTTCAATGGTATGAGTAGAATAAGTGCCCTTTTGTCTCAAAAGGAAGTGGCCCTGAGCTCTGCCCGTGAAACTTATGTCCTTCACATAGCTAACACACGCACAGAGGTGCAGGCACTTTTAAATACTGACTTGCCTTTTCATTTCTGCGAATTAGTTCATCAAATCTTTAATGCCTCCTCCACGTCTGACTTAGCTCATTTTTAAAATTAGTTAGCAGTGGTCTTGTGACTACCTTTGAAAAAAAAATTTTTTGTCATCCCTGCGTTCTTCCATTCTATATTTTCAAGCTTGTTTGGCGGATTCCCTGTTTTGCTGGCTTTGGCTGCAGGCATTTTGATATTATTTTGCTTCCTAAAACATGGATGCCCGTCCTGCACAAGAAGCCGCTCAGCTCCTTCTGACACTGTTTCGTAACCGGATGCTTGATTACTATGGCACCCTGCCGCTTGCGACTTTAAGCACGGCATTTGGATTATCGTTTCGATTTTCCTATTTCACATGTGTCCAACCTGTGTTTCATTGCCTGAGCTGCGATTTCGACTGAGCCATTGATTTGTGTCTCTGCTTGCCGATATCTCCTGACGTCGATTTTAATCACCTGATGGGCCCCGTAGTTGCTCACGAGTTGGTTTGTTCTGGCGAAAGGATTATGGCCTTGGCAGCGATGCATGGACTAATGGGTCAGTGGGACATACCCGCAGCGGCGCATGAGTTTCTGGCACATAGCGTCCGAGTTGTCCTCTGATGTTGCTAGAGGATCAGGTGCTGGAGGAGCACGTATGTTCTTTCCCATTGCTTAATTGGATGGCTGAACTGTTTTCGGATGATAACAGTGATTTCATGTTGGAAGCTGTTGCTGCCTATTTTGCATATTCTGTCCAATCATGAGATGCCTTGGAGACTTTCATTATTATGGCACGTGACTTTTTGGTATTTTTGAAAAGTGCCCTTTTTCTTACGAACATTTGACTTTATATGATCTAGGTCTATAATTTTATACTTGGCCTCGAGTTGAAGACTTTTAATTGCATTTTGTTTGGCCATTATAGGCATTCGTACATATTTTTATATAATTTTTAGATATACATTCACATACATTTAGCTTGGCTCAATATTGTTGAACTCTGCTTTCATGTTATGCCTCTATTCTAGTATTGGCTTGTTATTTTTGACCGTCCTCGGATCATTGGGGGGGTGTCATATAGATGCTGCTTTTCTATATACTGTGTTAAGTTAGCATGAGTTTATTAAGTGTTTAAACAACATATTTTCCTTCGGCTTTAGTTTGCACACAACGCGTAATTGTTATTGTAGCTTTCAACCTAGACGAAAGATGTGATTTATTTGAGAATAATATGTTATTACTCTGATATCAGTAGCGCTTGGTACACTGTCTGAACAGTGAGTGCTGAACCCTCTAAGAATAACTTTACACAAGGTTGCTGGGAGGCCTGATCCTCGCACCACTAGACATAACACAAATACAGTTGCTGCCAACATTGGGCTCTAAGCGGGTTTAAGATAGAGTTACTGAGAATGCAAAAACACACTTGATGATGCTTCGCATGCAGAGAGCTGGTAGCAGATGATGTGATCCTCTCCTCCTGACATTTAGAGGTATGGGCCCGCCCTGCTAAAACCCAAATGAGACCTTCTTAGATATAATATAGTATGCTAAATAGGGAGTGCGAGAAATAGGTGATATAAATTTCTATTGATTTTTGCATTAAAATATGCTATCACCGTTTGCTTATTATGGACTAGTGACTATGCTGATAACTCTGATTCTTATAATATGTCTTCTTGTATTATATAAAATACTGCGTTTGAGAACATTGCATTGAATAATAAATATTTCAAATGTGCACGTGTCCTCTCTTACTCCACGGTCTGGTTTGAAATGATTATAGAGCGAAAGAGTGTTCATGTGTTCCACGATACCTGAGGTAACCTAAGTTCATGTTCTGGTTTGTCTAAGTCATTGGGAGTTTGTTATGACCAATGAGACACTTTAGCTAGCTCGGTAAGGGGATTTTGGATACTGAGGTGAGTTTTGGGTCACCCTAATTCACTGAGGTTCAGGATCTCTCTGCACAGTTCTGTAAGAGAACGGAATCCCTGCTACAGCCTTATCGCAAGAACAGAGAGAAGAACTTCTGTTCACCCTTAACCTCTTTTTCCCCATATATTTCTGATAGTTCCGATTAGACGAGCATAGCAGTACTTTCCATATCCACTCCAGAAGGAGTTGTGGTCAAACAGAAACCCTGCAGAACACCTGCTGCTTGTATGGTCGTAATAAAAAAAGAAGTAGAAATGTTACGAACGGGAGTAATACAACCATCCTAGAGCAATTGGTCATCTCCCGTTGTCCTAGTGCCCAAACCCGATGGCACAATTCGGTTTTGTATTGATTTTAGAGCTGTGAACCGGATTTTTAAGTTTGAGGTTTCCCCACAGCCAGGAATAGACAAATTGATTGAGGGGCTGGGTGAGGCCAGATTCATCACCACGTTGGACCTCACTTAGGGGTACTGGCTGGTACCCCTTAGACAGGAAGACCAAGAAAGAAAAAAACACTTAATCTGCTGCCTCAGGGTTGTTTGAGTTTAAGATTCTACCTTTTGGACTACACGGTTCACACACCACGTTCCAGAGGCTGATGAATAGGGTTCTGAAGAACCATCGGGCCTACTCCTCAGCATACCTTGAAGACATTGTTATTTTTAGTCCAACCTGGGACCAACATCTCCTTCACTGTCACAGTACAAGAGCTGCATAGGGCTAATTTGCAAATCAATGCAAATAAATTGAAGGCAGGATACAGCAAAGTCAAGTACTTGGGGTATGTCTTGGGTAATCAGATGATTGAACCCCAAGAGAAGATGAAAGCCATTACCGACACTCCCCTTTCCAGACCCAAAAGAGAGGTCCGTGCTTTTCAAGGTTTCTTTGGTTACTATAGGAAGTTCATTTCCCAATATGCAGGCATTGCCGGGTCCCTGACAAATATTCTAAAAAATGGTAATACCCCTAAAGAAATAGAGAACCCTTTGGACAGAGTCAGTCAAGCATTTCAAGGCCTCAAGCAAGCCCTCACCTTTAGCCCAGTGTTAGCTTCGCTAGATTTTCATAAGACCATCATCTTACAGATGGATGTCTCGGAAGTTGGAATTAGAGTGGTCTTTTCCCAGATTAATGAAGAGGGTCTTGAGGTTCTACTCATTAGCTGTAAACTGTTTCCACGGTAACACAGATACCCTGTGATCGAGAAGGAGTGCTAGCTATTAGGTGGACTATTGAAAAACTGAGGTACTACCTGGAGGGCAAACCTTTCAACCTTTGTACAGACTATGCCCCTCTCAGGTGGATGTGCCACAATAAGGGAAATAAGTCCACAGTCTTTAGGTGGTCCCTGCCATTGCAACCCTTCAGGTTTGAGGTGTGCCATGGGAAGGTCAGTGCGCAGGGTAATGCATGCTTCTTGTTATGGTTCCCCCTTTTCATTGAGCGGGAAAATCTTGTGGTGGGGATTTCACAATGACTGGGATGGCGCTCATACCACGGATGACTTGACTGCTGACACCCCATAGTATTTGACCGGCATCCAGAAATTCTTTGCCCAGCTACCTATTCTTTGTTTTCAGCCCCATTCTCAAGGTCAGGCAATATGAAAAGGACACCTAGAAGTCCCTACCCTTCACAGTTGACCCGAAACTGGGAAACAAATTATCCTGGCGGGACTTGGACATGGCAGGAAAACTAAATGGAACGTGGTCTCTTTAAATATGAAATTTCGGCTGATGAAGAGCCCAATTGGGTGGAAGACAGAGAAGACGCTGGCGCAACCCCAGGGAGGAACACTGAGACTATCTGCAGGGCTCAGAGTGGTGGAGAAATCGAGAGCCTGGTGGGTCCCCGAAGGAGACGGAACCCTGAGAAGTCATAAATTGCCCCACCACGCTCCTAGAGGAGCATAGCTCTCTCAGGTACGGGCTCATCTCCTGGGCGGTTACAGGAGGCGGGGAAGGAAACAGGGAGCGACCGAGCACTAAGCTCTCTGTGCACCGATGATCGGCGTTTGTAGAGCTGTTGGTGAACTGACTCTTTATTTGTAAGGCCCGAGTTGGGCCTTTGGGTTTCTTTCTCCTTATGTGTTGACCCCGTAAACCTATCAATATTAAACGCTAATTCCGCTCCACTAAAACAAAATACGCCTGAGAAGGGGTATGCTCATGGTGACGGGAGCACTTTTCCAGTATAAAGCCACAGGTGTAGAACCCCCACAACCAACACCCCAATATTTTAAGTGCTTTAATTAAGATTCTGACCTAAGCCTTTCTTCTTGTTTTGAGTGGCATACTTCGGAATGTTGGTTCTGACTTCCAACCAACATAACAAGAGAGGAACTGAAGACCACGAATGTCAGAAGCCAAACCTATCCTTCTTAAAACAAGGATGTGAAAATAAAATATGTAAATCAGGCACCCCAAGTAGTGTCCTTGCACAGCCTAACCACATTAAGCGCTCCATCCATATCCCCCCTCGCTCCACCATAGCGGTCAGCCCACACAATACCAACCTTCCACAGGTCACTGCTACAACAAGGGTTACAGATTTACACAGCAACGAAAATATCTCTACCACCCCGAATCTACCCTCTTAGATACTTTTATCTTGCCCATTTGACCAAATTGCCTCTTCCCAACAAGTTCCCGAACTCTACACCTTCACACCACAAGCCTAGAACCATTTCTATCTAGACCTTCCCCTGATCAACTCTCTCAGACCAGCACCTCTCCACCTACCGGCCCTCTCTCCCAAATCACAACCACCTGCTCGGGTCATTCTAAATTGGTTTGCCTCTTTTCTACACAACAGAACTCAAAGAATCAAGGTTAATCAGTCCTTGTCCAATATTCCTCCGGTCACTTTAGGGGTCCCATGGGGTCCACCTTATCATCTACTCTCTTCAACCTGTTCATGGAGCCTTTACCCGAAATTCTGAAATTCTCCAACGTCCAATACCATATGCATGCAGATGACACCCAACTGTACCTAAAAATCTTCTCCCCTGAAGATATCTGTTTACTCAACACAACTTTGCGAAAATCCCAAAACTGGCTGACCAGAAACCTCCTCAAACTCAACTCACTCAAAACCGAATTCCTCTTATTCGCCCCACCAAAATGATCCCTTAACATCGAAGATTGGATGAAGCATTTAACAGCCTTAAATTGCCTTCCACCCATTATAGATTCCACAAGATCATTGGGAATAACACTTGACAAGAATCTTAACATGCAGGGACACATCAGCTCAGCCACTAATGGATCAAACTTTCAAATAAACATTCTAAGAAAATGTAAACCCTTCCTCCCCTTTGATGACCTCAAATCAGCTGTGCAAGCTTTAATGATCCCCAGGTTAGACTATGGGATTCCATATATAACAAAGGGGGGAGTGGAGAGAGAACGTGTCCACCTGGACACACAAAGTGGATTCGATCTCCCCGACTGTAGTTAACAAACAAATAGAATCCACCTAAGTGGGACAAGTAAATTTGGTGACACAAGGTCAAGGTTTTAATATGTTCCCTACAATGGTGGGGAGCACACTGTGTTCTTTAAATACCCCTCACACACCAAAAGGGCCCTTGGTGTCATGCTTCATCATTGGAGTCTTCGCATCCCTCTACGGAATGCGGCGTGCTGCTAACCAACGGCTACGCGGAAGCACTGATGTAATCGCTATGTGTGGTGCGTGAGGGCTTTGAATGGTAAAGTGAGTAGTAGGGTCAGATGTGAATGGGTATGTGAATATTAAAAAATACCTGGCATGGGAGGGCTAAAAAGATTTTTCATATACCTCTGTGCTGGTATTGCTAAAAAAAAGGGGTGTGGTGGAGGTCTTTTGTATTCAATGTACATAACTTCCTGTGTGCGTCAACATGTTTCGAAGCGTAAAGTTTCTTCTTCAGGACGGGGTGCACAGATCCCTACCTTACTCACATCAAACAGTATAGTGCCGTTAATATAAGGGCACATCTATGTGTAAAATGTGGAAACTAGACAGAGTGTGCATATTATGGTAACTGGTTTCCAAAGCATTAATTCATGCACGATGAACTCCATCCACTCCGGATCACCAACCGACCCCTGCCCTCACCACGTCTTCAACAAGGCCGACGCTGTCATCGCACCCCACCTGCGAGACATCATCAACACATCCTTCGACACCGCCATCTTCCCTGAAAGCTGGAAACACGCCGAACTCAGCGCTCTACTCAAGAAACCAACAGCGGACCCCACCGACCTCAAGAACTACCGCCCCATCTCGCTTCTCCCGTTTCCAGCCAAAGTCATCGAGAAGACCGTTAACAAGCAGATGGCCGCCTTCCTCGAGACGAACGGATCCCTCGACCCCTCACAGTCCGGCTTCCGAGCCAAACACAGCACCGAGACCGCCCTCATCGCCGCCACAGATGACATCCGAGCCCTGATGGACAATGGAGAAACAGCGGCCCTCATCCTCCTAGACCTCTCCGCGGCATTCGACACGGTCTGCCACCGCACCCTAATACGGCGCCTCAGCAACATCGGAATCCAGGACAAGGCGCTGGAATGGATCATCTCCTTCCTCAACGGAAGAACACAGCGAGTCCGCCTACCACCGTACAAGTCAGAGGCCTCCGAAGTCATCTGCGGCGTCCCCCAAGGATCATCCCTGAGCCCCACCCTCTTCAACGTCTACATGAGCCCCCTCGCGGCCATCGTACGCAAACACCACCTCAACATCATCTCCTACGCCGACGACACCCAGCTGATCCTCTCCCTGACCAACGACCCCGCCGCCGCCAGAGCCAACCTGCACGAAGGGATGAAAGAGGTAGCCGAGTGGATGACGACCAGCCGCCTGAAACTGAACTCAGACAAGACGGAAGTCCTCATCCTGGGCTCTTCACCCTCCGCCTGGGACGACTCCTGGTGGCCTCCCGTCCTGGGCACCGCACCCAAACCAACAGACCATGCACGTAACCTGGGCTTCATCCTGGACTCCTCCCTCTCCATGACCAGACAAGTCAACAGCGTCTCCTCGGCGTGCTTCAACATCCTACGCATGCTACGGAAGATCTTCTGGTGGATCCCCACAGAGACCAGGAAGACCGTCACCCAGGCCCTCGTCACCAGCCGACTGGACTACGGCAACGCCCTCTACGCCGGGACCACCGCCAAGCTCCAGAAGAGACTCCAGCGGATCCAGAACGCCTCAGCCAGACTCATCCTCGACATCCCACGATCCAGCCACATCTCCGGACATCTGAGAGACCTTCACTGGCTCCCCATCAACAAGAGAATCACCTTCCGCCTCCTCACCCACGCACACAAATCCCTACACGACCAAGGCCCGAGCTACCTCAACAGCCGAGTCAACTTCTACGCCCCCAAACGCCACCTCCGATCAGCCAACCACGCCCTCGCCGCCGTCCCCCGCATCCGAAGAGCGACTACAGGAGGAAGATCCTTCTCCTACCTGGCCGCCAAGACCTGGAACTCCCTCCCGTCCGACCTGCGCCTGACCCAAGACCACCTCTCCTTCAGGAAGAAGCTGAAGACCTGGCTGTTCGAGCAGTAGCGGCACCACCCCTCCCCAGCGCCTTGAGACCCTACGGGTATGTAGCGCGCTTTATAAGTGTCACTGATTGATTGATTGATGCGTTGAGGACTTGCTACAACATGGCCAATGGCTTCATGAGCCTACGTGACGGAGGGGACCCAGTGCTTAATAGCACTTACTGAGGGGGTACTACCTTCAGCGACTGTCACGTCCGCGGCTCTGTGATCTGCCGAGATCCAAGCTGGCCCCACTGAGGGCATCCCTTAACTCTGCTGCAAGGCTCATCAGTGGATCCAAAAGCAACAACCACATCACTACCAATCTGAAGGCACTAAACTAGCTCCCTTATGAGGCAAGGATACAGCTGAAAATTGCTTGCCTGACCAATAAAGCCCAACACTTCAACACACTGTAGCACCAACTGATAAACCGGAGCTGTCTGGCGTTTGCAGATCCTCTAGAAGCACCAGCACCTTACTGCTGTAACCTCAGAAATTTCGGAAAAAGAAAACCTTCAACCAAGCTTTCTCTGGAATTGCCCCTAGAATCTGGAACTCCCTGCCCCTTGAAGTCAAACTGAACCCTTCAATAACATAATTCAAAAAAGAAATCAAACTGCTTTTGATTAACAAAACTCTACCCTAGAACCCTCTGACTCGTTTATCTGGATATTGATTTGATGCAGTGTCATCAACCTGGGTCTTACGCTTGCAGTCTACGTCGTGGTTTGTAACTCACAGACCTTCTTCCAATTTGCAACAGGTATTGCTAGCGTTTTTTTTTTATTGTCCTGTTTTCTTCTTGCTTAACCATTTGTAAAGCGCTTTGATACCCTTCTAGGGTCAAATTAGTGCTATATAAAACTTTATAAATAAATAAAAAGTAAATGAGCTGTGGGAAATTTGCTGAAATACAGAATAGTCAAACGTGCATGTGTCAGAGTAGGTTTTGCTCAGGGGGAGGAGGCATGCAGAGGATGGAAGGGAAGAAAAGGGACATTTGAAGAAAGAAGAAAAAGAAGGTGACAAACGGAAGTTTTAATTAAAGGACAGTTTCTTTAATGCCGGATTTATGGAATGCAGTGAATATTTTTGAGACAGCATGCAGTATGAGGGTGCAAGAATGTAGAAAGATATATCATATACTTGTGGAGATTGTGGTATAGTGGGAAATATTTTAATAGGTACTAGAATCATTTCTCAGCTGTTAGGTTTCTGCCAGACCACCCATGCATCTAACTCAGTTGATTAGTTCAAAGGTTGAAAGTGAAAAATAATGGCTGGACGCATATGTCGATTAAATACATGGAAAATAATGTACACATTAAAAAGAGATTCCGGTGTTCCTTCTCTGGTATTCGAATGCACCCAGTTTGATAATGCAAACAAGCCACAGAGAAAGCTAGCAATAATCCCAGCTACTGGGTGGCTCACAGCATTTTGCAAGGCACTGAGGAGCTGGCTCGCTGACGGAGTCTATTCACTCTGTTTGTGAAAACTCGGACTTTTGTTTATCGGTTTAAAGCGATTCTTGCACAGACTATTATATGAACAAACAAACCGACATAAAGTAACATGTTTGTGGGATTAGTTTTGTTCTTGTGTGCACCATCCAGAAAGTGAATTTCTGAAAAGGGAATCAACACTTGTGTGAATCTTGCCTTAGTGTTGCCTTGTGTGTATCTTCTGAACAGCCCCTGCTCTCTTTCCTTTATTACTTGAATGGGTGGATAAACCAAAAAGTTTGAGGTTACTCAATAAGGGCGTTTAGCACTGGCACTGTGTTTCTGCCAAGTAGGAAAGTGCAGATAGGACAACCTTCCAGTGGGTTAATAGGTGATGTACATCTTGCTCTATATGACTCATAGACTCCCCCCCCCCCCCCCACCACCCCAACCCTCTCCAATATGGTGCCTTTGCTTAGATGCTCATTAAGCCCAATAAAGACACTATTTATTTATAATAGGTAATGAGTTTATTCTCGTTATTATGCATTATTATGTATTACACTTTTCATTTATTTTGATAGTATGCTCCTAGTTCATGTGTTCATGTACTCATTTAAATAGCTGGTGCTTAAGAAATGTATAAGAAGCTTTAGGCTTTAGTATGGAATTGCAAGATAATTCTCCCATTATTTCCCTCATCTGACAAGGTCAGGAGTTTTATTTTTCAAACATTTAGGTAGTATAAACCAGCTGTTCATAGCCATCTATGTGAGAGGATCTGGACTTCAAAGAGTTTTCCAGACGATAGAGCAGAATGGCTCCACCAGAGCCACAGCAATGTCATCATCTTAGAAACAGACCTTATGCAGAGACATAAATCCACCTCACCTTGCAGATTTTTAGACTGGAAATAGAGGACTTTCAGGCACTTGCTGGATTGAGCTTGCTCGGACTGGCCATTTCCTACAAACTTCAATAAAGACTTTGTTTGAAAGACTGATTTGTGTGGTAGATTGGGGACTTTGCAGTTACGTATACACCTAATTGTGCTGCAATGTTTTGAAATCCTGATCTAGATCTTTTACATGATCATAACTATATACCATTACCCACATGGGCATGTGATCATATTTATCACACCGCTACTGTTGCAATTACTTCCGATTAACAGAAGTGACCACTCTGTAACTTTTGGCTAGAGTGTGCATGCCACTGATATTCATGGATAGGTAATTATGGGCCAGATGTATGAAGAAACCGTTTTGCGATTCCCTAATGGAAAATCCTTAGGATTCACAAGTAGGAAATCGTAAAACCGCATGTATGAACGTTTTTTTACACTTTCTGTGATTCCCAGTGGGTTGCAAATGACCGACCTCATGAATATTAATGAGGTTGGACTCAATTTGCGACCCATTATGAATCGCAAAAATCACAGGGATGGTGGCCTGCTGAGGTCAGCAGACCACCATGTCTGTGATTGCTTTTAAATAAAGCAATCTTTTTATTTTTGTAAAGCATCCTGTTTTCCTTAAAGGAAAACGGGATGCTTTGGAAAAAGAAAAATGAAAAGTTTGTCTGTGGGACCACTGACTGCTCTTAAAAATTGCTTTTACAAAATTTACTTAAAAGTAGGTGATAAAATGCTAATATTTTGCAACCGCATTTCAGTCGCAAAACATTCATACATACAGATGCGATTCGGTATTAGGAAGGGACGCCCTAAACAGGTTTCTTCCTAATAGCGAATCGCAAACTCAAATTGTGATTCGGTAACAGATCACCTCATTGAAATTTGTGTTTGATACATTTTTGCGTATACAAACGGGACGATTCTGTGAAGCAACCCATTTGCGACCTCAAAAAGACTCCATATATGTGGCCCTATATTTCTGAGGTGTCATGGGCCCCTTGGGAAGTCTGCCCCTTCCAAGTCCCATGATGAGCCATCGAAATAGGGGAGGGATACGATTAGGAAGGGGTGTGAAGGGATCCCGCCAGGAAAGGTATTGTGACACCGCCTGCACAGGAATAATCCACTAGAACACAGTAAAGGAATAACACAGCAATAATTCTGGCCGCAGCAATGCAACCGCCTGCCACCCAATCTAAAGAATTAGGCCATCCTTAAAGAGGTGCAGGCCTTGAGCAGAACTGTTCGGGGCAGTCCGTGCGTAAGTGCTGGGGGGAAGTGGACTAGATAAAGAGGTGAGGCCTCAGCCTAGAGCACCAGAACGCCGGATCCTCTGATAAACAGGATCCGTTGACGGTGGAGTTCACATAAGAAAAAGGAGAAAGCACGAGGGAAAGTCTGCCTGGTTAAATTATATCATTGTCTGTTTGAGGGGTCCCCCGTGGGGTTGAATCATTATCAGAGATAGAGAGGGCAGGAGAACTGCCAGATTGAGAAGGCAAATCTTTAAAAGGTCTAGTAAAACTTCATCCGATTCTGCTCTGGTTTCGACCCCCATTACTAGAAATAAGATGCAGCAAAGAAAAATGTAAGATACTTCAGTGAATGGTTGAAAGTGGATCCAGATGCTGAAGATCTCCAGCAGTTGATGTTGTTCAACGTATGCTGACTTCTCCCTTGTAGAAAAACTGGACTGTGTGTGCTCTCTTATTCACAATTTAACAGGCAAGTAGGTTTTGTGTGTGGCCTCAATTCATAGGAGCATTCCAAAATGTCCGCCCAGGTTATCAGAGCTCTTGCCAAGACTGTCTTGAACTAGATGTATGCCTAAGCACAGGACGAGTTGTGGTTGGAAACTTGGGAAAATGGTCAATAGAAACTGAAAGGACACTAGACTCCTAACATGACTGTTATTGACAGATTTCACTCACTTTCTTTTTTTAAGGCACCACTCCAGTCAAAGTAAGGGAGTTACACACCCAAGATAACCCCTGCTCACTCATTGTAGCTTAGCATGAGCAGTCAGGCTTATCCCAGAGGCAGTGCGTAAAGCGTTTGCACAACACACACACACACACACACACACACACACACACCCACATACCAGTGACACAATAAATACACCACAAAAGAGACTCCACACGGTATTATATAAAATATGTTTCTGTATTGCATGTAAACATAGACCAAAACCACATAAATCAGTAATCACTTTGCCTACCAAGCAATTGTCATAACATCACAGTTAGTGCAATAAGGTAAAGACTTGAATGTTGCACACGTCACGAAAACACCCTCACTGCACATACAAGGCAAATGCTGAAATAATACTCATTATCCTTACAATGCACAATAAAAACGACACACATGACATCAAGGTATGATATGCGTGGAGAAGTGTGGCTCAGGGGTTAGAGGCGGCAGACCTGGAGCTTGAGTTCGGCCCGGGACCAGGGTTCAATTCCCCGCCTCGGCGGGTCTTGGGCTCAAAAATTCCACGGACTCGTTAATTCTCGCTCCGGTGCCTTCTCGACTCACGGGTTCACACTCTGCGACTCTGGGCAATAGCTTGCTTAATCTCCACATTGGCCCCTCGCGGTGGGATGCCTGGCTTTCACCTTGTGGATACCCTGCCAGGGTTATCTCACAGGGGAATACCAGGACGGGTTCCCTAAGCAAGCGCGGAGATGCCCCAGGGTAAGTCATGCGCTATATAAGCTTCATACATATGCAGCAGTTAGGTTAGGGAGAGAAACATATGAATCATAAATGCTGTGCATAAGTTACAGTCCTGAATCAGCACTCTTTATCTTGACCAAGGTAAAGCAAAACCAACATATACCAATACATTCATAGCAGGTAATGCAACAAATCTTGAAATGACCTCCGAAATCGCCAGAAATATGTAGGTCACTGCGCACTTGCGATCCTTTCATATGGTATACGGTAAATGCTGTCAGAACATAGGCACGCCTGCTCCCCTATAACATTAATTACAGTAACTTCACAGAGAAGACTTTCTATCAACCAAGCAGAGGCCTCTGTCGAGGGTGTACCCCTTGCTTCCAAATCACAGGAAGTGTGTCCTAGGTACATTCTATCCCGTAAAGAGAGGGTTAGAGCACGAACTGCAGAATTTGCGGAGAAAACCCCCCACATACCGGCAACCAGATATGGACCATGTCGGGGCCCTCCTGTGTCAGGGAAGGGACCCAATGAAAGTAGTCACAGAGCTGACCTCAGTGCACCTCTGTGCGGCTCCATCTGCGCTTGCCAGTCATAATTGATGCTGCTGGCAGACACTGCCATACTTCTCCTCCCTGGCCACAGGGTACCCAGCCCCCGGGGCTCTTCTCTGGGCTGCGACGTCTCCGGCATGAGGGTGAAGTACACTCTGCTCTCTGTGAAGGGTGACACATCCCACATGTGATGCTTGATGTGGACAAACACTCCCCCAAACCTTAGAGGGCAAATCGTAAGCGCAACGATGCGCTGTTCCTCACACGCGCTCGACATGCGCTTCTCCTGGCCACCAGCTTCCGACTGAAGCGCTTACCATGCGCTGACGGTGACAACAAGCGCTCCATAGGTGCTGTGAGTAGAACTTATAGCCAAACAGGGAGGAGACACACCACCCAGTTGCTGGAACAAACTGGGAGAACAACAGTATGGAACCAGCAGCAGGACAGCACATCAGGGTCCTTGAAGCAAAGTGGCAGTCGTATTGCAGCTCAGAAGGCCCCAGGTCAGCATAACAAGTAAGTTAGTCCAATGGCGGTCCTTCCTGGCAGCATAAAAGTTCCTTCTGACAATGTGCAGTCCGTAGAGCCAGCAACGTTTGGTTACAAGTCCACGCAGTGTCTAAAAATATGGAGTCAGAGCCCCTGTATTTATACTCAAACTTTCTTTTATGTGTAGGTAACTTCAAAATAAATATTAGAAGTGCACAACACCCCATTCAATCACAGCCTGGCTCCAGACATCAGTAGGGAGTAAACAAGCCCTTTGTGTGAGGTCAGGGCCCAGCCTATGCAGATGTAAGTGCACCCCACCTCCCTCTCTCCCAGCCCAGGAAAGCCATTCAGTATGCAGATGCAACCCTATTACACCTAACCCTTCCTGTGTGATGGCTGTCTGGAAAGTATGCACAAAGCCCAGCTGTCACTCTATGGTAGACATGGATTGGAGTCAGGCTGAAAAGCACAAGAGTCATAAGCATAGTGAAATACCCACTTTCTAAAAGTCTTATTTCTACCATAGTAATGAAAAATCCACCTACACCAATAAGCATGATTTATCACCACTATTCCAAACATACCAACCAAGGCAATGCTACTCCTTTCAGATCAGACTTTGCCAGAAGTTATCCTGTTCTCCCCCAAGAGTAACCACCTTCTAATCCAAGCCTGAATCAACGACCCGAAGGCCCTAAATTGTTCGCTCACTCTACCCAACTCTGCTAAATCCTTAGGCTTCACCCTGGGCAAAAATCAGTCAATGAAGATCACATCAACAAGCCAGCTAAAGGAGTGCTTTACACACTAAAACACCTCCCAAAAATTAAACCATTCATTCCACCTGACGATTTCAAAGGGGTTGTCCAATCTCTGGTCCTTTCCAAACTTGACTACGGGAATCCCATCCTCACTGGGACCCTGAAAACTCACCTCACCACCCTCAGATCAGTACTAAACATGGCAGCCTAGCTCATAACAGACATTAAACGGTATGAACACATCACGCCTGGCCTCAAATCCCTAAACTGGCTTCCCATCGAAAGAAGATGCATCTACAAGACTGCATCACCCACCAAGCACTTCACTTTAATTCCCCTGACTATTTAGACAACAAACTCACAAAAGCAGGAAGAACCAGACTTATGAGAAGCTCCACTACTTTCCTTCTCGTTTCTCCCAAATTAAAAACGAAAACCACACAGGCTCACTCTTTATCAGGTAATGCTCCCAGCATTTGGAACTCTCTCCCGAGGGACCTACGATGCAACCCCTCCTTCCCGGGTTTCAAAAGAGAATTGAAACGCCATCTCCTCAATAAATACTGGAATTCAGGAACAAGTTGAATCTCCGTTCTAATAGGCTCTCTGGCTCAGTTCAAACTCCGTTGATCAGTTGGCTGTTTTACTTTCTTGGTGTTTGCCTCTATTGTCTTGGTGTCTTTCTCTCAGTGAACTCTAATTTTCGAACGGACCTCAATTTAGTAATCCCACCCACATGGATAAACAATTTTTTTTCCGGTGTATATATTTTTTGTGTGTATTCCTCCCGCTCAGCGAAACTATATTTTCCCTTGTATAAATGTGTATGTATATTTGAACCTATGATTATGTCACTAAATATGCTCAGTGACTGACTATTGCCTTGTTCTCGATTCTGTAAATCGGTCTGATACCACCGGGTCTAGCTATCGCTATATAAAACCTTAAATAAATAAATACATTTCTATTGAAATCATAAGCAAATTATAAGCAACCTTGAAGTGCTTAAAGCTGCAGTGTTGAATGTCATGGTATGGCTTCAGCCTATGTGACTACATTGTCCTTGTTTCATTCCCATCATTTCCTTTTAAAAAAGTGTGTGAAAGATATTTTTCTATCTCACCTAGATATCCTGTGACATATTTTGTATTTTTAATTATTTTTCATTTTTTAAGGTCAATAAAATTGCCCAACATAGCCTATTTTATAGGCTACTAAATTACTTTAAATGGTATTTTCTGAGATAGGCGAAGCTATTATATGTATGTGTGTGTATACATATATATAATATATTTGACAAACGCACACTGCACTCTAAAATCCAAAATGATCTGAATTTATGAATCCATCTCTCAGGGGTAGCCAGACCCATTTCATCCTACATGGTCTTGTTCATGGCCTTGATCAAACGCTTCAGCGTTTTTTTTTATCTGCTCCTTGTCTGGTAGAAAGCCGTCAGGGAACCGCAGTGTCCCATGGTAGGCTCCCAAGACACTATGAAGTATTGCGCCAAGGTTGATGGGGTCTCCAAGGTGGATACCTGCATGGGGAATTGGGCACGCTACCCCCTCCCCTTTTGGAGTAAATTTGGCCCCAGAGGATTTGGGCTTCAGAGCCCAGCAGCAGCTCGGAGAGTGGGGGCCACAGGGTGCCCTTCTACCCCGCCCTTTTAATTTTTATTTAAAGAAATTAGCCCAGTGGAATTGGGTTCACAAGGACCAGTAGTGGCCTCCGGGGGAAGGGGCACATGCACCCTCCTTGTATTTAGTATTTGGCCCGGGGAGATGGGGCCCCATGGCCCAAGAGAGGCTTGAGGAGGGGGGCCCTACTTACGCTCCCTTCCCAATTAGCAGCGCTAAGGGGGCCACGCAGCGCTCACACGCTGGTGACGGAACCGCTCAGTCACCAGCCTCGGGTGAGCTGTGCTGATGACTGAGCGGTTCCGTCATGGCCCCGCCCGCTCAATAGAACGCGCCACGCAGGTGCGAAATCAGCGTCATGACGGAACCGCTCCGTCATCAGCCCAGCGCCACCGCGGCTGATGACGGAGCGGTTTCATCATCAGCATCGATGTGGATAATTAAAATAATAAGGTTATCTGGGAATTCTTTTACTTGGACCCCGATTGACATAGCACCCCGAAACCTTGAATTTTTCCACGCACAAACAAGACAAAAAGAGACCTTTTTAAATGTTTGTGAAGATTTGTCAAACTCTGCAAAGTTATTAGGAAAACAAAAAAGGCATTTCCTATGGAAATGCAGACCTAACTGGAACTACCCATTGGCGACTGCCACTGGTATACATAAATACATATACATATGCACTTTGAAAAAGGCTTTTGCTGAAAGGCCTCAGTGTGATAACTTTACAAAATGAAGCTGATTAAAACTCGCTAACTGGAGTGCCCGCTGTCTTTACGGTCGATGATCGTAGGCTGGATCAGATGTATATATATATATATGTTCGAGGCATGTGGGCTGCTGAATTCATATCTGTGCATAGATCGCCGCCTAGTGTTGGGTCCGGATGATTGCAGACGAGTTAGGTGACTCCTCCCCTGGACCACAGTGCGCATGGGCATCCCCTCCATCCTCAGATTGTTTTTTTCCGCCATTGGGTTCGGATGTTACTATCTTAGCTCAAGTTAGGAGAACTTTCTACAAAGCCAAAAGGCTTTCGACAGCGTCGGTATAGTTTTGTTTGGTACCAATAACTTTGCTTCGAGGCGACATCGAAGAATCAGACGTTTTTTTTCCACACTCGACCCGATCTTCGATCTACAATGGAAAGAAGCCCATTCAAGAGGTGTCCACTTTGCAATGCAAAATATCCGCACATCGATGTCCACCCGGTGTGCAACAAGTGCCTGTCCCCGGATCACAACGAAGCCAACTGTATGGCCTGTGCCCGGTTCAGGTCGAAGAGTCGCAGAGATCAGCGCCTAATCCAGAAAACATCTTTGGGACCGAAGACGAAGAGGTCGTTGATCTGGAGGATCGGGAAGAACACTCGGATCCTGTTTCGGGGCATGACTCCGAGTATTACGCCGAAGATGAAGAAATATTGGAAGAAGAAGAAAACGTCATTGATGAGGTAGGAGACGACGCAGAGGCCCTTGGGGCCATAGAAGATAGCTCAGGCGAGGAGCTAGGCCCAACCGTCGATACGGGGGCTGACGATGAAGCACTCGATAAGGCTCAGGTCGAGGGATCGCCACAAGGCCTTACCCGAGATCTACCGACTCGTTCTACAGCCCCGCATAAAGCCCCGGCTACGAACATATATAAAGAGCCATCGGTATCGAAACTGCCATCGGTCGATCCAAAGAAATCGAAACCGAAACCATCACTGCCAAAACCGAAACCAAAAGTGCAGCTGACTCTGGTCGGTTCCAAGGCATCAAACCCCTCTGAGCCGAAGAAACAGAAAAAGGCCGTCGATACCGAGAAGTTCAAAAAGGTCGTCGAGCCGAAGGTTGGGGCACCGAAGACCAAAGTCAAGGCTGTCGAACCGACGAAGTCGGCGCCGAAGAGAGCCGACACAGACAAACGGCTCGAACCCAGAGAGGGGGTCGATCCTCGGACAAAGCCTGCGGCCAAGACAAAGACTGGCTCCAAGGACCCTGTCGAGTCGACGCAGCCGACACCATTCGTATCCAAAGAGGTGTCGGAGTCACTCCAACGCATCAGAGAAAAGGCTACAACGGTCGGGCCGAAGAAGGCCCCAACCCCGAAGTTGGTCGGAAACATTCAGACCGCATCGACACCAATCAAATTCGGGTGGCCACCGATGGTGCGGCCGAAGATGTTCGCACCCAAAAGGGGTATCGGAGCCATTAAAGGAGTGTTGATGGGACTGGGGGCTACAGAGGAGCCTGAAGAACAGGAGTCGAGGCAGTTCATCGACTCGGACACTGGTAGACTGTCCATGTATAAAAGGAAAATAATACCAGAAACACCCATGGAGTCATATAAGATTCCATTAAAAAAGAAGAGGGATGCAACCACATTGCCAGTTTTTGTGGAACCTCTGCAATCCTATGGACAAGAACCTCAGTCTTTTTCACCCACATACTCAGATGTGGATGCAGGGGATGACGAAAATGACGATGACACTTATCATGTGGACACAGATCCCGATGATTAGAACCAACCATGGGCGGACCCAGCTGACCCAAGGGATCCGCAAAATGCCCCTGACACACATGCATACAATTTAAAAACATCTCCTACTGAGGACACCACTGCCTTCAACACCCTTATTGAAAGAGCGGCAGGTAACCATGATGTGCAACTACATGCTGACCCTGTTGAGGAAGATTTTTTGGTTGACACCTTTTCCACTTCGGAAAGAACCATCAAGACTCTGCCCATGCTAAAAGGGGTCCTTAAGCATGCTGGTGAAATTTTTAAGGAAACCACCAGGGCAAGGGTGTTAAACCCTAGAATTGAAAATAATTATAGACCGGCACCTGTGGACCCTACTTATGTAAGAGGACAGTTGCCATTGGACTCATTAGTTGTTTCTAATGCACGTAAGAGAGCAAACTCCCAGACTACAGGTGATGCTCCCCCTCCTGACAAGGAGTCGAAAGTACTAAAAACTTCAGGAAAAAGGGTGGCAGCGCAGGCAGCTAACATCTGGCGCATTGCCAACACTCTGGCACTCTTAGCCAGATATGACAGGTCCCATTATGATACCCTTGAGACACTGTTGCAACACCTACCAGATCAGTACAAGGAGGGAGCGGAGCTACTAATCCAAGAAGGAAAGCTTATAACCAATGCTTCCATCAAGTGCGCGCTAGACGCAGCTGACACTGCAGCCAGGGCCATTAACACTAGCGTCATGTTAAGAAGGCATGCCTGGTTAAGAATCTCAGGATTCAAACCAGAAATACAGACTACTATCCTCAATCAGCCAGTTAACCCGGACTACGTATTTGGACCTGAGGTTGACACCACCCTTGAAAAGATTAAAAAAGACACTGAGACTGAGAAGTCTATGGGGGCTCTGCAGTCACAGCAGTTTCGGGGTGGCTCTTTTCGTCGCTCCAATACTAGAGGACCTTCAAGAGGCCAAACCACACAGCAGACACAGTATAATAAAGGAGCTACACAATCCACCTACAATAAACACAACAGGAGTGGATATCGTGGAAACAACATCAAGGGCAGAGGAAGAGGAAACAACAATTCCAGATCCTCTGCCAATAACAAACAGTGACGCCCTGTCACTGCCCCCGACCATGTAACACCTGTCGGGGGGAGACTGCAACAGTTCCTGCCGGTCTGGAAATCCATCACCACAGACAGGTGGGTGAGAGACATTGTCCAGTACAGGTACTGTTTAGAGCTACTATCCACTCCACCCAACATACCACCAAGACACCGTCCTATGTCCGCAGAGCACTTAAACACTTATTGCAGCAGGTTGTCGTCAGCATGCTGCAAAAAGGAGCCATAGAGCTCGTGCCTGTAGAAGACCAAGGCTCAGGGGTGTACTCTCTGTATTTCTTAATACCCAAAAAGGACCGGTCTCTCAGACCCATACTGGACCTCAGGCCTCTAAACAGATACATTCTGTCAGAGCATTTTCATATGCTCACCTTACAGCAGGTTCTACCGTTACTCAGTCAGGGAGACTTGTTCGCAACACTGGCTCTAAAAGATGCGTATTTCCATATACCCATACACCCATCACACAGACAGTATCTCAGGTTCACTATTCAAGATCAACATTATCAGTTTAAAGTCCTCCCTTTCGGAGTAACAACGGCACCCAGGGTGTTCACAAAGTGCCTGGCGACAGTGGCAGCACACCTAAGGAGACAGCACATACATGTCCACCCTTATCTGGACGACTGGCTTATTCAAGCAAAGACGGCCCAGCAGTGTGCCAGTCACATGTCCCACACCATTCATCTTCTTCACAATCTGGGATTCTCGGTGAATTATCCAAAGTCACATCTTCAGCCCGCCCACGTGCGACAGTACCTGGGCGCGACAATAGACACTCTGGCAGCCAAAGCTCAGCCAAATTCAGTGAGGATAAACAGCATGCAATTGCTGATACAAAAAAAGAGTGTTCATGCAGTTGATAGGCATGATGGCCTCCTGCATCTTCATAGTCCCGCACGCAAGCAAGACTACATATGCGCCTGCTTCAGGAGTGCTTGGCACGTCAGTGGAATCAGGCTCAAGGACAATGGAAAGACCTAGTGTTGGTGAGCGGTCGGGCATACAACTCTCTGCATTGGTGGAACCCACAAAACCTTTGCAAGGGCCGACCGTTCCAAGAGCCTGTACCACACATAATACTGACGACGGACGCATCTCTCCAAGGATGTGGAGCTCATGTACTCTATTACACAGTGCAGGGACTATGGACGACACAGCAAAAGAAGATGCACATCAACCTTCTGGAATTGATGGCAATCTTCATGGCAATGAAAGCTTTCAAAGTACACCTGTGCAACAAGGTCGTGTTGATCCGGACGGACAACATGACTGCCATGTACTACATACAGAAGCAGGGAGGAACACACTCTCCACAGTTGTCTCATCTGGCTCAGAGCATGTGGAAGTGGGCATTTCAGAGGAACATCTTCCTCATGGCGGAACACCTCCCGGGCAAGGACAACCAGATGGCGGATCTGCTCAGCAGACACAGCCACCAGATGCACGAGTGGGAGATACATCCATCAGTACTCCAACCGTACTTCCAGCAGTGGGGTCATCCAGAGATAGACCTATTCGCCACAAGGGAAAACGCAAAATGCCAGAGCTTCGCCGCCAGGTTCCCACATCCGCAGTCACAGGGCAATGCGATATGGATGAACTGGTCAGGCAGATTTGCGTACGCTTTTCCCCCAGCACCTCTAATACCGCTGGTGGCACGCAAGCTGAAGCAACACTCAATGACACTCATCCTGGTTGCTCCAACGTGGGCACGCCAGCCATGGTACACCACGCTAATAGAACTTTCCGTGGTACCGCATCAAAGACTGCGGCTAACGCCCAGACTTTTAACGCAGAGCCATGGCGAAATTCAGCACCCAGATCCGCAACAGCTCAAACTGCCGATCTGGCTCCTGAAATCTTAGAATTTGGCTACCTCAACTTGCCGCCGGAATGTATGAATATCATCAAGGAGGCAAGAAGACCCACAACCAGAGCATGTTATGCGGCTAAATGGAAAAGGTTTGTCATATATTGTAACAATAATGACATTAACCCACTGGATGCATCAATTCAAAACATTATCTGTTATTTGTTGCATTAATACAGATGTAATCTAGCGTACAGTTCCATTCGTATACATTTATCCGCAATAGCAGCTTATCTTCAGAACAGGCAGCACCTCTCACTATTCAGAGTGTCTCCCATTAAAGCTTTTCTAGAGGGACTTAAAAGAGTGATCCCTCCCAGACACCCACCTTCACCAGTCTGAAACCTCAATGTGGTCCTCACCAGACTGATGGGACCACCTTTTGAAACTCTACACTCTTGTGAGATTCAATTTCTGACCTGGAAAGTTGCTTTCCTAGTAGCCATTACATCACTGAGAAGAGTTAGTGAACTCCAGGCACTAACCATTCAAGAGCCATTCATACAGGTCCACGCTAATAGAGTTGTACTAGGCACCAACCCTACATTCATGCCTAAGGTGATTTCGCAGTTCCAATAAACCAAACCATAGAACTGCCTGTTTTCTACCCTAATCCAGAAAATGTCGCAGAGAGATCTCTACACACATTAGATGTCAAGAGGGCTCTCATGTACTATATAGACAGAACACAGGATTTCAGGAAGACCAAACAACTGTTTGTTGCCTTTTCTCCACAGCACAAAGGCAACCCCATTTCCAAAGCAGGAATAGCCAGATGGATTGTTAAGTGTATACAGATTTGCTATGCAAAGGCTAAACGCACACTAACCATTCCTCCAAGAGCACACTCCACACGTAAGTTAGGAGCATCCATGGCTTTCCTGGGGAATATTCCTCTAGAAGAGATATGTAAAGCAGCCACATGGTCCACTATACATACATTTACAAAACACTACTGCGTAGATGTACATTCAAGACAGCAGGCAGCTGTAGGACAGGCTGTTCTCAAAACTCTTTTTCAGACTGCTGCAGCTGGCACGGGCAGCCGCGGCTAACAGGAGGGACTGCTATATAATCTATGCACAGATATGAATTTAGCAGCCCACATGCCTCGAACCGAATATGCTACTTACCAGTATGCATCTGTTCTTGGCATGTAGGGCTGCTGACATTCATATCGCCCACCCTCCTCCCCGGCGCCTGTAGCAGCTGTAGCATTCAGAATTACTATGTAGCATGGACATCATTCACTGTATTACACTCCATCTCTGCCACAATGGCGAAAAACAATCTGAGGATGGAGGGGATGCCCATGCGCACTGTGGTCCAGGGGAGGAGTCACCTATCTCGTGATACTTCGAAGACTCTTCCAGGACAACAATGTGCAATCATCCGGACCCAACACTAGGCGGCGATCTATGCACAGATATGAATGTCAGCAGCCCTACATGCCAAGAACAGATGCATACTGGTAAGTAGCATATTCGATATTCCTACCCACACACCCCCCTATTCAGTGCTTATTATTTCTACTGCAATTCCCCTGAAGGCCTAGGATTACATTTAAGAAACTGTTCATTACCAGACTTCCACCTTATCAAGGCCTTGGCACACCAGTCCTTTTCAAACCCTACCATGAATGCATAAAGCTCCTTAAACTTTTTAAATGTACGCAGGGTTTATCTGTAGATCACTAAAGGTTAGACACTCTAAACAGACCATTGTGGCATTTGGACTTCCTAGAAGAGGTCATCCTCTCACTAAGGCTATCTGACTTCCTCATCTTTAGTTACAACAAGGCTAATTGACCTCTGCAATAAAGAGTCACAGCACAGTCCGCCGGAAACATGTCCTCACCTGCAGCCCTCTATGTTCATGTGCCTTTACACAACCTACACTGTGGTACGACAATGAAGAACAAGCACACATTCATCGAGCAGTACTGTATGGGTGTAATGTGTCAGCGGAGTCTTCATTGGGGCAAGCGGCTCTCAACAACGTCTTTTGATAAAGTAACCTGCTTCAAGCCTGTGCTGTATTATCTACTGCTGACTATTCTAATTCAGAAGTGAAAATCTATGAAAAGCCCATAACTGGTGGGAAAAAAACAGTTACTGACCTGTACACTAGTTCTCATGCAATTGTATTTTTCAAAGTTACCCATGTGACCCACCCTTCTCTCAGGTCAAAGGTTCACTGGTTCCCAAATTCTATGAAAGTGATGATGGGCTTAAGAGGGAGTGATTAGTTAAAGTGTGGGTACTTTTCAAAGATGTGAATGAGCTACTGAACAAAAACCTTTAAACTACTGGAAATTCCCAACCTGACAATAGAAAATTCAAGCAGAATTTATGAAAGTTGCGAAGGCTGGAGAACTATGGTTACAGGTAAGTAACTTGTTTCTTATATTAACTGTTGTTTAATTAAACTTTTTGAGTTAGTAATTGTTATGTGTGGTTCTGTAGTAGCTTAAATACAGTTACGCCATTTTTATTTTCAATTGTGTTGCTTTTTGCAGAAGCTGGACAGACACTAGCAAGAGAAACTGGTTGCATTGATATCCTACTACAGTTATTCAGGTAAATAAACATATTTTTTAGTGTTTTCGTGTCCAGAAATATGTACTGCTGGTGGGTTGAGAATTTAGCATTACAATACATTTTGGTTTTTATACACAGAGAAACACTTTCGATATCTGAGATGGATCAGTCACATGAAGAATCGAGCAGCTGTTATCAGTTGTGGGCTTCAGTCTGTAGCACACTTTGTGCTTGCACCAATAATCCTCAAAATGGTAGCTATTTCTGAAGATATACATTTATCTTTATCTCATGTTATGAGTACCTTAAATATACATTTAATGTCAGACACTTCTATGTCCTGTGATCTTCATTAATAATCCTAATTGTAAGAATAATTCCCTGTGCATGCTGCCACACCAGAACACCATATATCCCATATATTTCACAGAGATGGTTACGAGTCTAGCTTGTTCATATGCAGAGGAAAACCCTCTAAAACCTATTAGGCAAGATTTCCCAAATAATATACCTGGACCCAGTCAGAGTGAGTCCTGACCCTCCAAGTGGGCCTCTGCCCTTGGAAGTGGTGCTTAAGGTACCAGATAACCCACATTCAAAACTTGGGACTTCAAAAATATTTGAACAAAAACTGTTCTGAGAACTGAGAGGAGACTGGGACCAACCTGCTTGTCGATCAGCCCAAGGTACATTGCCATTGCCCTGATTTCATGGCAGACCCCGCTCGTCCTTCTCTGCAGCAGTAAATGCTGTTATGCGGCTCCTCGCAGAAGAGGCATCTGGTCTGTGTAGCCCTTATCGGCTATAGCCTGCAGCTTCCTCATCTTACTCCACCAGCTGCTGTGCTCCACTGAACTTTACCTTCTCTGATATGTTTTCCTCAAAATTTCTTCTAAGACCAAAGCAGAGACCAGGCCCAATCAACTTAATGTATCTGAACTGTGTTCCATCACTGTCAGCCATAACATTCGACTTTGCTCCGGTCTTACGTCAGTATGTAGGGACTGAGTCACCATACCACCTTAGTATATATGGGTATCAGCTTTTGTGCCTCACTTGCTCTCTTATCCTTACCAGAAAAACAAGTGAATTGGCACCCCAGAACAAAACACTCTCGACCCTCTCAGAGACTTGTCCACAATAAGATAACCAGGAGACATAAAGGAGGTTTAGAATATTTATTTAAACTTTTGTGCTCTGAAATGCAGTATATACTGCCTCATTAGAAAAGAAATGCACATTAAAAATGCTGTTATCATGGTTAATAATCCATATATCATAAAAAGCCCTGTAATTTTATAGGACAGAGTAACCTAAACCCTCCTGCCTTCCTAATGAAACTAAATTATTATATATGAAAGTACTGGCGGACCCCATACCTTAGCATACACAGATGAACGCTCTACATCTCAGCATACACTGTGTTCTTTTCTCAGAACTCTTGTTCCTTGTTTTCCCTCCCTGCTCATGTGCTCATCTATGTGATAGGACCTGTGTACTCATAAACAACAGCTGCATTCTTGTGTTATGTCTAGATGCTAGTGTCTGGCCAGAAAGAATAACAAGGGACATTGTTGTTTGACCCTGTTTATTATGTTCAGGCTAAATCCCAGGAAAAGAACAGAATCTGAAAACATATACAGGTTCTGTTTGAACGTACAATACGGCAGAGAAGCAAAATGTGTTTATATGTTAACAAGTGTAAAGTAAACAGAGGCCTACAAGGTGCACAGTTAGACTAACATAGGAAAAACTACAATGGGCCATGCTGGAAACATACAAAACCCTCCCTTTGGCCAGGATACTAGCCCTTACAAAGATACTAGATATGATAAATGTAATATGAAAATAAGCACACTCAAAGCCACGCCCCAGAAAAATGAATGACTACAAACCAGATAGAGAAAAAAATTAACATTTTGAAATAAATGATCAAATCAACATGGTTTGGAGGAATCCATGATGTTACTTGCCATTTCGTAGGCCAAAGACTCCAAGAAGGAATCTAACTCTGCACAGCCTAAGTTACAAGCTCCAAAGACCATACATGCTCTCCGGTCTCAGCCGATGCTGTGACAGTTACTGGGCAACTCTCATCTGTGTAAGCAGTTCCTGTATCTTGTGAGCCATGTGCCGATGCGCACAGTCCCTCGTAGGCTAAAGGCTCAAAACCTGCATTGTCTAGAAATCGCAAGCCAAAATGAAAGTTCTGAAAATGGGATGCTAGTCCATAGCCCAAGGTAGTGGGTGTGTGCGAAGCCAGGCATATATCCAGTGCCCATTGGAAGGGACACCAGATGCAGTGGAACAAGGGTTGCACACAGGTAAACCAGACAGGCCGAAACATCAAAGACCAATCAAGATCCAGTTCTTGTATTAGAAGCATTCCAAAGATTTGATTCATACTCTCACTGTAATGTTGGAGAGATGCCAGTTCCGGGGTGCACGCAAAAGGAGCATCCATTGCAGAGAAGCAGGAACAGGATGAGCATGCTGCAAACAGGAATCCTCCGAATACACTAGAGAAAAGGAGTGGATAAAAGCCAAGATTACTCCAAAGATGGTCTGAAACGATCTAACGAGGCACGTGGTCACAACTTAAAAAAAGTTTGCAAAGCCACCCCTACGGAAGGCACTAAAGATTAGGGGCCCCATGCATGAAACCAAAAACCGGTCGCAAACAAGCAGATTCGCAGAATCTGCCCCTTTGCAACCAGTATTTTTGCATTTGGGATGCATCATCCCAAATGTACAAATCACAACTTAAGGAATCGCTAAAATTGCGATTACTTGAATTGAGATTGCATTTAAGGAATAGCTAATTGCGATTCCTTAAATGCAATGCATGAAGGAAACAAATATTGCGATTTCGCTATTAGGAATCGCAAATTACCACCAAATTAAAGTTGATGGTAAATTGCGATTGCTTTGAAAAATGCACTACACATTCCCTTGGGGCATGTGTGTGCGCAACATGTTGAAAAATGGGAATTTCAGGGGTGCAACATGGTATCCTTTTGGAACACTTGCACCCTTGAAATTGCATGCGCAATTTGCAAGTACCTATGGAGTACTCACAAATTGTGCATGCAATTCCTTCCAGATTCATGCCCTCCTCATCAGTCCAATATGCATCCTCTCAACTGCGGTGTCCGACAGGGCTCTGCGTTGAGCCCTATGCTCTTTAACGTATACATTCGCCCTCCGGCCCTTCTGGTTAAGGCCCGTGGGATTAAGATGCTATCTTACGCTGACGACACGCAGCTGTTGTTTACCTTCACCAAAGATCCCGGCCTAGATAAACTTAGGTTCCGGGAAGACATCCTGGCAATCTCAGACTGGCTAGCAGACAACTACCTCCAACTTAACGCCTCTAAAACGGAGGTGCTTTTGTTTGGGAGAGACTTGCATAACTGGGACCACCAATGGTGGCCCGCTGAGTTGGGCCCTCCCCCCCAGCCAAAGAACGCAGTAATAAATGTAGGGATCTACAAGTTGGTGGTAAATAACGAAAACCCCCAAAAAAGCATTTTCATGCAAATTACTTCAGTGCCATGTTGCAGACATACATGCCCTTAGGATATGTATGTGGGCCACATGTACACCCATACACAATTGAGGGGTGCAACAGGGTGTCAAAGTGACACCCTGCCACCCTTCAATGTTTCCCCCTTTTACCGAATCGGTATTTACCGATTCGGTAATTGACATTCATTCCTATTGGCCTCCAGGCCCATAGGAATGAATGGCAATTACCGAATCGGTAAATACCGAATCTTAACGATTCGGTAATTTTTACCGAATAATTTGCTACGTAGCATTTACCGATTTGAAAATACGAATCGGTAAAAATTGGGTATTTTCAAATCGGTAAATTCTATTTACCTACATCTGCCCTTGATCACTATGCATGAGATAACTCCAGTTAGAGAGTACCATACTGAAAGGGAGAATTGTAGGAACTGGGATTCCTTTTAAATAACAAGCTACATTTGGTGCTGAAGTGTTGCATGTGCTGTGAATATTTACATGCTTACAAACAAATGATTCTCCGTCAGTAAAGTTGCATTCTTCACCAGTGATAAAGACTTCCTTGTCGCTATGTTCATAACCATAAGCAAAATCGCGTGACCATACCTCATGTATGTAACTGCAATCTAAGGGTTTGTATCTACCTACAGGAAAATGTTTCATGCAAGCTGTGAATTGAAATGTCGATACAGGCAGTGAAATAACTCTGTGTATAAACCACACGGCCGAAGGCGTTTCAGCTATGGTGAATGGGAGCTGTTCCGATTTCTCTAAATGTAGCATTGTATAGGTCTCATCTTTCATGGCCATCAATTGTTGTTTACGTGTTAAATTAAAAGGTGAAGACTAATAAGTACTATTCAAGTTATGCCATTGAACGCACCCGTTTTTAAGTGTTTGATTCATCCAGCTAAACTGCATAATTAGATCTAAACTGAACTTGCCCATGATACAAAGTTGACATGTCACTGCACAATCTCATTAACAAACGACACAATGTTATTTAAATTATAAATACGAGATGACAGCGTATTAATGCTATTATTGACAACAGCTAGGACTTTGTATAAATTATCCTTGTCTATTTGTCTCAAACATGCTGCAGCTTCCATTTGGGATAATTTTCAAATTTTATTATAAGTATCATATACAAATCTTTTAGAACGTGAGGATTTGGCACCCAAAAGAAATTCTGATAAATTCCTGTCCTCGGACTGGAGAGATAGATGCTGTTTCACTGCAGACAGTATGGAATGTTTCAACCATTGTTTACATAACTTTCCCACTGAATAGGTGGTAACAGTAGCAGAATGTATTTGACTAAGGGTATCAGGGATCAGGTCTCCCTGATTTAAACTCAGATGTGGAATTGAGAAAACGAGCATGACAACCATTTATGTCTACTGGCCATAATAACCTCCCGCCGGGATTTGAAAACAAATAATTAAATGTACTTTTTTGCACCATGCTATTTAGTTGTTCTTCTGTATAATTAGTAAGATTCTGCCATTATCAAAACGGGCAACTGAGGTAATGGTCGGGGCATTCATTTATTTAATTTGTACCTATCCTAAACTGGTATTCTGCTGGATTGTTTCATTCAGAAAAAAAAATTGTGTGGGAATTAAACAGGCTCGAAATAAGGTTTCTGTGCCTTGAACCTGCCAAAACTTCGTACATTAGTTCAATTTCAAATCAATGGTATCCTTCCAGTAATCATAACCATTAAGGGCCAATTGGTTAAGAGAAAATTAGTGTATATAAACTTAGTTTGAGTAAGCATATATTTCTTCGGCTGTGTTTGAGTTAATCTAAAATAAAATGACGAGGGTTCTGAAGTGTAATATCCTGTGAAATAAGTATATTTATCTTTTTGCTTTTTGGAACTTTCCGATGAAGAATGAGAGGACAACACCCTGTCAACTAGTTCTGTAGCTGAACGTTCTGGGAGGTAATAGCTATTGATCAGCAGGAAAAAAACAGTCATAAATCCAATCCACAAGAACAGGAAAACCAACAAGATTATCCTCCAGAGGGACTAGATAAGTGTGTTTTAACCATGAAATAAATTCACAAATCCGAGCTGGAGGCATGTAGAAAACGGAAGAACTGTCAGACGAAAAAATATCTCAATCCATATAGTACCCAGGGGTACTTAACAAGAGTTTGGGACTCAGCAGCAGAACTTGAAAATGCCAATTCAGATGGAATCGCCAATGATGTATCATTGTAAATGACCTCTGTTGTAGAAGACGTTATATTCAAAGCAGGTATTGCATCAGATAAATCGTCGGAAGAGGACTCAGCCTCCCCCTCCCTCAGCCTGGGAGTATCCGCATCGTTGGTGCTCACAGGCTGCAACGAAAAGACTTGAGGGAAAGAACTGCTAATCTGTGGCATACTATGAAGTATCGGCCACATGGTTTAGCTTGACATTTTTGTTGAAGACACAACAATTGTCTTTATTTCCCGGAAGAAGTGGCAAAATCCCAGTTTGTGTACCTTGAAGAATGCCAAGGACTGGAACAGGAGCACAGTACGTTGGGCCGAATTTCTTTTTCATGGCTACCTTTTCTCAAACTAGATCAACAATTTTTGGAAGCCAGTCGGAAACTGAAAGAGCACTTTCAGAAGCAGAAGAATGAGAAGCAGGCAAACGTTTGCTGTAGTTATGTTCACTGAACTCTTGTAGGTCATGTAAGACAGCACAATGGTTATCTACTTCAAAGGTTGCGACTGCTGCCACAATGTCTGGACCATCAAGGTCTGGAACATACATCTTGATGCCAAAAAGTACTTTGTAGGGGTTGCGCCCACCCAGAGATCATTTAGGGAGGTTATTTAATGCCTGTTGAACCCCATATAGATGGTTCAACTAACCACGTCGTGTACCTAATACTCTAGTCGTTAAAGACTGCTTTAAGTCATGGTTCTCGCCACAACAGAATTACCCTGGGTCTATACTGAGAAGAAAAATGCACTTGCACATCCATGGACTTTATCGAATCACAGTACACTTCAGAAGTGAATGCCGAACCTTGGTCCAAGTGGAATGCGCAACAGGCAAATGTCCTGATAAAGACTGGCATGTATTTAATAACATTTCAAGTGTCAGTTGAGCGCTGTAGCCAAATCCGGAGGAACCTAGAGCAAGAATCAACTGCAACCAAAATATATTTGAACGCAGAATCAGAAATCAGAGGACCACAGTGATCTCAATTAATGCAGCCCAAAGGCTGATTGTAAATAAACAGATGTGTCTGTGGTGGACGAAACACAGTGGAACTTTTGATCTGTTGACAAATGTCACAAGTTAAAACATATTTTCAAGTTGGTTGGTATATTCTCTTCCAGGGGATACTCATTAATAGTCATAAGCACTGTATTATCTCCGCCCATGAGCGGGGACCCGAAACACATAAACAATATACATATATATGTGTAAATATAACCAAAAGTACAAAGTACTAAGTAATTATACACATATACATGTATAATAACCATAATATGCAGCCTAACATTAACACTTAGGCTAATCAAACCAAACCTTACACGTTCTGAAGCATGAAAATATGCTGTATATAAATGCAATAAACAGGCATGAGCCTAAAATGCATTTCATAGACATGAAAAACCTTTTATTTTCATCAAAGAACCTGTTGTAAACAGTTATTAGCCTAAAAGGGCTGCATATGAAAAAATGTCTGTGTACAGAAAATCAGACTGGCACCCTGCCTTTAAGGCCCCAGAGAATCTGCACACTTTGCCTTTAAGGCCTCCAGGAGAACTCTGTTCCCATCATGCCCCACAGGTGACAGTTAGGTCAGTTCTTTTTTCCGGCTTGTTCTGTGAGGAACCTGGAACTTGAGCTCTGCTCTTTTGAAGTATTTTCTGTCAGAAATTGGTTTTTCTTGCCTTTTCTTGACAAAATATAACTTTGGTGGTGGGTTGTTACCCTTTTCTGACTAAGCTGTTGGTGTTTTTTAGTCAGAATGCCACCTTTATTTTACAAATGTCCTTCCTGTGGGAAGAAGATGTCGAAAACTGACCCACACTCTGTTTGTGTGGTGTGTCTTCCAGCTTCTCATAAGGTGGAAGAATGTTATCACTGCCTCAACCTTTCAAATAGAACTTTAAAAGAAAGAGAGAAAATGAGGTTGCTGGGCCTTCTGGAGAGAGAAAACCGTGGTGAGAAGAGTTCTAAAGGCCTATTATCATCTGCCAAGCCATCTTCTCAGCCCAAACGTCGAAGATCAGCGTCTCCAGAAGGTAGAACTAAGAAGCATCGACTCCAGGGAGCGTCACCGTCAAAAAAGGTGCGCTCGACGTCGAGAACCAGATCGCCGTCGACGTCGAAGAGAGCTCCATCGACGTCGAGGACATCGCCGGTGAGGCAGTCGCCGTCGAAATCCTTGTCGACGTCGAGGCAATTGGTGTCGATTGCAGTGAGGACGACATCCGGAGTGCAACGCTCGACGTCGAAGGATCGTATGAGGTCGACGTCGAGGGACGAGAGATGTCAGACGTCGAAGGATCGTGTGTCGACGTCAAAGGAAAAAGGTTCGACGTCGAAGGATAAAGGGTCGACGTCGAAGGATAAAGGGTCGACGTCGAGGAAGAGTCATCGGTCGACGTCGAGAGGGAGACATACGTCGTCGAGGAAAAGATCGACGTCGAGAGAAAGGATGACGTCGAAGGATTCGACGTCGAGACCTAAAAAGAGAAGGTCAAGGTCTCCATCGCGACGTAAGTCGACGTCGAAGCATGCTTCGGGCTCGAAGCATGGAGTGTCTAGGTCTCCCCCACCTGAGCATAGGTCGGAGTCGAGACTATCAAGACCAGCCCCCCGGACCTCAATTAGGTCTTTGTCGAGGTCAGAAATAAGTCCCGAACCTAGAGTGGAAGGTTCCCCGCATGATCAGCAAGACAACAGATCTGCAGTGGGGCAAGGGATAGTGCACCAGGACTCTTCTGTGGTGGCTCATTCGGGCTCAACCTCAGGGCAGGTGTCAGATGACAGACAGTTGGTGCCCAGACAGCAGACCCCGTCTGGTTCATTGGTCTCTGAACACAGTGCAGCGTCGAGAGCTTCTAAGTCTTCCGCAGAGCTGAATATTGTGCAGGTGTCACCTGAAGCTTCACCTGAGCATACAGAGCGGCCTATTAACTTGTCACCGAGGTGGTTGGAAAGTTTAAGGCATTGGAAGATTCGTCCGATAATGGGGGAGAGAGCTCCGGTCCCTCGGACGGAACTGCATAGAAGATCACGCTCAAGATCCTTAGTGAGAGAGAAATCTCGTTCAGGGGAGCATAGGAGGCAGCGATCGGCAACTCCTCAAAGAAGACGTAGAACTCCTACTCCATCTTCTACATCGTCTTCGTCCTCTTCAAGATCTTCATATAGAGACTATTCTCCGACTATATCTTCTACTCCTCCTTCCAGAGTGTCTCCAGTAGACGATTTAAGCACATTTAATGATGTATTATGTCGTGGAGCGAGTAAATTCAGCATCAAAATGGCAGTTCCCCAGGTAGCAACGTCAGTCATCTTCGATACCTTGCATCACAAGACGACTGGCAGACCTCTCCTACCGTTAGTGCCCGGATTGATTGAACCAGCAATGAGGACATTCCTAACTCCGGCCACGGTGGGTTCAGGTCCTTCTAGGATTGCGAAGAAATACAAGGCTCTAGAGGAAGACCCGATGTTTTTGCGGTCTGACCCACCACCAGACTCCCTGATTGTAGCAGCAGTCAGAAAGGCGCATTCGGCAGCATCTACCTCTTCTGCTCCACCTGAAAAGGACAGTAAGAGTATGGATTCCTTGGGGCGAAGGATGTGCAATACCTCAGGATCGGTCATGCGAGTGGCCAGTGCGGCTGCCCTATTGGGCCGCTATGACCGTCTGCTCTGGGACTCAGTGGCTCGTTTTGCAGATAAACTCCCTAAAGAGGATCAGAAAGACTTCCTGGAAATAGTGGAGGAAGGAGGTTTGGTGGCTAACCAGAGCATTAGCGCGGCTGCTGATGCTGCGGACTTGTCGGCTCATGGCTATGCACACGGTGTTTGCGCAAGACGTACAGCCTGGCTTCGCCTTACGGGGCTAAAGCCGGAGGCGCAGAGGAAAATGGTCAATTTACCTTTTAATGGATCAACTCTGTTTGGATCTCATGCAGACAACGAGATGTCTAAGATGAAGGTGGAGTTGGACACTCTTAAGGCCGTAGGCCTTGAGAAGAAAAAAGAATTTAAACGTCGGGGTACTTTTCGTCCCTATGACAAGAGATCTTTTCAGCAAAGGAATCAACAAACGAATTGGTCTTCGCAAAATCAAGGCCAGAATCAACAAAGATCGCAATTCCAGCAGCGGCGGCCTGGACGGGGCAGAGGCAATGGAAATAGGCAGCAGTCATCAGCTGCCAAGGAGCTTCAGAAACAATGAATGGATGGATGCTGCAAGTATTGTGCGATATCTGGACGAGTGGAAACAGATCACGAAGGACAGATGGGTGCTGGATGTCATTCAGAACGGGTACCTTTTGAGATTCAAGAAGGCACCCCCTGTCATGCGCCCTCTAAAGATGGTACAGTGGAATATAAAGCGCTTGCAACAGGAGGCGAACGTCCTCCTGAAGAAGAAGGCCATAGAACCAGTTCCTTTCCAGCAGAGAGGTCAAGGCCTGTACTCTCGATTCTTTCTTGTGCAGAAAAAAGGTCCAGTCACAGAGTTCAGACCCATTCTGGATTTGAGGCGACTGAACAAATTCATTCGGAAGGAGAGATTTCGAATGCTGGCTCTTCACCAGATCTTCCCTCAATTACACCAAGGGGATTGGATGTGCTCCATCGATCTAAAGGACGCTTATTTTCATATTCCGGTATCCAGAAAACATTGCAAATTTCTCAGGTTTCAAGTGGCGGCTCGTCATTATCAAGACGCAGTGCTTCCTTTTGGCCTGAGATCAGCTCCCAGGACATTTTCAAAATGTATGGCTGTAGTGGCGGCTTGTCTTCGAAAGAGTCGGATTTTCATATATCCGTACTTAGACGACTGGCTTCTGAAGAGTTCATCCCCATCGCTTCTAGAGGAACATCTGGCGATTTGTCTTCAGCTCATGTACAAGTTGGGTCTGCAAGTCAACTACAAGAAGTCGATAATGAACCCCACCCAGAAGATCCACTACCTGGGTGCTCAGCTGGGTACAGAAGTAGAAAACGTGTGTCCTTCGGAGGAGAGGTCGTCATCCATCAGAGCGAAGTGTCTACTTCTCCTTCAAACTGCACGTCCGACAGTTCGGCAAGTGTCCTCTCTCCTGGGCTCAATGGCGTCGTGCATTTTCATCGTGCCAAACGCACGTTTGCAGATGCGTCCTCTACAACAGTGTCTGGAAGATCAGTGGAAACAGAGGACGGGATGCTGGGAGGACCGGATTTATCTCCAACAGTCTGCAAAAGATTCCATCCGGTGGTGGATGAAGAAGGTGCACGTGATGAAGGGAGTCCCTTTTCATCAGGACCCACCAACGCAGACTCTGATAACAGATGCTTCTCTCCAAGGCTGGGGGGCGCATATGGGCCCTCTGCAGGTACAAGGGCAATGGTCAGACTTCGAGAAAAGATATCACATCCATCTTCTCGAACTCAGAGCGGTCCATCTTGCTCTCAAGTCCCTGGCACCATCGCTACAGACTCGGTCCCTCCTGGTGCAAACAGACAATACAACTACAATGTATTACTTAAACAAGCAGGGGGGTACCAGATCCAGGACTCTTTCCATAGAAGCCCAGACCATCTGGCATTGGTTACTTGCGCGAGACCTGTCCATAACAGCAATTCACCTGCCGGGGAGTCTCAACACACAGGCAGACGACCTCAGCAGAGACTTCGTCGAAGCGCACAACTGGGTTCCCAACGAAGACGTCGCGCACAGCATTTTCCAGGATTGAGGAACACCAGACATAGATCTGTTCGCAGACGCGGCAAACGCAAAATGCCCCGTCTTCGCGTCCAGGTTCTACCAGAAAGGGTCTCAAGGGAATGCCCTTTTGCTAGATTGGTGTCAAAATTTGCTGTACGCCTTTCCACCGACACCGTTGATACCAGCAGTGATCAATCGGCTGTACAAGACTCACTCCAGAATGATACTGATTTGCCCAGAGTGGCCACGCCAGTGGTGGTTCCCAGATCTCCTCCAGTTGTCAATAACACCGCACAGGAGATTGCCGTGTCGCCCGGATCTTCTGTCCAAGCAGAAGGGGCAAGTGTTTCATCCCAATCTGCCCTCCCTGCGCTTGGCAGCATGGCTCCTGAAGTCATCCAGTACGGGCACTTACAGCTGAATCCGGAGTGTATGAACATCCTTAACTCCTTCGACGCTCATGACGAGCTCAGCTCGTCATGGTGTACACCTCCATACACTCATGACGAGCTGAGCTCGTCATGAACAATGGAAATCAACATAACTCCGCACAGGAGGAAAATAGCACTAGCATCGATGGTGTTAAGGAAGCAAAGCGGCCTTCTACGAGACAATCCTACGGATTTAAGTGGAAACGCTTTTACCTTTGGTGTCAGAGTAAGGGTCTGGACCCTATTCATGGTCAAGAAAAGGTGGTCTTGCCTTATCTTCTTTACCTTGCTGAATCTGGTTTGCAGTTTAATTCCATCAAAGTCCATCTTGCTGCAATAACTGCTTATAGAAAATCGCCAACACAGATATCTTTCTTTCGAATGCCTGTGGTGAAGGATTTTCTGGAGGGGTTAAGAAAGGTTTATCCTCCAATTAGGTCTCCGTCTCCACCTTGGGAGCTTAATGTGGTATTGACTAAATTAATGGGTACCCCATTTAAGCCGATACATAAAGCGTCTTTGCAACACTTGTCTTGGAAAGTAGCGTTCCTGGTGGCCATCACTTCTGCTCGTAGGGTGAGCGAAATCCAGGCTTTGTGTTGCAATGAACCGTACACAGTTTTTCATGGAAACAGAGTGGTGCTCAGGACTCATCCTGCTTTCCTACCTAAGGTGGTGTCGGATTTTCATATTAACCAATCCATAACATTGCCTACTTTCTTTCCGAACCCTTCCAGTCCGGCAGAACGGACTTTACATTCATTAGATCTAAAAAGGGTTTTGAAATTTTACTTAGATAAAACAAAGTCCTTGAGACAGACGGACCGTCTGTTTGTGAACTATGGTCCTACAAATACTGGTTTGGCAGCATCCAAGAGATCCATTTCTAGGTGGATAGTGTCTTGTATCTTACTGGCTTATCAGCTAGCCCACAAGTCTTTATCAGGTAGACCTAGGGCTCATTCTACGAGGGGAAAAGCTTCTACCACAGCTCTCCTTAGGAATGTGGCTATGTCAGAGATATGTAAAGCAGCTACTTGGCGTTCAGTGCATACGTTTACACGCCATTACTGTTTGGATTCTGATGCTCAGACTGATGCACAAGTGGGACAAGCATCACTCAGAAATTTGTTTGCTAATACTAGTTAAACACTGTGATTTTAAAGTATGACTATGCTTTTATCTGTTCGCCCGCTTCTGTGGGTATGAGCTTGCTACTCTATTCAGTTCTTATGACTATTAATGAGTATCCCCTGGAAGAGAAGGATTAGTTACTTACCTGTAATCCTAGTTCTCTTCCAGGGGTATACTCATTAAAGTCATAAGCACCCTCCCGCCTCCCCGGGCGAGCAGTAGCATTAAGGTTTAAAGTTTCAATATGTTCAAGTGCAGATTCCTGCTAAAGTTTACTGTACCGTACAAAAGAACTGACCTAACTGTCAGCTGTGGGGCATGATGGGAACAGAGTTCTCCTGGAGGCCTTAAAGGCAAAGTGTGCAGATTCTCTGGGGCCTTAAAGGCAGGGTGCCAGTCTGATTTTCTGTACACAGACATTTTTTCATATGCAGCCCTTTTAGGCTAATAACTGTTTACAACAGGTTCTTTGATGAAAATAAAAAGTTTTTCATGTCTATGAAATGCATTTTAGGCTCATGCCTGTTTATTGCATTTATATACAGCATATTTTCATGCTTCAGAACGTGTAAGGTTTGGTTTGATTAGCCTAAGTGTTAATGTTAGGCTGCATATTATGGTTATTATACATGTATATGTGTATAATTACTTAGTACTTTGTACTTTTGGTTATATTTACACATATATATGTATATTGTTTATGTGTTCCGGGTCCCCGCTCATGGGCGGAGATAATTCAGTGCTTATGACTTTAATGAGTATACCCCTGGAAGAGAACTAGGATTACAGGTAAGTAACTAATCCATCCCTGCCACCAAAATCTTTGCTGTAAGAGCGAAAAGGTGGCAGCCACACCGCCATGCGCTGAAGCTATGCCTTTGTGTACAGCTACAATTAAATCATGTCTGCACTGGGAATCACACGGTCAACAACGGCAGGGATAGTTGCCTTCGGAAAAGGAGTGCTGTTTTTAAAAGCACTCACGGCAGCCAAGGTATCATTGTCAATACGAGGATCTGATAGATACTGTTAGTTGTAGATTCTTTACCTTAGAATTTGCCCCAGGCGTCAGTCTGGATCCGGAGATTTTTTTTCAGCAGTACCCCTGCGCGTTGTTAGGTTGCTTCAGTTGGCTGCACGTCTGTTGTCTGCATTGTTGGTGCCAGGATGACATTGCGGGATCTACATGGACGCCACCTGTGCGTGCTGACTTCAGTTCCTTCTTTTTCTGCGCCAGCCTAGCGCAGATACAGAGACAGCTATCCTAGCTAATTTTTTGCTAAACTTTTTTCAACTTTTTGTCTATGTCTTTTTTGTGTCGTAGACTCCTGGTGCTTTGAGGATGTTCCAGTTAAGGACCGGTTTCAAGCCCTGCGGTTCCTGCCACCGGATCATGTCTGACGGATCTTCACCTTGTGTGCCTTTGGTGTCTGGAGCCGACCACGACCTGAAGTCGTGCTCTAAGTACCGGGCCATGAACCCAAAGGCTTTGAGGGAGCAGTCCTGAAAGCTGCTGAAGGCCCAGCGCCCTGCTTCGCGTTGCTCCTGTTCTCGTTCAAGGGGAAGGACTCAAGAACGGTCATGAATCCCACACTCCTCAAACTCCAAGTCATTGGAAGATCTCCGGGTAAGTCAGGGAAGCACAAAAAAAGTCAAACAAGCACTGGGATTTTTTGACTTCTCCCCATAGACAGCCAACGCGACGAAGTATCCTTAACATTGTCCCTCTAAAACTTCATTTCCGGAGCCGACTTCTGAGATGGCTCCCCGCCTCCCTCACTTTCCGGGAGCTGTAACGTCTCCTTGCCAAATTCAGAAGTTCTGTGATGCCTTGTACCTCATATTGAGGCATCCCGGCTCTGCCGGCGCGCCTTCGGGCCCTGTGGAGTCAGTTGTGGGCCCTGGAACTTTGACGCCGCTGGCTCAGGCCCCGGCTCCGGAGGGTCCCTGAGGATCCAGGCCTGGATCTGGATCGACACTTGTCTATCTCAATCGACCTGACGACAATGCTCCCGACCTCAACCTTGTCCCCAGTCGGAGCTGACCCCATCCTTATTCCCGAAATGGATACAGAGCCGGACTAACGTTGATTCCGACGCAGGAAGGGACTTTCCTCCCTGTTTTCATTCCTGGCGTTCCTTTTGGGTCAGAAGGTGAGGAAGAGGACTGGGAGGGGCCACTCAACCCTTTAACTGACCAGCTTGAGGGACCGGTCTGGCAAATGGTCCTGGGTGATGCCAGTGGTCTAGACACCCCCCTGACACTAACCTGCTTTCTCCCCCTACTGTGTCTATGGAGGAGGGTGTTTCTTCACTTCAATGAGGCCCTCACGGACATCCTTCTGGGCTCTTAATGCAAGCCCACCAAAGGGGCTCCTGTTTTTAGGACGATTGCCCACCGCCCGCTCCAGGTGACCCATCGTTTCTGTAACAACTAACAACAAGGAGCTTACAGGGAAATTAAGGTCGAAGGTCGCCCTCCACTCAATGAATACTATCACAACTATGACCTAGACCAAAAAGGAATTAATTATTTGAATGCTGTACCATACGTTGCAGAAGTTTTGCAACTAACTCCTCTATTTTAATTAGTGAGGTAGGAGGTACTGTGTAATTATGTACATTTGAGATCACGTCTTTCTAAAGCTTTCTTTAAGGCTGTTTTTACAAGGCAGGTTTATATTTATGTGCGTTTTATATGTCTTTTACAGTTGTGAAGACTACGTATATCCAATGCAGTAGCTTAGAAATGTGTGACGCCCTGAAGAAATTGCCAAAAATGTTAATGGCAATGAAACATGTCAGCAAGTAGAGTATGGTTAGATAAGTAGTAGCCATACCCACTTTTTTAGATCCCACAACCAACACGAAAGAGACAGAATAAAAGCAAATATCCGTGTTGTTTGTGGTTTATATGTTGTTTTGACACTATATGTGTTGTTCGTGGTTCCTTTACACTGCACATTTTCACAAACACACTGTTTTGTTTGTTATTGGACACATTCTTTCTTTTGAGCTTGGTGGTGCCAATGATGAGATCAGGGCAATCCTGGTGAGTACCTGCCAGGTTCCCGTCAGTGGTGCGCCTGTGAGGCGCCATCTCGCTCACACACACTTTTTTCTTTTTGTCTGAGTGTGGCATAAAGGTGTGTGTTATTCGTTATCTCACAACTGTTGTTTTACACAAAGGGATTGGGCAATTTTTAAAGATGGCACAAGATGGATGTACCCCCTACCTCTCTAATTAAAATAGAGGAGTTAGTTGCAAAACTTCTGCAACGTATGGCACAGCATTCAAATAATTAATTCCTTAGGTGCCTTTTTGGACTAGGTCATAGTTGTGATAGGGCCCATAGTTTCTGACCAAACACCCCTCATTTGAGAGCTTGGTAGTACAAGCCTCCTCATCAAAAGGCGCATTCCCTTCTGCTCCCCCAGATAGGGAATCCAAGAAGCTGGATCATCTTGGGAAGAAGATGTTCTCTTCCTCCAGCTTGGCATTGCGGTCGGTGAATACCACATGTCTCTTGAGCTGATACTCCCATTCTATCTGGGATACAGTTGCGCTGGTGCTGCCTCAGAACCAAGAGGAGGCCCTGGCCATTCCCTTTTAAGCAGTAGCAGACAGGAGAGATGCAGTCCAATTGACAATACGATGTGGACTGTATACCACCGAATCACTGGGCAAAGTGATTGCCACGTCTGTAGCTGTTAGGCGCTACGCCTAGTAGAGGGCTTCTGGCCTCTCAGGGGATGTCCAGTCTTCCTTTATGGACATGCCTTTTGATGGCACTTGCCTTTTTGGCAACAAGGCAGACTAAGCGATTCAAGGATTCTTGAGCTACTGTCAGATCCTTGGGCCTTGCGGCTACCTCACGTCTACCTTAGTCTGCCTTTCGTCTCTTTTGTGGCTATGGAAGGGGTGCCCAGCCACGTCATGTCCATCCCAATCCAGCCACAGAGTCATTCAACTGTCCAGCCTATGCACAGCCGCGGCCGTCGGACCGGGCGTCCCCCCTGTCAGCGGTGGAGAGAGCCTTGGTTAGATCTGTTCGCCTCCGAAGAGAACGCTCAATGTCAACAGTTTTGCACGTTGAAGTTTCCAAGGCAGCGTTCGCTCTGTGGTGCTTTTTGTCTCAAGTTAAGCTTCAGCCTCCTGTTCGCCTTTCCACCTGTTCCACTTCAGAGTGCTCAAGAAGATTAAGCGCTACCAGGCTCAAGTCATTCTTGTAGCTCCGGACTGGGCACGGAGAGTCTGGTACCCCAACCTTCTGAGCATGGCCAGCGATTCTTCGATCAGATGGCGCCTTCGGCAGGATCTTCTGTCGCAGCAGCAATGGAGGGTTCTTCACCCAAATCTATCCAGTGTCCACCCCCTTGTGTGCAGATTGAACTGCAGCAGTTGTCAGCTTTCTACCTTCCATCCGAAGTCTGATATTATCTTGGCAACCAGACGTCCCTCCACTAAAGGTGGTGCACAGCAAAGGCTGTTGATCCCCTTTCTGCTCCTCTTTCAGAGGTTCTCTTGTGTATACTTTCTTTGGCCCTGCAGGGATCTGCCTTGGGCACTCTTAAAGGATATCTTGCAGCCATCTCTGCTTTTCTTTGGCTGCCAGATTAACCTTCTTTATTCAAATCTCCTATTGTTAACAGATTCTTTAAGAGCCTTACACTTCTGTTCCCTCCATCTCACTTTTGTAATGCCCCAATGGGACTTAAATCTGGTTCTCACCTTTCTTATGTGTGCTCCCTTCGAGCCTCTTAACTGTCCCCTCAGGTTGCTGACTCTCAAAACTGCCTTTCTTGTTGCCATCACCTCTGCCCGCAGGGTGAGCTAGCTGCAGGATTTATCGTCTAAGCCCCCTATTCTATCTGTCTATCCAGATAAAGTGGTTCTTCGGACCAAGCCTTCATTCCTTCCTAAGGTCGTAACGCCTTTTCATGTGGGGCAAACTATCACTCTGTCCACCTTTTATCCTTCCCTGCATCCCTCAAAGGAGGAGGAGAGACTCCACCATCTGGACCCAAAATATGCATTGTCTTTTTAACTTGATTGCATAAAAGAATTCCGGGTGGATGATCAACTCTTCATTAGCTATGTGGGTGCCATGAAAGGTCTGGCTGTTGAAAAACCGACCATCTCCAGATGGCTTGTCCTTTGCATCAGAATATGCTACGCTTTGGCGAAAAAGGACCCTCTTGTGGGATTGCGTGCTCATTCCAACAGAGCAACAACTGCAACCACGGCATTAGCATGTGGAGTTCCAGTCCTTGACATCTGTCAGGCAGCAATGTGGGCATCCCTGCACATGTTTACCGGACACTACTGCCTGGATAGTTAAGTCCGGAGGGATGGGTACTTTGCCCTTTCGGTCCTCCAGGACTTTCTGGTTTCCTCTTGGTTTGCAGACCCTCCTCCCGGGATTGTATTGCTTGCTATTTAATCTAAGGTAAGGAATCTACAACTAACAGTCTCTATCAGATGAACAAGTTACGTACCTTTGGTAACGATGTATCTGGTAGACACATGTTAGTTGTAGATTCCTTACCACAACCACCCATTCTCACCGCTCTGCGAACTGATTTCTAGGAATAGGGACTACCCTAAAGGGTCCTAGTTTAGACGCACCAGTGATCAGTGTCTTTCATGGCTCTGCGCTTCTGGTGTGGAAAGTCGTGTTAAGAACCAACGTCGACGCGCATGGACGATTTCTATGTAGGTTCCGCTACATCATCCCAGCGCAGACGACGGACGCTGAGCCGACCAACACCACCTAACGACATGCAGGCTTAAGCTGAAGTAAAAATGTTCAGATCCGGACCAATGTCTGGGGGAAATTCTAAGGTAAGGAACCTACAACTAACATATCTCTCTACCTGCTACATCGTTACCGAAGGTAAGTAACTTGTTCTGTAGAGCGAGTTACCGCTGCAGTTTTAGCTGTGGCAACTGCGGATTTGACTGCTTCATCAGCCAGAGAATTCCCTACAGCATGTGTTCCCACACGTTGATGACTCAAAGTCACAAAGTATGTATTATATGAACTAGTGCCCACTGATCTTTAAAATCTGCCACCTTAACCCAAAGCAACTTGTGCTTGATTGTGCTACCTTTAAAATATCTGAAGCCATTTTGTTTCTAAAAATGTAAATTATCATTAAAAGATTGAATGCAGTAATATGAATCACACACTATAAGCTTGGGGAATCTAGGATCCATAAATTCAAGTGCAAGAAGCAAAGCCTTCAGTTTTTGGTCACCACCCCCTTTTGTACCGCTTTTGGCTGCCATAAGTGTGGCAGGGTATGCTCCGACGTGAGTCCCTTGCTCACTTTGCCACTGGATTCAAACAAGCCGGGCTGAGGACGGCTGGAATGCCAGAAACCAGTCCTCGGAAGCTTGTTTCCGGTCCAGGGAAGACATGGCTTGGCAGTTCGGGCTGGACTGTTCCCATGAGGCACAGGGTCAGACTGATTTGCATATGGCCATGTCTGAACTGGGGTGGCAGAGTGGGCTAAAGAATGGTGATGGATTAAACCCAGATCCTTTGACTGGCTGTAAGTGTTTGATTGATTCAGATGCTCCGTCTATCACCACCCCCTTTTGTATCACTTTTGGCCGTCATAAGTGTGGCAGGGTATGCTCAGACGTGAGTCCCTTGCTCATTTTGCCACTGGATTCAAGCAAGCCGGGCTGAGGACGGCTGGAATGCCAGAAACCGGTCCTCGGAAGCTTGTTTCCGGTCCAGGGAAGACATGGCTTGGCAGTTCGGGCTGGACTGTTCCCATGAGGCACAGGGTCAGACTGATTTGCATATGGCCATGTCTGAACTGGGGTGGCAGAGTGGGCTAAAGAACGGTGATGGATTAACCCTGATCCTTTGACTGGGTGTGAGTGTTTGATTGATTCAGATGCTCCGTCCATCACCACCCCCTTTTGTACCGCAGTTCAGTCAACTGCACAGTGCAGGCTCCAAGAGACTGCGTGCGAGTAGTGTGAGGATGAAAGATGCCATTGGAAATAGTGTTTGAATGATGACACATGCAGCAGAATACTGCTCCTTAAAACCTATAGCCGGTTGTGCAGACCCATCTGTACAAATGATGGACTTATATTGGTCGAGAGGGAGAATTGAAGAAGGTAAAGAATAAACATGTTTATATTGCAAAAATTCTTGTGTTTTCAAAAAAGAGTCAAGGACAAAGTTGACATCCACGGCTAATAAGGATGTAGTCCATTGCATCCAACGAGGGTGGAGGGTTTTTGCATTAGGAACACGGGCTTTTGTAACAGCATCTGGGAAAGGCACTAGAAAAATGACAATGTGTTTACCTTGAGCAAGTGGCCGTTCCTTCATGGTGGCCATTTGGACGCCAGTGAGGAGCTTTTCCGTAGAAGCAAAACTCAGTTTTGCAGAAAAATACAAATGTGATTTATATGCAATAGGTACTGTTTCACCTTCATTAAAGGTGACATAAGTAAATCCAAACGCAACCCGCTAGGACTCTGATGACCAAGTTTGTAGTATTGATACGTGTATGCAAATGGCATTTTCAAGTAAATCTGACTGTAAAGATCTGACTGTTTCAGTATGTTTCAATGTCCAGCAGGAAGCAGAACAATCCTGGCTTATTAAGGCATAAAGCACGTTGGGCATAGTCAGGTATTTATGTTCTGACAAAATCTGCTGAGACTGCAATTTTTTAAGAGAATCTAGAGGCCTCAATTGAGCACACTTCTCCATGAAATGAGGGGAAAGGATTTTGCCCTCATTTGTGAGTTCATATTCTAAGTAAAGGACACTAAGAAAAGCTATAAAAAACTTTTTGAAGTTAAACTTGTAACCAAGTGCAGCAAATCCCAAAATAATGCAATCCACTCTTGCTAAATCGGGGTTTAATTCACCAGTAGTTAGGTAGATATCATCAACATAGGATAAAGCATCAGGGTCGATTTCATGAAGAATTGACACAATTCGTGCTGCAAATACTCCTGAGCGGTTCTTGTAGCGCCTGGAAGTCAGGTGTAGTGTCTCTGAAAACTGAGTGCAGTAAACGCGGACCAGTCGCGGCTCTCTGGAGCCAAAATATGACTGAAAAAACCTTTGGAGATATCTAAGGTGGTTTTATATTTTTTGCAGACAACATTATTAAGTGCCGTACTATGTGAATTTTGAACTGCAAAAGTGCGTATATGACTATTCAAATGTCCGTATTCTAAGACAATGCAATGTGAATGGTTGGGTTTTAGGACAGGAAAAAAAGGATTGTTAATTTGAGATACACAGGTTTCGATTACCCCCTGGTACTGTAGCTGTCTAAGAATTTGTTAATGGGTGCCTTTGCTTCCAGTTTGATCGGATACTGTGGCTGTACCTGAGGTTTAGACCGTATAGGAATACCATGGTAAGGAGACTCCTTATCCCAACCAGTATGGTTACAATAAAGCGCGGGCCAAATCTAGAGCCCACTCAGAAGCATAGGCCTGTTTGACCTCGTCTGGGACAAGGTGTGAAAAAGAAGGGAGGTGTGAAAAAGAAGGGAGAATGACATCCTCTCCCCGGGGGCATGCAAGAACAGATGGTGGGGGCCAGTCGACCTCTGCTGAAAGAATATTATACAATGTAGTTAAATTATCCCAGAAGATTGCTTTAATGGTGCATTTAACGTCACCTTCAATTTGAGTATCCAAAAGATATAGTCTGTCCGGAGGGGCTACGCAGGTGTGTGCAGTTTCAACCGTAATACATGTTTCAATTGCTTTCACTACCAGAAATTGGTGTAGATTCCAGCGTACTCTGGGGACCTCTGCCACGCTGTTGATGAGTCACTGCCCAACTCCGGTTCAGTAGTAGAGTTTTCACTGTCATAGTTTTCACTGTTATAAGAGAGACTAACCTAAACCCTACTCCCTTGCTAGTGAAGCTAAATGATTATATAAGAAATATCTCTGGGATTACTGGTGGACCCCCGTACCTTAGGATACACAGATGAATGCTCCAAATTTCAGCAGACACAGTGCTCTTTGCTCAGAACTCTCGTTCCATGTGTTCCCTCTCTGCTCATGTGCTCAACTATATGATAGGAGCTGTGTGTTCATAAACAACAGCTGCATTCTTGTGTTATGTCTAGGTGCTAGATCCCTGGCTAGAAAGAATAACAAGGAACATTGATATTTGACCTTGTATATGGTGTTCAGACTAAACCCCAGGAAAATAACAGAATGCAAAAACATATGCAGGTCCAGTGTAAACGTACAATGTGGCACAGAAGCAAAATGTGTTTATATAGTAACATGTGCAAAGGAAAATGAGGCCTACAATGTGCACAGTTAGGCTAACATAGGGGAAACTACAATGGGCCATGCAGGAAACACACAACACGCCCTTGTATTGGAACCTGTAGAGTTTTATCTTAGCATCCTGAGATGCTTTGTAATCAAAAATATAGTTCAGGAGCTTCTTCTGGATAGCTCTGATGACATCTATTGGGAACATGATGGCAATGCAGTTATAGTACTCCATACATACTGTTTATATTCACACGATCCTCCCTAACCTCTAAATCTCGAGTTTTCCCCATCTATGCAGATCTTTGTACAGTCTCTTTAGTAAAAGTGTGACATTGCTATTGTAAGTCTTGCATGGAGTGAGAAGGAGAACTATGCCTAAGTATTTCAGTGCCCGTTGGTGGCCAACTCAAAACTATGTGTCTGCAGTATCTCTTTGCTATCATCTAGTGTTTTTACCTACCCCAGTAGTTAATTATGAAGCCCGCGACTGCATGAAATGCTTGAATTCATCTAATAAAGCGGGGAGCAAAATGGATGTGTTTTTCAGATAGCATAATATGTTGTCGGAAAATGGCACCATTTTTATTTGGACCTATTTCCTAGACAGGCCCATAATCAAATGGTTTGCCATTGCTTTCTGTATCAAAGGATCTATATTTCATTCAAACATTGAAGGTGTCAGCAGTCATCCCACTAGATAATATAATGGGGTCAGATTGCAGGTGCCTCATCTTCAATTTAGTAGAAGGTTGGGCAAAATAAAAGAACATGCTCGGTCCTAGAGCAGATATGGATAGGAGTTTTTTGAGACATTCCCACTCGACTCTGTCAAACACCTTCTCTGCATCTATCGGGTGGAGAAATAATTGTGTGGCCTCTAGAGTAGCTTTATCTAGAACATTGAAGTCCGACTAGTTGTTGTCTTGCATCAGTCTGTCTCTTATGAAGCCTGAAAGAAGGGGAGATCAGTATCATACAGGTATCTTAATTCTTGTTTTAAGGATCATTGTCAAGATATAAAGATCTTCGTATCACTCTTTATGAGGGCTGTAGATTGTAGGAGCCACAGGACTCTGGATCCTTGTTAGGTTTCAGTATTAGTGTGAGAATGGACTCTTATCATTCCTGGGCTGACTGCTCTGTTCTCAGAAAAGGAGCTGAAAACCTTAGTTAAAGAAAGAGTCAGAATGCCTCTAAACACCTTGTAAATTGAGTATGGAAACCTATCAGGTCCCGCACCCTATTTTTCCACAGTGACTAGATGGCCTGACGCAACTCTTCCTCCAAGATTGGATCATCAAATTTCTCCAGGAGCTCATGTAGAATCATGGCACTCCGGACCCCTTTGAGGTATTCATCTTGCAATTAGGAGTTGCAGGGTTCTGCCTGGTAATGCCAGGAGTAGAAATGCTCTAGGGCATCCATGACACATTAGTCTGATGTTTGCACAACTATGTTGCGTTTTTATATATAATCTTGGCCTCTAATTTCGTACCGCAACACTCTGTCTGCCTTATTCCCTTTCTGATAGTAAGCTTATACACAGCAATATATGGGTAATCTTTTGTCAATAATGCTTCTAACTCACCCCTGGCCCTTTGGATTTCCCGATATGTCCATCTAGAGCCATTACGTTTGTGCTCAGATTCAAGACTAGTAATATCGGACTCAAGATCAAGTTGATTAGAGTTGGCGAGTCTCCAAAAGGCAGTTGTTTGGGTTATGAGTTTCTCCCGTATCATATCCTTTGCTACATCCCATATCATCACCCACGACATCCCCTCAGTCTCATTTGTTAAATCTTAACAAATGGTATATCTAAGAACTTAGTCGCAAAATTCTACTTTGGTTGGAGACTAGGTTCAGCAGTTGTGGCAAGGTCCATCATCCTCAACACAGGTGCATGGTCTGATAGGACTTTGGTGCCAACATCTGTCAAAATGATGAAAAGACTTCCTTCTCTCACCAGGCTACTCGATCCTAAGAATAAATAGGGAAGGCAAAATATGTAATGGTATGGCTGTTATCTTCAGAGTGTCTCTCTCGTCACCAATTCTAAACAATGTCTTCTGCTTCTTTTCTATGCATTAAAATGCAATTGGTAGCAAATCCATCCCTAACTATCTGCCTACTCATAATGTACAGGCTTCCTAAAACCTCAAATACCTTTATGGAGCACTTATCCGAAATCTCTCAACTAGATGCTATCTCCCAAAAACATCTACTAAGGCACTTAATATTGTTTGGGGGAACCCATACTTAAACCTGTGACAAGAACTAGACAATATTATGAGGATGCACCACCTCAATCAACTATATACCTTCCCAGCCCACAACAAAGGAAAAATCTTAGACCTAATTTTCACTTCGATTGAGGGTTTGTTTTTCTCCTCTCTGCTCCGTATGCCCCCCCCCCCACCTCCTTATAAATTTGTCAGGACTGATCATTTCCACATACAGTTCAGCTTTTCTTTGGTAACCCTTATACACAAGACAACTCAAAAGATCCCAAATCTGGGTTTGGAGCCTCAAATCATTCGCCACAGTGGCCTTTAAGGGGGATCTGTTACCTATGCACAGCAGGATCGATCAGAATGTCCACATTGATTTCATGTGCACCCAATGCAAAGACTATGTCAAAATGACAAGCTGTGCAGACCTGAATCCAAATTTCAGTAAGCTATTTAAGCTTGAAATTAACCACCAAAGCAACTTTTTTCAGTATGTAATCTCCAACCCACAGAGCCCCTCCTCTTCAGCTTAATGAGAGAAAACACGAACGTCAGGAAGAGTGAAATATCCTCTACCTCTATTGAGAAATACAACAGTTTCCTTCATTTTTCACTTACAAGATTGCTAAACTGAAATATGACATCTCTGGTAAATCATCACTTTCTGATGGATACATCTGCCAGTGGATTCCTCACCTTGTGAATATCCCCTTGCGTCAGCAGCATTCGGAATTTTTTTTTGTAGCTTTCCGCCGACGTGGACGACCTCACAGAGGCACGGCATCGCGCGCGACTCGGCTGACGTCACCGACTCCTTGATAGGCCCGCGCCGGCGTGATGACATCAGTTCCCTTTTTTCCGCGTCGTCGACGCTAGCGGTTTTCGAGGGATCCTCTGTAGCTGTTTAGTAACTTTGTTGCTGTTTGTTCTTTTTGGTGTCTTCTTGCTTCTTTGTCTCCTGTCGAGATGTCCACGAAGAAGACCGGATTCAAGCCGTGCGGAGAATGCGGCAAGATGATGTTGATTATGGATCCGCACAAGTGCTGCGTTTGGTGTTTGAGTTCGTACCATGACGCCGAAGAATGTTCTTCTGGTAGGAAGATGAATCCCAAGGCACTTCGTGAGAGGGAGGCAAAGCTCCTTGTTGCCAAGTTGAAGAACAAGAAGGACAAGAAGAGATCGAGGTCACAGACTAGACGGTCGAGGTCTCGTTCGAAGTCGCACTCCAGGTCGTCTTCGGCGCATGCTTCAAGGTCATCAAAAAAGAAGCACATGAAGAGAAGTCATGAGTCTCGTCATCACTCTGGGAAGGACTCTAGCTCGAGACCGAAGTCGCAGGTGAAGTTGCTTCGCAAGGATGAGGTGACTCCGACTCCGGAAGTTCAAGACTCCGAGCGTGAGGCTTCACCTGCGGATTCGCCGGTTCATTCACCGAAGCTGGTGTCGAATCCTTCTCTGGCTCCATCTCATTCACCTGTCCAGGAGGATTAGGGAGAAGAAGAAGGAGAAGAGGAGGCTCCGTTGCCTGCGGGTTCGTCGACCCCGGTGCACCAGCCTGAGGTAGAGGTCGAAGTTGAGAAGACTCTGCTCCCTCGAGAGCAACCTGTGGGTTCTTATCCAGCTTTTCCGGCTCCAGGTCAGGACTCTACTCCGTTCCTGAATGCTATGTATGGAGTGTATTCCAGAGCTATGTACCCCTCTGGTGCACTTGTTGGTCCCACGGGTCCATTGGCATGCAATCTGGGTATTCCCCAGGCTTACGCTCCTGCGCCTTTCATGCCATTCATGCCGGCTCAGACGCCGCCTTGGCATTTTTCGGCGACGCCGAAGCCTTCGACGCCAAGACCATCGATGTCGATACCCTCGACGCGGATGCCGAATCCGATCCGACCTCGTGTTCAGCGGTCTGGCCCGAGTTCGACGCAGGCACTGGCACCGGCTCCGGCGGAGTCGGTACCGGATCCGTCGACGTCATTCCTGAAGGAGAGGTCGAGGTGTGAGGCCCAGAGGCTTCTGAAAGAGCAGAGGTACAGTGATGCAGATATAGAAGAGGGAGAGCTGCAGGATTCGGAGGATCTTTTCGACGATCTGAGAGGCTAGTGGCCTTGAGCTGTCTCCTGATTGGGAATTGGCCTCTGTTTCTGACGCCCCTTCTAATGATGTGACACCTTATCATGCAGTTATAAGGAAGGCTGCAGATTTGTTGAATATAACACTACCCACTGCAGAGTATAAGTCCAATATACTAACAGAGGTCCTTCATTCACCTTCCTCTGTTGTCAAGCCCATGCTCCCTTTCAATTATGCTTTGGCGGAGCCTATATCTGAGGTGCGGAAAAGACCGCTTACAGCCCCTGCTATTTCGAGGGCTGTTGCGAGAAGGTACAGGGTGGCGCGTGGTGACCTGGACTTTTTATCCACGCACCCCTTACCAGAGAGCTTGGTTGTGCAGGCTGCCTGCTCGAAAAAATCTGCGGTCGCTTTTCCACAGGTTCCTGGGGATAAGGAATCGAAGAAGCAGGACCAGGCTGCGAAAAAAGTATTTTCCTCGGCAAGTATGGCGCTCAAATCAACAAATGCTACTTGTCTTATGGGACGCTATATCCATGCATTGATGGATTCCGTCAAACAGCTAGTTCCAAAGCTTTCTGAGGAGGGTAGGAAGGACTTTCAAGAGGTGATTGCTGACACTCAGGCTGCTGCTAGGCATTCAGAGTGGGCTGGACACTGCTGACTCGGTGGCAAGAGTGATGGGATCTTCAGTGGCCACCAGGGGAGCTGCATGGCTGAAGTCCTCCGAATTCTCTGCGGATGTCCAGGCTGCCTTGATGGATTTGCCCTTTGATGGTTCAGGTTTATTTGGGAAAAAGGCTGACGCCGCATTAGAGAGGTTTAAGGACAGCAGAGCGACGGCAAGATCTTTGGGCCTACAGTCCAGGGGTACTGTGGGAAAAAGATTCAGAGGATTTGACAGGTCTTCCTTTCGGACCTACAAACAACCGCAACAGCAGCTGCAGCAGCAGCAAATACGCTGTACAAGTCATACAGGGGCAGGCAAAGAGCTCGTCCTAGAGGTCGTCAAGCTTCCTCCTCCTCTTCCTCCCCCTCTACCCACCCCCCTCTCAATACAGCATAGCAGCCCTATATCCGCCATTCCAGATCATGCGGGTCCAGTGGGGGGCCATCTTACCTATTTTCTACGGGATTGGGAATCGGTCACTTCGGACCTATGGGTTCTCAATCTCGTGGAGAATGGGTATGCACTTCCCTTTCGGGAATTCCCTCCCAACTACCTTCCTGGCCAAGGCTTTTTCTCGGAGGACCATCTGCTGCTCCTGCAGGAGGAAGTCCTGGCGTTGCTAAGAAAAGGCGCAATAGAGGTGTTTCCGGAGCAGGAAAGGGGTTGGGGATGCTACTCCCGGTATGGATGGCAGACTTCGTCCAATCCTGGATCTCAGGATCTTGAACCTTTGCCTGAAGCAGGAAAAGTTCAAGATGCTCACCCTTGCACAGGTTCTTCAGGCGCTGCTGGAAGAAGACTGGATGGTGTCGATCGACTTGCAGCAGCGTATTTTCATATCCCGATCCTGAAGTCGCACAGGAAGTATCTCCGTTTTACGGTGAGGTCACAACACTACCAGTTTGCGGTCCTTCCGTTTGGTCTTACTACTGTGTCTCGAGTCTTCACGAAGGTGATGGCTGTGGTGGCTGCACATCTCAGAAGGTCAGGGATTCCAGTATTCCCTTATCTGGACGATTGGCTAATCAAGGCGGAATCTCCAGAGAAAGTGCTCCATCATTTGCAAGTCACAACTCAGTTGTTGTACAGGTTGGGTTTTTCGATAAATGTACCAAAATCTCACCTGGTGCCCTCACAGCGCAACCTGTTTATTGGTGCGGTACTGGATACAACTGTATGTCGGGCATTCCCTCCTCCGCAGCGGATTCGCGACATACAGAAAATGATTCCTTTATTTCACAATGGAGCAGTCGTTCCAGTCCTGAAGGTCCTCCGTCTGCTCGGTCTGATGGCTTCCTGCATTCTGTTGGTCAACCATGCACGCTGGCACATGAGGGCACTCCAGTGGTGTCTCTGCAGGCAGCGGTTTCAACATAACGGAGATCTCAGGGAGTCTATTAGGATCTCCAGAGAAACTCCGGCGGATCTGTCTTGGTGGAGCGTGGAGGGCAATCTGTCTCAAGGAAAGCCTTTCCAACTGCCTCCATCGGTGGCCACAGTAATAACGGATGCATCCACCCTATGGTGGGGTGCTCATCTGGGGGATCTGGAGATCAAGGGTCTTTGGTCTCCAGAGGAAAGGTTGCTTCATATCAACCTTCTGGAATTGCGGGCGATTCGTCTGGCGCTCAAGGCCTTCCTCCCTTTCCTTCGCGATCAGTCGGTTCAAGTCCTGACGGACAACATGACCGCAATGTGGTATGTCAACAAGTAGGGAGAAGTGGGGTCGCAGTGTCTCTGCAGAGAGGCTCTGCCTCTCGGGTCCTGGGTTCAGGACCATCAGATTTGTCTGATGGCAAATCATCTGGCCGGAGTTCTGAACGTGCGTGCGGACAGTCTCAGTCGGCAATTTTCAGCCGATCACGAGTGGCGGCTCCATCCGGAGGTGGTTCGTCACGTCTTTCGGACATGGGGGACTCCTCAGGTGGACCTGTTCGCCACTCACGAGAACGCGCACTGCCCGCCACTCACGAGAACGCGCACTGCCCGTCATTCTGCAGTCTCCAGGTTCCGATGCGTTTCAGTTGAGTTGGGACTCACAACTCCTTTACGCGTTTCCTCCCATACCCTTGATTCCTCGGGTTCTGAGGAAGATTCGCCAAGACCGGGCCCAAGTCATATTGATCACCCCGGTTTGGCCAAGAAGGGTGTGGTACACAGATCTTCTCCACCTCTCCTCGTGCCCTCCGCTCCGTCTCCCTCTCAGGGCAGATCTCCTCTCGCAGATGGAGGGGCAGGTTCTACACCCCCACCTCCAGACCTTACACCTTCATGCCTGGAGATTGAACGGGGCAACCTGGATTCATTTTCTCTCCCGCACGATGTGGTGGATATAATTTTATCGGCCAGGCATGATTCCACCAAGTCCATTTACTTTTATAGATGGTCTAAATGTGTTGCTTGGTGTGGGGAGAAGTTCATCGATCCTTTGAGGGCTCGTTTGTCTGATATTCTTCAGTTTGCTCTTTCCTTGGCTCAGCAAGGGTTTGCAGTTGCTGCTATCAAGGGTTATTTATCGACATTATTGGCATTTCTCTGTTTGCAGGATCAGCCGTCTTTGTTTAAATCTCCTATTGTTTTGAGGTTTCTAAAAGGCCTTACAAATAAATTTCCTCCTATCCCCTTTATTGTTCCTCAATGGGACTTGAATCTTGTGCTCACTTTTTGAATGGGTTCGCCTTTTGAGGCTGTCTTTTAAAACGGTCTTTCTGGTTGCAATTACCTCGGCAAGGAGGGTAAGTGAGCTTCAAGCTCTTAGTTCTAAGCCCCCATTCCTGTCCATTCATCCTGAACGAATGGTTCTCAGGACCAGGGCTGCTTTTCTACCGAAGGTAGGTAACTCTACTCTGCTTTTCTACCGAAGGTGGTAACTCTCTTCCATTTAGGGCAGTCCATTACCCTCCCTACCTTCTATCCTCACCCTCACCCTTCCAAGGAGGAGGAGAGACTTCACCGCTTGGACACGAAGAGGGCGGTGAGCTTCTACCTTGATAGGACTAGAGACTATCGTGTGGATGACCAGCTCTTTGTTGGATTTGCTGGCTGCAAGAAGGGGAAGGCAGTGCACAAGCGAACGCTGTCGAGATGGATTATCCTGTGCATTAACATCTGCTACGCCCTGGCGGGTAATGAAACTCCAGAGGGTATAAGAGCTCACTCTACTAGAGCAAAGTCTTCTACATCTGCTTTGTCCAGGGGTGTACCTGTAGAGGACATTTGTAGAGCAGCGACTTGGGACTCCCTCCGCACTTTCGCGAAGCATTACTGCTTGGATTCCGAGGTGAGGAGGGACGGCCACTTTGCACGCTCTGTCCTCCAAGATTTTCTGATATTGGAGAGTGGACACCCTCCTCCGCGAGTGGGGACTGCTGTGGGACTCTATTCACAAGGTGAGGAATCCACTGGCAGATGTATCCATCAGAAGAACAAGTTACTTAACTTCGGTAACGCTTTTTCTGGTGGATTGAGGTAATTGAAATTTTTATGGTCGAGTATGTCCCCTAACGTGTACCCCAACGTTTCCATGTACGTGCTTAAAGTACATGTAATTTCCCTCCATGACCGAATATGAAGACGCAAACACATTTGCGTCCAACGTTAACATGTCCTCTATCAGATCCACCTGGAATGGATCGATAATTCAGTTCCTAAACATGCCATGCCAACGTCTTTACATGGTACACTTTTGGTTTTCCTGGCTCTGCCGTGTTAGGCCCTGATTTCTGACTTCGAGTCACTTCTGCCTCTGCCTCTGAAAGCTGCAGCATGGAGATGCATCCCTGACCTCTGCCTTACTTCCTGCCAGCGCAGCGGTGCCCGGCTCGGCCTGGACTGCCTGCCAAATTCATGTTTTGCCTTCAAGTTATCAGCTCAGCCTCCTCGAAAACACATTCCAGTCTAGTGAAATAGGTAAACATATCCCCGGCTACAGAGCAAAGGGCCCGGCCTTTTCTGTCCTCCTTGCAAGTGATTTACTGGCTCCGTTACCATGGTAGGCCCATGGCTCCGCACGTTGCACCCAGACACGTATGCACGCACTAGCTTTCAATATGAGATGGCCCCTGCCGAGAGACCTTTTACTTCAGACACTACATCCTCCAAACATAAGATACTAGATATGTTATAGGTACAGGTTGCCCTGACACTCCAGACACCAGTCTCCTCCACTAGTGCTAAAGTCAAAGCCCCCAGTTACACGTCATGCTAGTTGCGCGCGCATATAGGTTAAGGGTTTCTGCTGATTCTGCAACTTTTCCGCTATGCATCCACCCACATGTGACGTGTCTTGTGACGTTTCTCTGACATGTACAGTGCACGCCCATGTGTACGCCTCTTTTCACGCCTCCTCTTACGCACATGTGTTCTTATCTCACTCTTTTCACCTGTTACGCCTACTGTATTGGATTCAATTGTAATGTTTTACTATATATAATGTGTATTGCTAATAAACTGAGAGACTGTCCCTTCCTGAACCTTAGAGGTGACGGAACATGATGCTCCATCCTTAAGGATAATGCCATTAAAGCCTGTATGACTCAGATACCACGGACTCTGCCTCTCATTTGAATGAGCTGTCTTGTAATGATAATTATACGGAAAAATGTCCAGGTAAATTTATTTACCACATAATTTGGCGCCCGAATACGGACCCCCCCCCCCCCCCCCCTTCCCCACTCGCCGGTGAAGTCACGCGGCTTTCGACCCCTTCTACAACCCCGACGGAAACCGTGCACGTTTGCGGAGTTTCCCGCTATCTTCCCTCGGGTCCACGAGGGAGACTGAGACTGCGGTCCGGCATCCAGACGAGGCGGTGAGGAATGCGGAGGATCCCGACCAGAGCCCAGCCGAGAGAGCAAGGTCCGAGGTGTCCGGAGGCCCACCTGTCCCGAAGCGCATGCGTGGTAGCGTGATGCGTGCCAGTCCGATGTTGTAGCAGTCGAGTCCGGTTCAGAGTCCAGTCCAGTTTCCGAGGCCTTCAGTTTCTTGCTTCCCGGTGAGTACCGTTGTTGGGAACGCATCTAGACGGGTTCATTAATTTGTGCTCGGTAAAGACAGAGTTGGGTACACAATTCTGGTCCTGACGTGTTCACTTAGGTGGATGCGGTCTGACGTGTCTCTTTATGAGACCGGTCTGTACTGTTTTAGCAGTGCATCTAGTTATTCAGTTTGATCTCGAGAGTTTTTCTGTGTTTCCTGTGTTCCAGGTAATTTTAGTTCGACATGTTTTAATGTGTTTCAATGTTGTGGTATGAATGATTGTTTACTGTTTATTACTGTGTTAATTGTATTCACGTCCGATTCATTCTAGAAATGCCGCTGTTTTCAAAATTACGTCAGATAGGAACTAGGAAAGGGATACTTGAAGAAGCAGTTCCTGTCCCGCCTAGGGACACTCCAGGATATCTTATGTACCACAAGCACGGCTTAGATGCTGTGTTGTATTTAGACTTATGGGTGGACTACACCAAACATCTGGAAGAGAAGTTTAGATGGCCTGTTTCAGGGACATGGGATGCAGAATGCATCATGAGAGTAGAAGAAGCGTTATGGAAAAAGAAAGCCAGACAATCTCAGAAAGATGCCATAGAATTGTGGCGCAAAGAATCGCATAGAAGAACAGAAAAAGCAATCAGAAAAGCCGAGAAAAGTAGGGAAGATTCCGAAAAAGCTAAAGAAAAAGACTTACTAGAAGAAGGAGAACAGGTCAGATCAGAACAATTAGACCGTCAAAGAAATGCACTCATTACAGGCATGTATCCAGTCCTGACCGAGGGCCTGCCCAAGGCGACCCCGGAAGTATCCCGTAACTTGCCACCACCATTGGTCCCGACTAAAGTACGTCACAAAAAGACCGCAGCAGACATTTTCCTTTCTTCCTATTTAGATGATGTAGCTCCCGCATATACCAATGTACCCGTACAACCTGCTAATAATGTACCGCAGCATGTTCCGGTTGATCAAGCCACGACCCCCCCGCGCCATGATTCACTTCCCGCACCTGCTGTCACTTCCCCTTCTACTGCTGCTGTTACTGGTCCCCCTACTATTGGTCCTCTTAATCCTTTTGCGACAGATGCAACCCGGATCCAGTCGTCCCCGTTACATGTACCTTTCCCACACGCCATGACGTCAGGTCATGCTCATGGTTCTGCTTCAGGAGGTGCCGTAGGAGGCCACCCTCACACTCCACCACAGTTACATCGAATGACAATGAGAGAATTAGCTACACAGCGTACTCCGAAAGCGATGCCACATGAAAAACTTAAACAGTATCTTACGGAATGTAGATATGATCCAGTACCTGGCAAGACAGGAGACATGATGTTAGCCTCGTTACGTCTACGACGTGTTACAGATTATCTGATGTTGTTACCAGAAATGCCAGAACATCTAGACAACATATATCATTTTATTAGAACAGGGGAGAGGCCAGAATGTATTCGTGAGGCTATGGCATATCAGAAAGTTGAGACACAAGGTTTAATATTACGATTCTTGATTAATTGTTTTATAAGGGAACAAGATCAGACAGGTGTTGTTAAGGAAGAGATGAATGTACTGACAAAATGGAGTCAAAATATTGCATAATGGAAACATGATAAACAGTCCTGTATAGATGCCATGTCCAGAAAAATCCGTAAGGAAATAGTAGCAATACATACCAGACAGAAGGCTGAAAAGGAAGCCGAGTCAGACAAGAATGACTCCTCGGAGGAGGAGGAGGAGGAAGAAGCAGAGACTCCAGTAGCGATTGAGGATAGAGTAGCGTATGTAGGTAGAGTGAAACTCCCTAAACAATATTCTTTTGACAGACCTTTCGACAGACCCATTCGTTTAGAAAACAAGAAACGTTTCCTTTCCCCGATACCAGAGCAATCTTCTCTTGAACATATATTCCAAGTCACTGATAAAATACTGAAAGAAAGAATAGGTTATCATGAACTCACTACCTTACGTGACCAGGAACTAGCCCGGTCAGCAGTCCAATGGGCCGGGGATGACAGTATATATAAAGATGATTTAGTAGTGCAAACATTTTTAAGTCTTACTCCAGAAGAACAGCGACTAGCTGGTATATACATGACCCAACATCTCATTACACTGTATGAAAATCAGCACTCTGATCCTGGTCCATTGTATAATTTATTGCAAGATTTACTCCTGAGAAGATGGAGAGGCCTAGGTACTGATTTAATCGATATCATTCTAGAACAACGCCACAAATACAGAACTTTCCTGACTCCACGTTTTGTTTCCGTTCCACCCCCAGTAAGACAACCATATCACCTAGACAGACAGAACCCTTTACGAGAAGTACATCCAATCCGCAAGCCAGATGATACTCTTGAACGCGTATTCGTATACACTCCTTTGGCTAAAATGGAATTATTGGAAATGAAGAAAATTGTACCTTGTCACGATAAAGATCCTGCAGGTTTTCACCGTGAATTAAAAGACATGTTACTTATGGGCGATTACACGTATTCTGACATTCTTAAAATGTTAAAAGTATTATTGCCAGCAGGGATTTACGAAAAACTGAAAGAAAAGGAATGGGAGGTGGGAGATAAAAAGATTGTTTGGACTGAATTAGAAGACGAGGAAAAGGGACGTACCCCAGGTTTAGGTCTTGGGGACAAAACTAAAGCATTGCCAGGATTATTAGTACAGGTTTTGCCTAGACTATTGACAGTTAAAAAGGAAGACTGGGATGCAATCTCAGCCTGCAAACAGAAACAAGACGAAGACACTAGTGATTTTTATTCAAGATTCGAGAAATGTTTTATTATTAATAGTGGCCTGAAAACAAGTAGCGAGTCATTTCCACATCTTTTCGTGACCAAACTAGTCGAGAATTCCTTACCACAGGTTAAGAACAGAGTATTGAAAGTTGAAAGTACATGGCAAGCTAATACGCCTTCCCAAATGTTACAGATGTTACAGTACCACCAGAACAGAATTAGAGAGGAACACGATCATGAACAGAGACGTATGAAAGACACGAAAATGAAAGTATTAGTTGCACAGTCAGTTCCAGCTGATGGTCAGAAAAGGCAGAACACACAGACTAGTCATCCTACAGGTCCTGTTAAAGGGAATTGCAATTATTGCAAACAGCCAGGTCACTTCATAAGTGATTGTGCCGTTCTCAGACACAATATTGCTACAGGCAAAACGAAAGAAAGACCACGTCCGCCTAGAACAGAACATGTTCATCAGAATATTCCACAGAGTCCGCAACTTCCACAGAATGTACAGCAACAGACAGTAGCTGTACCCCAGCCTCAACCCATTGCCGCAACACAACATGTCACACAACAGATGTACCAGTATGCACAATCAGATTACCCAGATTATCAGCAGTACACATGAAACAGCCTAGAGAGGGAGGTTGGCTTGCCCCTTATCGAGGTTCCTGTGGATCAAGATGGTCCCTATGTACATAGTCAGGTATTAGGGAAAGACAGAAAGTTTTTGATTGACACGGGGGAGAGCAGAACTACCATCAGTCATGACGAGGTCCCAGGGGTACCCCTCTCAGGCTCACAGAATGTTTCCATTGGTTTTTCAGGAAAGCCTATTGTTAACGAAGTATCACAGCCAGTCCCCCTTGCAGTTGGTCCGTTGTCCCGTACTACAGATTTATTGCTTACAAAATCGTGTCCTGAAAACTTACTTGGTATTAAAACACTGAAAGCTCTAGGAGCTGTTATATGTTGTTCCCCAGAAGGAGTGAGATTATTCCTTCGTGATTTTAAGGGCCATTATGTGTTAAGAGATTTTGATCCCAGGTTACAGAGTGTTCCTGCACATTAATGGGCGCAAGGTCCAACTGATGTAGGTTGTATGCACATTACTCCCTATCGTGTTACACTCAAGCAAGGTGTTGTACTGCCCCGAATCCGACAATACAAATTGCCCCCTGAGGCTGTAGCAGCCTTACTGAAAATTATCGATGAACTCATAGCCCAAGGAGTAGTTATAGAAACCGACTCCAATGTATGTAATTCTCCAATCATCCCGATTCTTAAACGAACTGACCCAAATGCACCTCCAGTCTATCGGCTGGTGATCGATCTTCGTGAACTTAATAAATGTATAGTACCACAGTACCCAGTGGTCCCAGATATCTCATCACTACTGACTGCCATTGATTCCGAAGCAGCGTTCTTTACTGTAATCGATCTCAAGAACGCCTTCTTCAGCGTCCCCATTCATCCTGACAGCCAATACTTGTTCGGATTCTGTTTAAATGGCCGAAGCTTTAAATTTGCACGTGCACCTCAAGGGTTCACGGAAAGTCCGAGTATTTACAGCCAAGCATTGAAAAGACAACTAGACAGTATTCATATGCCTACTGACACTGCCCTGCTCCAGTATGTTGATGATCTACTGATCACAGCACGGACCGAACGTGACTGCGAGCGCGCGTCACTAACAGTCTTGTATTTTCTGGCAGACAAGGGGCACAAAGTATCCCCTTCGAAACTCCAATTCTGTGCCCAGCAAGTGGTATACCTAGGGCACTTGCTGTCCAAGTGGGGTAGACAGTTGACACCAGATCGTATTCAGTTAATAGCACATCTGCCACAACCCAAGACACAAAAGGAAGTACGAGCCTTTATTGACCTCACTTCGTACTGCAGACAATGGATTCCCCAGTATGCATTTCTAGCCAAGCCACTCATACAGTTGACAACTCAGAAGGCAGTGACTTCGACTGTCCTCCCTTGGACTCAGGAGCATACACAAGCTTTTAATGATTTGAAGAAAGCCTTATGTCAAGCACCAGTTTTAGCGACACCATGTTACAGCAAACCTTTTACACTTTTTGTCACAGAACGCGATGGCACAGCGTTGTCCGTTCTCACACAAGATCAAGCAGGACACCATAAGCCTTGTGCTTATTTTTCTAGTACATTGGATCCAGTAGCCCAGGCTCTGCCTGCGTGCTTGAAATCAGTTGCAGCAACAGCTCTAGCTATCAGACAAAGCGATTCAATAGTGTTAGGACATCCTTTGACAGTACAGGTTCCACATTCCGTAGAAGTACTTTTGAACCGTACCCAGACTCAACACTTGACCATAGCACGACTAACAGGTTATGAATTGACACTGTTCCAGCCACACATAGAAATCAGACGCTGCAACATACTTAATCCTGCCACATTGTTACCCTCGAGTACAACTGATCCAGCTCCACATGACTGTGTAGAAGTCATTAATACTGTGACGAAGCCCCGACAAGACTTGACAGACATTGCATTGACCGATCCAGACCTGACACTTTACGTGGATGGTTCATGTATGAGAACAAATACAGGAGAATTAGTGGCCGCCTATTCAGTGACCACTGAATCTGCAGTCATAGAAACACACCGTATTGACACACTATCTGCTCAAGCTGCAGAGCTCATTGCTCTGACCCAAGCATGTATAATAGCCAAGAATAAGAAAGTTAACATATACACAGACTCACAGTATGCATTCGGAGTCGTTCACGACTTCGGAGTTCTTTGGGAAGAGAGAGGTTTCTTAACTTCTCACGATACCAAGATCCAGCATGGTCCCCTCATCCAAGCTCTGTTAGAAGCAATACACTTGCCGACAGCCATAGCCATTATGAAGTGCAAAGCACATACCAAAGTCACCGACACTATTTCCCAGGGTAACGACCTGGCAGATCGTACAGCTAAAAACACTGCTCAGACAGATATTCCGACTGACATGACAACGATTGATCCGACTACACTGACACATTGCCTGACAGTTAAGGATCCCATTCTAGATGTACTCGATATACAGACACATGCCACTTCAGACGAAATCAAGAAATGGACTGAACAAGGAGGGATCCAAACAGATCAGGGATGGATGACGAAGGGAAGGGCCACATGGTTCCTCCCCGACTCTATGGTTCAAGTTATAATCAACACAGCACATAGTCCAGCACACTTAGGAGAGAAAGCCATGTTAGACAGTTTACAGAATCTTTGGTACAACAAACATTTACGAGCAGCCGCAAAACAGAAAGTGCGTACTTGCATGATCTGTTGTCAGTTCAATCCAGGAAAAGGTGTCCCCGTGGAACAGGGGGATTTCATCCTCCTGACCATCCTTTTGAAGTCCTCCAGATGGATTATATCCAGATGGACAGATGCCGAGGATTCAAATATGTCCTCGTAGTCGTATGCGCTCTTTCCCGATGGACAGAAGCATATCCAGTCCCCGATTACACTGCTGTAACCACTGCCAAACAGCTGGTACGTGAGTTTTTCCCGCGGTACGGTTTGCCCCGTGTCGTGTACTCTGATAATGGACAGCCATTCTCGTCCGAGCTTATGAAGCAGGTGTCACTCCTGTTAGGTTACCAGTGGAAGTTCCATTGTGTCCGACATCCTGTAGCCGCAGGTCTCGTAGAGACGCATAATCAGACCCTGAAAACACGTCTAGCCAAAATATGTGCCGAGAAAGGTGTAGATTGGATAGTTGCCTTGCCAGTTGCACTCTTTTATATGCGAATGGTAGCTCATTCTAGGACAGGGCTATCCCCGTATGAGGTGGTCTTCGGTAGGCCTCCTAATATGTGGGGGACGCCTATGCCCCGTAAAATCACAGATGTTGACAGTTTTATGCTGACAGATTACTTGGCTGCATTGATGTCTGCACTACAATCTTGTCGTTCACAGGTCGCGGCTGCCTTTCCGGACAACACCCAAGTAAAGCCACATGAAGTCCGCCCAGGAGATTCGGTTCTTGTAAGGAACTTCGACAGGAAGAGTCCGCTGGAACCCAGATGGAAGCAGCCGAAATTGGTTTTGTTATCTACAAGGACTGCAGTAAAAGTGGAGGGGAGAAAGGGATGGCTGCATTCGAGCCATGTTAAAAAAATTCACGGACTGTTGCCAGACTCTCCCTTTAAGGACAGCCCACTTCCACAGACTGATACTAAACTCCCCCTGCTAGAGAAAACTCCCCAAGAGGAGTACAAGTTAAAATTGAGGTCTAGTAAGTCAGACAGTTTAATTGTTTAAGTCCCCTCCTGGGTGAAGCGGTTAGACAGGTTCCTGACATGTACAAGATAGACCCCACTAGAGAGAGAGATAGACAGGAGATCAAGAAACAAAAATATTGTAAAAATCTCCGAAGTCATTGTGTTATAACATTACTTATTATGTTTTTTCTGAGTCTTACGATAATCTGCGCGAGTTGGATGTTACATATGTTCTTTCCTATTACACATTCTTTTTCTAATGATACTGCAGAGCACACGTTTAGTGAACTGCCCCCACATGAGCTTTCCTATCGTTTAGCCATGCGCAACAATACATTCATCCGTATGTTACACCATTCACACCAGACCAGCAATGCCACTGATTGTTGGATATGTGGCCGACTCCCTCCCTATCAGAACTACAAGGGAGCTCTGCCCCTCTTTCCTTATCCGTTTACACATAATGGTTCCTGTGGTGCATGGTTTAGTTTGATTTCCTCTTTAGACACTGAATCCAGAGTTTCCCAGGGCAATTGGATATGGGGAAACCTGAACACAGTTATGCATAAGGCATGTTTCCCAGACAAGGAGGGCCTTCCCCAAATGACAGGTACAGATCTAGAAAATGAAGTGTATGGATTAGGTAATTTTACACTTAACCTCATGATCCTGAATGTCCAGTCCGAGACTAATCCTGACTTGCCATCAATATCAGTTCTACCAGTTAAAGGTGTATTATGCGTCAGAAAGAGTGGTTCAGTACATCTAGGACACAGTGATTGTGATACAGTTATCGAATTCAGTGATAAAGGCAAGTCTACTTTCAAAGCTTCCCGACATTCATATTTCATATGTGGTCATACAGCTTATATACGTTTACCTCCAGATTGGGATGGTACTTGTTTTATTGCATTCCTATTGCCACCTGTTTTTCTGGCCCCATCTGATTATCACAGAAATTCCCGCCTTATTCACGTTAGACAAAAGAGAGATCTCCCAATTGTCGACCAGACTGAAACTACATGGGAACAATACACAGACTTCAATAAGGGATTCTTTCCTTATTTAGGCACTGTCTCCAATAGTAAACTGATACGCAAGTTAACTAGAATCCTCGAAGCCGTAGTGAATGAGACTACTTCTGCCCTAGGTAACTTAACGGAAGAGCAGTCTGCTATGAGACTTGTTGTTCTTCAGAACCGCCTTGTCCTTGACGTCATCCTGGCCGATAGGGGCGGGGCTTGTAGAGTCATCGGATCCAGTAGTTGTGTGTTTATTCCTAATAACGCACCATCAGTATACAAAGCAATAACCAGGCTTCATGAAATAGCTCATCAGCTACACCAGAATCCAGGCTCCTGGACTTGGTCCGGTTGGCTCTGGAGTGTAATATCAGCCTGGGGATGGAAGCTATTGTCATTTCTAGGAATCGCACTGCTCATAGTATTCAGTTGTTGTCTATGCCTACAATGTGGGCCAGCGATTTGCGGCTTATGTGCCACAGCCTGCGTTCCACATCCAAGTTCACGTTCCAGTTCCCGTCTGAGAAAAGATGAGCAGATGATGTCATATGAACAGATAGATGGTCTCATGAAGATAGATATATCCTGAAGGGAACGTAGGGGACAAGGAGGGAATGAGGTAATTGAAATTTTTATGGTCGAGTATGTCCCCTAACGTGTACCCCAACGTTTCCATGTACGTGCTTAAAGTACATGTAATTTCCCTCCATGACCGAATATGAAGACGCAAACACATTTGCGTCCAACGTTAACATGTCCTCTATCAGATCCACCTGGAATGGATCGATAATTCAGTTCCTAAACATGCCATGCCAACGTCTTTACATGGTACACTTTTGGTTTTCCTGGCTCTGCCGTGTTAGGCCCTGATTTCTGACTTCGAGTCACTTCTGCCTCTGCCTCTGAAAGCTGCAGCATGGAGATGCATCCCTGACCTCTGCCTTACTTCCTGCCAGCGCAGCGGTGCCCGGCTCGGCCTGGACTGCCTGCCAAATTCATGTTTTGCCTTCAAGTTATCAGCTCAGCCTCCTCGAAAACACATTCCAGTCTAGTGAAATAGGTAAACATATCCCCGGCTACAGAGCAAAGGGCCCGGCCTTTTCTGTCCTCCTTGCAAGTGATTTACTGGCTCCGTTACCATGGTAGGCCCATGGCTCCGCACGTTGCACCCAGACGCGTATGCACGCACTAGCTTTCAATATGAGATGGCCCCTGCCCGAGAGACCTTTTACTTCAGAGACTACATCCTCCAAACATAAGATACTAGATATGTTATAGGTACAGATTGCCCTGACACTCCAGACACCAGTCTCCTCCACTAGTGCTAAAGTCAAAGCCCCCAGTTACACGTCATGCTAGTTGCGCGCGCATATAGGTTAAGGGTTTCTGCTGATTCTGCAACTTTTCCCCTATGCATCCACCCACATGTGACGTGTCTTGTGACGCTTCTCTGACATGTACAGTGCACGCCCATGTGTACGCCTCTTTTCACGCCTCCTCTTACGCACATGTGTTCTTATCTCACTCTTTTCACCTGTTACGCCTACTTTATTGGATTCAATTGTAATGTTTTACTATATATAATGTGTAATGCTAATAAACTGAGAGACTGTCCCTTCCTGAACCTTAGAGGTGACGGAACATGATGCTCCATCCTTAAGGATAATGCCATTAAAGCCTGTATGACTCAGATACCACAGACTCTGCCTCTCATTTGAATGAGCTGTCTTGTAATGATAATTATACGGAAAAATGTCCAGGTAAATTTATTTACCACAGGATACACTATCTGCTTGTGGATTCCTCACTGACCCACCCGCCTCCCCGTTGTCCACTCTTCTATACCTAAGTTACTGTAATGTTAATATTTTTATTGTCAAAGGAAATGTTTTATTTCAATTACTTTCCTGCATTGGTTTCACACTATGTGTGTTATCTTGACATTTGTGTACTGTGTATACTGTGTATATATCTACTGTTGTCGGTCCGTCCATGTGCCTCGAAGGCACGGAAAAAAGGGCGGAACTGATGTCATCACGCCGGCTTGGGCCTATTATGGAGTCGGTGACGTCAGCGGAGTCGTGCGCAATGCTGTGCCTCTGTGACGTCGTCCACATCGGTGCAAAGCAACAAAAAGAATTTCCGAATGTTGCTGACGCAAGGGGATATTCACAAGGTGAGGAATCCACAGACAGATACTGTATCCACCAGAAAAAGCGTTACCGAAGGTAATTAACTTGTCCACCTCTTATCTTCATCCCTAAAACAATCAACACTTGAGTATCATTTTAGAAGTTTACTCTTGAAGTGTAGCTAATACAGTCCGAGAAATGTGACTGACCCCTTCTTCAGAGACACAATTCTAGCAAAATAATCTGAAAACTTCAAACTGATCGCACCTTTTTCGACCCTTTTTCGAGCTCATTAATCAATGCATCGCTACCTTGAGGTTTGTTTTTCAACAACCTAAAGCTAGGTCAGATCTCATGCATACTCTAAAAACCTCCAACCTCTAAAAGACATGGTTTGGCAGTTCGGGCTGGAGTGTTCCCATGAGGCACAGGGTCAGACTGATTTGCATATAGCCATGTCTGAACTGGGGTGGCAGAGTGGGCTAAAGAACGGTGATGGATTAAACCCAGATCTTTTGAATGGGTGTGAGTGTTTGATTGATTCAGATGCTCCGTCCATCACCACCCCCTTTTGTACCGCTTCTGGCCGCCATAAGTGTGGCAGGGTATGCTCAGACGTGCGTCCCTTGCTCACTTTGCCACTGGATTCAGGCAAGCCGGGCTGAAGACGGCTGGAATGCCAGAAACCGGTCCTCGGAAGCTTGTTTCCCGTCCAGGGAAGACATGGCTTGGCAGTTCAGGCTGGACTGTTCCCATGAGGCACAGGGTCAGACTGATTTGCACATAGCCATGTCTGAACTGGGGTGGCAGAGTGGGCTAAAGAACGGTGATGGATTAAACCCAGATCTTTTGACTGGGTATGAGTGTTTGATTGATTCAGATGCTCCGTCCATCACCACCCCCTTTTGTACCGCTTCTGGCCGCCATAAGTGTGGCAGGGTATGCTCAGACGTGAGTCCCTTGCTCACTTTGCCACTGGATTCAGGCAAGCCAGGCTGAAGACGGCTGGAATGCCAGAAACCGGTCCTCGGAAGCTTGTTTCCGGTCCAGGGAAGACATGGCTTGGCAGTTAGGGCTGGACTGTTCCCATGAGGCACAGGGTCAGACTGATTTGCACATAGCCATGTCTGAACTGGGGTGGCAGAGTGGGCTAAAGAACGGTGATGGATTAAACCCAGATCTTTTGACTGGGTGTGAGTGTTTGATTGATTCAGATGCTCCGTCCATCACCACCCCCTTTTGTACCGCTTATGGCCACCATAAGTGTGGCAGGGTATGCTCATACGTGAGTCCCTTGCTCACTTTGCCACTGGATTCAGGCAAGCCGGGCTGAAGACGGCTGGAATGCCAGATACCGGTCCTCGGAAGCTTGATTCCGGTCCAGGGAAGACATGGCTTGGCAGTTCGGGCTGGACTGTTCCCATGAGGCACAGGGTCAGACTGATTTGCATATAGCCATGTCTGAACTGGGGTGGCAGAGTGGGCTAAAGAACGGTGATGGATTAAACCCAGATCTTTTGACTGGGTGTGAGTGTTTGATTGATTCAGATGCTCCGTCCATCACCACCCCCTTTTTTACCGCTTCTGGCCGCCATAAGTGTGGCAGGGTATGCTCAGACGTGAGTCCCTTTCTCACTTTGCCACTGGATTCAGGCAAGCCGGGCTAAAGACGGCTGGAATGCCAGAAACCGGTCCTCGGAAGCCTGTTTCCGGTCCAGGGAAGACATGGCTTGGCAGGTCGGGCTGGACTGTTCCCATGAGGCACAGGGTCAGACTGATTTGCATATAGCAATGTCTGAACTAGGGTGGCAGAGAGGGCTAAAGAACTGCGATGGATTAAACCCAGATCTTTTGACTGGGTGTGAGTGTTTGATTGATTCAGATGCTCCGTCCATCACCACCCCCTTTTGTACCGCTTCTGGCAGCCATAAGTGTGGCAGGGTATGCTCAGACGTGAGTCCCTTGCTCACTTTGCCACTGGATTCAGGCAAGCCGGGCTAAAGACGGCTGGAATGCCAGAAACCGGTCCTCGGAAGCCTGTTTCCGGTCCAGGGAAGACATGGCTTGGCAGTTCGGGCTGGACTGTTCCCATGAGGCACAGGGTCAGACTGATTTGCATATAGACATGTCTGAACTGGGGTGGCAGAGAGGGCTAAAGAACGGTGATGGATTAAACCCAGATCTTTTGACTGGGTGTGAGTGTTTGATTGATTCAGATGCTCTGTCCATCACCACCCCCTTTTGTACCGCTTCTGGCCGCCATAAGTGTGGCAGGGTATGCTCAGACGTGAGTCCCTTGCTCACTTTGCCACTAGATTCAGGCAAGCCAGGCTGAAGACGGATGGAATGCCAGAAACCGGTCCTCGGAAGCTTGTTTCCGGTCCAGGGAAGACATGGCTTGGCAGTTCGGGCTGGACTGTTCCCATGAGGCACAGGGTCAGACTGATTTGCATATAGCCATGTCTGAACTGGGGTGGCAGAGAGGGCTAAAGAACGGTGATGGATTAAACCCAGATCTTTCGACTGGGTGTGAGTGTTTGATTGATTCAGATGCTTCGTCCATCACCACCCCCTTTTGTACCGCTTCTGGCCGCCATAAGTGTGGCAGGGTATGCTCAGACATGAGTCCCTTGCTCACTTTGCCACTGGATTCAGGCAAGCCAGGCTGAAGACGGCTGGAATGCCAGAAACCGGTCCTCGGAAGCATGTTTCCGGTCCAGGGAAGACATGGCTTGGCAGTTAGGGCTGGACTGTTCCCATGAGGCACAGGGTCAGACTGATTTGCACATAGCCATGTCTGAACTGGGGTGGCAGCGTGGGCTAAAGAACGGTGATGGATTAAACCCAGATCTTTTGACTGGGTGTGAGTGTTTGATTGATTCAGATGCTCCGTTCATCACCACCCCCTTTTGTACCGCTTCTGGCTGCCATAAGTGTGGCAGGGTATGCTCAGACGTGAGTCCCTTGCTCATTTTGCCACTGGATTCAGGCAAGCCGGGCTGAAGACTGCTGGAATGCCAGAAACCGGTCCTCGGAAGCTTGTTTCCGGTCCAGGGAAGACATGGCTTGGCATTTCGGGCTGGACTGTTCCCATGAGGCACAGGGTCAAACTGATTTGCATATAGCCATGTCTGAACTGGGGTGGCAGAGTGGGCTAAAGAACGGTGATGATTTAAACCCAGATCTTTTGACTGGGTGTGAGTGTTTGATTGATTCAGATGCTCAGTCCATCACCACCCCCTTTTGTACCTACTCCAAAAACCTAACTCGGTCTGCGAAACCATGGAAAATATCATACCTTTCATCAATGTCTCTTAGCAAAGCAAAGCCTTTAAAAAATGGGTCTCACTCTAGCTACATAAGTATGTGAGCAACAACGACCTACTTTCCAACATCCAATCAGATTGCGGAGAAACTTATAGCATTGAAATGGCAACCTTGAAGTTCTCAGACAACATGTATTGCATTCTCAACAATTGTGAAGTTTGCCTTTGGATTAGTTTAGATTAGTAATCAGTGTTTGGCTCTGTGTTCAACAGTCTCCTCCTTCAGTCCCTGGAGCTTAGAATGGCTTTAGGGGACTAGTTCTAAGCTGGTTTTGTTCCTTCTTGACTGGCTTCTCCCAGCTTATGCAATTGGAGAACTTCATATCTGCAACCAAAAGAATATCCTGTGGTGCTGCTCAAGGCTCCACACACTCACCAATCTTTCAGTCTGTACGTGGAACCACTTAAGCCATTGGTGAACAACATTGCCATTTAGCTAGATCAATATGCAGAGGATACCCAGTTGTAGTTAAAATTATCTCAGGTGCAGGACTTGCACACTCTACAAGAGGGTCCGAAAATAATACATGATTGGATGCACTCTCACTATTTAAAACAGAACCCTGTGAGAACAGTTCCTCCTAACCTCCCACATATCCTCTGACAAAATTGACCCACCTCTGATCTCAGAATTATCTTAGTTGAGGTACAATTCAGCACGAACTATACAGTCATGCCCCTTGGTGTTAAACTGGATTCCACACCCTGTCTAAAAGTTCAGGTGAACAAAATTGTCCCATCAGCCAACTTCCACCCCATCAGCTTAATAAAATCAAACACCTTCTCTCCACCAATAGATTAGGATCTGCAGCTCACATTGTGGTAAATTCAAGAATTGACACAGGCAGTGCCATTTTAGCAGGTGTTCCCACATCATTCAAAGCCATCTTTCACTCTATACTGAGTCAGCTAGACTCATTGCTGTAAAAAAGAAATGTGATCATATCTACCAGATTCTTGAAAAAAAAAGTCACTGGCTAGCATTGGAGCCTGGGATCAAGTTAGAAATTGGCTGTGTCACTTACAAAGCATTACACACCAACAGACCTGCCTATCTTTCTGACATCCTCACACTATCTGGTGGCAAAATACTCTTGAGGAGCAAGTTCTCTTTAATTTTGGAAATGCTGAAGTTCAAGTCCTCCCTAGCATTGAAGCACTCCTTCTCAGGAGCAGTACCCAGGTCTAGAATTCTTTTCCCCTCGACCGAAGATGTGACTATGACATCTTGTCTCTCAGGAAAGGCTTCAAGACTTTCCTCTTTAAGTCTTGCATCAACATAGATACATCTAGTATCGCGACAGACTACTAGTCACACCCGCCATCCTTGCCACCTACAGGATTAACGTGATGTCACTGCCTCCAGCCATGTTGTCTTCATTCAGATGTTTCTTATTTTTTATTATCTCTTCCCATTCCCACCTTCCTTCTGCCCTCATCTCTGTACCCTCATCTGCTCCACCTTAGCCTTAATGTTTGTGAGCTCATGTAAGATGGTTTGTTTGTATGTTTGGTTCTCTGTGAAGCATGTTAATACCGGTTGTGATGAGAAGGCGCTATATATGCAAACTTCAAACAAATAAACAAGCTATGCGCAAGTGGTATCTCTGAACATTACAAATAAAAGGTTTGTCACATTTACAAAGCACCTTTTACCAATGAGCACCATTACCATGCAGGTAAGTACAATGCAGCTTATTTTAAAGGTACCTTTGCAATGCAGAACTTTACCATCGACGCTATAGATATTTCCCTGCTATCACCACTAGGTAGTTGAAGTTAGGACCACATTTCCATAAGAAAATAAATGTTGGTGTTGTTAATAACTGTGGCACTGTTTGACAAATCTTCTCAACTTTCCCAAAAATGTCCCATCCACCTCTGCTCCTTTCTGGAAAGTTTCAGGGTGAATTGTCAAGCCAAAAAGCGTTCACCCCATGCAGTTTTCCATAGGAAAACTAGACACTGCTACAGTGAAAACGGCTGAAGAGAATTCCACCAAATTTGGCAGAAAACTAGATCTTGATCCAAAAAGTGTGCATTTTGTGATTTGGTGTAAAACTGTACATTTTTTGGAGAAATTAACATTAACAAAATGTATATTTCATACATTAGAGTATCCACAGATCTAACAGATCAAAAGATCTCATCTGATTGGCTGCCACCACATCAACAAAGATGCGGTCCCAGTAATGTTAGGATTCGGGCCTCAGACCCCTGACCTAAAAAAGGGTCATAAAAACATAAAGCTGGGGTCTCCCCGGCCGCTGGGGCCAAACACATGTTTCTTTTTAGCAGCACCATGGATCTCTGGCTCCAATAAATAAAGAAAAACTGGAAAAAGGCAATGGGCTCCTGCCCTTTCTCAATCTAAGCCACCTCCCTGGGTGGGCCACTACTGGAGTGCAAGGTCGGTTGGCCTCCCTTCATGAGCCTTATAGAGGCCCTAGGGACCCTATTTGTGCGGCTGATATACAGCAGGGAGGCATGCAGGCAGAAAGTTACATTTGGGAAGGGGGCATGTGGCCCCCCCTTCATGAGCAGGTCACCAGCCCTGAGGACCATATCTCTGGGTCCTGGCGTGAGGAGTTTCCTGGGCACCCCATCCCCTAGGACACTGCAGTTATCTGCCTGGAAGAGTGCAAGCATTCTGCACCGCACTCTCCCAGGTGGGGAACAAAACTTTGCTCCTGACCAGGTGGGCATTTGGGCTCCCCCTGCAAGCCCCAACAATTTGAGCTCTTTTGAGTGCCCCAGAAGGTACGGGGCACCCATTTTGAAGGTTCTGGCAGGGGAGCCGACAGGGGCCACGGGCCCTTGAAGCTCCCCCCAAAGAACCCTATCACAAAAAAACAACAAGTGGGTACCAAGGGTAAACACCAGGGCACCTTCGGAAAAAGCATTTGCTGGCTCCCACCAGCCTCACAAAGGGTGGTAGCATGGGAGCCTGATGGGGCATTGGGGGGCTTTAAGGCTCCTTCCACGGACACCAACTAACAAAGTGTGCTCGTCCCTTGTAAGAAAATAGGGATTTTTGCAGATGTCCCCCCACTTTTTGCCCCCATTTGGACTACTGGATGCTGGTATACGACTCTGGCCGTGCACTGAAGTCTTCTAATCAGGCTCCTGTGACAGTGCTCTCTCCCTAAAACTGTTGTGTGTAAATTAGCAATCCCTATTGACAATGACTTTACCTCCATTCTAAGACACTAGTATATGGTACCAGTGGTACCCTGGGCATGGTTGGTAAAGGGGTCTCCGGGACTTACAGCACCGTTTGTGCCTCCCTGAGTGACCCAACTAAACTACTGGATAAAGGCCTGTCATTGCAGGCTGCAGGAGCAGTGCAAACTGCTTGAACTCAACATTTCTCTCACCATGTGTGGCAAGGTCAATGCACTAGCTCTGATATATGCCAGTCACCCCCTAAGGAAGGCCTCCTAAAGCCCATGGACATGTATGAGAACATGTAAGTGCAAGTTTATATGACTCTTTAGTGCCCTTTACTGTTAAAGGATACTATAAGTGATAGACTGTGTCGGAAAGTAGCATCTGCTTCTTATGGTTACCTCCACTTTTTGCTTCATGTGATTCTGTTTTGATTAGTCTGACTGGGATCCTGCTAATAAGGACCCCAATATATCCCTGATTCCAGCCTTATAGTCCCAGGCAGCCCAAAATGGTTGCTGCCGACCAGAGACACATTTCTGCCCTCCTGCTGCTGATCCAAGCTCGAGCAAGGGAAGACAGAACAATAGGCATCCTGTCAGAGGGTGGCGTAACTCCTTCCAGACAGGATTTAGTGTATTAGGCCTGGGTGGGTGCGCTTGCCAGTGACCAAAAGTCTGCATTAGGGGCACATTTGGTGTCCCTGTGCATAGTCCTGTTCAAACCAGTCCTGGGAGCCGTTGGCTCCTGCTCTGGCCTGATACTGGACAAAGGACATGGGAGTAACCTCCCCACAGTCCTGACTGGGAGGGTCCCCTTAATCTGTTCAACCCTCTCCCATGGGTACAAAAGGGCTCACCTGGCTGTAGGACCCTAGATTCGACGTGGACAAGATTCAGAACCAGAAACCACTGAACTTTGACCGTCTGGACCCCCTTTACTTTATTGGACTTCGTTTGGGCCCAACTTCGTCCCCCTCTCAGTCTAAAGCATTGTCTATGCCTGTGCACCATACAGGCTCCTTGCAGGACCTGTGGATCAACAAGGACAACTGGAGACATCTCCCTTGGAGTGAAGGAGTCACTCCCGTGCAACCGCAGGCACCACCTCATGATTGACAGGTCTGCTGCTCCTGAGCTCCCAGGGCCGGACTGAGAACCAAAACCGGCCCTGGCAAAGGTGGGCTTCCAAGTCCCTCAAGGTCCGAGCTGCCCTCTCACCAAGTTTGAGGTCAGAATCTCCGTAGAGATCGACTGCAGTTTACGATGCCACTTCAGACCTATGCACCCAGCTTCCCTAGGATAGGTAACTCTGGTACTACGGTATCCACAGGTGGGTGGCTCTCCAACCTCCTAACTTCCACTGGGTTTCTTCGAAGTCCACTTAGAAGGGTCCTTAAACTTTCAAACTGCAACCGCGACTCTCCCATAGAATTGTACGGCGCCAGCGGTCGTGTTGCCGCACTGCACCCGTCCTCCTTGGGGTCCCTACTGGCTCACCTTAGGTGGTTCCTTGGGGTCCCAGCGATTCTACATCCTCTAGACATTGTCTTGACTCGAGTTGTGGTTCTTATACCACTATTTTAGTTTATGGTTTGGTCTCCCCTGAAGCCCACTGTGTATTAGTGCTACTTAGATTGTTTCTGTGCTACAGTAATGTGTGCTTTGTGTTTATCTGCGTGTAGCAGATATTGTGACGTACTTAAAGTGTGTTATAATAATAAATACATATTTTTATAGCTACTGTGTAGTTCTCCTTTCATTAAACCAATACAATAAGGTGGCATTCTGGTAAAACAAGCTGCTTAACATTCCTACAAGACTCAGCCTGAAGGCTGCTCTCCACAGCTACCAATTGGATAGCTTTCTAAGGTTACTTTGACCTCTTAAATCACCATAACGGTTCTTTGGACTGGTACAAGGTGCCCATGTTAATTAGTGGAAAGCATATCCCAGGCCAACTTCCTACAGACTGTCCAAAGTATAACATGGGCTAGCGCACGGGAAAACCAGAATTTGTTAGTACTATTATGGGACTGCCTAAATATTTCATGTTTTGTATCAAAGAATGTGCCTTCTCACCCCTAAAACGAACCTCATGTTGAGGGTGATGTGACATGCACCCAGGTGGCTACCTTCGAGATTGCCCCAGCTTCAATGTGCTTGGCTCAGGCTGGCAAGCCGGCATTTGCTGCAGCCAAGACAGGATTCTGACTTCCTGCCAGGCAGTTTGGTCACTCCCAGGAATCCGAATCCGGAACAAAGGCTTGGACAGGAAGGAGATCACACTTCCCTCCTCCCAAGCCGGCTAGTGAAGTGGCGCGTCAAGGTGGTGAGTTTCAAAGGCTGCACCAACTCTGATATGCGTCAGGGCTGACTCCCAGAGAAGGAAACTGCCCTCGCCCTGCCCCAGGCACATTTGCACCCAGACTGGAGGGAAATTTGTTTGTCAAGGAAGTGTACATCCCCAGAAGGCTAGCCACACCTCCAGGGTGAGAGGCCTCATCTGTACACTAAAATTAGATTTCTGCCATCTTTAGGAGTGACAGAATAGAGAGCTCTGGGTAGAAAAGGTAAACTACACCCCCGAATTTGGTCACCTCAGGGGCGGATTAGCTGCAGGGACTAGCAGCTCATTAGCTACTTGCTCCAACACCTAAATCTAGGATTTAAGGGACACCCCTGACACCAGAACTTCATTTCTGATCCAACTTGCATCAAATAGGACACAGAAGGGACCCATGTCACCAACTACAGGAACTTGCACAATCAAAGAGAAGGAAACTCTGGGCCTGAGGCAACACTTCTTGGAACTGTATAAACGAGACTCGGCCTAGGCTTAAGGTCAGTTCCTTCAGTTTAAGGGACCCCCATATAAAGCCAGAAGCAAACTCAGCCTCACTTGGACTAGGGGGACCAGTCCCCTGCAAACTGCAGGTAAAACGACGCTCAGAAACCGAAGAATCACTGGCCATCGGGCCATCCAAAGGATCGGCTGTATCCAGGTGGACTAGTGTATGGTGAGAACTACAGTCTGGCCTTCACACAGTTTCAAGCTGCTACCATCTGTTCCTGGATCTCCAGACATCGAAGAAGCTTCCAGCAGAGCTTACTGCTGCCAAGGCTTGTTGGTCACCTGTCTGGTAACCAATACCTTAACTAGACGCTGCATCAAGAGGGGATACCACAATACATGTAACCATCATTGGCAATGACCCCACTCTTGTGTTTTTGCATCGTGTTTTCAGCAGCACCATGTACAGTGATAAAAGCAGCTCCCCCTCGGCTCCTGTTCAGCACCAGGGACAGCCAGGACAACTCTGGACCGGGCTTCACGGGCCAGGTACAATTGAACTGACTATCATGACTTGGTCCTGAGACCCGCATCACTGTTACCCCGCAAGGGACAACGCAACACGGCCTTCATGTGACCGATTGTCACTAGTGGTTTGTCGTCTAGTTCCTATAAACCTATATAGGATCTGCGCGTTTAGACAACATACACTTTAGGATTGGTGTGCGGACTGATTCTAGACCCCCCTAACGGGTATGTTAGCCTGTATACGAGCTAGCTCACAGTGCCACTAGAAACCCCTCTTACCTAAGAAAGAATAGTTCTTGGCAACTATCGAACATTACAACCCTGATCCCTCAAAATCATGGAAACAGTGTATTACTTTTCGCTCTTTCACTCGTGATCACTTCGTCATTAGATAGATACACAGATTAAACGGTGGGACGTTTTTCAATAAGCATTTATTGAACCAGCGTCATTCTAGTGTAAAATAGGTGTGCTGAAACAACCATTATTAAGCAACAGATATACATGAATATAAGTACTAACAGAGTAAAAGGATGGTAGATTGCAACCATCATGCTAAAACAGTGAATAAACGCAAGTAATAAAATTTCATGACAGTAAAATGCGTACTCCTACCATGCAACCCTAACTAGATGTACCTAAGTGTACCTAGGATGTATGTGGGTGTAAAACCAAGAATCCCCCTAGGGTAAAGTCAACCCCATTACCTTAAGAGAGAGACTGTGGGAACTCGTCTTGGTTTTGAGATGGACACCCCACAAGGGATGTCAGACCACTGCAAGCTGGAGTGTCAGCGTACAGTTATATCAGCGTCTCGCGTCAGTGTGTCGGTATCGAACTATTTTTCTCCTCTGACTACCTCAGCAAAATATGGTGTAAATATACCCAAATTGGTACCCCCTGGGGATATACTTTGCTGTGTCATGGCGGACTAGGATGACGGAAGGAATGACCCTAATACATAGTTATTATGCAGGAAATGGTAGGCCTACTGTCCTGCTTTGATTCCAAGAATCCTCATGCATAATTTCAGAAGGGTCTTGAAATACCGGTAATTTCACAGGAGGAGATGCCAGCTTCCCAGATCCTCCCCGCAAGTGCCAACATAGATTAGAACTTGATAACCTGTCTAGCACCCACCAGGGGGAAAGGGGAATGGGATAAAGAGCGACCACCTCCAGGTTCAGCAACCAGCCCCGAACTTCCCTCAAAACCTGTTGATGATTAGGTATCTTTGGAATTTACGGTGGTAGTCTGCAGTTTAAAAACGACAAGAGCACAAGGGTAATACAACCTACCTAACTACCCTATGTCTATTAAACTAATATATAGCTCTCTTCTCTACCTGAAAACCTGCGCAGGCTAGCCCTTCTCTGGAGATAGTTGAACACTGCATAAATATTAATCTCAGTTACCTTCTTAATGTCAAGTAGATATGGAAGTATGAATGTCTTCATAGGAACAATGAACAATTCACCATCTGAGAAAATGTCTTAATAAATAATTGGGAGTCAACAATTGTCTCTTGTTTCTTAAACACTATTCTTACTGTCCTTCATAGAGGTGTGAAGTGTCTTCTTTGCAGTCTCCTCAGAATGCCACAAGAACGACTTCCTTGGCAACGAGCTTCGAAACGTTAGTCTCTTCAGGCAGGCAAAAAACTGGTGTGCACACCGCTCCGAATAACTGAGCCTAAAGGGAAGTAAGCGCCGCCAATACTGGGTAGGCGCAACAAAAATACACCAGAAATTCTCCTCAGAGGAGACACGCAACTGGAACACTGCTTTCTCTTCAGGAATTCAGTTGAAGTGCGAGGAATTCAACTGCTTGCCGTCGACATAAGTGCTGTCAGGCAAAAATGGACCCAAAGACTAGAAGGCTAACCTCTCTCTACATGGCAGCCGCCATGTTGAGGGAGTGTTCTTCTCTACAGAGGCCAAATGATGCATACACCTTTGCAGTAGGAACCAAGCATGATGGTGTCGCTTAACAAGTGTGGGTATTTAGCTAGATAGAGCCTTTTCTGTCTAAGTGGGTTTACAATTAAGCATGCAATTGATTTCCCGACAGTACCCCCTTCAAAGAGTGTCCTCCCACAAAAGGTTTGTTTGGAAAGGTGTTCTGAAATTTTCTAATGAGCGTTGGTGCATGAACGTTTTCAGAGGGCTCTGTGGTGATGTGTGTTCGGAGCGCTGTGTTGTCATGGAATACTAGATCCCCTTGGGATTCCAGGACGGGCAGTTGTCTCTGGACCTCTGTAGAGGAGGCATGGCGTCGCTCACAATAAACATCTAAAACCCACTTAAAACGTGTCCTATCCTGCTTCATGAATTTGGCAACTAGTGGGCAACGAGGAACATTGAAGAATCAATCGACTCGAAAACAGAAACCAAAAACGAAACGAGAAACGACAGGGGCCAGAGGATCAACATTCAACGAAGAACCACAAAGGACAACAAAGAAGATTAACATGAGTCTACAGTAACGTAGATAAATGCTAGATACTACGACTCATCCTGAGGTGAGAGACACTTTAATTTTCTATCAGCGGCTTAAATAAATTTCTTAATTTGCCGTGGGCACCAATGGCTACAGCGCGAGAAAAGAAGCGCGAGACGCGCGCGAGGTTCACGCAGATTTTACACTGCTGTTCGATGAGATGTGTAGGTCTCTTGCACCCGTTTGAGATTGCGGTTTCAATCCGAGTGGGCCATTGCGCCCGCTATTTAGACTTGAATTACTTACTTTGAAGCGTTGACTGATCTTCATTGTCGCTTCACCTGCCAGCAGTTCTCAGAGCTGACAGGAACAGCTTGCGCAACATTCTGCTTTCACCTCGGGCTCCCTGGGAGGAATTGAATTCTGGGAATCAATAGTAGAGGAAAGAGAAAAAAGACAAAGAACAGTTCATCAGTAAAGACAGAGGACTGAATCCCGTTTTAGTATAATCGCTTTAGTTAAAGCAAAGTTTTCTACAATTTGATTTTGCTAAGCAACTTTTCAACAGTGATTTGCACGCTTTGCAAATAACTTTCTGTGTAATCGAAAAGTATTTTCAGTGATTTGCACTCATAGTTTTTTTTTGTTATTTCATTTCACTAATTACTCATTGTACAGTGAAGCTGGTAAAACTTTGGATCTTTTACAAGACATTTTATCTCAGCGATTTGCACGCTTGTGAAACTTTCAATTGGCTACAACATCTTTTTACAATTTTTTGTTCTTTTCAACATACAGAGTGTCCAAGCTCCAGCGCTGCTCTTACAAGAACCACCTTTAGAATGAAACTTGTGGTTAAGATCTTTCAAAGCTTATCTAGGAGCAATTGATGGACAAAAATTTAGACCAGAAAGACGTAAAAGATTATTGTATTACCACTTAGGCGTAGAAGGACAAAACGTGTATGACCACTTACCTGAACATGTCCCTGCGAAGGATGAAGACTTAGACGGATTTGATACAGCGTTTGCACTACTAGACAAGAACTTTTCCAAAACTAAGAATATGGTTGAACATAGATACACATTTTTCACAAGAACACAACAACCCAACGAAAGCATAGATACTTACGTTAGGGCCTTACAAATGCTAGCATACAAATGTGACTTTGACAATTTTACTGCAGAAATAATTTGTGATTAATTAGTGGCTAGATGTCATTCTAAAAACATACAAGAAAGGTTGCTAGCATGCAAGAACCCGCCATTAGACAAAGCTATAGATTTAGCTAAAAGTATCGAGGGCTCTTCTATTGACGCAAAGTTGTTAAGAGAGTCACTAGCCAGGTCGACAATTTCAGGTGCAGTGGTTAATAAACCAACCACCAAAGGTTGCTCGGGAAACACAAGACCTAAAACATTTCCTAGACCAAATAATTTTCCACAACAGTTTCACAGAGTGTATTGTTATAGATATGTCTCCCCATCACATGTTTCTTCTTTCAAGTTTTGTCCTGCACTAGGACAACAATGTAAAAAGTGGGAAAGTACAGTGGAGATTTCGAAGAGGAAAATTATGAAGAGAGCAGAGAATTAGTTTTCGGTGTAAGATGTATAAATACCAATGATGAAGAACTGATTGTAGACCCGAACCTCAATGTTTCTATCGAAGGTCACACAATTCAACTGTTGGTTGACACGGTGCATGCATAACTTTTATCTCTCATGACCTTTGAAAATAATTGGCATAGTAAAGCTTTAGTTCCACCAGATATTCTAACCGTAGCGTTCAAAGGTAGTAGAGTAGATCTCATTTGTTTCATTTGGACATCAAAATTTCGGACACATCACTTAAAGGCAAAGTATACGTTGCCAGAAGAGGAATCAATGCCTTAGGTATAATTCATCAAGCTGAGTTTGTTATTACAATAAGACCAGGTCTGGACCAACCTATTTAATTTGAAAAAAAGAGATTAGGATCAGTGTGTGACAGTAAGAATGTATGGGATGGAAAATGTTGTGATATATTTCAAGACAAATTTGGCAAAGTTTCAGATTTTGTATATATAAAGTCAAACAAGATGTTTCACCGGTCAAGCACAAACTATGTAACATCCCATTGAGTGTAAGGGAGACATCTCCATAATGCTTAAAGATATGTGCACACAGGGCATCATTGAGAAAACAGAAGCAACTTTATAGTTGTCTCCCATAGCTTTGGCAAAGAAAAAAACGGGTGAACTTCGCATGTGTGTTGATATGAGGAGTTTAAATGAAGCCATATGGGTTGACAACTACCCTCTGCCCAGAATTGAAGATCTGATAACTAAAGTTGGTCAGTCTAGTTGGATTAGCAAATTAGATTTAAGAGCGGCTTACCACCAGGCCGAACTAACTGAGAGATCTCGCCATCTAACAAGTTTTGTAACTCCTGATGCAGTTTTTCAATTTTGCCGAATGCCGTTCGATATAACTTCTGCTGCAGCAGTATTTCAGAGGCTTATGTCAGAAATGTTTGATGGTATGAAAAATGTTGTCATCTTTCAAGATGATATTTTAATCTTTTCTAATACAGAACTTGAACATGATTGTGCTTTAAGGAATGTATTGAAAGTGTCGGAGAAAAGTGATGCTAAATTGCGAAAAGGATAAGTGTATATATAAAACAAGAGAAATCAAATATTTGGGACTTGTATTTTCAGAACAAAGTGTGAAACCAAAAGCTGGCTTAGTGAAAAGCACTGTAGATGCCCTGTTTCCACAAAACAGAGAGCAAATATTGTCATTTTTAGGACTATTTGAATTTTACGCAAATTCATGCGGAATTTTGCCACCATCACTGAGTGTTTCAAGCTCCTGCTTAAAAACGGGGAAGAATTTGTTTGGTCCGGATTATGTAAGAGCACCTTTGAGAGAGTTAAGAAAGACATAACTTCCGCACCGGCCCTGCAGTCCTTTGTAGAAGGCAGAAAGACTGTTGTCACTGTAGATGCATCTGAGTATGGTTTTGGGGCAGTATTAACTCAGCTAAATGACACACATAAAACAACTGTGGGTTTTGGCTCCAGAACATTGCGTCAACCCAAACGGAAGTATTCAGTCATAGAAAAAGAACTTTTGGCATGTGTGTGGAGGGTGGAAAAGTTCAGGGCTTATCTGTGAGGAAGGCCATTCATCTTGAGAACTGATCATCACTCCTTAGTAGACATTTTATCTGGGAGAAACTTAAAACGCACTACTGCCCGTATTGCCAGACTTTCTGCTAGGTTACTTGAGTTCACATTTTCTGTGGAGTACATACCGGAAAAACACCAGCATATGCAAGGAGGGGAATGAATGGACACAAGAAGTCAACAATGATGCTGTACTAAAAGATGTCTTGCAGATGATTGAATCAGGTTGGCCAAAAGAAAATAACTTGTCTGATAAATTACAAATATTCTGAAAGGTATCACGACAAAAAACCCCTTTGAACTTATGCGAGGCAGAAAAGCAGCCACAGAGCTGTTTCCTTTTTGGATGACTAAGTTTTTCCCGGAAAAAAACACAAATGTAAGTGAGTCTTGGAATGTGGCGATAAATAATTCTAACTCTTCTAGTGCCAAGAGGTTAAATATTGGTGGAAGTAGTATAAGCAGACTGAGAGTTTGGTGACTGGGTACGTGTCAAGAATCCTTGTTTAGTTGGGAAAGGTTGTTCCAAGTTCAAAGAACCATTGCAGATTTTTGAACTTAGAAGAAATGCTGCCAAGTTGTCTGACAGACATTAGTGGAACACTTCACGTATAGCAGTACATCCTAGTGCTTGCAATGATGACAAAGGAAGTTGCAATCATTCACCCAACCATGTCAATGGGGGGACATGCATGGAGTTTTGAGGAGGCGTGTTCGCCCTAGGATTACACTGAGCAAGTGGCAAGAGTTTATCTGTTGAATTTAGTAGAGAGAGACCCCCTCGACCAGGGGAATAGGGTACTTATCGACAGTAAAGTAAAAGGTTCCCTTGGTAGGATTACTAGCTAATCAAGCCCAAATGTTAATATTGGACACTCACATTGGAAAAGTATGACAAAACATTTATGTATAAAAATATATCAAATTTATTATTGTTAAAAACATGAAAAAATTACATAATAAAAACAATTTTACTTTATGAAAGTTTGTGCTAACTAAAAATTATCACAGTTCTAAGTCACACGAGAATTATCAACATAAGATACTAATTTTAAAACACAACAGACAGTGCCATATAGTTCATCAATTAAAAAAGACAACAAGGGGGAGAGACAAACAAAAAGACAATGTAATTTGTCATTGAGACTTAGCACATCGAGTATCCCAATTTCAAACAACCAATCCTGGGCACATTTAATTCTTGCGGTATACAGGATAGGCTCGATTACTCAATTATGCAAATTGTGTGGCGTCGACGCGTTTCAATGGCTTTTATTTCAATTTTGTGCCATCTTTTTCAAGACTGTTTTTTTTGGTCTCTCTTGGTCAGCGGCACTGGGTGGTTGCCTTGTGGTTTAAGAAATCCTTTATCTCATATTGTTTGTGAAGTTCTTCTGGATATTAAACATCGACATCACAGATTTTTAGGCTGATCTGAGTATCTGATGTGATCTTTTGTATTGCTTCCTCTTGTACCACTCTTAAGGAGTCTTGCACGAACATGCAGGATCAATATCTGTTTAAAGTGTTGCCTCTTTCGAAAAGTTGGTGTCCTATGGCTTTCCAATCGTGCCAGCCTCTTTAAAATAACGTTCCTTTCTGTGCTCAGTTTTATCTTGTGTCGCAAGTTGAAGCGTCTTTAAGGGGTGGATGCTTAGGGCCGTGGGCCGATGTTTTATCACCGATTGCGTGTTGCCGCCTCAGCGTCTCCACACTCGACCTGCATTTCTCAGTGCTTTCTCTATTCCTTCGGGAAAAGGCTCGAGTGTTTTAAAATTAGTATCTTATGTTGATAATTCTCGTGTGACTTAGAACTGTGATAATTTTTAGTTAGCACAAACTTTCATAAAGTAAAATTGTTTTTATTATGTAATCTTTTCATGTTTTTAACACAATAATATATATATTTTTTTTCTCAAAAAAAACACAATAATAAATTTGATATAATTTTTATATATATATGTTTTGTCATACATGTCCAATGTGAGTGTCCAATATTAACATTTGGGCTTGATTAGCTAGTAATCCTACCAAGGGAAACATTTACTTTACTGTCGAAGAGTTTATCTGTGACTGTTTTTTTTATTTCATTGTTAATTCCTCTTGCTCGAATTTGGAAGGGTGGGAAGGGAGACCATTTTGTATTTGCTTATGTATTTTACTTATGTACTTTGTTACATTCTTGTCATGATTTTGATTTTGCTCTTACATTTTATCTCATTTCCGTTTACATACCTTGTTCCTTGCAATTGTGTTCTTACCATGTTTTCCACTGATCTTTTGTTGTTTGCTTTTCCTTGTAAAAAGGGAGCAGTGTGGTGATGTGTGTTCGGAGCGCTGTGCCGGCATGGAATACTAGATCCCCTTGGGATTCCAGGACGGGCAGTTGTCTCCTGGCCCCTTTAGAGGAGACATGGCATTGCTCACAATAAACATCTAAAAGCCCCTTAAAACGTGTCCGATCCTGCTTCAGGCTCCCAGGATTTTGCCTCAAGACCGAAACCTTTCCAGTCAACAAGGTAAAATAGTTCCTCTGTCTTTTGTTATGAATCTAAAATTCTTTTTATTTCATACTCAGAGTGTGAGTCTATTTCCACTGGACCGGAAGGGGTCAAAACCCTAACGTTTGGAGGACTCTTTTTAAGCAGGGACACATGAAAAACTGGGTGAACCTTAATTTGAGAAGGCAGGTAAAGCTTGACAGTCACAGGATTCACTACCTTGCAGATCTTATCTGGTCCTAGATACCTGGGTTGTAATTTTTTATTCCCTTTCAGATGTAAATGTTTAGTGGATAACCACACTTTATCTCCCTTGGAATATTCTGGATTGCCTCTCCTTTTTCTGTCAGCATATTTTTTATAGGAGACCTTAGCTTTAATCAAGTGTTCTCCAGCTAACTTATAAGCCTCTTGAATTATTTTGTTTAAATCACCCACTGCTGGAACTGAACCTTCTGATCTTCCCAGAACTACATTTGGATGTCTGCCTGAGTTCAGGTAGAATGGGGAAAAACAGTTGAAGTATGAACAGCATTGTTGTATGCAAATTCTGCCGTCCAAAGAAGATCGGGCCAATCACCTTCCTGATCTAAAAGGTATAGGCGTAAGTTCAATTTTCTGATTCACCCTCCCAGTCTGGCCATCTGTCTCTGGGTGGTAACTTGTGGAATATCGAGAATCTATTCCTAATTGCTGCATAAAGAACCTCCAGAATTGTGAGATAAATTGGGACACACGGTCAGAAATCATCACCGCCGGAATACCATGGTCTGGCAATATGTTGTGAGAATAGCTGAGCTAATTGCGAAGCACTAGGAACCATCTTAAGAGGAATGAAATGACTAGTTTTGGAGAAGGTATTGACAAATACTAGAATTGTGTCAAAACCTTGACTTAAGGGCAAATCTACAATTAGGTCCATTGTTATTGTGTGACATGGATAGGGGACCACTGGAAGGGGCTGAAGCTCTCCTTCAGGAGGCTGTCTATTAGTTTTTCATTGAATGCATTTTGCACAAGTCTGAACGTATTGCCTTATTTGCGGAGTCATGGCGGGCCACCAATAATGTTTTTTTATTCGTTCTGCAGTTTTTAAAATTCCTTTGTGACTGGCCATACGGTCATCGTGACAGGCCTCTAGAGCAGCCTTTTGCAATTCCTGAGTCTGCAGAAATTAGGCTTCTTTGACATAAGGCAGGTTTTCTTTGACTTTTCTATTCTTCTCCTCCTTAGCCCAATCTAGAATTTCTTGGTCAGACATTGCCTCTTAAATTTTTTCCTTGATTTCTGAAAATTGTAAGATGCAGGCAAATTTTTCTGTTGGAATTATTGGAGTAACCATCGTACTTCCAGCCTCCAATTTAGTATCCATTCTAGATAAGACATCTGCCTTGGCCTTGGTAGAACCTGGTCGATAGATTAAAATCGTTGAAAAACAATGACCATCTCAACTGTCTTGGAGTTAGGGTTCTGGCTGATTTTAAAAATGGAAGATTTTTATGGTCTGTAAATACTGTGACCACATGGCGCGCACCAAGCAAATATTGCCGCCACTCAATAAAGGTAGCTTTCACAGCCAGCAACTCCTTGTATGCATTCGTATAATTTATCTCGGGTTGGGTCAACTTCCATGATCTGTAAGTGACTGGATGTAGCTGTCCCGTCTCTTTGTGTCGCTGAGAAAAAGATTCCCCCAATGGCTAGATCCGAAGCATCAGCTTCCACATAAAATGGTTCTCTCGGATCTTAAAGGAGAAGAATGGGTGCCGAGGTGAATGAATTCTTCTGGTAGGTAAACGCCTCCTTTGCATCACTGGACCAATGAAACGGTACTCCTTTCTTCAATAATCTGGTTATAGAAGCAACTTTATTGGAAAATCCCTTGATGAAGGGTCGATGAAAATTGGCGAACCCAATACATCTCTGCACATCCTTCACCTTCATGGTGAGGGCCAATTCTGGATGGCTTGAATCTTCACAGGATCCATAGAGATTCCACCTTCAGACAAGACAAATCCCAAAAATTCTACCTTCTCAACGTGAAATGCACATTTCTCCAATTTAACGTACAAATTGTTCTCCAGGAGCTTCTTCAAAATTTCTCCCACATGCCCAACGTGGTCTTGCAGATTTATAGAAAAGATTAAGATATTGTTGGTGTACGCCACAGTGACTTGATCTAAGAATTCTCTTAAAACGTCATTCACGAAATGCTGGAAGGCAGCTGGGGCATTACACAGCCCGTAGGGCATGACTTGGTTTTCAAACAGACTGAAACGGGTGCAGAAGGCTGTTTCCCATTTGTCTCCCTTCGCCATTCGAATGAGATGGTAAGCCCCACAAAGATCTAGTTTTGTGTAGACTCTGGCCTCCTTTACCTGATCCAATAGGACTGAGATCAAGGACAAAGGGTATCGATTTTTAATCGTCACCTGGTTCAAGGCTCAATAGTCGATGCAAGTTCTTAATTCTTGATATTTTTTTGGGACGAAGAAAAGGGGTGAGGAGACTGGTGATTGAGAGGGACGGATGAAGCCATTTGCCAAGTAGGTGTGTAAATATTTTTTGACATACTCATTCTCTTTTTCAGTTAAGGCATAGATTCTGCTACAGGGTAAATTAGCTCCCGGTTCCAACTTAATCTTGCAGTCATAGAGTCTGTGGGGGGTAGTTTTTCCGCTTCTGTCTTATCAAAGACTGCTGCTAAATCTTCATATACGATTACATTTTCAAGGGCGCAGACCATTTTTGAACTGACTGATAAAACCTTGGCTGGGGAATGGTTGGGAACCTCTTCAGTAGGACCGTAGCATTGTTTCTGACAATAACTCAAATTTAGCCGGACAGTTCTTTTCTCCCAATGAATCTCTGGATTGTGCTCTGTCAACCATGGTAACCCCAGAATTAACTGGAATTGAGGAGCATCAATGAGATTGAACAAGATCTTTGCTTGATGTCCACAAGGATCCTTGAGCATTATGATTTCGGTTTCATCAGTGATTGGGCCCGAAGACAGGTTAATACCATCAACTGCTCTCACTGACTCCGCGACATCCTTCTTGACACATGTTATTCCAGTCCTTTTGGCATATTGGATATCGCAAAAGTACCCAGTAGCTCCAGAGTCAATCATGACCGAAGTCTCTATTGGAATCTTCCCTTGAAAATTTTAATTGAAAGATTTGGTTAGATGGGGGAAGCAAGCAGATTGCAAGGTATTTGCCACCTGTTGTTTCTCCGGGTTGACTTTATATGAACATCCATCAGGGCAACCCTCTTCTCTGATGAGGTGTCTCTTTTCCCGAATAATTATTATTCTCCGGTGGCTTAGGGCATTCCTTAAAGAAGTGTCCTGACCTGCCACAATACAAACAGAGGTTTCCAGATCTTCTTTTCTCTTTTTCTTCTTTAGTTAAAGGACCTCTTACACTGCCAATTTGCATTGGCACTTCTACAGAGTTCCCTTCTGAGGACTTAGGAACCTCGGCCTGACTTATATCAAATCATGGAGGCAAAGGGCGAAATTCTCCTTTACCCTCTGTTCTTCTCTCAAATAAACGTTGGTCAATCTGTAGCACTAAGTCTAATAATTTAGAAACTTCAGTAAGTGGATCTGGTATTTGAGCCAATGCATCCTTAAGTTCCTCTTTCAATCCTCAATAAAAAATTGCAGCTCTCTTGCTTTTTGGCCATTCAGTCTCTACAATTAGTTTATTAAATTGGGCCAGGTACGAAATCAGATCTTGGTTGCCTTGTTTGAGGTCTAGGAGCTCATTGTCTGTAGCTTGTGTGATAACTCTGCAATCAAAAATTCGGAGAAATTCAGTTTTGAATCTTTCAAAATTGTATAAAATAGGGTAATTTTGAGAAAACAGAGGCATGGACCAGGACGCTGCATCACTGCATAAATAAGACAATTTGAAGGCAGACTTAGACTGGTCATCAGCGAAAATGATGGGTCTAAAGAGAAAATGAAGTGAGCATTGGGTGAGGAAAATTTGAGCCTTTTGAGGATCGCCATTAAAGCGTTCAGGGGGGGCCAAAGGATTGACTGGAGAAATAGAATGAATAACCTGGGTGTTACCTCTGAGGTTGGATTTGGGAAGGTTTTATCTGTACCTCCGCTAGAACTGGAAGATGTTCCTAAAGTGAATTCATTTAACCTCTGAATAAGCTGTTGAGATTCTATCTGTGATCTTTTAATTTCGTCCCTTAAATTTGTATTTTCCTCAATAGTTTGGGTTAGTTGCTGCTGCATATTATCTATTAGTGTGGCCAAAACATTCATATCCAGCGCCTTTGCCATTCTGCTCGGGTGGAAGTTTTAATATATTGGCATTTCAATCTGTCAGACGGGTCTTTAAATGCCGGTAATTCCACAGGAGTAGATGCCAGTTTCCCAGATCCTCCCCGCAAGTGCCAACACAGATTAGAACTTGATAACCTGTCTCTCTAGTACCCACCAGGGGGAAAGGGAAATGAGATAAAGAGAGACCGCCTCCAGGTTCAGCAACCAACCTCGAACTTCCCTCAACACCTATTGATGATCAGGTATCTCGGGAATTTACGGTGGTAGTCTGCAGTTTAAAAACGACAAGAGCACAAGGTTAATACCACCTACCTAACTACCCTATGCCTATTAAACTCTATTATGTAGCTCTTTTTTCTACCTGAAAACCTGCGTTAGCTAACCCCTCTCTGGAGATAGTTGAAAACTGCGTAAATATTAATATCAGTTATCTTATTAAGGTCAAGTAGATATGGAAGCATGAAATGTCTTCATAGGAACAATGAACAATTCACCACCTGAGAAAATGTCTTAATAAATAATTGGGAGTCAACAATTGTCTCTTAAACACTATTCTTGCTGTCCTTCACAGAAGTGTGAAGTGTCTTCTTCATAGTCTTCTTAGAATGCCACAAAGACGACTTCCTTGGCAACGAACTTCGAGATGCTAGTCTCTTCAGGCAGGCAAAAAACTAGCCAGAAATTCTCCTCAGAGGAGACGCGCAACTGGAACACTGCTCTCTTCAGGAATTCAGTTGAAGTGCAAGGTCTTCAACCGCTCGTGCTCGACATAAGCGCTGTCAGGCAAAAATGGATCCAAAGACTAGAAGGCTAATCGCTCTCTACATGGTGGCCGCCATTTTGAAGGAGTGTTCCTCTCTACCGAGGCCAAATGATGCATAAACCTTTGCTGCAGGAACCAAGCATGAGGGCCTTGCCTTAACCAGTGGGGGTCTTGAGCCAGATAGCGCCTTTTCTGTCTAAGTGGGTTTACAAATAAGCATGCAATTGATTTCCTGACGCATAATGAATGAGGCGTAGGCTTTTTCGGAGATAACCCCATGTCATCTTTCGACATTACCGTAACTAGGTAAAAGGCCAGTACTAAGAATCATTATGTAGTGTAATGGTACGGGAGAATATAGGTGAAGGGTTAGGTGACTACCTGAGCCTATATTGGGGTACCTATATGGAACATAACAGCTTTTCCTGTTGACCTCAATGTTACGTTTTCACTGTATTAATTTGCACTGATTTTAAATTGCTTCAATAGTCTATAACTCTGGATATATGTATGCTATTCTTTTTGTTGTGGTGTCTAAATTAAAATAAAAATACACTCTTTTTTATAAATTGGTGTTGGATTTCTCTTGAGTCATGTCAATTACTTATTGCCCATGATAACACTCTGAAATGCTTAACGTGTTCCTCTAGTAAAATCCACAGGACCAGAAGAAGCCTTATCCTCATGGGGGGCTGATCTCTAAGCAGGGGGGGTGCTTCCTTGAGAGATTTGCGTAACCTGGCAGGACTCCAATGAGCATGTGGTCCCTCAAAGAGGACTTAAGCGTGGGGCAAAAGACTTGTCCCATTCTTGAGGGACTGAGACAGTTGGCTGTCACGCAGGAGGAATGTGATGTCAATGATACCCATAAGGTATACTGGGAGGAGGAAATCCTGTATAGTGAAGCCAGAAGAGTCTGGCTGGAGTTTGCGAATTCCGATGGCAGTGCATGGTAATGAGAAGCTTCAAAAGTACAAATTCTTTTTCTTTTTTCCTACAGTGTCTTTTGGTCCAGACGAGAACCCCGGAAATATGTGGGTTCGAAACGCGTAGACCTCTGTCTTTTCACCAAACAATTGTTTGTAAAATTCATATAGTTGTGTTGTGCACGTTTAGTAAATTGTTTTCTAAAATTGTGAATATTTTTTGAGGAAACTGCGTGCACAATTAACTAGGTTATCAACTATTGCTTTGTTTGGTTCATCCATCTGGGCCCAGTACTTTGAGATTTGATTCAGGGGCCCAAGGGACGGATATACTGTTGTGTTTAGGTTGAGAGTCTAGGGTGAATGAGGACTTTGATATTAATGAATCAGTGTGACTGGGAGTGAAAGAAGTGTGTGACTTTGTGGAAAATTATTCTTTCTTGTCTTGTTCTCTATTCTTTGCATTTTTCGCATGGTTATTTAAAAAAATTGTATGGTGTTCATAAAGTACTATTTTGTATTTTTATAAATAATGAATTAAAAGGAACAGGTGCTATTGAAATAAAAGCTATTGAGTAGCATACCGTTACATTGATTTATTGATCTTGCGCCAGTAATTTAAGTTTTGGGAAATGTCTATCATGGAGACTTCAGAGCACCTTCTTCGAGGGACAGATCGTCATCTCGACTTCGAGACCCTCCGCCGCATGCCTGTAAGTCGACAATGAGGCACAGCACTTCGGGCTCGAAGGCTGTGGGTCCAGAGAGACCTGAGAAAACTCCATTGACGTTGAGGCTTCCGTCGACGTCGAGACACTCTCCGCCACCCTCGAAGGGGTCGGCGTTGAGAGTCACGACGGCGAACATCAGGCCGTAAGGGGGCATTTCAAGTCGACGCCACAACGACGTCTTGAGAAGTCGAGTTCCCCGCGTCGCCGTCGAAGGTCGACATCGAGACCAACATCGAGGGCAGGACGGCGGTCCCATAGCAGATCACCACGAACATTGACACCAATGATGATGCAGACCTCATCGACGTCGAGACACTCAACCCCGAGGGAGAAAATTGCAGAGGTCTCCGAGGAGGCCCGGCGTGCGTCGACGTCTAGATCCAGATCGACTTCTAGAGCCCAGTCCTCATCCCCAGGGCTTCATATCGTACAGATTTCACCAGAGAAATCGCCTAGACCTGGAGAGAAGAGGCCCTTCGGTCTTTCACCTCAATGGCTGCAGGGTGTCGGGACAGCTGACCGCAGAAGTCCGGGCTCGGACTACTCCCGCACATACTCGCCATCCAGGATCTCTCCTGATAGAAGTGCTCTGGCCAGGCCTTCCAAGTCTCCCCCCAAAAGACCATGATCGCCTTCCACACACTGATCACGGTCACAAGGTCATCCTAGCTCTCACCACGAAAGTCCACATAAGAGAAGACGCAGACGATCATTAATCTGGTCTGCTTCTACGAGGTCCTCTGTCCGAGATCATTCTCTGACTTTTTGATTGACTCCTCCATCAAGAGTTTCTCCCACTGAGGACATCGCAACTTTCTCAGACATTCTAGGTAGATGAGTACAGAAGTTGAATATCACTTTGCATACTCCTGTGATTCCCACGTCAAATCATCTTTGACACTTTACACCATTGTACAGTTCCTAGACCACTGCTTCCTTTGTTGCCAGGTTTCTTGGAACCAGCCACGTTCCTTACTCCTGCTACGGTGGGGTCCGTCCCTTCGAGGATTGCTAAGAAGTATAAGGCTCCAGCCGAGGATCCCTTGTTTCTTAGAGCTGATCCCCCAGCGGACTCCGTCATTGTGGCAGCCGCCATGAGGGCACACTCAGCATCCTCGTCATCTTCTGTTCCTCCAGAGAAGGACAGCAAACAGATGGACTCCTGTGGCTGAAAAATGTGCAATACTTCGGCGTCATCCATGAAGATTGCAAGTGCCTCAGCCCTCCTTGGGCTTTATGATAGATCTCTTTGGGACTCCCTGGCAAGGTTTACAGACAAGCTCCCCAAAGAAGATCGACAGGACTTCCACGAGATCCTACAGGAGGGTGGTCCAGTAGCCAATCAAGTCATAAGCGCGGCAGCAGACGCCCCAGATCTTGCCGCTTATGGCTACTCTCATGGCATATGTTCGCGGCGGTCAGCCTGGTTGCGCCTCACAGGTCTCAAACCCGATGCATAGAAAAAGATCCTGAACCGTCTGTTTAACGGCTCCTCCTTATTCGGGGCTCATGCCAATGAGGAGATGAATAAGATGAAGGCTGAGCTGGATACGGTCCAAGCTGTTGGTTTGGCGAAGCGGAAGGAGTTCCGCAAATGCTTTCATCAGAGCGACAAATGCCCCTTCCAACAGAGGGTTCAAACCCCATCAATGGTCCTCCCAGAACCAGCAGAGGTCCCAATTCCAGCAAAAGCGCCCTGGCAGAGGGGCATTGCTTCCTCCGCAGCCGTTCGCCACTCCGGTAGGAGGGAGTATCGTTTTTCACCTGGAAAGAGTGGGAAACCACAACAAAAGACAGATGGGTGCTGAATATTGTGCAGCATGGTTACTTGCTGAGGTTCAAGTCTCCCCCCCCCCCCGCAATTGAAGCTCCTGCCTCATCCACAAAATCAGCTGTTACAGGGCGAAGTATCTACACCCCTCTCCAAGAGGGCCATAGAGAAGGTTCCACCTCTCCAGAGAAACCAGGGGGTATACTCTCGGTACTTCCTAGTCCAAAAACGAGGAGTAGCCAAAGAATACAGACCTATCCTTGACCTGCGCCTACTGAACAGGTTTATCAGAAAAGAGAAATTTAGAATGCTAGCCCTGCACCAAATCTTCCCACACCTTCACCAAGGAGACTGGATGTGTGCCATCGACCTGCAGGATGCCTATTTACACATTCCCATTTTAGGGAAACTTCGAAAATTTCTCAGGTTTCAGGTCTCTTGGCAGCACTATCAGTACTGAGTGCTCCCGTTCGGGCTCAAATCCGCCCCTCAGACATTCTCCAAGTGCATGGCGGTGGTGGCTGCCTTCCTCCACAGGTGGAAGAGCTTTGTCTATCACTACCTAGACGACTGGCCCCTAAAAAGTTCCACACCTGCACTGTTCCAGAGCCATCTCTCTTACTGCCTCAATCTGCTGCATTTCTTGGGGTTGCCAGTCAACTACAAAAAGTCGATCCTCAATCCCACACAACAGATACATTATCTGGGCGCCTCCCTGGACTCCACAAAGGCAAGCGTGTGTCCTTCGGAGGAGAGGTTGTCATCAATGCTCCTCAAGTGCCACACTCTCCTCAGCTCTACGCATCCCACAGCCAGGCAAGTGTCTTCACTGCGGGGGTTGATGGCCTCATGCATATACATAGTGCCCAATGCCAGACTTCACATGCGGCCTCTACAACAGGCACTCGAAGATCAATGGACACAAAAGTCAGGCCGTTGGGAAGATCGTATCTCTCTCCCTCAAGCGGCCAGGGACTCCATCAAATGGTTGATGAAACGCTCTCACCCTCTGCAAGGGGTCCTTTTTCATCAGATACCTCCGACACAGACAGTGGTTACAGATGCCTCACTGCAGGGTTGGGGAGCTCACATGGACCAGCTTCAGGTACAAGGTCTCTGGTCCGAGGCAAAGAGAAGTTATCACATCAACTTCTTGGAGCTAAGGGCGGTCCATCTTGCGCTCAAGTCTCTGTACCCGTCCCTGCATTCCAACTCCCTTCCGATTCAGACGAACAACACAACAACAATGTTCTATCTGAACAAGCAAGAAGGCACCAGGTCACGGGTCCTGTCTCTGGAGGCCCAGACCATATGGAAGTGGCTTCTGGTGAGGGGTCTCACGATCGTAGTCGTTCATCTTCCAGGGACTTTGAATGTGCAGACAGATGTTCTCAGCAGAGACTTCCTAGAAGTGCACGACTGGGTGCTCAAGGAAGAAGTCGCTCAGGACGTCTTTCGGCAATGGGGAGTGCCAGACATCGACCTGTTCACAGACGCAGCAAATACAAAATGCCCCGTCTTCGCGTCCATATTTCCTCAGCAAGGACCACGGGGAATGCACTTTTGATCAGCTGGTCGCAGATATTGCTGTTCTCTTTTCCGCCACTCCCTCAGATCCCGGCGGTCATACAGAAGTTCTACAGGACCAACACCAGAATGATCCTGATAGCACTAGAGTGGCCGCGCCAGTGGTGGTATCCGGATCTCCTGCAACTGTCAGAAGCTCCACACCGGAGGCTGCTCTGCCGGCCTGACTTGTTGACCAAGAACGAGGGGAGAGTATTTCATCCCAACCTTCCATCTCTGCGATTGACTGCATGGCTCCTGAAGTCATCCAGTACGGACATCTAGACCTCTCTGCCGACTGCATGCACATTCTCAAGGAATCAAAGAGACAATACACAAGAAAGTCTTATGCTTTCAAGTGGAAGAGATTCTACCTGTGGTGTAAGGACAACGCTTTTGATCCGACCAAGGGTCAGGAGCAAGTGGTCCTCCCCTACTCACTGCGAAGTCAGGCCTGAAATACCCCTCCATCAGGGTCCACCTGGCTGCTATTACAGCTTACAGGAAGTCTCCTACCCAGACTTCTTTTTTCCAAATGCCAGTAGTGAAGGTCTTTCTAGAGGAACTCAGGAAGGTATACCCACCAGTGAGAGCCCCTTCTCCACCTTGGGACCTTAACATTGTTTTTACTAAACTAATGGGCGCTCCAGTTGAACCTATTTACAAGGCGTCTTTGCAGTATTTGACCTGGAAGGCTGCGTTTTTAGTAGCCATCACTTCCACCGGTAGGGTGAGTGAGAGTCAGGCGCTGTGCTGCAAGGACCCTTACACTGTGTTTCATGCTAATAGAGTGGTGCTACGTACACATCCGAGATTCCTCCCTGAGGTGGTCCCAGATTTTCACATCAATCAGGTTATTACACTGCTCACTTTTTTTCCTCTACTTACCACTCCCCTGGAGTGTTCTTTACATTCTTTAGATCTCCGGATAATATTGAAGTTTTACCTAGCAAAAACTCTTCCACTTAGGAAGTCTGACCAGCTCTTTGTCAACTACGGTTCCACGAATACTGGTCTAGCTGCTTGTAAGACATCTATTTCTAGATGGATCGTCTCTTGTATAGCTTTATCCTACCAGTTAGCTAATAAGACCTTACAAGGTAGACCAAAAGCACACTCTACCTGAGGGAAAGCTTCTACCACAGCTCTCCTTTGCAACATCCCGATATCTGAAATCTGCAAGGCAGCCACATGGCGATCAGTGCATACCTGTACACGCCATTACTGTCTAAATTCGGATGCTCAGGCTGATGCCCAGGTTGGGCAGGCTTCTTTACAGAATTTGTTTGCATAATTGCAATTTGAATGTGATGTTGTTTCATGTTGTGTATACTCTGTTGCTCGTCCGCGAGACTTTGGGTATGGGCTTGCTACTCTAGTTATAGATTATGACTATTGCTGAGTATCCCCTGGATGAGAAGGATTAGTTACTTAACTGTAATCCTAGTTCTCATCCAGGAGTATACTCATCAAAGTCATAAGCGACCCACCTTCCTCCCTGGACGAGCACTCTTGAAATTATTGTATATAAGATTGCATGTCTACTCAGGTGTCTATACACCATCAAAAAGAACTGACCTAACTGCCACCTGTGGTGCATCATGGGAGCAGGGGGTCTCCTGCAGGCCTTAAAGGCACGGTACCCTAACTCTAATGCCTTAAAGGCAAGGTGTCAATTTTCTTTGTTTTCTTGTTACTCTGCTGCAGCCAACAGACAACTGCCTTCAATTACAAGCTTTCTTTTTGGCAATAAAGCATTGCTGTATGGCAACTGTTTAGTGCTTCCTCTTTTCCTTATGGGTAAGGAAGTTATGGGTACCACCATGCAAACCTATGTAATTTTGGCATTTTTACCATGATGGAAACATCTTAGGCTGCAGTTATATGTTTTCACATATGCATATATATATATGTATATATATGTGTTTTCTATATGCTCCTGGATCCTGCACGTGGGCCGGGATTATTCATAGCTTATGAATTTGATGAGTATACCCCTGGATAAGAAGTAGGATTACAGGTAAGTAACTAATCCTTGTCAGACCAGATCAAAGCTAGCATCAAAGCTGAGGTTGCCAAGATGCAAAAGTTGGGGGTGATTAAGCACTGTAGTAGTTCATGAGCTAGCCCAGTAGTTCTGGTACCTAAGCCAAATCCCAGGAGTGGAAATCCAGAGGTGAGATTCTGAATGGACAACAGAGGCTTAAATGTAGTCACCAAGACTGACCCCTCCTCCCCCCATAGAGCAGATGAGCTCATTGACAAGTTGGAGGATGCAGAATATCTGAGCATCTTTGACCTTACTTCAGGTTATTGGCAGATAGCCCTCATACAAGGAGATAAGAAGAGGTCTGCCATTTTAACACCTGATAGCCGCTTTCAGTTTAAGGTGATGCCCTTCGGATTGAAAAATACACTTGCAACCTTCCAGAGGTTAGTGAACAATGTATTTTCAGGTTTGGAAATATATAGTGCAGCATATCTGGATGATATTGCTCTTTTTAGCACCACCTGGGAGGAACAACTGGCCCACCTCAAGAAAGGGCTTCAAGCCCTTAAACAGGCAGGACTATCAAGGCAAGTAAATGGCAGATAGGGCAAGGGTCTGTAGTGTACCTGGGCCGCTAAGTACGTGGAGGCCCAGACCAAGAACAACCTCTCCAACCCAAAATCCACACAATTCTTAGCCTGTCTTGGCCTGACTGTGTATTACAGGAGATTTGTGAATGGGTATGGTACCATTGTGGTACCCTTATCGAAGATCACCTCCAAGAAACAGCCAAGGAAGTTCATATGAACTGACTAGTTTCAAAACGCCGTTGACACCCTTAAAGAAGCTTTGTCCTCTGCACCTGTCCAAAAGGCACCTAACTTTAGTAAGGAATTTATTGTCCATACACATCCTTAAGAACAGGTGATGTAGCGGAGTCGCTCCTTCTACATTGCCACCTAGACCTGGAACAACCTTCCCCTCCATCTCTGAACAGCACCCTCTCTGGCAGACTTCAGGAAGAGACTCAGGACCTGGCTTTCCAATGGAGATCCAGTATCCTCGTCACCCAGTGGCCCCTAGGGGTAACTGCTGCACTATACAAATACCAATTGATTGATTGATTGATTAACTGGGGTAGTGTTGTCACAGCTAAATGGCCAGGGTTAAGATCAATCAGTTGCCTTTATCAGCAGGTGACTCCTCCCTAGAGAGCAGCGCTGGATTGCCATTGAGATGGAAGCCTTTGTTATGGTGTGGTCCCTGAAGAAGCTGAGACCCTGCCTGTTGGGATTCACTTCAGAGTTCAAACTGACCACAGACCTCCCAGATGGTTGATTCAGATGAGAAGAGAGAACCCAAACTGTTGAAATGGTCCATCTCCCCACAGGGGTATGGACTTTACTGTGAAACAGAGACCTGGGACTCACCATGCGAGTGCAGATTGCCTTTCCAGGTTCTTCCACTTAGGCGATTAGGACCAGATTCCCTTAACAATATATGTAAGTCTACCCTGGGGAAGGCCTAGAGAGCCCTAAGGGAGGGAGCTGTATATTAAGTGGGACATGTATGTTTATATATGTCCTTGCAGCAAAACCCCTCTAATCGTTTTGCTGTGGAAATGTTGGTAGCCCCTTGGCTAGTACAGGCTTTCAGGCTGTCACCCCAACCTGGCTAACTTCTGAGTGGGACTACCTAACTGGGTACTGTAAGGTATCAAATTAATTGTGGCATTAAACCTAACCTGATGCCCAAGTCGAATGTATTGTCACTACTAAACAAATGCAACTTTTAGAAAGTTGCCACTCTGTTACCCAGCTGGTCCAGTTGCCTCGCACGGGTACTGGCCCACAGACAGTATTCCAGTCTGCCTGGGGAGTGGTGTGAATGACTCTCAGACTCGAAAACATTAGAAGCCCACTGCAGGGAGAGGTGTCACCCCTTTGCAGGAAACCACTAGGAATGTTAGCCCAAAAGGTGAGCTTCAAAGGCAAAGTCGCCTTTGGTGGGCTAATGGTGATAACACTCCCTAGTGTTTGCCCTTTGTTTAGGTACACAGGCTTGAGACAGGGCCAGAGAGGGAAGACAAGTGCCCAAACCAGTTTTCCTGTGGCTCTGTAGTCCACAGGTAGCCAAATCTCTAGGGTGGGCTAATAGGCTCCTAGCAGCTGAGAAAGGGAGCATACATCTTGAGAGTGGACAGAACAGTGCACTCTGGAATTGTTAGGTGCCACACATTGCCAGAAAGCCATCACCAGAAGGGAGGGGACCTGTTAACCCATTGGCTAGTGACGGTGTGGCCCCTTTAGTCACTTTTCAGGGATACGTATGGCATCCCTGAAACTCAGATCACCTCGGAACTGGATCAAGGACTGCAGAAGAACTGCTCTTCTGCCCCTGGACTGTACAAAGAGAGGTTGCACCGACTGCTGGACTGCACCTACTTCACTTTTTGGCAAGCAAAGTTGGGACTGGGTCTGTGGCTCCTGGCATGGGGAAAAGTCATGCCCCAGTCCCAGACCAAAGCAGTGATTCAAAATTTCAGTTTGCCTATCCCCTGGAGCCAACTCTAGGAGGGACAAAAGAGCTGAAGAAGCCCAAGCGGGAAAGTTGCTATCCACTTCCAGAAACTTGCCTTGGGGTGCCCTAAAAGACTGACCCTCAACAGCCAAAAGTTGCACCAGAGTTGGCAGGACCCCGGAGTGCCATCAAAGTCCTGATTGGTCACCCAAGAGGGACATTAGCCCCATTAAAGAATTTCCCTCCAACCGCTGTGATCGGAGACAGGTAGCTGAGCAGCAGCTACGGTCTTGAAGAGGACCGAATGCATGAGACCCCGCCCTTTGTGGCCAAAGTTGGCCGACATCACTCGTGGAACGAGGAATCACTACAAAGACACCCCCATCGACCACACATCAACTAGAGCATCTTTTCATCCTTCATTCCCAACATCAGGACCACTCCATTAAAGTCTGTTGGTTGTGTACGTTTGGAACGGGACTGGAAAATCCTCTGGTGGCCAGGTAACTGTCCAAATCTACCCCATTGGCTCCACAGACCATCATCCTGTCTGATTTGGTTGCCCAAGCCCGGCTGGAGTAGCCAAACTAACTTTTACAAACTTTGTTGACCAGGATTGTTTGCGGTTGAATTAAAAACTGATAAAACCTTTGAAGATCTGTATTGCTGGGATCCTCCGCTGGACTTTGCTCATCAAGGAAAATTCATAAAAATAACATCTATTTTTATAAATTGGTGGTGTGTTTCTTTCGTGTTGTGTAGCTTTCTTATTTTGTTGTTTGATACTGTTAAATGCTTTACCCTAAGTTCCTATTTTCAGTTCTTGCTACTTGAAAGCCATAGCTATTCAGGGTTGAGCTTAAGGTTGTTCAAAGGAACCTGACTGGAAACAAGACAGTTTTTGCAAATATATTCTATGGTATGGCTAAACAGCCATACCATAAAATACACCCAAATCCTCACAGCTATACACTGGCACATGGGTAAACGTAAAGATCAGCTCCAGCTGAGTCACATACTCTAAAATTCAGGCCAACAAAGAATTAAAACAAAGATGCATCCTTCCACCTGTAATATTCAATCTGTATTTAGCTGACTTAAAGGAGCATCTGGAAGAAACAAATACTTTCCCCCCTAAGATTTTGGGTCAGAAAATCCAAATGCATGGTCATCGACCAGAAGCGAATTGGATTACATAGCCTACTGGACTCCCTGGCTAACGATTACAAGTCAAATAATATGTTGATCAACCATTCCAAGACAAAGGTCATCATCAACCGTAAGTTAATTTAAAAAAAGGATTGTGGTTTATCCAAGGGTGCCCCTCTTACAAATACCTTAAAGTTTGGCTGGGTGTTCAAGGTTGAATCATACCTCACTTACATGCTGAGTAAACCTCGGCCGATTCTCTTGATCTGGCCTTCTGTAAACTGCATAAATCCATGCGGTCCTCAGATTTAAGAGCAGTACTAAAGGTGACCGCTTGCAAGCTAATGTCCACTATAGCCTATTGAGCATTGGCATTGAAAGACAGAATGGCCAACTGGTTAGACAGAGCTCACATCAACTGCTACTGAAAAATGATAGACAGAGCCTAAAGCAACTGCTACTGAAAAATCTTTTCTTTACCTGATTGCACAACACATGCTCAAGTCCGACTAGAAATTAATTTGGCATGCCAACAGCTAGCCCTGAATGCGAAGTTCCTCTCCTATAGTCTAAAAGCAAAATGAGCACCGATTGGAACGTCAAAACACACTCTGTGGCCTATACTTAACCAGGAATCTTACCTGGCATCAGTGCCTTAGCAGCTCATTGACCACGTTAGAAGCACAGGATAAATGAGCTGCTAATCTCCCTGTGAAGGAGATCTCTAAATTACTATTAAAGCAAGCAAAATTAATATCCACCAACTGGGATTGGAAGACTTTGAAGGAGAAATCCCACAGGAGCTGGGCTGTCAGCCTTTATGACCTTGGGACACGTCCAACTTATTTGTCCCAACCTTTGGCCAGGGGACTGAAGACTCAGCTGATGATACTAAGATGTGGGTTGACCCCCCCTTAAAGCCTGTGTTGCATGGCAGAAGGGGTAGAAATTAGGATAAGCAGTGCTGTGTGCCATAGGAGGTGAGTTCCTTAGTCACATAAGCTGTATTTTCAAATCACTACAGCGCTATAGAAAATACTGGTCACGACCATTCCTGAGGCCCCTAAATATCCGGATCAGTAATGAAGCTATGCATTACTGCTTAAAGGGGAAATCCACCCACCTGTCAACCCGCTTCCTGAAATTTCTACAAGTGCCTCTTTCAACCCTTCAGTTAGCTGCAGAGCCCACAGGATCAGTGGGCCATGTCCGCCCCTAGTGTTGTCTGCTGTTCGATGCAGTGTCTTAGGGTACACGCCGAGGAGTACTTAAACTCGAATTACTTCAACAAAAGTATTCTGGCAGCGTACCTGCAGGTTGGCCTAGTAGCCACCGGTGTCTTAGTCTCAGCGCGAGCCAAAAAAGCCATTCCTAGTTCAGTGGAGTATTCATTGGGTAACAACCTATGCCCTGCACAGCTTGTCTGCCAGAAGAAATTCAGAACTCTCTCACTAACTAAAGCATTAGCCTGGAGCCGTCCCACCTTCTAAACTGCTGACAGCCGTCCCACTATCTAAACTGCTGACAACTAGACAATAATTTGTTTTTGGTAGTATGTTTACATTTTACTGTACTCAAAGGCTAGTGATTAGTTTTGAAAGTATTAATATATGTTCACAGCTACTGTAATCGAATGATGATGGTCCAATGTTAACTTTTAACCCCTTCCATGCTGGTGACGAACCCCAGCCGTCACGCTCTGCGGCGCTCGTGTGCTGATGACGGCTGGGGTTCGTCACGGCCCCGCCCTGTTCTTTTGTTTACCGCACAGCGGCGGAAACGGCCCAGCATGGAAGGGGTTAAAGAATGCGACATGTTTATCTGTATTTTAATAGTGGTCGCCATGTTATTGTAACTATTTTAATTAATTGCACAATGAATTCAAATCCGAAATCTGAATCTAGTTTGTCTCACTCTTGGGCACATCAATCAGTCGCCATGTCTAATTGGTCTACTCTGCCTTATACTTTCTGCAGCATGTAGTCTAGTATTTGTATAAGCTTTATTTCGACAGTTCAGCTCATAAAAGCTAGTCTAGTTCCAATATTGACATTGCAAAATCTTGTCTCTGGGACCCCATTTCGTTCCTGAAATCATCAATCTCATATTATAAGTGGAGTCTCCATGTCTTCCACAGTGATGAGGTCAAAAGTGGTCTCCTCCGTCAGTGACTGTGTAGAAGGGCTTGTCACATTAAATGGGGATTGAAGAGTGCTTAGCATCTCCTTGTTGAGAAATTTTAGGTGTTTTACCTCTTATTGATACAATGTTAAAGTGGTAAAAAGTACAGGTACTTGTACAGAATTTGTGGTGGTCAGAGAGGGCCTCAACAGAGAGACTCTTTCAGGGGCTCTCAATCGTTGGCCAACATTTACTCGTACAGACTTCTGCTGTGTTGATTCAGAAGAAGCTCCCTGGATCTCCCTCAATAGTAGGCCTATTGGAAAGATGCTAGTCACGGTCTTATGTATTCACTCACATTCTTCTTTACGGCTTGCATTGTGGGCTGCTGACAAAAGCACACAATGGTTTCCTTTCCTCCTCACTCATCTGCCTTGTAAAGTATTCACTCACCTGAACGAGGAGGGCTCCGTTCCCTCTGTTGTTCTTGGCCCTTCAAGTCATCATGCCATACATATCACCACTTCTCTGGTGAGTCTCCAGATGTCTCTTCTGGACCCCTGTGCGGCTTTGTTCTACCTTTGATATGTGTTTCTGACTTGGTCTAACAGACAGGCAGCCGCATAAGTTATCCACTCCCTCGGGATATAGCTGTTGGTGGTGCCATCTTGGATTTCAGTGCTTGGAAGAGGGGCCGCATCAACTTGGCTGAAATTAACAGCCAGCATCTTCTTAGCCTGCAGCCACCCCGGTTCCAGAAGATGCATCAATGCTTCCTTTGCCTGCTGGTCTTCCTGCCTGGTGTCAACACTATAGCCAGTCTGCCATTTGCTCATGGGAATCTGCTCAGTCAGGACTCGTCTACATGGGTCCTCACCATTGCAACACCCGGCCTCCATTAATGTTTTCATTTTCAAGGCTTTCAATTTTGTTTTATCGTCTAGAAAAATATGTCTTTAGCAATGATCTAATCCCCATCTTCGTCTAAAACTATAAATTAAGTCTTATTACGCATTCAATTACAGGCTACAAGAAGGAAATAGAGCAGTACTGAGTTTACAAGTAGGAGTAGGTGGGATACTCAGTGCCTCTGTGCCCTTAATGGAACTGAAAGCTTTCAGTTGTGAAAGTAAGAAAGTTCTATAATGTGTGGAATAACTGAAACAGGTGGTTATGCTTGTTCAAAGGTTGTTCATCACTAAAGAAGCAATATCAACCTTAAAGTTTGAACTACCTTTTTAAACAAAGACTTTGTTGACCAGTCTGTAACTTCACTGTTATTGGGACTTTCTAAGGCCTTTCACTTGTTTCTTTTATAAGGTCTGACTGTTCTGAGCTACAGTTACTCAGGACTGAGCTAAGGTTTTACAAGTGAACCTGACTGGACCTGAAACGGATTTGTGCCAATATTTCACAGAGAAGTCACACAACCACTCTATATAGTAATCTACATTTCTCACAATTATTAACTAGTAGGGTGGGAAAGCAGTTGAACTTTACATTTTCATACCAAACACCATGTCCAACTGTGTACCCCCTGACTAGCTGATTATAGCCTATAAAGTGTGTTTCGTTCTCAACATTGCATGAGCTATTTCGCCATGTGTCCATTATACATTAAGGTAATAGAGCAGCTACTTAGCGGCAAGTAGCATCTGCATGGTATGGTGTCTAAATCTGGAAATAACCGCCAGACAAAGTAGTAGAGGTAGTAAATTACACTAGGCATAACTTTAACGTGGTGTCACATGAATTAATTTGCATGTTGACCATTCGTTTCGAGTGAGGTGACTGGTACCAGTTTCCAAAACACTGGGATTTTCCCAAAGAAGTTATTTAGGAAGTACAACAGATGAGCGAGTTAAAAAAAAAAAGTGAGCCTTTCCTTTGTATGTGATCTATAATCTGGTAAGACCAGCAAATGAGAAAGGAATGTTTAGGCTTTTAAGTTTAACTCTGAGATCTAAAAATCTACAAATGAGAGTTGTGTCCTTCAAGTAGTCTTGAGTAATAATATTTTTTGTACCTTCACATATAAGCTGTTTTTCCTCACATAGTCGAGCAGAGATTCTGTATGTTCATATCGAAGACATTTACAAAGAATAGCTCTTTGGATCTTCGCTTGTGTGTTTTTTGTGACGGCTCTCTGTGGGTTCTTTCTAGTTTAAAGTCTCTCGCAAAAGTAATTCTCCAAAATTCCGGCAACCATCCTTCCAGATATTCTAGACATGAGTTTTTACCAGAAGGGTAGAATTGCCTAGATTACCCCTACCGTTACGGTCTTCCTATTCAGCAAAGTTTCTTTGGAGCTTGATGTTTCACGCTTCAAATGATATAATTTCCTTTTTTTTCAGCCACTGAATCTTTGAGGCTGCCTATTCTATTGTCAGTTTCAGCAATTCTACCTGTGAGGAGTTCGATATGAATGTGAACACTTGCCGACTGTTTACATAGTATCTGCCTTGGTTATGGTACTATGGTAGAGCAGCTTAATTCATTTTTAGGTTTCGACCTGGCCGTAGCACCTGCGAAGCAGGTGCTACGCCCAGGGCAAAATCTTATGTTCCTACACTATGGGGCTTCGGCCCGCCTCTGTCTTCCATTGGCTAGCTCCATAAATGGAGGCTAGCCATTGGAAGAGATTGGCTGTCAATCACGCTTTCCCCGTGAAAACGCGATTCGGGGGCATTTGTGTCTTTTTTTAAGTCCCGCCCTCTCCTCTTCCCATTGGCTGGAATTTTACCTTCCAGCCAATGGGAAGGGGAGAGCGCGAAAAACACGCCCCCGAATCTGCCGTCCGGGACACCCCCGTGACGTCATTACCCGGGCCGCGCTGTGATTGGCTGCCGGCCCGGGACCTGACTTGTTTATATCGCCATTGATCACAGACTTGGAAAAGGAGCCATTTGCATCAGTTAGGGCTTAACACCGGCACTTTCTTATCAGGGCCGGGTCTACGTGTCTGCTGCTCGTGACGTCACATTATGCACATGATATTTATTGATATAATTGATTTCCCCAAGACTCGGTGCAGAGTGTTCAGAGTTCCTGCCTTAACTAAGATTGTGCGTCCGCGCTGCTTTGCAGCCAGTAAACTAAGTTTGGGGGCTGGCCGACCTCGCTCTGGGCTGGTCTGGTTACAGTGTTCCACTAACACCTGTGGCTCACGAGTCTGTCAACGTGATGATGGGTGCCGTTGCCCAATGATGATGCACGGTATTAACGTGGCACGCCTGCATCCAATCGCAACAGCCAATAGTGTGACATAATCGGGCGCGCGCACTATACATTTAAAGTATGAATGAGCCTGCTCAAGCGGTCACAGGCGGGAGTAGTCTGCCGATTTAATCTGCCCTGCGTTGTTGTGCCGAGTGACTAGGCAAGCTCTGCGGTGGACCGTCCTTCACCTATCATACCACTGACTGACCCTACCAACTTAGTGGGGATGACCCTTTACCGAGGCAATATCTCTCATTCCAAGTGCGGCGGTGAGAACATGGCGTCCCCGCGCACCAGGCGGCTCCTTCTCTACTGCGAACCGCCGCATCCCTATCTGAAGTCAATGGGGCCCGCGGCCGCTACAGAGTGGTGCCAGGTATCTCAGCAGCCTGGCCGCTCTGCCATTACAGGGTGCAGCGGCCTGCAGCCAAGTGATAATCCGAATGCTGCCTGATCTGTGCAAGGCACTCGAGTCCTCTCCGGCGGGCCGCGCTACAGCTGCACGTCGCGGCTGGGCCCGTCCTTCATGCCTCCATGAAGGACGGAGGCATGAAGGCATGTCAGCGAGCAATCAGTGCTCGCTGACAATCAGCGAGGAGTGACTGACACAACCCAACCCTGGCAAGTACCGTTACTGGCGTTTGCGGAGAGCTTAGCTGCCACCACGAGTGAAACTGCAGCGGTGCGATTAAGAGGGCAGTGACATCACCAATGCATTGATGGGGTAAGGGTCACTGAGCACAAGTTACTTTACAAACGATCACAATACATTCATTTTTAACCTATTAACCTCATGTTCGATCTCTCCAAGTTTCAGTTTCCGTCTTTCTGCCCCACTTTTATAAAGGGCAGTGCCAATTCACCTACATATACCTTTATGCCCCATTTATGGGTCCCTATGTTTTGATGTGAGTTCCCTGTGCCTCTCTATCCTGTGTCTGCATTCAGTTGTAGTAGAGTTTCTCGGTCCACAAATGGTTTTAAATTGTAATATTTATAGCCCCCCCCCCCCCCCCCCCCCCCCCCCCCCACTCGTGACCCTCCATATCCACACAAATGTTGTGGCGATAGAGAGCAGAGGTAGTGCCAGGACTCCTGCATCACTTCGCTTGTCAAGCCCCCTCGGCATCTTGTCTGCCTTCTTATGGGGATGTATCCTGTATCGACTGGCCTCGCCCCACAACCCACCTCTGCCCTCCTTTCCTCCTCATCAAACACACACCTCAGCAGACAACTCCTGGCAAGAGAGAGAGGGGGCCTCGGTGCTACCAAGGCTGTCCCGGAGATCTGAAAGGGATGACAATGAGACATCCCGACTCCCTATGGTATAACCGACGTCAAATTAGAAACCCTTGCTGCGAATTAAGCACATTTATACTTTTTGCAAGAGAGAAAGAAAACTTCGAGATAACTCAACTCTGTCACAGAAAACACACTAAGGCAGCCCTGGTGCTTGAGAGAAATGACGTGAGACATTGCCATTTTAAGAGACAGAACTGTACTGTATGAATGGAGGGCAGTGGGGTAGTTCAGCTCATCACTCTGCCTGGTAGGACAGTGTGCGAGTCCCGCTGTTCAGCAGGAAGGGCGGCTAGTGTGAGCACCCTGGAGTTTGACAGTGGATTGTGGACAGGACAGGAAAGTAAGTCTGCCCAGGTGCATAGTTCTCATTTGAGCACCAGGTGCAGTGGCACCACCGGGCCCAAGGGGACCACTGAACCCTCATCATTTCCCTGTTTTAGCATTCAAACAGCAGCCAAGAGGCATATTTCCTTGTGACGCATTGTCCACGCTACTGGGTTTACTATGTGACAGAAGAGATAGGGACATGCTGAAATGAGACACACAGAGAGGCCCTGACTGTCTGAGGGAGCACTAGACAGCCTTGGTATCTGGCAGAAAGGACAGTGATACACTCATATTACTCGATACAAAATACAACAGACAGTCCTGTATTCTGGCAGGCGGGACATCAAGACATTCTTGTCTAACAGAAAGGATGTGAGGCAGTCATACATCTGCCCCCAGCCTGTGGAGAAGCTTGGGACCCCGAACAAGCCTCTTAGTGGGGCACTGCACCAGAGTCTGCTTAAATTAAGATTTTCTTGTGCCGGCCCAGTGCACAAACGTGGTGTAATGTGTCACACATTTGTTGTGCTGGAGATGTCTGTCTTCTGTTTTTTTGTGCGACACTGTGCTGCTTTATTGCAGTGTGATCTGTGTTACAGGAGTGCGATGGAGACCTCTGCAACCTCTGTGGTGCTTGGGGCCCACAACAATGACCTAAAAGTATGTGAATTGCATTGCATCGTAAACTATGAGATGGGGTGTAAAAGGTGCTGCGCAATTTGCCATTCATTTAGTTTTGTCACATGATTTAGCTATCATGGGGAAGAAATGCTGGCTGGGATCCCTGACGAACTGGAAAAAAAACGTTGTCAGTCAAGCAGTGTTTGCACAGTGTAGAGCACATTTTTAGGGTATCCATCAAAGGTCTGCTGTGATGAGTGATCTGCAAGGATACCTTTTCCCACTGCGGCTCTCAAAGTATATTAAGAAACGGTTGAGTGGCTTTCTACATTACGGACAAGTTACCTAACTTGAGCAAACTTAAAACATGTATTCCAGATAAAAGTTTTTGAATTACCTTCAAATTCATAAATTGAATAGGAACAGAATTCCATTTTGAAAAAGCACACATGTATACATGACCGTTTCACACACTGTGTGTTTATATTGCTGATCACCTATTTAATTCCAAGTTCATGACCTTTGCTTGCACTTTTTATTATTCAAACAACACATGCTGCTCATTATACTGTTGCTCAGTTGTTGGGAGCTTGTTTTGAGCTGGTAAAAACGGAAGGTGTGCTAACATTCAGGCAAAGAAAAAGCTCCATGTAGATTGCATCGTGACATTCATCATCTGTGTGAGTAAACAGTAGCCAAACACAAACTATAGTTGGACTAAAGTGTAAGAGCACTTGCACTGACAGGGGTTACCTCTGCAAGCAGTCATTTGGCATCTGTTGAACCTGAAAATGCACAATTGTGGGTCAAAGAGGTAATGTGGGGTTGCAGCATAGCCAGTGAGACTGAGATCAGGTTTTCTACTTGGCAAGAGCATCAAACCAGAAGGGAGTGAATAAGAGCATCGGCATCTGATGAACTTTGAAAAACATGGGACTTAAACTGCAGCCCAATATTCCAGTGAACAAGCCTGGCCTCTTTAAGTGGGTGCGCCAGATGCAGACTTGGTCAGTGCATATGCAAAGCACTGCCCCTCCGGGCAGCTGTGACTTCACACCTGCTATGGAGGCAGCACATTAGTGAAAAAATGGACCAGCTGACTAAAGTAGCTCTTCCACTTTTCACAATGCATTGGCAACATGGCCTGTTGTTACTGCACCTGCCTGGAGAGGTACCTGTCCTCCTTATGATACCCCAATATTGTAATTTCCCCAAATCGGCACATAGAGCACTGGATTTGTTCCTTTTCAATTCATTAGTGATTTTAGCTAATTTATTCCAAAATTGTGCTTTAAATGCCCTTTTTGATTTAATCTTTTTCAAATTTTTCACAAGGCAGGGGAACCTCCTATACTGAAATTCAGATCGGGTATTACATCTGACTTTTAGCAGTGCCAGTTGAAGATGTGGGTGGAGCGGATAGAGTAAGTGGGTGGAGCCAGTGGAGGAAGTGGGTGGAGCCGGAGAAAAGTAGGTGTGGCCTCCGACAAACATTTGAGCACCTGCACTTCAAATTTTACAAATTAACCACTGACAAACGTTAGTACATCCGTGATTAGCAGGCAAGTGTACCAAATGCCAAAAACGCTCTCTCCAGTATTAACAAAAATGTTATTTGAAACCAAAATTTTGTATAGTGTAGTATTGAGTCCACTCAATATTCAGTAGAAAAGTAGGTTTATTGGAAGGAAAGCACAGGAGCAAGGTAGGGTACAACCTACACAGGACTTCTTCCCAGCAACTGTAACACACAGAAGCTAGGAAAGGAATCCTGTGACATAAAGGAACATTAAGGCAAAACAATTCCAAGAATAACTTAAAGGGGCAACACGACACATCTTCTTCCTTATGAACAAAAAGAAAAAATAATCAACAAACAAAATCTCGTAACCATATGGGTTTGGAACAAACACGTTTCTTACCAATAACAGAATTCTCATTACAATTGAAACCCTTAACAGAAGTGTTGTTGGTGCCGCGATTAGAAGAACCACCAACATTTGCATTGTGAACATCATTAACATTCCCAGTGGAAACAAAAACATCCTTACTAGAAACATCTGGAACAACTTCACTATTAATACTGCCACCAGTAGAGGTGCCAACAGGAACAGACGTATCAAACGTATTTTCAGATGGAGCAGAAATATTTTCAGAAAAGAGAAAACCACCATGATCCTCTTTTTGAACAATTGGAGGATTCAGCGAGATGCTAGGCAAACTTGCAGAATTAACAGAGCAAAAATCATCTTTCCCTTTGTAAATAGCAATTCTCTTTAAATTCCATACTTTACCATCACTCAAAAGGACAGCATTGCGTAAAACTTTTTTAATCATTAAAGGTTTTGAAAACTGGGATTCACCTTTGCGAACCTTCCACGGTTTTTTAACTTTAACCAGCATTCCAGTTTCAACTTTTGTGGAGCCAGAAGCAAATTTATTGTCAAAATCCTTCTTGTATTGGAGATGTTTACCAATAATATTGTCTTTAATTTCATTCATACAGATATCTAAACAATCTTTTTTATGCAACCAATTGGGATTATACTTAGTCCTAGCAACACGGCCTCTCATAATTTCAAAAGGTGACATCTTTAATGCATCATGAATATTGGTTCTATAGGACCAAACAGCTTTGTAAACACCAACTTCCCACTCATCTCCTTTCAATTTGGCAAGTTGAATAGCATTTTTCAAAACTTTATTAAATCTCTCGCATAATCCATTACCACTCGGATTATATAATGAAGTGGTTTTATGAATTATACCTGTCTTGTCAAAATAAGATTTAGCCAGCTTAGATAAGAACTGGACACCATTGTCACTAATAATTTGCGTAGGAAGACCTTCCTCCATAAAAACTTTATCAATAAACTCTAAGACTGTGGCTGAGTCGACTCTATCCACAATGGTAATGCAGGGCCATCTTGAAAAAATATCAATGATGGAAATCATGAATTTATGACAAACCCCGATAGGTCCCATAATATCCATAGCAACAGTATGCCAAGGACCATCAGGAACTATAGGTACACACATGTCTGGTTTCAAAGTATTGAGTACTTTATCAGAGTTGGAACAAACCACGCATTCCCGTACCATTCTTTCAGACATGACATCAATACCTGGCCACCAGTACCATTGCTTGATATTTTGCTTGGTCTTAACAATACCACAATGATCCTTGTGGCATAACCCTAAAATGGAGTCCCTCAACGTTACAGGGGGAATAGCTTTATCACCACGAAAAATCGTATTATCCAAAACAGTGAGTTCATTCCTGACCTCCCAGAATGGTTTAAGGTCAGATGATAATTTACTTTTCTCCAGCCACCCCTTGCGAATAAAAGAAACAACAGAGGTCAGAACATTGTCTTTAACATACTCTTCAGTCCAAACTTTCTTCTCAATGCAAAAAAGATTCTCATCATGAATAAGAGCAACTTGAAAGGAATCCCATTCACTAACCGCACGCTCTTGCATGCGCGAAAGAAAATCAGCAATAACATTGCTTTTGCCTGGGAAATATACAATTTTGATTATAAAATCTTGTAAGCGCATAGTCATCCTAGCAATTCTAGCAGTGGCATTGTAAAGGCCATCAGTAGAGAGGAGTTTTGTAAGAGGTTTATGATCAGTTCTGACCACACAACTTTTACCCCATACGAAACTTCGAAAATGTTCTAAGGACCAGACAACAGGTAGAGTTTCCTTTTTAATGACAGAAAATTTGCTTTCAGGAACTGAAAGAGCCCTGGACGCAAAAGCGACAATGTGTTCTTTTCCAGAATTGTCAATTTGTGAAAGAACGCTCCCCAAACCCTTGTTACTGGCATCGACTGTAATGACAGAATCAAGGTCTAAGTCAAAATGGGATAACACTGGGGCATTGATGATGTCTGATTTAATACTATTGAATTCATTTTCACAAAGGGCGGACCACTCAAATTTGACTTTACTTTTCAAAAGTTGTCTAATATTAAAAACTTTATTAGAAAACCCTTTAACAAATTTAGAGTAGAATTCTACCATACCAAGGAATGATCGGACATCATCCTAACTGGTTGGAGAGGGTGCTTCCTTAATGGCATCAACGAGTTTGGGTTTAGTTGAGACACCATCAGAACATAGAACATGACCTAGGTAAGTTACGGATTTAACTCCAAAATGACATTTGGAAAACTCAATGGTTAAACCTTTACTATCCAGAATATTAAGAACCTCTTCAAGAATGGAATTGTGCTCTATTTCATCTTTTCCATAAATTAAAATATCATCCTGGAAAAATTTAATTTTAGGATGTTTGCCAAATAATTGATGCATAATACGTTGGAAAATGGCAGCAGCGGAGGCTAAGCCAAATGGCATCCTCTTAAATTGAAAACATCCCATAGGGGTAATAAATGCTGTGAGGTGCCTGCTGTCATAATCCAAGGAAATCTGATGGTATGCGGCCGAAAGATCCAATGTAGAAAAAATGGTGGCACCTTTAACAGAAGACAACATTTCAGAAATCTTAGGTAATGGAAATTTGTCAATTACAATGTTCTCATTCAAATGGCGAAGGTCAACACATAGCCGAATTTTGCCATTTGCACGTCTGGCGATAACAACTGGAGAAATCCATTAACCAACTTCTCCAATTCCTTTTCAACATTACTACGAACTAAAATAGGTATATTCCTAGCTTTAAAAATTTTGGGTTTAGCATCACTTCTCAAGACAATGCGATGAGAAAATCCTTGTAGATTACCAATTTTGCCACTAAAAACTTTGGGAAACTTTTTAAACATGGAATCACCAATTTTTTCACCGTCATTAATTATTAAAACAGGTTCGGGACTATTGGGATTAAGAATAATGTCTAAATTCCACTGATCTCTCCATCCAAGGACAGAAGGACCACGTTTAGACACATAGAGTTTCCCTAGGGAATCTCTATCTTTAAATCTGAATTTTAAAGGTTTGAAACCAATGATCTCAATCTTTTCCCCCAAAAACCCTTCAGGAGAAATATCAGAAGCATAAAAATCATTACCTAAATATTGTGCAAAATCAGAATTCCACACTTTCTCATTAACAATAGTGTATGGGGAACCGGAATCTGCATAAATATTGATGGGAACCCCACCAATCCTCATGGTACACATAGGTTTTTAAGGACATTCCCTTTGAAGGAGTCATTGATGTTGAAAATATAAACTTTCTCAAGTGGTTTCTGAACACACTCATCTTCCATAGAGCAATGTGAAACTTTTTTAATGCATTCGTCTTCAACAGAACAATGTAAAACCTTTCTAATTACGTTTTCTTCATCACTAGAATCAGAAGAATCATAAATCACCTTCACTTTCTTACTTTTAGATCTGTGGCAAGCTCTGGAATAATGACCAATTAACCCACAATTGGAACATTTTTCCTTAATGGCAGGACACAATTTAAAGTTAGCCAAATGTGAACTACTACCACACCTGAAACACTTGAGATTATCAGGATTTTTATCAGGCTTTTTAACCTCACCAGACTTAGGTTTTTGGAACTTCTGTTTATAATTAGATTTACTTTGAACTTTAGAAACCGTATGTTCCGAAATAACGTTAGGATCTGGAGAAACTTTCTCATTAATCTTAATGGCTTTAGCGCTGCGACCAGAAAGTTCAGCCTTCCTCACAATAGCTAAAATATATTTAAGGTCAGAATCGCCATTAATCCAAAGTCTATCTTGGATTGATGGATCTGATGCATGCATCACGACTTGATCCCTTATGAATTGTTCTTGAAGGTGATCAAACTTACAGTCATCAGCAATTTTTTTCAATTCAGATATATAAACATCTATAGTTTCTCCAGGTTGTTGTTTTCTGCGAAAAAATATATATCTGGTAATACCAATGCATACCTTTGGAGAAAAATGATTATCAAAATCAATTAGAATATCATTAAAAACATTAGATTCTCCACCACCCGTACATTTTGACATTTCCTCATATACTTTTAAACCTCCAGCACCAAGAGAATGTAAAAACTATTTTTTTTTTCTTTCAGGTTTCAGCTTTGCTTCTTCATCGATGGTATCAATAAAGTTTAGGAAATACGCCTTCCATTGAAGCCACTTCATACAGGTTTCTGATCCAGATGGCCAAAAGGCTTGAGGAGATTGTATTGTAAAGTTTTGGGTAGCCATGAGGAAGTCACAATATTAAAAAAAAATGAAGAGAAAAATAATCTTACTTGTTAAGCAGGTGAAAATACAGAGTTGAAAAGTAAATAGTGCTGAAAACGCTGATGGAAACTGCCTTGAATTGCCTTTAAAATGAAGAAAAGTTGTGGAACGATGTTTAGCGAGGAAACGCTGACAACGTTGCTATGGAAACGCTGGTAACGTAGTCAACAAATAATAAAATGGCCGTCGGCGTCCTACGTCAACGCGTACGTGCGTCGAACGTGAGGAAATGACGAGCATCAGAATGTTGCTGCAGCCGGAGAATCGAAGAATGGAGGCGCTCGAGAATGAAAGCGCTCGAGAAAGAAGACGTTCGAGGCTGAAAGCACTCGATCCAAGTAGGCTTTTCTTTAAACTGCCTTGTTGAGATATTTTAAAAAATGCATCCTTAACAAAAAGCTCTTCGAAGTGGGAATTGACTCTGCGCTAACTAGGTACACTTGAAGAGATTTCAAGGATGATAGCGCATTCGGAAAACGGGGTCAAAACAACGAAGAAAGTTACTCACATGGATGCGGTAGAGGCAGTTAGATGAGGCAGCAAGGAAACAGTCATACAACAGCAGTAGAGGCAGAATTCTTGAAGAAGAAGGTTTCCAAAATGCAAGAGTGTTGTCCGAGGTGGTGGAAATTAAATTTAGAATAAAAATTAATCCAAAAATTTTTTTCCTTGTAAATATGAAAAATAGTTAAAAATGTATAAATCAAAATCATCAGGGTTCATGGGTTCCTAGTGCTTCCTGGACCTCGTCGCCAAAATTGTAGTACTGAGTCCACTCAATATTCAGTAGAAAAGTAGGTTTATTGGAAGGAAAGCACAGGAGCAAGGTAGGGTACAACCTACACAGGACTTCTTCCCAGCAACTGTAACACACAGAAGCTAGGAAAGGAATCCTGTGACATAAAGGAACATTAAGGCAAAACAATTCCAAGAATAACTTAAAGGGGCAACACGACATATAGCTTCCGGGATTATGCCACTAAGAAATGTCACGAATTGTATGCGCGCGCTAGTTGTTGTTACGTGACGTTCTGTAGTTTAAAGCCTTCCTATTAGTTCATTCTATTTTGGAACTGATGTCCTTCGTTTATGTCTACACACAGCTGGCTCTTTCCAAACACTCACACGAGTGCACCGGGTGAATGGGGCGGCTGACTTTGGAAAAGGGCTTTCAGTCTTCCGCAAGAGGAGGAGTTTGGCTCTTGTTTAATAATTTTGTTTTTATCCCGTTCCCGACCCCCCCCGCTCTCCGTGTGCCCGTTCCCGCCCCTGCCCCCCTCCCGCTCTCTGTGTGCCCGTTTCCGCACCACTTGTAAATGCTCCCGCCCCCCCTCGCGCTAAAGTTTTACTCTTGCATTAACTCAGTTCTACTCTAGGCTGAGAAGCCCTCGTGCGCAACGTCCCCGTAGCCATGACAACTCAGAGTCACTCTATTGGTTGTGAGCAACGGCGCAGGAAGTGGTTTGCCGCGTCCAACAGGAAGTAAACTTAGTGTTTGCCACTTGCCAGCACTGTAGCCGGTGCACGGGAACTGTCACCTCCTCTCTCGTACCGCCCTCCGCAAGACAGGAGAGTGCCCCGAAATCTGTGCGAATAATTAGACTTGAAAGCGCATTTTAAAAACAGAACCAGGAAACTCTGCTTCCTGTGGCTGTTTCATCAGATGTTTATGAGGCGTCGTCTTGCAGGTGCGTGTAAAGAGGCACGGCAACACATTAGTTGGCCTACCAAAGTCACTGTACCTGTGTAAAATGAAAGTGTGAACTGGAGTAGCTGTCGGGACCTCTTAAGTGCTCCGTGCTCACAATTAAGGACTCGGCTTTGCAGAGAAACAAAGTGCGACCCGACAGCAGTTTAGATTGGGAGATGCCGTTCAACAATTAGGGTTCTCACTATCTCTGCTCATTCGTCAGTAGAAAGGGAACTGCGGCAGGACTGTCCATTGTCAATATAACATTTTGATTCGGTTCTGAAACATTGGGCAAACTGCGAAGAATGGCTTAGACGAGATGGCCCGCATTTTATCAAAATATGGCAACAACGTTATACTGTAGTTTAAAAACTCACATTTAAAAATCTCTGCTGCTTCAATCGCCTCTTTAGTCTCTAGCCTTGCTCAAAAACAAGCTCAAGACCAACCCCTCTGGCCGTGAGATGCCACAATCTAAGATAACTTCATGTAACGAATGTTGATCTGTTATATGGCTACAATGTGAATAACGTTATACTGTAGTTTAAAAAATCACATTTAAAAATCTCTGCTGCTTAAATCGCCTCTTTAGTCTCTAGCCTTGCTCAAAAACAAGCTCAAGACCAAGCCCTCTGAGCGTGAGATGCCACAATTTAAGATAACTTCATGTAATGAATGTTGATCTGTTATATGGCTGCAATGTGAATGTGCTGAGGCGTCATTGCAAATCTCCCACTGCTTCTATGTTTCTGCGATCCACTACACTCACTACAACCTCACGTCCTGGTTCTTGCTGTGTTACACCATCCTCATTAAAAGAACTACTTTGACATACCAATAAACAAGCATTGGCAAAGCCAATAGGTTTCGCCTATGCAAGATTTATTGGCTTTGTCAAAAAAAATTGCATGTTGCACAGCGGTGCGAGCTGCTGTGCTACATAGCTTAAAGTAAAACAAAAGGAAAACGGTATGACGTGGCCAGACTTTCTGTCACAGTGCTTTTTATTTTTTTACTTTAAGCTAGGCACATGCAAATAAATTACAATTGTAATCTTCCCTATACTTAATATGCAGTTTATATTCTTGAACAAATGCCCATTGCATTTACTAGCGTGTCAAAGTGTAGCTATCTGGAACACAACATGGAGAGGCTATGGCTTTTACGGTCAGAGCTACTGACTTTGGGGCTATTGTCTGCAGCACTCCCTTTCATCAGTGTACATCATTGCAGCCCCTTTCACACTTGTTTGTTGCCTGTACAATCCCTTGTACACCTGATGTTACACAAAGAGCTTCTCCCACCCAAACCTACCCATTATCTACACACTCCCTCTCAGACTACTTGCTGTGTACAACCCTTTTCACACTCCTTTTTTATCTGCACAATCCCTCTCTCTCTCTCACTCCTACATAATCATCTCTCTCCCCAGTCTGTCACCTTTGAAGTCCTTTTTACACCTGTTGGTTACCTATGCGGTCGGTTCATCTCTAACAACAGTGTATAACTTGCACAGGGGGGCTCACAGTGTGTGGAGGGCTCTGTGTGGGTGTGTGGGGACTCTGTGTGGGTGGCTCTGTGTGGGTGTGTGGAGGGCTCTGTGTGGGTGTGTGGGGGGGCTCTGTGTGGGTGTGGGGGGCTCTGTGTGGGTGTGTGGAGGGCTCTGGGTGTGTGGGGGGGGGCTCGCAGTGTGTGTGAGGGCTCTGTGGGTGTGTGTGGGGGGGCTCTGTGTGGGTGTGTGTGTGTGGGGGGGCCCTGCGTGTGTGGGGGTGGCTCTGTGTGGAGGGGCTCTCTGTGGGTGTGGGTGTGTGTGGCATTTGCGAGAGATTAAGCTATTGGCATTGTAAATGACAATGCCATTTATTTATCGGTTTTCAAAACGAACACATACATAAAAAAATTGTCATTTACAATGCCAATAGCTCCAACTTTTCCAAAGGCGAAACTGTTGCACTGTAAATGCTTGTTTGAGGATGGTGTCCAATGTGGTGTTAATATCCTTTTTACCTTTGATTGATACATTTGGGAATAGAGTGTTAGCTTTGTTGCATTTTCGACTAGTTTGCTGTTCTTTCTCTGCTATCCTTGTATATCACCTGCTCTCTGGTTCAAAGTATTCTTTCTTTCATAAATAGGTGTGGTGTTCAGAAGGGAGTGGAGTTTGGGGAACCCAGTGATACCAAGGAGATTTTTAGATGATATGTATTTGGTTCGTTTTGCTTTCTGCTGAAAACCACTTGTGATATTCATATATTGAATGTAAACATTTCTGGCTCGTGCAGATTGGTTCGTGCAAGCTCCCTCGGAGTGTGGGGCCCCACACTCCGAATGCAACCCAAGATACACAAAAACATCAACGACCCACCAATGCGACCCATAGTGTCCACGAGAGGGAGCTTGCACGAACCAATCGGTCAACTTATTGACCGATATCTACAACCCATAGTACAATCAATGCGTACTTATGTCAAAGACACGTCCCAATTCTTACAGATATTACAACAACTAAAGTTGGATCCAACAGAAAAACTAATTTTATGTACAGCTGATGTATGCAGTTTGTACACTAGCATCCCCCATGATATGGGCATTGAAGCGATTGAATCTGCACTTCTGAATTCTGAACTAGATCATGACTTTCAGACCTTTCTGATGGAACTGATGTATTTCATTTTATACCATAGCTATTTCAAAGTTGATGAAACATGGTACCAACAATTGACAGGCATGGCTATGGGCAATTCAGCAGCCCCTGTGTATGCTAATATATTCAGGCAGTGGTATGAAAACCGACACATCTTCTCCAACAACGAATGGACGCAAAACCTGAAATTATTGATTAGATATATTGATGACTTTTTCATCGTATGGACAAACACACAAGATAAACTACAGATGGAACTAACTAAATTCAATGAGATTGATCAAATAATTCAATTAACATGGGTCATGTCAGACACGACCGTTAATTTTCTTGATGTAAAAGTAACCATAACCACGGAGGGATTCGTGACTGACCTATACGTTAAATCAACAGATCGAAACAATATGTTGCTATATTCAAGTTTTCACCAACCTAATCTAATCAAAAACCTACCATTTTCACAGATGGCCAGAGTCAAAAGAATCACTTCAGAAAAGAATACTCTCAACACCAGACTTAGTGAAATGGCCAACAAATTCACGTCCAGAGGTTACCCACAATCTCTAATAGATGAATCAAGAAAGAGGATCGATCAAATTGAAAGAAAACAGCTACTAACCACTAAAACCAAACCTGAACAGACAAGAACAGTAGTAGTATCCAAATACTCCACTTCAAGTAAAAAGTACAGACAAACCATAATGAAACATTGGTCAATTCTCAATATTGAGCCGGATTTCAAACAATCTTTCAGAGAACTTCCGATCTTTGCATTTACTAGATCAAAGAATCTAGGAGAAATTCTTCAACAGAAATCACTGGACAATACATCATTCACAGGAACTAAACCTTGTCTTAACTGTGGCAACTGTAACAGTGTGATCCGAGGCAACACAATCTGCCATCCCTCCAAGGGTTACCCAATTCAATTGAGAGTTAATGCCACCTGTGAATCAAGCAACTTGATATATGGTATCAGATGCCCATGTGGAAAAATGTATGTGGGAAAAACTGAGAGACGCATTAAAGTGCGATTAACCGAACACAGATCCAATATACGTCTAAAAAATACCAAATCAGCATTATCGTTGCACTTCACAGAAGAAAAGCATAATGTTTCCCAAATCAAATTCATAATTCTGGAAACCGTTCAAAAAATTGAAGGGAGAAACAACACTAAATTCCTATTGATGAGAGAGAATCATTGGATACAGAAACTTTCTACCCAGAAACCAATGGGGCTTAATGAAAGAATAGAATTTGCATGTTACTTATAAATCTATGTAAATTGCTCTAGAAGACTGCATCTTGTGGACACTGGGTGTTGTTTATGTACACATCAGACACTTACACTCACACACATCCTTCGCTTCCTATCGCCTTTCATTATGGCTACAAATATTAAACACCCCACTATCAACTCGGACCATCATGGTTCGAATCCCGACTTCACCTTAAATAATTTTTTCACTATTTTTTCGCAGCTAATATATTTTCCTACTAGTTTATATATTTCGATTTTCTAAATAAACACTATCGTTTTTTTAGCTTCGTTCTGGCCAGAACATTACAATACTATCGTGCACATTCAGCTTGCACGTAAGAATACACGGAGGTTTGACCGCTAGTCTTTCTTTCATTAGTGTGGCGCGTCATACGTCACATGACCGGAACCTTTCTTTAAACAAGCGCGGATATTGCCGTACTGTGTACCAGCCCGTACCTACGAGAGGATTCGTGTGGAACCTTCATTTCCACAGACTAAGGTCAGTAGAGTAGACGTGCGCATTTGTATGCGTGAGCTTAGGACTACATTCGTGTACTTTTTCAAGAGCCATGTTTGTAAGAGCTGCGTTTTTTTACTCGTTTTTCCACAGATTTTACTCTAATACTGGATACTCCAGGCATGTGAGTCTGAGTAGAACCTTACTACTTATAACTTATTACCATTTTTTGCATAGTGCATGCAATTTATGCAATCACGTACCTTTTCTTGAGCACCCACCTCACTAAATTCTCGTTTTGAATCACCAATCACTACATTGTTTTGTTGATACATGTTATATGATTGATCATAACACTGACAATGCGTTATTATTCTTGACAGTGTCGTTTTCCCTGACGAAGGGCATATTACTGCATGCCCGAAATGCATTGGATGCATCATGATGACAATGTCTGAAATTTAAAAGATGACAATAATCATGTAAACTGCAAAAGAAATTGATATATAATGGATTATATCTAATGACAAAGAAATAAAACATTTAATGAATGAATAGAACTTCAGAGTGGAAGTCTTCTTACAAATGGAGACAACTTCATGAGTGCCTGTGAAGGGATGGTTCTAGAGCACCTCTAGGCCCACTTCTTGAGTTGTACACTGAACGTCGTTGGACTCTCGACGTTACCTTCTGGTGCACCGACTAACTTGACGAATTAAGAGTAAAAACAATCAAAAATAGCAGTGCATTTATCCCATTCTAATCAATTTATATTTTCATTTACAGCACATACATCTTGTGCGCAAACTGGCTTAATAATATCCTATTGGAACTTATCGGACTGTGACAATGCCAATATTGCGACATGTCCACAAGCCTTAACATTTATTTTTGGTGTCTATTTAGTGTGTTTACATTAAATAAGGGCCTGAAGATGACATTAGACCTGAAGTTGTTTTGGTTTACCATATTTTATGACACACACCATTGTAAGATAGACAGCAATGCGTGTGCATGCATGGCAGCCCTCCTGGTAGGGTTTTTCATAACAAAAAAGCAAGCTTTCAAGAATGGCTGCAAGCATGTAGACCAAGTATGTGCACAAACTGTGTGACATCTTGGAATATTTTTTCTTATGCTTAATGGAAACATATCCCACAGAATCGGCTGTGCACATGCATGGCGGTCATCTTGGAAGTTCTTTTCTTATGGTTTTTGAAAAATCATTCCAAGATCACTGCTATTCATAGACTGCAGTCTTACAATAGTATTCGCCGTAATAGATGGCTATGCCAAAACAATCATTGGCAAAGCTGAGAGGTCTGCACCCTGTGTCAAAGACGAGACAGTGTGGCTTCGCCAATGCTTGTTTTAATAATACTTGTCAGTCAATATAAATGTTTCCATTGTGTAATTCTCCTTAATTGACATAGGATGCTTTCTCATATGGGCATCCAAATACAGGGACGGAGGTCTGCAGCTACGTGCAAGCTGGCGACCCTCCGTTTTTTGCCAAGCAACGGAGTTCACTAATTGCAGCCTGCCTAATTATCATTTTGGTGACCCCTGCAATTGGTCAATATGCAGTGTGACCTCTTAGTACATAGATTGTATCACAAATTGCATGCCCATTTGCAAACTAGCTGTTCAAATTGCACCTCCTGGTTTCAAAATGGATCTTTATACATAAAGTCCTGTATTCCATAAAACTTGAGTTAAGTCTTTCTTCTTCCAGGTAAGGGTTATTCTTGATGTGCTTAGTTCAGTATGTGACTATTCTTGGGCAGAAAACTTGTGTTTATGGAGTCTATCACACGATTATCATATTTTGTCACACATCTAGATCACTTTTCTATTGCAGATGACAACCAGAAAAAATGTTGTTCAGCATTTCCATATGCAAATAAATGGCTACAAAATATATCTTCTCCTGAGATTGTCCGGCCTATTTGTTCTTTTATTGGGCTCACTGTTGCAAATAATAGTAAGTACAAAATTAGATATGTAGTTACATTTTATCACAGCACAATTCTGTAGAAAGATACATATTGTGGTTTTATATGTTGGTCATTGGTGTTAAACTGTGATCATGGAAACTTTTACTTCATGTATGCCGAAATAAAGTATATTTGACTTGACTTGAAGTAGGACTTTTATGCATGGTCAAGTGTTATGTTAAGCAAGTAATACAATAGTAAATATAGAAAGATTGGACATGTTCAACAGAAGAAACATTGGTTGTTTTAAATCCTATGTGGGAAGCACGATTTAGTCAGAGAATAACACTCTCATTATATAGAGTGCCTCAAACAGTTCAAACATAGACACTCTGTCAATCATCTACTTGTAAACAGTATTGGAAATAATTACATAAACCATGCATAAAGCCTCCAGTAAGTTTGTTAAGCATTTTTGGGGGAAAACTCAATTAGGCTCAGCAATAAGAACATACAGGGAAAGTGATTGTAAAACAATCTTATACATCAAATATGGAATGGAAGTGTTAGTCAATTTTGCAGACCCCAAACAGTTTTCTTAGTCCCCTTCCTTTTTTTTTTAAACCGTCTTTATTAGTATTTGACCACATTTCATACAGAACAACAAAAGCACCAGCACAGAAGAGGACTAACAGGAAGGTTCAGTGGGTATAAAGCCCTCTCCTGACGTAAAATATAGGAAAGAGCCTTCTGCAGTAAGTGCATATATTTTAACAGGTTTTAGCAGCCATGTTGGACAGGGAGGCGAGTAAGTAGCGTCTTGGCTCCACTGCATAAAACAACTGAATTAAATTGGTGTTGACGTAATAACTGGGAAGATGGGCTCCTCTATGTAATGGGGAGGAAGGAGATCCTTGGTTAGAACTAGACAGCAGCAGTGGAGGCAGCCAATTAAATACCAAAACTATGTGAGGAAGGGACCGCACTAGACTGTTGGACCTCTTAAATGTAGCAACAAAGGGAGTTGGCCGAAATAGGTGTTAGAGTAGAGTGTGGGGGTTTGGAGTCTACAGAGGAAACGTGTTGTCTTTAGGATTCTCCTTTAGAACCCCTAGGAGGAAGTTATCCCAGTAGCCCTCTATCAGGTGCTTATATAGGCCCTTAGCTTCATCTCTGCACAAGGCCTTACTCTCGGCCTCATCCCAGATGTCTTTGGGCTGGTGCCACAATTTGAGTGTGTCAGGCCCTTAGCTTTCCAACGCATAGTGGTACCAAGTTTGGCCAGGAATGAGGCATGGTCGATACATTGGTTGGCAAACTTGTTTTTTTGTCTACCTACCCCATTCTTGGGGAATAGTTCTTTCTGTGACCAATCATAGTATATCTGGCAATCTGGACAAGTAGTCAACTAGGGAGGGGCATGCCCACCTGTGAATTCGGTCTACTGGGTACACAAGGTAATGGGGACAGGAGTTTCCTGCAGAGGGGACATCTTTGTTGATTATTGACAGGAAAGGATAGGCTCTTAGTCGGATATACATTTGAATGAGGTTAATCTTTGCATTGCTAGAAATCATGTGAGAGTAGGTCAGTGCTCTGGCCCATCCTTGTTGTGAAATACCCTTCCTGCCTCAGTGTACAATTGGTCTTACAGATGTTGCAGTAAAATATACATGTGTATAGTAAGAGCTTTGTACAGCCAGGTAATGTACCTACGACCTTGACCCATTGTGCCAGTGAAATTGTAGAATGTGAAGGCACATGTGATGCAAGAGGAACTGACCGTCATGGATGGAAAATTACTCCTGAAATAGGTTAGAGGATAAGTCTTCCATGCTGAAACAGGTCACGATCTGCAGAGCCATTGCAAATATGCCAGTGCCTCAGGAACTGAGCAGTGATGTATCCTAGTCATCTCAGGAAACCTAGGAGGGGAACGGCTAGAGCATAGGGGAATACTCGTTTGTTTATGTTCAGGCTTGGAGAACAGCAGCTCAAAACTGTGCGCAGCAGGTGTGGGAAACCTCGCATCTGATTAGCGCCTAAGACCAGGAGGCCTACTGCCCGGCCCACTAGTCTCCTGGAGCGACAGCCTGTGACCAAGCAACTGCTGCTTCGCTGCCAAGTAGTATACTCAAAGTTCTGGGCACCTAGACCACAATCCTCAACCGGAAGGCACAGCTTAGCAAACCCACTCTGCAACAGCCGTCATTCCAGATGAGTTCACCCAATAGCATATCTAGGTCACAAAAGAACCTTTGTGTGAGTACTATGGTTAGGCTGGCTATGTAGTACAGGAGTCAACCACAATTTTACAAATGGCCTGTAAATGCAAGTGGAAGTGACCCTCAGAGTGTTATTTGAGATCTAAGGGCTGACACCACTCAGGTAGGATTACCATCTATCTGATCATAGTCTGAGTGGTAAATCCTAATCCTCAAGTAGCAAAAAGAAACTCCCTCTCATTTGAGGGCGCACCCCTCAAGGTCCAAGCAAACTTACACAGTATCTGGGAGAAAAGAGACGACACATAACTTTTGCCAATCCTACTTGGAGGCCAGATACAGCAGCAAAGGCTTTTAAGAACCAAGGCAATCTGAATAGTCTCTCAAAAAGTCTTTAACGGAGATCAGGGGGTCATCCGCATAAAGGGAAACCACATGTGTTTTGTTTGTAAGGGGATGTTCTAAGCCAAACCCCGCCCTCAACCTACTAGTGCGCGAGAGGTTCCATTGCCAAAGCTTAGAGCCAAGAATGGGGTATAGATTAACTTGCTTAGGTGGGTCCACACCGAGGGGTTCTAGTAAAGTATTTAATGAACCAGATTCCCAGAAGCTGCAACACAGCAAGACTTCAAAGAGTACCCCCCCTCCAAGACAGGTTGTCAAATGCCTTCTTCCACTCTGGAAGTCGATACAGCCTTCACAGGTTCTGGGGAGTGTTCTGCTGTGGGATAAAGTAATTCTGATCCATGTAGCTAAATAGATATGGGGTCTTCAGGGGGCATCCCTGCTTGAGTAGGGGAACAGTCAGTGCTCCACGAAGAGACAGTGGTGGGGTTCCTTCCTCTGCAGCTGCCTCATATGACAAGGCGATTTAAGGAGCCGGAGAATCCGCAAACATTAGGTATAACTTTATTGGGAATGTGTCTGTGTTCAGGTTTTTACTAATGGATAGCTCCTGTATGACTTATTTGATGTTATAGGGTGTGATGGATGCTTCAGTCACATCTTGCAAGTCCAGGGGGATAAGGGGAAGGCACAGGTGAGACAAAAATGCAGCATTAGCACCGGTAGGAACAGCAGGGTGGGAGCTGCCAGTATTAAACATAGAACACCATACATATCCCTTGTTGAACTGAGACCAAGATTCTCTGCAGTGTTCTCATTGCTGTGACGGGTGTACACGACTTGTTATGAGAAGCTAGTCAGACAAAGAGACGCCCAGCCTTGTTTCCTCCAGTTTGTGTTCAGGCTATGTAGGCAGAATGGTCCACGCATCTTAGCTTCTTGATGAGAGAGGGCTCGAGTTTGTGTGCTCCTTGGAGGGTTTTACGCAGGGTTGAGTCGCCTACCAAATGCTTCTCCAATGATCAGCAGGAGGCCTCAGCCTTGGCCAGTTCTCTGTCTAGTGTTTTACATCCGTTTGTGATCATGTCAGTTCCCCCTCACACCACCTTGAAGACTTCCCATTACTCCAGTATTGGAACTTTCATAGATTTCCATGCTCGTATCATTACCCGTCGTCGGAATGGGAGTCCCCGGTATACATAAAAAAGCAATGGAAACCATCACTAAAACAGAACCCAGGCCTAGCCCCATTCCTGTTTTGCATCCTATCTACCTCTTTTTGTAAAAGAGACCCAAAAAAATGAACATCCAATCACATTGGACTCACTCCTTAGAACCTTCCTGAGAGAAACTCAGAACCTCAGATTTTTCTACTGCATGTTGTGCTAGGGAGTCTCCACTGAGCTCTGCTCAGTTTTTGTTTCTAGAACTTGGTTCTACAGCTTTCTTTCTTCAATTCCTTCAGGATGTCAGATAAAGAGAAGAAGGCCCTCTTTAAAGGTTGTGCTTCCTGTTCTAAGAAGAGATTGTATATTGAAGATAAGCACAAGGACTGCGTTTACTGTCTGTACCCAGACACAAGGCTGCAGACTGTAAGATTTGCTGCAATTTTTCAACTAAGACTTTACGGGATCGTGAAAGGCGTCTTTTGACCTGGCTCCAGAAGCTGAAATCAAGGAAGGAGACAGTGTCTAGTGACAGTGATGAATCATCTTCTGCAACATATTCTAGAAGGTCTGTGAAAAGGGGAAGGACTTCTCCTTCACCTTCTGAGAAACGCCCTGGAAAGGCCCTGAAAAAGACCTCTGATAGATCTAAAGGGCTTAGTCCTGTTGAATCTCCTCACCAAGGTGTAAAGGAGAGGGAAGGACTACCAAAAGAAACAAGTCTTCAGAGGAAATTCTACAAAAACCTTCAGAAAGCCATCATCGTTGACAACGCCGTCGACGATTCCGTCGACAAAGACTCCAAAAATAAAGTCTTCTTTCAGTTATCACCCCGTCGATGGTGGTTTCCTCGTCGCCGGTTCTGCTACAGGGCACTGTGTTGAGGATGTCAATGCCGGTGGGATATGTATCTTTGACGATGGTTTCGACGATGTCAACGATGAGTGCGGCGGCACCAACAACGACCACGATGGCATTGATGACAGCTGCATCGACGACTGTGATTTCTTAGTCGACGATTCCTTCAACGTCGTCCACAGTAGAAAAAATTTCAATCCTGCTTAAAAAACTGCAGATTACACCAGAGATGACCTCTCCAAGGAGGGTGACTCCGTTACCACCTGCACTTCGCCTAGAAGAAGAGGAATCGGACGAGGAGGAAGGACCTTTTGGCTACGCTGCTAGCCCTTCTCAACTTTACGGTAAATGCCAGGACACTGATTCCGAAGGGGAGTATGAGGATTATGAGCAATATGGTCCTCCCTCTCAGTTGAAGCCAGAATACCATCAGGAGATGGTTCAAATGCCCTCTTCCTTACTATCGGACATACAAGCCATGCTAGTGGATTACAGGAGATGATTTGCGACACAGCCTTCTATATCAGTAGGAGTACCGAGTATTACTACTCCTCCGGCTTGTCCTGTAACCACACAAGTACCACAACCTCAACCAATGGTGGAGGCGCAGGATCTTCAACCTATTGCGCCTGCCATCCAAGATGACACCTCTGACGACGACAAAGAAAATGTCACAATTCTAGATCCAGATGCAGAGTGGGATGACTATGTTATGCCAGATCCAGCTTCCCCTGCTCCGGCACCTGTGGATTCCCTCCTGTAGATATAGGGGGTTTCCTTAATTTAATGGAAAGAGCCGCCAAGAGGTCTGCATTGCCCATGTCTAAGGTGGAATCAGAGTGCTTCCTTTATGACTTTAAAGAGCTTTATAAGAAATCGGTCAGGTCATTTCCGATTGTTGACCATGTTTGGGACGAGGGCTTAAAGGTTATGCAGACTCCAGCACGGTTATTCCAGTTCTACCTCGTCTAGAGAAAAAATATAAGGCTCCGGAGGCAAGCCCGGCATGTTTGATCAGCCAACCTAAGCCGTACTCTGTAATCTTGCAAGCCGCACAAAGGAAATCTAGGAATCCTTCAGCTCCTCTTACCACTCCTCCAGATAAGGAGGGCAGACGTCTGGATAATCTGGGCAAAAGATTTTCGTCAATGTCCAGTCTGTTAGTCAGAGCTGTTAATTCTTTGGCTATTCTTGGACGATATGGTCGCCAGATGTTGTGCGATCTTTCTCCCTATCTAGATCAGCTGCCAGAAGAAGGAAAGAAGGAGGAAAAAAGGATTCTTCAGGAGGGGAAAATAGCATCTGCTGAAATTGATTGTGCAATGGATATTGGAACACCAGCTTTTCGTTCCTTAGCGGGAGCAGCAGTTCTGCTGCGACCGGGCTGGTTACGGGCTACTTGGTTCCGCACAGAAGTCCCAAAAAAAATCTTGGACATGGCTCTTGATGGGGAAGCGCTGTTTAGCAAACATATTGATGATTTGCTTCAAGATATCAAAAAGGATACGGAAACAGCAAAATCCTTAGGGACTCTGCAGTATCGCAAGTTCCCATTCAGAGGAGCGAGAGGAAGAGGTAACTTGACATATAGAGGAGGTTATCAACAACAGCGTTAATCCTCATATGGTTCCAAATCGCAATCTTACAAGCCTAACTACGGTCAACGGCAGAACCAAACTTCTTTGTCTTTCTCTCATTCCAACAACAGAGGAAGACAAGGTCGCCAGGGCAGAGACAACACTAAGCGCCAATAGCGGCTTCCTAGCTCTGACTACTGCCCCCTCTCCTCCTGTGTCATCAGTGGGAGGCAAAGTTTCACATTTCCTCCAGAACTGGCAACAAATAACATCGGACCAGTGGGTATTGAACATAATTTGTTATGGCCAAACCCTGGTATTTGTCCATCCACCACCATCCAATCCGCCTTGCGCCATGGTATCGAAACATCTCTTTCTTTTACGATTAGAGATCCATCAAATGCTCGTCATGGGAGCTATAGAACCGGTCCCTATCTCTCAAAGGTGAAAGGGATTGTACTCCTGGTTCTTCCTAATCCGGAAGATGTTAGAAAAGTGGCGCTCTATACTAGATCTGAGGAGCTCAACACCTATCTCACCAAAAAATCTTTTCGGATGGTTTCTCTACAAGACATCCTTCATCTTCTTAACTCAGGGGATTTCATGTCCACTCTGGATTTAGAGGACGCTTATTTTCACGTACCCCTCCACCCACCTCACAGGAGGTGGGTGGATGGCGCTTTACAGTAGCCAAGAGCCATTTTCAATTCAAGGTTCTTCCCTTTGGTCTGTGTTTCAGCTCCACGGATATTCACGAAAGTGTTAACTCCAGTAGCAGCCTTTCTACGAAGACAGAAGCTTCAGGTCTTCCCGTACCTGGACGACTGGTTGATAAAAGCTCCTAGCAAGCGGGCAGCAGAAGAATCAGTCAGAATGTGTACACGTCTGTTTGCCAGTCTCGGCCAAACGCTCAACGAGCAGAATTCTTCTCTTCTTCCATCAAGGTCAGGCAGATTTCTAGGGGCCATTCTGGACACTTCAGTAAACAAGGCTTTCCCGTCCTTAGAGAGACAAGAGAAACTAATGTCAATGGCTTTCCTATTATTAAAAAGGTCACTTTCCGTTCGCCTCTACAAGCCCTGCTGGGTTCCATCTCCTCATGATTACCCCTGATTCCACATTGCAGACTAACAATGCGTCCACTTCAGGAAGAGTTGGATTTGCAGTGGCGCCAGGTCGACGGATCCTTCGACGACAAGATCTCAGTTACCCAGACTATGAGAGACACCACATCTTGGTGGATGGCCAAGGAAAACATTTCTCAAGGGCTGAATCTCTCAGCGGAATGTAGGGAAGTACTCTCTCAAGCAAGAGCCCCAAGTACAAATAAGACTTACAAAATAAAATTGAAACGTTTCTGCACTTGGTGCCAGCGCAATGGACTCCATCCTTTTTAATTCAGAGCCACATGAAGTTCTTCAATACGTTCTGTCGTTAGCATAGGCGGGTCTGGCTCACTCTTCTATCAAGGTTTACCTAGCGGCAATTTCTCGCTTCAGACACACGTCTTCAGGCCCTCACTCTGGTCAGCAAGGATTATTATTAAACAGTTTCTCAAAGGACTTTTCTTTCCTCTGGTCAAGCCTCCTCCTCCCCTGTGGCATCTGAACCAGGTTCTGGCCCAGTTTATGAAGCCTCCTTTTGAACCGATTCACAAGGCAGAGGTGAAATTTCTCTCCTGGAAGGTAGCTCTTCTTCTGGCTTTGACTTCAGCTAGGCATGTGGGGGAATTGCAGGCTCTCACCATTCAGGAACCTTTTCTCCAGTTCAAGAAAGGAACAGTGATTTTAAAGACTAACCCAAAATTCATACCTAAGGTTCCCTCGGACTTTCATTTGAATTAACCGGTAATTCTCAAGACTTTTTCCCTTCAACAGACTACTCCTGCAGAGAAAGCACTTCACTCTCTGGACATGCAGAGGTGCTTAAAATTCTATTTTCAAAGGACTAAAGACTTCAGAAAGTCTTTTCAAATATTTGTGTCTTTCAGTGACCCTCGTAAGGGTTTTCCCCTATCTAAACAGGGAATCGCATGTTGGATTACCAATGCTATCCAATATTGTCATAAGGCAGCGGGCAAGCCCCTGGAAGGTCGAGTCAGTGCTCATTTCACAAGGGCGATATACTCCTCTACAGCCCTCTTTGCAAGTGTTCCTCTCCAAGAGATCTGCCGTGCAGCGACCTGGAGTGACACACGCGTTTACAAGACATGACTGCCTGGATGCAGCGACGCAGAGTGACCCAGCGGTTGGCCAAACAGTTCTGAGGAAGTTGTTTCAGTAAGGGTGAGCTTTCCCTTTCATCCCTCCTTCCTTCTTACTGTGTTATCAGCTCTTGCACATTTTTTAACCTCATGTGTTATGTTTCTCTTAAATTTTCTAAATATAATATTGACTATTGGAAATGTCTTTGTGGTGAATATGTTATTTATTTGTACTTGGTTTTATAATGGTCATAGTTCCAAAAAATGTGCTGGTAACTGCTAGCTACTCTGATACAAGCATGGGAATCTATGAAAGTTCCAATACTGTGAGGAAAATTAAATTTTGGCCATGTTGTGTTCCCTAGCGCGTACCCCACCGACTCCATGTACCAGCTTAAAGTGCATGTAACTTCCCTCCTGTGCCAGCTATGAAGACGCAAATACATTTGCGTCCAACGTTAACTTGTCCTCTTTCAGATCCACCATGAATGGATTATGTAGTCCGTTCCTAAGTATGCTATGCCACCGTCTTTTTGTAGTACACTTTTCATGTATTCCTGCTCTAGCAAGAGTAGGCCCTGAATTCCTGCCATCTGAACCTCTTTTGTGGCTCCTGACTCTGCCCAGGCTACCTCTGTACTCGTGAACTCTGTCCTACTTTCAGCGCGGCCCCTCGCGCTCAGCTCAGCCTGCTTTCTGCCAAGACTGACTATAACCTTCGAGTTATCTGTTCCGCTCCCCGAGAATACATTCCTGCCTACTAGATCCTGTAAACATCCTCTCCAGCTGCAGAGCCAAAAGGCCGACCTGTCTTAATGCAAGTAATTCATAGCCTCTGTTGCCATGCTTCCATGGAAGGCCCCGTGCCCCACGCTTCACATGTAGACACTTAGGCGCTTATACACGCATCCACAGTTAGCATAGAATAGCTTCTGCTCTAGAGACCTTTCCGCCCAGATAATATAGTTCCTAAACACCAGATATCAGATATGATAGAAGTACAAGTTGATCTGACATGCCAGACTTCTGTCTCTTCCGTCAGTGTAAATGTCAAGTCCCCTGCACCCCGTCAATCACACGTCATGCAGCTGCGCGCGCATCCAAGCTTCCGATTTCTGCTGACATTGCAACATTCTGTTAGCACCACCCCTTGGTGCCACCCACTTGCGTCACCTATCAGTGACGTTTCTAGCACACACCTCTGGTTCACGCCTAGTTTACGCCTCTTGATGATGTACTAGTACCACGTGTATATTGTTATCTTGTCTTCTCTCAGCTGTTACGCCTCTTACATTGATTCCTATGGTATAAACCGAGTATATAAGCTATGTATTATCAATAAAATTGAGCGCTCATCTATCCCTTCTGACACCCCTGTGGTGGTCAGAACATGATATCCTGATTCCTTTATGAGGAATAAAACCCTTAGAAACTCTAACACCACGGACTCTGTTTTCTTTCATTCTGATTGAGTTATCATTGATTAAGTACTTACCTGCATAGAAATTAAGAGAGTAAATTAATTATTTACGTCATTTTGGCGCCCGATTAGGGACCCCTCCCCCACCTCACGCGCCGGTTGGTGCGTTGCAAACTCTGTCCCCTGCCATCAGTTAGACGGAACACACGTGTACTGGCAGGATTTCCTGCATCTCCCTCTGACCCACGGAGGTGACGAAGACTGCGATCAGTGCCCAGACGAGGCGGTGAGGAGTGCGGAGGATCCCGACCAGAGCCCAGCCGAAAGAAGCAAGGTCCGAGGTGTGAAGAGGCCCACCAGTTTTCCGAAGTTTTCCGAAGTTTTCCGAAGTTTTCCGAAGTTCCGAGTCGAGTCCAGTCGAGTTTTCCGAGGCCTTCTGTTTCCGTGCTTCCCGGTGAGTACCATTGCTGGGTCGTATCTAGACGGGTTTGGGTACGCAAGTCCGGTCTGCACTGTTTTTAGGCAGTGTATCTGTACTGTTTAGCAGTATATCAAGTATTCCGAATTTTTGCACTGTTACACCAGTGTATCCGTACTGTTGAGCAGTACATACAGTATAGGGGGTAGTCATCTATGTCTTCAATGTTTTTATGTGATTAATGTCGTGGTATGAATGTGACTGTTTAAATGTGTATTATTGTGTTCCTCGTATAATCTAGCTGTTAGGAGTATTAAGGAATAAGGATCTAGCATTCAGTAATAAGTAAGCAAGATGCCGTTCTTCAACAAGTTAAAACAGATAGGAACTAGGAAAGGGTTACTGGAGGAAGAAATTCCTATCCCCCCTAGGGACACTCCAGGTAATTTTATGTACCAGAAACACGGCATAGATGCCATATTATATCTAGATTTATGGGCCGATTACACCAAACACCTAGACGAAAGACACAGATGGCCTGTTACCGGAACGTGGGATGCCGAGTGCATCATGAGGGTAGAAGAAGCATTATGGAAAAAGAAAGCTAGACAATCTCAGAAGGACGCCATAGAATTTTGGCGTAAGGAATCACGTAAGCGTGCTGACAAAGCGCTCCGTAGAGAGGATAGACTTAAAGAATCAGATAAAGAACAGGAAAACGAATTAGTTACTGAAGGGATCCGAGTAAAAACAGAACAAATAGACCGAGCCCGAAATAATCTTGTAAACGGTATGTATCTTGCAGCAGATGGCACATCTGAAACTGAATCAGAGATACCGAAAAACTTACCGACACCATTAGTTCCAACTAAAGTAATGCATAAAACTACTAAAGACATATTCCTAAATTCATATCTAGAGGATATAGTACCAGCTTACACCAATCTGCCTGTTCGTGCCCTGCCTACTGACAGGGATGGGGGTGGCACTGCGCCCCCAGATAATGTTCCGCCGGTACCGCGACAGACATCCTCTGTTCCGACAGCTCCGCCACTTCCCGTACTCAAAACAGACCTACCGAAACCAGTCCTGCATGATCTTGCTAAACGACAAATTCCAGTTCAGATCCAGACTCCGCGGAGAGATAATGCTCAAACATCCGCCTCTGGAGGTGCGACAGCGGGTTTACAGACCCCGCCACCGACACACAGATTAAACTTAAGGGACACGCAGAATCCTTTCCAGTCTCCCCACTTATCCCGGCTTGACGCATTTAAAGAGAAGATGTCAGTTTGCAGATATGATCCAGTGCCCGGAAAAGACGATTTAATGATATTAGCATCACTACGATTAAGATCTGCCACCGATAGCTTGTTATGCTATGTAGGAATGCAGGAACTTCTCGACAGAATATATAAGTTTATACAGACCGGGAAAGACCCCGACAGTGTCAAAGCTGCCATGCATAAACAGAAAGTTGACATTCAAGCACAGATATTACGATTTTTCATAAATTGTGTAATAAGAGAACGAGACAGGCCCGGAACAGATCAAAGTGAATTAGACGCATTAAACAAGTGGGGTCAAAATATAGCCGAAGGAAAGCATGATAGAGGGAATTGCATAGCCAGTATGTCCCAGAAAATTAGAAAGGCAGTATTGACTGCACACCAGGAAGAGAATGATAAAGCTTCCTCCGAGGAGGAAGAAGACCATGAAGCACCAGGAAGGTCTACAGATACTATAGCATATGTAGGTAGGGGAGCCTACCTTAGGAAAGGTGTCCGTCCAGAAAGCAAGAGAGTTCTTTTCTCTGCTTTAACAAATCCGAATTCTTCTGAACATCAGTTCCAGGAAACTGATAAAAGGCTTCGAGACCGAGTGGGGTACCATGTACTCAATTCTATGGATGAACAGGAACTAGCCCGGTCAGCCGTGTTATGGGCCGAAAACCCAGACATGTATAATGATGACACGTTAGTACAGACATTCCTGAACCTTTCCCCGGAAGAGCAGAAAATAGCAGGTGTATACATGATTCAGCACCTCCTCATCAAGTTCAGAAACAATCATTCTGATCCAGGCCCCTTACACGAGACATTAGAAGCACTACTCATGGATAGATGGAGAGGTTTTAGTACCAAATTAATACAAATAATTCTAGAACAACGACATAAATATAACACCTTCATAAGTCCCGAATATGTTCCCGCCCCGCCTCCAGAAAGGAAAACGTACCACATGCAATGCGGTGGCGGCATTGAAAGTCAGAACCCCTTACGAGAAGTACATCCAGTTATGGGTGAGGACCAACGCTTGAAGCGTGTGTATGTTCACACACCACTGACTAAGTTAGAACTGTTAGAAATGAAGAAATTAGTTCCGTGCCATGATAAAGATCCTGCAGGTTTTCATAGAGAGCTTAAAGATATGTTACTGATGGGAGATTACACGTATGATGATATTATGAAAATGTTAAAAGTACTGTTGCCCACGGGCATTTACGAAAAATTAAAGGAGAAGGATTGGGAGGTAGGAGAGTCAAAGATAGCATGGGCAGAAATAGAAGACGAAGAAAGCAAACGAGTCCCAGGGTTAGGCCTTGGGGATAAGACTAAAGCATTACCAGGTTTAATAGTACAGGTTTTGCCAAGATTATTGACAACAAGAAAGGAAGATTGGGACGCAATCTCGTCCTGTAAACAGAAACAAGATGAAGATACTAGTGACTTTTATTCAAGATTCGAGAAATGTTTCATCATAAATAGTGGTCTAAAAACCAGTAGTGAGTCATATCCGCACCTTTTTGTAACAAAATTAGTAGAGAATGCCCTACCATTAGTCAAAAATAGAGTGTACAAAGTTGAAAGTACTTGGCAGGCAAATACGCCATCTCAGATGTTACAAATGTTACAATATCACCAGAACAGAATTAGGGAAGAACAAGATCAGGAACAGAAACGTATGAAAGACACGAAAATGAAAATGTTAGTAGCTCAGACTATTCCAGCCGACGGTCATAGAAAAGGTGGGGCCCAGACCAATCATTCTGCCGCTCCCGTTAAAGGGACATGTAATTATTGCAAGCAGCCAGGTCACTACGTACATGAATGTCCAGTCCTGAAACATAACATCGAGACAGGTAAAACTAAAGAAAGACCGCGTCCGCCTAGACATGAACAGGGTCATCAACAGACTTCACAGAACGAACAGCCAATGCAGAATACACAGCCTATGCATGACCAGTCCCATACAGTACAGACAGTAGCAGTACCGCAGCCACAGCATGCTCAGACACAGCCCGCTGCCGCAACTCGGCAAGTATCACAACAGATGTACCAGTATGCCCAGTCGGCATATCCAGATTATCAGCGTTATACATGAAACAGCCTAGGGAGGGAAAGTGATTTGCCTCTTATTGAAATTCCTGTAGATCAAGAAGGTCCTTATGTACACAGTCACGTATTAGGAAAAGACAGAAAATTTTTAATTGACACAGGGGCAAGTCGCACTACCATAAGTCACAATGAAGTCCCAGGGGCACCCCTCTCAGGCTCACAGAATGTTTCCCTTGGTTTTTCAGGACAGCCTATTGTAAATGAAGTATCGGAACCAGTACCACTAGCTGTGGGTCCATTATCTCGAGTTACAGATTTGTTGCTTACGAAATCATGTCCAGAAAATCTGTTAGGAATTAAAACACTGAAGGCTCTAGGAGCTATAATATGCTGTTCCCCGGAGGGAGTTAGACTCTTTCTACGGGATTTCAAGGGTCATTATGTTCTACGTGACTTTGATGTCAGATTGAAAAATGTACCAGATCACTTATGGGCAAAAGGCCCAGCTGATGTAGGTTGTATGCATATCACTCCATATCGTGTCACACTCAAGACAGGAGTTGTTTTACCCAGAATCAGACAATACAAGTTACCACCCGATGCTGTAGTGGCTTTACTGAAAATAATTGAAGAGCTTATTGCCCAGGGAGTGGTCGTAGAGACTGACTCCAATATCTGTAATTCACCCATCATTCCAATTCTTAAACGTACAGACCGCAATGCACCGCCAGTATATCGGCTGGTGATTGACCTTCGAGAACTGAACAAATGTATTGTACCACAGTATCCTGTGGTCCCCGATATCTCCTCCCTATTGACTGCTATTGATTCAGAAGCAACGTTCTTTACTGTAATCGATCTCAAGAACGCTTTCTTCAGTGTACCTATTGACCCGGAGAGCCAGTATCTCTTCGGATTCAGTTTAAATGGACGAAGTTTCAAATTTTCCCGCGCACCTCAAGGATTTACAGAAAGCCCCAGCATCTATAGTCAAGCACTGAAAAGACAACTAGATTGTATCCAAATGCCAGTTAATACCGCTTTACTGCAATACGTCGATGATCTACTGATCACCGCACGAAGTGAGCCCGAATGTGAACAAGCATCTCTGACAGTTTTGCATTTCCTGGCCGACAAGGGACACAAGGTGTCTCCTTCGAAGCTACAATTCTGTGTTCAGCAAGTTGTGTACTTGGGTCACTTGCTGTCCAAAGTGGGGAGACAGCTCACTCCCGATCGCATTCAGTTAATAGTAAACATGCCACGACCCCAGACACAAAAGGAAGTGCGGGCCTTCATAGGCCTCACCTCGTACTGCAGACAATGGATTCCTCAATATGCATTTCTAGCTAAACCACTCATCCAGTTAACGACACAGGAGGCAGCGACTTCGACTGTCCTCCCTTGGACTCAGGAACATACACAAGCCTTTGAGGAATTAAAGAAAGCTTTATGCCAAGCGCCAGTTTTAGCAACACCATGTTACAGCAAACCGTTTACACTTTTTGTTACAGAACGTGACGGTACGGCATTGTCTGTCCTCACTCAAGATCAAGCAGGTTCACATAAGCCTTGTGCTTATTTTTCAAGTACATTGGATTCAGTAGCACAGGCACTCCCTGCATGTTTAAAGTCAGTAGCAGCAACAGCGTTAGCAATAAGACAAAGCGACTCAATTGTTTTAGGTCATCAGTTAACAGTACAAGTTCCACATTCTGTAGAGGTTCTGTTAAACAGAACCCAGACTCAGCACTTGACTATAGCACGACTGACAGGTTACGAATTGACATTATTCCAGCCACACATAGAAATCAGACGCTGCAGTATCCTGAACCCAGCAACACTGTTACCTACAGTTATGATAGATCCAACTCCACAAGATTGCATAGAGATCATTAATGCAGTAACAAAGCCCAGACGAGATTTAAAAGATGTTCCATTGACAAATCCAGACCTGACACTTTATGTAGATGGTTCATGCATGAGAACAAGTACAGGAGAGTTAGTGGCTGCGTATGCCGTGACCACTGAAACCGAAGTTAAAGAAACACATCGTATTGATACATTGTCTGCTCAAGCGGCAGAGCTCATCGCTCTGACCCGAGCCTGTATTCTAGCCAAGAACAGAAATGTCAACATATACACTGATTCCCGTTATGCGTTCGGAGTCGTACACGACTTCGGCATGCTCTGGCAAGAAAGAGGTTTTCTGACCTCTCATGGTACAAAGATACAGCATGGTCCTCTCATTCAAGCACTGTTAGAAGCAATACATCTGCCTTCAGCCATATCAGTCATGAAGTGTAAAGCACACACTAAAGCCACAGATTCTGTTTCCCAGGGTAACGACCTGGCAGATCAGACAGCAAAACATACAGCACTGACCGACACTCAGACAACTGACACCACAAAAACAACAGATCCGACAAACTGTATGACAGTCAGAGATCCCACACTAGATGTTATTGACATTCAGACACATGCTACTGCAGACGAAATAAAGAAATGGATCGAACTAGGGGGGATCCAGACAGATCAAGGTTGGATGACGAAGGGAAAATCTACATGGTTTCTCCCTGACTCTATGGTTCAAGTCATGATAAATACAGCACATAGTCCTGCACATCTAGGAGAGAAAGCAATGCTAGACAGTTTGCAAAATCTCTGGAACAATAAACACTTACGAGCAGCAGCAAAACAGAAAGTGCGTACTTGCATGATCTGTTGTCAGTTCAATCCAGGTAAAAGCGTCCCTGTAGAGCAAGGTGGATTTCATCCTCCCGATCACCCTTTTGAAGTCCTCCAGATGGATTATATCCAGATGGACCGTTGTCGAGGATTTAAATATGTTCTCGTAGTTGTCTGTGCTCTGTCCCGCTGGACCGAAGCATACCCAGTCCCAGATTACACTGCTCCGACCACTGCCAAACAGTTGGTTCGTGAATTTTTCCCACGATACGGCATGCCTCGTGTCGTGTACTCAGATAACGGTCAGCCATTCTCATCCGAATTAATGAAACAAGTTTCCTTGTTACTGGGATACCAGTGGAAGTTCCATTGTGTCCGACATCCAGAAGCCGCAGGCCTTGTAGAAAGGCATAATCAGACATTAAAGATCCGCCTTGCCAAAATATGTCAGGAAAAAGGAGTCGACTGGATAGTCGCCCTGCCAGTGGCACTATTCTATATGAGAATGGTTGCCCATTCGAGATCAGGGCTATCCCCGTACGAGGTGGTCTTTGGAAGACCACCGAATATGTGGGGGACGCCCATTCCTAAAAAGATTACTGATGTTGATTCTAATATGTTGACAGATTACCTTGCCTCCTTGATGTCTGCACTCCAATCATGTCGTTCACAGGTTGCCGCAGCCTTCCCTGACAACACTGATGTGAAGCCGCATGACGTCCGCCCCGGGGATACTGTCCTCGTCCGCAACTTCGACAGAAAAAGTCCGTTGGAGCCCCGCTGGAAGTCTCCGAAGACCGTTCTTCTTACCACAAGGACCGCAGTCAAATTGGAAGGCAGAAAGGGGTGGGTCCACCTAAGCCATATCAAAACATTCCCAGGACTGAAACCGGAACAAGACACACCCACCCCCACCAAAGACTGTGTTACCAAAGACTTTACCGAATTCAAACGAGAAAAAACTCCTCAAGAACAATACCGCATGAAATTACGATCTAGCAAGTCAGACAGTTTAATTGTTTAAGTCCTCCCCTAGGTGAATCGGTTAAATAGTTTCTGACATGTATCCCCTAGATCGAGATAGAGAGAGAGAAGCAAAGAAACGTACATATTGCAAATCACTCCGTAGTCACTGCATAGTGACATTAATAATAATGTTTATTCTCAGTGTTTTAATTATTATTGCTAGCATCTTATTACCTATCTACTATCCTATTTTCAAGCGTGAACAATCTGCTTACAATGTCTCTACTGAACACACTTTTAGTGAGTTACCTCCTCATGAGCTTTCCTACAGACTCGCGCTGCGCAACAATACATTCATTAGTATGTTACACCATTCTCATCAAATTAACAATGCTACAAATTGTTGGATATGTGGCCGACTCCCTCCCTACCAGAATTACAAGGGAGCTCTGCCTCTCTTTCCGTATCCGTTCTCTCACAATGGCTCCTGCGGAGCATGGTTCAAAATAATTAATTCTTTAGATCCTGACATTGCTGTTTTCGATGGGGGTTGGGTTTGGGGAAACCTGAACTTGGTCCTACTAGACGTCTGTTACCCAGATAAGGAGGGACTTCCCACTAGAATAGGAACTGATCTAGAAAATGAAGTGTATGGATTAGGTAATTATACAATTAGCCTTATGATTCTTACTGTCGAATCCGAAGACACGCCAGTTCTACCTATTATGTCAGTACTGCCAGTCACTGGTGAATTATGTATCAAGAAGAAAGGTTCAGTACACTTGGGTCATAGTAAATGCACTACTGTGGTCGAATTCAGTGATCATGGAAAATCGTCTTTCAAAGCTGTCAGTCATTCTTACTTTGTTTGTGGTCATACCGCATACATACGTCTACCTCCAGATTGGGATGGTACCTGTTACATTGCATTCCTCCTGCCACCTGTTTTTCTAGCTCCTCCTGATTACCACAGAAATAGCAATCTAGTAAAGAATAGACCCAGAAGAGATGTCCCACTTGTCGACTACACAGAAACGGCATGGGAACAGTACACCGATTTTAATAAAGGATTCTTTTTCTTTCTAGGACCTGTCCAGAATAGTAAATTAATACGCAGATTAACTAGAACACTTGAAGCAGTAGTAAATGAAACTGCCTCCGCCCTAGGTAACTTAACAGAAGAGCAGTCCGCTATGCGGGTTGTTGTCCTTCAGAATCGTCTTGTAATTGACGTCATCTTGGCAGATAGAGGTGGAGCCTGTAAGGTCATCGGGTCAAGTTGCTGTGTTTTCATTCCACAAAATGCACCATCTGTATATCAAGCTATCACCCGTCTTCATAAAATTGCAAATCAGATACATCAGAATCCAGGCACCTGGACTTGGTCCGGTTGGTTCTGGACAACGTTAACAGCTTGGGGATGGAAGATCCTATCCTTCCTAGGCATTGGCCTAGTCCTAGTATTCAGTTGCTGCCTGTGCCTGCAGTGCGGGCCAGCGATTTGTGGACTGTGTGCCACCTCTTGTATTGAACATTCCAGTTTTCACTCAAAACGTAACCGAAAGAAAGAAGAACAAATGATGTTACAAGAACAGACTGATCGATTCATGAGGATCGATATTTCATGAAGGGTCCGTAGGGAACAAGGAGGGAATGAGGAAAATTAAATTTTGGCCATGTTGTGTTCCCTAGCGCGTACCCCACCGACTCCATGTACCAGCTTAAAGTGCATGTAACTTCCCTCCTGTGCCAGCTATGAAGACGCAAATACATTTGCGTCCAACGTTAACTTGTCCTCTTTCAGATCCACCATGAATGGATTATGTAGTCCGTTCCTAAGTATGCTATGCCACCGTCTTTTTGTAGTACACTTTTCATGTATTCCTGCTCTAGCAAGAGTAGGCCCTGAATTCCTGCCATCTGAACCTCTTTTGTGGCTCCTGACTCTGCCCAGGCTACCTCTGTACTCGTGAACTCTGTCCTACTTTCAGCGCGGCCCCTCGCGCTCAGCTCAGCCTGCTTTCTGCCAAGACTGACTATAACCTTCGAGTTATCTGTTCCGCTCCCCGAGAATACATTCCTGCCTACTAGATCCTGTAAACATCCTCTCCAGCTGCAGAGCCAAAAGGCCGACCTGTCTTAATGCAAGTAATTCATAGCCTCTGTTGCCATGCTTCCATGGAAGGCCCCGTGCCCCACGCTTCACATGTAGACACTTAGGCGCTTATACACGCATCCACAGTTAGCATAGAATAGCTTCTGCTCTAGAGACCTTTCCGCCCAGATAATATAGTTCCTAAACACCAGATATCAGATATGATAGAAGTACAAGTTGATCTGACATGCCAGACTTCTGTCTCTTCCGTCAGTGTAAATGTCAAGTCCCCTGCACCCCGTCAATCACACGTCATGCAGCTGCGCGCGCATCCAAGCTTCCGATTTCTGCTGACATTGCAACATTCTGTTAGCACCACCCCTTGGTGCCACCCACTTGCGTCACCTATCAGTGACGTTTCTAGCACACACCTCTGGTTCACGCCTAGTTTACGCCTCTTGATGATGTACTAGTACCACGTGTATATTGTTATCTTGTCTTCTCTCAGCTGTTACGCCTCTTACATTGATTCCTATGGTATAAACCGAGTATATAAGCTATGTATTATCAATAAAATTGAGCGCTCATCTATCCCTTCTGACACCCCTGTGGTGGTCAGAACATGATATCCTGATTCCTTTATGAGGAATAAAACCCTTAGAAACTCTAACACCACGGACTCTGTTTTCTTTCATTCTGATTGAGTTATCATTGATTAAGTACTTACCTGCATAGAAATTAAGAGAGTAAATTAATTATTTACGTCAACTGGAGTAAGAAAACAAGTTACTTACCTGTACTTTGGTTCTCCAGTATTTGAAACTTTCATAGATTCCCATGCGACCCGCCCTCCTCCCCTGGGAAAGCTCAGCCTCTTTCATATTTAGTGGTTTGGTTACTCAACAGCTATGAAAAATCTGGGGTTCTGAGCTTCTCTCAGGAGGGTTCTAAGGGGTGAGTCCAATCTGATTGGTTGTTCATTTTTTTGGTCTCTTTTACAAAAAGAGGTAGATAGGATGCAAAACATGAATGGGCCTGGGCCTGGGTTCTGTTTTAGTGATGGTTTCTATTAATTTTTTATGTATACCGGGGACTCCCATTCCGACGACGGGGCATGATACAAACAAAGGGAATCTATGAAAGTTTCCAATACGGAAGAACCAAAGTTACAGGTAAGTAACTTGTTTTCTTCTGTCACCCAGGAGGGAAGTGGTTCCCTGTTTTGTCTCGAAAGTATTCTCAGATTGTATCTGGAAGGGTACTGCAGAAATTGGGTCCCTCTAGCATTGACACTTGCATGCACCAAGAAGGGATTGGAGAAAGAGTCTTGCTCTAAGTTATGTCAGTCCGGAGAGGATTATGATAGGCGATTGATCTACCCAAGTATGTAGCTGAGAAAAACATTGGGCAGAGCTGGGAAATACAGACTATATGATCTAAGCATACGTTAAGGTTATGAGGAGGGAAATAGTAGAAGTACACTCTAACCTCCAGGTTTTGTAATCTCCATGCATCTGCCCACTCCACTGTGCCAGTACCTTTGCATGTCTTCCCGGTTTGACCTTTGGGAAAGGAGGGGGCTCTTTTGAGTACAACACCTAGTACAGAGTTCAAATCCCTGCCTACGGTCCAAGAATTATGCCCCATTGTGCCGTATGGGCAGATAGCCTTTCAAGGAATGTGGATTGGTCTGCATTACAAGCATATTAGTTGCCCAGTGCTAACTGGATTCTGTCCAGAAGCTCCTCGAAAAGGACAAGTCTGCTTTCTCACTCAATTACAGTTGAAGTCACCGAGTAGGGGACTCCAGCCGCTCCCAAATGAGGGCCCCCTAGCATGGGCTGAGAATCCAGCCCATAAGATATGGCTTAGCAGTTCTTTTTGCAGTAGAAAATATTCAGGAGTCATGAGACGGGTTTCTTGCAGTAGTGCTACGTGGGGCTACCTATCGGCGAAGAAGGGAGTGATTTTATGGCATTTGTTAGCTCTGTATCCTTAATGATGTTCCAGGTTGTTAGTGAGTAAGAGTTTGTGTGGTTCGTATGTTTGGGGGAGTGAGATGAGTTGGGGCACAGGATCCAATTCACCACGACCTGGTGCTTCACAACTACACTTATGCACCAGAGCAGTGGAAGATAGCTGATGGATAGTAGGTTGGACCGTGAAGGGAGGTGGTGGGAGAGCTGTAAACCAAGGGATGGTGGGGAAACTCTCTAGGGTGAAGGGCAAACCGCCAACTGAACAAACTAACAATACTAGTGGTGAACATGGTGTGGAAGTGAGTGGTCTATATAGTTGAGGGTGCAGAGTTGTATAAGCAGCCCATCCAGAATGCTGTTGCAGGTGGATAAGGGGAACCCCTGCCTGGGATAAGGGAAGGAATCGTGCCTGGCTCTTTGGTGTGTACCTACCCAACCACCCCATCTGTCATGATAGCTAGAGAGCAGCAAAGTGGGACAGCAGGTCAAGAGTAAAATAGTAACTCCCACCCCGCCCAACCCCTTCCCAAACTGGAACCCCGAAGCCTCCAACCCACACCCTGCTATGATTTGGGAAATGTATCCTGGTGATAGTGACCAAAAGGATTGTAGGAGAAGGTAGAGAGGGGCCCCCAACTAGCACAATAAGGACAGATAATGTTGTTGGCCATTTGAGTTGTCAGTGATTGAGAAGATTTCCGTTCATGATGAGTGGTAAAAAAATAGGACATGTAATTTTCATCTGAGGAGGAGGAATTCAGGCAGGGGCCAGGTCTCAAAAAGAAACAACCACAACTAAAGCAGACCACTTTCTATCCTGGGCCTCGAGAGGGTGTTGCAATCGAAGACGGCGGAGCAATCAGACCCTAATATTTCCCAGACTATCACCCAGACTGCTAAGTCTCCCATTTGCGGGGTCATCGGTTTGGGAGGAAGAACCCTATTTTTGGGACCTGTGCTAAGCCTCCTCTGGCTTTGTGAAAAGGGGACAATATGGCCTGATTACACTTTGAGCCTCTCCCGGAAAAGGAGTAAATACTTGACGCCCATCTCCCTGAGTTTCCCCTTAACTGGAATGAGACACGCTGGTGCTGGACGGCTAGGGGGTAGTCTCGGATAAGGACTTGGGATATTACCAAATTTGAGGCAGCCAGCCTGGTGGGCTGCACAGAGTATTTGTCCCGATATTTGAAGTGTAAGACTTCGGCAATTTATGGATGCATTGTGGCATTAAGCACTAGGATGAGGTGGGCAAGCTCTTAGCATAAAAAAAGGGATGAGATTGTGAAGTTCAACAAAGTCCCTTAGCCACGTTTCGAAGAGATCCACCAGATTGCACCTCTTGAGCTCTCCGACCACTCTAATGTTGCGGCGCCTGCAGCGCCCCCTCAGCATCCCCTGCCCTCCAGGAAGCGCACATGGCCCATCTGATCGAGACGTTGCTGTTGATGATGCAATGCCTACGGTTGAAGATCCTGTATTGCCTTTTCATATTGGGAGACCCTCTCGGCAAGTCATTTTTGATTGCTCTGTAGAAGCCCTGTGTCAATTGCGATGGCATCTTGTTTAGCTTCCTGGGAGGTACGGGATGACCTCCTGAATCATAATGAGGTTTTCTCCTCCGGACACTAAGGTGGTTGCCCAGCAGGGTCCTTGGCACTCTACTGTGGTTGGGTCCCGGACTTCGTTGGCTTCGGACAGCCCATGGTGGGATGGCATCCTCCCTGAGCAAGTCATGGCCTGTAGATACAGTGTAGGGACTGAAGTGGTGGGCCGGTAGACAGTCCCATACAATGAGGACCAGGACAGGTAAAAAATGTGTGGTATGTGGTGCAGGACCCACTTGCCAATCTTCAGCTGTCCCCAGTGTATAGTTAGGCCAATGTAGCAGCATAAGTAGTCAAGCCAAGCTGTGTGGTAGGAGGGCAGGTCCAAGACAGAGTGGGTTCTGGGTAGGCAGGAGGGACTGGAGTCTGATTTGCAGAGATGGCCCAAGAGGGCCCAGGAAGTATCCGGTTCAGAGGATCAGCACATAGCCAGATGATCTCAGTGTGAAGACACCAAGGGCCTTCGGCAAAAATATAGAGGAGCCCGATCCAGTCCTCCTGGGCTCCATGGACCAAGTTAGCGTGTCTGCAATGAGTCAATAGCAGGACTTGAGGTGCTCTTCCAGGGGCTATGCCCACTTATCTCTGCATGTGGTCTCGGGGGTGACAGTACAAGCAGCCTGTTTCCACACAGTGGTCCTCCTCAGTTAGGAAGAAGATGTTGAGGCCCCAATCCCAGTGAAAGCGTGCTCCAAGCAAGTGAATTGGTGCCAACATTGGTTAACTTCAGGGTCCCCTCATAACACTAATATGAACAAATGGGCACTTGCGGTATCGGACTCCCGGAGGGAATCCTTCAAGGGTCTGGGCCTAAAATGCCGGTGTGGATAGGTTGGGGCTAGTGGACAGACCTTGCCAAAAGCTAGGAAGTGAGTTGCAATCGATGTCTGACCTCTGGCTCCAGACACCTGCAGCACTCACTGGGGCTGATTTGCAGGCCGTGCCTGGCCTCTGAATCAACAGGTTTCAACGCAAAAAGCCAGGTGAGCCCTAGATGAATGCCTCTAGTATATGAATCTCTGCCACTCGCTCTGTTCGGCAGCTGCCACGAGGACCCCCACCCTAGCTCAGACAGGCGGCGACACTCACCCTGAGAGCTCCGGGCCCACCAGTGAGGGTCTCCCATAGAGGCTCTTTGTGTGTCTTCTTAAGCTCCAGGGACCTACCACACTGTCCCTACACCTCCAGGGCAGGCACAACCTGTCTCGGAATGGCAAGCGGCGTCCAAGGCAAGGCCAGCAGGCCCATGTGGTCGGACTTCTCTCTGAAGTGTGTAGTCCCTCGGGTGCGCCTTCCTACCTGGCAGGTAACCCAAAGTCAGCAGGATAGGCTCCCTGTCCTCTGTTTATGCCGTAGGGCCAGAATTGATTTGAATACAGCAGGAAGAGAGACGGATTCCTGGATGCAATGGCAGGGAGTTCTTTACTGAAACGTTCACCACTGTCTTGGCCCTGCTGGCCATGCCCCTTGCTCAGTCCACTACCTTGAGGATTTCTTTGCCTCAGTCAACATAAAGTAAGGAATATAGCACACAGTTCATGTTAAAAAGGCAGTAGACCTTAATTTAAAGAAACGAAATAAGTGTTCTGCACACCTGCAGACTCCTAACAGTTTTCTTATCCACTTACTATGAAGATTTCTTTACTGCAATCATATTTTGCTTGTCAGTATATGGTTTAGTAAATTCCCCCTTTCAGATCTATTCATATTGCTTCATGGTTGCTAGAGATTAAACATAGCAAAAGGCCAGAAATGCATCTGGCCTCAGTAAAACACGTTTATGTATTTCAGAAATTCAACTTGCAGAGCACATGCTTGCAACAGATATTATGTCATTTGATAATGATTTGTTGGGCACTCTTAATGAAATTTATATCAAATTGTATAAATGTATGTAGCACAGAAAATGCCCAAGGGATTCAAGGCACTGAAAGCTAATCCGGAGAGGAAACCTGCCCATGCAGAGATACAAAAAGGTCAGTTTTTGGCCAATTTACAAAGATTAGAGCCTGGTTTTAAGGCCTTCCTAAAAGGAACATGCAACTTCATACAGGATAGCTGGAGGGAATTCCTGAGCTTGGCATCCTTTAGCGAAAAAGCTCTTCCTCCTCATCTCTTTCTCCGAACTCTGGGGATGACAACTAAATTGTGGGCTGCCGATCTGAGTAGTTTACTAGGGGAGTACCATTGAAACATGGTTGTGATTCCCCCTGGGCTAACACTGTACAGTGCTTTATGAACAAAGCATATAGCTTTAAAAGGTGACACGCCTCTGTACAGGAAGCCAGTGAAGTTCACGCAATCCTTTGGAGACTGACCTATTTCAGGATATCTAATGTCAGCATTGCCGCTGCGTTTTGCACCAGTTGCAGTTTGGCAAGAGTTGTATTGTTAGTGTCCAAATAAAGTGTATTGCAATAGTCAATCGTGTATGAGATTAAAGCTAAGACCACCTTACTTGGTGCATGGGAAGGGATGAATGGAAAGATCTTGCGCAAGGTTCTGATGATCCAGAAACCGGCCGCCACTGTGTAATTGACCTAGAAGTCAAAGACAGATCACTGTCCAGGTTAACTTCCAGGATTTTTGCTGAGTTTGTAGGGATGGGTAATGCCCCCAAACTGTCTGGATACCAATTCTGGATCCAAACAGATGACTGACGCCCAAACATCAGCACCTCTGTCTTCTCGGTGTTCAACGTTAGGCAATTCTTTCCCAATCATGTGGCCACCGTCTTCATACAGCTGTTAAAATTGGCCGCTGTGGCATTCGTGTCCTTTGAGATGGACACAGTGATTTGTGTGTCGTCGGCATACGACACGGCCTGTGGCGCAAAAGACCGAATAAGTCTGGCCGAGCGAAAAAATGTATAAGTTACATATCGTAGGGCTCAGAGAGGATCCCCTGAGGGACCCCACATGGCAAGGAGAAAGAGTCAGATTGGAATTCATTTACAATCACCATCTGGGGTCTATTCGTAAGGAGTGCAGTAACCAGTTTCAAGGCCATATCTCCTATACCCAAGACCAGCAGGCATTTAGTGAGAAGGGATGGTGTCAAAGGCAACAGACAGAGCCCAGTGGATCTGGGTCGTGGCCTAGCCTGCGTCAGCTAGACTCCTGATGCGGTCTGTTGCGGATAAATTGGCATTTTTTATATAACTTCTGAAATCGAATTGAGAAATGCCCAGCAGTCCCTGTTGCTCCACATGCACCATCAAATGGTAGGTAAGATGCTCCTCCAAGATCTTAGCTGGAATAGGGAGCAAGGAGATGGGGTGATAGTTATTCAGCTCATTAGGGTCAAGATTGGGTTTTTTGAGAAGAGGCCTGACCATTGTCTTTTTCCACAACGGTGGATAGCACGCACCCACAATGAATTGCTTTATTCATAATGGCAGTTTGAGGATGAACTATTGTACTACCCGCCAGTTGGAGAATCTTTGGGGGTCAAGGTTCTAACGGAGTGCCTGATTTTTGGTTCAGGGGATGAGTCTCCTTTTGACCTAGAGTTTAAGGGGGAAACGAGGGCAAAGATGCGGATGAATCCCCTCCGCCTTAGTGGTAGCTGAGAGGTTCTGCTGCTGTGAGGCAGTAAGGCAAGAGTCTGTATGCTCTTCTTGATTAGCAGATTCAAATTCTTTTTAGGTTTTAGTGACCTTGGAGTAGAAGAATCCTGCCAACTTGTGGCAGAGTGCTGTTGAGCCCTCAATTTCTGAGGGAACTGGAGGAGACGCAAGATGGTGGATAACTTTAAAGAGTTCTTTAGATGAGCTTTCATATTCAACTTAATTAGTGCAGAAGAGAGATTTTTCTTCTCTCATGGCTCTTTTATATACTCTCTGATGGCATTCTTATATGAGATTTTGGCTTGCTCCTCATACTTTTTCCCCCAGTCGCGTTTCTTCCTACGACATGCCTGCCTTAGTTGTTTAGTCTTTTGCTAAACCCTGCAGCTGTAGGCAAAATCCTACGAGTTTTAATTCCCTTGAAGGGCACAGCCACCTCTGAGGCAGAGCTCAGCCAAGCTCAATTTTGGCAGCTCCCATATCTGCGTCCTCGACCTCAGTGCAAAGTTTGCTTCTGAGGGCACTCAAGAAAGATCATGCCGAAACCCCCTTCCAGTTTCTTTTAAGTGTCATGGTAGTGTCAGAGGTGCCTTTGGTCTGGGTTGGAGAGATATCTAAAGAGAAAGCTACTGCCTGATGATCAGAGTAAAGTAGAGGTAATACATCTTGCACAGACAACCTGGCATCACTGGAAAAAATCACTGGAAAAAATCCCATCTAGGGTGTGTCCTGCTGTATGTGTGGGGGCTCTAACCAGTTGAGAGAGTCCAAGAGAGGCCATGATGTTAATCAGTGCTCTGAAGTCTGTACTCCTGGTCTCCTCTGAGTGAAATTTAGTCATCGATAATTCAGTTAGGAAAAAAGACTTTGGGCCCGAAGGTCTGTATAAGACAATGACAGAGAATAAGTCAGTGAATAAGATTTTATTGGAAAAGTGAAAAGCCTCACACAAGCTGTGATATTTCAGTTTGTATACAATGACTAGGTCTGCCCACACTATCGAGCCTGAGGATATATAACCTGAGATAACTGCATCAACCAAGTCAGGTCCCGGCGAGGCGTTCACCCATATCTCCATGATGAAGACCCAGTTTGGTCCTGTGTTAGCGCAAATTGCACAAATTCCGTATTATGCTTACTCAAGGACCTGTCGTTGATTAAGAAACCTTTACGGTTCCCCTTTTGTATAGAGGTCCCCTAATTAACCACCCTTTCAGCTAAAGAATTGTCAGCATTGATGGATATCCCATCCCAGGAGGAAGGATGAGGGACCCTGAAACCACAAGAAGGGCAGGTACAGTTTGTATTTTGATAAAGGTCATTAACATTCTCAACACTCTACCTAATGGTGTTAAAATTGTATTAGTGCTCTACTGTGCATTTGGCGGTGTGATACAGAAAATCTTTATTAACATCTGTGAACCTCAGTAGTTTTACTTAAATAGCTACTTTACTTAAACAATTTCATTGTCTCAATCATAAATCTAACAGTTTGATATACAATTTTAGGTGACAGTCCCCTCAGAAAGTGCAATTGCTTTCTACCATGATTTTATTAGGTGATGGAATAGCAGATGTTTCGCCCCCAAAAGACTGTGATAACATGTCTCATGGATTGTATTTCCAGAGCACCTAAGTGATAACTCCTATTTGTATTATTAGTCTTTTTCCAGTGGCTCATGTACTCAAGACATTTATTTTGGCAGAATCAAATTCTTGGAAAGATCCTGCATATTTGATACCTGAGGTCTAAAGATAATTGTGAATGTGAAGATTGTTAACTTATTAGCAGAGAGACCCAAACATCAAGTTTTCTAATTTCCAGGTTCTGAATGAAAACTGGCTATAGACATTTTATCCTTGATGGTTGTTTTTATTACTTTTTTGGACAGATCTATATTTAACAAACAAGCCTCAAAAAAGTATTTCTCCACTCCATGTTATGTTAGGCCCACTTATCCCGCGCTCGGATACTACAAAAGTCTCCCGGCACGACACTCTATTCCACTCTACTCTACAACACTCCAGTCTACTTTACGACAGGTCACTCCATGCCATGGTGCCACTTGACGAATATTCATGAAATGTTCACATTTCTGTGGTAGTGGTTGTATGAAAGGTTCTACAGGGGTGTGAGTGGGTACATAAGTGATTCTGTGGACGATGTCATCATTGATGTAATCAGTGATGTTATTTGAGATGTCATCAGTGATGTCACTGACCATGTCATGAGTGATGTAATATGTGAGGTCATAAGCAGTGCATTGCAGGGCGTGAGTTATAGTTAACTCAGCAAACTATGACTGCGGAATTTCACTGTTTTTTTTACATGTGAAACCCGAGCCCACCTATAATGTCCGTGCAACCTTTGGTTTTTCAATGAATGTCTGTGTTTTTAAAAAAAATCATTTCCTAACTATAACTACCGTATAACCTTTGGGGTTTTTTCCAGCAAATTTGTAAGGTGGTTAATATATTCTATGACTAGGCTTTGAGTTTCAGCTTAAGTAGTTTCCACCACGTACGGCTAAAGGCAACCAATATTTTTCTTCTGTTTAACAAGTCCCCTTCCAGATTTGAGGTCAGGAATACTAATCACCTTTTTTCTTTTGTTAATTGTATTTTATTTTAACATTTGTATAGCAATTTCATGTCACTATTCTCGAGCTCCAGTAGCGCTGTCATTGGTAAAAAGGTAAAAGGGCCTGTGTTTGTATGCATGGTTGGCAGAATACAGGCATATGTGTGACCTAGATGAGAAGCGTTAGGCCTGGTGCATTTCAGTGATGCAGAAGGGTGAGAAACAGATGTACCCACCTGAGACCATGTATACTACTACAAAGTTGGATTGTTTACCATTAGTTTAAATGTAATCGTAAATCGAGGTGTAAACCTGGTTGGGTGGCAAAACATCCAGGTTTTATTTTTGGGGCTTTAGATGTCTAAGTGGCTGTTAAGGTTTTTTAATCGTACTGGAAAAGTCCAGGAGTTTGTACAACACACGGGATCCCATCAGTGCCAGATATTTTTTACTTGGGGGGAGGGAGGAGGGAGGAGATGGGAGGGAGTGCGAGCCTAGATCGAAAGATCTCTTTAGGTGTAAGTGTTCCAGTGTCATGGATGACCTATGGATTATGTTAGAGAAAGCAGTTACATCTCTTCACCATTTTAAAACAAAGTCTAATATTGCCCCTTAGGTTGGACGATTTAGGACTCCAGCTACTTAGTGACTCAATCAAAAACACTTTTAAACCATCAGAAACATACTTTCATTTACATCTCATTTTCACCTCTCACACGTTATGGCAGGGGTGGGAGTTAAGGTTTATTTAGAATAGTGGGGGGAAGATGTGAGATTAGGTTAAGGCACTACAGTAATTTTTTAATTTTTTGTTATTGATTTTTATTTATTTATTATCAACGTATTAAGCAACCTTGCTTCCCTTTCAGCTTTAGTTTTTTATTTTGCGTGATGATTAATGTATGCTGTGGGCTGAACTACTGAACAGATTTTGTAAGTGCTTCAAATAGGATTTGTTTAAAGACAAGTTCCCATAAGCCTCATTTAACACACCGAATATATTTATGTGATCTGTTTGTGCCTTTCCAATAAAGTAACATTGCTTTCTCATGTGTTTTTCTGTGAAGCTCCCGTCCAAGAATATTTTGCTCATGTTGGGGGATTAGATACGTTAGCCGGCCTTCTTGTGAAGCTCGTCGATGACTCTCATATCAGCACCTCTAGTGCTAAGCTTGCTGTTGTGGTAACAAAGACTCTGGATGCCTGCATTGCTGAGAACTGTGAGTCTGCTATCCGCAATTAAACGTATTGCTTAATACTAAAATGTTCCGAACAGAACATGTTGAAGCATTATTATTCTGTCATTTATTTTGTCAGCCTTTTTTAGCACATCCTACACTCAGATGCACAATGCCCGGCTTTACAGTAGCATTCCAGAAAACATGGAATGGTAAGCTGACTGGTTGACAGATACTGAGAAGAAGGCTGTAATGGAAAAGGGATCACAAACCAATCCTAACAGGCCACATGCTGATGTGTTTTTGGAGCTTTACTTTCACCCTTCATTTACTACATTGTCGGGTATCTCAAAATTCCATATGTTCTACAGCAGACTGCTGTAAATCATTAAAATATGACTACTTTTTTGCTTTTATTAGAAGTATGTCTCGGGAACACAAGAAAAACATTGCAGTGCCAAACATACAGGAGACAGTGTGGCCATCTCAGAAAAGGAACCAGAGTAAGAAACATGTTGTACAGACATGGTAGGCATGTCAAAAAATGCATGGATGACTGTTAGCTTGAGATCTTTGACCACAGTGCCCAGCTCGAGCAGGTGTTGTAATATGAGGCAAGTGCACATGATGCTCCCAAATTGTAGTTCACTGGAGGGAATCATCATTTTGAACATGACCTGGTGTCTGAACTCATCAACCTTTTAGCTTCCCTTACTCCCAATTCAGTTTGAGGTGCTATGACTATGTCTTGTGATCCAGTGGGTCCTCGGACACTGATTGTGGAATGATTCAGCTGAAGTGGTGGTCAGGCTCGGAGTAACAGGGAACAAAAGAAGAAAAGAGAGTACTAGGAGGGCTGGAATGCAGGGGGGTTTAAAGAAAGTAGGAACGTGTATCCAGGCCCATTACCTCAACTGAAAGGAAACTAGGTTGTAAGGAGAACAAGCATTTGCAATTCAATCGGTCTCACGTTTGTGAAAGAGCTCTTGGCGTTGAAAATGACAATGTCTTTTACTATCGGTTTTTTATGTTCAATGGAGTGATCATATTTGCATAGCGCTCTTACCATTCTAATGACCTTGCTGCCCTGGAGAGCTAGAAAATGGGAAACAAGTTATGAGGGAAGGGAGACAAGAATATTACGCTGCCTGAAAAAAAGTAACAACATCGGGAATGCAAGATTTAGTAAAGCATGTGAAATGTAAGCAGGAACAGCATGGTTATCTTAATGCTTTTACACTTATTATTCAGAAATCAATGAGTGTTTTTGCCTGAAAAGTTAAGGACATGACTACAGGGCCCGGAAGGGACCTGTTTCAATGTCCATTGCTTATATCTTTACAAAACATAAGCAGTGTGGTTTACAAAGACCACATCCTTGTACACATTTTATAAACTAAAATATGGAAAACAGTTGATATGGATCGCATTAAACGTTTTCCACTCTACGTATCAACAAGGTATTGCAGCACCTCCTAGAATGGTGCACTTCCTGGGGAAAACAATGTTAAAAGAAAGATGAGTAAACAGAAGTAGCGTTTCACTGGCAAACCTTATAAAGTGGAACTAATGTGTGTGGGTGTGAATAAAACCAATCTGGCCACTTTGTGACCACTCTTTCTTGCTTTATTTAGTTTATTTATTTTTCGTATTTTGAACCTTTTCTTTCCCCTCTACTTCCTGAGGCTTAACTTTGAAATAGAAAAAGACGACATTTGCACAAAAGTGTTTTTCTTTTTTGGATCCATTTCACAAAGGAACAACGAAAAGAAAAGAGAGGGTAGTAGCTGTTTATTGAAGTCACGGTTTTCAGCAAGTGAGGAGGCGTGAGACTGATACAGAAAGATAGGGAATAAGAGGAAGAAAGAGATGGCGTTCAGCAGCCAGCAGCAGAACATGAGAACTGAACACTGTAGGGAGGTGGGCTGTGTGAGATGAGTGTGGTGAGGGGGATTGGGGTGTGGTTCATCATATTAAAAAAAAGGGGCCCCTACACCGTAGTGAGGCTAATAAATCCATACAATCGGTTTGATTTATTACGAGTGAACAAAAGACGTGCATTGTGATCAAACATATTAAAAAAGAATGAAACATTCTTGCTTGTCCAAAACATGAAGCATGGCAAGCAGCAACGGGAGGTGGTAGTGGGGGGAGGGCACCATACAGGGAGATTAGACAGCGATGAGCAGAAAACCATGCTTTAAAATAAAAAAAAGACAGGCGCTGAAGCTGAACACGCATAGCACCGAAGACATGAGCTGGGCTTGTCATGCATGTAAGGCCAGCAGAAGAAACCCAAACAACAAATAAGCACTGAAAGCGCAAGGAAACTGCACTCGTCTGGTGCGCCTCAGCCTTCAACAGAAGTGATGTATTGGCTGTTCGAAAGAGGTGGGAGGCAGAAAAGAAGAGTGACACTGGAGTGAACCTATAGTAAGTAGCATGCCTTATCAAAGTGGTTTTTTTAATTACAGCGGGTCTTGCAAACTGTGCAGGCGTGTTACCTAGGCTCTACTTAAAACCGGCTCAGTGAGTGCAGAGGGAGGGGATGGGTGAGAGAGAAATGCTAATGTTAAGGCGGTTTTGATTAAGCACACTTACACCCTGAGATCTCTTGGCGCTAGCTGGCTGAATCTACAATAACCTAAGAAGGAAATGATGAGCAAGATGTAGAGACACCAGTCACTCATACAATCCTATGTTCAAAGTGTATTCCAAGATTATGTTTATTAGTCACAAAAGTTTTGAAATAGTTCCCCTAGTTTCTAAAATGCTTCATTGAGTCCAGCGACAACTAAAGCCAACCCTTTTTGCGATCCCACTGATTGCTTTGGGAAGACTGAAAGAATTTAGAAAAAAAGAAAATTCCGCAGGTGTTTGTGTCACAAATGAAGCACATACACATTATCATAAAATACCCTTTCAACAATGGTGCTTGAAAATACAGAAAAATACGACTAATGAATATACTTTTAACCCAGGTATTAAAGCCTGCTAGGTAAATTTTTCTTCTGGCAGCTTTCTCGGACAACTGAAGAAAAAAGGCCGTCATAACATGTTTGTTGTTAATTTCCAATATATGCAGTAACTCCTAATCTCCAATATTGAATCATTCATAGATTCATGTGCTTGACTCATTCCTGTCATTGAGCCGTTAGTCCTCTTCTGTGTTTAGCAGCACAATGTTAAAAATTCACTACACAAGGAGTGCGTATATTGCCTTTATCAAGTCCGCAAGAGCAAGGGACTGTAAGATCTGTAATATTTTATCTTCTAAAACACTGCAATAGGCTTATAATATGAAATCTGTAAATGTCCAGACTTCTGAGGAAGGAGGTTAAGGCTCTTTCAGAGCAACAGGAAAATCACATGAATGGGCACAGTCACACTTTGAACATCCTTCAAAGGTGAAAGGTGATACCATTCAGCCGTTAGTCCTCTTCTGTGTTTAGCAGCACAATGTTAAAAATTCACTACACAAGGAGTGCGTATATTGCCTTTATCAAGTCCGCAAGAGCAAGGGACTGTAAGATCTGTAATATTTTATCTTCTAAAACACTGCAATAGGCTTAAAATATGAAATCTGTTAATGTCCGGACTTCTGAAGAAGGAGGTTAAGGCTCTTCCAGAGCAACAGGAAAATCACATGAATGGGCACAGTCACACTTTGAACATCCTTCAAAGGTGAAAGGTGATATCGGAGGTAAAATCTTCTGCCTCTAAAGAACCACCTAAAAAAGGGCTTTTAAATATTTTAAGGGAGAATAGCCCAATATCAGATTGTGGTTGTCCTGGCTGGCAAAACACCATAAAAAATGCATCACATGCCACCTTCTTGGCCAGCGGCTACTAAATAGAAGTCTATCATCATGAAGTAGTCAAACACTTGTTATCTTTCCTGTCAACACAAACATCATCCTCATCACCTTTGACTCTACTGTTGAACCTGCAACGCAGGAATGCTTAGCTGACAATGGCACCCTTAAAGAAAGCACTGACCTTGATGTCAACATCAACGAAAATGAGTCAGTTTACTAAATCCTAGCCATCTACATCAGTCGATTAGAACTCCATCAATGACTACTCCATTGACTAGAATACCGTTGACAACAGCTTCAGATACGCCATCAATGGCATTCTCCTAGGCCATGTCAACTTCCACACTAGAGATGATGACACCATCGACAAACCGCACCACCGATGATGATTGGGTATATTGGTAGCACCAAAATTCACGATAATAACCCTGGTTTTGCCAAGGGTATTCCAGTGATAATAAAAACTAACACATCTCACCAAGTAATGTTTTTCCTTATCCAGTACATCTTTTTCTCAACACAGAAGGCTCAGATAAAGAGGGGACTTTTAGACTGGCATACGGTCTTACAATTAAAAGTATAATACCATGACTCCTAAGAAAAAGAAGAGAACACATTTGCAATAGATCAGGGTAACATAGATGACTCGGACACTAGAGGCTCTTTTCAGACTTTTGACCAACATGAATATGATGAAGGTGGCGCCAATACATATTAGATACGTATGAACAAACATTGCAAACACTACCTGAGGAGATGCAGGTGCCTTTAACCTTGGTCAAGGACTTGCCTTTGATTATTATTACAGGCACTTGAAGGATCCACCTACTATCTCTAAAAGGCAACCTTCTAAGCCTGCAACACCATCAGGTTCCAGGCCACAAAAGAGACCAACAACACCTTGCACACTGGTGCATTTACCACCCATGCACAGGCCAATAATGCACCTTTGTCACATTATTCACCCTTGACATCCCAATCTATTCTTCATGGTCCAGATACAGATGATGATCAAGAGGAAGGGATGTTAGTAATCCTCGGTACTCTGGCCCAGAATCGGATGACCATGTTGCACTTACTTCAGGTGAAGTCAGTCCTCCTGTAGTAGAGTTCCCACCAAATACAATTAGTTGTTTTCAAAACCTAATTGAGTGCGCATCAAAGAGATTTGATTTACTAGTGCCTATGAAAGACAGGCTTAAATAACTTCAATGCCAGTTGTTGACTTTATTTGGAGTGATCGGAAATCATGAAAATACCAAACCACAGTGGTGACAGTGATCACAAGACTCAACAAAAATTATAAAGCACCAGAAAACATTCCTGCATGTTGGATTGGTCACCATTTTGCAGATTCAGTTCTCTTCCAAGTTGCTCAAAGATGCTCCAGACATTTGACTTCCTCTTTTACCCCTGATTGACAGCGAAAGTAGGTGACTGGGCCACATCTGCAAGGATTTTTCTTCCACAGTGCTACTTCCATCAGAGCTTCCAGTGTCTTAGTAATACTCACTATATGTGACCCAAGATGTGGTCAGATATTGGATCTTATATGGAACATTTACCGGAGTACAAAAAAGCCTCAGCCATATCATTGCTTTACTGGTTTTAGGCAACTTGCCAGCATTGCTTTGTTGCGAAGGCAGGGCTTGTTATGGCCTGCTTCTTTCAAACTAGAAGTTTAAAGCAAGACCTTAGACTTGCCGCTCCACAGTGAAGCCTTGTAAGGGCTTCATGTAGATGAGGCTCTCCAGTCCAACAAGTCAGACACTGAGACAGCAAGATCTCTTTGAGATTCATCCAACAAAAGCATTTGCAGGCCTTTCAAGGAGTACAAGGAAGAGGCAATGTGCTCATACCGAGGACACTGCCAGCCTTACAGAAATCAGCAATATACTGCTCATAAACTGCCGTACCACCCATCCAACCATCAACAGTACAGGGCTCCACCCTCTACGTCCTACCATAAACAGGACCATCGTAGAAGGCCTGGAAACCAATCTCTGAACAATGAAAGATCGAGAAGGCAGTGACATGTTAGCGATGGTCACAAAACATCAGAATGCACCGTTCGGTGAATAGATGGCTCTTCATTACAACCATTGGGCCGACAGAACATCGGATAGCTGGGTTTTGAATGTTATAAAATATGGTCACACTTTGGAGTTCATTCATAAACTTCCAAAAACACCACCACACAAGATGCTGCAGTGACATCTCCATCCATTACAAAAGGAAATCTTCAGCATGTGTAAAAAACAGGGTTTGTAGAACTGGTCCCAAAATTATACAGAAAGTTCAGCTTTTATTTCTCTTTTTTCCTAATAAGGAAACAATTATAAGATTGGAGACATATATTACATCTATGGAATCTCAACAAATGTCTGAAAAAGCAGAAATTCTACAACCTTATATGAGGTTCTACAACTTCCCCCAAGAAAAGATTATTTGGTGTCTTCAGACATACAGTTTGTGTACTTTCATATTGAAGGTTTTTAAGGTATTAAGTGGCCGATCGCTATTAATAGTTCAAAGTTTTCCCCTTTGGTCTAAAATCTTTCCCAAGGATTTTCTCTAAGTGCATGACACCAAAAGCTGGTCCTCTCAGGAAACAAGGTCATCAAGTTTTTCCTATCTAAACAACTGCCTCATAAAAGGAAATACTTTCCTAACAAGTCAAAGTATCTTTTCTCTACAAAAAAGCCCATTTTGTCAAAACAACTGACGCCTGGCTGGAAGATTGGGATTCACACCTGCAAGAGTTACAGGTCAAAGACAGATAGACAGTGGAAGTAGCATGAAGACATTTTAGTGTCTTTGAGCTGAGTGTTTTTCTCTAGGAGTTCACTCTTTACCTCCAAAGAATGGACAATCAGCCAGTGTTGATACATAGACAACACAACACGCATGCACTATATTAACTGATAAGAGGGAACACAAGCCAGCATATTGTCCAAGGAGTCTCAGAAGATATGGGATTGGAATATACTGCATCCTATTCTGGAAAAGCCGCAGCATGTTCCAGACCAGTCTTAAAATGTAAATAAGGGAATGTCATGAGTAGGAGTAAAATATCAAACTTAACTAGAAAGTGCATTTCATAGTTGGGACAAACCCAAACTGGGTCTTTTTGCTACCAACCAGAGCTTATAACAGCACTACTTTGCCAGCAGGCAGCCCCTGCCAGGGTTTTGAGGGAATGTGTTTTTGATAAATTAGTCAGGGAGCTATGCTTACGCATTTCGTCCAATTCTGATTCCAAATGTGTTATTTGGAAATGAGGAGGGACCCATGTCATCTTGTCCTTATATCACCATGGTGGCCCAGGCAGTACTGGTTCATGGAGTTACTTATCTCAGAAAAGTCTCAAATATAGTTGCAGCCAGTACAAAACATGCCGCCTCGATGAAGCAAACAGATTCTCCATCCTGAGCCACATTCTCTCCATTTTTTGTCCGGACTGCTGAACACAATGAATTTCAGCTTCTAAACATTCAAGAGGACTGCAAAGGAATCCTGTCCAGAGCCAGAGTGGTATGTAAATATATAAAACTTACACAGCAAAATGGAAACGTTTTGTGTGTGGTGTACTGAACACTTATTTGTACCATATATCGTCCCTTTCTCAAATGACACTACCATATCTGATAGAGACTTTTAGTTTCAGATTCTTTACCTTAGAATTATTCCCAGGCGTCAGACTGGATCTGAAAATTCTTGCGCAGTACCCAAGTTCACCAGTAGACGGCGTTGCTTGGCTTTGCGTCTGTGTTGTCTGCACTGGAAGTGATGTGTACGGTGCCTTCATAAGTACCACTTCAGCGCTGACTTCATTTCTTTTCTTTCAGGGCCAGTCAGATGGATCTAAAAGAGCTACCCACAGTCCATTTATGACTGAGTTTTTTTCTACTTTTTGTCGAGATTTTTTTGGGAGACAATCCTTTTTCCTGCTGTGTGATGGATGTCCCCCCAAAAAAGCCAATGGGTTTCAAACCATGTGGTGCCTGTTAAGACCCACATTCAGTTTGTTTCTGGTGCTTGGAGCGGGACCATGACTCCAAGGCCCTCAAGGACTGCCTTGCCATGAACCCAAAGGCGCTGAGGGAACATCCCCTAAAGCTCCTAATAGCCTGACATTATATGACCCCTCTCCGCTCTCTATCCTAGTCAGGCTGAAGTTCGCGTGATCACTGGCAGAGCCGCTCCCGACAATTGTCGACTCTGTTAAAATAGTTGCCTAAGTCCCACAAGAAGTCAAAGCGTTCCTCGACTTCTCCATGCCAGTCTAAGTCCTCAAACAAGGTACTAGAACAATGGCACCGCTTGAAGCCGTGCTCCCGTGCGGAGCCTGTGGCTGGGTCAGATCCACGTCTCCCAGAGTTTCCAGGGCCAGAGCAACCCCCGCACAAAACAAGTACTTTTATGAGGCCCGGTACCTCTTATTTTGGCTGCCCACCCCTCTGGAGCACCTTCGGCCTCACAGGTTCGGGAGGGGCCCTTTGGCTTTCCTCCTGCGGGTCCACAATCAGCACCAATCGGGCCTCAATCCAGTGCAACTCCATGGATATCAGGGGTTTTAGTCTTCCCTTAACTCGACAACTGGCTGTTGAAGGCAAGCTTGTCCCAGTCAGTCCTCTCCCACCTACAGACTACAACGAACTGCCTGTACTAGCTGAGGTTCACTATAAAGGTGTCAAAGTCACACGTGACCCCTGCTCAGATGCTCCTTTTCATTGGCGCTGTTCTGTACACTGTGCATTTCTGGCTTATACTCCCGAGCAGTGTGTCCAGGATGTTCAGGCTATGATACCACTGTTTCAGCCTCTATCCTGGATTTCGGTGAGACTGACTCTGAGGCTGCTGGGTCTCTTGGCCTCTTGCATCCTTCTTCTGCTACATACCCATTAGCATATCTGGGCTCTGCAGTGGAACCTGAAGTTACAATGACCACAACATCAGGAGAATCTCTGACATGGTACGGATCTTGGAGGGTACTGTAAAAGATCTGCAGAGGTGGTTAACGAATATCAGCGATAGACTTCTTCCTTCCCTGTCCAAATCTGACAGTAGTGACATGTCACTGCTGGATGGGGTGACCATTGGGGAGAGGTAGAGATCAGGCGCCTATGGTCTTCGGCAGAATCCATACTCCACATCAGCCTATTGGAGCTCTGAGTGATCCAGCTGGCATTGAAAACCTTTCTGTCCTCCTTCAAGGGAAGGCTAGGGCAGGTGTTCATGCACAATACTACCCCATGTGGTACTGCAACAAGTTAGGCGGGGTGGGGTCGTAGATCCTTTGTTAAGTGGTCCTGTCCCTCTGGACATGGATATGTCAGAGCATATCCCTGGCGGCTCACAGCTGGCAGGCTTTTTGAATGTCAGAGCACACAAATTCAGCTGTAGATGCCTAGCGGATCAAGAATGGCATCTCCATCCAGAGGTGTTGCAATGTCTCGTTTATCAATGGGTAGAGTCAAATTTAAATCTGTTTGCCACCACCGAGAATACACAATGTCAGCAGTTTTGCATGCTGGATTTTCCAAGGCTGCTCTCGCTTGGAGACACATTTTGTATTGGTTGGAGCTCAAGTCTCCTGTACACATTTACGCCCATACGACTCCTTTGCAGCGTTCTCAAGATCAGGAACGAGTTGGTCCAAGTCATCCTTGTGGCTCTGGACTGGGCTCGGAGGATTGGTATCCCAGACTTTTGAGCATGGCCATTGGTCCTCCGATCATGCTGCCTCTTTGGGAGAATCTTCTGTCACATCAGTAGAGGAAGGCTCTCCACCCGAACCGGTCAATGCTCTGCCTTTATGCATGGAAATTGAGCAGTCTCAGTTGCCAGCTTTCAACCTTTCACCCAGAGTCTGCAATGCTATCTTGGCAGCCCGGCATCCCTCTACCAAGTCGATATATTCCAACCGTTGGATATTGAGCCCTTATCTGCTTTCCTTTCCCAGGCTCCTTTGCTTATACTTACCCTAGCCCAGCAGGGCTCTGCATTGGGCACCTTGAAAGGTTGTTAATCCGCCATCTCCGCCTGTCTGCGGCTGCCTGAGCAGCCCTCTATCTTCAAGTTCCCTATTGCAAATAGGCTCTATAAAAGTCTACAATTTGTTTCCCCCCAGCTCCCGTTATTATGCCACATTGGGACCTTATATTTGCTTACTTAATGTACATTCCCTTTGAGCCGCTTTGACTCGTCCTCTTATGCTCTTCCTATCAAGATTACTTTTCTGGTGGAAATTACGTGTCTCTGGAGAGTCAGTGAGCTACAGCTTCTGTCCTCTCAGACTACCTACAGCTCATTTTTCCCGATAAGCTTGTCCCTGAGACAAGAGCATCCTTCTTGCTGAAGGCAGTCACCCCATTCCACATAGGCCGGTCCATCACTTTGCCTACCTTATATGCTCCGCCTCATTCCACTAAGAAAGAGCAGAGACTTCACCGACTGGACCTAAAAAGCTCTTTGTCGTTACACGTTGACCGTACAAAACCGTTCCAGGTGGACGATCAGTTCTTCGTGGGATATGTTGGGGCCAAGAAAGGAAAGGCAGTGCAGAAACGGACCATCTCCCAATGAATCATGCTCTGCATTAAAATCTGCCATGTATCGGCCAAGAAGTAACCCCCGGAGGGTTTGCATGCTCATTTTACCATAGCAAAGTCTGCAACCACTGCGTTAGCGCACGGAGTTCCGGTCCTGGACATCTGACAGGCAGCAAAGTTGACCTCACTGCACACGTTCACCAAACACCACTGTCTGGTCAGGTCTGTCTGGCCAGGCACTTTGATTGTTCAGTCCTGTGGGACATTCTGCTTGTGGTTTCTCTTAATCAGGCTGATTTGTCTCATCCGAGTCTGAGCAACTGTCTCGAAGAGTTATCAAAGTGGATGGGCTTGTCCCAGTTAAAACTAAACAATCAAAAAACTGAATTGATGTTACTGGGCAGGAAGGCTTCATTCAATTCCCCTGCGCTATGGCCCCCGTCTATGGGTGCTAGCCCGATCCCTAAAAACGTGATCAAAAGCCTTGGCTTCTGGCTTGATGATGATCTTACATTCAAAGTACAAGCCAGAAAAACCGCGGCCACCTGCTTTGGCTTGCTTAAATCCATTCTTAAAATCCTCCCTCAACTTCCCGATAGAGCCAAAAAAATCTTGGTTCAAGCCATGATCCTATCGAGGCTGGATTATGGTAACACGCTCTACCTGGGAGCCCCAACATCTGTAATCCAAAAACTGCAGGTGGTTCAGAACTCTGCAGCTCGACTGCTGACAAGTACTAACCACCGCTCTTCAGCTAAGCCAGCGATGAGATCACTCCACCGGTTACCCATAAAAGAACGGGTACACTTCAAAGCCCTCTGCATTGCCCATAAAAATCTTCAGGGCAAGGGCCCCCCATCTTGGCCAACTTGATCAAAACTTATAAAGCCTCTAGAAACCTTCGTTCTAATGACCAGAACCAGAACCAGGCACAGGTCAGTAGAATCAATAAGGCCCGCTCGGGTGGTCACCTCTTCTCTTATAACACCTCAAGGTTGTGGAACTCTCTGCCCCCCTCTCTTCGACAGGAGCCCAATCATCTTTCTTTCCGCAAGAAAATAAAAACTTGGCTTTTCCCTACAAATTAACGTCCACTTCTGACTTTACCTGCTGTAGCTGCAAGCGCTGGGATGCCTCCGGGTAGCCATGCGCGATAAAAGAGTTATTTTCATTTCATTTAATTTCAAATCATGTTCTTGGAGCCACTTCCGGTAAGTTATTGCTTGGGTATCAATTCTAAGGTAAGGAATCTGTGGTTAGAAGTCTCTATCAGATGAACAAGTTACTAAGCTTCGGTACCACCTTATCTGGTAGAGACTCTATGTAGCCGCTTATTCCTTACTTATACACCCATCCTCCCCATTCTGCAGATTTCTAGGGTCACGGCTGTTCCCCTTTCAGGGCCCTAGTTTTCCACACCCGTGGTCATTGCTCTTTGTGGATCCACGCTCCTGGCAGGGAAAGTTGCAAAAAGAAACTGATGTCTGCATGCTGGGGTGGCAACTATACAGGCACCGCACACGTCACTTCTGGGACCAACGATGCGGACAACGCAACGTGGAGCCGAACGACACCACCTACCGGCACACAGGGGTACTACTCACAAAAAGTTTCCGGATCCAGTTTTACACCTGGGGATAATTCTAAGGTAAGGAATCTGAGGCTAGATAGAGCCTCTACCAGATAAGGCATTACCAAAGTTAAGAACTTATTCTTTTAGATCAGTTTTTGTTCTTCTATTTCCGAATTTAAGTGATCCGTTCGAAGAGTGCTAAAGATTAAGTTTGATAGTTGAAGAATTGCATTGTCACTAACTTCAAGAAATTGTATATTCATTAATTTGAATAAAGAGGACAGACTCAGAAATTGTAAAATCTAATATTCATTTTTTTTTTTTTTAAATATATTTTTATTGCAGGAATCAGTAAATCGTTACATAATCGACCAGCATTATAGTACAAGCAAAATCAATGAGATACAACCCTCCGTCCCCCCGCCGTAAGTTCCTTACACAGCCTTCCGGCCCACAACCCTGGGGTCGGGCGGCGAAATTCAATGGGGGCTCAGAAGGATGTCAAAGCTGGTCCGGATGATCCACTGTCCGTCATCTGCTTTTCCAAACAAGCCTATAAACCCAGAAAGAAAACCCCACCCTCAAACGCTACAAACCAAAGAAAACCCTACCCAACCCCGCCATCAGCGCCCGGTAACAACCGCGACAGGATCTGCTAAGGGACCCCTGGGGAAAGCGACAGGTCTGAAAGTGCAATCGTTTATCGGGACATGGGGCGAGCCGCTTCCTCACCTTCAGAGTCGCTGGGGGCGCAATAATCCCTAAGGGCCTGTACTAATGTCTCCCACTCCAGCGCTGCCTCCTGCGCCTTCTCATTACGCTGCCTCCAAGCTAGCTGGTATCTTAGCGTGCTCTCCCCCGCCGCCCACTTCAAGAGTTCGCTGTGCCATCGGCTTCCTGTCGGACCAACTCGTGCCTTCCAGTTCCTGGTCACCTCTCGTTTAGCAAGGAGTAGCCCTAAGTCGATGAATTTGCTGGATATTTTATTCTTGGGGGTATGAGGGAACCAGTGCAGGAGTCCCACCGCCGCGTCAAACGATAAAGACCTCCCCGTTACCTCCTCCAGGGTCTTCCCCACTTCTACCCAGTAGGATGACAATCCCGGGCAGGCCCACAACATGTGGAGAAGGTCCGCCTCCTGGGCCGGGCACCTGGGGCAGTCCGCCGAATTCGTAGCAAAATACCGCCTGATTTTCACCGGGGTCAGATATGCTCTATGGAGCACGTAATAGTGGACCAATTGAAAGCGGGCGTGGCGTGTGCCCTTCCAGGCTCGCCGCACCAGCTGGGACCAGGTCGTCTCCGGGATCTCCTTGCCAATGTCCTCCTCCCAGCGGTTTCTCAAAGTAGTGAGGGGAACCAGCCCCTCGTTGATCAGTCTGCCGTAAAGGCAAGTGACCGCCTTCACCGTGCCCGCAGACATCATCACGTATTGGCACACCGGAGACAAAGTGGGTTCCTCCTGCCCGCTTTTCCAGTGCGCCTGGACCGCTCGGACAAGGGCCGAGTGCAGCAGAAAGTCGCCGCGGGGGATCTCGAAGCGATCAATGAGCTCCTGAAAGGGCAAGAGCGCCCCGTCCTCATACAGGTCCCCTATTAGCTGTAAGCCGGTGTCCTCCCAGTTCGCCAATCGTGACCAATCGCCGCCATGGGGCAGGGCCGTCAGCATCCCCAAAGGAATTTCGGGCGCATACGGTGTTCTCAGATGGCCCCGGGCATGAGCTCGGTTCCAACACAGGCGAACGGTCCGCTCCTCCAGCGACAAATCCCGTAGGGCCAAACGTTGTCGCAGCGCTATGAAGGAGAGAACATGTCTGGCCATACCCGTCCCCCTTCCGACTTCTGGGCCCCGGAATTCCCGGGCGATCTCCTGGGTGAAGGTCTGGAGCTGCGCCGCCAAATAATACTTTTCAAAGTCCGGCACCGCAAGCCCACCCTCATCCTTCAGCCTCATCAGGGTCTTCAGGGCCACCCGTCGGCGGCCCGCGCCCCAGAGGAATCCGATTATCATTGATCGTAGTAGTCGAAACGTGGCCGGTGGGACCCAAATCGGTAGTGTCCGGAAATAATATAACAGCCGGGGGAGCGCCACCATTTTAAGCAGAGCGATCCGCCCCGCCACCGAGAGCGGTAGCGTGGCCCAGAAGTCCATACAGCCTCGAAGTGCTCGAGTGCTGCGGGCAATGTTCCCATCTAGGAGGTCGGAAGGTTCGTGATAGACATACACCCCCAGGTACTTAAAGCAGTCGGGTTCCCATCTAATCTCCCTACTTAGAGTAGGGGCGGGGGTGCCCTTGCGAACCGGGAAAAGACAGGTCTTAGTCCAATTCACCCGGAGGCCCGAGACCTCCCCAAACTCCGTGAGCGCCGTCGCAGCTCCATGTAGGGCGGCGAGCGGGTCCTCTAGGAAGAGCAGTAGGTCGTCTGCATACAGTGAAATGTAGTGCGGGCCCGAAGGAGTCCATAGGCCCGTATAGTGGGTTCCCGACCGGATATGTAGCGCGAGTGGCTCCACCGCCAGCGCAAAGAGGAGTGGGGATAACGAACATCCCTGCCTCGTGCCCCGTTCCACCGGATATTGTGAGGAAATCAGTGGTCCCGCCCGAACCCTGGCTGATGCAGAGGCATAGAGAACCGTGGTCCATCTAATAAAGCCCTCACCGAGGCCGAACCTCCGTAGCACAGTGCAAAGGTAGTCCCATTCCAGGCTATCAAAAGCCTTCTCTAGGTCTACAGATAAGACAACCGGGCACGGGGCATCCACAAGCGGCTCCCCTAGCAAGCGGAACAACCTGCGAATGTTCATGGTCGTGTTACGCCTAGGGATAAAGCCAGCTTGGTCCTCATGCACCAGGGAGCTCATGTGTCCCAGCAACCTCGAGGCCAAGATACTGCTCAGTATTTTATAGTCAACCGTCAGCATTGATAAGGGACGGTAAGACCCCGGGTCGGACGATTCCCTTCCGGGCTTGAGGAGTGGAACCACCAACGCCTCGCACATCGAGCTCGGGAGTCGCCCGAGCCTCTTCGCCTCTTTGTAAACCACCAATAACCTAGGGGCTAGGAGGTCGGCATAAGCTGCGTAAAACTCCACAGGAAGGCCGTCCAGGCCCGGGGTCTTATTCCTCGCCATCCTTTTAATGGCGCTACGAATCTCTCCCAGTTCTATGTCGGACCCCAGGGCTTTCGCCACATCCTGCTCCACTGTTCGGAGCTCCAGTGGTCGTAAATAATTATCAAGCAGGCCAGGGTCACGGGCTGAGCGACTGCGGTACAAATGTTCGTAATATTGCCGGTAGCAGCTCAGAATCTCAGGCTGAGTGTACACCTCGGTTCCGTCTGCCTTGCGCATTGATGTTGTCAATGAGGACTGACGCGTAGGGTTGGCCAGCCATGCCAGCAGCGCGCTCGATCTATCCCCCTCTGCGATGGACCGAACCGTATAGGCCTTGTAGTCAAAACAGCGAAGCCGTTCGACCTCCGCCGCCACCGCCTCCTTCGCCTCCGCCGTGCGCACCTGTAATTCAGGGCGCCCGGGGAGGCGAAGTTCCAGCTCGCGGAGTTTCCGGTCCGCTGCCTCTAGGTCGGCGAGGATAACTCGCCTCATGCCTACCTTTTTAGAAATACAGTAACCCCTCACCACCACCTTAAAGGCGTCCCACTCCAACGCTCTCGTGCTCGCGGTGCCGCCGTTGGACGCAAAGTATTCTGAGACCTTGTCACCGAGGTCCGCCCTGAAAACACTGTCCTCAAGGATCTCGGGCCGTAATTTCCAGGTGGGCACCGCAGGCGCCCCGGGGAACCAACGAAGGTCCAGCAGGAGGGGGTTATGGTCTGATATGGTTCTGGTCAAATATTCAGACCGGACCGCTGCCGAAACCAGTTCGGGCGAGCCAAGAAATCCGTCTGGTCTAACGTGCAACTCATGGAGGCTCGAAAAGTAGGAATAGTCCCTAGATGTGGGGTGTTGCGCCCTCCAGATATCCGTCAGACCCCAGTGGGTCTGCCAGTCCCTACGACCCTTAGCCATGCGACGAACCGGAGAATCGGGAAGGGGCGGATGCGAGCGATCAGTGTCTACATCCACTACTGAGTTGAAATCTCCACCGAGCAGAAGGGGCCCGGAGAGGAAGTGGGCCAACGAGCCCGATAACCTGGAAAGGAAGGCAGTCTGGTCTATATTAGGAGCGTACACACAGCAAACGTTTAAGTCCCTCCCTCCCAAAGTGCCCGAAATAGCCACATAACGCCCCTCTGGATCTATCACCGTTTTCGTGACCTGGAAGGGAACCCCAGCTCTAACCCAAATCAGCGCCCCTCTGGCATACGCGGAGTACGAAGTGCAAAAGACCTGCCCCCTCCATCTACGCTGTAGCGCCGCCCCTTCCGCCTTGTTCAGATGAGTCTCCTGCAGCAGCGCCATTTGTACCCCCCTACGCACTAAATAAGCGTGGACTTTGTGGCGCCTGGACATAGTATGAAGCCCCCGCACGTTCCAAGTAACACATTTCAGATTAGCAACATCAGCCATTGTCCCATATCGTTCTCGCAAAGTCTCCCCGTCCGGGTCCCAACAAAGAAAGGATATCAATCATCCCAGCACTGATGGCGGCCATTTTCCCCAACCAAAACTGAACAACCCAAGAATGAACCAAACCCCCATCCACCCTCCCCAGAATAGGACCCAAATAGCACCATCTAGTTCCCATCCAAACCATACCCTCCAACAACCCACTAACCCCTGCTAATCCTGCGGTCGCCACCGTAGGCAGGCCTTAAGGGCCAGGTGCGGGCCGGGCGGAGGCAGTGGGCCCTCGACGCTCAGGCCACCAGGACTAAAGCAAGCCCAAAACAGTGTCAGAAACCCTCGGGGCAAAAACAGGGCACCCCACCCTCCCTGCTCCGGGAGTCAGCATCAATCGTCGGCACCCGCCACCCCCCTGCCGGGCCCCCTCCCAAAATGAAGTAGCTCACCCCATTACCCCTGTCCATCCAGAAGGTCTTCCACCGATTTCGGTGTGATCACCGGTGTATGGACGCTATCAGTCACCGACTCCTCGGAGTCCGTTGGTGCCCCCTCGTCACCAGGGTCTGCTTCCTCCTCAATGGCATCGTCCCGTGAGCCAGATAGCGCAGATAACACCTCCAGCACTCCCCTCCGCTCCGTCGATGTCTCCGCAGTTGAGGGCCCCCCCGAGCGGCCACGGCGACTCCGAATCCTCCTGGATCGCCGTCTCTGCTCCGGTTCCGCCGCCTGCTGGGATGAGGAGCCAAAGCCATCTTTCCCTGCTCTATAGAGTTCGAGCCAGGCGCAGACATCCTCCGGGGTATCAAAAAATTGAGTTTTGTCATCGACAATTATGCGGAGTCTTGCAGGATAAAGGAGCGAGTACTGGATGCCCTCGCTCCTGAGCTCGCGCTTGACCGCCAGGAAGGAAAACCGTTTGCGTTGAGTTTCGTAAGTGTAATCCGGGAAGATGTTCACCTGGCTGTTCGCCACTTTGAATGGACCATTATGTCTGGCGGCATTGAGGATGAAGTCTCTGTCCCTAAAGTGCAATAACCGCGCCACCACTGGTCTCGGGGCACGTCCTTGCTGCGGTGGCCTCGCCGGGACTCTATGGGCACGCTCCAGGGTGTAGAAGGAGGATAGACCCTCCGGGGCCACCGTGTCACGGAGCCAGGCCTCCAAGTATGCCACCATGCCGCCATCCTCAATCTTTTCCGGCAGGCCCACCACACGAATGTTGTTCCTCCTGTTGCGGCCTTCCGCATCCTCCGCTCTCTGCTCTAGGGCCGTAATCCGGGATAAAGCATCTTTCATAGTCGCAGCCAAGGTTCGCTGCGACGGCTCCAAGGTTTTCACCGAGCCCTCCACTTCCTTGACCCGGTCCGAAAGTTTGCCGTGGTCCGCTCGAAGGAGACCCAGGCTCGTCGCTACCTGGGCAATGTCCTGCTGGAGGGCCGAGCGCGTGGTCGCTATCGCCTCCAAGACGCGGTCAAATTGCTGTTGCATCGATGCACCACCAGAACTCTCCGGGTCCCCACGTTCCTCTTTGTCCTGGGTCTCCGAGTCTGAGGCGGCTGGGGTAGTCCCCTTGGCTCCTCTAGGTTTCCCCATGTCGCCGGGAGCACTCCGTGCGGGTCCAGGAGCAGACGTCTCCGAGTGCACTCTCCCGGTTGCTGGGCCCCAAGTCGAGTGCCGGAGAACTCCGTCTCCAAGGCCTGTTGGATCTTCTCCGCTTCGGCTCGCGCCACCACCACGTCGTCTGAGGGCACCGAGGAGGAGGCGGGGACAATCGCCGCCAGGTCGGGCAGGCCCGCACGGCCGATAAAGTCCCGGGGTGAGGGTCACCAACTCCACCGGACGATTTGCGGCGCCAGAGAGTTGCGCCTCCCATGGAAGTGGGTCGGCCAGGAGAAGGTAGCTAAGGGCGGTGACGTGAGTGGGGCTACCACCGGGAGCTCCAGACGTCCGCGTGCGGGATCCACTATTGCATGGGCATCCGCCCAGTCACCCATCCGAGTGCGATCCTCGTTACAAAAGTCCGATCTGACCGATATCCAGGTCACAGATCACTGGGAGAAGGCAGAGCCGGGGGTGTGCCGCCGCCGGCGATGCTCCTCCAGCCTAATGGATCCGGCCAGGGGGACAATGAAGTCCGGGCGCCATGTTGGGTCGCACTCCGCAACTCCGCAAACTTCGATGTTTCGCCGGGTCACCACTCGTTCAGACCTCGCCAAGGGCCCCGGCAGGTCTCCGTCGGGCCGATCAGCAGAATGCGGGGGCTGGGGTGCCCCGCAGCCTCCGATTTACAGGATAATCACGGGCTCAGTCCCGGAGCCGAGCTCTCAGGCGACCATAGCCATCGGCGCCCAAGCCACGCCCCCCCCAAAAATCTAATATTCATGTGTCTGTAATGCCTCTTCTAGTTGGTTTAACTGGTATATATGTACCGACTCTTCCATTAACTAAGACTCGGTCTGTCATTTTTAGAGATTCAAGCAATATTTTGCCTCTCCTATCTGCTTTGTAGTTTAATGGAAAGATTCCTTCAGGAATATTCCATACTTCTTTGTGCTCTTTATCTCTATTTGAGCTCAGTATGGATTTGACATCTCTGCGTTAAAATCACCAACTATTATTGTCATTTTGTTTTTAATTTTCAACTACATCTTCAATAAAATCAAATATTTAATTTAATATTGAATTATTTTGCTGACCTGGAGGGACAAGGTTTTTTCGAGGTAGTGTTTCCAGCTTCAACATATTTCGTTTAGTACACTGTACATTCTTGCAGGGAGATTATACAACCTCGTAATCCAAAATATAGTCTATAGATAACAATTTTGCTACACCACCTTTTGTGCTTCTTTTAGTGGACTCTGTGCTGAGCTGTATATTAAATAGTAGGCTTCAGATGATTGCTTTATCGATAAAGTCTCTTGCAAAAATATGATTGGTGCATTCACATTTACTAAGTGTTTGACTTCTCCTTCCCATAGGCCGGTGAGATTCCAGGAAAGTAAATGAAAGGTTTTCATAAAAAGTTAGCTTGGAAATCTTGTCGTCTTCTAGCTTTCCTAAAAGCCAAGACCTTTCATTTTCTAAAGTTTTGGAAAACGCTTTATCACCAGTACTTCAAATCAATCCTGTCTTTGTTCAGCCCATAAAACCACAAAAGAATACATAGCATGTAAATCAATAATATACACACATTCAAACTTAACAGTAGTTTGATACAAATTACCTATATTAGTTCATAAAGTGACTTGAGTGAATTAAGGAAGTATTAACAACCATCAGATGATCCACTGGTAAAAATTAGTTCATGAGATAAATGAAGCATACAGAAATTAGAATATTATGACTACAAATGGATAATGCAACGAGTACTTATTTTCCTGCCATCTGAGTCGAGTTGAACAAATAGATCCTCTGCGAAGTTTTCTGGGGACGTGATCTACTGTCAGGATTTTTTCACTAAGGTGATCAGGAAAGGGGTTGTTTTGTGCCTCATATAGGAAGAGTGTGTGCAAGAGGGGGCATAGCATCATTACTCTTTGAGGGAATTAAAGAATTACTGGATACAGACGGGGCCTGAGTTGGAGGCTGTGGAAAAGTGGACAGTGGTCCCTAGGAACATCTTATCTGCAAACCACTGTGGATGTGGGAACTTTCTGGTACAAAAGTCACTTCCTTTTTAGGTTTTGCCTGCACAGCGCTTGCACTTGTGAAATTATTGTATTTAATATAAATCTTAAAAGGGGCTTACATCCTGCCCCCTTGTTTTTCTTGCTTTTCATTGGTTCCTGTGCTTGCCACTTACTTTTCCTCTGGTTCTTTTGGCTGCATCATACTGTTTCCTGATGTTCCCCAAGTTTGCCTCGTGTACTTCTCTTATCAGTTTCCTGGTGACTAATTACTGTTTCCATTCACTTTTGTGGAACAATTTTGTTTAAGGTTTTCATGCACAGCGCTTGTTTTTATTATTTATTTTAAACATGCATTGAGATTGCATGTGTCTGCAGTCTCTCGCTTGTACAAGCCCCTCTCAGGAAGTTCCTCCTGGTGCTGCTTGGAAACGGGTCCCAGCTGTCTTCAGTTTTTTTGCTCATGTGCGAACAGAACTCCATGGGCTGATTAGCCATGCAAAGACTGCCTCTTTCACAATCTTCATACCTTTAAGGCACACTCCTTTAATTTAATTTGACTATAGCCAGAAACAACCATCTGTTATGCTCCGACCGGAGCTGCTGCAACAGGGGAGATCTGCTGTTTCAGTATTGCTGTGCATGTGTTAGCGCCTCCCTGTTACTCGGTGGTACTGTCTACCTGCTTGTTCTTCCTCCTGTGATGGGCGCCATACAAATCATGACCCAGGCGGTCAGACAGGCCTCCTATTCAAGCTGGGCAGGTCACGGAGGCTCAGCAGATCCTTGTTAGCAGAGGCCTAGAACGAGCCCCTGTTTTTGTTGCCTTTGCACCATGAGAAATATTTGGTTGCAGATGAGCTCAGCAACCTGAGGCTTGGCTAAGTACTCGTTTTTTTTCCAGAAAAAAACACTGCTTGCCATCAGTCATGATGGCGGCGCGTCTTGTTGCGCACCGGCTGCCCAACTATTTTTTTTCTTTAACTATGTATTATGGCTGTCGCCATCTTGTTTTCGTTCCTGCATCTCATTCCACTTCCTGGCGTGCCCATCCCTCCCACCATCTCACCCCCGTATTCCCTCTCTCTGTTCCTCGCGTGTTTAAACTTCTTCTTAGAAACACTTTTAGAAATGTTCCGCTCGATAAAACCATCCCGCTCACAGAGCGGCACGTTATCTGAATAGTATTAATCGGAAACATGAGCATTGTGCGGACTGTAATGTTATTGGCAACTGTCCTGCAGCTCAGACCTGGTCTGTGACCTCTGGCACTTACTGCTGCGGCTGCTTCAGAGGCAACACCATGTCACTGGCTGTACTCCCATTCGCCAGTAGTAGTAGCACAGTCTTTAATTGAATTTGGACGGAGGTGCCTGGCCCTTCCCTGTTGCCGTTTTTCCACTGGCGCCTCCCCGTCCATGCAGTGTCACTGGCAGTGACCACCTGGCTGCCATGTATTAGCACAATTATGCCAACTACCAAGACAGTGATCGAGTGCAGCACTCGCAGACATGATAGGACTTTTTTTTCATTCTTGCGTCTTATTCCACTACCTGGCTTGACCGTCTCTCCCATGACCTCCCCCCTTGTGCATTCTCCTTCCCGGCTCTTTGTGTTTTTAAACTTCTGCTTAGAAACACTTTTAGACGTGTTCCGCCTATTAAAACTTTCCCACTCACAAAGAGCTATTTCCATTCACACTGCCCCACCCTTGTAGTGTCACTGACAATGACCTGGCTGCCGTGGGCATCCTTGCAGATCACTGGTTTATCTTCAGTGCCAGACACCAGACTGACGCCTCTCAGGGCAGTCCAGATAGACACTGGACAGACTGCTACTATCATGATGCCAGTCTGCACTCAGCACAGGTTGTGGCAGCAGGATGATTCGCTTTTTCGGCGAAAAACGTGCACATGGTGCATTGCTTTCAATAGCAACACGTGCACGTTTGGCGATTCCCTTGCAGGAGCGAGCTTTGGATGGTGCCCTGCTTGCTCCCGCAAGGGAAACGCTCTGTGCGCTCTATGCTGCACTCCCCCCACCCCCTCCACCCTCAGCATGTACAGGCGAGCAGGACTTTTTTATGTCGTTAAACACTACAGAGCTCAGTGCAGGAGCGTGCTGCTCACGAGCCTGTCGCCTCTAGGCACTGCGGTTCGATCCTGGCCTGTTACTCCACTGAGTCTTTTGCAATTATGTGTGTAGCGCTGCGTTTTGCGCCTTTCATTTACAGGTGCACAGATTCAATCTTGACCACACTCAGTTCTATTTAAACGTCTTAAATCAGTTTAGTAGACGTGTGAATTGACCCTTTCCTTTCTAGGTCGTAGTTTCAATTCTGACATCAGTCGGGCATTGGTCCAAGTAAATCTGTGACTGGCCTGTCTTCTGAACTGTTCACCTCTAGCTGCACAGGTTCGAGTCCGTCCTCAGCCGGTGATTGTTCTATTTATATCTTTAAAGTGCTCCTGGTGGCGTGTGTTATGGCCCTTTCCCCTCTAAGCAGGCAGAGTTGAGTGGTTGGAGAGGGGTTTTTAGGTTTCGCTTACGCAGCGCGCATGGGCTTCATAGGGGACCTCTTGTTGTCATTGTACCCAACTATATAAGCAACACGTCACACACACCTAAGGTAATGCCAGGACTTTTGAATTTGTCAATGGTTGATAGCTCCCTGAGGTAAATAGCAACACTTTGGCTCCATTGTACGAATATTAGAAAACCTTCAGTTCTGAACTGATGAGACTGTGCAAGATATCTAATGAGTCATTTTGAACCGTTTCTTGCAGTGTAGCTCTGGGCGAAAAAGGATTGCCAGGTAGGTGGCAGAGGTAAACATACCTCGCTTCCCCCCACTGGTGCACCTGAAATGACGCATGGCACGCCTGACCCCAAAGGGTCCAACACTAGTCCGGCTGGATCTGTGCCTTCATGTGGCACTAAGGTGTCCGTCCTCCATGGGGGCCCTTTCTGCGGGCCGCGGGCAGCCTCAGTCTGCGAGTTTGTGGGGTCGTGAGTCTAAGACAACTTCCTGACAGTCCCTCAGGGGCGTGAGAAAGGTTAGGGGCATTTGAGGGGTGCAGGGCAGCCAGGGCAGTATTATAAAGAGCAAACAGGATGCGTGAAGCCTTTCAGACCAGTTCAAGCTCTGAGATCTCTAGGAAGAAGTTGGTACAGCAGATTTGTGAGCTGGGCACATGCCACAGAAACTGTGCCACCTGCAGCTTTGATGCTAATCGCATTGTCCAGGAGGCAGAATGTCTTCTGTAGTGATCTCTGCATACATTAAAGGTCACAGGCTCCAATACCTGGTAGATAGTATGGTGGGATAATGCGCCTGTTGCTCCCGCGGGTGTGTGTATAATCTTGACTTCAAGGTTAGCTGTATGGTATGTTATATATTGATGTCACGTTTTTTTGAAAAAAGCAAGATTAGCACCGGGTTTTGTTCATACTTTTACACATTCTATAGACGCCTATTTATATCTAATGTAATTTAAATGACGCTTTTACTTCTGATTAAGTTTTATTTTATTAAAAACTTTTTTTTTCTTATATATTATTTTTTTTCTGTGCAGATCATCAAATCTTATTTACATTACAACATCCATAATTCATTAGATACAATACTTTTGTTCATAATTATATGCTGAAAAATTTCCTACAATGCGTTTCGGCAAAGCCTTCCTCAGGAATTCTGTATATATTCTGTATCAATGATATCTGTTGTAAGGTAACGTAGAAACCGACTCCAGAGTAGGCTGGAGTGCCTACGTGATACGACGCAATAGATGACTATTCCTCTTTCACCAGGGTATGCAATGATATTGACACTATATAGAGATTTATGATATATAAATATGAATATGTCCACACTAAGTACGTAATGCCGTGCAGCAACTGGGCTCTTAGTTTTCCTGTCGGCCCTGGTCCCTTTGTTAGAGTTGATAGATGGTGGCAATTCGTCCCGGGCATGTAGCAAAAGCTGTCTCCAGTTGCAGCAAGGCACATGGCACAGAACATTTTAATGTGGAGAGGAGCATCTCTGACTGAAGGTGCTGTGTGTGTTTGCATCAGAAAGGAAATGGGATTACAAAAACAAGCATTGTCAAAGTCGGTTGTAAGCTGAGTGAACGAATTAATTAGTGGAAACGTGCAGGATATGTGACTGTATGAATGGGTGAATGGCTGAATAGATAAATGGATAAATGGGCAAGGTGCTGGGGTGGTCTGTGAGAAGGGACAGCGCAGCTGCTGAAGGTTTGAAACCAAAAAGTGGAAGAGGTCCAGACAAGAGGGGTGCTGGAAAGGCGAAAACACACAGCACATGCTTAATTTATGCCTGTGTTTGCAAGTGCTTGGCACCAGCACTTAATTTATATACATCACCACATGTTTATGACTGCCTACCACATGGTGGCGTTGTTCGTCTATTTTTGAGGAACGATCATTGCAAAGTCTGATGGTTAGTATGTGGCAGTGCTGGCAGTGAGATGGGCTGTGGCCTTTTGAGAAATACCTCAGGCCTTGGCACTTATATTTTTACAAATTAAGCGCTGTACTGACGGCAGTAACTTTGGATTACTTTACTAGGACCAGTGCTTTAAATGGACTGGTACTCATCTGTACTGAGTACCGGCACTTCTTAGATTTATTACTCTGAGTCCCGGCACTTCTCTACTGCCCTGGAGAGTACTGGTACTCATGAAAAGGTAGGCTCATTGCCTGTGCTGGTGAGCAGGAGTGGGACGTTTCTCTGGCAGCCAAGGGGCCACTTTTGCATCCCCCAAACTGAGCCCCAGCTGAGCTATTCAGCAGGGCTTATTTGAATAATGTCGGGTGCTCACCATCACGCTGTGCTTGACAGAGCAGGGTCCATTCAGGCTCTGTACTGTCAATCACATTCACACTATCCTGCGCTTTGTGCAAACACAGGAATCATGGCAGTGGCAATCAGGCTACGGCCAGACCGGCCCTGGTGGCAATTAAAACAAGCATTGGAATAGCCAATAGGTCTCGCTTTTGGGACCTTATAAGTGTTTAGCCATGCAACAGTTGATGTTGTTGCACCATGGATATTGTGCTGTATAACTAAACACTTATAAGGTCCCAAAGGGGATACCTATTGGCTATGTCAATTGTTGTTTTAATTTTCCTGCCAGTCCAGGCCCCTGTGTACTGCTAATGTAAATTATACAATAGTGTCTGCCCTGACCTCGCTCGTTTTGCTGCCCTGTTCTGTGTAGGAGATGGGGCCGGGGGTAAGTGTGACCAGTCATGGTGAGAGCAGAGCCACAAGGCACAGCTCTCAAGACAGCGAAGCCGACCTCTCCAAGAGGTCCTTCTACCATAAAACACTTTAGTCACTTCAGCAGCAGCTGTCTGCAGTCAATGTGACTCACAGACACTTCAGTGGCGGACCGAGTTAGCAGACTTTATTTTCCCAGCTGCAGCATAGAGTTGTGACTGAGAGACTTGGTAAGTAAGTTTAAAACATAACAGTGATTAAAATCTTCCTGCCTGAAAAAGGTCAGAGTTGTGTCTACTGGCACGCAGTTTTGACTCACCATGTACGAGCGCAGAGGGTTAATGTCCTACTGTAAAGAACACGTACGAGATAGGATAAGCAGTGAGTTACCGCTTTTGTCTTAGAGATTCTTTTGTTTTTTGGGGGGTGGAGGGTACGGCGTTGTGTATTTAGAACTAACATGGGTTTAAAACCTACTGCTGACTAATTCCTCGTGTGTCCAGGAGTTTTCAGGCAACAATGAAAATGTCAAGTAACTGGTGAAAAATGATCCTGCTGGAGTATGCTGCATGGCTAAACACTTATAAGGTCCTATAGGCGAGACCTATTGGCTATGCCTATGCTTGTTTTTAGGTCTCGCCTACGCAGCGCGCATGCGCTGCTTAGGGAAAATACCTTTAGAAATTGGTTCGGTTTTGCAGGCAAAAACGTGCATGTGTTGCATTGCTTTGAATGGCAACACATGCAAGTTTGTCGATTCCCTTGCAGGAACGAGCGGCGCCATGTGTTAGCAATTATCGCGCTTGCTCCCGCAAGGGAAACACTGACTGCTCTCGGCCGCACTCCCCCCCACCCCCTACTTGCGCGAGGCGCGCACGCTTGTTTTCCAGTTACCTCTCTCTCGTTACCTCCACCCCGCGTGTGGGGCTGTACCTGCTCATCTCTCCCAGTCTCAGATCCTCGTAGTCTTCCCTGGTTGCTCCACCGCCGCAGTCTCTCGCAGCTCCTGTGGGCCAGTCCCTCCCGCTTTTCATTTATACCAGTGGCTCCCTCCTCCTTCTGCCGGGAGCAGTTTAGTTTCTGCCGCTTTTAAAAGTTGCCAGGCAGCTCCAGGAAGTTACATCAGAGAGCGAGAGCCGGGCCCAGCCAGACGTGAAGGCCGGCATCCCGGAGCCGAAGGCCGGCCCCAAGAGGCCTTGCCCGGCCTCCTGCGACCCACGCCCGTCCTTCTGCGACCCATGCCCGGCCTCCTCCGACTCACCCACGGCCCGCCTGTCTATCCTTGAAGCCCAGCCTCCGAGCCACCACCACCCTCCTCCTTTCCACAGACAGCACGAAGCACCACAGCTCGGCCGACTGTCTCCGAGGCCCGCAATCCAAGCCACCCACAGCACGGCCGCATGTCGTAGAGACCCGGCCTCCGAGCCAAAGCCAGGTCCAGCCCCGAGGACCCGTCCCTGCTGCCTCCCCCCTCTGGAGCCCTGCCTCCCGTTCGCATCCACGCGGCTCCTGCGGCAGAAGATGGCTCCATGGCTACCTGAGCATGCGCACCGAGATGAGGCGCAGCCAGTAACTTGCCAACTCTACCAATTTAATAGGTGCTTTCAGGCACCCGCACCCAGAAGAACTGACCACCTGTATTTTTTATTTGGAAGGGAGAGGGTCATCACTTCTCTGTCCTTTTCAAGGAGAGAGTATGGGGCACGTCTCAGTACCAAACCTATACTCTGAGATAATGAGTATTTCCATGTTCATATTTAGATTCAGGTGCTGGAAGGTAGGCTGCAGCCGTTCTTGGAAAACTGAAACTAACAGTTTCTCATAATCATCCGACTGGTTTAGGTATTTTACCCAATTGGCCAGTATATTTTTTTTTTTTAGCAGAGATGTAAAAAAAAACAAGCATTTGCAATGCAATAGGTCTCGCATTTACGCAAATTTAAGCTATTGGCATTGTAAATGACAATGCCTTTTATTTATGTTTTAAAAATTAAAACAAAAATAAAAAGGCATTAATATTTGCAATGTCAATAGCTCAAACTCCCATAATCGCGAGACCTATTGTTGTTTTCATTAGGAAGCTACTTGAAGGTTGGGAGAAGGCAAGGTACTGAACGTCAACATTATGTAAAGTTGCTGTGATAATGGCTCCATTATTTATAGTGTATAGGGGGTCTTTCTGATTCCCAAGGTGCTCTTGTCTTCCCCTCATCATAACTATCACACTATTGGGCTCCTCTTTCATGAAGGAACGGCCAAAGGTGCACAGGAAGGAGAGTGACCACACTCTTGTCCTCCTTCACCCCCGGTGTCAGCGGTACAAAACGTTGGGTTCAGTAGCACAGGCAGTTTGGGGAAGAAGTCTCAAATAAAGATAATTGCATCCTTTGTGCTCAGACTTTTGACTGAGAAACCACGGCTTCCTTTTCGTTGATCGTTGCTCTCCTCAGTGTAATATTCAAAAAGTGCGCTGAAACCTGGTTCCAATTCCTTCAGTATGCGTGGTGGCACTACTTTTTTAAGGGGGTGCACCACCATGTTATTTCCGAACATTATTTTTACATTGTTTTAAAAGGGGAAAGCAGCAATAGTTTGATTTTCTGAATGATACCGAATGTACATGAGTTTGCAAGGGGCTGGTGACGTATGTACGATACCTCCCACCTGCTTCAGCACTTGCCTGCCAGCAGCACCATGCTTTCTGTTAGGGTGGTAGGAAAGTGTCCAGCTCAAACATTTTCTAAACATGTTGTCCCTTTTCTCATGTCACAGAGAGCACTGTTTGTTAATAATGTCACAGAGGTTTACTGCTTAGCCAGTCTCCACTTTGAGCCGTTTCCCGTGGACACTGGTGCACAATGAGTTTCATGGACTGGATGTAAACAGTGAAAAGTGACTCCTGCTGGAAGAGAGGGCTGAGGTTCAGTTTCAAAATTCTTCTCTATCTGAGTTCCAGCCTTAGCCAGATATGCATATCGGTCTTCTATAGCTGTTATCTGTCTCCTAGCCATTGCCCTGGCTGAAGGGCTCTGTGAAGGCTCAGTATTCAACTAAGGGGGGCAAGTGGCTTTGAGTGGTTTATCTGTTATCCAGTATTATGGGTGTCTTTCATAGATTCACATGCCTGAATCATTCCCCGTCGTCGAGACGGGAGTCTCCGGTACATAGAAAAGTAATGTCCTATAGACATACATAGAGAATAGTAGGCCTAAAGGCCTCACCTTAGTAACATATCCATGTCCTTTTGTAAAAAGGACCAAACTCTAGAGAAGAGCCAATCAGCTATCACCTCCCTCTAGAACCTTCCTGGCAGGAGCCTCAGTCCCTCAGATTTTCTACCGCACGTTGTGCTAAGGGAGTCTCCTCTGAGCTCTGCTCAGATTCTGTGGGCCCGATTCACAGAATTAATTTAAGACTAAATCCTAAACTTACCACTATTTGGAAGTCACAGAATGCACTTACTACTTACGGGATTCACAAAGTGAACTTACTACTTTCGGGATTCACAGAATGAACTTACTACTTTCGGTATTCACAGAATAGATTTAAGACTACTAACTTTACGTCCGAACTCGGGCCGTAAATGCCGGGCCGTAGGCGGAGTTTCCGGCTTGGGGGTGGAGCTTACGGCCCGGAGGCGGAGCTTGCGGCTTGAAGGCGGAGCTTCCGGCCCAGAGGTGGAGATTTCAGCCATGGCTAAATACTCACCTCCGAGCCGGAAGCTCCGCCTCCAAGCCGCAAGCTCCGCCTCTGGCCCGGAAGCTCCACCTCTGGGCCGTAAGCTCCGCCCCCAAGCCGGAAACTCCGCCTCCGGGCCGGAATTTACGGCCCGAGTTCGGACGTAAAGTTAGTAGTCTTAAATCTATTCTGTGAATACCGAAAGTAGTAAGTTCATTCTGTGAATCCTGAAAGTAGTAAGTTCACTTTGTGAATCCCGTAAGTAGTAAGTGCATTCTGTGAATACCAAATAGTAGTACGTTTAGGATTTAGTCTTAAGTTCATTCTGTGAATCGGGCCCTGTGTTTTTTCACTTCATCAAATAACTTTGTTGTCATTCTTTTCTATATGGATTATCTTCAAATACATTCTTTAAAGAAGGTCTGGTAAGGAGAAGAAAGGATTTTATTTCAGAGGCTGTGCATCTTGTTCCAAGAGGTTGCTCTGCTCTGTTCCTCACACTGACAGCATTTACTGTCTATACCGCAGACCAAAGACTGCAAGGTATGTCGCACTTTCTCAAGTGAGTTTTTGAGAGGTCGTGAAGGGCGATTTTGTATATGGTAAGACCAGAAAGGAGGTTTTTTATTTTCTCCAGTTACTGTGATGAGGTGTTGCCCTCAATGTCTAGGAGACCTCAAAAGAGAAGAGAATCTCCTCAGACTCATTCCTCAGGGGAACGTCCTGAGAAGGCCCTCAAAAAGACCACTCATGGGTCTTCTGGGCGCAGTCCTTCAAAATCTCCTCACTCTGTGGAAAAGGAGAGTAAAGGACTTGCTTTTGGAGAAAAATCATGTAAAAAAGACCACTTCTGAGCCGTCAAAGTCACCTCCTCTGGTCATGGGACCCTTCAGAAAGGCGTCTTCTATACCTCCTGAGGTAAAGACTAAGAAGCCAACATCGTCAACAGGATTGTCGACGAAAAAAACATCATCATTGCCTATTACAGCCTCTTCATCTACGATGGCCTCGTCTACGATGGGCTCGTCTACGACAAGAGCGTCTACGACAAGAGCGTCTACGACAAGAGTGTCTACGAGGAGAGCGTCGACAAGGAGAGCGTCGACGACGACACCGTTGATGAGGAGAGCGTCGATGACGACACCGTCGACTAGGAGAGCGTCAACGACGACGACGAGAGCGACGACGACGAGAGCGTCGACGACAACACCGTCGACGACGGCCTACTCTATGACTGCTCGTCTACGACGGCAGTGTTGACAGCGGCCTACTCTATGAATGCTCGTCTATGACGGCAGCGTCGACGACGGCCTACTCTATGACTGCTCGTCTACGACGGCCTCATCTATGACTGCTCCTCTACGACGGCCTCATCTATGACTGCTCCTCTACGATGGCCTGTCTACGGCGTCGACGATGGCCTCGTCTACAAAGGCCTCGTCTATGATGGCCTCGTCTATGTCTGCTCATCTACGACGGCCTGTCTACGGCGTCGACAAGGGCCTAGTCTAGAATGGCCTAGTCTAGAATGGCCTCTTCTACGATGGCCTCGTCTACGACGCGTTGGCGGTCTTGTCTATGACGGCGGCTCGTCGACGAGGGAAATTCCACCAATTCTGGAATCTCTCTGGCCTCTCAAGAACAGGACTGCTTCTTGTATGACTTCAAAGAACCTCTCAAGAAGGCAGTAAGGTCAATACCGATTATCGATTACCTATAGTCAGAAGGAGTAATGGTCATGCAGAACCCCTCCTCTGTATCACCAGTGATCCCTTAGTTGGATGAGAAGTATAGGGCGCCAGATACAGCACCGGCGTGTTTAACAGGACATCCTAAGCCGGACTCCGTAGTAACACAGGCGGCCCAGAAGGACTCCAGGAATCCTTCGGCTCCTTTGTCGCTTCCTCCTGATAGGGAGGGAAAAAGAGTGGACAACATTGGGAACAGGTTTTCCTCAATGTCGGCATTGACGGTAAAGGCCGCTAACGCCCTAGCGCTCTTGGGACGCTATCATAGACAATTGTGGGCAAACATAGCCCCATACCTGTCGAAATTGCCAGATTCATCCAAAGAGGATGTAAAGAGGATTCTGCTAGATGGTGAAGCATCGGCGTCAGAGACTATAGACTGCGCGATGGATATCGCTATGACAGGGTTCCGCCAGTTGGCTGGAGCAGCAGTCTTGCGGCTCCAAGGATGGCTTTTTCCGTCCTGAGGTGCAAACTTAGATTTTGGACATGCCATATGATAGCCAGTTACTATTTGGCGCGAAGAAATTAACAAAGCAGACCCTGCGAGAGCTTTGGGCACTCTTCACTATAAGAACCAGTCCTTTAGTAGAAATGGAGGAAGAGCAAGGTCTTCCTAAGGAGGAAATTATCAATGCAAGTCTTCCTGCTCTTTAGGCCAGAGTAGACCGCAATACCAACAGCGCCAACAGCAGCGAAACAAGCAATCCTCCTTTGAAAAGTCGTCCTTTCAAGGTAAAGGACAGCGGAAATAACGGAAAAATACAGCTGCTTCCTCAAGAGATCCCTATTTTGCTGCAGAAAGAAGCAATAGAGAGACTACCTCCACCTCAGAAGGGAAAAGGGTTTTAATCCCGCTTCTTTTTGATCCAGAAAGAGGCAAGAAGTGGAGACCAATCTTGGTCTTCAGGGTCCTCAACAAATTTCTAAAAGAAGCAGTAGTTTCACATGGTAATCCAGGAGGTCTTGCAATTACTGGAAGATCAGGATTTTTATGGTGTCCCTAGACCTACAGGACGCGTACTTTCAATATACCAATTGACAGGAATCATAAAAGGGGACTTGCGATTTGTAGTAGTGGGCAGACACTTGCAGTTTCGTGTTCTGCCTTTCGGGCTCAAGTCTGCACCTCGCATACTCATGAACTGTCTTTCCCCGGTGGCGACATATCTCAGACGGTGCCATCACCAAGTCTTTCCGTATCTGAATAGCGGACTGGTCAAGGCTCCATCCTTAGAAGACGCGTCCAGGTCTTCCAACGCCTGTTTAAAGCTTTTCGATTGCTTGGGTCTAACCCTCAATCAGGAAAAGTCGGTCCTACAACCTTGTCAGTGCATCAGTTTCCTGGGTGCAACCCTGGACACACAGTCAGCAAAAGCTTTCCCATCCAGAGAGAGGAGAAACAATCTCCTTCCACTAGCTGCTATAGTAGCCTCATAGAAAGTCTTGACAGTCCGCCTCTTAAAATCCCTCCTGGGGATGATGTCATTGTGTATCCTCCTGATTCCTCACTATCCACTAAGAATGAGACCTCTACAGGAGGTGCTCTCGAAGCAGTGGGTCCAAAGCACAGGGTCATTCGACGACCACATAAAAGTGAATCCTCAGATGGTCGGAATCCTGCAATGATGGATGTCATCTCAAAACCTGTCTCAAGGCTTGTCATTCCTGCTTCCGGCTGCTCCTTATGTTGTCACAACAGGCGCCTTCTTGTAAGGCTGTGGAGCTTTTCTGCAAGAGCTACAGATAAGGGGAGGTGGTCTCCTATGGAGAAGAAACTACATATCAGTCTGCTCGAACTGCGGGCGGTCTTCCTGGTTTTCAAGCTTTCCTGCCAGGAATAAAACATTCCCTGGTGGTCATCCGGAAAGACAACACCACGACTAAGCACTACCTCAACAAAGAGGGAAGGCCACGCTCGCGGACACTCTCGCGAGTTGCAAAAAAATCTGGAATTGGCTCATTCTCCACAATATAACCCTAAGGGCGGAATATGTCCCAGACACGGACAATGTGCTCATCGACGTGTTGAGCAGGCAGAAAACATCGTCACACGAGTGGGAGCTAGATCAACAAATTATCGGCCAGATCTTCTCCAGATGGGGGCACGCCGCAAATGGATCTATTTGCGACGAGAATGAACGCCAAATGCCCACACTTCGCAAGTTGGCATCCCTAGTCAGGGTCTCTAGGGAATGCATCTTCCATCGCATGGCGCAACGTCTTTGCGTAAGCCTTTCCGCCATTCCCGATGGTTCCCAGAGTCCTCAAGAAAATTTAGGTGGAGCCTTGTACTCTAATTTTGGTCAGACCCGGTCGCTCCTCCCGCCGCCAGGCCGAGTCTCTGTCCCTGTGTGGAGTGGCCCCCTGTCCTTGCCCGCTCTCTCGTGCCGCTAAGGTTTGCCGTCTTGATTCGTGTCCTGCTCGTGTTGCTGTTTGTTCCGTCGCTCCCCTGCCCCTTGTAATTTTGCTCCGCCTATTGTATTTTGTGCCTTAACTTTGTTTCTGTACTTGCCCTGTTCCTATTGTATTTTGTCTTGCTTGCTGTACTTGCCCTGTTCCCCTGACCCACCCCGCTCCCTGCCGCTGCTCCCCCGCGGCCCCACCCATGCTCCCTCCGTATCTCCTCACTGCTCCCCCCCACTCGCCACCCCGCTCCCGCCTCCCAGCTGCCCCTCCCTCCCACTAAGTAGTACTTAAAGCCCGGCGTGCGAGACGAGGAGCTGAGATCTTACCTGACCTGGTCAGACCCGGTCGCTCCTCCCGCCGCCGCTGCCAGGCCGAGTCTCTGCCCCTGTGTGGAGTGGCCCCCTGTCCTTGCCCGCTCTCTCGTGCCGCTAAGGTTTGCCGTATTGATTCGTGTCCTGCTCGTGTTGCTGTTTGTTCCGTCGCTCCCCTGCCCCTTGTAATTTTGCTCCGCCTATTGTATTTTGTGCCTTAACTTTGTTACTGTACTTGACCTGTTCCTATTGTATTTTGTCTTGCTTGCTGTACTTGCCCTGTTCCCCTGACCCACCCCGCTCCCTGCCGCTGCTCCCCCGTGGCCCCACCCACGCTCCCTCCGCATCTCCTCACCGCTCCCCCCCGACTGGCCACCCCGCTCCCAGCTGCCCCTCCCTCGCCCCGCCCCCCCACACTCTCCTTTTATGGCAGAGTGTATGCGTACGCGCAGCGTTGACGCGCAGCGAGCGCGCCGATTTTGCGCCAAAGGTAAGCCCGTCTGCGCCCGTCCGTGCCTGGACCGCGCCCAGCGCCTGTACCCCTGGCCCCTGTAAAAGCCATTCCACCCGCCGGACCTACCACGCCGCCACCCTCATCGCACTCAACACAAGCCGGAACCCCGGATGCCACCGAGCCACCCCAGGTCGCACCCACGGACCCCGCACCTGCCGACCCTGCAATTTCTCCTGCACCCGGACCTGCATCGCACCCGCCAAGCCGACCCCCAGCAGCAACCACCTCAAGTGCATCCTGCTCAACACCCGCTCCGTCCACAGACACGCCGTGGAACTCTGGAACCTCCTCGACTCCACATCTCCAGACGTCGCCTTCCTCACGGAAACCTGGATGAACGCCTCCTCAGCGCCCAACATCGCCATCCTGGACGGATACAAGATCACCCGGAGGGACCGCGTCAACCAGACCGGAGGAGGAATCGCCATCGTCCACAAGAACACCATCCGCATCACAACCAACACCGACGACACCCTCACCGCCGCCGAACACCTGCACTTCCAGATACACATCGACTCCAAGACCACCCTCAGAGGCACCCTCATCTACAGACCCCCGGGACCACGCACACAATTCAGCGAAGACCTCGCCGACTTCATTAGCCCGCACGCCCTTCCCTCCGCCGACTACATCCTCCTAGGGGACCTCAACTTCCACCTGGAGAACAACAACGACCGTAACACCACCCTGCTGGATAACCTCGCCAACCTCGGACTCAAGCAACTGGTGACCACCCCCACCCACTACGCCGGCCACATGCTTGACCCCGTCTTCTCCTCCAGCAAAGACATCTCCTTCAGCCACGCCACCGGACTCCACTGGACAGACCACAGCTGCGTCCACTTCAGCTTCAGAAGGACCACGACCCACCACCACCCGCATTAGATTCCCCGCAGAAGCTGGAACAAGATCACAGCCGAAGAGCTCACTACATCCCTGAGCCAGCACCCTCCCGCCAGCTCAGCGAACCCCAACCAAGCCGACAAAAACCTCACAAGGTGGATCAGCAACTGCGCAGACGACCTCGCTCCACTGAAGACCCCCCCCCCGTCAGACCCGGCAACAAGAGAGCACCCTGGTTCACCGACAAACTCAAGAGCTCTAAGAAGAACCGCCGAGCCCTCGAGAAAACCTGGCGCAGAAACCCAGCACCAGACAACATGACCACCCTCAAGCTCGCCACTCGAAAACACCACCAACTGATCCACACCACCAAGAAGACCGCATTCAAGGAACGACTAGAGAACAACGCCCACAACAGCAAGGAACTCTTCAACATCGTCAAAAAGCTCTCGAACCCTAGCGCCGGAAACAACGACATCACCCCATCGCAAGAACTCTGCAACTCGCTCGCCTCGTTCCTCCACAGCAAGATCACAGACGTACACAACAGTTTCAACGCACAGCCAACGCACCCTACGACCACACCAACGCCCCCCACCACCACCCTCCGCGCCTGGACACGGATCAACACCGAAGACACCATCCGCACGATGAACTCCATCCACCCCGGATCACCAACCTACCCCTGCCCGCACCACGTCTTCAACAAGGCCGACTCCACCATCGCACCCAATCTACGGGACATCATCAACACCTCCTTCGATACCGCCACCTTCCCAGAGAGCTGGAAGCACGCCGAACTCAGTGCCCTACTGAAGAAACCATCACCGGACCCCACCGACCTCAAAAACTACTGTCCCATCTCGCTCCTTCCGCTTCCTGCCAAAGTCATCGAGAAGACCATCAACAGACAGCTGGACGCCTTCCTCGAGACAAATGGATCCCTCAACCACTCGCAGTCCGGTTTCAGAGCCAACCACAACACCGAGACCGCCCTAATCGCAGCCACAGACGACATCCGAGCCCTGCTCGACAACGGGGAAAAAGCGGCACTCATCCTCCTGGACCTCTCCGCAGCGTTCGACACTGTCTGCCACCGCACCCTAGTGCAGCGCCTCAGCAACATCGGAATCCAGGAGAAGGCACTGGAGTGGATCATCTCCTTCCTCGCCGGAAGAACCCAGAGAGTCCGCCTCCTGCCGTTCAGATCCAAGGCCACCGAAGTCATCTGCGGCGTACCACAAGGATCATCGCTCAGCCCCACCCTCTTCAATGTTTACATGAGCCCCCTCGCGGCCATCGCACGCCAACACAACCTCAACATCATCTCCTACGTCGACGACACTCAGCTGATCCTCTCCCTCACCAACGACCCCGCCGCCGCCAGAACCAACCTACACGAAGGGATGAAAGACGTAGCCGAGTGGATGACGAACAACCGCCTGAAACTGAATTCAGTCAAGACGGAAGTACTCATCCTAGGATCATCACCCTCCGCCTGGGACGACTCCTGGTGGCCCCCCGCCATGGGCAGCGCACCCAAACCGACGGACCACGCACGCAACCTGGCCTTCATCCTAGACTCCTCCCTCTCGATGACCAGACAAGGCAATGCCGTCTCCTCGTCATGCTTCAACATCCTACGCATGCTACGGAAGATCTTCCGGTGGATTCCCTCCGAAACCAGGAAGACGGTCACCCAGGCCCTTGTCACCAGCCGTCTGGACTACGGCAACACCGTCTACGCCAGAACAACAACCAAACTTCAGAAAAGGCTCCAGCGCATTCAGAACGCCTCTGCTCGACTCATCCTGGACATCCCTCGACACAGCCACATCTCCGGACACCTGAGAGACCTGCACTGGCTCCCCGTCAGCAAAAGAATCACGTTCCGACTCCTCACCCACGCACACAAAGCTCTCCACAACCAAGGCCCAAGATACCTCAACGACCGCGTGACCTTCTACGCTCCCTCCCGCCAGCTACGCTCCACCAGCCACGCCCTCGCCGCCGTTCCCCGCATCCAAAGAGCCCCCATGGGAGGAAGATCCTTCTCCTACCTGGCTGCCAAGACGTGGAACTCCCTCCCCATCCACCTCCGCCTGACCCAAGACCACCTCTCCTTCCGGAAGCAACTCAAGACCTGGCTTTTCGAGCAGTAGCGGACCCCCTCCCCCAAGCGCCTTGAGACCCTCCGGGTGAGTAGGGCGCTATACAAATGCTTGATTGATTGATTGAATTTTAATAGCCCCAACTTAACGGAGGCAACATTGGTTCACTGAGCTCCACCGTCTATCCCTGGAGCCGCCGGTCCACCTGCGGCATTATCAGTCTCTGCTTACAATGAACAACAATCAAGTTCAACATCTGGATCTGAAGTCTCTCAGGTTAGCCGCCTGGCTCCCGAGTAGAGAGTCCCACAATCTGAATATTCCACAAGACTGTAGACATTCCTGCCAGAGCAAGGGCGGATAGCACAACCAAAACGTATTCCCTGAACTGGGAGCGCTTTTGTGTTTGGTGTGCAGATCACGGAATTCGGCCTTTCTCCACATCACTGGAGCAACTTTTACCTTATCTATTACATCTGGCACAGTCGGGCCTAGCCCACTCCTCCATTAAAGTACACTTAGCAGCAATATCTCATTATAAAAGAACTTCAACGAGTCCATCGCTCTGGTCAAGCGGGTTAATTAAGCAATTTCTAAAACGATTATACAGATCTTTCCCGCCAGTAAGGATGTTGCCACCTACCTGGCATCTCAATGTGGTTCTTATCCAGCTCATGAAACATCAGTTCGAACCAGTACACAGAGCTGACCTAAAGTATGTCTCGTGGAAAACAGCACTCCTCCTGGCGCTCACATCTGCAAGGAGGGTCAGTGAGCTACAGGCGTTTTCAATCCAGGATCCTTTTCTACAATTTTAAAAACGACAGATTAATCCTGAGAACCAATCCTAGGTTTATCTCAAAAGTCCCGTCGGACTTCTACCTAAATGAACCTGTGGTTCTGCGTTCCTTCTTTCCAAACCCAAGCACGGCAGCTGAGAGATCGCTGTTTTTCTTTGGATCTCAACCGATGCTTGAAGTTTTACATTGACAAAACGAAAACATTCAGGAAACCTAACCAGCTATTTGTAGCTTACAGCAGACCTAGGAAAGATCTACTGCTTGCCAAGCAGAACATCTCCAGATGGATTTCTACAGCCATTGCTTTCTGTCATGACCAAGCTGGACAGCCATTGCATTCCAAATTGAGAGCGCACTCCACGAGAGCTAATCCACTTCTATGGCTCTATTTGCAGGGGTGCCAGTCATTGACATTTGCAGGGTGGCAACATGGAAGTCGCCGCATACCTTCACTAGGCACTACTGCCTGAATACGGAGCTGATGAATGATGCAGCAGTGGGACAAACAGTGCTATGCCATCTATTTCAGTAAGGTGAGCCTTCCTCGGTCTCTCCATCCTACTCTGGTATGCACATTTCTTTAGTAATACTTACTGTGGATGTCTATTAATGGTTCATACTTGCATGGTGTGTCTTATCTAAGGACTTGTATATGCTGTTCCATCAGAAATGTGCACTCTGCATTGCTTGCTACTCTGATTCAGGCATGTGAATCTATGAAAGACACCCATAATACTGGATAAGACATGCAATACTTACCTGTAACTGCAGTTATCCAGTATTGGTGTCTTTCATAGATTCACATGCAACCCTCCCGCCTCCCCTGGAAGGACTCACCTACTCTCTGTGTCACGCCTACTTAGCTTAGTGCGTACGAAAATCTGAGGGACTGAGGCTCCTGCCAGGAAGGTTCTAGAGGGAGGTGATAGCTGATTGGCTCTTCTCTAGAGTTTGGTCCTTTTTACAAAAGGACATGGATATGTTACTAAGGTGAGGCCTTTAGGCCTACTATTCTCTATGTATGTCTATAGGACATTACTTTTCTATGTACCGGAGACTCACGTCTCGACGACGGGGAATGATTCAGGCATGTGAATCTATGAAAGACACCAATACTGGATAACTGTAGTTACAGGTAAGTAACACATTTCTTACCGTGAATGTTCACTTGAAATTCGAGAGGTTCACTGATACCTGTGTACTTTGGACTGCTCCACAGCTTAATCAGTTTCACTAACACTGCATGTGCATATAATTTTTTTCATTGTTTGACAAATCAACAGAGCTTTACGTTGGAAAACTTCATGGCTTTACCAATATTAATATATATCGGACACGTTTGATATCTTCATGACTTTTTCACCACCACTCTATGGCTATATTCAGTTACTTAGTATCCCCATAGGGTGAATTAGAGGAAACTATTGTGCATTGTATTAATTAGATTTTCTTGAAAGAGGTAATCTTTCCGTATTATAAAAATATATTCTGCTGCACAAAACTTACGCACCTTTCACCTACTTTCAGACACTGCTCACCCTGCACACTCACCCTGTCATTGCGCTGGAAGTCAGATACTGCTCACCCACCACTCACACAGTGCTGACTCTGCTCTGCACTCAAACACCATTGACATACCTCACTCCCCCAGCACTCAAATTCCTCTCACTCTCCAACCACACCTTTAATCCTTCACTTATACTATTGACATGCCGCTCACCATATACTTACACACCTCTTACCATGTGCAGTGTAACCTCTCTCACCCTGTACACTCACACAGTTCTCATTCTGCACTGAACATACATCAATCACCATGCATTGATGCACTTTCACCGTGCACTCACTTATCCACCTTCCTTTAAGAACCACTCTCCCTGCACGGAGAGCACTCACACCATTCTACCTGCACTCATACACTGCTCCCACACCTCTTATTAATAATCCCATAGGCAAAACCTAATGCATTTACCAATACTTGGTATAATGTACTGAGGATATTTAACAACATTGCAATCATAGCTCAGTGCCTGGCCACATCTTGTGATTGCACTAGCGCTCTTCTCCCTATAGTTTATTTAGCAGGCTTTCCTGGTTCTCTGTCTCTCCAGTCCCTGATGTTTTGCTTGTTTCTTTTCTATTGAATTTGGTCTTTACTTTTTGCTGCTTCTGTGCAAGACTCGATTCTCTCTGATGTTCTGGGGATCAATGCTGGTATCCTATTTGATGTATGGTTTCACCACCATTCTCTCCATCTTGGAGTAGGCTAAGATTAACTCAGGAGTCTTGATAGTATCGCGCACCTGCCAAATTCTAAATGTTTGATACTTACTCTCTTATTCAGAAGGCACTGCATCATAGAGCCTCCTGGGCAGGCTGCCTGCCAGTCCAGAAACCAATACCAGTCTGTTGTGAGTCTGATCAATGTCAACCTGCAGCAGTGAGAACTCCTCTGTTTCTGTTCCTCTTAACTATTTCCAACTTTTTGATTGTGGTCTCACCAGCAGCAAGATGACTGCATCCTGAGTGAGCTCTGTCGGGCGAGCGAAATATCATCCATAATCTGGGAAGATAAATACCCATCCTGACCAACACAGAGCGGGACCGCACTGCTCGCATGGCCAGGCGCTTATACAACCTACTGGGCAAGGGCAGAGAGCCGCGTGTGTGCAGAGACCACCATTTCTATGCCAGCCGACGAGGAGACAGAGTAGGCTGTGTGAGCCAAAACAGACCATGCCCGAGATCATCCAACGAGCATCCAGGTTTACGACCACACACGCTGAGTGCAAGACTATACTGCAGCACTGGTGTGGAGCTTACCCCTGCGAGGACGACCGCTCTGTCGGAGGCTGGAACTATCGCCTGAGACAGACCCGAGGCGGCAACGAGCAGTGGAGAACACGCTTCTTGTGTGCAGGAAAGACTGCAGTGGATGTTGGGGGCGCTCTCGGGGAGCCCATGAGGCCGGACGCCCCTGAAGTAGAATCCTGCAGGGACAAACACGAAGTAAGGAGTATGGGCATGGGGGTGTTGGCTGCCAGCCGGTGGGAGCAGGGCACGCCGGACACCGCAAGCACTTTGCATCTACCCCCGCCCATAAGACCTCCAGGCCAAAAAGCACCTAACACGAGGGTGGTTTGGCTGGCCTGGGCCAGCCCTGTCTACATCTCTAGCCTGTCTGTTATAGATCTGCCGCGCTGGGACCGACAACGCAGACATGGCCTTGGGTGACTGAGGTTCACACCCAAGACGTAGACAAGCAAGATACCTGCTCACCTCTGCTATCAGGTATCGATGTGCATTCACACCGGGGACATCAATTTCCCACAGTAAAGGCAGGAACACCAGGCCTGCCGAGAGGCACCGTAGCCTTCTGCGAATATACGTACTGAGAGCCAGTGAGACATTACGGGGATAAGGCTGTGACCCAGCTGTGCCTGGACATAAGACTGGGGATTCTGCAACTCACATCCACACTATCTAAAATAACCCCAACTGAAGATACACATGAATCACTCACCCCAACGATGGCGACTAACAAGACTACTGGAACCTGGAGGGGGAAATCAGATCGCCAACAGCAGCAGGCCGAGCTGGAAAAAGCTCCACAGTAAAAAGAAGTGAGCAAGTGCAACATCAACAGGCTACCTGACCACGCTGTCCGCACTGCACCCCGTGTTTCCTTGCTTTTTATCCCCTGAGCCCACTGTGAGAAGTTGGCCTGGTATATAATGCTCACTAATTCTATTGATCACTTTGTACCATGCCAAGCAACCCTTATGATGATTGGTTGTAAGTCAACCTTATAGACCAGTTATCCTAATGGTAACGTGGACAAAGCAGTCTTAGGCTAAACTCTGAAAGGCATGTGAAGCCAGCTGTATTACCATACTCAACCCCCTTGAATACCAAATGAAAGGACACCACACAGATATATATTGAAAATATATATTGATTTATTAACTAAAAATATCCCCTGGACTCTTTATGAGCACAGAAGCACAAGCGTTAAACACAAGACAGTTTAAAATACACAAAAGTTGCACAATATGGATGAGCCCTAGGGGCCACCTAAACCATATACTAAGAAAGTGGTATAAGAGATACCAATCGGAAAGGAAACAGGCCTAGGGCCTTGGGAATCGCTGGAGCTATTCGAGACTAGCAGTGACTAAGTCGGGAAAGGCCAGCGGGACTCAGGTGCAGTGTTTAAAGTGCACGCACTCACCAATGCAAAGTCTATGGTGCGTAAAAAGTACATTAGTTAGTTCGGAACCTTCCGAGTGACCTAGAAAGCTGAAACTTGAAACACAGGCCCTAGAGGTGTGTACCAATGTAGGAACACCGGCGGAGCTGAGTTACCTCACCCACAGGAAGCGGGTGCACAGGGTCGAAGTAGTGTCGGGTTTCGTCGCGCTGGTCAATGGTGCTTGGAGCTGAAGATGCTGCAGGCGGCTCGAGGTGAAGAGTTCCGGTGGATCCAAGGGTGAATCTGAAGATGTGAAGACCTGAAAGCAGAGGGGACAATGTTCAAAGTCACTAGCCAGTGACTACCGTGGAACCAGATTGGAACCAGGCGATGTTGGGTGCAAACAGGCGTTGAGGTGTAGCTTCTCTCTGCAGCCACGTGGACACCGGGGGTTGAGGATGTTCAGGAGTCGGTCACGAGCTGTCCCACGCAGGCTTCTCGCTGTTGGCGGTGTCGGCAACTTGATTGTAGCAAACAGGCCTTGGCTAATGCAAGCCACGCAGGAATCGAGAAAGGCTTGTTACTCGGACCAGCAAGGTCTGAGCAGGGGCTCCTTTTTACAGGAGCTAGGGCAAGTCTGGAGCAACCAGACCCGCAGTGTAGATCGTAGTTGTAGTCGCCAAGATGTCCGCTGACCACGTGGCTAGTGGCCGGGATGGCGCGTCGAGTGGCACAATGCAAAAGGGCCCCACGTAGATCGTGGAGATGCTGGAGGGCTGATCTTCGGTGCAAGGGCTGCTCAGTGGTGGGGGTTCTCAGTCCCCATAGCACAACGTCGAGGATGCCTCTGGTGCTGCGCTGTCAGCTCTTCGGGTGTCTTCCAAGAAGTCCGGTCCCACGTCTCTCGGTGCCTCCACGGGTCCCTTCTTTGCAGGGACTGTGGATCGGGCTGTGAGAAGTCTGGGAGTCTGGGTCTTGTCAGGCTCTGTGCTCGGGCTCCGGCGGGAGGCGGCGGCAAAGCAGACGTCGATTCGCTGGTTGGTACCTGTGTTCACAGGGTGGCCACTCCTAGGCCACAAGGGAGATTCTCTTCAGTCTTCTGTGCAGCAGAATGTCGAAGTCCAGTCTTCTTCTTCGTGTAAAGTTGATTCAGGATGATCTGCTGTGCAATGGCACTGCTCCCACTCTTATTACCAATCTGAGGGGTGGATCACCTACTAGGTCCCTCCTCTGGGTGGAACCAGGAAGGGGGGCGGTTACACCCCCTTTCCTTTGTCCAGCTCCTCGCCAGGCCTGGGTCTGGAAAGTCCCAGGACCGGTTTGGACTGGCTTATGCACGGGGACACCTTGTGTGCCCCAGGCATGTCTCAATCTATTCAGCCTTGTCCTACCCAATACACAAAACCCTGTCTGGGGTGGTGCTCGCACCGCCCAAGGCAGGAAACCCTTTGTCCAAGCCTCCCTCGCTGGAAGGACTCCCAGCAGCAGGAGGTCAGACTTGTGTCTGTGGTGGCAGCATCCATTTTGTGATGCTGAGGCTCTGATTAACTTTAACCGGGGTTAAGGCTACACACATGTCGGGTCCCTCTAGAAGGGTGGAATGCTATCCCCGTCGACAGAACTGTCGAGGGGATAGTATTCCAATTCGTATGACACCTTACTCGACATGTTTTGATAAAGCCAAACCAAAGATAGCAAATAACCGCGAGGATTATAATGAACTTAAGAGTATATGGTATGGCAATATCCCGGAACAGCTTAGGGAGTGGTTCCCGACAGCTGCAGACAGGCTCAGCTCATGCTAGAGCACCATCTCACATATTTCCAAGCCCTCTGCCTCCAGGATTGATGAGGCCTTCCATAGGAGTGGCTGATAGGAACATATGTGTCCAGTTTAAGGTCAGGTATAGGGATACTATACCTAACTAAGAGGTGATTACAACAACTTACCCCAGCTGAGTGATCAGCCAGTTGTGTCAAAATATGGAGGCCAGGCCAGGGGTGGCACAATACATGCTGCAGCCCCTGGTAGGCCTTGGAAACACCTATGCCCTGGGTACCTAGGGTACACTGTTACAGGGGCCAATAAGGTGAACCAGTTCCAATTGTGTATGCACCTAAGGTACATGGAGTCCATTTTAAGGAGAGAGCAATCAGCCTGGGGCCCTGAATAGCAGGATCCCAGGCCAACTAAGTCAAAAACCAGCTAAACACCAGGCAAAAAGTTTGGGGGTAACCATAGTCAGATATCCACCTTCCTACACCCACATACCCCAGCTCAAAATAAGATGGGGAAGACAGATGCCAAACCATCCAACTTCATCTTAGAAAAACGCCAAACCGGATGCTATGGGGAACCACCGCAAGAGGCGGAAGAACAGGCCACACAAACCAAAAACTCAGGTGCAGGATGAGGACATTCGCTCTCTTCGTTTAGAGGTCAATTCTATCCTAAAAACAATAGACTTTAAAATAGATCACTGCTGTCTGGCTGGATCAGGTAAAGCAGCGCGTGAAATTACATGACTCTAAGATTGCACACCTGGACTCCAGGGTCTCCCACGCGGCCAGTAATAGCCCACTTACTGAACCATCGCGACCGATATGCAATCCTGCGGAAGGCCAGAGAAATGGAGGAGATCAGGCATCAGGGAAACACTCTCTCATTCTACCCTGACTTCACCCTAGCATTGCAGACGGCAAGGCATGATTTCCTACCAGCAAAACGAACTCTCCAACAACTAAAAATATCTACCCTCTTCTGTACCCAGCCAAACTTCATGTAGACACTGACGACAAACCGCGTTACTTTACGGATTCCCAGGCTGCCATGACATATGTAAAGCAACTAAACACAACCCTAGCACACTCGCACAACTCGTCTGGATATGGCCGCAACAGTGACAATGACTGAAACTCACTTATGAGTGCTTTAAATACAACAGATTTGAACTCCAATACTACACTAGCCTATCCTGCCACTAGACAAACAGAATTGTCAAAAGTGGTGGTCCACTATAAACATCTGGACACAATGCGTTATGAAGTCATATGCCACTTCCAAATACACTTCAATGCTCAGCCACCCTGCCGTTTGGGCAGGGGAGTATAGCTGTAGAGCCCACATGCCCCAATGGCATAATTCCCTTGAACGTTCAGTGTGTTTCAAGTTGGGGATTCTTGGGCGGGGAGGGTGCTACATCTACACCTGTTTGGGTGGTTGTAGTAGGTGGGGCTGGACATGGGAGGTTTGGGTTGGGACCTGGAAACGGGGTTTGTTAATTCCGGGGGATGTTGTTTTGTTGTTCAAGCTAACCCTGGATTGTAATAACTGCTACATCAAGGGGCTGCATCACTATTCCTAATGGCACAGATTCCTTAAGCTCCTGACAGTGACACTAAGATAAGATATGAGACAGCACACACACTCAACAATTGACTCATGACTAATGTGAAATTCCTAACATGATACATTTGGGGTATCAACGACCATCGCAAATTCTACCTCATATGCCTATCTTACAAGACATAGCATAGACGTATGTTTTCTACAAGAGACACACCTTTCCACTACTGACACGGCCCTGCTCCGCGTCTGCTGGCGGGCGACTCCTACTCATCTGTATACTCCGGTTATGCAAGAGGGGTAACCCTTCTACTCAAAAAAGGGACTCCCATGCCGTGATGCTCATACACACATAGACCCAAACGGTAGAAATGTTGTTCTGGCGGGCACGCTATTTTCTCAACCATTGATTATGGCGGCCATATACGGACCTAACTCTGAATATCCCGACTTCTTCCTCCACGTCTGGAATTTGATAGGAAAACATAGCCCTTGTCCCACAGTTTGGGGCGGCGACTTTAACTTTGCACTACAAGGAAATCTGGACTCCTAAGGCACTAGACTATAACATCCACAAGCCACAGAAACATTAAACTTGCTCATAGTCTATAATCTCCGCCTCACATAACCCCTGGTCCCGCATTGACTTGTGGCTGGTATTCAAGGACGTAGCCAACTGGTCTTCCTCTGTTGAACACCTAGCGCACACTCTGTCCGATCATTCCCCTGTACGTCTAGTCCTTCACATTCCCCAAACCCTACAGTGCGTGTTCCTATGGCAACTCCCCCTACGCGCACTGAGGGATGCAACCTTTAAAGAAGAACTTCACAGCGCCATCTCAGACTTTTTCAAACTAAATGCTTGCTCAGTCAACGGACCGTCAACATTATGGGAAACCTTCAAAGTAGTAATCCGCGGCGTGTGCATTGCTATACACTCTGGGGTGCTCCGGGCAATCAGAGAGACACTGGGGAGGCTAGAAGTGGAAATCAAAACGCTAGGTCAAATATATAGCACTAATCCCATATCTACTACTTTAGCTGAGATTAGAACAAAAATATCAGATTACCAAACCGAGGTGGCAAGGGAGGTGAAGTATTTGGGTGGTGAGGTGCGGGCCCGCAATACTGGGAGGGAGATTGCCCTGGCAGGACACTGGCTGGTTTGCTGAGGAGACCACATACCTCTTTATATGTGACTGAGCTGCTATATGACAATGGCCGTAGAGTTACATCCCCTGCCGAGATAAGCACAGTGATCTCATTCTACTCTCAACTTTACGCGGCTGGGGTGATGAGTAATCAGGACACTCTACATCAGTATTTTGAATCAATTGAGCTGCAATGGCTATCTCTGGGCCACAGGGAATATCTGGTTGCTCTGTTTACAACATAAGAAATTGCACAGGCGATTGCAGGCCTCCCTGGTGATAAAGCCCCGGGCCTGAACGGACTAACATCCGCCTTCTATAAAGAGTACCCGACCATTCTCATTCCCCATCGCATAGAGATATACAATGAGTTAGTGACAGTAGGCCAACTACCCCCCTCCCACCGGAAAGCACGAATCACAATTATACTCAAACCGGACAAGGCACCCAAATTATGTGACTCCTATCACCCCTTTCACTGATCAACATAGATGACAAAATATACGCAAAACTGCTAACAAACCGTATATTTCCACTCATGCCCTTAATTGTACACCTAGATCGATCTGATTTTATACCAGGGAGAGCCACATTACACAACTTGTGCACAATATTCTTTTATTTTTTTTTTAAAAACCTTTATTGCAGCATTCATAAAATACAAGCATGGGCCTACAACCGCAGGGGCCGGCCGCTAAACATAATTGGGACCCATTATATCACGGTACAACACAGCTCATCAGCCGACAACCCTGAGGTCCGGCAGGGATTCAGGATAGAACTTGTATTAGAACGCTTAAATAAGTCACAGGATGTAAGAGAGGTTTTATTTTATATTATCCAAATAAACGGATCAGGTGCCATGCAATCAAAGAAAAGAATACGGTGGACAGGCCAAGTGGCAGGATATGCACCTAGGAACTACTATAATTGGAACTCTGGCGACAAAGCATAAGAATCGGAGTAAACAACAATACAATATACGTTTCCGTAAGCGCCAGTTCTCAGGGCCTGCCCTCCCAGAAATCCGGATGACGTAAGAAGCATGAGCACTAAACTCCAGGACACAGTAAAAATCAGAATAATTCACGAGCTATACTGATCCTAAAGGAAAGAAAGGGAAGGAAGAAAAAGGCCATAGAAAATAAAAAAGGAAAAATAAAAAAAACTCCAACCCCCCACCCTGCACCCCTGCAGATGGCTACGGCCTAACCCCACTCGCAGCGTGCCTGTTGCCCCAAATAACTAAAACCGTTAAACAAGGAAAAAGAATGGAGGAGGGTATATCCGTATGTGCTCCCAGCCCCTTCAGTCCCCCCGCCTGAAACAGACACCCCCTGTCGCAAAAAGACCGATGTAGAACGACTCTTATAAAAGAAATTAGGGGGCACCGTGATACTCCGCCCAGCCTCTTAAATCAAACAATTACAGATCGAACATCCATAATAGCCACTCCAAACCGTCCCGATCTAATTGATCTTAACCTTGACCCTGTCGAACCAGCACACGAACCCCTCCCAGCGAGACCCAAAAGCACACAAAGGAGTCATAGAGGAGAAGGAAGTCATTGAGAGTCAATCCGTTACCTCTAGTAGATAATAAGTCCACGAGAACTTCAGACGCAGAAAGTCTCCTTCTCCTGGATGGACAGTCCCGATATATCTTGCCCCGGAGTCGTAAAGTCTCCAAGAAGGGAGAAGACGACCACAAGATGAGAGAAGAGTCTACAACATAAGTCTCCGGGGGGGGGGGGGGAACGCCTTTCAATACCTCCAAAGTCAATGGTGATGGAAGGTGCTGTGGTGCACTCACGACCTCGGGAACACCGTCTTCCAGGGCACGATCCGATGGTTCCAATACTCGCTTCTTCACGGGGTCCTCGCACGGAGTTAAAATGGCCGAGGCTTGAATGGCTGCAGATTGCTGTTCCAACAGTGGGGCAGGGTCCGGTACCACAAGCAGCATCTCAGATAGGCTTGCATCCAGTTTGTTGAATAAAACATCCACTTGTGAGTGAAATGCCCATATTTTTGACAAGATTGACCTCAGCGATGGCTCAGGCACCGTTCGATCCATAGTCTCACGCCCGATACCAATCACAATCACCTCCCCGGGTGAATATGGCATCTCCGGGGGGGACAAACAGGATCACGAAAGGGCAAACGTGGAGGATGACCCGTCGTTCTCTGCAGCCGCGTTCACCCGGCTTAACGCCGCAGGCCGGGGCCCCGAACCACCGAACCCCGGTGGGGACCAACACCGGGCCTGCGGGACGGGGACCCCCACCCACAGTCAATAGCAAGTAAAGTCACTCCTCCATCAATGCTGAGCAAAGAAAACAATCGCCGCCAAATTTGGGCGTAAAAGAAGCCTCCACTACGATTGACCGGACCCTGCCTGGGTCTCTCAGCCGATGTTGTTGCACTGCAGCCTGGCTTTGCAGATACTTGAGGCCCCGGCTTCACCACTGGAGTAGGCCGCAATCTTCAACTCGATGTAACTTCGTCAAACCAGCCGATAAAAATTTCCGGATTTCACCATCGGAATGAGGAACAGTTCATCCACACAGGGGCTGGGCGTAAAATCAGGATAATGTACAGGATCTTGTGGCGGGATACGGAGGTCGGCGGAGCCGGGAGCCTAAGCAGCCATCTTGTTTGCCAGCGTAGCTCCTCCCAGCGCACAATATTCTTGATCATGCATCAAAGCAATCCCTCACTGCCAGCAATGGCGGCTCTTTTAGACGCCACCAAGGCGTTTGACTCCCTAGACTGGCCCTTCTTCATCTTGCTCCTCAGGCGTTTGGGGTTCGGCTCCAGTTTCATTCACAATATCCGCATGTAAAACACCCTCTCATCGGCACGCATTAAAATAAATGGTCAAATCTCCAGGCCCATCACGATCGCTCGGGGCATGAGGCAAGGATGCCCAATCTCTCTGCTATTATTTGCAATAGCAATGGAACCACTAGTGGCTCGGTTTCGCCAACACCACTCAGAGCGAGGCATTGACTTAACGGCCAGAGGCCTAGTGGTATCTATGTATGCCAATGATATTACGCTATATATTGACAAGCCGCACAAGAATCTGGACCCATGACGAGAGATCATCTGTTTCGGGAGCCACTCGGGAGTGCACATCAACCGGAGCAAATCCATACTCTTTCACCTTACCGCAGTTATGTGCCCTTACCAAACAGAATACCCACTAAAATGGGCGACTGAACCAACGAAATATCTGGGTATATGGTTAAGCAGAGACCCGAAAGAACTTTAGAGGGAAAATTATGGACGCATAGTGGAGTTGCTCTAAACTAGAATCCATGTATGGAACAAGCTCCCGCTTTCAATAGCCGGGTGCATCGCGATAGCTAAGATGGTAGTCTTGCCAATGTTTACCTATTTCTCAATGTCCCGCTCCCCCTCACAGCGCAGTTTTTTAAAAGGCTACGTTCCGCCATGATTGTTTTGACATGGGCAGGCCGACAACCGAGGATCGCTTACGAAACTCTGACACTGCCCTTCACACGCGGAGTAATGGGGGCCCCAGATTTAAAACTGTACGCGCTCTGTGCTCAGGCAAGTTTCCTTCATTTCTGGTTACACCCAACGCCGTTTCAGCCACATTTGGTGGTGGTAGCAGATCAGACATCTCCTTGGCTGCTAACAGTGGTACTATTCCAGCAGTATAAAGAACCTAAAGATTAAATAAATATGGTAGAATGCATACGCTGGGCATGGGAAGGCATTCGCAGATGGACAGGCTTTGAAACGGTATATGCACCATTCATTACACTGGCCTTCCCCTCCTGCATAATAAAGGGATGGCACGCCGAGCCAAGGCTCTGGGCATACATATATTCGCTGGCCTATACCCAGACGGACAGTATCTCCCCTCCTTTACTAATACAGCTATGTGCAAAACCACAGCATTCGATACTTTATTATATTACCAAATCAGAGCGACTTGTAGAAACACAGTGTGTTCCCAGACCCCCCGCCAGCCAACAGGGCGCTTAAATATGTCCATATAGCATATCACTGTGCAGACTCATAACCCGAATCTATTCATCAACACTAGCAGCCTCCCCACTAGATACTGCGTGGGCTCGTCAGGCATGGGAGTCAGACACAGGTATGAGTTTACCTGTGGATCAATGGCAATATTGCTGTAATCAAACTGAGCGACTTTCCCCCAACTACAGATTGCAATTTATACACTTCAAATATCTACATAGACTATCTCACACCCCAGTGTCTCTATATAAGATGGGCCTGGCTAATGATACAAGATGCTTACGGTGCTCTGCACCGGAAGCCACATTTATACACCTGGCTTGGACGTGCCAACGGGTGGCTGGCTACTGGCATGCAGTATGTGAGACAATAAGTGCCATCACGTCAGGCCCTATAACACTGACCTCACCTATGTGCTTATTGGGATTTGTCAGGGAACTCCCAGACACAAATCGACGATTAGTAGCAATATTATTGCTGCTGGCCAAGCGTAGGGTGGTGATATTCTTGGGTCGCAAACCAGCACCATCGGTAAAAGCGCAGCTGGCCGTTCCGCACACTGCCCGACATATTTGACCACATATTGGAAACTCATGCCCCCGGCGAGTCACCCACACAATATCTGGGAGCCACTTGAACACACTATCGTCAATTAGACGACACTGAAACAAAATCACCCTCCACTAGCGTGCATTCATAATATAAATCACACTGGGACTCTGCGTGAAGACAAAGCATGACCCTGCCTGTGCGCAAATGTTCATTGACCCCACACGTCATCCATTCTATTCACACCCAAAATAATCACATGTGCCACTGTGTAATCTGTTGATACGCTTTTGTGCCAAATTGCCGTGGCAATTGAACATTACCAACTTGTTGTACTGGAATGAAACTAAATGTATGCCTTTCTTGAAATATGAATAAAGTCTTTTAAAAAAGAAAAAATAATATTTCCAACTTTTTAGCCATTGAGGTGGGTAAGTGTTCAACTCCTTTAGAGAAACTTGGGGAAGTCCAGGATTCACAGAGAGTCCACGTCTCATTCTAAAACGCGGCAAGAACGATGAAAAAGACTGTGAAAAGCAGAGGGTATGGAATACAGATACGTCGCTTTGCCCTGAGGTAGGGTTTTACTAGCTTTGCTAAGCTCGAGAAACAAAATTGGAGTCCCAAGCATAGATCTTTGTAGGGTAGTCAGTAAAGAGTTGCTAATTGACCTTAAGAATATTTCAGTCTGTTCTAAAAAAGTATTTCAATCCTCAGAATAGAGTTTAGAGCAAATTGAGTGTAAGACCCTCCTAATAACATTTTGGCAATTCTGATCTCTGTTTGTTGAACATTGTCTGAATAAAATTCTTATTAACTGGCTCCTTATCTTGCAGTGCCAAGATACAACATATATTCTCACTATTCTTAAAGTATTTTATTTGTTGCACATGAGATGTCATAGAAGCCTTTTTCCATATAGTGTTTCTAAAGTTGCATTCTAGTTCCAAATATCTGTTTAAATATCTCTTCTTCATGCCAATAAGGAGTACTAGTGTGGATAAGAAAAATCATTTCTAATTCTAAAGTTAAAAGGAATACCTACGTTTTTTAGTCTCTGTTCCCACACACAAATTCCTCTTTGAATACTGAAGCTAAGGGTAGGGAAGTGCATTGCAGTTTTAAGGGCATCCTAAACAGTATCAACTGAAGCAGAGTGCTGATTTTTACAAAGAAAGTGTTAAAATTCTAATCATATAATCACAATAATTACAATTCATTGCAAGAGTTTTAGCAATAATCCATCTTCTGGATATTTATCCCAAACTAAAAATAAATGATTTGAAGTACTAAAAGATTATGATCAGAAACTATCCGCACATGTACATGCATAAAAATATGACAGAACTTGTGCAATCAGTATCTGATTGATCCAGGAGTATTGCTAGCAGGAAGCAGATTATCTTTAAGAGAAACAGTTTGTTCATACTTTAATCAGTGCCCAATGTAGTTACTTTGACCCTATATTTAATAATTATTTTGCCAGCTTCTCTGATGTCCCTATAGAATGTGATTAATCCAGATAATCTTTAACTTAGCTGGTTTTTGCAAAATGTCTGGTCTCCAGAGTTCTGGAGAGAAGCAATCATTTGACATAAACAGTTGGCGTCACTCTACTGTTGCATGAATGAAATCAGAATGAGCAAAGAATATAAGTTCCTGTACTTTACATAGATTGGTAGGGAGAACAGCTTCATGTAAGATTTGATGCAGAACAAACTTGCCTATGTGTATCAGATTGCCTCGATCTCGGGCCACTTTTATTTCTTTGAGTTTCAATGTTTAAGGTAAAATCAACAAACCTGAATCTGACAATCCATATTCCAGTTGGCCAAGATAGGAAAGTCCTTATGAAATACGTGGACTGTACAGCCTCTAGATCATCCCCTTCAGTCTCTTCTGAAATACCCAGTATTCTTAGGTTATTTCGAAACAGACAATTTTTCATATCTTCGATTTTCCAGGCCACACAATTTGATTTCTGTTCATGTTCTCAGAGTTGCTGCTTAATGGAAAGATGCCTATCCACGGCACTAGCAAACTATTCCACATCCATTAATCTCCCTACCTGATAGAGACATCTAGCCACAGATTCCTTAACTTAGAATATCCTCCAGGCGCCAGTCTGGATCCGGAGATTTTTCAGCAGTACCTCTGAGTGGCGGGGGACAGCGTTGCATGGCTCCGCTCTGACTTCTTCCACTGATGTGACGTCTGTGGTGCCATATAAGTTCCACGAGGCGCCCTGACGTCAGTTTTCTTCTTTTCCGTGCTGCAACGCGAGTCCAGGAGAAGCAGTTCATCTGGCTTGTTTTGGTTTTTGGTCTTACTTTGCCTTTTCGCATCCGGGACCAGTGCCCCGATGCCTTCGGGCTTTAAATCGCGTGAGACCTGTCCGTGGCAGATGTCGGCGACGGATCCACACGTGATTTATATGTGGTGCTTTGGCGAGCACCACGACTCTACGGAGTGCGACGCCTGTCGGCAGCTGAAGCCAAAGTACCTGCGGGAACGTAGAATAAAATTGTTTTCCGCCCAGAGTCCGGGCATCGTCGGTCTCCTTATTGACCTGGGACTCCTGTTCGGGGCAGGTCAGGAGGTCGTTCCCAAGGACGTCACTCGCCTTTCTCAGGTAAGCACGAGAGGAAGTCACAAAGGCCTTCGGCCTCACGTAGTCGTGATGTCGGGACCCTTGGTTCCCGGTCTTTACCAGACACTACCCCTCAGCAGTGGACCCCGTCTTCCCAACATTTCCTTGTACTGGGGCGACTAGAGCCCAGATGGAAGCCTATTACCAGGCTTTGCAGGCCATCTTTTGCCGACCCCTCTCCCCAAAGCGCCTTTGGGCCCCACAGAAGTGGTAGGGACTCAGATTAGAGCTCGGCGGCGGGTTGGCCCTCGGAGCCAATCGAGTACCCTGACTCCGGCTCTGGAGTCACAGTGACGTCAGTGGGACCTCCCATACAATTGACAGGCCACAGTCCACCTCCAGTGTCAGGGGACGCCCTGGTGAGGCCCCCTGGGATGATGTCTGACGTGGCTCCCGCAGGAGACGTGTCTCCGTGTCGACGTCGTCCCACACTGCAGTCTCCCATCGCTTTGGATATCTAGTTGACACAGTCCGATGCCGGTCAATGGAGCGTCCTTTAACGTTCGTCGATGTTGCTGTGGCGCCACCTCGACGTCGTTTAATGCCGGAGATGTCCCTTCCTACTCCTTTTCAAATGGAGGATGAGGCACCTGGGGGTTAACCCCCCCCCCCCCCCAGCGTTGCTTGAGCGTTCTTCAGAAAATGTTGATGTGGAGCACTTGCAAGTCCTTGGACATCATTCGCCTGAAGGGCCTTTGGTTTTAGATGAATGTGTTAGCCTGCAACCGTCCCCAAACTGATTTGCTGTTGCTCCCTAGAATGGCGACGGAGGCTAGTGCTGCGTTTGCAACAATCGTTTGTAAAGCTGATTACATTTTACAGTTAAAGCCTCCCTCTATCTCTCTGCCCTCCGATGCCTTGTTGGATCTGCTCCAACAGGGCAACATGGATGTTGAGCCCTTGCTACCTTTTGGTCAGTCGTTGTACGACATTCTTCTATGGACCTGGGCGAGGCACTCCTCAGGGGACCTGGTGGAACGTACTATTGCACATCGTCACCGCCCGGCTCCAGATGGCCCAGTCTGTTTGTCCATACACCCTTGGGCTCAAGGGCTAGTTGTCCAGACACCCTCAGTTTTGCAGCCTTTGTCCTCTCCTCCGATGCTTCCACCCACTAGGGAATCTCGATCGTTGGAGACATGTGGTCTGCAAATGTTTGTGTCCATGAGCTTGGCCCTCCGGTCCTTGAACACGTCCTGCATGTCTGCACGGGCTCCTTTTGCCTTTTGGAACTTGGTTGAGTGCGTCCTTCACTCCCTTCCGAAAGCCCCTAGGGCTGACCTGTTTCGGATACTCCAGGTTGGTCGTGAGCTGGCAACATTTTCAATTCGATCAGCCATTGACACCACTGATTCTCTGGGTTGGGCGACGGCCAGGTCTGTTGCTCTGCGTTGCCATGCTTGGTTGCGTGATGGCAGTTTTCCTGAAAATGTTCAGGAGCGTCTTTGGGAATCGCCCTTTGATGAGGCCCATCTTTTTGACAGTCATGCTGCTTCAGCGTTTCAGCGTCTCAAGCCTGGCTTTCAGTGAATGGCATTGTTTCTAGTCCTTTGTTGCAGACTTCTTGTTTTGTTTGCTTTGGTTGCAGTATTGCGACTGCTTTTCTCTGATGTCTGTCTCTGGGTTCAAGCTGTTATTTCCCAGACGGACTGTTCAACTACACAGCTGTTTCCGTCATTATTTTCAATTCCTCTGTATAAGAGCTAGTCTCTGGAGGCATTCCCTTGCATTTTAAAGGGGTCTAACATACCCTATTGTATAGCCAATCTTAAAGAAACACATAGCGATAGATTCCTTACCTTAGAATTACCCACAGTCGTCAGACTGGACCCGGAAAGTTTTCGTCAGCAGTACCCCTGCGCGTCGGAAGGTGGCGTTGTGTGGCTCCGCATTCATCGTTGGCTTTGTGTTCGACTGAGATGACGTCGCAGGAGCTACTTAGACGCCGCCCTCGCACTCTGACATCAGTTCTTTCTTTTTTCCGCGCCAGCAAGCGCAGGTCCGGAGAGAGTAGTAGCCGCAGTCATTTTTTGAGGCTTTTTGTCTCGTTTTTTTCGAGTCCGAGGGATACCCGGTTTCAAGTCTTGTGGGGACTGTCATCGGATGATGTCAGTGACGGACCCGCACCGCGTGTGTCTCTACTGCCTGGGGCGCGACCACGACCCCAAGTCGTGCCCTGACTGCTGGGCAATGGCGCCGAAGACTTTGCGAGAGCGGTCCCAAAAGTTGCTTGAGGTCTGCCTCCACGCCGCTCAAGGTCCCGATCCCGTGTGTGGTCAAGGGACCGGTCGCGGAGTCATCACTATCATTCTTCAGAATCTAAGTCTTCGCACTCGGGTCAGGTAAGACAAAGCACAAGAAGTCGAAGAAGCGGCTTCGCTCGACGACTACCCGTCGTGAGGGTGCAGGTGGTGCCTCCCACATGGCTCTGGTGAAGCCTACGGTGTTGCCATGGGCCTACCCGCCCTTTGCGGGTCCGTCAGCGACTCCGATCCAGCTGCAGGAATTTCTGTCAGCCATGGTCTGCCTCTTTGGGCCGTCGGGCCCTCGCCCTTCACTGTCAGCGCCTCCGGCATCACTGTCAGCTCCGGCCCCAGTGCCGCCGGGCCCCCAAGGATCAAGGCCTGGATCCAGGTCGACCCCACAGGCACCACCTCCGACGTCTTCTGTGGCACTGGACGACGTCGGCCCCGCTTTTAGCCCGACATGGACACTGAGCCAGAACGGCATCTCTCGACACCAATTTCGATGCCGATGGGACCTTTCTACCCCCATGTCCAGCCTCCTTATTTCCGGCCTGAAAATGAGCCTTCGTAGGAAGGGGAGGACTGGGAGGGGTCTGAGGAACCTCTCACAGCTCAGTGTGAGTATGACCCGGACTGGGAAGAGGAACTGGAGGATGCCAGTGGTCTCCACACCTCTCCTGACCTTGGCATGCTCACTCCTCCTACCGGGGCTACAGAGGACGGTGCAAGTTATGCAGTGGTGTTGCGTAGGGCAGCGGAGACCCTCAACCTCCAACTCCCTACAGTGGCCGTCAGGACTAACCTCCTGACAGAAGTGCTTCAGCCGGCGGCTACCTCTGCGGAGCCACTGCTGCCTTTTAATGAGACCCTTTCTGATGTTCTTTTGGGCACCTGATCCAGGCCCAACACAGGGGCTCCTGGGGATAGAAATGTGGCCCGGCGACCCCATTTTTCTCTCCCAACACCACACTCCTGAGAGCTTGGTTGTCCAAGCATCAACATCCCAGAGCGCATTTCGTACCGCACCCCCGGACAGGGAATCCAAGAGACTGGAACAATTTTGGAGGAAGATTTTTTCTTCCGCCAGTTCAGGGCTGCAGTCTGTGAACACTGCATGCCTCTTGGGCAGTATTTCCCACTCTGTGTGGGATACGGTGGCGCAAGTGCTGCCTGAGTGTCCGGAGGAGGCGCGGACAGTGCTCTCAAAAGCTATTGCTGAGGGGAGAGATGCAGCCAAGTTCACAATAAGATGTGGTCTTGACACCGCCGACTCGCTGGGCAGAGCAATTTCCACGACAGTGGCGCTCCACCGCCACACCTGGCTGAGGATTACTGGCTTCTCGGGGGATGTCCAGAACACCCTGATGGACAAGCCCTGTGATGGCATTCGCCTTTTTGGCAACAAGGCAGATAGTGCGTTGGAGCGTTTTAAGGACTCGCGGGCTATGGCCAAGTCCTTGGGCCTTTCACCCACTCGCCCTCCTCCGCCTTCTGCTTTTCGCTCCATTCGTGGCCACCGAAGGGACGCCCCAGCACGTTTGCTTCAGAGCCACAGGCCACAGCAGCAGCAGTCTCAGCACGGACGTGGGACCCACAGAGGCGGGTCAGGGGGCCAGCAGGCGGGTCAGTCCACTTCCATCCTGGCCACAACTGCCCCAAAACATTCCCAGTCCGGTCTTTCAGGGCCATCAAACACCAGTGTGCTGCAGGATACGCCATCACCGTCCCACTGACACACAATCACTTTGGACAGGTGGGTTTTGCAGATAATCCGAAGGGGCTACTCCCTCCCCTTCGAGACTACCCCTCCAGCCATGCCACCCCAGTACAATCGCCTGTCGGGGTATCACTTGACACTTCTTCAGCCGGAATTTGCAGTCCTCTTGGACAACGGGGCCATCGAGCGTGTTCCTGCGCCCGAAGTAGGACGTGGTTGTTATTCCCACTACTTTCTGGTGCCCAAGAAGGACAAGGGCCTGCGTCCTATCTTGGACCTCAGGGACGTCAGTCGCTTCCTTCGGAAGGAGAAGTTCAAGATGCTAACTCTGGCTCAGGTCTGGTCTGCTCTCGACCCTGGAGACTGGATGGTAGTGTTGGACTTGCAGGACACATATTTCCACATTCCCGTCCTGCTGGCCCACCTGCTTTACCTGCGATTCATGGTAGGCTACAAGCATTTTCAGTTTACCGTGCTCCCTTTGGCCTTACCAGCGCCCCATGTGAGTTCAGGAAAGTGATGGCGGTGGTCACAGCTCATCTGCACAGATCAGGGGTTCCAGTCTTCCCCTGTCTCGACTACTGGCTGTTGAAGGCGGGCTCGCCCCAGGCAGTCGTTTCCCACCTCCAGACTACGGCCGACCTCCTGCATTTGCTACGGTTCTCCATCAATGTGCCAAAGTCACACCTGATTCCCTCTAATAAGCTCCTCTTCATCGGAGTGGTTCTGGATACGACGCAGTTTGGGGCCTAGCCTCCCGAACGGCGAGTCCAGGATATTCAGGCTATGATTTCAATCTTTCGGCCTCTATCCTGGGTCTTGGTCAGGATGACCCTGAGGCTGCTGGGCCTTATGGCCTCCTGCATCCTGCTGGTTACTCATGACAGAAGGCATATACGGGCTCTGCAGTGGGACCTGAAGTTCCAGTGGGTGCAGCATCAGGGGAACAAGTCTGATTATGTCCAGATCGCGGAGGGTGCTGCTCAACAACTGCAGTGGTGGCTCGCCAATAGGCATTGGGTCGATGGCTGATCCCTCTCCCTTCCCCAGCACACAACGGTGACGGATGCGTCCCTCCTGGTATGGGGGGGCCACAATGGAGTGGCGGAGATCAGAGGTCTCTGGTCTCGGGGGGATTCATATCAACCTTGTGGAGCTTCGGGCAATCCGACTTGCACTGAAGGCATTCCTTCCCTCTGTTAAGGAGAGAGTAGAGCGGATGTTCACGGACAACACCACCTCTATGTGGTACTGCAACAAACAGGGCGGGGTGAGGTCGTGGACCCTATGTCAGGAGGCTCTGCACATCTGGACATGGCTGGAACAGCAGGGCATTTCCCTAGTGGTTCAACACCTGGCAGGTTAACTGAACGCCAGGGCAGACAAACTGATCCGCAGGTGCATGATGGATCACGAATGGCGTCTTCACTCGGATGTGGCGCTATGTCTCTTTCAACAGTGGGGAGAGTCTTGGTTAGATCTATTCGCCACCAAAGAGAACGCAGAATGTCAGCAGTTCTGCAGGTTGGAATTTCCAAGGCGGCACTCGCTAGGTGAAGCTTTTCTTCGCGAATGGAGTTGCGGTCTGTTGTACACCTTTACGTCTATACCACTTCTGCCCAGAGTGCTGAAGAAGATCAGGGACGACTGGGCCCAAGTTATTCAGGTGGCTCCGGACTGGGCTCGAAGAGTGTGGTATCCCGAGCTACTCAGTATGACCATCCATCCCCCGATCCGACTGCCTCTTTGGTAGGATTTTCTGTCACAGCAGAAGGGGATGGTCCTCCACCTGAACCTGTCAAGCCTCCACCTCTTTGCGTGGAGATTGAGCGATGGCAGATGATTCCATTTGACTTGCCTCCTGAAGTCGGTGATGTCATTCTGGCAGCCAGGTGTCCCTCCACTAAGTTGGTATACGCCTGCAGGTGGAACAAATTTGTGGCATGGTGCACAGCAAAGCCTGTTCATCCCCTTTCAGTACCTCTTTCAGAAGTTCTTCTGTTCCTTCTTTCTTTGGCCCAGCAGGGCTCTGCTCTGGGCACTATCAAGGGCTATCTTTCTGCTATTTCGGTCTTCTCAGGCTCCCTGATCAGCCCTCTATTTTCAAGTCGCCTTTTGTAAATAAATTCCTTAAAGGCATTACACATCTTTTCCCTCCTATTCCTTTCATAATGCCACAGGCGGACTTGAATCTCGTTCTTACATATTTCATGTGCCCTCCCTTTGAGCCTCTTCACAACTGTCCTCTTCGTCTACTGCCTTTGAAGACTGCTTTCCTGGTTGCCATCTCCTCTGCCAGGAAAGTGAGTGAGCTCCAGGCTCTTTCTTGTAAACCTCCTTTTCTATCTGTCCATCCGGACAAGGTTGTGCACAGAACACGCCCATCCTTTCTGACAAAGGTTGTCACTACCTTTCACATCGGGCAGACCATCACTTTGTCCACCTTCTTTCCGCCTCCGCATCCTTCTAGAGAGGAAGAGAGGCTCCACCGTCTGGACCCAAAACGTGCGCTGTCATTTCACTTGAACCACACACAACAGTTCCGGGTGGATGACCAGCTCTTTGTTGGCTACGTTGGCGCCAAGAAAGGTCGGGCCGTACACAAGCTGACTATCTCCTGATTGGTCACCTTGTTTATTAAAGCCTGTTATTCTCTGGCTAAAAAGGAAGCTCTGTTGGGTCTGCGCGCCCATTCTATCAGGGCGACATCAGCCACTACAGCATTGGGATGTGGTGCACCCCTGCAAAACATCTGTCAAGCAGCTACGTTGGGCATCTAAGTAGCTGCTGCGGCATCATCTCGGCGACCACAACGCCAACGACGGACGCGGAGGCGTAAGACGCCACCTTCCGACGCGCAGGGATTTTGCTGACGAAAACTTTTCGGATCCAGTTTGACGCCTGGGGGTAATTCTAAGGTAAGGAATCTATCACTACTAATGTTTCTTACAGATATATTGTTACCGAAGGTAAGTAATTTGTTCTTCTAACTTGCCACAGGAAGTGTCTTCCTGGGTGGTGTGAATACGATCCAGGAATTTTTTTCCTGGGTGGTGCAGGTCTTTACTGACGATCCGACAAGCTTCTCTTAGGATTGTTATCTATCTCCTATCTGGGGAGTTTTACTATAATTCATGCTATAGACTTATAGCAATATGTTTTTCGCTTCTTCACGCTCCACCTGTTGATGTAGGACTTCTCCTGACAAGCCCACAAGGGTAGCATAGCTTTCTTTGGAGTTTAGTTATTCGTGCTTTACGGTTGGTCCCTCCCGCCTCTGAGGACGCAGACCCCTCCGGAATTATTGTTGGGAGTGCACCATGTCTGGTTCGCCCCAGCGTGTTCATGTATACTCCTTTTCTTGTCTTTGCTGTCTTTTCTAGCGTTTTGCTGTGTTTCCGCCATTTTGCCTATGTTGGCCGTCTTCACCACAAGCCAGTGTCTGTCTCTTGTGACTTGTTATTCTGTTCCACTTCAGAGACAGTTTCTTTTCCTAATCCAGTTCTGGCACGGTATATTACCACACACTGGGCACGTTTACAGACAGTCTACTCTTTGGTGCTAGGAAGTGCTTCTGTCTTTTGTCTTCCCTCAGGTCTCAGATCCTGTCTGGTTTCTTCCTTGTCGGCAGTTGGTTCTACACCAGACGCGCTGTTCATTGTGTTGAGCATCACTTTTCATATGGACTTCCCAAGCATTGTACCCACAGATTCCTTAGCACACGCCCATCCTCCCCGCTCTCCGAGGACCTTTTCCGGCTGGGTTCTTACCCACTGGTCTTTTGTGATCTATTTCACATCCTTGTCCAGGTCAGGATGTCTTCCTCTGTTTTACATGTTGCTTCTCCACCCATTCTCGCAAATGGGTGGGGAGCTCACATATACATGCACTCTCTGGCACCCTGGTTTCTTTTCCAGTCTGGAGGTTGGTCATGTCCTTCTCCCTTCCCTCCTCCCCTTTATCCATTGGTTTGGGGTCTATTTGACTCTGATACAGGCAATTGATCATGTTTAGTGCGTGTGGTTGCACATTCTCTGTTGTTGCAGAAATGGTGTCCCTTGCCATAACTTCATGTTGCTAAAGTCTTGTTATTGATTCCCATGATATTCATGTGGTGGCAAACTGCTTGTCGTTTTCCTTAACGTTCGTTTGCTGTTTTGCTTTCTGGAGGGTATCGTTCTTTGTTTATGCAAGACTATTTCTATGAGGCTAGTACTCTGCTCTCGTCCTTCAGTCACTTACCCTATGTAGTGTTTTTTTCTACAATGTAGAGTGATGTTTCTCTTCATTTTATTATGTATTGTCAGTGTGTTCTTAAACGATGTTTAACCCTTTTTTGGCACACTGTTCCCACACATTCAGTTTTAGTACTGGCTCCGCATTGCGGCACGGAAAAGTTTCACAGTAGAAAAGTGATGTCAGCGCACCGGGAGGGACTTGTATGGCTCCACAGACGTCATATCCGTGGAGGACGTTAGAGCAGAGCTGTGTGACACCATCTCCCGGCGCGCAGAGGTACTGCTGACAAATCTCTGTATCTAGACTTGCGCCTGGAGGATATTCTAAGTTAAGGAATCTGCGGCAAGACTGTGTCTCTATCAGATACACCATTACCAAAGGTAAGTAACTTGTTCATCAATGAATATACTTGCTTGGAAAATTCAGTCATTTGAGTTTTTTAATTTGCAACCTTCATAGCAGTGTAATCTTTTATATATTCATTCCAGATGGCAGATGGTAATTCATAGATAGAAGTCAGATTTGGTTGTTTGGCGGGTCCTTCAACACTTGGCTGTTTTTTATGTCAAGGATCACTATTGTCTTTTTGATTAGCATATGCAGATAAGTGGAGAATAGGTAATTCAGAAGTCAGAATCAGTTGATTCAGTGTATGATCTCACTGTCGGTGGCTGAGCCTCTTTGTTCTGTCAGCAAAAAGTGGAGCTCCTATTTTTTTCAGAACTTGCACCCTCCAACTCTGATTCAGAATCAGTCTCTGTTCCTTAATTTGAATCACTTTGATACATCAGACATGGAGAAGAAACCCTTTGGGGATTTCTTTGACTCTAGAATCTCCCATTAGTTCTTTACCCTCCGGGTTTTTTCCCTGATAATTTATTTGGGATTTCATATTGAATGTTGTTGCCACTAAATTATCATTACTACTTCGGTTATAGCCCAAATTTAAAAAAATGTAGTTGTTGGCTAAGTTGGACATTGTTCCTGCACATGAGGCAACTTTACTTTGCAGCACCATTATCTGATTACCTTGGGCTTATGGCGATAATCCAAATATCATCTCCTGTGGCACGTTCCGCCTTGATCATCAATCACCCTCGAGTTCATCTGCCTGGCTAATCATAAGAGCTGTGAGCACTCCCTCTGCATCTGGGGCGTCTTCTTGATGTTTTGAGCACAGAGACTGGCAGGCGTTATCTTGAGAGAAAGGAATTACAGCGCTAGGCCAAGCTACATTTATACCTCCCAACAAAGCCTCTGCCAATGACCCACTCTGTGCGGCTCCAAAGAGAAAGTCCATCAAGCTGCGTCTTCCTGAAGAGCTCCATGGTTAATGCAAGCTGCGGGTCAGGGGATGAGCCGGAGCAGCTCACTGCCTTTATGACAGCCTGATAGCATGCCTCACTCATCTTTGCTGTCTCCTTTCGGCAGTGTGACCCATCTATCTTGCAGAGTGCCAAGAATTTGAGCAGCATAATAAAAACCAACTGGTGGATGGCTGTTCTGGTCAATTCAAATAACTCCACTGCCAGAGGGCACTTGCCGCCCACGAAAGCCAAAACATAGGCCAGCTTGGCTAGGTTTTTTGTTTAAGGCATTTTAATCAGCTTTAAGGCCAGGGTCTATTAAAAAACAATTTCAGGAGATGGGTGACATGGAGCCTCATTCCAGGGTTGCACATACCAGAGTCAGCATGCTGCGATCTTGTCTCCTTGTGCCTGGAGAACTCAAGTATCTGTACTTCATATTTTCCCTTTTTTTTTTTTCAAGCACCATAATTGAAATGCTATTTTATATTAAACCTGATGCATGTGTGTGGGTTATTTGTGACACAAATATTTATAATTCTTTCAGCCTTTTTTATTACAATCAGTGGGATCACAAAATTGTGTTCTTTGTAGTGGCTGAACTTCAAGAAGCATTTTTCAAACTAGTGGAGCTACTTAGGATCCTTTGCGACATGAATAATGGAGTACAGACTTGAACTGATTTGAGGATTATATTTCGGTCTTATGTTTCTATGTCTTGCAAATTTTTACTTTGATGTATCTAGGATTAAAGATACAAATAGGAGAGCACCACAGGCACTGACATTTATTGTGTGGTTCAAACAATAAGGAAGAAACCACAAATTCTGAAGTAAAAGATTCATTTATAGAAAGATGTGGACTCCGCTCTTTTAAACCCAGTAAATTTGTGGGCCTACATGAGAAAAAGGTCCACCGCAAATGTCCTTGCAAAAGACTTAAGTGTAATGTCCGAAGAGATCATACAAGGTTATATAAATGGATCAGATGGAGAAAAAAAAATGGTGAGAATGCATAGGTGCATCTATGCATAAGACAGAATTTTAAATCTGCCTTTGGCATGACTTACCTTCAAATTGAGTTTTTGCAGCAAATGTAAGGTTGTTGAATGGTGTGAAATTCAAGTAGTATGAAGCACAGCCTGATTTTAAATAAAATTTAAAGCGCTGAGCATCCACTGCCCACCTCTCCAAATTGCATGACATTTATAGATTCATTCGTGGATCGCTTCATAGAAGTGTACTTGTGACAGAAACTGAAATGTAGAGTGAAATGTGCACATGTTATTGCACAAAGAGTACAAAAGACACTTAAAAAGAGATGCAAGAAATGTAAACTTTCCGGGCCATGAGCCTAGTCATTTGTGAATCCTCACTTAGCATTGCCAAACTTGAGAGTGAGGCTATACTTCAGAAGTAGGACAGCAGGTCAAGGAAAGCTTTATTCGGCTGCATTTCAATACAGGCATAAAAGCACATAATTTCATTAAAAAACAAATTTCATTTCATAATATTTACAACATTATGGGGCATATGCATCAACATTCGGTAATACACGTCGGTAATAGCGAAAAATACCGAATCGCTATTAAGGACATGCAAACCGCGATGCATCAAACAAATCGGTAAAAATTACCGAATCGGTAAAAATCACTATTAAATAGCAAAAGTACACCCGCACGAGTAGCAAATACCGAGTTAGCTAATACCGATTCGGTATTAGTGAATCCGGTATTAGCGAATTCGGTAATAGCGAAAACGGGCAAATTACGCGACGCTTCGGAAGCGGGCCGATGACATCACAACCAGGAAGTAGGACAGCCACGCTGCATTCTGTGTTCGGAGTTGCACTGAGGAGGAGGCAGAGCACAGGAGCTGAGGACCAAGACTGAACCTGTAGCAAGCAGGACAAGGCAAGCAGGACAAGATGGAGAAGGAGGCCCCCCAGCAGGGAAAGGACACACACCGAAAGCGCAAAAGGAAGTTTTCTGATAAGGAGCTGGAAATCCTCATCGAGTGTGTGACCAGCAATAATGACAGACTGTTTGGCAAATTGTCCCTGAAGGTGCCAGAGCCAGAAAAACGCAAGATGTGGCTGCGCATCAAGGACAAGGTAAATGCCTGCGGAGTCACCCACCGCAGCATCGACGACCTAAAAAAACGGTGGTATGACCTAAGGAAGAGGGCCAAGGAGAAGATTGCGCAGAGGGTCAAGGATGCTGGTGGCACAGGAGGGGGCACAGCCAACGTGACGCCAAACACTGCCCTGGAGGATCTAGTGGAGTCCACCATAGAACCGGAAGCTGTTGTGGGGGTCACACGTCTGGACACCTCTGGTGCTGCGGAAGGAGGACAAGGTAAGAAGCATGGCAGCGTAACAATGCAGCGTGTACTAAGTCCCTGCCCAATCCCCCATGCCAGACCCAGTGCCCATGTAGTGTTGCCTTAAACACATACCCTCACCAATGTGTTGCACCATGGGAGTTGTAGTCCATACATGAATGGGTGCATGCCAGAGCACAGAGGGCAGCAAAGGGCCAATTGTCAGACTGAAAATGTTATTTATTGTGAGATGCCACTGCTATTTCCACATACTATACCATGATTATTACTATGCACTGTTTCACACACAGATGCATCCCCCTACGATTCAGACGACAGTGCCCGTCTCGTCATCTCTGAGACGCCAGTGTTGTCAGACGCCGAGTGCTCACATGGAGCTGAAGCCATGTCCTCCCCTTCACCACCACAGCGGTCGACACCTCCACCAGCCCTGCGGTCCAAGACACCACCACCACCACCACCACCAACCTCGCGGTCCAAGACACCACCACCACCACCAACCTCGCGGTCCAAGACACCACCACCACCACCACCACCACCAGTGCGGGCCACTCCGCTGAGCCGCAGAGCTGATGTTCCCTCCCTGCCCCTGATGGAATCTGATCACAGTTCAGCACCCCCAAATGTTCCACGCCAGGCTGTCGTCACTCCAACCAGCCAAACATCATCACAACAGCGCATCAGGCAGAGGGCTGTGACCCCGGCTCGTGGTGCTGCAAGACCAGTCGATCTGTCCGGAGGGTACGGAGTTGTGGAGACCCGGATGCTGCGTGTCCAGCGCCTGCAGGGGAGACACATGGGTGCCATGAAACTCTCCATGACCAAGCTATGCAACAAACTTAGCAACATGACAGACGCTATGCGTGAGCACACCACTGCCGTAGCTGCCGGCAACAATGACATTAAGCTGTGCCTGCAAGAACTCACACGTGCCGTAGTGGCAGGCCAACAGAGTGAGCGGCGGCGTCACAGGCAGATCATGCTGGCAGTGACTTCAACCAACAAGGCCATCAATAAGCTCTGCAACAGCACGGCTGTGCTGTCCCGCAGGTCCGTGTCCCTGCAAGTGGACCTAGGTCATTACTGTGGGGATGTGGCAAAGGCCCTTGAGAGGGTGACCACCGCAGTGGAGCAACTGCAGCCTGGGTCAGCCAGTGTCAGCATACTGGGGGCGGAAGAGGGGAGTGAGGCAGCCTCCAGTGTCAGCAGCGTCTCCCTATCGGACACCAGCGGGAGGAGGCGTAGTGGCCGCAATGCAACTGCCACAGACTCCCATCGAGTAGAAGCCGAGGAGTCACAGGACAAGAGACTGGGGGTACGCGGCAAACGGAAGTGAACATGTGACAAAGTTACACTGTCCTTGGTGACGTAACCATGGCCAGACTTAAGTGTCGCACGCATCACCCGTTCTGAGGACGGACAATTAAAGTTTGACTTTAACTGCAGCAGCAGCATGTTTTTTTTTTGTTTCTCTGCACCACTCAGGTGTCCATGCCCATTAAACCCTTGCAAATCGAGACCTGTTGTCAAGTCTCTCTCTTACCTGTCTCAGAAATGATTCCGTGTGATGTATGTCCGCCTCCGTTGCCCTTCAGCTGTGTTGGGCACATGCGCCTGTCGGTGTTGGGGGGGTGGTTGCTGTGCACATAGTTCATCCTCTCCGTCCACCTCTATGGGTTTCCCCCAGCGTGTGGCGATGTTGTGCAGGATGGCACACACAGCAATGATCTGGCAGCAGGTCACTGGGTCGTACTGCAAGGCACCTCCAGTCTTGTGCAGTATACGGAAGCGGCTCTTGAGGATGCCGAATGTACGCTCAACCACATTCCTTGTGCTGATGTGTGCTCTGTTGTAGCGCTGCTCTGGTGGTGTCGCTGGGTTCAGGTAGGGAGTGAGTAGATATTCACGCAATGCGTATGCGCTGTCACCTGCAGGATGGGGAGAGAATGGTCATCAGCATGATTGAAAATATACATGTGGGGATGGAGTGGGTGGAGAGTACGATGATGCATCAATATGTACCTAGTAGGTGTCCCTCTCCAAATTCACCGTTGATCAGGCGCCTGTGGAGGCCACAGTGACGGAATATGTAAGCGTTGTGTGTGCTCCCGGGGAATTGGGCTACAAGGTCCGTAATGATGTACTTGGCATTGCACACCACCTGCACATTTATAGAGTGATATGACTTCCGGTTGCGGAAAATGTATTCGGTGGCTGATGGAGGACAGATGGGGACATGCGTGCAGTCAACACACCCTATGACATGGGGGAATTGTGCCACCTGGTAGAATTCCCGTTTGGTGCGGGTCAGCTGCTGGGGGGTTGTGGGGAAGGTGATGTGGCGATTAATTAATGTCAGCATGGCCTCTAGGAACCGGTGGAAGAAGCGTGATAAAGCGCTTTGCGACACGCCTCCAGTCTCAGCTATTACCCCCTGGAAGCTTCCAGACGCAAGCAGGTGCAGGCAGCATAGGACCTGCACATGGGCTGGTATGGCGTTGGTCCTACGGGTCTCGTGCTGCAGTAATGGTTCCAGGTCTGCTAGAGAAACCAGGAAGGGTGCACTTGTATATCGACCTCCTGGCCCATGTGGGACCTTTTCCATTAAATTAATGGAAATTTTGGCAGCTCACATGCAAGTTAACTCTGAGTTCATTTTGGTGGGGGATTTCAATATCCATAGTGAGATCACCACATGTATTGACGCACAGACTGTGCTAACAGATTTGGCCACACTTGGACTAAATAAAATGAATCAAGGGCCAACTCACTCTGCGGGCCATACTCTTGATCTAGTATTATGTAATTCTACAGCCATTAACTGTCTCAATCCCTACCAAGTTGATTGGACAGACCACTCGGTTATTACGTTTTACACTCATACTAACTATAAAGTCAAAGCCTTTCATAGGCCGATGGCCAATGTTAGAAGGCCCTGGAACAAATTAGTCCCTGCAGACTTTAGGGACAATTACTCTGAGCCCAATTGGGAAGATTGCGGAGAAAACGCTACCTTAGCCTTAAGCGCATTTAGTGAAGCTGCGTCAAGAACCATAAATCGTGTGGTCCCGCTGAAAACTTATAAACCCCGCCCGGCCCCAAAACAAGAAGTTTGGTACACTGGGGATCTCAGACAACTAAAACAGACCATGAGAAAGTTGGAGAAAAAATGGAGAGCTACACACAAGGCAGATGATAAGGAGGACTTTATGAGGTCGTTTAAAATCTACCATAAAGCAATCCGCGCTGCTAGGAAACAACATATAGCAGTTCAATTATCAGCTGCGGGTTCTAACGCAAAAACCTTGTATAACATTCTACAGACGTTCACCAAACCCACTGCCTGTGACACTGAGGGGATCGAATCCCAAGAACTCTGTGACAATATTTCACAGTTTTTTGTCAGGAAAATCGACGCCATATATAATAAAATACTTGCGTCCAATTCCATCTCCAACAATCCAGTTGCAACTGACTGTGGAGTCCGGCTGCATACTATGACCCCAGATAATGAGGCCAAAAAGCTTGCCGCTTTCCCACCCATCTCCACTGAAGAGCTGATTGCTCTTGTCATGCAAACAAAGAGTGGGTGCCCGACAGATATCATCCCAGCACGTATTATGCCACTTCTGCTTGATGATCTGGGGGCTGGAATGCGACATATAGTCAATTTGTCTTTGTGTACGGGGGAAGTCCCTTCAGCCTGGAAACAGGCTCAGGTCAGACCTCTTCGTAAAAACAATTCAATCCCCTGGTCGGATTTGTCAAATCTGAGACCGATCTCTCTTCTCCCTTTTATAGGGAAGCTTGCTGAGAGATATGTGAATCAGTATTTGTCAAAATTTATTGAACAAACGGGTGGACTCGACCCCTCTCAGTCGGGTTTCAGGCCCAGGCACAGTACGGAGACCGCCTTGCTGTCCGTCGCTGACAATCTCCAGATGCTACAGGACAAGGGTTACTCCGTCGTCCTGGTACTTCTGGACTTGTCAGCGGCGTTTGACACTGTGTCACATGAAATCATGACCTCCAGACTAGTTGACATCGGTCTGGAATGCAAGGCTCTGGCCTGGCTAAGGAGTTTCTTCAGTGAACGCACCCAGAGAGTCATCTTGGGACCATACCAATCAGAGGAGGTGGTGATCTCAAAGGGGGTGCCACAGGGCTCGTGTTTGAGCCCTACGTTATTTAATATCTACGTGGCACCCCTAGCTAACATCATGAGATCCCACGGGTTCATTCCAGTATCATACGCAGATGATACACAACTCCTCTTCCCTTTTAAAATCATGACTCCCGAGGTGCGTGACTCCTTTGCCCGGGGGATGAAGGAGGTGGCACGCTGGATGGCAGCCAACTTTTTGCAGTGCAACGTCTCCAAGACCGAGGTGATGCTCTTCGGAGAGGCCAAACGTCTATGGACTCCTGACTGGTGGCCTCAAGATCTTGGCCCCGTTACTGAGCCCAAAACGGTGGTTAAAGATCTGGGAGTGAAACTGGATCATGAGCTCACCTTAACACAACAAACCAATCAAGTGGTGGGTTCATGTTTTCATGTAATTGGTCTCCTCAGGAAAGTATTCCCTCTGCTACCGGATTTCACCAGGAGAACGATGGTCCAGTCACTAGTGTTAAGTAGGCTGGACTACTGCAATGGTCTGTTGCTGGGTGCCAATGAGGGTATCTTGGCTAGATTACAAGTTGTGCAAAACACTGCTGCTCGACTAGTTTTAAACGCCCCGCCTCGTACTCCCTCAAAACCATTGTTGGCCAAACTGCACTGGCTTCCGGTAAGGCAGAGGGTGATGTTCAAGATCTGCTGTGTCATCCATAAATGCCTTATAGGTAAGGGTCCCGGTTACCTCACTGAAAAATTCATCCCTTATGTCCCATCTAGATCCTTGAGATCAGGAGAGCAGGAATTGTTATGTGTTCCTAGGGCCATGAAAGCTAGAAAGGGGGGTAGGGCCCTTTCTGTAGCCGGCCCTAAGTCGTGGAACCAACTCCCTAAGGAAATCAGAGTATGCAGGGAACATCGCCCTTTTAGGAAGAAACTCAAAACTTTCCTTTTTAATTATTAGCTGGTTTAGGGCTTTGAATTAGATCATGACGAGTTGCTGTTCTTTAGTTGCTGCCAAAGGCGCGGAGATACTCCTTTGGGAGTCGATTCGTAGCGCCATAAAAACATGCAAATAAATAAATAAATAAAAAATTAGGCGCATTATCATGGCACGGTTCAGTCTATACTTGTCGTAGACCTGTTCCTCGGTCTGCCCCAGCAAAGTGATGCGCACCCTGAAGATCCTGTCCTGGATCATCCTCCTGCGCTGGGCCTGGGCGTTGAACCTCCTCCTCCTAGCAAGCACGTACAGGGCAGCCATTTTGGTAGACATGTGGGGTTTCCCAGGGCTTTTTTGAAGGGTTACTGATTGTGAGCACCTGCAGTTCGGGGTTGTAATTTTTTTCTCTGTCCTTCCGTTTACTTTACCTCCTGATTGTGATTCCCCTTAATTTGCTCATGCTAAATAGCGATTTTGGGGTTTTTCGGTATTAGCGACTTTTCATGCATACCATTGCGATTCTTTATTACCGATTCGGTATTACCGAGGGCCGCTTTGGGGTTCGGTAATTCCGATTGTCTGTTTTGCGATTCGGTATTTTACCGCGGGGGGTTATTTGCGATTCTTTATTTTTTTTTACGATTCATTGTTTGATGCATAGCATTTTCTGGTTTTGCGTTCGGTATCGGCCTGTTTTACCGATTCGCTGTTTTACCGGGAGGTATTTCCGTTGATGCATCTGCCAGTTTACATATAAAAACACACATCATTCTCCATCGAAGTATAGTACATCAATTACAGATCCATAGTAATACATCTCCTGATTTGAAGCGCCTTTTTAAAAAACGTTGTTATCCTCTACGCTACATGCTCGTTTTCCAGGAGCTGGAGTATGGCCTGGCGGCACTGCCTAAGCCCTTAGTGCTTTAACCCCTTCCATGATGACGGCCGGGAGCAGTCCTGGCACACAGTGCTCGTGTGCTGATGACGGCTCCCGGCCGTCATGACCGCACCCGCGATCGGAATGTGCCGCACAGGCGCAGAATGGCGGCCGCGCCCAAGGGGTTAAAAATGGAATAATCCAAACTTTCCTTGGCTCAATATAAAACGTACAAAACAAGACTAGATGCATGGTCGACTGATCTGAAATTTTATCGCAGGACACAATGTTAGTTTGCACGACCAGTCATTCATTTTCGGCAAAGACATTAATCTATGGATGTTTCCCAGCTTGAACCTTATTAAAAGAAGTCTGTCAAAGGTTCCAGGTACGAATGATAGGTAAGGCTCCATCCCCAAAGTTTTGCGTATCAACTGATGTTGCCTCACAGTAATTTTGTTTGAAATTTCCCCTCCCATTCTAGTTGTTTCCAGTAGCTGGAGACAATCTTTTTTGAGGGTCTTTCTAAGAATCTCCAGCATAGATATTGGATTTAAAAAATACTCTGGATGACCCAGGTCATTCATAAAACTGTGGATACATTTAATCCAAGGTATCAGCAAGGCCCCCTCTAACCTCAATGTATCTTTTAAAATTTCCCTATTTAGTTTTGTCTGGTCTTTGCACCAAACTCTATGTCACAAGAATATTAGCTCTACTTTTACTAGATCAACTATATAGTGTAGACCCAGTTCTTTTATGACAAATAAATGAGTAAGTACTCTGGGGTACAGACAAAAGGTGCCTTAAAAAAGCATTTTCAACTATTTGTATTGTGTTAGCATCTGTAAAACGCCACACCCCTGCCCCATAATTGCTATTGTGATGCATTTAGCTTTATATATTTGTAGGAGTTCTGAGGGTAGTTTCCTACCTAGTTTTTTTAGCAAATGTTGTTAGATCCGTAGATCTAGAAAATTCCAATTTTTTGGCAGATAGAGTGGCAGCCCAGGAATCATGTTGATTAAAAAGTATACCTATATAAGAAAAGTTTTTTGCTGTTTATAACTTCTTCCCATCTATAAACATTTCTCGAGTCTTCTGGGTGCCTTGCCTACATCTCATGACATATGTTTTAGCAATATTAGTTTTAAGACCGAGGTCATTCATAAATACAGTAAAACTATGCAAGACTCTCTGGAGGCCGTTTTGAGTACATGCCAATAGCACTGCATCGTCTGCATAATGGAGTCCGGGAATAGGCCGGCCACCTACTTGGGGAAAGTCTTTACCCTGCAAAGAGTAATGCTTCTTCTAATCCATTTATATAAAGATTAAAAAGGAAAGGGGCCAGAACGGAGCCTTGTCTGACCCCTCTCCTGATAGGGAAAGCTTGTGTACAATCGCCCTTCAGGCCAAACCGGACGCTTGCCGTGGCTCCATTATACAACCGTGTTAGAAAGATAATAATTTGTGGGTCAACCCCTACCGTCTCAAGGACCTTCCACAGCCTATGTTGTCTAACTCAATCAAAGGCCGCTATAAGGTCTACAAAGGCCAAGAAGATACTTCCTTTTTTTGCTCTGGTGTAGTTGCCAACCAAGATTGACAAGTTCAAGCTCTGTTCAATTGTGCCTTAACCGGCACGGAAACCATACTGCAAATCTGACATTATCTGGCTGTCCTCTGCCCAGTCTTGAAGGCATTCCAGGACGACCCTCCCTACCACTTTGGCCATGGAATTCAGGCGGGAGATCGGCCTATAGCATCCTGGATCTTGACGATCGCCTTTTTTATAAATTGGAATTCTTATTGACTGTACTCACGTTGATGGAATATCGGACTTAATACTGGCATTAATGACCTGGGTTAAAATAGGGCCCCACAATGGGACATTACATTTAAACATGTCAACAGGGACCCCATCGGGTCCGGGGGCTTTACCACCCAGGCTACTGGCCAGGGCCCTGTTCCAGGGTGATTTCCAAGTCAATCTGGGTGCTGTTAGTTAACATACTATCATCATGTTGCCACCCAGTATTTCCCTGCTCGTTATACACCATAGAAAAGTGGCTAATCTATGTCACTTCTACAATTGCAATTGCTATTTCGACAGAAGGGCCACTACTAGGAGATAGCAAGGGAGTCCTCAAGATCTTCCAGAAAACTATGGAGTCCTTCTGCTGGGCCGCACTGTGTAAGCATTCCCAAGCTTCATTCCTCAGTGTTTGCTTTCTTTCTTTTACTGCCCCTCTATAGTCTGATCTAACTTGCCTGATTTTGTACGGTGACCTAGGCTGCTTATGCAATTCTTTCTTTAAACTAGCATAGGCCCAGGTACATTTTCCATTAAACCAACCGGGAGATGTTAGTCTTTTCCTATGTTGCACAGTTAGTTAATTTTTTACCTCCCTCGTAATATCATTAAATGAGTGAACAATATCAACATAAGATGCTAGATCACCCAGGCAAATGTCCAGTGCGAGAGAGTTTAGTATCACATTTTTTGTCAACAAATCCGCATCCACATTATCCCACTTTAGTGAATAACCATTAGTTTTGCTCAATGCTACATTCCCCCACAATCGAGTTGGTTTTGTAGACTTTTTTGGTCTGTGAATTGGTAGCTTGAGCTTTATAAAGAGGGGAAAATTATCGCTTATGGCAATGTCGCCTACTTCAAAGGCGGCGACCAGATGCTCGTGAGAACGTGAGATTAATATGAAGTCAATTGTTGTTGCAAACCCTCTCCCATTGAATGTGGGAGGCACATAGTGCGGTATAGCTAGCAATTCATTAGCATAGGCGAGGTCTTAGCTGAAGATGAGCTTGTTAAATAAATCCCCCGTTTTAGAATGAATTAAATGGGTACTATTATCCGCTTAATTGGACAGACAACACATTCTATTGTCAGTGTAGTTGCACTGGGTACAATTAAAATCTCCCATCAACAAGAACATGGTATCTTTACCTTCCACAGTATCTCTACCTTTGGAGACCTCCATGATGTTCTTTACCACTAGTCCTAGGGCATCTTGGGGAGCATTATTGTATAAGTTATTCAATATAATGCGGTTAGTTGCATTTAATATCAGTTCTACAAGGTGATTATAACAATCCCCCTTATGGAAGTGAATATTACTTAGGGGCATCTTCTTAGAAATATAAGTAGAGATGCCACCTTTTGGTCTTCCTCCCAGAGCCTTCACTGCCTGAGTGTGGAGGTCCTGAAATCATTTATATGGATGGTTTCTATTGCCCATGTCTCCTGCAGACATAGAATATCTATATTCTCTATGAATCCAACCCAGACAGGATTCTGAACCTTTGGGTGTAAACCTGATATGTTCCACATGATAACAGAGCTAATAATGGGGATCTGGTTGGACAAAGGGTTAATAACAATCAATCCTACTTCAGTATTTGAATCCAAACTAGATGACATCAGTAGGCCATTATTATCCTCATTTTGCTCTGACACAGGGGCTGAGTTCACATGGCGGTCTCTCGCTTCTATGTATTCCTCTGTTCCTTCAGACAATACAACCCCACTAAATCCTCTCGCGGAGGAAGCTCGACCTGCGGAGATGGATCCAAGGGACTAAAGTTAAGCTATCTCCCGCTGTATCAACAGGTGACTCCAGTCAGACAACCCCATCCAGACTACAGAGGGGCTAAAAAAGTTTGATGTTGGGATACCATATCTCTGTTGTGGGGTGTCTCTGGTATTCTCTATCATTGGTGTATAGTGAGGGGTCAGTGCAGGGTGATAGAAAAAACCGAGGGGAACCACACTTATCCCCCACTTCCTGACCGGGTGATAACCGGTCTGTCTAATATGCTCCTGGCGAACTCTGGGGACCTAAAGGATATCACAACACAATCACCTGGTAATGATTTAAGTGAAACTCCAACCCACGGAATACATCGTACCATCTTAAATTCAGAGAAAAATATATCTGCATACCCTGTCTCCTTCGTCAAGAAATGTAACACCCTGTTCTTCAGAGTGGACCAATGTTCAAGTTCGCCATGTGGAAGTCTAGGTACATTGGTTAAAACAATGGTATATGGGGTAGCTTGCGGAGGGAGATGCAACTGCCTTGGCTCGGGTATGAATCCTCCCTCCATATTTTGTTTCACTGAGTTGTTATCATTCTGTCTCCCAATGTTCGACTTATCGGGATTTCCGGCCTGATTTACCTGCTTAACCTGAGTGTAAATGCCTGCGATACCCTCCCCACTTCTGCTATCATGCTGGCCAGGAGCTGTAGGAGCCTAGTGCCTCTGTTGGGAAGGTAGAGTAATATCCATCAGGACCCCAGCTCTTGTCTCCAAATTAATTATGAGCTGAGTGTCAGGTGCATGTAAATTCTGGGGTGCTCTCATAACAGGGGTTCTCTGGGAGTTAATTTCTGTGAGCCCTCCTCTGCTAACTCGCTCTTCAGACTCACCTCTTTTTTGCACTACAGACTGCGAGGGGGCTAGTAAGTGTTTAACGGATTCTAATCTGCAAAGTACATACGCCCTTCTCAAAATCAAAATAACGAAAAGTACGTTGACGCCGGCCCTGAGCCATTGCCTCCAGCTCACCTCTTGGACGAAGATGATTCTGACGAGGGCAGTATGTTTCGAACAGCGACCAGTCCATCTGAACTTAACGTGAAGTATCAGGACAGTTATGATTACAAGGATCAGTATCAGGAGGATCACAATGTTTATCCAGAAGAATTCCATTTGCCTCCGCCTCCCATGGTTTGCCTACCAGCATCTCTGATTTCCGACCCACAGTTCCTCATTATGGACTATAAGCAGAGATTCCCTACTTCTGTTAAGTCTCCACTTCCAGCTGTATCCCCGCCGCCGCGACCACAGCTTCCACCCTTGAATCTACAGCCGGGGCCTTTCATTCCACCACCTCCGCCTTCCACAGACGAGGAGGAGGAGGATCCACATGAAAAAGGGGAACTTCATGATTCTCAGTCTACTCATGATGAGTGGGACAACTATGCAATACCCTGTCCTGCTTCTCCTGTACCTATGCAGGCTGACTTGCCTCCTGAAGACATTGGGGTTTTCACAACATAGTGGAAAGGGCGGCGCATTGTTTCCAAATACCTATGCCTTCACACCAGCAAGATTGCTTCCTATTCGATTTTAAGGAGCCTTTTAAGAAATCGGTCAGGTCTATACCCATTATAGAATACATATGGGACCAAGGTGTGAAAATAATGCATAATCCTTCCTCTGTGGCCCCAGTATTGCCTCGTCTGGATAAGAAATACCGAGCTCCAGATACTGCTCCAGCTTGCCTGGCAGGACATCCCAAACCAGACTCTGTCATCACGCAGGCTGCTCACGAAAGTAAAAAAATCCTTCTGCCCCACTAGCCGCCTCTCCGGACAAGGAAGGTCGAAAGCTTGATAACATTGGGAAGCGTTTCTCGTTGATGTCGGCTTTAACAGTGTGTGCATTCAATTCCTTGGCACTGTTAGGGCCTTATAACAGACAGTTGTGGACAGACATCGCTCCTTATCTTGCGGCCTTGCCAGATGAGTCGAAAGAAGAAGCAAAAAAGATCTTGCTCGAAGGCGAACGCTCTGCATCCGAGATAATAGATTGCGTGATGGATATCGCCTCTACTGGATTTCGCCAACTGGCCTGCGCAGCTGTATTACCACGCCAGGGTTGGTTGAAGGCAACTTCATTCCGACCTGAAGTGCAAACAAAAATCTTGGACATGCCTTATGATGGCCAGCTTCTTTTCTGGTCACACATTGACGAAGCTCTCCAAGGTATTAAAAAGGATACCGACACAGCCAGAGCTTTAGGTACCCTACAGTTCAAGAATCTGCCTTTTCGTGGCACAAGAGGAAGAGGGCAATCGTCTACAAGAGGTGATTACCAAAGCCAACCTTCCTACTCTTCTGTTCAACAGTATCGACCACAATACCAGCAGCGTCAGCAGCAACAGTCATCCTATACCAAGTCATCCTTTCGTGGCAAAGGTGGTCAGCAGACGGGCGCTGCTCAGCGCCAATGACTTTTCACTACCGCCAGTCTCCAGTTCATCTCCGCCCTCAACAGTTGGAGGAAGAATTTCTCATTTCCTAAAAAATTGGAAACAAATCACAACGGACCGTTGGGTTCTACAATTAGTTCAATTCGGTCATTCACTGGAGTTCACTCAAATTCCTCCCCGAACCCCTCCCCAACCTATGCTCCACAAAAATCAACGTGTTCTACTCCGGGAGATTTCAATTATGCTCCAGAAGGGAGCGATAGAAAGGGTTCCTCTTTGTCAACGGGGAAAGGATTTTACTCCCGTTTCTTCCTAGTACGCAAAAAGGAGAAAAAATGGAGACCGATTTTAGACCTGAGAAACCTCAACAAATTCTTTAAAAAGCAGTAGTTTCGCATGGTTACCATCCAGGAAGTACTACAACTTCTCAATGCGAAGGACTACATGGTATCTCTGGATCTTCAGGATGCCTATTTTCACATCCCTATCCACCGGAATCACAATAAGTTTTTGAGGTTTGCAGTAGCGGGCAGACACTTCCAATTCTGTGTCCTACCGTTCGGACTCAAATCGGCACCTCGCATTTTTACAAAATGTCTATCTCTGCTAGCCGCATATCTCAGGCAAGAACACCATCAGGTCTTTCCATATCTGGACGACTGGCTGGTCGAAGCACCATCTCTAGAAGGCGCGTCCAAGTCTTCCGACGCCTGTCTGCAGCTTTTCGATGGCTAGGGGCTCACTCTCAATCAGGACAAGTCTGTTCTCCAGCCTTCCCAGCGTATAACTTTCCTGGGTGCTACTCTTGACACGATCCAGAAGAAGGTGTTTCTGTCACAAGAGTGCAAAGACAGGCTTCTTTCATTGGCAATTCGCATAAGTTCCAAAAAGTCTTTAACAGTGCGCCTTTTCAAATCCATGCTCCGGATGATGTCTTCATGCATTCTTCTACTCCCACACTGTTGTCTTCACATGCGCCCTCTTCAGGAGGCTCTCTCGGCTCAACGGGGCCAATGTACAGGTTCATTCAACGATATCATCCGAGTGCCCCTCCAATGGTCAAGGCTCTAAGGTGGTGGATTTGCACTCAGAACCTTTCTCAAGGCTTGCCTTTCTTGCTTCCAGCTTTGCCGCATATCATCACAACAGATGCGCCACTGGAAGGTTGGGGAGCTTTCCTCCAAGAACTACAGATCAGTGGAAAATGGTCCCAGTCCAAAAGACAACTCCACATCAATCTTCTCGAACTGCGAGCTGTCTATCTCGCTCTTCTGGCATTCCTACCAAGAATCAGGAACTCTCTGGTGCTCGTGGGTACGGACAATACCACAACGATGCACTATCTAAACAAGCAAGGGGGAACTCACTCTCTAACACTCTCTCACGAGTCGCAAAAAATCTGGAACTGGTTGATCCTTCACAACATTTCCCTTCGGGCAGAGTACGTCCCAGGAACGGACAATGTTCTGGCCGATTCTCTGAGCAGACACCAGGAGATGTGTCACGAGTGGGAATTGAATCAGTGGACTCTCAACTGCATATTCTTGCAATGGGGCACCCCTCTCCTGGACCTGTTTGCTACAAGACAGAAGACCAAATGCCAACACTAGGCAAGCTGGCGTCCCCAGAAGGGATCTCTAGGGAATGCATTTTCGACTGCATGGTGCATCGTCTTTGCATACACTTTTCCACAGTTTCCCCTGATTCCCAGGGTTCTCAGGAAATTGAAAGCGGAGCCTTGCACACTCATTCTCATAGCCCCAGCTTGGCCACGCCAGCATTGGTTCACGGAGCTTCACCTTCTCTCCCTGGAACCGCCGATCCCGTTGAAACAGTTTCCTTCTCTTCTCACAATGAACTACCAGCAAGTCCAGCATCCGTATCCGGCATCTCTCAAATTATCCGCTTGGCTCCTGAGTTCAGAGAATTCTGGGACCTAGACATTCCGCCGGATTGTAGAGCAGTTCTGGCCCGGGCTCGAGCGGACAGTACTAATAAAACATACCCCTTAAAATGGAAAAGGTTCTGTATCTGGTGCAAGTCACAGAAGATGCACCCTCTTTCATCTTCTCCAGTACAAATATTGCATTACCTTCTCCATCTGGCGAACTCAGGTCTGGCTCACGCTTCCATTAAAGTTCTCTTGGCTGCAATATCCCATTTCAGAAGGTCTTCTGCTGGCCCTTCTCTTTGATCCAACAGGTTGATCAAGCAGTTTCTTAAAGGCCTGTTTAGGACTTTTCCTCCTGTAAAAACGTTACCTTCCACGTTGCAACTCAACACAGTTGTTGCTCAGCTCATGAAACATCTTTTTGAGCCAAATACACAGAGCTGATCTTAAGTATCTGTCGTGAAAAACTGCGCTCCTTCTGGTCCTTACCTCAGCGAGGCAAGTGAGTGAGCTCCAGGCCTTTTAGATTCAAGACCCTTTTCTTCAGTTCAAACAGGATAGGGTTATACTACAAACAAATCCTAAGTTTGTGCCGATGGTTCCGTCTGACTTCCATCTCAATGAACCTATAGTCTTACGTTCCTTCTTTCCAAATCTACGCACAATGGCAGAAAGAACTCTGCATTCTCTGGATCTTAAACACTGCCTAAAGTTTTTCATTGACAAGACAAAGACCTTCCGCAAGTCCGACCAACTCTTTGTGGCTTACAGTCAACCTAGAAAAGGTCTTCCACTTACTAAACAAAGTATTTCTCGCTGGATCTCTGCAGCTATTACATTCTGTCACCAGCAAGCGGGGCAACCCCTGCATTCGAAGGTCAGAACCCAATCCAGTAGGGCGATGTCTACCTCCATGACACTCTTTGCAGGTGTACCTCTAACAGAAATTTGCAGAGCGGCAACTTGGAAGATGTCGCATACATTCACCAAGCATTACTGCTTGGATACAGAACTCATGAAGGATGCTGCAGTGGGACAGGCAGTACTTCGTCATCTATTTCAATAGAGGTGAGCCTTCTTTCATCCCGCCATCCTTTCTTGTATACGCACATTTCTCTATTGTATTCCTTAATAGTTTCTTTGATTACAGTTTGGTACTTTCTATGTGTCAATTTGATATCTTATTATCTGGTGAATTTGTATATGCTGCACCATCCGAAATGTGCTTATCATTGCTTACTACTCTGATTCAGGCATGTGAATCTATGAACGATACCCTATTACTGGATAAGAAATGCGTTACTTACCTGTAACTGCAGTTATCAAGTATTGGTATCTTTCATTGATTCACATGCAACCCACCCACCTCCCCTGGAAGGGCTCATCTAGTTCTCTCAGTGATACACCTACTTAGCACTGTGCTTACGAAAATCTGAGGAAGGTTCTAGAGGGTGGTGATAGCTGATTGGCTCTTTTCTAGAGTTTGTTTGGTCCTTTTTACAAAAGGACATGGATATGTTACTAATGTGAGGCCTTTGGCCTATTACTCTATATGTCTAATGGGACATTACTTTATTTATGTACCGGGTACTCCCATCCCGACGACGAGGAATGATTAAGGCATGTGAATCTATGAAAGATACCAATACTGGATAACTGCAGTTACAGGTAAGTAACGCATTTCTTTTTGATTAATCACCAGCTGCGCTAAATCAGTGGTTGTACAGGTTCTAATTGCACTGCCAAACAAAGTATGATAATAATAGAAGATCATCATTAATAGTTTACATTAATATTAATATGGAATGTTGGGAATGCATACATGATTTGGTTGTTATCAGAAGTTGAGAGCGACCACAGCCCTGTGGTTTTATTTAACAAGGAGAGCTTCATGTGGTGTATCTCCGCTGTTAACCTTAGTAAGGTGAATTACAAACATGATATTGTTCCAGCTAATATTAGGAAGAGTTTAAGGTAGAACAAAGAATAATACCAGCATGAACCCTCTATCTTCGAAGGTTTAATGACAAAATATGGTTCCATAATTTTGAACACCAATCCAACAATAGTGATAACACTGTGATGGCATACAAAATCATGGCTAAAGAACTAAAGTCTTTGTAGTCAAAACCAACTGGGGTTAAGGTTGCAGGCTGTATAGTGATAGAAGACCAAATAGCTGGTTTGACACCGAATGCTTTTCTGGGAAGAGAGTAATTTCTCAAGCTCTGATACGACATAGTTGTAACCCACAGAGTGAGACTTTTTTCCAAAGAAGTAGGCGAGAGTATAAATGCCTCCCAAACTCTGAGAAATTGATTCACTAAAATGTTCTCTGGCTAGAACTGAGAGAGACCTCTCTCGCAAAAATGCTAAGAGGTTCTGGTAACTTGTCACATGGGTGTAGAAGGGGGTAGTAAACACATTAGAGCACCGCATTTGCCCAGTAGCCTGGGTAAAGCACTTCAGTATTTTTTATAGTGCTGAGCCCAATGGCCCCTCTGATGCAGTTAGTAGAGGAGGATAATTATAAGGATCATTCTGCAATCAACAGCTTAGTATCAGAAGTGGAAAGAGCATTGAGGGGCATGAAGAAATACAAAGCACCAGGTAGTACCTACTGACATTTATTTGGAGGAACCCTTTTTTGTGGGCTAGAGTCCTTGCTAAAATATAAAATTTGTCCCTAGCCTCCAATAATGTCCAATCCTATTCTTGTACCTTTATTTAAGAAGGGCGATTGTGGTAGCCCCTCAAACTACCGCCCAATTTCCTTTCTGGATGGAGCAGGTCAAATTCTTGGGAAAGTCCTGCTAAACAGGCTGCAAAGCTGGGTGGATAGTCAGAGCATCCTAACAAAGAACCAAGACAGTTTTAGATCAAAGGTGGGTATTATTGATCAAGCAGTACGACTACTTATGATTTTGCATAAGTATACAGTCAAAAGGAAATCTTCACTGTATCTAATTTTCATTGACCAGAAGGCAGCTTTTGATTTAGTTGATCGGAAGAAGTTGTGTAAATGATTGATAGACCAAGGGCTGTACTACCCTGGTTTGGGGAATAATGGAGCTACACATAGGTAATACCTCCAGGGTTAGGTACGGACCTGGGCGGCGAGTGCACTTAAGCCTTTTCTGTAGATAAGGGTGTATGGCAATGATGTGTGCTAGGGCCCCTACTCTTTAGCATCTTCCCTAAACGATGTAGGGGCATACGTATTGGAAGAACTCTTAGATGTACCCAATATAGCTGGAAGTAGGTCCCAATACTATTATTGGCTGATGATGCAGTACTGATGGCGCAAACAGAGAACGCAACCCATAGGATATTAATGCGGTTTGTAGAGTACTGCCACAGGAAATCCCTGACTATCAATTGTATCAAAACAAAGAGTATGGTCTTGAGCCCGTCCCCAGCTTCAAGCGGAAGCTATTGATAGACTGTGTCTCCCATGAGACAGTCAAACAGTATGATTATTTGTGGATATGGTTCCCTGAGAAACTCCAATGGAAGAATCACATACAGAAAGCAACTGGTGTCCTGAGCCAGTCCTTTGGCACAATTTTACAGTTCAGTCATTAGGCAGGCGCTAAGAGCATCCGTATTATTCCTTCAAATCTATAAACAAAAGGCAGTAGCATTAGCACTGTACGGGCCGAGCTTCGGAATATGGGAATCTAAACCTGCTACATGTGGCAGAGAACAACTTCTTAAGAGCTTTGCTGAGATTTGGTCCAGCTACCCCGCTGCTTGAACTTTATGCAGAACTTAGCTTCATCCCAATAGTGCAATCCAGTGCTCTATTGGGTCAGGCTTGTGAGGAATCCAAATGCGGGTATCTACTTAAAATCCTTGGAAGATGCAATATGCTGCAGTGGCTATGGTGGGAGTACTTGGCTGTCTTATGTAAAGGATACTCTAATTGAATTGCAGCTGGGGTTTCTATGATCCAACCAGAGTAGAGTAAAATGGGATACTGCTGATCTGATCAAAGAACATTACTTAGGGTATAAGCAGGTGAGGAATCTTTCTACAAAAGGGCCGGGAACTTTAAGGGTCAATTATTTTATTACTGTTCACGGTTCTCCCTGCAAATTTTACCTGCACTCGATCTACCCTGGGCATGAACATACAATTTATGTTAAATTTAGATTGGGCATTTTGCTGACCAGGGATTACTTAGTCAGATGCTACAGGCTCAAGGCAGATGCTGAATACTGTGACGGTGCATTTGGAGGGAAGGGTAATTTGTTGTACTTTTTGCTGCTTTGCACAAAATACGATCTTGCACGTAGACAATGGCTTTTGCGGCTTTTTAGATTGTGTGAGATCAAAAGTGTTGGAAAAGCTGGCATTGCCATTTTGTCTTAAAACAGATGATGGGTATGTTCCTAACACCATTGCTTCATAACTATGAGCGCCTTGGCCATGTTTGCTAAAGCACCCAGCTGCCTTAGGAATTTAACCGTGGTTAAGTTTGAATAGCTACTCTGGAGGGTTTACTGCATGCTGATCTTTCAAGCACCATTCCCGAAATGCTATGAGTTGACAATCCACTTATTCGTCCATATCTCATATGTGTTATGTATATAACTGTTGTGAATTGATGTATTAATCAATTGTTTTTAACTGGAATATGTACTGTGGAGGGTTTCTCTTCTTGCTGCTTAATCTCCCTTCGTATACTTTTATAAGCACGTACCGCTTGCAGGGGGCTGATTTGTAGTTGTTGATCCTATAATTACTATTGTGAAAGAGCCTTAGGTCTACAACTTACATTTTGATTGCATATTTTAGGTGTTATGGTCCGTTGCATTTTGTAGTGATGTATAAATACATTTTTTAACTGTTGTAAAGCTGAAAGCTGAAACAATGAATGTGATTGATTGAGAAAAGGATGAAAGAAAAATCAAAATGACATCCCCTCTGATTGTGTTTTTTAATAGTTATTTTTTGTACGGTTCCATAGTTAGTATAGCTATTTGGCATCAAGGACAGCTTTAGCCAAGAGGAGGGACCTCTAAAAGTAATAGCCTGGAAAAGGAACTAAGAATCAGGGTAATCAAAATTACTGGTAAATAAAGAAGCACTCTGCTAAGTCTTCAATATTGCGAAGAAGTGAACCTAATGGGCCCTTCATTATAACTGCTTGAACAGTTCATTGACTTAAACATTATGAAGCATTTGTTTATCAATTCATTAACCATAATAACCCACTCTATTTCTTTCAGCTGCAGTTGGTATTGTTTTATCAAAATATCACATTGTATCAAGTCTTGTGAAATTATTACTTCATGAAAGTATGAGTACCGGAGACAAATTTAGCATAATACTTACTTTGGGACATTGCACAGATGACTGCGGTATGTATGCTACTTGTTTTATTTATACACATTTGACTTGTATCCTTACAAGCATCTTTTCTATTTATAATATGTACTTTCTCTGTAAGGAGACAATAGTAAATGTTACAGGTACTAATCAATAAAACACTCTTAGTTATTTATCTTTGTTTGGTGGCTCTGCCTCATTACCAATTTGTGGGAAGTTGCACCGCCTCTTAGTGGAAGACCCAGGGCCCAATGTAGGTAGGCCGTTACCGATCGGTAACGGCCGAAAATACCGATTTTCGGCCCTTACCGATCGGTATCCAGCCATCGAGATGTAGGGCAATGAAAATCGTCCAAATCGGTATATATACCGATTCGGAATGGCTACCGAATCGGAAATTATCCGATTCGGAAATACCCCGAATCGGTAAGAGAACGAATCGGTAACATACCGATTCGATAAAAATACCGATTCGGTACATGTACCGAATCGGTAGTGACACCAAATCAGAAAAAATACCGATTCGGTCCATGTATCGAATCGGTAGAGACAGCGAATCAGAAAAATTCTGATTCGGATAACCTACCGATTCGGTAGAGTTACCGAATCTGTAAATCACCGAATCGAACAGAGATAGAGATGTAGGGAAGCATAGAAATACCGATTTTGGCTCAAAATCGGTATTTCAAAATCGGTATTTACCATGGATTACAATCAGGTGGTAACCAACTTCAACCTATAAAAATAGACCCAAAATGCATAGCAACTTGCAGGATGGCTGCTTTTTATGTCATTGCAAGGCGGCTACGGCTACAGCAGGAAGGAGAGAGGGAATGGCAAAGAGAGGAACAGGTCTACAGACAGAGGATCACCCTGTTCATGCTCACAGAGGCGGAGATCTTACAGAGGTACAGGCTGGACTCAGACACCATTCTGGAGCTCATCAGGGACCTCAAACCACTGTTGGACCACCCCACCCCAAGGGCACACGCCATCCCAGCGCACGTGCAGGTGCTATGCAGCCTACACCTGCTTGCGTCTGGCAGCTATCAAAGTGGAGTAGCTGCGGTAGGAGGGGTGACCCAGAGCAGCCTGTCAATGTTTTTCCACAAATTCTTTGACACCATGATACAGAGGATGGACCAATACATCTCTTTCCCTGCAACCCACGCGGAACTGGTACAAACAAAAGCTGACTTTTACCAGATGGCACAATTTCCCCAAATCATCGGCTGTATAGATGGCACGCACATTCCGATTTGCCCCCCTGCTGACACAGAATACATATACCGCAATAGGAAGTCTACGCACACTATCAATGTTCAGGTGATCTGCAATACGAAGTGCACCATCACAGACCTGGTCGCAAAATTCCCAGGGAGTACCCACGACTCCTACATTTTTCAACAGAGCGGCATCTATGCACGGCTGACGGCTGGCGAATTTGGTGAAGGATACCTCCTAGGTGAGACACATCATCAGACCCCCATAACACAAAGTAGCTAAGTACATGTATGCATGTGAGTAATGTTACTCCTTTTCCTTCTAGGCGACAGTGCATATGCCCCCTGCTCATTTATACTCACCCCCTACCTCAACCCCTCTACACCAAGCCAAAGGAGGTATAACCAGGCCCACAAAAGCACAAGGAATGTAGTTGAACGGACCTTTGGCATCTGGAAAAGCAGATTCAGATGCTTGCACAAGAGTGGAGGTGCAAGGCAGTATACCCCCATCACCTGCTGCAAGATCATAGCTGTCTGTGCAATGTTGCACAACCTTGCGGTTAAGAAGGGCACTGAGGTGGAGTTGTCAGACTACGAGGACCATGACGACGACGTTGCTGTGCCACAAACACAACCTGCTGGGGTGTCTACGCCAAGTGATGGCAGATACAGACGTGAGGAGATTACAGAAAACTATTTCTGAGTGAGTACAGATGCACAGACAGGTCAATGGATGTTAGGAAAAGAAATATTTAATAATGTTGCAACAACGTTACTGCACTGATGTGCAACAATAGAAAATGTAAACAAAAAGTGGTTAAATGTCAATTGTACGGGTTGCCTCACCCGCCCTGGCAGTCTTATTTTTTGCTGCGCTTAGCAGCCCCACTGGGATGTGCCTCTCCCCCTTCTGCATGTCCAGCAGCCTCAGCAGAGCACCTGCTGCTCCGGCGCGGCTCAGACACTGCGCTGGCCGGGCTGCTGCTGTCCCCAGCCTCGCCCAGGTCCAGGGCTGGATTGACAACAGTGTTCGAAATGATAAGTGCCTCCATGGCGGTGGTAATGCGGGCCATGCCCCTAGTGACCTCTGCCGTGTTCTGGGTCAGGCTGGCCTCCATGTTTGCCCCACGTTGGCATAGCTGGGCGGTAGCAGCAGCAAGGCGGTTGATAGCCCTATTCTGCACGCGGGCATCCCTGCGGCGAGAGAGCTCGTGCTCATCCAGTTTTGTACAGAGCTGCGTGATGGCAGTGGTCATTCGGCCAAGACCTGTAGCAATGTCCTTATTGCTTTCTACAAATGTCTTGAACCCCTGTGCCATCTCTCCCATCTGCAGGTTATGCACCCGCAACTGGCGCTGGCAGGCCAAGATGGATTTAGCCTGCATCCTCTGGATCTTTACCATACTGCCCTCCAGCCCTTGAAACACGCTGCCCTCCCGTGCTGGAAGTGCACTGCTGGATGTTGTTCGCCTCCGGGGATTGCTGCTGCCCTGCTGTGTGGGCTGGGGTGACACAGGTGTAACTGGGTTGCTAGCTGGGGCCTGACCCGCTGCTCCCTCGATGGGGTTTAATGGAGCTACAATAATACTCCTGGCAGGAGATGTGGCAGGTGCAGGGTGGCTCTGTGGTGGTGAGTTCTCTGGGGAGAACTGCAATGGGGGCGTGCCAGATAGTCGGGGGAGTGTGGAAATGTGAGGGAATGTCCAAGGTCTTCCTCATTTCCCAGGGCACTGCTGTTATCATCCTCCTCCTCCTCCTGTGCTGGTTGACTGGTGCTTGGCCCTGCCACCGCACTGGCAGATGGTGCTGGTGCTGGTGCTTGAGTAGCTCCTGCTCCTCCGCCTGATGGTGCCCCTAGGTATAAAGAAGCATTTGTGAAGTGAGTGTTGATGTATTACAGCCACTACAATTAAAGCATTGCACATATCATTTCAAATACTTTGATTCAGTTTCACAGTTCTTTTAATTATGCTTCTGCACTGGCATTTTTGCCTACTTCTGCTGACTACATTTACCATGATGCATTTCTCATGTCTGTTGGTAGCAGTACTGGGCTGGGGTTTGGCTGTGCATTGGGTCTAAAGGGGAAGTGTCTGGTAGGGTGTGTCATGATGCGCATGCTTCTTACCTTTAGCTGTAGCTCTGGCTGAGCTATCCAGGTTCCCAACTCCCACCACACTCTCCCTCTCAATGGTAGTTGCCACAAGTTCCTCCAGGTCAGTGAGGGGTGGCGCCGGGTTCCTGCCTCCACCAGTAAGTCCTGCCTGCCTCTGCAGCTCTGCCAGTTTCCTCTTTGTGAGGCTGCGGATATCGTAGAACCTCTTTTTGAGGTCGTCCAGGCTCCTGGGGGTGACACCAACAGCGTTTACTTTCTCCCCTATTTCGCTCCACAGCCTCCTCTTAGTGCTCTCAGGTACAGTGAGGGACAGCCTCCCAAACAGCTGCCTGTGTACCCTCACCACCTCCACCAACACTTGCAGCTCCATGGTGCTGAATTTTGCTTTCCTCTTGTGCACAGCCTTCTGGCTCTCAGTGCTGCTAGCCATGTTTCACAGTGCTCTGGATCCTGCTTCCACTGCTGCTCACTGTCAATGCTCAGCTCAGGCTGCCTCTCCAGAAAGTTCTAATGAGTTGCACCTGCCTGGGTAGCCACTCCCTGCTAGGGTGGGGGAGGGTGGTTCCACCTCATTGGCTGATGTCTTTGGTTTCAGTTTGACTTGCTTGCCGAATCGGCATTTACCGATTCGGTATTTACAATGCGTTCCTATGGGCCTTTTGGCCATGGGGGTGTATTGTGATTACCGATTCGGTATTTGCCGATTCGGTTGTAGCCGATTCGGTGAATGCCGATTCGGTACGTATCGAATCACAATACCGATTACTACCGAATCGGTATTTTTCCGATTTTTTTTATCTACATCTCATTTTCCGATTTCAAAATACCGATTCGGTACGATTCGGTATTTTAAAATCGGAAAATGCGTTTTACCTACATCGGGGCCCAAATGCTTTATTGAAATGACATCAATTTAAAATAAGCATTGGGGAGGCCAACGTTACAGGGAACTGATCATTTGGCTGAAACATGTTGACCATAATTTGACAGTGCTTTTAAATCCATACCACTGTGTTGCTTTACGTTTTAATACTGTCAGGTAGAGCACAAAAATAAAACTCAAGGTAGTGCATCTATCCTAGATAGTTTTAACTTTTTTCACCATTTCATTATTTCACACGGCACTGCAACCTCACGACACCCATCATACTCTCATATGGGAATTAGTACCCATCCTTATAGTAAAACAAAACATCTCTGAGCTCCTTCATAACATCACGAAGTAGTAGCTCCCAGTATTGACTAGGGTTTTTTTCACTGGTAAGGAGGACCCATATGATGAAGCATGTCACCCTCGGGTGAGTGAGGGGTCTAATCCTTAAGGGATGAATTCCCCTTACTGATTGACACTTTTTTTTTTATGTTTGAGAGGACACAAACTACAGTTCATTAATTGTCTCACTAATGCTCTAGACAAGACCCGAGGTAACTTAAATGTGTGTGTCAATCATATTTATACCAGTATATTTGGAAAATCGGTTACTCGGTTCTTTCTATCCACCGTGTAAGGGGGCCCCATATTTCTAATCCTTTCTTTTTCTTATTACGTCCCTTCCTACTGTAGATAGCGATCTCTAGACTATATGTAGCTTGCAGTCGTGCCCGCCATTGCTGGCATGTTGTAGGGTATGGGTCTAACCAAGCCGATGCCAGGCAGATTCTAAACACTGCCATTGCAACAAACACAAGTTCTTTCAGTTTATTGGGTCGAATATCCCCGTCTATCCCTAATATAATTTCTGCATTTAAAATGTTCATTCTCACCGCGGTCGGCTCCTTCCCACCACTGTTTGCTCGCCGGAGGAGTGGAAATGGCGTCTGCCCCTCCTGACGAGACGCTGGCTGCTCCCATGTCCCCAGTGACTGTGGGCTCGCCGGCCCTTGCGCCGAAGGCTGTACCGAGGGAGCAGCAGCTGTGTAGTGCGGACCGGCTGCCACTGCAGAGAGACCTGACCTGCGGCGATATCCTGGTCGCCCTCGCTGATTTGAGAGCGTCATGGCGGAGGTCTGCCCGGGCACTGGGGCGGAAGATTGAGGATGCAGTGTCTGACGCAGGGCGACCCCGGCTGGCTGGCCCCTCACCGCCCCTGCTTAATCCTGAAGAGGATACAATGTTGCGGAATGAGGGGACGGAGGAGAGGTGTTTTCCTGGCTACAATGTAGAGTGTTTACTCATCGACGATGCTACAGTTGCAGAGGCTCCCTTTACTTCGGAAGCTATGACTTTGCATACGCACTTTCTACCATGGCCCTGCCGTTCAGTTTCCCTGTCGCATACCCCCCTCGCTACTTCTGCCACTGGAGCCCCTGTGTTACACTGCTGTAGTGTGAGTAACCCTGCGGCAAAAGGATTCTTCGTCGTTCTGGACATCGGACTTGCTAGTGCCTGGGAACGTTTATCTTCCCCCCCTCTGTTTCCCCTTCCTCGGAAGCGGCCATCTTGCTCCTTTGTTTTGTCTGAAGGTGGCTCGCAGCAGTGGCCATGCCTGGAGAAATTTCGCCGTTCCGGACAGGGTTGATGGTGTGCCCTTCGCTACATTTGCTGGATCGGCTGGCGGTGACCCGGACTGGAACGCTTTCTGCTACGATAGCTGAGTTGACTTTAATGTCCTGCTTTTTGCCACTTTATGTTACTGTCGATGTATCCTGCTGTCTACTTTTGCTGCTGGGGGGCGGATTTGTGTTGGCCCGGGGTTCTGGGTGTCATTGATTCTGGTCCTAGGGGTTTACAGTTTTTCGACATTATGACTGTGCATGGCGTAGGAGGTACTAACGGCGAGGGAGACCGGGAGTTCTGTTTTTGGGTGGGCTCCTCCCCGCTTTTCCTTTTGCTGGGAGCAGTAGATTAGTGCATTCTTTTCTCACTCCCTATGTCTCAAACGTGATTTTATGGAACCTTTTTCTTTTCTCTCTTACTTGCCTCTACATTTCGGGTTCTCTTTTGGGGCGACAGACACACTGCTAGGGGGGGGGTAGGCCATAGCCTCTGCATGCGTGTAGGGTGGGGGGTCTTCCTTGGTTCGTTTTTTGTTTCTATGGGCCTTATTTTTCTCTTTTTATGTTCCCTTTCCTTTTGTGCTTTTTCCTGGGTCAGTGGGTTGGTCTGGTGTTAGGAGGGTAGCGGCTGGGGGGCACAACTCGTTGCGTTCCATCATCCTGTGGTTCTAGCTCTGTGCCGCCATTTTAGCTATGTTTACTGTTTGTTGGATTTATTGACAGACGTTGCCCACTTATTACTTAGATGGATGTTCTGCACACTGATCCGTTCTAGCTTCTGTATCTCCTTATATAAAAAATCATTTGAAAATTAACCTTAATATCTCCTGACACTCGGTGCTCGTGGAATTTAGTGTAACACATGTTGTACGCTTTTATGTGCTGACGTGCTATCGAGTGGACGTATATTTTGCTACCAAGCTTACGAAGTGTCGAGGCCGGCCGGATGGTTGTAGGCCCGTATTTGTTTTCTGAAAAGTGCTAAATAAAGGTTTTCCAAAAAAAAAAAAAATGTTCATTCTTGTCTTAAAGATTCCTGATAGAAAAATAGAAAATTCCCGTCTAATGGGGTAGAGTGTGTTGCAGGTAGCGAGCATGTGAATTAGGTCTGCTTCGGGCAACGTGCATCGTGGGCATTGAGCACCTTTGCCAGTACTCCATTTAGCGATTCTTTTGGGGGTATAGTATAATTGAAAAAAAGTTTTATAGTACTGACCTTGTAGTTTGGTCGACATTAATAGAGATTGAGAGAGTTCGAGCGCCCTCTGTATTGAGGTTTCCCGTATATCTAATTCGCACTGCCATTTGCGGGTGTATTTATCTAAGTCATCAGGAAATCCAGTAATTAACTTATTATATATTTCACCAATTTTAACTCTAGTATTTGTAACGATCGATTCGATTGTTTGGATTCTCCGGAATGCAGCACTACCGCACCCCTTTTTCAATATAAAATCTCTTATTTGTAAGTATTTGAAAACATCTCTATTTTCTAGACCAAATTCGTTTTTTAGCTCTTCGAATGAGCTAAAGCCAATTGAGTTGTAAAGTGATCCAAATTGTGAAGTGCCCGATCTTACCCATCGTATCATACAAATGTCCGTTAAGATCTCTGGGAGATTATTATTGCTATGAAGTGTTGTGTAATAAGAAAACCTTCCAATCCCCAGAATTTTACATATATGATTCCATGCACTATAAATTCCTTGTAGGGTTTTAAACCGAACTTTTTTAAAGTAGCAATCATATGTCAATCTCCAGAGATGTTCCCCTGCTTCTATACCTAGGATAAGTTCCTGTGGACTTGGAACCCCATTCTCTTGATCGGGCTCCCTGTTTGGAATTAGAGGTGCCCTGCTATATGTAAGTATTGTGGCCCACCAGTAAGCTTTAAAATTAGGTAAGGCGAGACCTCCTCGTTCCTTCGGTAAAGTGATGTGTCTATGGGCTCTTCGTGGCCTACTATACCCCCAAATGAAATGAGAAAAAATAATATCACTTTCTTTGAAAATCTGTTGGTCAAAATTTAAACAAATAGTTCTAAAAAAAAATAAGAATTTGGGTAAAAATAACATTTTGATTAGATTACATCTTCCAATAATTGTTAAATGTAGGTTTTGTCGTCTGCTAAAGATCTTTTCTGTTTGTTTCATAAGTGGGTTCAGATTAAGTTTAACCAGATTATTTAAATTTGAGGTGATAGTGCATTATCAACTATCCGAGCGTCGTTAAAATTACTTTTGTTGTTGATTGTAATCTGGGTTTTGTTTTGGTTTAATTTATATCCAGATATTTTCCCAAAACTACTTGCTTCTTCTTCCATTGAGTTAACTGATTCTTCTGGGCTGGTTGTAACTATTGTTATGTCATCCTCGTATGCCAAGGTCTTAGTTTCTCCGTTGGGGGTCCTCATTGATGTTATAGCTAAGTTGGTTTCTAGCCTACGGATGAACGGGTCTATAAAAATAGCGAATAATAGAGGGGAGCATGGGCAACCCTGCCTTGTACCTCTGGTCACTGTTATGTTATTTGAGAGTTCCCGTTAATCATAACCACAGCTTCTGGATTGACATACAACATGCGAATGGCATTGATAAATTGTTCCCCAATCCCACTCCTTGACATAGCAGTCCATAAGTATTGCCAGGACACCCTATCGAAGGCCTTTTCTGCGTCTAGTACTATAAGCGCCATAGGGTGTCCTGCCACTTCTGCTATGTCAAAGAGTGTGATTACCCGCTGAATAAGATCAGTTGTAGAGCTGCCCGGTACGAATCCGTGTTGCCTGGCTGAGTTGATTTTTTGAATTACTGGGGCGAGTCTACTAGCTAGCAGTTTAAAATACATTTTAGAAACACTATTTATTAATGTAATTAGGCGGTAGGCCCCTAGCTCTGTGGGGTCTTTGTTCTTTTTAGGAAATACAATAGTTGTAGCTTGAGCCCAGGATTCCGGTGGCCGCCCTCCTTGGTAAACATGAATGATTAATTTTGGTAAAATCACTTTCAGTGGCTTGTGAAATCTAGAATAAAATTCCGTAGGGATCCCATCTAGACTGTCCGCTTTACCAGGTGAAAGGCTGTTTATTGTAAGCAAGATTTCTACCCATTGCGGTATCTCTGTCAGGATATCTTGGTCGGTTTGCGGGAGTTGCATCCCAATGACTGAATCCAGATATTCCTAAATTTTAGATCGGTTTTTGCTTGTCTCAGTATATAAGTCCTCATAGTAGCTCTGGAACAAAGCCCTAATCTCTTTGGGGTCTTGTGTAAGGCCCTTAATAGGGTCCCTGATTTCTTTGATCATGTTTTCCGAGCTTTGCTGTCTTGTTCGAACCACTAGATGGTGTCCAAACTGCTCGCTTAATTCATACATTTTCTCTCTATTCAGGGTGGCTTTACATATTGCTTTTACAGTAAATATCTGTTATTTTGTTCCTTACGATGGCTATGTCTCTTACTGGACCCTCAGTGTCTGTGCCCGCCTGCACTGCTCTGATAAGATATTCCTCCTTTAATGCTAGATTCTCCTGCAGGTTTTTAAGTTTTTGCTTCACTTCTTGGTTGTTTTTAATTGAGAATCTAAGAGTTTCTCCCCTGATTCCCGCCTTGAGTGTGTCCCAAACCGTTTCCAATGGAGCGCTACCCAGGTTATACCCAAGAAATTCTGGGATCCATTTTTTAATGTGCTGACAATATTTTTCATTTAACAATAGTGCCCTTTCGAATGTCCATCTACTGTGGTTCTGTTGTAACTTCCCTGTATCAATGCTTACTATTAAAGGGTTGTGATCTGATAGAACCCTGGGTAATCGATCTATAGAGCACTTAGTTATAATGGTGTGGGAGGCAAATATGTAATCTAGCCTGGCAAATTTTGAATGTGGGTGAGAAAAAAATGTAAAGCTGGAATTATTTAGAAATTTCATCTGCCAACAGTCCGAAATCCTCTGTGTGTTGCATAATACCTCTAGGGCTCTGAAAACCTTTGGTTTCCTCCCCTGATATACAAAAAGGTGTCCCGACGACCAGTCAGCTAGCAGATTTAGATTAAAATCGCCACATACGATCATTGAGGTTGACCAATGTACTAATTCGTTGGACATAAATTTCAAGAGGTCTAGATTGTCTGTAACACACTCATAAACAGAGCAAATAGTTATTTTTTACCCGGCTCCATATTGACACTCTGTAATTGCCCACTGTCCCAATTTGTCGGCGGCTGATCGTGTAAATTGGAGCCCCCTTCCACCTGCCAAAATAGCCACCCCTTGTGTTTTATTGGCCTGGGTTGTTGCCATGACCAATCTATATCCGAGGGTTTTCAGAAGATGAATTTGTGACCCCTCCACGTGCGTCTCTTGAAGACAGACAATATATGCCCCGATTGATTTGAGACCTATTTCTGTTCTCTGTCTTTTTTTCTGGGCATTGAGACCGCAGATATTAATTGTTAGTATTTTTAATTTAGCCATTCAAACGAGTAGATTCTACCTTGCCTACTTTTGAAGTTTTGCCTACTCTAGTAGACTTACTTTTTTTGCGAGTACTATCTTTTATGAATTTAAATTCCGGGACATTGGTCTTAGTTATAGCCCTTCTAAGGCTCCTGTCCTGATTTCGTGCCTGTACACCCTCCCCCTTCCCCCGTGCACCCCCTGCAGAGCCCTGCCACCCCTCCCCCGGAACCCAACCACCACCCTCTGCCACCCATTGAGGCTTCCTGGTTCTGAAGGAACCCAGGTGTGGGTAACGGGGTAATCAGCATGCCTCAACCCACCCCGCTCCCTGATCCCTGTATCCACCAAAAGGGAAGAGAAAAGGGAGTCTACTTTGATAAAGGTCGCCAAATCCATTTCTCACTAATATCCATATATACAGTAACGTTACTATTGTTTTTCAGTCTATTCTTACACTCCCCTCCTCTTCCCTACTAGAGCCCCGCCCCTTTCTTGTTCTTCTGATATTGTCGCTGGCGAATTAGTTATGTTGTAATAGCTATGATTCCTGTTTGGTCTGATTATTTTTAAATTTGTCCCTTCCTGAGTCTGTAATTTCCTTTAGATAAGCCTGTGCCTGTATTTTACTGGTAAAGCTTTGAGTTACTCCATTAAGAATTATTTTTAGTCGTGCCGGGTTCTGTAGATATACTGTAGCGCCCATTTACTCGAAGGGAGTAAAGAGTTGTCTCAACCTCCATCTTCGTTCCACCGTGGCATGAGCATAATCTGGTCGAGTGAAGAACATGAAACCTTTATGCTCCCTTTTGCCGGTGGGCCGTGCAATATCGAAGATAGCTTCGCGCAAGACAAAGCTTCCGAAGTATACCAGCATTGCCCTTGGGTATTGTGCTGGTGTATGAGGTCGTTTTGGGAGGGTTAAGGGAAATCGGTGAGCGCGCTGTACTTCTCTGTCCATTTCCCAGGATTGCAGTTCTGGAAATGCTTCTTTAAGAAGAGATGTCATGAAGCCCCTTGGGTCATTCCCCTCTGCTCCCTCGGGAATTCCAAGAAAGCATAAATTATTGTGCCTGGCTCTATTTTCTTGATCTTCACCTTCAACATCAAGTCTTTTACAATTCCCTCCTGCTCTTTTCCCTGTGCTTGGAGAGTGGAAACATCTCTCTCGAGGTTCTCGGTACGTAGTTCCACCGAAGCCATTCTATCGGAAATCTCCAAACAGGTGTCACCCACTTTTTAAATTGCTCCTTGTAATTTCTGGATGGCGCTGTGGTTCTTCTTGTTATCCAGTTTAACGTCTTCTTGAAAATTCTTAATAGAGTTTAGGACATCACACAGGGAAGGTTCTGGTTGCTTTCCAGTATAACCAATGTTGTCAGATTGCTTTTAATTCGTCCCTCTAGCATCTCCCGAAAAACGTAAATTATGGTCTGATATGATCGTGAGTGAAGCAGGGTTCCTCCGATTATGATCAATCTGATCTGTATTACTCCCCTGGTCGGTAGTATCTTCATACATTAGTTTGCTTTGTCTTTTTTGTCTTCTTTTCTTTTTTTCCAGCTTTTTTCTTGGGGTATCATCTTGCATGGACTCATTCGGTTTCCTTGTGTTTGGGTCTGGAGAGTCTAAAGACTCTGGACTTGATTGCACCGGTCTCTGTGCCTCACTTGATGTTGATACACCTGTTTTGTATATTTCAGAGTCTGATATCTCAGAGGTAGCTGGGGGTTGAGATAGCGATCTCGGAGTGTGAGAAGAGGATTCTACTAAGGAGGGGGGATTTGACAGTAGAGTTTAACTTGAGTGCGTGTGATCCCCTGAGCCTTCTTGTGACATATTCAAGTCCAAAGTTATCTCTGAGACAGGTTCTACAGTCAAGTTAAATACCCACAACTGGGTGAGAGGCGCACTCAATCTTCACACAATGTTTTTACTCTAACCTATACTTATACAAGGGTGCTACACTATAGTCATGTGTTGGCTTCACATTAATACTACTACTCAAACCATGAACAGGATAGACCCGCTCTAGTGTGCACTGTGCCTATTAAGCTCTATGTTCACAATTTTCAATCATTAATTAATATCAGACAATAAACATAATACCACAATGTTGATATATTACATATCACTATTTACTCATTTTTTTCTTTACATAGATTGTTTACTTTTTCATGTTCATATTCCATTTATATGTTATTTCATCACATTTGATAACAATCCAACTTGTTGAGAAATACTTCATCTCATTACAATACATGAAAATTATTCAACTCTCGAATTTCTACGATGATTCCATAATTGCTATTGAACCAAATTTAATCTCTGGCCCAATGCATTTCGGAACGCTTGTTCCTTCCTCAGGGGCAGTGTTCTGCAAATAAAGATTTTCAATTACTATACATATATACAAACACGGCTACATGCATTAAACTGGTTTACTTGTCTGGGGTCTACCATAACAATCATTCTTGTTCTGACTATATCATGAAATACAGTAATGTGTGATACTATCTCAAGTATATACCTATATTATGTAAAACACCCATGATTTCCTAATAATTTCATAAACATTTTGATTAAGCCACAGACAGTTCTGTTATCTGCTGTATATACTGGAAACCAATGATCACAAAACAATATCTAGAACATTTAAGTGGCTTCATATACTCTCAGTACCTCTCGTAAATACTCCGTGTAACAAGCATATTCACCATCTCAATAAACTCGCTAAATGGGTGAAGAAGTCTGTCTTTTACACATGTCAAGACTAACATTATCCCAATAATTTAGCCTAAAGCCTTGCTCTGCCAATTTGAGACTTTCTACAATAATCTGAAACTTTTGAGATGGTCCGCCTCCCACTTCCCTCTGAGTGTAACCAATTCCATCTGGTATGTTATTCATCAGTGTTCTCTATGTTAGGGAGACTGCCCTGCCCGGGATATGTTCCTGCAGGAGGCGGCCTTCCAGGGGTGCATATTCAGGAAGCGCCTCCAGCTGGGTTCCCTCTGATCTCCATGCGTGTCTCAACTGTGCATACTTAAAATACTGAGTTCGGTACAGCCTGAATTCCGTCATTAACGCTGGAAATGGCTTCAGGGCCCCTCTGGCAAACACGTCTCCCAAAGTCGATGTCCCTATATCATCCCACCTCTTAAACCCCTTAAGCTTATTCAATTCTGTCAACCAGGCACACTGCCACAGTGGTGTCTGCCTAGTTGGCTTCTTCTCCCAGCCTATATGTTTAGTCGCCCGAGTCCATACAGTCAGGGTGAGCCTGTTGGCCGGGAGCAGGGCCCCTTTCCCCTTGCCCCCGTATATGTAGTAGGTGCACGAACGGGCCGCCATACCGATTCTCTCCAGCGCGTACGTGGAATGCGTAGTGGGGGAATGGAGCCAGTCATTAATCGGGACCAAGTGTTCCGCCTAATAACAGGCTTCTAAGTTAGGTAGCGAAATCCCACCACTATACTGATGTCTGTTGAGGATCGCCAACGCCACCCGTGGCTGCCTTCCCAACCATAGATAAGCTCTCAACTCTGCGTTTATTTCCTTAAATACCATGGGGGGAGGGGATAGTACTCATTCTGAAAGGCGTAGAGAAACCGTGGTAGCGTCACCATTTTGAACATGGCCGCCCGGCCCAGGATCGTTAGAGGGAGCAGCCGCCACCTGTTTGCGTCCTCTGCAAAGTTATGCATTATCCGTTTGACATTTTTCTCGTACGAGAGTGCCCTGTTGAGCGTCAGAAAAATCCATAAATACTGAAAATCTTTGCTCGTCGTTTGTAGCCTTCCTGGCAAACCAGTCCATTGCTCCTGGCCGCGAGGGTCATACAGTACCGACTTGTGCCAGTTAATTCGGTATCCGGCAAACTGCCCGTACCTTTCCAATTCTGAGAACAGCGCCTTTATAGTAGTGTTCATACGGGTGATATATAGGAGGACATCATCTGCGTATAGGGATATTTTTGCCTCCGTTGCATCTGCCGGTCTCAACTGAAACCCCCTAATGTCCGCATTTTGCCAGATCGCATTCACCAGCACCTCTATAGTCAGTGCAAAGAGCAGGGGAGACATTGGGCACCCCTGTCTTGTGCCTCTCCGTACCGGGAAGTCCCATGATAGGATCCCATTGACTTTGACTTTCGCTCTGGGATCCTTGTATAGTAGCTGCACCCACTTCCGGAACCGCGGTCCAAAGCCAAACCTTATTAGCACTCCGTCGAGGAAGGGCCAATGGACCGCATCAAACGCCTTTTCGGCATCCAATGACAGGAACCAATGGGGGTCCCGCCTCCCGCTCACCTCCTGGAGCCAATTATGAGTTCTCCTAAGGTTCAGTGTCGTGGCCCTATCTGGGAGGAAACCCGTCTGGTCCTGATGAATCAGTCCCGTGACCACCCCCCTGAGTCTAATGGCCAATACCATCGCCAGGAGCTTCACCTCTATGTTCAAGAGGGAGATAGGGCTGTACGACGCACAGTCATCCGCCTGCTTACCCTCCTTGTATATTGGTATTATCGTGGCCATACGAAGGTCCGGCGGCAGTTCCCCCACCTTTACTGCCTCTTCAAAGAGCCCCAGCAGGTGGCAGGCTAATAAATCTGAGGTGCGCTTAAGAAATTCCGACGGGAATCCATTCGGACCCGTGGACTTCCCTGTTCTCAACTTGGTTAGAGCTTTTTTAACGTCATCCAGCGTAATGTCTGTCTCCAGGGCTTGCTGGTCCTCTTCCGCCAGGCCTGGGAGGTCAAGGTGCGACATATATTGTAGTGCGTCTTCCGTCGTTCCTAGATCCCTAGCCTCATAGAATAGTCTGAAATGAGTAGCAAAAGCCTCTGCTATGGACTCATCCTCTCGTACTAGGATCCCCTGGGCATCTCTGACCTGTTCTATCCAGCGGGCATCCCTCTCCTTCCTACTGAGCCACGCTAATAATTTTCTGGATTTGTCTCCCACATCATACAGCCGATTTAGCGTCGCCAACGCCTGCATTTTGGCCTCCCCCATCATTATTACCCTATAGTCTCGTTGTGCATCCGTCAAACTTCTAAGGATCTCCGGTGTTTTGTGAAGTAGATGTTTCTTTTCTAGGTTCAGTATCTGAACTTCAAGCATCTTGGCCTCGCTTCTCACTTTCCGAGCCTCCTTCGCTAGCCTGTTCTGTGCTCTGTCTCTCAGGACCGCCTTAAAGGCCTCCCAGAAGACTACCTTCGATGTGACGGAGCCCTCATTTTCTGCGATGTAGGTCTTGATGTCTGCCCTGATACCCTTCAGTATGGCCACATTTTGCATATCCCAGGCCGTCAATCTCCAAGTCTTCCCCGTCCCTCCCCTCCTCCCCACCACCGATGCCAGGAGCGGGGAGTGGTCCGAGATCCCTCTCGCTAAATATTCGGCCGTAGCCTCCACCGTCAGAGTATGTCGGGCCATGAAGATATAGTCAAGTCTCGAGTAGCTTTTATGTGCCCCCGAGAAGAACGAATAGGTCCTAGCCTCTCGGTACATCCACCTCCATATATCAGTCAGGCCCAATGCATACATCGTCCTAGAGAGGAGTGTTGGGGTCTGGTCTCTGGACCTGTCTCCTGTCCTGTCTAGTGTCGGTGCCATCACATCATTAAAATCCCCCCTACCACTTGTAGAGTATCAGAGGTGTTGAGGAGAATATCTGTTACCCCTTTGATCGTGACTGCTTGCAGTTTCGGGGGGCATATACCGAGACCAGTGTGTATTCCTGCCGTCTCCAGGTGCCCCTCACACCCACATACGTTCCCTGGGGATCACTCCACACCTGCGTAACCTGGAACAGCAGATTCTTCTTACTTAGGATAGCCACCCCCGGGAGCCTGTGGAGAACCCCGCATGTGCTAGGACCTTATATTGCCCTCTAGCTATAAACCCACAGTTATTTCCCTGTAAGTGAGTTCCTTGGACCAGGATTATGTCGGGGCCTATCCGCTTTACGTAGGCCTGAACCAGTCCCCTCTTTATTTTACTCCCTAGCCCATTTACATTCCAGGTTAACACTTTAATCCCCCTCCTGTCCTGCTGTGTCTCTGTGTGGCTACCTGACATCAAACTCCGATGGCCTGTGTGTGATGCCTATATGTGGTGCAGACAGAGTGTCTGGAATACTGTCTTGGATGACCTTTGCTACATGCCCAGTCCCCCCCTCCCTCCCCCAACTCCCCAACCGCCCTCCCTGTCTTCCCCTGTCCCTCCCCTCCACCCCGATCCCACCTCCTCAAATCCCCGCAACGGGAAACATAGACAACTCCCCTCCTCCCCCTCCACCCCACCTCCCTCCCCCTTCAGTCCCATCTTCCACCAAAAATAGACTCTAGGACTGTCTGGCGGGGAAGGTCTGTCTGTCGCCCTCCCCTGACTCACCCCCAGGAAACCAACTGTAATCACCTAAGCACAAAGCATAAAGAACATTCCCACTAGATCTACGTATAAATGCAAGTGTTAGTACATAGAAAACAATAGGTAAAGGGAGGTGGATACAACTTGCTTGCTGTCTGGTTATGAGCTGGAATCTCTTTCGCCCCATCTGTCCCAAATCACAAATGTGAGTCCTGGGTATCCTTCTGCGAGCCCCCCGTCTGTTTTGCCGTGTCCTGCTCCCGTCTCGTGGATTGATGCTACCAGTGGGTGCAGTGACGGATCCTCTATTTCCTCCTCGGCAGAAGATGGACCCCCCTGTGTCTTCCTCTCCTTCTGAGCGGGCCTTCCTTTCCAGGCAGTGAAATCTGGATCCCGCCATGTCGCCTGTGCCAGGGGACGCCGAGCTCCGCCTCTGTCTGCCCGTCGCACTGTGCGTGGGATACGGCGTCGTCAGGCCACGCTGTCTACCCCTCGATCCTCTCCGTCTCTGCGTCTTTGGCAGGCCCCACTGTGGCCCGTTAGTGGACGCCTCATATGCCTCCCCTCGCCTCTCGTGTTCTGCCCTCCGGAGTGTAGGGCGCTCCTCCAGCCACTGCCACGCATCTTCCGGGTGGGTGAAGAAGTGTGTCCTCTCTTTGTAGATCACTTTCAGTTTCGCCGGAAAGAGCAGCATATATTGTATGTGCAAGTCTCTTAATTTGGCTTTCACTTGGTCGAAGGATCTCCTCTGCTTTTGCACCTCCTGGCTATAGTCTGGAAATATCATTTTTTGGGCATTGTCCATGCGGATTTCCCCCATTTTTCTGGCTTCCCTCAGGATCAAGTCCCGGTCTGCAAAGTTCAGGAAGTGTGCAATGACTGGCCTCGGCCTTGCCCCCACTGGCGGTTTTGCCAGCAGCGCCCGATGAGCTTGTTCAATCAAAAGGCAATTTGAGAACTTCGCCGTCTGGAAGGTTTTTTGGATCGAGGAGTGTAGGAACGCCACCATGTTCGCCCCTTCGATTCCTTCCCTAAGGCCCACAAAGCGAAGGTTGTTGCGGCGGGCCCTATTTTCCACGTCATCCACCTTCCATTGTAGCTGGCGATGTGAGGCCTGGAGTTCCGCCACATCTTTCTTGATGGTAGTGATAGAGTCTTCCGCCTCTCCCAATCCCGTCTCGGCTGTGGTCATCCTCTCCGTTAGGTTGCGAAAGTCTTGTCTCAACAGTGTGACTTCTGAGCCTACTTACCCGATCTTGACTTCTAGTGCTGCTCGGGACGCCTGTATGTCATCTCTGGAGGCTTGTATAGCTCCCATCAAGCGCTCTGTGTCTGAGCGTGAGCCCGGAGGGGCAGTCTCTGCGGGGGGCTGGGCAGTGACATACCAGTCCAGTGGCCTTTGTCGTGGTGCCCTGGCAGCCGCCTCTTTTTACCCATCCTGGGCGCTCCTGGAAGCCCGCCTCTTGCATCGGCTCCCCTGATCAAATCTGTCCTCTCCATCACGGGGGTCCCACTCCCCGCCGGCAAGCCAAGTTCCACGCGGTCTGGCTCCTTATGGCTCCCCTCAGTCAGGGCTTCCGCTCGACCCTTTGGCCTGTGCGCCCCCGATTCAACGCCCCATCTGTTGTGAGCACCCGGCTGGAGGATTGGCTAACCGGATACCCGCCGGGCTCCGGCTTCAGCGCTGTGTCGGCGTTGCACTCTCTGGCCCCGTACAGGGGGGCGAAGGGGTTGAGAAGGTCCTTCGCAGTGCCCCCTAGGCCTCCTATGTCGGAGTTTGTGTGCTCTTTCCCAGGGTATGCCGCCTGTATCAGCTCTGCTGTTTCTTCCGAGGGGGGGGGGGGGGGGGGGGGGGGGCAGGCCCTTCGATGCCCACCTTGCCGATCTGTGCTCTGGAGCGGGTGGCGCCAGGTGTCCCTGCCTGTATCCCACCTCCTGCGTTGCTGGTCTATGGCCCCTCCCCCGGGCGTCACTGTAGCCTCCCTCAATGCCCCTGGCAGTCCCGCCGTGGTGCGTCCGCACAATGCGGGCCGATGTAGGGGGCCGCTCCCCTCTACCTCGCCGGCTTATCTCAGCGGGGCTCCTGTGCCGAGACTCGGCGTCCCAAGTGCTCTCTACCACACAGCGCCCCCGGGACTGGTCGCGGAGGCCCCGCACTTCTGTTTCTCCTGCCCGGAAGGGGTATTGCTGCGGGCTCAACTCCGGTCTCCAGCAACGTGGTCTCGCCGCCTGCACGTTGCGACAGCCATCTCCTTCCCAGGCCGTCCAATCTCCCTCAGGGCCCGGCCGCCATCTTGGGCCCGGCCGCAGGGACAGCGCGGAACACGGAGCGGTGGTTCTCCCACTGTCAGCGCCGAGGATCTCCGATTCCGGTCTCAGGTTGGTGGCCAAACCTTTAGCAGTCGCTGGGGCGGATAAATTGGACTTTTGGAGCGAGATTGTATGTAGGATCGGGATCAGCTCTCGGGAGCTGCGGAGGAGTGCGTCTTATCCGGCCATGTTGTTGGCCACGCCCCCCTCTGCCCCGCCATTCTTACTTGAGTCTGTGCTCGTTTCTGTCGAAGTCCTGGTTCTTTTCTTCCCACAGATTCACGATGGGCCTTCACTCGCAGCACAACTAGACACCTTTTTGCGGTCTTTGGTCCTGCCCAGGAACACAATTCGCTACAGGTAACTTGGAGCGTGATGCTTTGATGCTGCGGAGCACTGTGGAACACTGGCCGATTGAAACAGGAGCCGGTAGTGATTGTGGCAGCATTGAACGCCGACCGGCGTCTCCCTTGCGTTGCCCCTGACAACCGGGTAGCGCGGGCCGGCGGAGGAAGGCTGCCTGAGCTGCCTGAACCGCAGAAAGTCAGGCCGCCGATGCTGCTGAGGACGTCGATCAAGGCAGCAACAGCAGCAGCAGGGATAACAGAAGAGTTCAGGTCGGCTGGGCGAGAGACGGAGAACATTCAACCCGCCTTGGAGCTGCTGAAGACGCAGAGACGCCGAGTGACAGCCCCCTCTCAATCCGATCCGGACAACAGGGACGTAGATGAGGAAGTCGTGTGGAAGTCCTGAGAAACGTCAGGCATCGGATGTTGGAGACCAGCAGGGGTAGATAGCAGGTGAGATGGCCACGGCCACAGCGAGATGCTTGTCAGCGCTGTTCGCGGTGATTAATCTGAGGGTGCACCAGCGCTCGCCCCTCAATCGCACAGTCGGTCGCTCAATTGCACCGCTCTGAGAAATCTTCTTCACCGCATGTTCGCCAATTGATATATAGTCGTAATATCTTTCCTCATTCTTTCATCATTCTTTTCGGGCAGGTTCAACGGGAGATACAGGGTCAGGGACCACGGAGCAGCACTCTAGCTACTGATCACATCAACGCGTCTTGCCTCGAATATGGCACAACCCTTCCAAATCCCTTCATAATAAAACATAAAAACTGTTACTTAAGAGACACAGCATTTCTGATAGCCCAAATCTGTAACAGATGAGGGATATCTTTTTCTTTCCTGGTGCTTTGTACTGCTTGGTGACAGTGCTTCCTCCTGCCTTCGGCAGAAATGGCAAAACACCAATGGCAAAAGAGGAAACAGCATTCCTTTTGAGACTTGGCGGAGCCACCGCCAGTCCAAAAGGGAAAAACCAGACAGCTGGGAACCTTTTACCCATTGTGTGACAAGACTTCCCACAAGCCAGCATGTGAGACACCCTTTTTCTAATCTGTTCCCATTTAAAACGGTTTCCTTTTCCTTTAGCTCCCCGACAGATGCTGTAATCCTGACTGCGTTACTGGTGCACCTCCTACTTTGAGGATTCAGTTTAAAAAACACCTAGGAAAAGTCACTATAGACTGGAAGTTAAAAGAACAAGGAAAAGACCACAGAGACTGTTCTCTTTTTTTATTTTTTTTATTTTATTTCTTTTCACCTGGGGAACATATCGAAAGGAGAACCTAAGATTATAACTTTTCCGTTCTGCTTTCAAGACTTTTCCTTAGGAAGATGACCCTAGATTTCAAATTGCCCCTTTATGAAGAAAATAAAGGAGGAAAGGTGTGGGTGCGCTGTACCCCTTGAATTTTACACTTCTAAAGCATGCCCAACAGTTTGGGATGATCGGGGATGGTGTGAACCTCAATTTCATGAGGCAGTGTGTTCGAGAGATAAGTTGAAAAATACAGTCTAATAAGAAAAGACAGGCTCAATAAGTGAGCTCTAGAGTGGAATTTGTAAAAACCATGAAGGTTCATAACATAATACAAAAGGCTTGGAAAGGGGTAATGTAAGGCAAAATGTGTATGTTACATATAATTCTGTTGCCATAAACTCCTTCAGTTCAGAATTCTACAGTTAGTGACAAAATCAGAGAAATGCTAAGTCCCAAATATGCAGCAAAATCTGTCAGAAATTATAAAGATCTGGCTCACCCACAAATTTGAGGGCTTTTATAGTATTAAGTCTCCAAAGTCACTGTAGTGTGAGCAAAGAAATACATTTTCCAGAAATCAGAACACAGTTTTTAAAATCATCATACAGCACTACCACCTAAGCTCTAACCTGCTACATGAATATTGACTCAGCCCTTCTGACCTAATATCATCCGGAGGTATCAGAATAAACTAGTTAAATAAACAACAGTGAACCATTGTGAATGAATGTAATATAGCTAGTAAGCGGACGATACTTTAAAACATTAGAATATTGAGCCTGTGCTAGATTGCTTTCTCAGAGAACAGTGTCATTGAGAAATAAATCCACTTCCTATTTGGCTGCATGCAGTAAAAATATCAACAAAGTATGAATATGATGTAGCATCCATTTTAAGGTCTCGTGTCTAGCAGTGCAGTGCGCAAGACTTCTCGCGCAGCAAAATACTTTTTGTAGGGGGTTGGAAATGGACCTAGGAATCACACACGCTCGTGTGTGTGCTTTTCCTTTTGGGGCACGCTATTGGCCTTTGCGTGCGTATTTATATGAAAGACTGCACGCAATTGGCCAAAGGTGGGGGCATTGCTCCGCCCATGGCCTATTGGTGTCTATTACGCGCACCGCTTTCATGTGGTTTCAATTATTGTGCCCAACACGAGCGCGATAATTGAAACAATTCCTGTGCATTTGACCTGCTGAGACGCAGAGTTTGCTACACTGCTGTCAAAATGTCAGCTTGGACGCTCGCTGGTTAAATATTGAACTTGACGAAAGTATTGGGGTGCTTTACATGAGTACCAGTTACATTAGGCACATTCATTTTTGGTAGGCACGGGAGAAGGGGATTAAGATGCGCTCCCCCTTGTGTGCTTCCTCCCCACTTCCCTCCGTGATGTGCTCGCCCTTGTTTGCTTCCTCCCCACTTCCCTCCGTGATGTGCTCACCCTTGTTTGCTTCCTCCCCACTTCCCTCTGTGATGTGCTTACCCTTGTTTGCTTCCTCCCCACTTCCCTCTGTGATGTGCTTACCCTTGTTTGCTTCCTCTCCACTTCCCTCCTTGATGTGCTCACCCATTTGTGCTTCCTCCCCACTTCCCTAGGTGATGTGCTCACCCATGTGTGCTTCCTCCCACTTCCCTCCGTAAAGTGCTCACCCTAGTGTGCTTCCTCCCCACTTCCCTCCGTGATGTGCTCGCCCTTGTTTGCTTCCTCCCCACTTCCCTCCGTGATGTGCTCACCCTTGTTTGCTTCCTCCCCACTTCCCTCTGTGATGTGCTTACCCTTGTTTGCTTCCTCCCCACTTCCCTCTGTGATGTGCTTACCCTTGTTTGCTTCCTCTCCACTTCCCTCCTTGATGTGCTCACCCATTTGTGCTTCCTCCCCACTTCCCTAGGTGATGTGCTCACCCATGTGTGCTTCCTCCCACTTCCCTCCGTAAAGTGCTCACCCTAGTGTGCTTCCTCCCCACTTCCCTCCGTGATGTGCTCGCCCTTGTTTGCTTCCTCCCCACTTCCCTCCGTGATGTGCTCACCCTTGTTTGCTTCCTCCCCACTTCCCTCTGTGATGTGCTTACCCTTGTTTGCTTCCTCCCCACTTCCCTCTGTGATGTGCTTACCCTTGTTTGCTTCCTCTCCACTTCCCTCCTTGATGTGCTCACCCATTTGTGCTTCCTCCCCACTTCCCTCCGTGATGTGCTCACCCTGTGTTAGGACCCGGAGCTCTTAGGACAGGTTCTGAGTGTGTTGTAGGGTGTATTTCGCCTAACCAGGACTACATGTCCCAGAATGCCTTGAGGCGTTTTGCAAACAGCCATGTTCCTCATGCACCAATCAGAGGCCGGCTGGGTGGTTCTTATGCCTCCTTCCTGTTAACGGCGGTGCTTGGTTTTCTTTTGTGGATTCCTGCCTGGGTCCCGCCCTTGGTATCACAGAGTCTTTCCCTGCTCCCGTGAACTGGTTCGTGTTTTTTTATCCTCCTTCGCTTCCGAGCCTTGCGCGGCTGCGCTGGCTCGTGAGAATTACCTGGTCTTCGTCGATCCGAGAGGCTGAGTGAAAGAACCCCCGCCGAGGAGTAAACAAGCTTCGGACCCGCTTCCTTTTTTCTTTCCGCTGCTAGCGGATCACAGGTGGGCCGTCATCCCGTCCTGCGGATACTCGCTGTGCCCTTGCCCCCGCTTACCGGAATCGGTATTTTCTCGGCGTGTCGGTTCTCCGACGAGAGAACGGCCGAGACAGTTTTTCTTTTGTGAGTTGTAAGGACGTCAAAAGCTATCGTCCAGCTGCTGCTATTCCCTGGTGAGAATTCCGGGGAAAACGGATTCATTTGAATGAACTTTGTTTTGTTTGCCTAGCCGGGGTAGTGAGAATCATCACAATCCTGCAAAAACACTTTCCTTTTGGAACTCTTCGAGTGGAGAAGTTTTTGAGACTGTATTTTGGAACTTTCTTTTCTTCCGTGGAAATTTTCCTTTGACAAGAGAGACTTACGCATCTACCCTTCTATTTTTGGGTTCTTATTTTATGTTTACATTGTGGATACCTTTTGGGTGCGATAAAGACGTTGGGCAGGTAAGAGCCTTGCAACACACTCAGCACCGAATCCATAGGTTAGTTATTTCTCATCCCTGTTGGTGTAGATTCCTAGTAACCTGTTTTATGTTTGTGTTCTTCTCTCCCCTGCAGACTGCGACTTCCTATTCGCATAAAAAACTTCTGTGGACCCTGTCTTCAAAATAGGAGACCTAAGGGTTTTTAGGTCTCTCTCTTTTCTGGCGTCACTACTCATTCTGTGGGTATTTTATAACAGTAGAGTGCGTAGTGTCGTGGGAACAGAGGGGGTCACTGTCTACACTTCTGAGGAGCTGGTTTCTGCCTGGAGCCTGTTGATCGCCCGACAGAAAACCAAGCCCACGTTTATCTCTCCTCCCGAGTGTAGTCAGTCATGGACGACATAGGGATGCAGGGAGAAAATGATGAGATAACCCTAAGGGACTTAGCCACCACAGTGGTGAATTTACAAACTGAACTAAAATTGATGAGGAACGAAAACCAGAGATTAATGGAAGAAAACACTAGGTTGAGAGAAGCCAGTACAACTCCAGAGACACAAGATAGACCTAGAAGGAGCTATATACAGCCTTCTCACTTTCAAGCGGCTAGTGCTAGTACCCCTGGGGCCTCTTCCTCATCTACCCCATCCACATCTCCAGTTCAGGTTACCGTAGTCACCCCACCTCAAACACCATTAGCAATGCCGGAAAGATTTAGCGGAGATAGTCAGAAATTCAAGGTATTCATGAATCAATGTCACCTGATGTTTTTGTGTAAAGCTTCCTCTTTTCCTGATGACGCGGCAAAGGTTGCTTTTATTATTTCCTATTTAAGTGGGAACGCTGCTTCATGGGCGGTAGCGTTGGTTGAGAATGACGATCCTGTTTTATACAATCTCAACCTATTTAAAGAGCGAATGAGAAGCCTTTTTTCTAGGCATACGTATATGCAGGCAAGTGACAATGAGCTCCTTAATTTGCGGCAGGGCTCAAAAGATTTGTTGACCTATATCACCGCCTTCAACCGCTTGGTAACTGAGACACACTGGCCCGATGATAAGAGAACTTCATTGTTTTACAGGGGGCTGAAAGACGAACTCAAAGACATCTTATCGCAGATGGTAGATCCCCCTGAAAATTGTTCTGAGTTCATTGACTTAGTAGTCAAATTAGATCATAGACTGGCTGAGAGAAAGGGTGAAAAAACTCGTGGTGATCTCCCTAAATTCCTGATAACCAAACCTACAAAAAGAGAGCCCACAGACACAAGTGAACCCATGCAGATAGGAGGGATACGTGGTCCCCTCACACCCGAAGAAAAAGAAAAACGACGTAAGTTGAACCTTTGTTTATATTGCGGAAAGGCTGGCCATTTTGCCCGAGAATGTCCGGTAAAACCAAAAAATTCCTTGCGAGAAGGGTTACCTGCATACACCAAATCTATGCCGTCGGGAAACTAAGTGACTTGGGGAGTACTGAGGTCGCTCTTCCAAGTCCTTCTCTGTCCCTGACCTCTAAACATGTGGCCAATGTCTATTCCACCATTCCCAAACCCTTTACCATCTCGGTTGTGTTGGTGTTACCTTCACAAGGCCGACATTCTATGGCTATTCTTTTGGATTCAGGAGCCACAGGAAATTTCTTGGATATCACCCTAGCTAAATCTTTGGGCATCCAGTTCCTTAAGAAAGATATACCTGAAAATGTCAGAGCTGTAGATGGGTCTGCTCTGTCCTCGGGAATGCTGAAATACCACACCCCTGAAATCATTGTGTTGTGTGATAATGGCCATAGCGAATGCATATCATTCGACCTGATTGATACTCCCAACTTCGGGGCAATATTAGGAGTACCCTGGCTACAGACCCATAACCCCCACATAGATTGGGTAGCCAGAACTGTTACCCTACGCTCTGCTCATTGTCTTATTCATTGTTACAGAGACATCAACCACTGGCATACTCCGGTATATTGCTCTGCAACCACGATCGATGGCGCCAAGTTACCTACTGAATACTTACAATATTCTGACGTTTTTGATGATGTGAAAGCATTAGCATTACCGCCACATCGCCCCTACGATTGTAGGATAGATCTCATACCTGGCGCCGATTTACCTGTTAGCCGCATGTATGCGCTTACAGAGACAGAGACCAAATACCTACAAGAGTACCTGCAGGATATGTTGGCAAAGGGGTTTATCAGCCATTCCTCCTCTCCAGTGTCTTCCCCCATTTTCTTTATACCCAAACGGGAAGGGGGACTGCGGGCCTGCCTGGACTACAGGGTGTTAAACAAAGCAACCATAAAGAACAAATACCCGCTTCCCCTCATTTCCACACTGCTCGATCAGGTTAGGAAGGCCACCATTTTTACTAAACTCGACTTGAGAGGGGCCTACCACCTTATCAGAGTCAAAAGAGGGGACGAATGGAAAACAGCCTTTAGGACTAAATTCGGGCTTTATGAGTATAACGTCATGCCCTTTGGGCTGTGTAATGCTCCCGCAGCATTCCAATTTTTTATAAATGAGATACTGCGGGAATATTTGGACCTTTTTGTCATCGTGTATATCGATGATATATTGATATACTCCTCTAATGAGTCTGAACATGTGTCCCATGTACAAGCCATATTGAGTAAACTACAGGAACATCACCTATTTGCTAAACTCGATAAGTGTATCTTCCATACGCATAGTGTAGCCTTCTTAGGATTCATCATCTCTCCCAAGGGAATACATATGGATCCTGCCAAAATATCTGCTATCTTAGAATGGGCAAGTCCAAAGACGGTGAAGGAAATCCAATCCTTCTTAGGATTTGCAAACTTCTATAGAAGGTTTGTGGACCACTTTTCTGACCTAGTAGCACCCATCACTCGCTTGCTCAAAAAGGGGGTTGAGTTCATCTGGGATGTGGAAGCGGAAAAAGCCTTTCAGGCCCTTAAAGCTCGTTTTACTTCTGCTCCCATCATGAAACATGCTGACGAAACACAACCCTACTTTCTAGAAGTGGACGCTTCTCAATACGCGGTGGGAGGTGTGTTATCACAACGTGATGGTCTTAAAGGCACTCTCCATCCTGTGGCGTATTTCTCCAAAACCCTGTCCCAATCAGAGCAAAACTATACCATCGGAGAGAGGGAACTCCTTGCGATCAAACGAGCCTTCCAAGAGTGGCGTCACTACCTGTTAGGATCTCCCCATGTGATCACTGTCTATTCTGATCATCAGAACCTGCAATACTTTCGCACAGCCAAAGCCCTTACACCCAGACAGCTACGTTGGGTCGCCTTTTTTGGGGAATATGATTTTTTAATCCACTTCAGACCAGGAATACGACAAGGAAAGGCTGACGCTCTATCTAGACTAGGAGAGGAGAACAAGTGGGTTCAGGAAAAACCACTGCCTCTTATCCCAGAGAGTAGATTAGTAGCAGTAGGAGACAAGATCCCTGATTCTCATACCTTCTTGGACCAATTAGAACAGGCTTATGCACCTCTAGATTCGGTCACTTGGTTACAGGATCCACATAACACCATTGTGGATCATCTGTGGTATCATGACAATAAACTCTATTTACCTAACGAAGAACTACACCACCTTGTTCTACAATGGTGTCATAACATGCCCTTAGCAGGTCATCCAGGAGAAAATAAGACTAAAAGCCTTTGTCAACGATGGTTTTGGTGGCCCCAACTATCTCATGATGTTAAGCAACATGTCAAGGCTTGCTCTACCTGTGCTCGCCAGAAGGCCTCACATTCTGTTCCTGCAGGGTTATTACAACCTCTTCCCGTGCCCAACAGCCCCTGGACTACCATTAGTATGGATTTCATCACTGACTTGCCTAATGTTCAGGGGTACACCACAATCCTGGTTGTTGTCGATCTGTTATCCAAGATGGCCCATTTTGTTCCCCTGAGAAAGATCCCCTCCGCCATGGATCTAGCAGAAGTTTTCATAAAAGAAATTGTCAGGTTACATGGATTACCCTCTGTCATAGTATCAGATCGAGGTCCCCAGTTTATCTCCAGGTTTTGGCAAGGGTTGTGCAAATCTCTCTACATTGATCATCGGTTATCTTCCTCCTACCATCCCCAGACCGATGGTCAAACTGAAAGGACGAACCAAACCTTAGAGCAGTACCTCAGATGTCTTATAACTACTACATGTCAGGATTGGGTACAAGCTCTACCTCTTGCAGAATTTGCATACAATAATTCTACCCACTCAGCTTCCAAGATCTCTCCTTTCTTTTTTACCGCTGGTTATCATCCCAAAATACTTCCTCTTGAAGTACTCCCTTCAGATACATTAAATCCTGCAGTTCTTGACCATCACCAAACACTGTTACAGATATGGGAACAGGCGACAAAAGAACTAACTCAAGCTAAAGAGCTCATGAAGGCCCAAGCGGACCAACATCGGAGACCTGCTCCCATTTATGCGATAGGAGATATGGTTTGGTTATCGTCAAAAAATCTAAGGATAGAAGGGCCCCGTAAGTTACAACCCCGCTACCTTGGGCCTTTTGAAGTACTGAAAGTTATCTCTCCTGTTGCCCTCAAACTGGTGTTGCCCCCCGAGATGCAGATACATCCTGTTTTTCATACATCCCTTCTCAAACCCTATGTGGCCCCAACAATCCCTGAACCTCCTCCCCCCCCTGTTATGATTGGAGGCGAGAATGAATATGAAGTACGACGAGTGCTAGACTCACGTAGACACAGAGGTAAACTCCAGTATCTCATTGATTGGGTGGGTTACCCGCCAGAGGATAGAACTTGGGAACCTGCCGAACACATTCATGCCCCTAGACTGGTGCGTAGATTCCATGCGCTTAATCCTTCCAAACCTAGACCCGTGAGAAGACCATTAGGGGGGGGTACTGTTAGGACCCGGAGCTCTTAGGACAGGTTCTGAGTGTGTTGTAGGGTGTATTTCGCCTAACCAGGACTACATGTCCCAGAATGCCTTGAGGCGTTTTGCAAACAGCCATGTTCCTCATGCACCAATCAGAGGCCGGCTGGGTGGTTCTTATGCCTCCTTCCTGTTAACGGCGGTGCTTGGTTTTCTTTTGTGGATTCCTGCCTGGGTCCCGCCCTTGGTATCACAGAGTCTTTCCCTGCTCCCGTGAACTGGTTCGTGTTTTTTTATCCTCCTTCGCTTCCGAGCCTTGCGCGGCTGCGCTGGCTCGTGAGAATTACCTGGTCTTCGTCGATCCGAGAGGCTGAGTGAAAGAACCCCCGCCGAGGAGTAAACAAGCTTCGGACCCGCTTCCTTTTTTCTTTCCGCTGCTAGCGGATCACAGGTGGGCCGTCATCCCGTCCTGCGGATACTCGCTGTGCCCTTGCCCCCGCTTACCGGAATCGGTATTTTCTCGGCGTGTCGGTTCTCCGACGAGAGAACGGCCGAGACAGTTTTTCTTTTGTGAGTTGTAAGGACGTCAAAAGCTATCGTCCAGCTGCTGCTATTCCCTGGTGAGAATTCCGGGGAAAACGGATTCATTTGAATGAACTTTGTTTTGTTTGCCTAGCCGGGGTAGTGAGAATCATCACAATCCTGCAAAAACACTTTCCTTTTGGAACTCTTCGAGTGGAGAAGTTTTTGAGACTGTATTTTGGAACTTTCTTTTCTTCCGTGGAAATTTTCCTTTGACAAGAGAGACTTACGCATCTACCCTTCTATTTTTGGGTTCTTATTTTATGTTTACATTGTGGATACCTTTTGGGTGCGATAAAGACGTTGGGCAGGTAAGAGCCTTGCAACACACTCAGCACCGAATCCATAGGTTAGTTATTTCTCATCCCTGTTGGTGTAGATTCCTAGTAACCTGTTTTATGTTTGTGTTCTTCTCTCCCCTGCAGACTGCGACTTCCTATTCGCATAAAAAACTTCTGTGGACCCTGTCTTCAAAATAGGAGACCTAAGGGTTTTTAGGTCTCTCTCTTTTCTGGCGTCACTACTCATTCTGTGGGTATTTTATAACAGTAGAGTGCGTAGTGTCGTGGGAACAGAGGGGGTCACTGTCTACACTTCTGAGGAGCTGGTTTCTGCCTGGAGCCTGTTGATCGCCCGACACCCTGTGTGCTTCCTCCCACTTTCCTCCGTCATGTGCTCACCCTGTGTGCTTCCTCCCCACTTCCATCCATCATGTGCTCACCCATGTGTACCCAATGCTCTAGGTCTCACACTTACTGGAGTTTGAGGTATTGGCCTTGTAAATGATAATGCCTTTGATGTACTTGAAGCAAATCCATTTTTGTGGGAAATGAAGCTAATGGGAAGAGAGGAGAGGATGTGAGGTGTAAAACTGTGCCCTGGTACAGGAGAGGAGATGCTAGAGAGTGGGGTTGGACTTTGAGGTGCAGGATGAAGGGCGAGGAGGGACAGTGGGGAGGAAGCACACAGGATGAGCACATGACAGAGGGAAGTGGGGAGGAAGCACAAATGGGTGAGCACATCAAGGAGGGAAGTGGGGAGGAAGCAAACAAGGGTAAGCACATCACAGAGGGAAGTGGGGAGGAAGCAAACAAGGGTAAGCACATCACAGAGGGAAGTGGGGAGGAAGCAAACAAGGGTGAGCACATGACGGAGGGAAGTGGGGAGGAAGCAAACAAGAGTGAGCACAACACAGAGGGAAGTGGAGAGGAGTACACATGGGTGAGAACATCACGAAGGGAAGAGGGGAGGAAGCAAACATGGGTGAGCACATGACAAAGGGAAGTGGGGAGGAAGCACACATGGGTGAGCACATCACGGAGGAAAGTGGGAGGAAGCACACAGGGTGAGCACATCATGGAGGGAAGTGGAGAGTAGTACACATGGGTGAGCACATGATGGAGGGAATTGGGGAGGAAGCACACAGGGTGAGCACATGACGGAGGAAAGTGGGAGGAAGCACACTGAGTGAGCACATCATGAAGGGAAGTGGGGAGGAGTCCAGTAGTTTCAGTATTATATATAAATATATACATGTAAAATTAGGTGTAAATTAATATTCTGCCCAAACAGTGCACAGTCTTGATTAATGCACAAACTCACCTTCAAAGGATATTACGAATTTGTCAACGAACCACAGGAGACTCCCATATTTATTAATATCGATGGACTCTGATAAATATCGATTACATTGAAACCAATTACTGCATATTTCATTTCGGTCACAAAATCCAACTCTGAGAAAAGTGGACACTGAAAGGCAGTGTGTGAAACTTACATTGGTGAGTGGGGCAGTAAAAGAGCTGGCACTATTGTGCAGTTTGAGAAGCCAGCACTTGTAATAGCGGGCCGCATTACGCACTAGCACCGGCAGAAAAGAGAGCATGCCCGGATGGCCACTCTGGGACGTTGTCATTTATGGGCAGCTCGAAGAAGTGGAACTGGTTGGCCGTGATGGGCAAGTACTCGGGGACAATGTGAGAAGTCCACACTTGTAGTATTTGGGCTTCAGTGGTCTCAAGCAGCAAATGTACACCTAATGTTTTTCAATGTAGCATTTTCATTGATAGTCTGTGCAGGAATCTTTGAAAACTTTTTCACATATAAACCATGAATCTGAATGCGGAGATTCTGCTGACATATATAAATATAGCCTATTTAACTCTATATTTTCTAAATTTTCAAATGTTTTCCTTTCCAATTTCAGCAAAAAAACACATAAAATAAAGCAAAAGTAAGTGATCAAATTATAATTATGGCTCCGGGTTTTATGGGTTTTTTTTACATATCTGTCTGTATTTATCCATGTTTATTTTTTGTCCATCTTATTGGTATTTGTCAATATTTATTTTGTGTTTTGTGAATAAATGGATTCATAACATGCTATATTTCCACATTTATTTAACTGAAGAACATGCAACCATACTTTGCTGCCTGTTGCTTTTTGGTAAATTTAATAGCTAAATATAGTGAAACATTTCCCCCACTGGTAAATAAAACCTTTATAATGCAAATATATGGTTCGAGGCATGTGGGCTGCTAAATTCATATCTTAGCATTAGATCGCCGCCTAGTGTTGGGTCCGGATGATCGCACATTGTTGTCCTGGAAGAGTCTTCGAAGTATCCTGAGATAGGTGGCTCCTCCCCTGGACTACAGTGCGCATGGGCATCGGCTCCATCCCCAGATTGTTTTTTTCCGCCATTGGGTTCGGATGCGGTCTCGACGTCTCTCTGTCGGAACCGAGAAAACATAACTTTAAACGGCCAAAAGGCCTTGTATTCTTTACGTCGGTATTGTTTGCGTGCGGTCTCGAGTTCTTCCGTCTCTCGGAGCCGGAATCAGCGGAGTATTTGCACTCTTCGGACATCAAGGCCTTCTCATCGCGACTCGACAGCGACTTTCCAGCATGGAGCGGAGTCCGTTTAAACTCTGTCCGCTCTGTGGGTCCAAATACCCACATATAGACGTACACCCGGTCTGTAACAAATGCCTTTCACCAGACCATAACGAAAACAACTGCATGGCCTGTGCGAGTTTCAGGCCAAAGAAGACACTCACGATTCGGCGCGCGGTGCGCCTTGTGGCCAAATAAGCGGCCCCGGATCCAGAAAACATCTTCGACGACCGAGAAGAGGAGGACCAGAGCCATCATCTTCAAATCTCCCTGCCCGAGACGGAGGTCGAGGCAGATCCGGAAGACGACGACGGAGTCGTGGATCAAGGCCTTGAATACGTCGACGAGGTAGGGGACGTCGAAGAGGTTTATGGGGCCGCAGAAGATAGCTCAGGGGACGAGCTATGCCCCGAAGTTTACGGACATAAAGAGCGGGTCACGGGATCGCCTGTCGGCCTTACCCAAGACCCCGTAGCGCAAGCCACGGCCCCGCCTTCAGGCCCGGCCACGGACATACTTGCTGCGCATAGGGTATCGAAACCGAAACTGAAACCTACGGTATCGACTACACCTAAAATGGCCGAGCCAAAACCGAAACCGAAACTTAAGTACTCGAGCGTCCCTAAGATGGCGGCCGTACCAGCGAAAACGACTAAGCCCGCTGCTTCATCGACTCCGTCGACCTCCGGTCCACAGAAGTCGAAGAAATCTGTCGATTCCACAGTGTCGAAATCGGCGCCAGAGGAGGGATCCTCTAAGAAGGGTGGCACGCACAGGTCAAGCGCTGCGACGCCGGCTAAGCCCGCCAAAGCCAGCGACACAGCTCCAGCTCCGACTGGGACTTCGGTTGTCGGACGCGTGGTGGAAGCAGTGCCGTCAAAGTCACACGGATCGAAGGCTGGCGCATCTGCGCATCGGTCCAAGGACTCTGGGTCGGCGGACGCGGCATCATCGTCCAAAACTCAGAAGGGCCAACACGACGTCGGATCCGAAGGCAAGGCCTCCTCGTCGGTGCCAAAGGCCACTGTCAGTGACGCGTCCCCCATCGCTTCTTCAATACAAAGAATTAGGGAGATGGCCTCTGCTTCGTCGGCGCCGGCGCCATCGCCGCAGAAGGCGATAGACATTCCGGTCAAGCCTGCGAGGAAACTCCTCTTCCTCCTGCCGCCAAAAGAGGCGCCGAAGGCCTTTTCAACAAAATCGACGCCAAAGAAGTCGGATTCTTCGACGGCAGGGGCACTTTCAGGTCGAGGACTCAACTCAGAAGAGGATTCTGAGTGCTTTATCGATGCAGACACTGGCAAATTGACCCTTTACAAGAGGAGGATCACTTCACAGCCGGTGGACTATGTCATACCCCTAAAGAAGACAAAGTTTTCCCAAGACGCCTCAGGCCTCATGGAACCTATCCAGCCTCCTCCGAGAAGGAGCCCAACTCCGTCTCCCGACCACTCTGAAAGTGAGGGTTATGATGAAGATGGCCAATACACTTTCCCAGTCAATGGACCAGATTCACAGCCGGATTCATATGATGACATTGGGGACCAAGACACCCAAAATGTGGGGCAGGACCCACAGCCTTTCAGTACACGTGCATCCCCAACAGAGGATTCTGCAGGTTTCCATGCACTCATTGAGAGGGCAGCTGCTAATCATGATGTGGACATGCATGCTGACCCAGTTGAAGAAGACTTTCTATTCGACACTTTTTCAGTTTCAGACAGAACTGTAAAGACACTGCCTATGCTCAAAGGAGTCCTCAAGCATGCTGCGGACATCTTTAAAGAGCCTACCAGGGCGAGGGTGGTCAATCCACGTATTGAAAAGAAATACAGACCAGCACCTGCAGATCCTGCATACATTCGGGGACAGTTGCCGCTTGACTCCCTGGTGGTCGCAAATGCCCGAAAAAGGGCCAACTCCCAAACAACGGGTGAAGCTCCTCCCCCGGATAAGGAGTCCAAAGTGCTAGAGGCAGGAGGCAAACGTGTAGCTGCGCAGGCTGCCAATTTCTGGCGTATTGCAAATACACAGGCACTATTGGCACGTTATGATAGGTCGCATTACGACACCCTAGAGCAAATTGTGCAACACCTGCCTCCGCAGTTTCAAGAGGGCACCAAAATGATTATACAGGAAGGGCAACTGATCTCCAACGCGGCCATAAAGTGTGCACTTGATGCCGCGGACACAGCCGCTAGGACCATTAACACTAGCGTCATGCTGAGACGACAGGCGTGGCTCCGCATATCGGGGTTTAAACCTGACATTCAAACAACCATACTTAATCATCCAGTCAATCCTGATAGACTGTTTGGTCCAGATGTTGACACCACCCTAGAAAAAATTAAAAAAGACACCGAAACTGCTAAGTCTATGGGGGCCCTACAATCACAACAGTTTCGTGGCAATAATTTTCGTCGCTCAGGTGCCCGTGGAGTCACCAGAGGACAGATGGGTCAGCAATCACAATTCTCTAGAGGTGGAGCACAATCCTCGTACCCCAAACAGAACAAGGGGAGCTACAGGGGAAACAGCACCAGAGGACGCGGCAGAGGAAACAACAACTCACGCTCCTCTACCCCAAGCAAACAGTGACTCTCGGTCACTGCCCCCCGACCACTTAACACCTGTCGGGGGGAGACTACAGCAGTTCCTGCCCGTCTGGATCAACATCACCACAGACAGGTGGGTGCGACAACTTATCCAGTACGGTTATTGTCTAGAGTTAAAATCCACTCCACCCGACATTCCACCAAGGCAAAGACCTATGTCCGCAGAGCACTTGCACTTATTGCAGCAGGAAGTGGTGGTGATGCTGCAAAAAGGAGCAATCGAGCTCGTGCCACTGGGGGAGGAAGGCACGGGGGTATATTCCCTGTACTTCCTTATTCCAAAGAAGGACGGATCTCTCAGACCAATTCTGGATCTCCGTCCCCTCAATCTGTATATACTGTCAGAACATTTCCATATGCTTACACTGCAACAGATTCTTCCCTTGTTAAACCAAGGAGACTTCTTAGCAACCTTAGACCTCAAGGATACTTATTTCCACATTCCACTACACCCGTCCCACAGAAAATAACTCAGGTTCACTATCCAAGGCAAGCATTATCAGTTCAAGGTCCTACCCTTCGGAGTCACCACAGCCCCAAGGGTGTTTACCAAGTGTCTGGCGACAGTAGCAGCGCACCTCAGAAGGCAGAACATCCATGTCTACCCCTACCTGGACGACTGGCTCGTTCAAGCCAAGTCGGAACAACAGTGCGCCGCGGACATGTCAACTACCATTCACCTCCTTCACGACCTGGGTTTCTCGTTGAATTACCCAAAGTCGCATCTTCAGCCGGCACATGTCCGGCAGTTTCTGGGTGCGACGATCAACACCCTGACGGCCAAAGCTCAACCAAACCAATTCAGGATAGACAGCATGCAGTCTCTAATCCAAAAGTTCAGACCAAAACACTCACTTCCAGCGAGAGTGTTCATGCAGTTGATAGGCTTGATGGCCTCCTGCATCTTCATAGTCCCTCACGCACGGCTGCATATGCGCCCGCTCCAGGAGTGCTTAGCAAATCAGTGGACACAGGCTCAGGGACAATTAACAGACCTAGTGTTGGTTACCAGTCGGGCATACGACTCTCTGCATTGGTGGACTCCACACAACCTTTGCAAGGGCCGACTGTTCCAGGAGCCAGTGCCACAGGTTATCCTGACAACGGACGCATCTCTCCAGGGATGGGGAGCTCATCTGCTCACTTACACGGTGCAGGGACTATGGTCGACGCAGCAACAGAAGATGCACATCAACTATCTAGAACTGATGGCGATCTTCATGGCGCTCAAGTCCTTCATTGTACATCTGTGCAACAAAGTCGTGTTAGTCCGGACGGACAACATGACCGCGATGTACTACATCCAAAAGCAGGGGGGCACCCACTCACCGCAGCTGTCTCATCTGGCTCAGAGCATGTGGAAGTGGGCCATTCAGAGGAACATCTTCCTCATGGCAGAACACCTCCCAGGGAAGGACAATCAGATGGCGGATCTGCTCAGCAGATACAGCCATCAAATGCACGAGTGGGAGATACATCCATCAGTACTCCAGCCGTACTTCCAAAAGTGGGGTCGTCCAGAGATAGACCTGTTCGCCACAAGGGAGAACGCAAAATGCCAAAGCTTCGCCGCCAGGTTCCCACACCCGCAATCACAGGGCAATGCGATATGGATGAACTGGTCAGGCAAATTTGCGTACGCTTTTCCCCCGACACCTCTGATACCACTGGTGGCGAGAAAAATAAGGCAACACTCGATGACACTCATCCTAGTTGCTCCAACGTGGGCGCGCCAGGCCTGGTACACCACGTTCCTCGAATTCTCTGTGGTACCGCATCAAAGACTGCGCCTCACGCCCAGGCTTTTGACGCAGAACCATGGAGAAATTCAGCATCCAGATCCGCAACAGCTCAACCTAGCGATCTGGCTCCTGAAGTCTTAGAGTTTGGATACCTAAACCTACCTCCTGAATGCATGAACATCATCAAGGAGGCGAGGAAACCAACAACCAGAGCATGCTATGCCGCAAAATGGAAGCTTTTTGTCATTTACTGTGCAGCCAATGACATAAACCCGCTAGATGCATCTATCCCTAACATCATTTGCTATCTGTTACATCTTTACAAGTGCAAGCTAGCGTTCACTTCTATTCGGATACATCTATCCGCCATCGCAGCTTACCTTCAAAACAGGCAGCATCTCTCTGTCTTCAGGGTGCCTGCCATTAAAGCTTTCCTTGAAGGTCTGAAACGAGTCATTCCCCCAAGAACACCGCCAGCTCCGGTGTGGAACCTCAATGTGGTCCTCACCAGACTGATGGGACCACCATTTGAGCCACTGCACTCGTGTGAACTACAATTCCTAACGTGGAAAGTAGCTTTCCTAATTGCTATTACGTCACTAAGGCGTGTTAGTGAGCTACAGGCGCTCACAATCCAAGAGCCATTCATTCAGATTCATCCAAATAGGGTAGTGCTACGTACTAACCCCAAATTCCTTCCGAAGGTGGTGTCACAATTTCATCTCAACCAAACTATCGACTTGCCGGCATTCTTCCAAAACCCACAAACAGTGGCGGAAAGAATGCTCCATACGTTAGACGTAAGGAGGGCGTTGATGTACTACATAGACAGGACACAACACTTTAGGAAAACAAAACAACTTTTTGTTGCCTTCTCACCACAACACAAAGGCAACCCGATTTCCAAAGCAGGAATAGCCAGATGGATTGTTAAGTGCATTCAAATCTGTTATCAAAAGGCCAAGCGCACTTTAACAGTACCCCCAAGGGCGCACTCCACACGCAAATTGGGGGCATCCATGGCTTTCCTAGGGAACATTCCTTTAGAGGACATTTGCAGAGCAGCCACGTGGGTTACACCACATACCTTTACAAAACACTACTGTGTTGATGTGCATTCCAAGCAGCAAGCGGCTGTAGGACAGGCTGTTCTCAAGACACTTTTTCAGGTTTCTGCAGCTGGCACGGGCAACCGCCGCTGATGGAGGGACTGCTATATATTCTATGCTAAGATATGAATTTAGCAGCCCACATGCCTCGAACTGAATATGCTACTTACCAGTATGCATCTGTTCTTGGCATGTAGGGCTGCTAACATTCATATCGCCCACCCTCCTCCCCGGTGCCTGTCGCAGCTGCAGATATACTATTGTATTCAATCATTAGCATGGACATCCTTTACACTTTTCACTCCATCTTCTGCCACAATGGCGAAAAACAATCTGGGGATGGAGCCGATGCCCATGCGCACTGTAGTCCAGGGGAGGAGCCACCTATCTCAGGATACTTCGAAGACTCTTCCAGGACAACAATGTGCGATCATCCGGACCCAACACTAGGCGGCGATCTAATGCTAAGATATGAATGTTAGCAGCCCTACATGCCAAGAACAGATGCATACTGGTAAGTAGCATATTCATTAACATATGCAGGTATTTATGGAAAATTCCACCTGTTTTTAAATTCCCATGCTGTCTATCTGTTCAACTGTTGATCTGGAAATCATGAAAGACAGCATGGAGAGTCCCCCACATGAAGCATAATTTTCCGTATTTATGCGTTTTAAAAATAAATACAGACAGAAAACATATTGTTTATGTCTGTGTTTATCTATAAAATTCAGTAAAAACGAAAAACTGAGAGCCTTAATTATAATGGAATAAATATGTAGTTTATATTTGGTAAAAAGTCACCTATCTGCCAGGAAAAAGAGACGGATACCTCAATTTTAGCCATACTACTAGCATATTGGGAGCGGCCAGAATGAATACACAGAATCATAGTGCAGCAAATTATACACACGAAGGTAAGATAACAAACACTGCTTCATCTCATTTTATCCATACAGTAATGAAGTCTTCTCACATTTATTGCAGGCACACTTAACTAGCTGGTCAAATAAACCAGACTTTCTTACAGGGAACTCTGTTATAGGAACTCCTTCTAACATACAAGGGACTAATACAACAATTGGGAGCAAATACAAATTCAGTATTACAGTCTCAAGTCCCGAATCTCAAATGATTTTTCAGGAGGAATAGGGTGCTGCAAAACATCGCTGGAAGAAGAAGCAAAGGCAAACCCAATATATCTCTCCTGTGCAAGCTATTGGAATTGCCATGTTTTGTGCCTTGCTGTAAACCAGTGTGTTGTTCAGCATGGGTAAAAGTTAGTGGTGTGGAGTGTCCTAGGGCAGGGTGGTGTACAATGGTGTAGAGTGGTGTAAAGTGGAGTGTCAAGGAATGGAGCATAGATCAGTGTAGTGGAGTGTTGTAGAGTAGGGTGGGGTGTCATAGAGTGGAGTGTTTTAGAGTGGAGTGCCATGGGGTAGAGAAGAGAGGTGTGGAATGGAAAGGTGTGGAGTGGTGTAGACGTGGGTAGTTCAGAGGGGCATGGAGTGAAATGGCATAGGATCTCGTAGAGTGCGGTGGCGTAGAGTGGATTAGTGTGTCGCAGAGAAGCGTGAAGTGGAGTAAAGTGGCATGGAGTAGCATAAAGGGAGTTGCGAAGAGTGGCGTAAGTGAAGTGGCATAGAGTGGAGATGTGCAGAGTGTCCTGGCATCGAATAGAGTGTTGTGGAGTAGAGTGTTGTAGAGTGGAGTGTTGTGGCGTGGAGTGTCTTAGAGTGCAATGGTGTAGAATAGAGTGGAGGACATTATTATAGAGTGGTGTGTAGTTGCATAGAGGGTGTAGAGCAAAGGAGGAAAGAGTACAGTGGAATGAAGTGTTGTAGAGTGGAGGGCATAGAGTGGCATGGAGTGGAATGTCATATAATGGAGTATTGCACAGTGGAGTGTCGTAGAGTGGAGTGTCATGGAGTGGGATAGAGTGGATTGGAGTTTAGTAAAGTATCATAGAGTCACATAAAGTGTCATTGAGTGTTGTAGAGTGGACTGGATTGGAGTGCCGGGGAGTATCTTTGAGTGCCGTCAAGTCTCATGGACTGGCGTAGGCTAGAAGTGCGTAGAGTGGAGTAAAGTGTCATAGTATGGAGGGTTGTAAAATGTCATAGAGTTGAATTGAATGTGATAGAGTGGAACAGAGTGTCATAGAGTGGAGTGTCATCTAATGGAGTGTCTTAGAGTGGTTGAGTGTCATAGATCGGAGGGGCACAGGGAGTTATGGAGTGGAGTGTTGTACAGTGGAGGGGCAGAGAGTGGGAGGGCATAGATTGAAATGAAGTGGCATAGAGTGTCGTAGAGTGGAGTGGATTGGAGAGTAGTAGAGTTATAAAATGGAGTGGGGTAGTGTAGAGGGGAGTGGCCTAGAGTTGAGTGGAATAAAGTATTTTAGAGTGGAGTGGAGTGGCGTAGAGTGGAGTAAAGTGTCATAAAGTGGAGTGGAGTATCGTAGAGTGGAGTAACATGGTGTGGAGTGTAGTAGAGTGGCCTAGAGTGTAGTGGCATGGATTAAAGTAGAGTTTTATGGAGTAGCGTGGAGTGTCTTAGAGTGGCCTTGAGGGACATATAGTGTAGTGTCCTAGAGTAGTGTGTTGTTGAATGGAGTGACATGGAGTGGAATGTTGTAAAGTGGAGGGGTCTAGAGTGGAGTGACGTAGAGTAGAGTGTTGTAAAGTGGAGGGGCATATAGTGTTGTGGATTAGAGTGTTGTGTCATGGAGTGGCATAGAGTGGAGTGGCGTAAAATGTCATGTAGTTGAATGTTGTAGAGTGGAGGGGCATAGAGTGGAGTGGTGTAGAGTGGAATATTCATGGTGTGGTAGTGCACTTCCATTACAGACAACATATTCTCAATTGTAATGACTTATCTTTGCACAGACATATACAGTTTTACTGCTATAACTATACAGTGCACAAACGATGATGTGTGAAAGTGGCATCACCTAGTGTATTTATTTGTTTCAAATGTATTAAAATATTTGTATCTAATAGAGACCTCTAGCCACAGGTTTCTTACCTAGAATTATCCCCAGGCAGCATTCTGGATCCAGGCATTTTTTGTGAGCACCACCCCTGCACTCCAGCAGGTGGCGTTGTCAGCGCCACGTGGCATCGTTGGTGATGTGCGCTGTGCCTTTAAAGGCGCCACACCAGCGTACAGAAGTCATTTCATTTCTTTGCACATCAGTCAGCGCAGATCCGGAGAAGAGCTACCCCAGTCACTTTTTGAGTGCTCTTTTTTGACCCTTTTGTCAAAGAGTTTTGAGACATTGTCTCCTGGTGTGGCAGGGAAGTCCATGAATAAGGCTGGTTTCAAGCTCTGTGGTGCCTAATACTGACAGATGTTAGTGACACACTCACACCTCATCTGCCTCAGATGTCTCGAGCACGACCACGACACCATGACCTGCGTCAATTGTCGCACCATGCTCCCCAAGGCCTTGAGGGAGCGCTGGCAGCCATATGTCGGTCCAGGCCACCACTCCCCGGCAGCTGCAGCCTCCAAGCCTCTTCGGTTTGCTCTCCAACCATCATGGCCAACCACTGGGAGGCATGATAAGCCATCAACTGCACCACTGGAGGTAGATAACATCCAACTGCTGGGTTCTCCAGATTTTCTGAAGGGGCTACTCCCTCCACTTCATAACCACCCCTTCACCCATGCCAACCATTTCCGAAAGACTGACAGAGGACAATCTTTCCTTACTCCACCAGGAAGTGGGAGCTCTCTTGGCCAAGGAAACCATAAAGAGGGGGCCAATGTCAGAACTAGGTTGTAGTTGTTATTTCCCCTAATGTCTGCTGCCTAAGAAGGACAGAGGCCTTTGTCTTATCCTAGACCTGCGCCCTCTCAATTTCTTTCTGAAAAAGAAGAAATTCACAATGCTTGCACTCACTCAAGCTCTGTCTGCCCATGTCCCGGGAGACTGGATGATGGCATTGGACTTGTAGCATACATACTACCACATTCCATTCCTGCCCACCCACAGACGTTACTTGCAGTTCACGGTGGGCCACAAGCATGTTCAGTTTGCCGTGCCCACTTTTTGCCATACCACTGCACTTTTTGACTGACCTTTTTTTGACCCTTTTGTTAAAGAGTTTTGAGACATTGTCTCCTGGTGTTCACCAAGGTGATTGTGGTGGTGGCAGCCCATCTGCCAAGATCAGAGATGCCAGTCTTCCCCTATCTCGACAACTGACTGTTGAAGGTGGGCTCACTCTAACCCCCTGGCCTAGGTCCTGGGATCCCACAGACCCCAGCAGAGCAAAAGCATTTTTTTTTAATTCACAAATAAATTTGCGAATATCATTGTGAATTGCAAAAAAATGTGTGGTCTCCCGTGCTTGCTTTTAATATTGCCCCCCACGTGGGCGAGTTCCCGTGGGCATATGTAGTTCTTATTATTGAGGAAGGAAGTGCACAGGCCCCCCTACTACGGCTTATTTATGCCCTGGGGACCACCAACTTCCCGGGGATCATGTTTATATTACTGTGGCGGGTCTGCGTGGATCCCCCGTTTACCGGGTTCCACCACCTCCCCAGGACTTCAAATTTAAAAATAGATAAGGGGCAGCATGGACCTTCCCTAAATTAAAAACTAGATAGGGGCCCATCAGACCCTTCCCAGCCCCAGTGACCACCACCTCACTGGGGATTTTGAAAATGTAGGAGAGGGGCTGTTGGGCCCCACTCCCAAGCCATATAAAGCCCCGGGCCACCACCTCTCTGGGGGGCTGCGTGGCTCCTCCTGGAGCCATATATGGCCCTGGGCACCTCCACTCGAGAGGGCCGGCTCCTGCTACGTCAAAGGGTTCCCACCCCCTGGACATAGCTGTTTGCTTTTGCTTGGCTGGAGCTGTGACAGCTGCTGCCAAGCAAAAGCAAACACTCCGCTCCATCATCACAAATGTATACATTCACTGCATCTTTCAGAGAAGCTCTATTAGCCCTGGCCACAATGAATGGCATGTGTTCCAAACTTTTTCTGAAGGAAAAAGCGCAGAGTACAAGTATCAAAGTGAAGGTATTTTTACTTCAACATTCAAAACCGCTCTTCATTGCATGCTAGTCTAATGTGTAGCAAGTGCTATGAAAGATTGATTTTGCTTTATGCTCTTTCAGTCTAATAGAAACATCTAGCTGCAGATTCCTTAACTTGTGAATTCTCCACAGGCTTCAGACTGGATCAGTTTTTTCTCAGTAGTACCTCTGTGCTCCGGGGGCGACTCGGCATGACTCCGTACGAAGTCAGCTCCGGATATGATGTCAGCGCAGCCTTATAAGTCCCCTCTGTCATTCTGATGTCAGTTTCTTCTTTTTCCACGGTGCACATGGATCTGAAGTAACGTATCTATGACCGTTTTTCACCTTGCTGTGACTGACTTTTCTCATCTGAAACAGTGTGCTAAATTCCTATACCCTCTAGGTTTAAGGTCTGTGGGTCCTGTGCTAGCCAGATGTCCGGTACGGACTCACATTCTAGCTTTAAGTGGTGCTTGGGCAAGCATCACAATGCTTATGAGTGTGACCCCTGCTAGCAGTTGAAGCTGAAGGTTCTACGGGAGCAACGCATGAAACATCTGATGGCATGGTTGTCACAGGCCTCCAGCTCCTCGCAGTCTCATTCATCCTCCCGGTCCAGGGGTCCCATCCAGTGAGCGCTGGTCTTCACCCCGTAGTCAACGGTAACGGTCCCAGTCTCCAGCTACATCTCATGCTAGACAGCGCCACAAGAAGACGAAGTCCCGGCCCTCTCTGGCTCCTTCGACTTGCAATGTGAATCAGGGAGACTCTTCTACCTCCTCTAAGGACATCGCTCCTGTGCCTCCCAGCTTTTCCTGGAGCCGGGCGATCTGGGAACAGATGTAAGAGTACTACAAGGCTCTCTGTCTTGTCTTTAGGCCCTCGTCTTTCTCTGGAGCGCCTCCAGGTCCCAAGGAGGTAGCAGGAGCAGTAATTGCGTAGTCGCCAGTGGTTTCGCCCTCGGTGGCATTTCCAGGCTCGGACACAGAGGCGTTGGTGCGCGGTCCTTCGAGGCTTCCACTAGTGAATTTGGTTGACTCCAATGTGACATTAGTGCCTATTTCGATGGCCCAGAGTAGTCTGAGTCAAAGTTAGTGCATGACACAACTGTGCATTCGTAGGGTTGGCTTCGCCTCGGCTCCTTGCATTGCACCGACGTTGACCGACGCCTTTCCTCCTTCCCATGCAGATGTTGATATGGCACTGTGTGGGCCCCATTCAACGTAGTATATGGAGCCGTTTTCACCGCCGATGTTTTCTGTGGATGTTTTACAGGACCAGTTGGGGGAAGGACATGAGGGAAAAGCCCCCTTGAGCAGCCAATGCTAGTGGCTCCTACATATTGGATTACAATTTCTAAAGACAGCGGTCCCTGGACGATCTGAATGGTGTAAATAAATATAGACTCAATCAGTGCTATATTCTTTGTCCAGCCGGACAGGTTTTTAATATACAATAAGTGTATGACATAAAGTAAGAAAAGAATCCAAGTGGGACACAACCCTCCTCCTACTGACATAAACAAACAAACAACATTAAAGGAATGGTTCAGGCAAGGGGGACGTGTCTGTATATAGGTTTGAGAATAGACCAGATGTAATAACGTGAAAACACCATTACATATTAGGCATCACAGTATAGTATATGCATATGGTGTACATTATGTCGACGGCGTTTCGATCCCTTAAATGAATAGTGGGATCATCTTCAGGACATATAAATTATCATGCCTGTGTACATATAGCAGTTATTGCCGATTTGGCCAGGGATTTTGGATGCAAATATTTCTCTTGCCGGTGGGCGTGGCAAGTGGCGAAAGTGCGCAAGGACGGCTATAGCGTCACTCTAATGAGTGAGAGATTAACTTGAACCGAGGAACCGGAGGTCCAATTGGGTTCAGGCGAGGTTAATAAAAATATGTTATGTTATGTTATGTTATGTTATATTTATTTTTATATAGCGCGCGGCTACTCAAAAAGAGTGTCCCGGTGCTTTTAATAATGAGACCTACAGCAAAATAACACAACACAGTAATAAAAACAAAGTGGAAAGCAGAAAACAGAAAAAGACAGAAAACAGCCTAGAGGGCAAACAGCCAGGTTTTGAGGCCTTTCCTGAATGCAAGTAAACTAGTAGCTCCCCGGAGTGTCAACGGCAAGGTGTTCCACAGCTGTGGCGCCAGCAGTCCAAAGGAGCGGCCTCCAATGCGAGCTCTCTTTACACGCGGCACAGCCGCCAGAAACAGAGATTCTGATCTGAGAGAGCGAGCCGGAAGGTAAAAGGCGAGTCTCCTTTGGAGATACTTAGCTCCCACAGCATGAAGAGCTTTGTAGGCCAAAGTTAATGCCTTGAAAGCAATCCTTTTACGGATAGGCAGCCAATGTAAGGTCTGCAAAGGCCAGCAGCACTGGCTCGCCTGTTTAGGCCATAAATGGCCCTCGCGGCCGCGTTCTGCACAACTTGGAGCCGCTGCAGCAGATACTCTGGCAGGCCCAGATAGAGGACGTTGGAGTAGTCCAATCTAGAGCCTATCAGAGCCTGCACAGTCAGCTTCCTGTGTTCCTCAGACAGAAGAGGCAAAAACCTCCGCAGCATCTTGAGGAGGCCGAAACATGTGCCCGTCACACCAAGGATCTGGGATCTCAACGTCAGACCCTTGTCCATCTTAACCCCCAAGTTCTTAGCTACTTGGGATGAACAGGACGGAGGAAACATGTTAATGGGCCACCAAGCTTGCCAGTCTGGCTCCGCAGCGCACCCGAAGAAGAGTACCTCGGACTTATCGGAATTGCACTTGAGGCTGTTCAGCTGGAACCATTTAAAAACAGCCCCAAAGCAATCCCGGATACTCTCTCCATCGAAGTCTCCTCCTTTCTTACAAGAAAAGAGGAGCTGGGAGTCGTCGGCGTAGGATACGATCTGGGCCCCGAACGACTCCGCCAGCGCCGCCAAAGGGGTCATAAAGATGTTAAAAAGGGTCGGGCTCAGTATAGAGCCCTGCGGAACCCCGACTCCCAGTGGCGGCATCACGGTGGAGTCTGGGGAGGCCCAGACCCTTTGCCGACGGCCAGCTAGGAAAGATGAAAACCAGCTGAGCACCGTCCCCCGTAGGCCAATCTCATAGAGTCTTGCGAGAAGGCCGTCATGGGGGACGGTGTCGAAGGCCGCCGACAAATCCAACATAACCAGCATGGCTTTGCCCCCAGCGTCCAGAACCCCTTTAATGGTTTCTGAGACCTCTAGGAGCGCGGTCTCTGTACTGAGATTTGGGCGGAAGCCGGATTGGGTGGCGTGCAGAATCTAATGTGTTTCCAGAAAGTTGGAGAGCACCGTATGTACATGCTTCTCCAAGATTTTCGTGAGAGCAGGCAACAGGGAGATAGGCCTATAATTGACCGGAGCCTTAGGATCGAGGCCAGGCTTCTTCAGCAAAGGAATGACCATTGCCTGCTTCCAGGCCTGCGGAACCACTCCCTGGCTCAGCGAGAGATTCAGGAGTGGATTCGCCAGCGGATTTATCACTTCCGCCATTTTTGCCAAAAATTTGGCAGGGCAGGGGTCCAAAGGCGACCCAGATTTAAGATTGCCCATAAGTGCTAAGGAAGCAAGGGCTTAGATAGATGGAAAAACGGCCAGCACCGGACCTAGCGGGGCCGAAAGGCACGAGTCGTCCTCAGGGTTGATCAGCCCCACGGGCGCCGCCAGTGGAAAAGAGTCCTGGATAAGTTTAATCTTGCTGGTGAAAAAGTTTGCAAGATCAGAAGCCCAGGACTTGGAGGGCATACCTTGGGATGTATTGGAACGAGGAGCCATAAATTCTCTCACTATGGTGAAAATCTCCTTACAGGAGTTAGAGGCGGCTTCTATCCTCCCTGCAAGATAGGCTTTTTTTCCTAGGCGAATGTCCCGGTGATAGGCTTTGACCGCTGTCTTGTAGGTCAGCCTTGCCACAGAGTCATATTGTGATCGCCAGGCTCTTTTGGCTGCCTTACACTGCTGCCGAGCGTCCGACAGTGCCGCAGTGAACCAGGGAGCCGAAACCCGTTTCGATGTTAAGCGGGGGCCAACACCGGGGCAAGATCGTTCAGCCTATCTAATAGCCATGCTTGCAGAGACTCCAGGTCCTTCTCCAGGTCGCCTGAAAGGAGGCAAGGGTGATCCAGAGCGGCCTGAGCCAGCATAGCAGGAGTCACTCGATGATATGCCCTGGGGACTCGTCCCTGATGCTGAGACACAGGATTAGACGGTTTCGCCGTGCCTCTAACCAAAAATTTGGCTAGCCTATGGTCTGACCAAAGCACCGGGATAATCTCCTTCACCTCCAGAGGAGATGTCGAGAAGACCTGGTCAAGAGTATGTAACTTGTCGTGCGTTGGCCCCCGAAGGTAGGGGATCAGGCCCAGAGGGCCCGTAGCCTCCAGAAGTTTGATAGTATCCGGGTCCGATGGATCATCCATGCGAAAGTTGAAATCCCCGGCTACAATGCAATGTTCTGCTTTCAGGGCCAGTCCCGATAAAACCGAATCGAACTCTTCAAAGAAGGTTCCAGGTGGACCAGGTGGCCTATATACTAATAATCCTTTAAAGGATTGGTGAGGTGCCAGAGTGATGGAAAAGGCAAGGGACTCAGAGCCGCGGATGTCATCCACTGGCAGAATAGAACATGGCACGCATTTCTTCACCACCAGTGCCACTCCACCGCCCCTTCCCTTAAGTCTGTCCTTCCTGAAGACATTGTAATCAGGAGGAATAGCCATGGCAACATCTGGATTTGAGAATTCCCCCAGCCACGTCTCAGTCAGCATGAGACAGAGTGGCTTTTCCATATCGAGAAGATCATAAATGCGATTGCCATGGGTGGGCGAGTGGAGTGGGAGTAGGTGCCGGGATCGCTAGTGGATGATTGGTGATCCTAGTAAAGTTCAATGCGTGAATCCATGCGGAGCCGCGGTCTCCGAAAGAAGAATTCCGAGGTCTCTATTGCTCCCACTGCCGCGGTGACGGGCGCTTTTTTCAGCGGTTCGCGTCGCAACTCGGAGGACGGGAAATGGGCTATGTTGGACCGTATTAATATGGCGGGCGTGAGGACCGGCGGCAAGCAGTCAGAGTCAATACCCGGTGCTGTCACTATATTGGACAGCAGGATTGCTGAGTTGGGTGAAGCGAGCAGTCTAGATTCATCCCTTGCTATCTCTCGTTTATCACCTACTGGGCTTGCCTCAGAAGCCAGTTCTTCTTTGGCAAACGTTTTGAAAAGAGTGGCTGATGTCTTACATCTAACTCTACCTACAGTGGAGAATGGTACAGACCCTCTGATTGAGGTCCTTCATCCCGACCAGTTGGGGGTTGAACCAGTATTCCCCTTTTGCGATGCACTTCCTGATATTTTATTGGGGGCATGGGCACAACCTGAGTCAGGTGTACCAGCGTACCGTACTATTGACCACCTTGCCCAGGAGACCCCGCTTGCCTTATTCAACAGTCCACCCACCGCATCTTCCTGGTCTAGCCCCCTATGGCGTCCCCTGAGATGGAGAACCTTCCCCATTCCCCCCTTGACAAGGAGTCCAGTAAGCATGTTTTTTGCAGAAAATGTGTTTTTCCCTCCTCTAATGTGTCTGTACGCTCTACCAACATGATTTGCAACCTTGGATGCTTTCTTCATGCATTGTGGGACTCCTTGGCGCAACTTCTACCTTTGTTCCCAGAGGCCAACAAGGGCTAGTTGAACCAGTTGATTTTAGATGGTCGCCAGGCAGTAAACTGCTCACCAGGTGTGGAATGGACTCCACCAATTCCATTGGTCGAGCCATGGCATCTGCTGTGGTATTGCACCCGCACGCCTGGCTTTGGGCGTCTGAATTTTCAGAAGCTGCCCAATCAGCCTTGCTTGACATGCCATTTGAAGGGGTTCATCTTTTTGGTGCCCAAGCCGATGCCGCCTTACATAGGTTTGCTGCCATGAGACGGGACACCGTGATCTATCTGTGTCTACCAGGTTAGGCACCTCGGTTTGAGTCCACAGCCGCGGACTGACTGATACCACGTCCGCCTACCATACAATAGAATATTACTTTGATCCAGGACCTTTGAACACCCGCTAAATTTACAAGAGTGATAACCACCACCCTCCCTGCTCAATGGAGTACAAGTTATTCACTTGAGGACCGTCTACTCAACGTTCTTTTAGATTGAACCGCCATCACGAAATCATTTGGCTTGTTGATCTGCTTCATTTTAAGGAAACCTGCCCATCCCTCCCCTCCTGTCCTGACGAAGACCTGCACTGTAAGGGAAAATACCCTACACGTAATAGGGTCGAAACATAGACTATCTACCCCCCGTGATACCAGCTTCTACCGCTAGCAAGATTGATACAGCTGTTATTGGAAGCCTAGTTACAGGAATCATTTGACCTGTATGGCATGTTTATGTGGCCCCTCTGGGAAGCCAATATAGTAATGTATTTATGAATAATGTATATACAATTTATTTATTTTTTGGATTGCACTTAAGTGAATGAACTTTCTTTTTCCAATTTCCACAAATCCCCTCACTGCTAACCCCCCGCCCCCCCCCCCCACCCCCGCTCCCCCTTTTTTACCCTTTCCTTTTTGGGCACAACTGTAACTGAAATTGATGAACATTGACGAACCTTCTATGCGAATGTATAACTAATGATAAGGTTGAGTACTTTATGAATAAAAACACTGTACTCTTAAATTGTTTCTTTGATTCTTCTTACACTTATTCCATTTTTGATTCTTTGTCTCTCCCAGTCTGGGACCCCTTGTTCTATAAAAACTTAATACCCAGGTCCCAGTGACTTAATTTGGGTTGACCCTGTTGATTATAACGTTACATAGGTTTAGGGCTTGTTGGAAATGGCCTTACCCTTAGCTTGCCCCCTCTCCCTTTTTCCCTTGTTATTGCAACTCTGTTATGTGCTTTTTGTGGCGTGAGTCGCCAGATCAGTATTTTTGCGCTGGTCTTCTGGGCCTGCTGGCTAGCCATCTGTCTTGAGACCCTGCATGGGGTCTTCCCCTACTGGCTGGTGGAGTTCGTTGGATTATCCTGTTGTGTGAATACCTTATCACGCAGATTCCTTTATCATTATGAGATATTGCCCACTTAGGCTTATTGCCCTTTCTTTTGTTCCTTGACTGTTTTGTATTGTATTGTAGTTGTATTTATATAGTGCTTACTACCCCTGACGAGGTGTCAAAGCGCTTTTTTTAGCGAGGAGCACGCTACTCCGGTACCCAAAAGGGTTAATGGTGAATTCGTATAGTGAAATATTAAATTCATTTGAGTGATGGAATATGTTAGTCTGTTATTTACATTGAAAGGATAGCGGAGGGATGGAAGAGGGAAGAGTTTGCGATGTATATAATAATAAATAAGTTTTTATTCGAAAGTAATCGCAACCATAATAGAGAAAAAGAAACATTCGATAAAAAGCACATCATTACAGTTATGATTCACTAAAACAAACTGCAAAATCGTAGAGTCCAAACTGCCCTATGTCACATCTAGAACTTATTGATCTAAAAGCTGCCCTCAGAAAATTTGTGACAACAAAAAGGATGTGATCGTTGGGCAAAAGCTTTAAGTACATAAGTGCAACATGGGCTTTATATAGCACTTGCTTAATCTGATGAGGTATTGAAGTACTTTTTGGCGAGTAGCATGATACTATCGAACCCAAACAGCATTAGTGGGGAATTAGTATAGAGAAATATGAAATTAATTTGAGCGGTGGACATGTTAGACTGTTACTTGGAATGTAAAAGGATAGTTGAGTTATAGAAATGGGAAGGGTTTGGATTTATATATTGATTACTACCCTGATGAGGTGTTGAATCACTTTTTGGAGAGTAGCAGACTACGAAACCCAAACTGCTATTTGCAGCCCACCTTCTGCCCCTCAAACTATGATGGCTGAGACAGGTGAGAGTACCTTTTAGCTTTGATATTTCTGCTCTCTAGCAGATGGCACATACAAGCAAAGTATGAAAGGGAATGTAATCTTTCCAATGGTGTTTTCCAGTTAGGGAAGTCTTAATTACCATCCCAGTTACCCACAGTCCTCGAGGATCCGTAAACCACTAAAGTTAGAGTTGAATCCCAGTAGAGGGCTATCCAGGGGCCTATCATATTTCCACCCCCACGCACAAGAAACCCACATACCTTTAAGGAATATATAATCCTGAGGACACGTAGGGCCTCCCCCCTTGTAGGTCCAAGAATTATGCTGCTGCAAATCCGATGCCAAGGTATAGGGGAAGTACTCCCTGCCCAATGAATTCACCAACTACTGGTCCTTCAGGGACGTAAACCCCACTGGTGCAACATTATTAAAGCAGCCTCTCTCTGGCAACAGCTACATCCTACAGCTGCCTGTCCTCACTCAATCTGTTCCCCTACAGCCAAGGAGAAATTATGTTTTTATTTGGAACAAGTGAGGGAGCAGGGGCTTGAATGACCCCAGAGATCAAAGACATGAGATCAAAGACACATGAAGCCATGAATTGTAACCTGTGGCCTCCGTGAACACACAAGCGTGGTTATTGTTTTGCCAGAAGAAATGTATGTTCAGGAGGCTCTACTACGGTGGTTCTCTTTGAATTTTGACCCTGAGGAAATGTCTATCCTCAAAAAATCTAAATGTACATGTATGAAAGATAATGTTTTCGGCTTATGCCTATTTCTGTCATACCAATGCTCTGAGTCATACCTGTATTCTGTGGCATGGGATTCTAAAGTAATTATGTTCCATATTGTAATGACACTGCAGAAAATGTTTGATCAATTACATTTAGAATTTGTGATGTTAACAAGTTTCGATAGAAATAGGCAATATTTATCTTTATATGTATACTAAGTGCAGCCCGTCCCGACGTTGTCCGGGTATTAACCCCTTCGACGCTCATGACGAGCTCAGCTCGTCATAAGGTACAACTCTCGTACACTCATGACGAGCTGAGCGCGTCATGTAACGTGGGTTTTTGCAATCTGCAGTGCATCGCGGAAATCTGCACCGCACGCATGGCGTTAATTGCTGCCGGCCAGTAGTATATTGTTTTGTAGGATTTCGTTTTGATAGCATTTCTTATCTTTGACAGGCCTTTGAAACGCTCCGATTCACAGTGCACTGCTGATGCACTTAATAGTGAGCGTTCAGTATTGTGTGAACTCGAGTGTCCCTACTTTATGTTTCCTTGCAATATTATATAGAGCGAACTCGACAACACGGCATGAGCACAATTTACATTACAGAAGAACACATTCATTTGTGGTAGGCACGGGGAGGCAAAGCGATTTGCCTGGAATCACAGGATGTTGAGCTGATGCCGAGATTCGAATGTAGCTCCCCAGCTCTAAAGTTCGCAATTCTAGAACTTGTGGCGGTAGGTGTGTCTAAAAGTGTATGTCGGTGCTGGCCATCAATGAGAGAGACCTGTGCATTTTTCAAATGGGTGGTGAAAAAATATGAGTATGTTGCTAGAGATGTGGGCCGCCGTGCCACCAATGTACTTACCGGGGGAGGGTAAACACCCAATATTCCGCAACTTTCTTTCTGCATACCATCACTCCGCATACTTTCATTACAAAAGTACCATGACTCCGCAATGCCATTATAACGCATGGCATTACATTTTATATGCTTTTACCACGCATACATTTACAACGAAATTCGTTGTAAATGCATGAATGGTAAAAGCATGTTTTTTTTTAATGTTTGGATGAGGTAAGTATGGGTATAGGGGTATATATTTTGGGGTACTGAGGTATATGTTTTGGGGTGTTTGGGTATTTTAGGGTTCAGATATAGTTTTGGGTTATGGGGTACAGGGGTAGTTTTAAGGTTTAGGGATAGGTATGGATTTTGGGGTACAGGGGTATTTCTAGGGTTCAGGGCTAGGTTTGGTTTTTTGGGGTACAGGGGTATTTTAAGGGTTCAGGGCTAGGTTTGGGTTTTGAGGTATAGGGGTATTTTAAGGGTTCAGGGGTAGGTTTGGGTTTTGGGGTACAGGGGTATTTTTAAGGTTCAGGGCTAGGTTTTGGTTTTGGGGTACAGGGGTATTTTAAGGGTTCAGGGCTAGGTTTGGGTGTTGAGGTACAGGGGCATTTTAGGGTTCAGGGGTAGGTTTCTGTTTTGGGGTACAGGGTTATTTTTAGGGTTCAGGGCTAGGTTTGGGTTTTGGGGTACTGGGCTATTTTTAGGGTTCAGGGGTAGGTTTGGGTTTTGGGGTACAGGGGTATTTTAAGGGTTCAGGGCTAGGTTTGGGTTTTGAGGTACAGGGGCATTTTAGGGTTCAGGGGTAGTTTGGGGTTTTGGGGTACAGTGGTATTTTTAGGGTTCAGGGCTAGGTTTGGGTTTTGGGTTACAGGGGTATTTTTAGGGTTCAGGGGTAGGTTTGGGTTTTGAGGTACAGGGGTATTTATAGAGTTCAGGGCTAGTTTTGGATTTTGGGGTACAGGGGTATTTTTAGGGTTTAGGGATAGGTTTGGGTTTTGGGATACAGGGTATATGTATAGGGTTAAGGTGGGTTAGTGTTTAAGGGTTTTGGGGTAGTTTAAGGAGTAAAGGTGGGTTATGATTATGGGGTGCAGGGGTATTTAAATGGAGCATGGTGGGATTAGCACACGATATGAGACATGGCATGAAGGGCGGAACGTACCACACGCCCCCAGCGTTTGTCACGCCCCCAGCACACGCCCACAGCACAACGCAGACATGCCCACAAGGGACTACTTTGCTGGCACGGTTCTTTTACCTTTTAAATGTATATGGTGGGCGTCTGCATAGCCTATGTCCTTCTGCTGCAACTGCCCTTTCCAACGCTGTATTGGGTGTTGTGATTGGTGCTGTGGTTCCTGAGATTACCCGCCTCAAAGGTTTGGGCTCTCTCTTTTTTATATTAGTATGGATATATTCATTAAAAAAACAAAAGTTACTGTGAAGGGTGGGTTTAGAACACATTTCATAGGACAAAAAAAAGGAAATCGGAAATTCATCTAAAAATCATTGAGAATGTGCAGTTCTGGTTACAAATTAAAACAAAAAAAATGCTGAAATTTACAATACTCATGACCTCATATTAATTAAGCAGATGCAATTACAAATGTTGTAAATAATCTTTCGGATCACTTTACCGTTGCACAGTGGGGGGGCGGGGATTTGCCTCCGGGCCTGGCGGTCAACCGCACTGCGCACAACTTTCAATTGTGTGCATGGGGAGTTTGCCGCAGGTTCTGGACTCAATCCAGGACCTATTCGCAACCCTCCACAGGTGGCCAAATCTCACTGTGCATGGCCTTCTGTTGTGTGGCACAGTTCTGGTTGCAGGGTCTTACGTCCAGCCAGCCTTTGCACCCAGCTCTCCACTTATGGGCAACAACTGCACTGCACAGCTTACAGCCGTGTACAGCAGGAGTTTGCTCTTGGGCCTGGCCTCTGGCCTGGATCTATGTTCAAACAGGTGGATGATCCCTCCCTTCGGTCATGCACTCTGGGGGATTGGCTGCAGAGCCTGGACTTCAGCCAGGCCCTGCTCCCACCCTGCTGCATGGGGCAAATATGTGGTCAGTGGCTATGGGCATCAGTGATGCTCTTTATACTTTTTCTTATTGTTTGCAGGATTACTGTACCCTATGCTCGATTCTCAGCGTCATGGCAAGGAGGGTCCATGGACATTGGGAGGGTCCAGGATCTCAGAATCTACCCAAAAAAGTAATTTTAAATATTTTTATATTATTACCAGAGGGTATAAATTTTGAACCTCCACACATGGACTTAATGGTAGTCTTCCAACAAACTGCAGTATCTAACAGGCAAGACGAAAAAAGGGAGAGGCTGGCTAACTATAAGGCAGTGGTGGGAGGTAAAAAGGGGAACTACTCATTGCGGAATAAGGCCCCTCACACACCCAGTCAGGTAGGTGTCATGCTTCATCATAGGGCTTGCTCCTCCTCAGGTTGGCGCTGTAATACCTGAGGTAAGGCCAGCAAGGGATTTTATTCTGTTTATATTTGTCAGCGTTACTAGGGCCTGTTGTAGAAATCAGGGTACCTAAAACTGTTTTTAATCAGTAGCTGTGATAAATCATTCACTTTGAAAAAAGAGTCACAAGGGATCAATACATACAGTGGTACCCTGTTGAATACTCGATATTACTTCTGCATATGAAACGAGAGGGTCATCTACTGTATGTAGAATTGCTTTGTCCTGATGATGGTCTTATGAAAATTCCTTAAAAGACCGAAACGTCGACTATTTAGTCCATCTCTGCATATGATCCATTGTATCATCTTTGATTTTCTTCTGATTTTGAGTTGAAATCATTGTGTTATTTTGTATTAGCAGTTTGGACTTTGTTTAGATATATCAAAGGAGGAAATAACCTATACCTTGAATATCTAATTAATATCTGTGTATGTACCCTATTTTATAAGAATGTTTTCTTCTTTTTATAAAACTATGTCTTGTCTTGTAAACAAATAATAATTTTCAGACAATATAAAACCCTGGTTTCCTGCATTTATTCATTATATTTACTGTGTTAGTGTGGTAACACTGTATGTATTGATCCCTTGTGACTCTTTTTTCAAAGTGAATGATTTATCACAGCTACTGATTAAAAACAGTTTTAGGTACCCTGATTTCTACAACAGGCCCTAGTAACGCTGACAAATATAAACAGAATAAAATCCCTTGCTGGCCTTTCCTCTTATAACAAGTATTGCCCGAGCCCGCAAGGGTGTATTGGGTTGCTCACCTACATATCTTGTAATACCTGAGGGGCACCCTATGAGGGGCTCTTTAGCGGAGATCTTTTATTCCATGCCGTTTGGTGCAATGGGTGTGAGGGACCTAAAGGTGTAGATGTGTGGAATGCGGGTCACTAGACCGTATAAGGATTTAAACAGGAATTAGAAGTTAAATCAAGACAATTTGAATTAAAATGGCTTCTTACCTTATTAAAAATAAAGATTTGGCAGGCCCCTGTTATAATGCTACAGGATATTGCGCTTTAAAAAGTGGTCAACATGTTCTTGCCGTCGTGTCAATTTGATTGCAATTCTTCAGGACCATAAAAACTGTTTATCTACACTACTTGTGGTTGTCTAGTTAGGTAACTATGATAGACCACAAACAGCACCCTAAGTGTGGTACCTGTAAATATGGTCAGCCAACCTAATAAAACAAAACACAATAGTTAGGTAAAAGTGGACGCTGTTCAATTCATAGTATGTGTCCCATGCAAGATTTCTCCGAACACTGTGCCCATGATGCAGCAATGGTGAAACATTCATAGTGTCTAGAAACATGCATCACTCAGTCGTGGAATGCTCGTGGGTGAAGTGGCGAAAGGAAATGATTTAAAAACGGGTATTATGAAGCCTGTACTCCTATGGTAGCTGAATGAATCAAGGACTCACCCTAGTTGAGTCGCTGGCTCACAACATTGACTCCCGGCATGTAAAGACACCTTGTAGTACAGTATCCTAAGAAAGGTGGGATATAGGCACTTGGAGTAGTGATGGAAGATTCACATCAACACTTATCTCAAGGCGGTAGTCTGGCTTAATGAAGAGTCAAAAGCGGGGTGACACCAAGGAACCCCATTGGTATGCCATAAGTACGACAAACCCATAGGATGCAGTGCGGCCCCCGCCCCCAGCGTAGCAAAACACTGCTCTTAAATAAAAGCATCCATTGTCTATACATAGTGGGGTCAGGGTAGTCTTGTCATCCAGTTATCCATGTCACAACAATGTCAATCCCTTCATGGCAGTTCCAGGTTTGTCCATTGCCTCGTGATTCAACAGACAAACGCACACCCAGTAGGTGAAAGTCAGGGAATCAAGAACGCATGTACTCTGAAAAGAGTCAGTACTTACGTGCTCGCACCGCAACACCGTCGATGGACCTACCCAAAATGCTGCCGGGACCGGGAGGTACTGGCCATCATCCTCATGGCTCAGTTATGCTCCCGGCAGCGGAGGGGCAGGCGTCACAGCGGCACAAACTGGTGCACTGGAGCGCAACCCTCTTGGTAACGTACCACGCGGCCGCCATCTTGGTAGTGTGACCGAGTGTGATGACAGAGGAGGCGTGCGTAGTCACGTGACCTTGTGTCGCGTCCGTATAGCCAGGGAAGCCATAGACATAGTACTGGAGAATGCGGCGGCCATCTTAGGATGTGTGGTTGCCGGCGGTACTAATCCCAAATTGGGATGAGAGCAGTGTGCATAATGTGTAAACTATAATGTAACTGAGCCACGAGGATAATGGCCAGTACCTCCCGGTCCCGCCAGCGTTTGAGGTAGATCCACCGACGGTCTCGCAGTGAGAGCATGTAAGTACTGACTTTTCAGACGGATTAGAGGTTTTTTTTTGTGTACTGCATCATACGCCTCTGCGCACTGTTCTACATGACTTGTGCTTCTTTTGACTCTTTGGCCTTTTCCTCAGGGTCTTCTCAGGTATTATCATACTCTTTTTCCCACTTTTACATTTGTTGTTGTAAAGATTTTTCCCTCTTTACTAGCACACTATTTCCACAGCCAGTTTCCATGTGTCTCCGTGTGGAAAGTTTCACAGAAGAAGCTGATATCAGGGCGTCATAGGGGAGTTATATGGCTCCACTGATGTCATATCCGGTGCCAACATCATATGGTGCCATGTGGCGCCGCCGCCCCCGGTGTGCGGATGTACTGCTTTTTTTTTTTGGTCCTCATCAGCTCAGGTCCACAAAAGGTATAAAAAGCCAAACTCCGGGGTCTCCCTGGAAGTGGCACCGTCCGGAGCCCTTTTGTTATTAGACCTAAGATGGGTCACTCTATACCTTGCTTCTCGTACTCCGACCATAGGAGGCATTATAGTCGACCGGACCCTCCCTGAGGACACCACCGGCGTAATCGAAAATGGTATAAAGGCCTAATCATAGGATTATAATCATACATTTACAGAGGCATTTACCCAGTTCACAAAGGGGAGCCAGAACTCATTACGCTTAAGCTTAGAAGCTCTGTCTAGCATGACCGTATATTTTATTGAAGACAACCATTCTGCTTTATTCAGGGGCGTGGTTTTAATCCATTTCTTACAAATTTCCTTGTGGGAAAGCAATATTAAGTAAAAGCGCTGATGTACTGCTGAGGAACACTTCTGGATCCAGTCTGTCTCCTGGGGAGAATTCACAAGTTAAGGAATCTGCGTCTAGACTATGTTTTATCAGATACATGGTTACAGAAGATAAGTAACTTGTTCATTTGTTCCAACTATGCATGTTTTGAGTTTGAACCCACATGGGTATAGCCTTGCTCTTGCTGTGTTTTGACAAGCTAAATACTATTGAGTAACCTATAGTTAAATGTCTGGTCCTTGGTTCTTTTGCAGAGGAAAATCAATATGACCTGTTAAAAAACAATGGACTTCCTTTAATGATTCAACTTTTGACTGAATCTCAGGACGAGGAGCTTAATAAAGCTGTCATGTTTGTACTTCAGAACTGTAAGAAAATAAGTAAGTGATTGATTTGAATTTGAAAGCGTCCTTCCTCTACACATTCACTGCTAATTAAGACGTATGGTGTGATGTAAATTGATGCTCTCTTTTCTAAAATGACTATTTTGGCGTAAGCAGAACTCTGTGTCCAGCAGTGCCTACGGCCCTTTTATTCTTTTTGATTACTTATAGTCAATAAATGTGCTGAATAGATACAACACATTTAGGCATAATTGTAAAGAACTAAAGGAAGGAAAATTGCACACAAGCAGGATAAACAGGGCGAGTGCTATCTTTGTGTCAGCAAAGTATATTAATGGTGCTTGGGGAATGGAAACCCAAGGTGCACTAAAGAAAAGAGGGGTTGTGCCACACTTGAGTATTTCTGCAGGACGTGACTTTTGTGTCCTCTTAACCCGTGCTCGTTACCTCAACCGTCTTCGCGCCACCCTTGTGCCCTCCCCACTGTCCCCACTGTCCCCAGAGGCGCAGTCACTCACCAGCTCCGTCGCAACTCTCCTGAGTTGCTGCCGCTCTCCAGCCTCCTCCAGTGGGCACCGCCACTCCTCGCTCCACCGCTCGTCCATTTCTTCCTCGTTCTCTCCAACGGGGTCGCTGTCCTCACTCCTCGGTTCCTCTTCATCTGCTTCCTGCTTGCCTCCACTCGGTTGTCGGTCGATGACGACACTCCTTCGTTCGGGCTCCCTTTCATTCGATATCGGGAACTACTTCCGATGTTATCTCCTTCCACTTCCAGTCTCAGGTCGCGGTCCCGCTGTAAGGAGATAGGATAGGTGGGTGTGTTTCGTTGCTTTGCCACCACCTTCAGGGAATCAACTCGAGATTCAGGCTTTGAGGGAAACAGTATTTTTATAAGGCAGGTCCATAACATCAGGTATGAGCGCGGTCCCCGTATTTACTGTCTCACACCCAACTAAGACAGTCTACAGAAAGAGAGATAGGAGTAAAATGCCTGCACCCTTAGCCATTGGTTGTTCTGTGGACTATCCACTTGTTCATCAGCCCACATTCATCAGCCATCGGCCGAATGTAGCTCTCACTCATGACATATAGAGTTCTACTGCACACAAGGGCTGGGAAGAGATTTATGAACTCACTTAGGGCCAGATGTATCAAGATTCCGTTTTGCGAATCCTAAATAGAGATTTTTTGCGAATCGCTATTTAGAATTCGCAAAACGGAATGTATGTACAAAATCGCTATTTTTTAGCGATTCCTTATAATTCTTTATTTGCGAATGCAAATAAAGAATAATATCCAATGCATTCCTATGGGCCAGGAGGCCCATAGGAATGATAGTGCAATAATTCTCAAATTGCGAATTCGCAATTTGCTAATCGCAATTTGAGAATTATTTCAAGGGTGCAGGGGTGTCTCAAAGACATTTTTAATATCAAAGAGGGAGGGAAGAGGAAAATGGAGTCCATTCAGATCCCCTATGCGAGTAATTGGCAATCAAAAAGAGAATGGACACTAGTATCTGCAAAAACCAAATAGTTTTTTATCGAGAACCCTCATAGACTTCCTGGATTCGTGTCGTAGCGGTATATCTTTTTTCCGCCCCCTCAGGAGTCATGGCATAGTCATTGGGTTGACGATTAACGTGCAGGGTGCCTGCCTCACCAGAGGCTACTTCTGGTATTTACAGAAGTGTCCAGAAATAAAAAGTGGGTAGAAATTTTAAAAATAGTGAATAGTTCAAAAATGGACTTTATTTACAAAGACTAATCACTAAGCTTAAAAACCATTGTGATATAGTGGTAGTCGAGTTATTGAACTACCATATCGTTTTCAAAAAAGTGTCGACATGTTTCAGCTCTCGGGGCCCTACAGGGTCAGGGGAGCTTTCGTCAGGACAAGGACAAATAACAAACATACAAGTCTACACACTATTTGTGTGGTTCGAATAATGATGGCATGGAATTTCCAAGCTGTGTTCAAAAAAAGGGAAGAGAAAACACCAACAAATCGTGAGTTGGGTAGTGTGTGAGGTACGGCATTATAGGGTACACATTATGTACAGAGCATGATTAATGCTATATGGGATTACTCTAATTGTTGAAATAATCTCGAAAAAGTTTAAAAAGGGAGAAATAGCAGGTCTAAGATAAGTACGGGGAGTGGGGGACAGCCAAATTGCCGTCAGGTTATCAATGTCTTAGAGACGGGTATCATGCAGAAGTCTTTACATGGTGACCTGGTGGAGCAGAACATGGTTTAGTAATACAATTCTCTGCTCTGGAGACCACATCATACATCAGGCAGTCAATATTTGTCTACAGTAGCCGTATAGCAAGTATCCGAAGGATACCCAATCATTCATTAAAGTTTACCTTTTTAGTTGAGTTATTAGGCATCAACAGGGACAGGGAGTCGCTCCTGGAGTTTCACTAAGAGGGAGACAACAGAGGGTCTATAGTAATTAGTAGAGGCGTTCTTACCTGGCTGTTGTGTGGAGTATCAGGAAACGCCATTCTTACCCATGCGGCCCGGATTTCGTGCCTAGTGCTGACTCTGCCCCTGGATCAGGGTAGGTCAGAACTCTCTGCGCTTTTGTACTGGTCGCAGACACTAAAAAAGGACTAATGGTCGGAGATGTAATTGACATTTGTAAGATGGTGGACTCTCTGATGGAGTATTAAAGTACGGTTAGCTGAACTGATGCCAAGGGATGTGGTCATTCATACCTATTACGTCAGTTCTCAAACGGTCAACCCATCTCTGTTCTTTGTTGAACAGGACTTGTTCTGCATTGTGATCCTTGAAATCGAGCATTTCCAGAACTGTCCATTTTAGATCATCACACGTATGACCAGCTTCTACAAAATGGACACATAGTTTAGTCGTGTTCTTTTTCAGCCTCACATTGCTCCGATGTTCTCCAATCCGGAGTTTGACTTTACGACAGGTCATGCCGATATATTGTTTTTGGCAGGGGCATGTGATCAGGTAAATCACATGAGATGAGTTACAATTCGTATGACTCCTTTGTGTCCAGAGTATTTTGTCATTCAATTGGAGAGTTTTAGTGCAAGTGGTGAATTTGCAGACCCCGCATGTGCCACAAGGGTAGTGTCCAGTCACTGGCGTCATATTGATGTCTCTGGTATTTGACCTGGGTGGAGGTTTTTTCGGTCTTGTGTGAACAAGAACGTCTTTTATGTTTTTCGTTCTTCTGTTTGCGAACCTAGGTTTAGGCCAGTTTAGGTTACCAGAGGTGAGTATTTGCCATTTTTTCTTGATAAGTTTTTGGACTTCATAGGTGGCAGGGCAGTAAGTTGTTACACAGGTTACGAGATCTTTCACTGGTTCTTTAGTCGTACTTTGTAGCAGACATTCTCTCGGCTGGTATTTGGCTCGTTTAGCGCACTTCTTTATTATTGCCGGAGTGTAGTTCCTTTTCTTCAGTTTCTGGCTCAGTTGTTCTGCTTGTTGTTTATAGTCAGTTGTTTTGCTGCAGTTACGCTTATGTCTCAGAAATTGGCTGTACGGAAGGTTGTCTCGTAACGGCCGGGGGTGGTAACTGTAGTATGATAGCAGGCAGTTCTTGGCCGTCGGCTTCGTGTAGGTTTTAGTTTCAAGTTTGCCATTCTCAGAAAAAATGGTCAAATCCAGGAAATCAATTTTAGTTCTGCTGGATGTGAAAGTAAATTTTAGCCAGGGGTCTCTGCCATTGAGCCAATCTATGAAGATGGTTAGATCCGATTGTGTGTCCCATAGTAGTATGACATCGTCAATGTAGCGTTTCCAATATTTGATATTGGAAAAGTAGGGGTTGGTATTGTTCAGGATGCATTCCTCTTCTAAGCGGCTCACATAGAGTCCAGCTACTGAGGGCGCAAACGCACTCCCCATGGAGGTCCCATGGCATTGGAGAAATAATTGTCCATTGTACTCAAAGTAGTTCTCTTGCAATGCCAGTCTGCAACATTCCAAAATAAAGTGACGTGGGGTCTTGTGTTGCCAATCTTGCTTGAAAAGGAGGTCCTCCAACATTTTGAGCGTGTCTTCTTGCGGTAGACTGGTGTAGAGGGATTCCACATCCAGTCCCACTAGTAGCATGCTGTTGTGGTCATATTCTACACTAGAAATCTGGCCCAGTAGGTCTCTCGTATCTTTAAGATATGTGGATGTTTTCTGGACCAGGGGTTTTAAGTATTCGTCCGCGAATTTCGACAATGGTTCCAATAGGGACCCTATTCCCGAGACAATTGGGCGTCCTGGAGGGGGGAGTCTATTTTTGTGGGTTTGCGGCAGTGAATAAAAGAAAGGAGTTTTAGGATTCTTTGGTGTAAGATATTCTGCCTCTTTTTTTGATATCCAGTTGTTTGATTCTGCCTCATGCACCATTATGGCAATCGTGTTGGTTAATCTTTCAGTGGGGTCAGAGTCAAGACGTTTATAGAAAGTTTCATTCCTCAAGAGAGTTTGACACTGTTCGTTATAGCCTTCTTTTGTGAGGATGACTACCCCGCCCCCCTTGTCTGCGGGCTTGATGACAATGTCCTCATTGTCTCTGAGCTCAGATAGGGCTTTTCTCTCTCTCTTTGTCATGTTTTGGTAGACATTTTTCTTGTGATTTATTTCATCTATCCCTTTCATCACGGCTGCTCGAATGCCTGGATTTCAATAGGTACTGCTGTAGTTGGAGGGCAGAACTTGGATTTTCTCCTCAAGTTTGTATCCCCGTTTGTCCCTGGGTTTGTCGAGTTATTGAAAAATGCTTTTAATTTCAGTGTCCTGCAGAACTCGGAGACTTCACATTTCAGTTTGAACCGATCTGTTGTGGGAGTGGGGACGAAACCTAATCCTTTGTTGAGGACAGTTTTCTGGTCCTCCGTCAGGGTTAGAGTGGTTAGATTCACAATTAGTGTGTCTTCTTGCTCGTGCTCGGTTGAGCTGACGCCATGCTCCGTGTTTGTACACTGGGCTGTTGGTCCTGCCACCTGAGGTTTTTCTTTTTGCCTCTCGAAATGTTTTGGCCTCTCCCTAAAAAAGGCTGTGCCTGGTGTTGGTTCGCATTTGCTGGCATGTGTTGGTTGTCCATCTGGTGTTGTTGGTTACCATTGGGATGAAAGGGATTCATCCAACCGGCAAATGGAGGCATATAGGGGGGGTAATACGGCATTGGGTTGCCGTGGTAGAAAGGTGGTCTTTGCCATCTATTTCCACGTCTTGGGCGTTGGAATCTAAAGTTGTTCCGACCTCTCCTCGGTGTCGACCCATCAGAACTTGTTTCTGAGCCGTCTGACGAAGTGCCTCCGGCGGAATCAGCATCCGATCCGTGATTTGCGAAGACAAAGTCTTCTTTTGAATATGGGTGCATTTTTTCTTGACTGAATTTTTTTAGTTCCTTTGATAATTTTTGGAGCTTATTTTGTGTCAAGTATTCTTGCATTTCATCCATTTCTTTCGTAATTTCGTCTAGGCGTTTTTTGTACACTAGTGGATTTATATTCTTTTTTAGTTCGTTCTCGCATTCTGCTATTTCTTGTAGAAGGGCATCAGATAGCCTTTTGGCTGTTTTTACTATTAAGACTAAATAGTCTAGTGTACATTTCCATGAAATGGAAGACCAATCACGACGGAAGACTAGGTTGTGTAGGAAGATTCTGGGCGCATTGGTCACCCATAAACCTTTCGGTGCGGATTTTGATCTGAGGTATTCAGTCATTATGATCCCGTGTATTGCGGTCCGGATCTGTTCTCGCTTTTTATTTGTTAGGGTATCCCACTCATCCGTTTGTGCTATGGTTTCAATGAATTCTTGATTTTGTAGTAAGGAATGACCTGCTAGTATTTCATCGATGTCGCTCCCCGAAAAACTTAGACCCATATTGTTCTCCATTTTTAGAAATTACAGAATCTAGTATAGTACTGTGACTAGTTCTGCAGTAATCCCCGCAGCTGTGCGCTGCTTAATACTTTCAATATCAAAGAGGGAGGGAAGAGGAAAATGGAGTCCATTCAGATCCCCTATGCGAGTAATTGGCAATCAAAAAGAGAATGGACACTAGTATCTGCAAAAACCAAATAGTTTTTTATCGAGAACCCTCATAGACTTCCTGGATTCGTGTTGTAGCAGTATATCTTTTTTCCGCCCCCTCAGGAGTCATGGCATAGTCATTGGGTTGACGATTAACGTGCAGGGTGCCTGCCTCACCAGAGGCTACTTCTGGTATTTACAGAAGTGTCCAGAAATAAAAAGTGGGTAGAAATTTTAAAAATAGTGAATAGTTCAAAAATGGACTTTATTTACAAAGACTAATCACTAAGCTTAAAAACCATTGTGATATAGTGGTAGTCGAGTTATTGAACTACCATATCGTTTTCAAAAAAGTGTCGACATGTTTCAGCTCTCGGGGCCCTACAGGGTCAGGGGAGCTTTCGTCAGGACAAGGACAAATAACAAACATACAAGTCTACACACTATTTGTGTGGTTCGAATAATGATGGCATGGAATTTCCAAGCTGTGTTCAAAAAAAGGGAAGAGAAAACACCAACAAATCGTGAGTTGGGTAGTGTGTGAGGTACGGCATTATAGGGTACACATTATGTACAGAGCATGATTAATGCTATATCGGATTACTCTAATTGTTGAAATAATCTCGAAAAAGTTTAAAAAGGGAGAAATAGCAGGTCTAAGATAAGTACGGGGAGTGGGGGACAGCCAAATTGCCGTCAGGTTATCAATGTCTTAGAGACGGGTATCATGCAGAAGTCTTTACATGGTGACCTGGTGGAGCAGAACATGGTTTAGTAATACAATTCTCTGCTCTGGAGACCACATCATACATCAGGCAGTCAATATTTGTCTACAGTAGCCGTATAGCAAGTATCCGAAGGATACCCAATCATTCATTAAAGTTTACCTTTTTAGTTGAGTTATTAGGCATCAACAGGGACAGGGAGTCGCTCCTGGAGTTTCACTAAGAGGGAGACAACAGAGGGTCTATAGTAATTAGTAGAGGCGTTCTTACCTGGCTGTTGTGTGGAGTATCAGGAAACGCCATTCTTACCCATGCAGCCCGGATTTCGTGCCTAGTGCTGACTCTGCCCCTGGATCAGGGTAGGTCAGAACTCTCTGCGCTTATGTACTGGTCGCAGACACTAAAAAAGGACTAATGGTCGGAGATGTAATTGACATTTGTAAGATGGTGGACTCTCTGATGGAGTATTAAAGTACGGTTAGCTGAACTGATGCCAAGGGATGTGGTCATTCATACCTATTACGTCAGTTCTCAAACGGTCAACCCATCTCTGTTCTTTGTTGAACAGGACTTGTTCTGCATTGTGATCCTTGAAATCGAGCATTTCCAGAACTGTCCATTTTAGATCATCACACGTATGACCAGCTTCTACAAAATGGACACATAGTTTAGTCGTGTTCTTTTTCAGCCTCACATTGCTCCGATGTTCTCCAATCCGGAGTTTGACTTTACGACAGGTCATGCCGATATATTGTTTTTGGCAGGGGCATGTGATCAGGTAAATCACATGAGATGAGTTACAATTCGTATGACTCCTTTGTGTCCAGAGTATTTTGTCATTCAATTGGAGAGTTTTAGTGCAAGTGGTGAATTTGCAGACCCCGCATGTGCCACAAGGGTAGTGTCCAGTCTCAAAGACACCCTGCTGCACCCCTGAAATTTACATGTGTGTGCATGTGGCACACATACATGCCCTAAGGGCATGTATGTGTGTCACATGCCACCCTCACAAATGCCAAATAGGGCATTTTTAAAAGAAATCGCAAATTACCACCAAGTACAAGTTGGTGGTAATTTGCGATTTCTTAACTCAAAATCGCATTTTCAAAATGTGTCATACATATCATTTAAGGAATCGCAAAATTTGCGATTCCTTAAATGCTATGGCAAAATAAGCAATCGCAAATAATTGCGATTCCTTAAATTGCGATTTTTTCATACATAGGAAAAAATGCAAATCGCCCGTTTGCGAGTCGCAAAAGCCTTGATACATCTGGCCCTTAGCCACTAATGAAAACCAAGTGCAAATGAATGGATCGCTGAATGAATTAAACGGTGGTACAGTACATATACTGCTTGAAATTCTCAGTAGAGAAGATCAGCCCCTAGTGTATTATTAGTAGGGCTCCCAGTTTTATGGTATTTAGTTTTTTTTTTTTTAAATTTCTGTCTGTCTTTATCCATATTTCTTTCTGAGTGCCATATTATTGGTATCTATCCATATTTATTTTGTGTTTTGAGAGTTAATGGAGTCATAGATTTCCACATTTATTTAACTGATAAACCTGCACTCAACATTTTTTAGCAAATGAAACAGCCAAATATAACAAAACAGCCAAATATAATTAAACATTACACCCACAGGTAAATATTTCCATTATACAACATATATATGTTAGCAAATGCTTGTATTAAAGGAAATTTCATACTGTTTTATAACTCCCCTTGCTGTCTATCTGATCAGCTGTTGGCCTGGAATTGACGAATGACGGCATGGCGGGTCTCTCAAAAGAAGCACAAATTTCTGTTTTTCCGTTTTTTAAAAACAAATACTGTCAGGCATCATAGTGTTTTCTTTCAGTATTGATCTGTAAAAATCTGTAAAAACCTGGAGCTTGAATTATTAGGCATCATGCAGACTGCAAGGTGGTTCCCGCGTTCATGCAGTCAGGGGAAACCAGGGAAGAGTAAATATAGGTTGTCTCCTCAGTCATTTGTCTGATTGTATACTTCCTTTACTCAGATAACACTCATTCTCCAAGTATCCTTGTATGTAACTGTCAAGGTTATTTTCTATTAGGTTGTTTTCAGTTTAGTACTAATGTTGTGAGTTTATGCATGGTCGTATCTTACAGACCACTCTTATCAGTAACAACAGGTTATGCTCCTGGTGCGCTGCCTGTCACTCCTTTTAAATGTTATTGTTTTTATCTCCAGAATTTCATCTTTCATAGAGTCACAAGCTTGAATCATTTCATATTATTGAGCTGGGAGACTCACAGTAATTTTCAACTAGCAGTATCATTTAATAAGTGCCCGAAAAGCCTATAAATAGTGCCACTTTAGTAACCAAGCAAACTTGGAGAAAAGGACACACATTTCAGCCAATGTGCTTCCAGCACACTGAACACCACTCCCCCAAAGGCCACTATATCTCAGATTTCCTACGGCATGTAGTATGAAAGGTAGTCCCATCTGAGCTCTGCTTTATCTTCTGCTATACTAGGAATTTGTTTTTTTTAATCTCTCACTGGATATCCTTCGCTACTGGCGTTTTCTCTTCAGGGTCTTCAGTCTTTACATTAGGGTCTCCAACCTTTTTTCTAATAAGAGTTACTTATGTTCAATGAAAATTAGCCTGAGCTACTAATATTAGTGTTGTAATAGTGATCACATCAAACAAGATTAAATTAGTGGCCACACAAGATTATCAGCAGTGATCACCTCAATGCGTCAAGGCATGGGTGCCAGTAGTACTGAAAACACTCATTATCAAGTTGAAACACCTGTACCTAGGTAATATATACCTGACATAGCTGCAATGCACCAAAGTAATGGTGATAAGTCACCTAACACTGCATGATTTATCACTCTAATATCATCTTTAAATATAACATAACATAGTGAATGTATTGTAAAGCACACATTCACCTGGAGTGGTATCTTGGCGCTGAATTGACATAAGTTAATTGTTACCCAACTCAATGTTTGGAATGGTTGAATTGGACATTCAATCATTTCCTCAAAATATCACATTATGAGTTCTGAAAATAACACATTTTCATCTTGAATACATACTTTTCAATTTTGGTACACATATGTTAATGCAACCAAGCAACTGCCTCATTTAGTGGGCTGGGCTGCACACAGGAGAGCTACTTACAGGTAGCTGTAGGGCTAACAGTAGCTCACAATCTACTCATTGGAGAAATTGGAGAAGCCTGCTTTAGATCTTATCACTAATATATATATATATATATATATATATATATATATATATATATATATATATATATATATATATATATATAGATGTCGTAGATTATGGTGAGGATGGAGCTGTAAATTCAGACGATCAAGTTCATATGAAAAAAGAACAACATTATGAGTGATAATATGTAGATTCTTTATATCATGGTACCTTTATGTTACAGGTACCAGACAACCTTATCTCTGAACTTCATGCAGGATGAAAGATTCTTACTCCAGTCTTCTTTAGACTCAAATAGAAACCTCCATACCCTCCACACAATCCCCAGCTAATCTAGACACCTCAAAGCCCTTATTCATTTAAATCTGTACAACCAATATGTACTGTACCATTGGTCCTCCATGTTGAGACAGATAGTACTGAAGAGGAAGAGGAGGAGGAGGAAGGAAGGTTATAGATGGCATAGTTTCTGTATCAGGGGATGCACCCCTGCTTCATCCAGACTTGCCAAAAGATTACATTGCTAAATGTCACTCTTTTGCCGAAAGGGTTTCCAGACTTTTTCTGCTCCCTGTTTGACAGTGTAACTGATAAGCTTTTTATAGGATTTCAAAAATTGTGTGGAAGAAAGACAGTTGCCAAATCAAATTATTGACCATATTTGTTAGGAATGGTTTAAAAGCAGGCAAGCTCTAGCCTTCTTCCCTGCAGTTGTGCCAGGTCTGGTTAAAGGCTTTCCTTACATCAAATCCCAAGGCTGGCTATGTGGTGTGCTAGCTGCACAGTAGAGGTCCTGAGTCCCCACATCACCTTGTACTGTTCCTTCTGACTGGCGTGGCAGGGGTCCCTTCCGATTCGGGTGACAGGTCCCCCAACCTGCTTCCACATAGCAGGTCTTTGGACTCTGCCTATGTCTCTCCTCTGCCAAGCGTGATTGCCCCCATATTTTGCAGTAATTTCCCTGTCACTGCTGCTTAGCTTTTGCATAGCTTATCACCAGTTGCTTCCAGGAGCTGCCGTTTTTTCCACCCTTACACCCTCCTGCCACCCAGCCCCCTGACCCCTCCACCCCCCCTCTCAGGACTACTAAATGGAGGCTGCAAGTCGACCCCATTAAGCTGGTCCCCGACCAACTCCCACATAGCAGGTCTCTGGACTCGGCCTACATCTCTCCTCTGTCAAGCGTGATTGCTACCAGTTTTTGCTTTTCATTTCCCTGGTGCTGTCACTGCTGCTTTGCTTTTGCTTAGCTTCTCACCAGTTGCCGCCAGGAGCCACCCATTTTTCCAACCTGTTCACCCTCCCGCTTCCTATCATCCCGCGCCCCACTCCCCTCCCAGGACCTGCTTAATGGAGGCAACAACGTGACCCCATTAGGCAGGTCCTCGACCAGCTTCCATGTAGCAGGTCTCTGGACTCTGCCTATGTCTCTCCTCTGCCCAGCGTGATTGCAGCCAGATTTTGCAGTAATTTTAGTCACTGCATTTAGCTTTTGCTTAGCTTGTCACCAGTTGCTGCCAGGAGCCGCCCGTTTTTCTGCCCATTCGCCATCCCACTTCCTGTCACCCAGCTCCCCTCCCCGCCCACAGTATCTACTTAATGGGGGCCGCAGCATGACCCCATCACGCAGGTCCCCAACTGGCTTCCAGGTATCAGGTCACCGGACTCTGCCTACATCTCTCCTCTGCCCAGCGTGTTCGCTGCCAGATTTTGCAGTCATTTTCCTGTCACTGTTGCTTAGCTTTTGCTTAGCTTGTCACCAATTACCGCCAGTAGCCGCCTATTTTCCTGCCCATTTACCCTCTTGCTTCACGCCACCCAGTTTCCCATCCCCCTCCCATGACCTAAATGTAGGCCTCAGCGCAACCCCATTAAGCAGGTCTCCAACCAGCTTCCACTTAGCAGGTCTCCGGACTCTGCCTATGTCTCTCTATGCCCAGCATGATTGCCACCTGATTTTGCAGTCATTTCCCTGTCACTGCCTCTTAACTTGTGCACAGCTTGTGACCAGTTTCCCCCTGTTCGCCCTCCCGCTTCTTGCACCCAGTGCCATGCCCCCCTCTCAGAACCTACTTATTGGAGGCAGCAGCGCAGCTGTGCAACAAGCGTGCCACAGGTGTGCCAAAGACAAGCCCGTCTGAGTCCGGACCGCACCCTGTGCCAGGAACCCTGGTGGTCCGATCACCCACGGATACTCCGAGTGCTGAAACCCATATGCCACTACATCTGATACTGCACGTCTCTTTGCTCAATGGCAGGGCTTTTCACCTGCCAATGCTGTCTTCATCTGCAACTCAGGACCTCCTGCCATGACTGAAACCTGGGCCACTTCCACTTCGCCAACCGCAACTCCCCCGAAACCACTCCGATACCATGCCTCCTACTCAACACCGGATCTCTCTGCAAACGTGCCACCGAAGTCTGGGACACCCTTTCTCCTTCAGCGATTTTAATCACAGAACCCTGGCTATACCTCTCCTCCGTCCCAGACATCGCCACCGCAACTGCCAATGGCTACAAGATAGCATACCGAGATCACACCAACAGACACGGAGGAGGCCTCGTCAGCATCCACAAAGGAACAATCCACTGCAGAGAAGAACACACACATTGGACCCCATTTCCACATCCAGCGACAGAGTCAAATACAGCCACACCACCTGGACCAACCACTCCATTGTCCACTTCAACATACCCTGATCACCATGCACCGCCACCAGCCTTCCCAATGCCCCCTCCACAGCTGGAACAAAATGACACAGACCCAATGGAGGGATGCCCTCAATACCACCCAGCCCGACCAGGCAACCAACCCAGAACAAGCTGTCCAAAACTTCAACACCTGGATCGCCAATGCTGCCAGCCGGACTATTCAGCTGGTAAATGCCAGAACTCAGGACTATGGAACGCAGCTGCAATCAACTGGAAATAAGATGGCGAACCAAAGGGGGCCAGCAAAACAAACAAGATGATGGCCGGAATGTTGCACAATGGCAAAACATTCACCCCCAGTCACAGATCTGGCTTTAATCCATCATTTTTTTGCTCACCAAGCCACCCTAGTTCAGACATGGCCATATGCAAATCAGTCTTGACCCTGAGCCTCATGGGAACAGTCCAGCCCGAACTGCCAAGCCATGTCTTTCCTGGACTGGAATCAAGCATCTTAGGACCGGTTTCTGGCTATCAGCCGTCTTCAGCCAGGATAGCTTGATTCCAGTGGCTTAGTGAGCACGGGGCCCACGTCTGGGCATACCCTTCCCACTTAGGGTGAACAGCAAAACAAACAAGATGGACGGAATGTTGCACAATGGCAAAACATTCACCCCCAGTCACAGATCTGGGTTTAATCCATCGTTATGTTGCTCACCACGCCACCCCAGTTCAGACATGGCTATATGCAAATCAGTCTTGACCCTGTGCCTCATGGGAACAGTCCAGCCCGAACTTCCAAGCCGTGTCTTTCCTGGACCGGAATCAGGCATCCTAGGACCGGTTTCTGGCCATCAGCCGTCTTCAGCCAGGATAGCTTGACTCCAGTGGCTTAGTGAGCACGGGACCCACGTCTGGGCATACCCTTCCCACATAGGGTGAACAGCAAAACAAACAAGATGATGGACGGAATGTTGGACAATGGCAAAACATTCACCCCCAGTCACAGATCTGGGTTTAATCCATTGTTATTTTGCTCACCAAGCCACCCCAGTTCAGACATGGCCATATGCAATTCATTCTTGACCCTGTGCCTCATGGGAACAGTTCAGCCCGAACTGCCAGACCATGTCTTTCCTGGACCGGAATCAAGCATCCTAGGACCGATTTCTGGCTATCAGCCGTCTTCAGCCAGGATAGCTTGACTCCAGTGGCTTAGTGAGCACAGGACCCTCGTCTGGGCATACCCTTCCCACATAGGGTGAACAGCAAAAGAAACAAGATGATGGACGGAATGTTGCACAATGGCAAAACATTCACCCCCCAGATCTGGGTTTAATCCATCGTTATTTTGCTCACCAAGCCACCCCAGTTCAGACATGGCCATATGCAAATCAGTCTTGACCCTGTGCCTCATGTGAACAGTCCAGCCCGAACTGCGAAGCCATGTCTTTCCTGGACCGGAATCAAGCATCCTCGGACCGGTTTCTGGCTATCAGCCGTCTTCAGCCAGGATAGCTTGACTCCAGTGGCTTAGTGAGCACAGGACCCACGTCTGGGCATACCCTTCCCACATAGGATGAACAGCAAAAGAAACAAGATGATGGACGGAATGTTGCACAATGACAAAACATTCACCCCCAGTCACAGATCTGGGTTTAATCCATCGGTATTTTGCTTACCAAGCCACCCCAGTTCGGACATGGCCATATGCAAATCAGTCTTGACCTTGTGCCTCATGGGAACAGTCCAGCCCGATCTGCCAAGCCATGTCTTTCCTGGACCGGAATCAAGCATCCTAGGACCGGTTTCTGGCTATCAGCCGTCTTCAGCCAGGATAGCTTGACTCCAGTGGCTTAGTGAGCACGGGACCCATGTCTGGGCATACCCTTCCCACATAGGGTGAACAGCAAAACAAACAAGATGATGGACGGAATGTTGCACAATGGCAAAACATTCACCCCCAGTCACAGATCTGGGTTTAATCCATCGTGATTTTGCTCACCAAGCCACCCCAGTTCAGACATGGCCATATGCAATTCATTCTTGACCCTGTGCCTCATGGGAACAGTTCAGCCAGAACTGCCAGACCATGTCTTTCCTGGACCGGAATCAAGCATCCTAGGACCGATTTCTGGCTATCAGCCGTCTTCAGCCAGGATAGCTTGACTCCAGTGGCTTAGTGAGCACAGGACCCTCGTCTTGGCATACCCTTCCCACATAGGGTGAACAGCAAAAGAAACAAGATGATGAACGGAATGTTGCACAATGGCAAAACATTCACCCCCAGATCTGGGTTTAATCCATCGTTATTTTGCTCACCAAGCCACCCCAGTTTAGACATGGCCATATGCAAATCAGTCTTGACCCTGTGCCTCATGTGAACAGTCCAGCCCGAACTGCGAAGCCATGTCTTTCCTGGACCGGAATCAAGCATCCTAGGACCGGTTTCTGGCTATCAGCCGTCTTCAGCCAGGATAGCTTGACTCCAGTGGCTTAGTGAGCACAGGACCCACGTCTGGGCATACCCTTCCCACATAGGATGAACAGCAAAACAAACAAGATGATGGACGGAATGTTGCACAATGGCAAAACATTCACCCCCAGTCACAGATCTGAGTTTAATCCATCGTTATTTTGCTTACCAAGCCACCCCAGTTCAGACATGGCCATATGCAAATCAGTCGTAACCCTGTGCCTCATGGGAACAGTCCAGCCCGAACTGCCAAGCCATGTCTTTCCTGGACTGGAATCAAGCATCCTAGGACCGGTTTCTGGCTATCAGCCGTCTTCAGCCAGGATAGCTTGACTCCAGTGGCTTAGTGAGCACGGGACCCACGTCTGGGCATACCCTTCCCACATAGGGTGAACAGCAAAACAAACAAGATGATGGACGGAATGTTGCACAAAGGCAAAACATTCACCCCCAGTCACAGATCTGGGTTTAATCCATCGTGATTTTGCTCACCAAGCCACCCCAGTTCAGACATGGCCATATGCAATTCATTCTTGACCCTGTGCCTCATGGGAACAGTTCAGCCCGAACTGCCAGACCATGTCTTTCCTGGACCGGAATCAAGCATCCTAGGACCGATTTCTGGCTATCAGCCGTCTTCAGCCAGGATAGCTTGACTCCAGTGGCTTAGTGAGCACAGGACCCTCGTCTTGGCATACCCTTCCCACATAGGGTGAACAGCAAAAGAAACAAGATGATGAACGGAATGTTGCACAATGGCAAAACATTCACCCCCCGGATCTGGGTTTAATCCATCGTTATTTTGCTCAGCAAGCCACCCCAGTTTAGACATGGCCATATGCAAATCAGTCTTGACCCTGTGCCTCATGTGAACAGTCCAGCCCGAACTGCGAAGCCATGTCTTTCCTGGACCGGAATCAAGCATCCTAGGACCGGTTTCTGGCTATCAGCCGTCTTCAGCCAGGATAGCTTGACTCCAGTGGCTTAGTGAGCACAGGACCCACGTCTGGGCATACCCTTCCCACATAGGATGAACAGCAAAACAAACAAGATGATGGACGGAATGTTGCACAATGGCAAAACATTCACCCCCAGTCACAGATCTGAGTTTAATCCATCGTTATTTTGCTTACCAAGCCACCCCAGTTCAGACATGGCCATATGCAAATCAGTCGTAACCCTGTGCCTCATGGGAACAGTCCAGCCCGAACTGCCAAGCCATGTCTTTCCTGGACTGGAATCAAGCATCCTAGGACTGGTTTCTGGCTATCAGCTGTCTTCAGCCAGGATAGCTTGACTCCAGTGGCTTAGTGAGCACGGGACCCACGTCTGGGCATAGTCTTCCCACATAGGGTGAACAGCAAAACAAACAAGATGATGGACGGAATGTTGGACAATGGCAAAACATTCACCCCCCGTCACAGATCTGGGTTTAATCCATCGTTATTTTGCTCACCAAGCCACCCCAGTTCAGACATGGCCATATGCAAATCAGTCTTGACCCTGTGCCTCATGGGAACAGTCCAGCCCGAACTGCCAAGCCATGTCTTTCCTGGACCGGAATCAAGCATCCTCGGACCGGTTTCTGGCTATCAGCCGTCTTCAGCCAGTATAGCTTGACTCAAGTGGCTTAGGGCCAGATGTAGGTCGCCAATTACCGGTCAGTAACAGCCGATTTCGGCTGTTACTGACCGGTAATTGGTTTTTGAGATGTAGGGGGCCCGAATTTTACCGAATTTGTAAATTTACTGATTCGGTAAATTGACAGATTCTGTAAAATACCGACTCTGTATATTTACTGGATCGGTAATTCCAGATGTAGGTGGAACTTAAAATAGTGCCACATCCCCTTAAGAATTCGTTATTTACCATGAGATACTATCTCATGGTAAATAACAAATTCCTGTGTACATGCACATCTGTGCATGTACACCTGTGCAATGTGGCACACATACATGCCCTAAGGGCATGTATGATTGTCACATTGCACACAAGCCAGAATCAGGGGTGTAACAGGGTGTCAAAGTGACACCCTGTCCCCCTTGTAAATTCGGTAATTTTACCGAATCAGTATTTACAGATTCGGTAATTGACATTGATTCCTATGGGCAGGAATCAATGGCAATTACCGAATCGGTAAATACCGATTCGGTAATTACCGAATCTTACCGATTCGGTAAATATACCTACATCCAGATTGCCAGTTCTTAAATACCGAATCGGTATGGTTCGGTATTTAAGAATCGTTAATCGGGGATTACCTACATCTGGCCCTTAGTGAGCACGGGACCCACATCTGGGCATACCCATCCCACATAGGGTGAACAGCAAAACAAACAAGATGATGGACGGAATGTTGCACAATGGCAAAACATTCACCCCCAGCCACAGATCTGGGTTTAATCCATCGTTATTTTGCTCACCAAGCCACCCCAGTTCAGACATGGCCATATGCAAATCAGTCTTGACCCTGTGCCTTATGGGAACAGTCCAGCCCGAACTGCCAAGCCATGTCTTTCCTGGACCGGAATCAAGCATCCTAGGATCGGTTTCTGGCTATCAGCCGTCTTCAGCCAGGATAGCTTGACTCCAGTGGCTTAGTGAGCACGGGACCCACGTCTGGGCATACCCTTCCCACATAGGGTGAACAGCAAAACAAACAGGATGATGGACGAAATGTTGCACAATGGCAAAACATTCACCCCCAGTCACAGATCTGGGTTTAATCCATCGTTATTCTGCTCACCAAGCAACCCCAGTTCAAACTAAAGGGGGCACCACAGAACGAGCTACCTACAAGGCACCCCTCAATACCTACCACCAGCGATCCAATGGCGTTAAAAAAGAAGCCCTTGCAAACCGCATTCAAGCAAGCACCAACCACACCAAAGAACTCTTCAAGATCGTCAGAGAGTTCTCTTGCCCTAAGGGCACTGAGAATACGATCCCTCCTTCACAGGTACTCTGCTATGCCCTAGCAAACCACTTCCTTAACAAAATATCCATCATCTACAAGAACTTCGAGCCCCAACACACTGACCTCGACATCCTCCTCGCTCCAAGGGAAGCCTCACCTGATCAGCCACTCAACACTTGGGAACAGCTCACTATGCAGAACACCACAGATAGCATGAACTCCATCTACACAGAAGCACCCACAGACCCCTGTTCCCACCATCTCTTCAACCTCAGAGGCAGGGAAATTAGCTACCAATTCACCACCATCCTCTGCGCATCCATGGCCACAGACATTTTTCCCAACACATGCAAACATGCAGAAGTCAGATCTCTCCTCAAGAAACAGTCCGCCGACCCCAGCAAACTCCAGAACTACTGCCTCATCTCACTACTCTTTTTCCCCGCCTAAGTCCTCAAGAAGGCCATCAACTAGCAACTCCCACAAATACCAGGAGAGAAACAACCTGCTCAATGCCTGCCATTCCAAATTCCGCCCCACCACTGCACAGAGACCACCATGACTGCTGCCATGGACGACATCTGAACCATCATTGACAGAGGAGAATCGGCAGCCCTGATCCTCCTCGACCTCTCCCCAGTGTTTGACACCATATCCCACCACACTCATCAAGAGACTGACCCACCTCAGAATCCAGGAAGATGCCCTCAGATGGATAGCATCATTCCTCCAGCACGAACCCAGAGAATCCGCCTACCTCCCTTTGCCTTAGAACCGAGGAGAACCATCTGTGGCATCCCTCAAGGTTTTTCCCTCAGGCCCACCCTCTTCAATTCCTAAATCGGCACATTGCCAGAACCCATGACCACAACATCATATCCTACTCTGACAACACTCCGCTCATACTCTCGCTCTCAGCAGACCCCACCATTCAAGAAGGCCAATTTCCACAACTGAATGAAGAATGTTGCTGACTGGATGAAGACCAGCTGTCTAAAGCTCAACAAGGACAAGACCAAAGTGCTGATCTTTGTGATCAATGCCTTCCTGTGGAACAACACCTTGTGGCCCACTGAGCTCGGACCCCCTCCGACACTGTCAGACCATTCCTTCAACCCCGGCATCATACTGGACTGCAAGTGCACCATGAAGCGACAGATCAACTCAGTCTTCTCGGCATGCTACCACACCCTCTGCATGCTCCGAAGAATCTTCAAACCGCTCCCCATCGGTACGAGTAAATTGTCACTCAAGCCCTATCCACTAGCCGGCTGGTCTACGGCTACCAATACATTGTATGCAGGAATCACTGGTGAACTCATGAATACATTACAGGCAATACAGAACTCAGCAGCCAGACGAAGCCTCCCAACCTGCTCATATGGACCCACTGCAACCCCACACCTTAGGAACCTCCACTGCCTCACTATCCAGAAAAGATGCCTATTCAAGATATTGACACACACCTACTCAGCCCTCCATGACCTAGGACAAGCACACATCAACCGTCACCTGAATTCCACTACCTGTCCAGAGACCTCCGCTCCGCCACCCTCGCACAGACCCCGCACATCTACCGAAGCCACAGCGGAGGCCATTCCTTCTCCTACCTCGCTACCAAGGCCTTTAATGGCTTTCTACTCCATCTCTGGACATCACCCTTGCTTGAGGATTTCAGGAAGAGACTCAAGACCTGGCTTTACGACTGACCCTGCTACCCAGCACCTGGATATCCTCATGGGTGATCAGCTGCTCTATACAAATACAGATTGATTGAATGATAGATTGTGAGCGTAGAAAAATGGGTCACTTGGACAAAAGGATTTTCACAATAGCTCTATTAAGGTGAAAAACACATTGGAATTATGGTCTGTTAAAATAGATAACTGAGATCAAACACTGTCCCTTATCTGGAAATGATTTTAGGTGACATGAAAGATGAAACCTTAGCTATCTTAAGAGAGGGAGAATCAGTAGCGGTAGATGTTGCATGTCCAGATGTAGCAATACAGAAATTCTGGAAAATGACATAAACTATAGTATTCAGGTTTCAGGGCTGGTTATTGTGCACTTACTTTGAGCCAGAATTTCAGAACTACAAATTATATATGCCTGTCAACAGGGAAGCCTTATTTGGACGACAAGTGGACAATACTGTACCATCAATTAAAGTGGACATGGAAAGAGCATGCTTCCTCTGTGTTTTGCAGTACCATCGATCAACACACTTTCGAGGAGCTAGAGGCAGGTGTATTTCATCCTTTTGAGGAGTTACTAGCCTCAATGCTTTTTTTATCCCAGTGCACCCCAAACATCGCTAATTCCTGCTGGTTGGGGTATCTATATGCCACTACCAAATCATAGCCGTTCTATTGTTAGCTTCAATAATTTCTAACAAATGCTAGGCTGCAGTAGTGGCCTTCCTCCATCCTCAAGGTCATCAAGTGTTCTCTTGCTTAGATGACTAGTTAATTAAAGGAGCTTTGTTATCTGCTACAAAGAAGTCCGGAAATGCTTGCCTACTCAATTTAAGCCTTTGCCTGAGTTTGTAAATTAATTCGCAAGCCATCTAAAAACATGCAATTCCTGAGAACAATATTGAATATAAACCTGGGAAAAGCTTTGCCATCCGAAACAAGCATTGGCATAGCCAATAGGTCTCGCCTTTGGGACCTTATAAGTATTTAGTTATGCAGCACAATATCCTTACTGCAACATTAACTGTTGCATGGCTAAACACTTATAAGGTCCCAAAGGCGTAAAATATTACACAAGGGTTGCTTTATTAAAAAAAGAATCGTTTGAGATCCCCTAGTTTTAGTCTATGTTTGAAGTTCCTGTTGACCAGTTGTGTCTTAGATGGTAGCTCCTGAATTTAGTTAGGATTTGTATTTAACCAACATTCACTGCTCAAACAAAGCAGTTGTTGGCAGGTAACGAGTCAGAATTAAAACCGACTTATTCTTGCATTTTTGCTAAGGTCGTAAACAGAGTGTTATAATTAGTATAACTAACACGTTATTTAAAACATTTAGAAATGTCAGAAAAGCGTGTGACATGCTCAAAAGTCATAAAGTGAAGTTCTTATTGCACAGCCTTCAGATCCACACTATGACAGCAGCATTACTCCATATATTTAAAGTACAGCTCATCGACATTTCCTGTTGCTGTAGAGGCGCATGCATTCATTGAATGCAGCTTGGGGTCAGGAGAATTCCCTGACTTCCCAAGGGGCAGAGATGCCCCGGTTATCACCCTGGACTGCAGCCTGCTACTTGATTCTGGTGTGTTTTGCCCTAAAGTCCAGAGCACAGTTCTGCCTCTCAGAACAAAAAACAAAACCCAAAGGCAGAGACTGTATAGTTAAAAAAAAAGTTATCACTAAATGTCTCACTCTGTAAAGCCGGTATATCACTAAGGGATTCCTTCGTAGTCATTATTTTTAATTATAACGACTTAATGTTTTATAATGACTGGCATTTTTATTTGTTCAAATGTGTACCAAAATTAACTTCTTTAAAGTCTAATCCTTAGTGTAAATGAAGAAATGCTGAATAAATATTGCCACCAGGGCATTTTATTTACAAAACATTTCTTTTTATCACTTGACGAAGATCCAGACAGATGGGTGCGAATGTTCTGGTCTTCTTCCTCCTACCTGCTGCCTAAGCTTTATTTCAAATCACAATTCCATGTAGCACCCATCATATTAGACCTGCAACCTTTAGTACCCTTATCATTTTAAATATGCTGGGGTCCCAAAATCAAGGAATCAACAGTTCATACCACTGCCATCTCCCCCGCACACACACCCAGTGAATCGTTTAGCTTGCAGCAAAGTCACAAAGACCCTCATGCAGACAGAAAGAAACCAGTCATGCACAGTATCCAAGGGCAGCTCTGGATTAAGTTTAAGAACGAAGTTGAGATCTGGATAAACGGCGTGAGAGAGAGTGCGTTCTACATTAAACGAGGCCCCTACGATTCTCCTTGCTTCCAGCGCTGAGCAACTTAAAATACAGACGGCGGATAAAGCTTGTTTATAGTGACTGACCGGAAGCTGTAAAGGCAATACACAAAACCAGCCGGGGAAAGTGGGAGGGGTGAAAGTTCAGCAGCTACACGGAAGCTACGATTTAAAGGAGAAGTCCTTTAAAAAAAAGTGCTCAATGAAAATACAGCGTGTGGTTGCTACGGTGACCCGATGTAAACGTTGCAACGTGGAATGAAATTGTGAACACTGCATGAGGAATGAAACTGCCTAATCTCTGACATCCGCATTAGAAGTTTGGATTGCCATATTTCAGCAATCTAGTATTTTTTTTTCCATTGCAATTTGAGTTCGAGTAGAACTGTGAAGGGGTTGGCGTGGCCCTGAAGTGACACTGGAAAGCGAAAGTGTTCTGGGGGGGCGGGTTGTCACGGCCCTAAAAGTGAAGGCACGCGCACACTTGCGAGTGGCAAATGACAGCTGTGCACGTCACACGCGCTCTTCTGCGCGTGATAGCAAGCTGGTCGCCGCTTTGGTAGCACTTTTCAAAGTAGCTACTAAATGTCTCGGCCAGACCACAGACCAGCGCATGCGCTGGATCAGGCTGAGACCTAAAAAGAGTATACAAGCTTTAAACACTTTTGAGTCAAATATAGAAGAACAGAGTCACAGTCCAAACATACAAAGCTCTTCTAGACATGTTGTCTGCATGCATTCCACTATTTCCCTTTTGCCATCTACACATGTGTCCTCTTAAAGAGATGTTGGACGTGCAAGGAATGCAGGTCACTGGATCATTTGACAACTGGATACAAGCCACACCAGCAATGAAGAAGGCACACTTATGGTGGCTTAGAGTACAAGCTAAAAGTGGGTCTTTTAGTTCTATCAAGAGGTTTCACAATTCATGACTATGGAGAGTTTCTTAGAGGGTTGGGGTGCCCTACTTCAGGAACTAAAAGGGGAGCATTTGTGGCCCTAAGAAGTGAGTGAATTCCAATTTTTTGCTTTTCAGAGTAGTCAAAAGGATCTTATTTCTTTCCCTCTAAGAATGGCAAACGCACTGCTTCTGGTAAGAACAGACAGCACAGTCATGATGTTTAATTTAAAGAAAGAAGCTGATACGAAATCCCAAGTTTTATCGGAAGAAGCTCAAGACCTGTGGATCTAGGCCATAAACCAGGACATCTGCTCAAAAGGGGAACAATGATTCAAATGACCTATTTGGATGCTCTCATCTGCCATCTGTTGGTGTGCCACAAATGGAAATTGAATAAAGTTTATTTGGACGAAACCTTGCATTGCTGGGCCAACTCAATATGGATCTGTTTGCAATGCTGAGCTACAGGAAATGCTGAACTTGCCATCAGGAAATGGGAGCCAGCATTGAGGGGGGAATACCTTTTCAGTGTCTTGGTCAAAGATTTTTCTTATGCTTCTTCACTGCTTCCCCTGTTTCCTTGGGTGATCTGCAAAGCTAAGATAGCCCTTATGGCTGATTCCTATTTTCCTAGCCAATATTTTTCCGCAGTCCTTATTTAATTATATACATTTTTCAAGGTATCAGAATGGCTCGCGAATACTTGGAATCTCCTTTGAATGTATTCCACATGAATGTGGTCAAATCTTGGCAGAAGGAGGAGCAGATTTGATGAACAAGACTTAACAAGCTAAATTGAAGAGCTTCTGTTCATGGTGTCAACTAGAGTTTACACCCGATAGCAACTAAACCACTTCAAATCTTGGCATGGGATCTACATTTGGCAAAGTCGGTGGTAGTCATTACGGCTCCATGAGTGTACTCCTATAAGCGACTTGATGATTCTTAAAGACTGTAAGAATCATTTCTTTGTTTTCAGAAAGGATCATCAAATAATTGCTTAGAGGCATAGTAAAGACAACCTGTTAGACCTCTGGCCGACCAAATGGGAGCCTTGTACCGTTCTAAGCCAACTGAAATGTCAAATTTGAGCCCAGACACAAGATGCCCATTAAATGTCTTTCAGTTAAATATGTTTATGTAACACAAAAGGTTTTACATCATCTAGTGTATGTTATAGTATAACATTGTTTTTGCTTGTAACAGTGCTTGTTTTTCTGGCATTTACCTTTTTACGATGAAAGTGCACTATTAAGGTAGTGAGTGTCTTTCAGTATTGTTTTCCCCTGTAGCGTTGTTTAACAGTGGGGTTCTGTTACAATTTTGTTACATATCTTTTAAAGTAAAATATATTTTTTTAAACGATGCAGTGGATTATTATTTAAATTAGTTATATTTTTATTGTAGTTCTGATTGTATTACTTCATGGTTTATAAATAGGCAAATTACATGGATGACTAGTTCTAAGTTTTCTATTAGGCACATTAATAGTGAAGGTAAGAAACCTAGTTAATAATGTTGTTCTTTAAAGTTATGTTAATATGAAATGATTAGTGACATTATTTGAGATGTCATCAGGTATGTCCCCAATGATACCTTTTAGCATATCAGGACTGATTTAACAAGTGGGGGTCATAAGCAGTATAGCCTTTGGCCGTATGCATAGGGGGTTGCTCATAGGGCATGGTCTCTGGCCAGGCTTTATGCCCCATCCTCTGCAGACATCTAAGCCCAGCTGTGCATGGCTTTTTGCTAAGTGGATGGCAGAGTGTTGTGTGCAGGGTCTGGCCTTCAGCCAGGCCCTACATTTAACTCTCTGTAAGTGTGCAATCTCAACTTGCCATTTTACCTGTGCGCAGCAGAAGTGGATTGTTCCTACTGCTTCAGAAGTGCAGCCCACACTGCGACCCACCCTCTGCAGACAAGCAAGGTGACCCCCTTTGTGCCTGTTTTTGCCTGGGCGCAGCATGGGTGTTTTGCAGGCAGGACTGGCCAAGCTCTGCAACCCCACCACTATGAGCAGGCTGCCCACTACTGCACACATTCTTCAGCCTTGCGCAGCAATGTTAGGTTAAATCGCCTCGCCTGCAGCTAGGTCCTGTACACAACCCAGTACAGGCAGACTTTTTAGTTGTTGTTGTTTTTGTACTTATGTAAATAAAGTTCTTATTTGGAACATGTTTTAAACAATATTTTATTAATTCATTTTCCCAAAAAATATTTCTGACATTTTTATAGATGACTATTTATTGCTGACGTGATGACCTTATTATTCATCACCCCGAACAGTTAATTTTGTTGCAGCAGTTGCATAAAGTGGAGAAAACCTGCAGGTGGTGATAATCCTCTTCTTACACTTGTTTCTGCACTTCTGGAGGCAGGGTCTCTCCCTCTTTTTCCTCCTGCTGCTGGCTCTCTTCTCAGGAGTACTCATTTGAGTGCATTGTCCAGAGATGTTTTCTTATGCCACTTATTCTAAATGAGTAAATTCTTGAATGCTCTCTTTGTGGCAAGCATTGTGTGACCTTGCATGCCTTTACTTCATTCATTCATTAAACAACTTCAATTTGACAAAGCAAATCATAACAGTGCAATGAAATAGCATCATAAAAACATTTACTCCAGTATTGGAGCTTTCATAGATTCACATACCTGAATCATTTCCCCATCATCGAGACGGGAGTCTCCGGTACATAAAAAAGCAATGGTTAGCAGTATAGCTAACTGAAAAAGGCCTAGGCCCATTTCCCTTTTGCAAACCATAACCTTTGTTATGTAAAAAAGGACCAAACTTTTCTCTTAGCCAATCAGAGCCACTCACCCTCTAGAACCCTCCTGAGAGAACCTTTTGCCCCTCAGATTTTCTACCGGCACGATGTGCTAGGGAGTCTCCTTTGAGCTCTGCTGGATAGAAGCTTCATTATCAGTCTATTTTTTGTGGATTTGAGAAGTTTATAATCTATTTCTCATCTACATCCTTTTGAATGGCTAGAAAGGAGAAAAAGGGTCTTTTTAGAGCCTGTGCTACCTGCTCTAAAAAGAGACTCTACACTGATGACCCACATGAAGACTGTATATACTGTCTTTACCCGGACCACCAAGCAAAGGATTGCAAGGTATGTCGCACTTTCTCTAGTAAGACCCTTAGAGATCGTGAAGGACGCCTTTTAATTTGGCTTCAAAAGATCAAGGCCAGAAAGGAGGTGGTTTCTAGTGATAGTGACCAGGAATCCTCCTCTTCATCCAGGAGATCTCAAAAAAGATCAAGATCTCCTCAGGCTCATTCCTCAGGGGACCGTCCTGAGAAGGCCCTAAAAAAGACCAGCCAAAGGTCTTCAGGGCGTAGTCCTTCAAAATCTCCTCAGAAAAAGCCAAATGAGAGCAAAGGACTCACTTTGAAAGAAAAAATCCAAAAGAACCTCTTCTGAGCCTTCGAAGACACCACCGTTGGCTCCTGCATCATTCAAGAAGCCATCCTCTAGTATTCCTGAGGAGAAGGTGTAAAAATCGACATCTTCGACGGGAGCGTCGATGAAGAAATCATCATCTACGGCGACAACCAAGGTACAAAAGATACCATTAATTGTATTGGAGCCAGCGTCGACGGGAGCGTTGATGGGCGCGTCGACGACGAGAGTGTCGACGACGGGAGTGTCGACGACGGGAGTGTTGACGACGGGAGTGTCGACGACGGGAGCGTCGACGACAACAGCGTCGACGCCGGTAACATCGACATTGTCTATGACGGTGAGGATGACGACGGCAGTGTCGATGACAGGATCGGTGATGACAATGAGGTCGTCGACGGGAACATCGACGACGATTACTATGTTTTCGGCGAGGAATGGATCTACTGCACTGACAACAGCTTAGTCGAAGGTTGTATCGACGACTATCTCGTCGACGGGCTCGTCGACGAGACTAACTCTGGAAAAGAACAGGAAGAAGATCACGCCAGCAGTGACTTCCCCAAGTAAAATTACTCCAATGGTCCCGTCGCACCTTTTGGAGGAGGAAGAGTCAGATGATGAGGAGGATGATGGGCCTTTTGGGTATGCCACAAACCCATCTGAGCTCCATGTAAAATGTCAAGAAGATGATGAAGAAAAAGGGTATGAAGAGTATCACAGCATCTCATACCATCGCTACCAACAAGAGCCTCAGGAGGAGATGGTAGCAATGCCATCATCCATGTTGATGGATTTGCAATCCATGTTGGCGGATTATAAAAAGAGGTTTCCTCCATCAGGGGCTCCTCAGGACGTTCCACCTTCACATCCTCGTTCAATACCGGCCACTCCAGTCCGCAGTAGGGAAAGCCTACTAGACACTGATCCGCTGACACCTCAGGTCCAACAGCAACAGGATCCTGGGACCACAGATGATGAGGACCGCGAAGAAGGGGAGCTAACGGAGCCCCACAGGGAATGGGATGATTACCTGATTCCATCTCCACCATCACCCACCCAAGTACCGACTGATTCTCTACCAGTGGATATTGGTGGATTCCACAACTTAATGGAGAGAGCGGCAAAAGATTTCAGCTGCCAATGAAAACAACTCAAGCAGAATGTTTTCTGTATGACTTTAAAGAGCCCTATCAAAAATCAATCCGGTCTATACCAGTTATTGACCACATATGGAAAGAAGGCTTACAGGTCATGACAACTCCAGCAACGGTTACACCGGTACTGGCGAGGCTGGACAAAAAGTATAAGGCGCCAGAGATCGCCCCGGCGTGTTTACTGGGCCATCCTAAACCGGACTCAATCATCTCGCAGGCAGCGCAGCAAAAGTCAAAGAGTCCAGCAGCACCTATTGCAGCACCTCTGGACAGGGAGGGACGGCGTTTAGATAACGCAGGTAAACGATTCTCCTCCATGTCAGCGCTCCTGGTCAGAGCTGCTAATGCCCTTGCCATCCTGGGCAGATATGACAGACAGATGTGGTGCGATATAGAACCCTATGTCGACCTCCTCCCGGAAGACTCTAAGCAGGAGGCGAAGAAAGTTATGCAGGAAGGGGGGAGAACTTCGGCTGAAGTTATTGATTGCGCTATGAACATAGCTACCACAGCCTTTCGTTCCCTCGGAGCAGCAGTTTTGAGGCGCCAGGGTTGTCTGAGGGCCACTTCCTTTAGGCCAGAGGTCCAAAATAAAATTCTGGACCTACCCTTTGATGTGGAGGATTTTTTTGGGCGCTTGGTGGATGAGACCCTTTAAAGCAGGGGTCTCCAAACCGGTCCTGGAGGGCCGGATCCATGCCAGATTTTTAAAATAACTACATGTATCTCAATGGGGATATCCAAAAAATCTGGAATTGATCAGGCCCTCCAGGACCGGTTTGGAGACCCCTGCTTTAAAGTAATAAAAAAGACACAGATACAGCGAAATCCTTGGGTGCGTTACAGTACCGGAAGGTGCCTTTTCGAGGCGCCTGTGGAAGAGGACAACCCTCGTATAGAGGGGGCTACCAGCAGGGAAGATACACATCCTACTGTTCCTCTTCACAGCCCTATCGGCAGCAATATGTGGTGGCTACTTTAAGTCCACTCCCAGAGGACGAGGAGGTCGTTCTGGGAAAGATAATAATAAAAGACAATGACAACCTACAGATTGCAGGTCCGTCCCCTCCTATCTTGTCAAATGTTCCCCTGGGTGGAAGAGTGACTTATTATTTACCAAAGTGGCAGAAGATAACATCGGACAAATGGGTCCTCCACATAAAACAATTCCTCCACTTTCCTCCTCCCACACCACCTACATATCAAGAAGCAGAACACCTATCTCAGATGCGTCGGGAGATTCAGGCAATGCTCCGAAAGGGAGCAATAGAACCGGTGCCGAACTCCCAAAGGGGACGAGGATTTTATTCCCGTTTTTTTCTTGATCAGAAAAGATGCTCTCAGGTGGCGTCCAATCTTGGACCTAAGGTCCCTAAATGCCTATCTCAAGAAACAGTCATTCAGAATGGTGACCCTGCAAGATATTTTGCTGCTCTTAAACCCAGGAGATCAGATGACCTCCCTAGATTTACAGGATGCATATTTTCATATCCCCATCCATTCGTCCCACAGAAATTTCCTTTGTTTTACAGTGGCCAAAGACCATTACCAATTCAAGGTGCTACCATTCGGCCTAAAATCTGCACCGAGAATATTTACAAAATGTCTGGCACCAGAGGCTGCCTATCTAAGAAGACAAAAACACCAAATATTTCCATACCTGGACGACTGGTTGGTAAAGGCACCATCGCAGGAGGCCGCTCACGCTTCAACTGCGGCTTGCATGGAGTTGTTTGCGGACCTGGGCCTGACCTTAAATGTTGAAAATCATCTCTACAGCCATCCAGGCCGATCTAGTTTCTAGGTGCAATCCTGGATACATCACAAAACAAAGCATTCCCATCCATAGAGAGACAATTGACTCGTTTCTCTAGCCAAGGAATTCAGCAAAAGAAAGTCTTTTTCAGTCCGAAGATACAAATCGCTTCTGGGGACAATGTTCTCATGCATACCACTCATTCCCCTATGTCGCTTACGAATGCGGCAGTTACAAGAATAGCTAGACCTTTAGTGGTGCCAAGCAAAGGGATCCTTTGAGGAAAAGATAAAAATCATGCATCCAATGTTGCAGGCTGCAAAGTGGTGGACTCGCAGGAACAACATCTCAGTGGGTCTCTACTACCCGACCAAACCAGCTCCGTTAGTAGTTACCACGGATGCCTCTCTCGATGGATGGGGAGCAGTCCTACAGGAGTTACAGGTCAGCGGCCGAGGGAACAAACAGGAACAACACCTTCACATAAACCTATTGGAACTAAGGACAATAGGATTGGCATTGTTCGCCTTCCTGCCAAGAATAGAAGATAGATCCGTGAGGTTCTGTAAATTAACAAATTCGTTCGTGCTCAGCCTCCATTTTGTAGCCGCCGCCATTTTGTGTTGCCCTCACTCAGGCAGCACGGCGAGCGTGGTGTTTCTGTCATTTCTGCAGTTACGTGTCAGGTGACTTCCTTGCCTATGTTTACTAACAAGTGTCAGGGTCTGGCCGAGTACATTAATTCCTGTCTGAGCTGATTTATCCCTGTCCGGACTATTTGTTGGTTCACACCATTCTTTCCTTTAAGTAATCTTATTTGTTGTCCTTCGCTACACGTCTCGTGCATTCTCCTGTTTCACGACTGTCCTTCTAAAACCTACAGCTGTGTTTTCTCTACTCGTAAACTGAATTGTGTGGATTTGTTTGTAATTTGCTTAAAGGGTCTAATGATAAACATGAACCAGGAACTTGAGTTGCTTAGGACTTAAAGATTGTTTGTAACGTTTGACTGTGTCTCATGTTCTTGTGTGATTGCATTTTACATTGTATTATAGCGTATATAAACCTGTGTGCCACGGAGTTAAGTGGCAGTCTCTTTTGAACCTCGTTATACTAACGACTTCTAATACCACTGTACTAGCTCCAGCTAATAAATACAATCTTCTACGCCAGACGATGAGGTACCGGGTTGTTAGGGACCCGGCGGTGCCAGGGGGAACACCCAGAGACCTCTTGAGTTCTTCCTGTTCTGGACCACAGAAACACAGAGTCTTCTAGGTGATGTCAAGGATCGAGTTTTATTGGCTGCAACCAAGTAACAAGCATCCTAGAAGTACAACAGCACGGCTTGTATATTCTCAGGAGACTGTTCGTTTTTACAGAACCAGCCTTCTCTTTTTATACAAAAATATAAGCTTCAGGCAAGAATTCTTTGTTTTACGGTTCAACCATGCACAACAAACAAAAAGCAAAGTCATGATGGCAAGCCCACATTTTTGTTTGTCCAGTTCGTGATAGATTACCCAGCAAGGCCCAGAACTTCCATCAGATATCGATGAACCCCCAATAAAATCGGGCACCTCCTCCTTGTAAAACTAGCCATAAAGAAGAAACAGGGACAGGTGTGTGTATGATAAAGCGTGGTTTGTATGCGGTGAATGGTTTATGACATGTTGTGCCTTGATGCTAATCTCGCCCAGCCATTAGGTTGGGGACTGCCCGAACAGGTTTGGCTGGAGGCAGTGGAGTCAGCTCGCCCAGGTCACAGAGGAGTCAGCAAAGGTGGACGTGTCCTTTCAGATCGAATTCGGCCTTGGTCAATTGACTATGTAAGGGCAACCACAAGATGGATGCCGCTCACAAAATGGAACCCGAGGGTTTAAGAAAGAAAGTATGATTTTAAGGTGATTGCATCACTCGATCATGACGCAAATGCATAGGTATAATGTCCCAATCATTACCGGTCTGCCGATACCAAATTCGTCATGGTATGATGATATTTTCTGACACGAGTGTTGGGCTTCGGTACCATACAATAGCAGGGTCCAGAATTTTCAGTACCACAGACCCTCCTTTTGCCCTTATATAGGCAATAACTCAGGCTAATCTGAGTCCAAATCTGTATTCATGAAGTCATTGAGATGCTGCTGTAGCATCATCCTGTTGCTTAGTTCGTCCCTTGACACAGGCTTCCTTACACATGATGTAGCACAGAGGCCACATATTGCAGGAGCGCACTGTACACATAGGCAGAACATGAACAGAACGGCTAAGACCATCCCAATGAATATCAGAATTTTCCATCCCCAGGCAGATATCAGTTCCCAGAACCACCCCAGCAAGGACCAGTCTCCTTTGTCCACATGAATGGACTCAGAGATCTTAAGCAGTTTGGAGATGGCCTGGTATACTGTTGGAGCATTATCTGGGATAAAAATGCAGCAACTGGATTAGATCACTTTACATACCCCACCACGGTCTGCAAGTATGACATCTAGGGCAACCCTGTTCTGAAGAGTCATAAGGCGGTCCGACTGGAGCTCCGCAGTCAAGTTACTAAGGGCACCAGTTTCAATCACGGTGGATTCAACTACCCTCGTCAATTGGCGTATGTTCCTGCTGTTCACCATAGGCCCCCAAAACGGCAGAAAACCTTTTGCGAAATCTCCAAACTCCTGTTCCGCAGTGTCGTCTTTACTCACAACACCCCTAACTGTCCTTGTCCGATGGTAATCTGCCTCGGCCGTGTAGGTGGGTGGCAGTATGAACGAGATAAAGCATGTGCCCGAAAAGTCAGGGGGCAACCATGTGTATGCTCTATCATGGCAGACGAAGTAGGTACCCTTAGCTGCTAAGAATGAAGGAGATGTCTGAGACGAGAAGACATAAGTTTCGGCACAGACACTCTTCCCTAGCTGAGCTCTGGGGTTTTTGCCATTTTCTTGCAGACATAGGTGACCTTGGTGGGGTACTATCCAGATTGGGGAGGATTTCTTTGCTCGCTGGCTCTCACTCAGGAAATTCCATATTTAGTTATATTCCATCTACTGTACACCTTAAATTCATCTTTGGGGATCGTTCTGTATGTGTCGATATCTCTGCTCATATTTCTGATTCCTGCCACTAGTGCCTTGTTGCTCTAGTTTCTTCCTGTGGTACGCGGGGGGTATGGTTCTATGGCGAACAGGAACATTGTCTGGAAGCCCACAGAGAACCACAGTAGCTAAATGGCAGGACAAAATACGGGATACCCTTATCTGTTGTGTGTGGTATGAGTCCACAGACCCAACAATTTGTCGTGTTCATTTCAGACTGGTGCTGGTGTAGGAGCTGGACGAATGAGTTATTTATGAATTCTAATCTTCTGGCAGACTCGTGTTCAGGCAGAGGGTGAAAAGAGTGTGGGCAAACAGTAGGAGGAGGTGTGGGCTGAGTGTCGTGTGCAAATGAAACTTGAAAGGTGAACAAAGCATAGCCCCCCAAAAACATCATTATGCTACACAACATGAAAATGCATATTATTAAAAATCGCGTTTTTGCGATCACAGTGCATATTCTCGTTTCAAAGTTTGCTGATCTGGCAGGTCTCTCCATCTTGGCAAACTCCATCCTCTAAGTTGCTGCCCGCGGTGGGAGATTGATTCTGCTAAGGAGTGCTTCTGTCAGTTTAGGGCAACTCCCTTAGACCAACCAGAACTGTCGACATAACCGTCTCCAGCTGCACTCCAAAGACTGTGGTAACCGCGACCCTAGCAGCAGAACCGGATGGCGGTTCGAAAATCAAAAATGAGCAAGTTTCCTGGATGAGAGAGCTGCACAAAAAGAAAAAAATGTTTTTATTTGTCCTTAGTCATAGGTCTTGGCCTCAAGTTATAGCGGTTTCGACCAGGAGCTTTGAGGTCTTGAAACAGGAGTTCAGGCTCAGTAGTGTCCAATTGCATTGACGGTGACACAGATCCTTGCAGAATGTTATCGCTCTCCTTTTCTGTAGTAGTTCCTTTCAAACGTGCATCGCTGAAGGGTAAGAAGCGAGGCACAGTCTCAGCCTCAGAGTCAGCAATTCCCTCCTGGACCCACCTGTCATAAGGAAGGGATTACGGGACCCTCTTGCAGTGGGCCCCGTGCACCCAGTTCTTCTTGCCGTGGACACGTACTGCAGAGCGGGTAGCCAGCAACACTTGGAAGGGTCCGGACCTGCGAGCCTGCTCGTTCTTGGTTCGCTGGAAGTTGCGCACCAGGACCCATGGGCCAGGTTCAATTGCGTGGCCTGGATCATCAGGCGCTGGCGGGGAAGAACTGTTGACCTATTGGTGTAAAACACGCAATTTAGCCGTCAATTCATACAGATAGTCAAGCAGTACAGGATGCTCTATCTCACTGAGCTTTGTGGGCCTTGGCACTCCCCATATGTTGGCTGGGCGACCGGACACAATTTCATGCGGACTAAGTCCCACTCTAGAGTGGACGGTCATTCTTGTAGATAGGAGTGCCAAAGGCAGAGCGTCAGGCCATTTAAGACCTGTGCTTGCTTGAATCTTGGCCAGTTTCAACTTTAGGGTGCCGTTATAGCACTCTACTAATCCAGCTGATTGGGGGTGATTTGCAGCGTGGAACTTCTGGTGTATATCTAGACTCTCACACACTCTCTTCATCACTCGTCCTACTAATTCACTCCCATTATCACTCCAGACCATTCTAGGCATTCCAAACCTAGGGAAGAATTCTTTGACAAGGGCTTTAGCTGTGGATAAGGCAGTATTGTCCTTAAGGGGATATGCCTCCACCCACCTGGAAAAGGCACAAACAACAACGAGTACGTATTTCAGACTGTTGCACCTTTCCATGTGGATGAAATCTAGCTGCAAAACCTCGAACGGATACGTTGGAGGCGCAAAATGACCAGATGGAGTTGGGGTTCCCTTATCAGGATTGTACTTCAGACACACCATACAGTTCTTGACCACATTCTCTGCACATTTAGGGATTCCACTATTCTGCCATACTGGAGCCAACAACTTACAGATCCCTTTCACACTGATGTGAGCCATCCCATGAGCCATTGTCACCACTGCAAGCACATACGCATCGGGTAACAACCATCTCTGATGCTCTGACAATTCGACCCAACAACCATTCGCATCCAATTTACCCTTGCTTTCTCTCCATTCATTCACCTCTTTCTCTGTGGCTTCGGATTGGATAGACTTCACACTCTCAATCGTGTCCTCACACATACCCACATCACCAATCCATCTTGCAGGGCCTGCAACATACATTCGACTCATCACATTCCTTGCAGTTTCTTTTGCAACTTCATCTGCAAATGCATTCCCACGACCAACATCATCCGTCACCTTTTTGTGTGCACTGCATTTCACAATCGCAACTTGTAGTGGCAAGGTCAGTGACTCGAGAAGCTCATTTACTAGCTGACCATGTTGGATCTTTGCACCATGCGACGTCAGGAACCCACGTTCACGCCACAATCGTCCAAAACTGTGAGCCACGCCAAATGCGTATTGGCTGTCCGTGTACACATTCACTCGCTTTCCTTTGGCCAACACACATGCTCTTGTAAGTGCAATCAGCTCTGCTGCTTCCGCAGAATTGTGTGGGATACGTGCAGCTTCAACAATCGTGTGCAATGTTGTCACAGCATATGCTGCAGTCGTATCACCATTCAGCAACTTGAAACACGAACCATCAACCCATAAAGCATCATCACATTCAGGAAGAGGAGTGTCCTGCAAGTCTACTCTCCCTTTTGTCTCTTCTTCTGTCCTAAAACAGCAGTCATGTTTTTCGACCTCATCTGTCTCTGCTGGAATGGGCAATAACGTGGCTGGGTTGAGTGTATCACACCTCTTTATGTGTACATTACTCGCTAGTAGTGTCAGCTCATAACTTGACAGTCGAGCACTAGTTAAGTGCTGTGTCTTTGTTCTGTTTAGCAAAATGTCTACTGCATGTGGGACCATGACTGTTAGGGTTTTATTCATTACTAACCCAGCAGACTGTCGAATACAGACAGCTGCTGCCGCAGTGGCCCTCAAGCAACTTGGCAATGCCTTAGCTACCGGATCTAAAGTTGCTGAAAAGTACGGGCATGGATGCTGTTTGTCCCCAAAAGACTGTGTCAGGACTGATAATGCACAACCTTCCTTCTCGTGGACATACAACGTAAAAGGCTTACTGTAGTCGGGGGTACCCAACACAGGAGCCAAACACAATGCATCATGCAATTCGTGAAAGCTTTTCTGACAATCTTCAGACCAAGGAATGGGTTTCGGTGTAAACTTGCAACTTAATGCCACCAAAGGTTTGGCCAACTAGGAGAAATTCGGTATCCATTGTCTGCAATATGATGTAATGCCCAAGAAAGCACACACTTCTCTCTGTGTCCTTGGGACACTCAATTTTTCAATTGCCTGTATTCTCTCTGGGGTCAACTTCCTTCACTCCTTCGATAAGATGTGACCTAAGTAGGTCACTTCTTGTCGGCAATATTGTAATTTCAAAAGGGAGACTTTGTGCTTCAGAGGTTTTACGTCGTGTTCAGGTCTCTGCCTGCCAACCGCTACAGGAGTAGCCCTTTGCCTAAAGCCTGCCTGCTGTGTCCAAGGAGGAAGGAGTTTGACATCACCGAGGCCGCAGAGGAGGTGAGAGGCGCGGCCCCGGGACTGCGAGGTACAGCGTAATCACCACCAGCTGTCTCCTCTTCCCGCGTGGGCCGCGCCCCCTCCCAGTGCCCCGCCTTCTCAGAGGTGCTCATAACCTCTCGCGGCCCCCGCTTCGCGGGAGCCGCTCGTCCAGAGGTTTTACGTTGTGTTCAGGTTTCTGCCTGCCAACCGCTACAGGAGTAGCCCTTTGCCTAAAGCCTGCCTGCTGTGTCCAAGGAGGAAGGAGTTTGACATCACCGAGGCCGCAGAGGAGGTGAGAGGCGCGGCCCCGGGACTGCGAGGTACAGCGTGATCACCACCAGCTGTCTCCTCTTCCCGCGTGGGCCGCGCCCCCTCCCAGTGCCCCGCCCCCTTTCACCTCCCATTGTCTTAAACAAGGACGCCAACGCGCATCGCGGGACGCGCGCGGGTCGACGCCCGGGCAAAGCCCGGGCCAAGGGCGGGCCCGTTGTTGCCCGTTAGTGCCCGGTAGCGACCGGACCGGGCCACCTCCCTTTCATCACTGAAACCCTAGCCAGCAGATCACATCATGCCACCGAAAACCAGGAGTACCTCAAAGACCAAATCTAAACACGCTCAGGAGGTAGCTCAAATAACGGGACCCATTGACCTATTCATCTCACGGACCCATGAGGTAATTAATCAGAGTATCGCCCTGATGGAAAAGAGAGTGTCACTAGACCTCATGAACGCGAACGCAAAACAATCTTCCCTAGGTGCCATAGCAAATGCCACCTCTCCTATCCATCTCAACTCCCAAAACTGTTCCCTTCCCATGACTTTGTCAGCTCCCGATATAAACACAGTTCCATCCGTAGTAGATCTCTCTGTAACACAGTCCGAGTCTGACCTTTCACTAACTTTGGATGATTTGGAAGCAACCCCCGACCTGGCGGCCTGGCCAAGTCAGGAGGAAGCCCAGACAAACGTTAACCTGCACCTTCAAGGAGAAAGGGAAGGAGCTATCCCAAAACAAAACACCACAAAACCTGCTGATAATGCAGCAACCATAGCTCCCTGTTCAGACCATGTTATAACCCATCCGAACCTCACTATGCAACAAAACACACTACTACCCTCTGTAGCTAACCCCACTCACTTGACAATTTCAAATGAGGCTACCGATAACCTCTGCAGAACATGCAAAGTCACCTCGCAAGTTCTGACTACAACAAAAGACCTCTTATTTCAATACCTGAAACCCATCCAACTTAGTATTAGAAACTTAGAAGCCCAGTTGACCATAATCTCTGCAACACTCCTTGACACCAACACGCGCATAGAAATAAAGGGCCAGCGAAATCCCCCGCAGCCACCTAAAACACAATTCCAAGCGCAACCACCCAAAGTATTAAAACGCTCAAATCCAACTACCCTACCCCCAGAAAATCACAAACAAAACACTGCGATTCAAAATCTGCCAATTACAACGCCTCAACCACAGCGGAGCAAAACCACTGCTGTATCAAACCAACAAACTCAAAGCACAGACCCAGCCACCGTAGATACTCCAGGATCAGCGACAAATAATCTTAGCAAAGTTCATCCCGCAAAAAAGCCAGTATCTCTTCCACCGAAACCAGCGGCCTCTCAGCCGTCTCCTAAAAACATCACTAAAAAAACACCAGCAATCAGACGTCCAGCCCACTTGCCTCCGGAAGCCACTCCCTACACAATAGTACTCACAGGTGTACCAGAGCTAACCGATGACACACCTGAAACCGCATGGTCACTTAAAAATAAGGTCATGCAATAGTTAAGCATTAACAGACCTCTAGAACCCCATCTTTCTGGAGGGATCTCCACAGTCCGCAGGGTAGTCTGGGTAGGCAAAACAAAAAAATCGACCCGCGGAGACTGTATTATAGTAACTTGCAGGGACCCCCTCCACAGTGGACTACATCTGCGCCTGGCCCTCGCTGGAAAAAAAGGGGGGGATCGATGCCCGGCATCTTTCTTTCTTCTATCCCCCAGCGAGACAACATCACAATACCCCGCCCTGGTCCTGGCATCAGATCCCCAAAGAACCATGGAACCAAGAGCCATGGAACCAGATGGAGTATACATACGATCACGGAGGCAGAAATGGCCCGAGAGAACGGCCGAGGTAATACTGGAAAGAAAGACCCTGTCAATCTTACGAAGGCTGGCAGGGCTTTCCAACGCAAAACCGTTTTGACTGTCTAGAGATGGTCGATTGACCACTCAGGGCGGAACCTAGACATGCAAACATCACTACCACACCACAATCAACTAACTCAACACAGCACCTAGCATCTTCAGAGTCCTTTCCTGACAACTATAAAAACCCATTTCAGGAATTGTTAACTACTTCCCCAAATACTCTTAACAAAGTTACTTACACAACCTTTCCAGTTGAAGACGGAACCATCTCCGGCATGCTTCATCAGCCAATTGTAGCTCCTAAAGCTTCCGTCAAACTTCCTCAGGTCAAACTACAACAAATGCCAGAAACCCAGACTGCAAATACCCCGTTAACTCCACCACATGTCTCGGTAGATACCACAAACCTGAGCTTCTCCATCGCATATTGGAACATCGCAGGCTTGACATCAAAAATAACACTGGTGTGACGGGGTCGGGGATTATGGCTCTTCAGACTTACCTGTTTCACCTCTCTTTGAACAGCATTCTGGGACATGGCGGCGCAGCGAAGAACCGTACGACTCGGAGCCAGAGGACGATGCTGAGTCCTGTTACTTTAACTGGGCGGAGTTGGACACTGAACACGACGTTGGTTACGCCCACTCAAGTCCGGTAAAAGCCGCCCAAGACGACTCACAGGTGTGTGTTACACCCGGAGGTGAAGGAAGATTGCATGCCGGACTACACATCGGGCGAGGACGAGAAGAAGACGGTAACCGAGGACTACCCTTCGGACGAGGACGAGAAGAAGACGGTAACCGAGGCCTACCCTACGGACGAGGACGAGAAGAAGACGATAACCAAGGACTGCCCTTCGGACAAGGACGAGAAGCAGACGAAAGGAGTCCAGGAGAAAAGACCCCGGAGCAACAAAGGTCTACAAAGCCAGCCGAGAACAGCCCAGGAGGGGACCTGAGGAAAGAAGAAGACGACAAGCCAGGAGGCCAACAGGAAGGCGCTTCGCCCAGCCACACTTCATCGAGGGAAGTGTGGCTACCAGAGGTACGATCACGGCTTTCAGGCTGGGCGGGTTTTAAGTGGGTTAAACCACGAAAGTAAAACTGTCACTCACCCTATGCACTACCCTCCCCTCACTGTCCAACACTAGTCGGAGAAGCGTGCACGTGTGAGTCCTCACTCCCTACCCTGTACGTTGGTCCAAAACCAGTTAGACTAAAACGCTGTTCTTTTTCCTTCCTGGCCGGCGGAGTTATCCCGACATCGTGGAGGAGAACGCCTGGACCACCAGTCCCAGAAGCCCTCGGGACACCCGACGAACGGCTGTGGAGAAACGCTATCAGAGACTCACCAACGAGGTTGACTCAACGTTACCGTATTACCGGAAAGCAATACGTCGCAAACGTTTACTGAAAGCAATAAAACCAGCGTTACCCAAAGTACCTGTGTCTGTAAGTCTGTTAGACGGTGCTGTATCTGCCGCCACGAACCCTACTAGCGAACAAATTAACCCCGAGGCGCCACAAGTGGTGGAGAATGCGGGCACGCCGATAGCCATCTGTGAACCAAAGATGGAGGAACTTCTACAACGCCTAGTGAAGGGCCAAGAACAGTTGGGCTGGGCTGTAGAACAACAATTAGCTACTGCACAAGCCGACAGAGACGCTCTTAGAGATAGTGTGGTAAAAACCCTCGGGGAATTACAGCCAATACGGATCGATACCACTGGCACTGCAGTAAGGGAAGTAAGACAAACAAACCCTACGCCTTCGGGAATTTCTCTACAAAAATATGTAGCTGGAGAGGACCCAGACGCTTTCCTAATCAACTTCGAAAGAGTTGCACTGGCTTGTGGTTGGCCGTTGGAGAAATGGCCGTTCTTTTTGGCGCCATTGTTAACTGGAGAAGCACAGGCGGCATATCAAGTAGCCAATGGAAACGGTCAGACACCGTATGCACAAATCAAAACCATCATCTTAGACCACCTGGGGCTGGACGCAGAAGCGTATCGAGTTCGTTTTCGGAAAGAGAGAGGAAACCCAGGCGAAAATCCAAAGACCCTGTTTTTCCGTTTAAAGGCCGCTGCTGACAAATGGTTAACTCCTGCTCAAAGTTCGAAAGAAGCCATAATGGACAAAATATATTTAGAACAGTATCTTGAAGCACTGCCGTTCGGAACTCAACGCTGGTTACGGCAACATTCAAATCTGACAACCGCACAAGCCATGGAGATGGCTTCCACGTATGCACGAGCTCAGCCGAAACTACATCCCATGGAAGCAGAAAAAAATATAAAACCTCCGATGCGAATTGACAGGAAAGCCAAACCACCTCCCGGGGTTCTTATTCCCCGACCGCCGAATCCAGAGGTCTCTCCAATAAGAGGCCCTCAATGCTTTGAATGTGGCACATGGGGACACATTTCCAGGTTTTGTCCCAAGAAAAGAATGCAAGAAGAACCCATGGAAGTCGGTTACCTACCCCGACCCGTCATGTTTTCAGCAGAACTCGGAGGCGCATATCACGTGAGTGTTCAAGTCAATGGCAAAACCGTTAAAGCTCTGTTAGACTCAGGGTGTAAGCAGTCTGTAATACAGGGCAGGTTTGTGTGTGACTCACAGTTAGAACCCGACTCACTAGTTAATATTAAGTGTGTGCATGGAGATGTGAAAAGTTACCGAGTCGCTTGTGTACCTTTAGTATTAGAGGGAGGACGACAGGTAATTGTGAAAGTCGGAATAATGAACAATCTGCCAGAAGAACTCTTACTCGGAACAGATAATCCTCATTTTTTAGATCTATTCTCGAAAAAACTAAGCAGTGAGAACAATTTCAAGCCAGTACTGATAGCTCCAGACCCATGGGAGGGGGATCGAAATTTCCGGTTTGCCCAAGCCAACGATAGCACTTTGCACAACGCCTGGGAACAAGCCCATGCAGATCAAGATAACCCAAACCCCAGGTACCCTCGGTTTGTAATCCAGGACGAGCTGTTGTACAGACAAGCAAAAGAGAATGAACCGAAACAGTTACTAGTCCCAGTGTGTTTTAGAGAACAGATCATGTTTTATGCTCACACACATCTCCTAGCTGGACATACAGGTAGCGAAAAAACGACTCAGAATATCTTGAAGAACTTTTACTGGCCAGGAGTTTATCAAGACATAAAGAAACACTGCCAAATCTGCGACGTTTGTCAACGAAAAAACTTACAGAAACCTGCGGCTGTCCCGTTACAACCGTTACCGATAATCGGGACACCCTTCGAGAGAGTGGCAATGGACCTTATCGGACCTCTACCACGAACAAGTAGGGGTAATCAGTATGCTCTTGTCATTGTAGATTATGCCACCAGATACCCAGAGGCGTTCCCATTAAAGAATCCAACCTCTAAGAACATTGCAGAAAAATTCCTTGAATTGTTTTCACGTGTTGGATTCCCGAAGGAAATCTTAACGGATCAGGGGACCCCATTTATGTCTCGAGTCATGAAAGAGGTCTGTCAATTGTTAGACCTACACCAGATCAAGACGTCTATATACCACCCCCAGACAGACGGACTGGTGGAACGTTATAATGGAACCCTGAAAGGCATATTGAAGAAAATGCTCACAGCCAATCAAAAAGACTGGGACCGTCTCCTTCCCTTGGCTTTGTATGTTATCAGAGGCCAAACACAAAGCAGTCTTGGATGTTCATCCTTTGAAATGTTGTATGGACGACAGCCAAGGAGTCTTTTAGACATGACGAAGGAATATTGGGAGGCCGAACCCACGGGAGAAACGAAAACCTTACTTGAATATAGTCAGTCTCTCAAAAACCAGATTGGCAAGATCCGGGAACTCGCCTTTGCAGAGTTAGAGAGAAGTCAATCCAAACAAAAAAATCATTACGACAAGGGGAAAAAATGGAGAAAACTCGAGCTAAACGACTGGGCCCTTGTTCTATTACCCTCCACAGCAAAACGGTTTCAAACGGAATGGCAGGGACCCTATCAAGTCATCGAAACCATCGGGAAGACTACATATCGACTAAGACTATCGAGCAGAAGAACCCAGGTTTTTCATATCAATGTCTTGAAGAAATGGCTCGGAGCTCCTCCACTCATAGCCTTTGCTGAGAACAAAACCCGAAAAGAAAACACAGTATCTCAGTTGGTAATAAACGATGAATTACACCAGGAAGAACGAGAACGCTTACAAGGAGTTCTACAGAACTGTGCAGACATATTTTCAGACTTACCAGGTTCCACGACTATGGCCGAACACAGGATTGAAACACCTAAAGGGACCATAGTAAAACAACGGCCCTACAGGATACCGGACGCCAAAAGAGATGCGATCAGCAAAGAGGTAAAAGAGATGCTTCGCTTAGGAGTCATACGTCCATCACGGAGTGAATGGTCCTCGCCGATCGTAATGGTTCCGAAACCCGATGGGAGTAGCAGATTCTGCATGGATTTCCGCGCCCTCAACGCGGTGTCCACGTTTGATGCCTATCCCATACCCAGGATAGATGAAATGATCGAGAAGTTGGGAGAAGCCAGGTACATCACCACCCTAGACCTAACAAAAGGGTTCTGGCAAGTGCCATTACGGGAGGAAGACCGCAAGAAAACAGCGTTTTCAACTCCAGACGGATTGTTCGAATTTACGGTACTACCGTTTGGATTGCATGGGGCCCCGGCGACCTTCCAGTGACTAATGAACGAAGTCTTGCGAGAAGACCAGGCATACAGTTCTGCTTACCTGGACGATATCATCATTTTCAGTCCAGACTGGGAGAGTCACCTTCGGCATCTAGAGATCGTCCTACGACAACTCGCCAAAGCAGGATTGCACATCAATTCCAAAAAGTCCCGGATTGGATTTCAGAAAGTGAAATATCTTGGATATGTACTGGGCCGTGGACTCATTGAACCTCAAGATGAAAAAGTAAAAGCCATTGCAGACACCCCGTTTCCCTCCAATGTTCGCGAGATGAGGGCCTTTCTCGGATTAGTGGGATATTACAGGAGATTTATCCCTTCCTTTTCCGACATTGCAGCTCCACTGACCAACACTCTAACGAAGCACAGTTCGAAAACAGACTTTTTGTATCCCACACCGGAAATGAGGACCGCTTTTACAAGCCTCAAAAAGGCGATAACTTCACGTCGGGTGTTGACGTCACCGGACTTTACCAAACCATTCATCCTCCACACGGACGCCTCGGACTTCGGGGTTGGAGCTGTATTGTCACAGCTAACGGAAGAGGGTCTTGAACATCCCATCTTGTACATTAGCAGAAAACTTTTTCCCAGGGAGGTGAAGTACCCGACGATCGAGAAAGAATGTTTGGCGATTAAATGGGCTGTGGATAAATTGAGATACTACCTGGAGGGGCGCACCTTCCGATTGTACACTGACCACGCCCCACTCCAATGGATGAGTCGCAATGCCTCCAATAATCCCCGAGTCATGAGGTGGTTCTTGTCCTTACAGCCTTTTTCTTTCCAGGTGTTACACCGTAAGGGGAAAGACAATGCCAATGCTGATTTTCTCTCCAGATATCCTCTCCCCGAACGGGAGAATCCTAGGGGGGAGGTATGTGACGGGGTCGGGGATTATGGCTCTTCAGACTTACCTGTTTCACCTCTCTTTGAACAGCATTCTGGGACATGGCGGCGCAGCGAAGAACCGTACGACTCGGAGCCAGAGGACGATGCTGAGTCCTGTTACTTTAACTGGGCGGAGTTGGACACTGAACACGACGTTGGTTACGCCCACTCAAGTCCGGTAAAAGCCGCCCAAGACGACTCACAGGTGTGTGTTACACCCGGAGGTGAAGGAAGATTGCATGCCGGACTACACATCGGGCGAGGACGAGAAGAAGACGGTAACCGAGGACTACCCTTCGGACGAGGACGAGAAAAAGACGGTAACCGAGGACTACCCTACGGACGAGGACGAGAAGAAGACGATAACCAAGGACTGCCCTTCGGACAAGGACGAGAAGCAGACGAAAGGAGTCCAGGAGAAAAGACCCCGGAGCAACAAAGGTCTACAAAGCCAGCCGAGAACAGCCCAGGAGGGGACCTGAGGAAAGAAGAAGACGACAAGCCAGGAGGCCAACAGGAAGGCGCTTCGCCCAGCCACACTTCATCGAGGGAAGTGTGGCTACCAGAGGTACGATCACGGCTTTCAGGCTGGGCGGGTTTTAAGTGGGTTAAACCACGAAAGTAAAACTGTCACTCACCCTATGCACTACCCTCCCCTCACTGTCCAACACTAGTCGGAGAAGCGTGCACGTGTGAGTCCTCACTCCCTACCCTGTACGTTGGTCCAAAACCAGTTAGACTAAAACGCTGTTCTTTTTCCTTCCTGGCCGGCGGAGTTATCCCGACATCGTGGAGGAGAACGCCTGGACCACCAGTCCCAGAAGCCCTCGGGACACCCGACGAACGGCTGTGGAGAAACGCTATCAGAGACTCACCAACGAGGTTGACTCAACGTTACCGTATTACCGGAAAGCAATACGTCGCAAACGTTTACTGAAAGCAATAAAACCAGCGTTACCCAAAGTACCTGTGTCTGTAAGTCTGTTAGACGGTGCTGTATCTGCCGCCACGAACCCTACTAGCGAACAAATTAACCCAGAGGCGCCACAACTGGCCTTATGGCTTGACACAGCAAAGCAACATCAGATACTGTGTCTGCAAGAAACCTGGTGCACAATCCCATTACATCTTGCGGGATATAAAACTTTCTTTACCCCTGCAGTACCTGGAAACATGGGCAGACCAAAGGGAGGGCTCACGACCTATGTCGCTAATACTCTCCCTCTCAGAGTGAAACTATTAAAGGAGTCACCTACTTTCCAAATCATGCAAATCATGCAGACAACAGCACCCAAAGACAATAACCATATACTCATAAACTACTATAATAACTCAGGTACTTTGGAATGCTGGTCAAACCTAGAAGAGATAGCTGCATTCCTAACCTCACTTCAAAATGACAACAATATATCTTCAACTCACTTCATTTGGGGCGGCGACTTCAACTTCCCTTTATGCCCAAACCACAAAAATGGAAACTGTGGTCTCCAGAACGAACTTGGGAATCCTACTCCTCACTTTGCCCATTCGACATGCGGCAACAAACTCAACAAAATCCTATTCTCCCTAGATATGGACTATGTTAATGAATTGGTTGACCCGCAGCAGGATTACTTACCCACCTTTCATGGGCGAGGCTACTCCACAACCATAGACTATATAATAGCCTCAAACTCACTCAAAGGGCAATTAATGAACTATGAAATTGGGACAAACCCAATAAGCGACCACTATCCGCTCAGCATGAAAATCAATATTAAACGAGCAGGAGCACACCCTGCAAAGCGTAGTACCCTTGATCAACATTTAGTGTCCATGAACAAACTGAATGGGTATACAATCAAATGGGCAAAGATTGACCCAGTAGAGATGACACAGAGGGTCCTCGGAAAAACAGACCAATTGCTATCCAAATGTATGTCTCTGGAGACACCACCGCAAATAATTGTCAGCTGCTTCCAAAGTATCCAGGAAACAATAAGGGATGAGCTATTTGTCAACTTAAAAAACAAGACCAAGTCCTCCACCACAAGATGGTTTGACACCGCTTGTCGGAAGGCACTTACATCCCTCAAAGAAGCTCTGCGCAAACCTATGAGAGACCCCCAGGAAATCTCTCACCTGAGGAAAAATTATAACTCTGCTCGGCAAGACCGTAAAAAACAAATTAAACAAGATCTTTGGCTTCGTTTACACGATAGTGCCCGAAGGAAAGACAGCACTGCATTCTGGCAAACCATAAGATCTCCTTTTTTGGCCAATAGCACAGACCCTGATCATCTTGACGTGGCAATAACTGAGGACGTCTGGGTCTCCCACTTTGCAAAAATTTTTGGAACATCATCAGACTCCGTAGCAAACAACCCAACACAAGAAGCCCGGCTGGCGGAAAACAACATCTACCCGATTAAGATACATTTCTCCCTTAACGAAATCATAAAAGCAATCAGGGCTTCAAAAACTGGTAAGGCCCCTGGCCCCGACGGGGTCCCAATGGACTTGTTCCTTCACGACGTAGACTTTTGGTCAAAAATAATCACACGGGTCATGTCAGCAGTAGCTTCAACTGGTCTTTTTCCCTCATGGTCAACTTCAATCCTACTACCCATTTTCGAAAAAGGTGACCGCAACGATCCCGTCTGCTATAGACCAATCTCCCTTCTGGATTCCATGGGCAAGATTGCAGGTCGATTACTCCTGGACCGACTACAATCTTGGGCCCGGGAGAATAACATCATAACCGACCTGCAATACGGTTTCCAGAAGCGGCTCGGGACCGTCGAGCAGGCCCTCAACCTTGTTCTTCTGGCTGGTAAATATGCTCGCGCCAAAGGAGGTAACATCTTCCTCGTCTATGTCGACCTAAGTGCGGCATTTGATTGCGTCCAGCATGCGAAACTTTGGCAAATACTAACCGACCTTGGTGTGGATCCCCCGATATTAACTTTCCTAAGAGAACTCTACACAAATGCTGAAGGCCGAGTACGATTTGGTACCAACGGCGAACTGTCACGACCATTCCAAATAACGAAGGGAGTAAGGCAGGGATGTGTACTGGCTCCCTTCCTGTTCAACCTCTACACAAATGGGCTTGAACAGGCCATGCTGGAAGGGAGCCAGGATTTGCCCCAGATAAATCACCGCCCGATACCCACCCTCCTGTATGCTGATGATTCAGTAATGCTAGTACGGACCTTAAATCAACTCCAGCTACAACTTAACAAATACACAACATTCATGGATTCACTCGGTCTCAAAATCAACATCAAGAAAACCTTTACAATGAATATCGGCCCCAGGACTAAAATTTCCAAACCCATAACGGTCAATAACAATAAGCTGGAAAAAACCCCGGTTTATCCATACCTGGGTATCCTAGTGGATGACGCAATGAACTGGCAAAAGGCAATCGAAGCCAGAAATCTACATTTCCGCCGTGCAACCTCAGCACTAACCTCTTTCTCGAGGAAATTGGGGAAACCAGCTCCACCTGAACTTTTGACCATATACTATGCAAAATGCCATAGCGTGGCCACCTATGGAGCTGGAATCTGGGGCCATGGACGTATTGACCAGCTACAGGTCACTGAAAACGCTTTCATAAAATACATCCTCGCCCTCCCTCAAAGTTCTCCGATATTAGCCTCACACCGAGAGCTTGGCATGGAATACATCATCGACACCATCCGATGCCAGCCCATCTTATTGTGGCATCGAATATGGTGCAATCCCGAAAGCCATCTAACTCGCTCCCTCATCACTGACTGTTTAGGCCTGACAAACTGGCGAAAAATCCCGTGGCTAAACTACATATGTAATTTCTTTAAAGACCTGGACTGTGAACACTACTTTGATGAACCTCCCTCAGTGGAAGATATTTCCAGGAAACAACTAAAGCTAATGTGTTTGGGCCATCTGAGGGACCTTCGAAACCAGGCAGAGATTACTAAACCACAAAATGAAAAAATCTGTGCACTACAGTCTGGAAAATGTATTCAGCCCTACTTGACGTATTTTTTATCCAATCACGAAAAGTTTTTACTTACAAGACTACGCTTTAACATCTTCTTCCGTTTGGTTTCTTTTCCGGAAATGCAAAATTGGTCCCGTAACTTGATGAGGTGCCCCTGTGACGGAATCTCCCCACAACCAACTCTGCAAAGAAACTGGAACAAAATCACCACGGACCAGATCTCCGCATCGCTCCTTCTAAACACCCCAGCCCACTCCTCTAACGCAAACGAAGCCACCGCCAACCTCACCCTATGGCTATCCAACACCGCCGACACCTTAGCACCACTGAAGAAACGTCAAAGCAAACCTGGCAGCAAAAAGGCCTCATGGTTCAACGATGATCTTAAGAAGTCCAAGAAACTCTGCCGCTCCCTTGAAAAGGCCTGGAAAAAAGACCCAACCACTAGCACCAAGGACGCCTTCAAAAACGCCATCCGAAACTAATCCGAAAGGCCAAGAAAACAGCATTCAAGGATCGACTTGACAACAACGCCCACAACAGCAAGGAACTTTTCAACATCGTCAAGGAATTTTCCAATCCCTCGGCCAACTCCAACGACATCACCCCCTCTCAAGCCCTCTGCGACTCCCTAGCCTCATTCTTCCACAACAAGATTACAGACATCCACAACAGCTTCGACAACCAACCCGGAAACCAACCCACCCTACCATTTGCTGAACATTCTCCCCCCGTGAACACCCTTAACGAATGGGACCCAATCTCCACTGAGGACACCACCCGCCTGATGAACTCCATCCACTCAGGATCCCCCACAGACCCATGTCCTCACCACATCTTCAACAAAGCAGACTCCGTCATAGCACCGCACCTCCGAGACGTCATCAACTGCTCCTTCAACTCCGCCACCTTCCCGGAAGACTGGAAACATGCTGAACTCACCGCCCTTCTGAAAAAACCCACAGCAGATCCCACCGAACTCAAAAATTACCGCCCCATCTCGCTCCTCCCATTCCCGGCCAAAGTCATCGAGAAAGCTGTCAACAACCAGCTCGCCGCCTTCCTCGAAGCCAACAAATCCCTCGACTCCTCACAATCTGGCTTCCGAGCAAAACACAGCACTGAGACCGCCCTCATCGCAGCAACAGACGACATTCGAACTCTACTGGACAATGGAGACACAGTCACCCTCATCCTCCTCGACCTCTCTGCAGCATTCGACACAGTCTGCCACAGCACTCTTTTACAACGCCTCAATAACATCGGAATCCAAGGAAAAGCACTTGAATGGATCACCTCGTTCCTCACCGGAAGAACCCAGAGAGTCCGCCTCCCACCATTCAAGTCCGAGGCCACTGAAGTCATCTGTGGCGTACCACAAGGATCCTCACTCAGCCCCACCCTCTTCAACGTATACATGAGCCCCCTCGCGGCCATCGCCCGCCAACACAACCTCAACATCATCTCTTACGCGGATGACACTCAACTAATCCTCTCTCTCACCAATGACCCCAGCACCGCCAAAACTAACCTACACGAAGGAATGAAAGAAGTTGCCGAATGGATGAAACAAAGCCGTCTGAAACTGAACTCAGACAAAACTGAAGTCCTCATCTTAGGTACATCCCCCTCTGCATGGGACGACTCCTGGTGGCCGGAAGCCCTCGGAAAAGCACCCATCCCGACAGACCACGCACGGAACCTAGGCGTCATCCTGGATTCTTCACTCTCAATGAACAGACAAGTCAGCTCCGTATCCTCTTCCTGCTTCAACATTCTTCGCATGCTCAGAAAAACATTTCGCTGGATCCCCACCGAAACAAGGAAAACAGTCACCCATGCTCTGGTCACGAGCCGACTGGACTACGGAAACACCCTCTACGCAGGCACTACCGCTAAACTCCAGAAGAAACTCCAACGAATCCAAAACGCCTCAGCCAGGATCATATTAGACATCCCACTCAACGAACACATCTCTGGTCACCTAAAAGACCTCCACTGGCTACCCGTCAATAAGAGGATCACTTTCCGACTGCTAACCCACGCACACAAATCACTCTACGACATCGGACCAGAATGCCTCAACTCACGACTGTCCTTCTACACCCCCTCCCGCCAACTACGTTCTTCCAGCCAAGCCCTCGCCACTGTACCTCGCATCAACAAGACCACCATGGGAGGCAGATCCTTCTCATACCTGGCTGCTAAAACATGGAACTCACTCCCCGCTTACCTTCGCCTTACCCAGAACCACCTAGCATTCAGAAAGCAACTCAAAACGTGGATATTTGACAAGTAATCCTCCCCCCTTTCTAAGCGCCTTGAGACCCTCTGGGTATGTAGTGCGCTATATAAATTCTCTGACTTGACTTGACTTGACTCTTCTGCAAATATTACAAACTACCAAGGAAAACATGGATCATCCCTATTCTCCGATCCAGTGGACTAAGACAATCCTACCCAGCATTCTTTTATTTGCAATCCCTAAAATCGCCACATGAAGCCAAACTCAAAGTGACTTTTCTTAAAGCAGTCATAACAATACGTCGCAATATATCTAGTTAAATCAGTACTGTTAAAAATTGTAAAAACTATTCCACTATTTTAAATGCCTTTTCTACTGTGATTTAATTTCTTTGTGACTTCATCGTTTCTCATTTATGTGCTTAAAATTTTTAAACATGTACTTTTTATGATTATTCAAACTGATAATCGAATAAAAGTGGATGAAACTGAAACTGAGCTTCATATTACACAAATGACGCAACAATGACAAAGTGGCTTATTTGCAAATCTCCTCAGTATCTGCAGCGACCAGCAAATCGTCTACATACTGAATAAGGGTCGCACCATCAGGTAGAACAATCGTGTCAAGCTGTGATTTCAGAGCCTGACTGAATATCGATGGACTTTCACAGTAGCCCTGAGGAGCGCGTTTGAAGCGGAAGCTTCGGCCTCCTAAATTGAAGCCAAAAATATCCCTGCTCTCCTCAGCAATCGGGATGCTGAAGAAAGCATTCTTCAAGTCAATCACCGAGAACCAAGTAGCTGACGCTGGAACCATAGTCAATAAGGCAGTGATATCAGGAACAACTGGAAACTGTGGCACAACAATCTTATTCACTTCTCTAAGATCAATCACGAACCTATAGACAGGTAGTGGTGGCGAAGGATCAGTACGCTTTAAAACCGGCAGAACAGGACTATTACAGATGTTGCCTGTTGTCTCTTCAATGACATCTTTCTCAATCAGATGGTAAATGATCGCTAACAACGCCTTTTCACCTTCGCTAGAGATCTTGTATTGGGGAATACGTGGCAATCTAACATTGGCTTTCAATGTTATAACATATGGCGCTATCTCCAAAATACCCACATCATTGGATCCATTAGCCCAAAGTATATCTGGAAGAGAAGACAATTCTGTTGGAATATTTTCCCTTGACAAATACATTGGAGAAACCACTTTCTTACCTAGGGTAAGTTGTAATCCCGAAGGAGAACAGTACAAAGTCGCATATAGTCTCTTTAACAGATCCAATCCCTACAAGTTTTCACCACAACCTGTTGTAAGAATGAGGGGTGCTTCTAATTCACATGGCCCAACAGAAAGGGACATAGGACTAGAGATCGGGTTCCTAACCGGGGCGCCAGAAAAACCTACTGAAACATTCATTTCGTCAGACAAAGGTGCGCCAGGAAGTTTTGAGTGCATAATAGAACTCTTTGTAGCACCAGTATCCAACAGAAAAGGCTCTGACACACCTGATGTAATCACCTCAACATAAGGTCCATTCTGATCTACTGGAACTGAAACAACTCCCTCTCTTTGTCCATGGCTGTCCTAGCAATCATTACCCTCATTCTCGTTCTCTGCATAGTAGTCATCAGCATAGTACTGAGCTGTCCTAGAAGACGCATTATTCTGTTGGTCAAAGCTGTTCATAGAATTCTGAGGCGGAAAGGAACGAGCGTTCTGGGGGAAATTTCCACGGCCCCTACCTCTAGGAGCTTGTTGAACACCTCTACCTCTTGTACCAGTAACACCATTCATACGTCGTAAGAAAGCCGGACAACTATTCTTGAAATGACCCTCTTCCTTGCAATACGCACACTGATTCGGACCATACAGTAAACGTTGTTGAGAAGACTTGTTTCTTTGTCAGTTTCTCGAATACTGCTGAGGTTGCTGATAATCGTGCTGACTAGCAGTACGAGGCGGATAAGCTTGCTGGAGAAGGACTTTAGTTTTCAATTCTTTAGTCTTTTTATCTGCCTTCTCTAGCCCGTCTTTGCGTCTATTCTCATAGTATTGGGCTGTGGCTAGTATCTGTGCTGACGTGGAAACAGCCCAAGCACTCTCTGAATCCTTCAATTTATTACACAGTTCAGGAAGCAAATTATGTAAAAATTTATCAACAAACAATCTTTGGCCACCCTCAGTAGCCATATCCTGACCACTATGATCGGCGAAAGTCTCTTCAAACCTCGTGAAAAAGTCAGACACATTCTCATCTTTCTTCTGCTTGCATGCAGAAAACTTGTCCCAATTCACACGCAATTCGGGCATTAAAGTCTTCATATACGTGATAATTCTACCAGGAAGTTCTGCAACTAAAGGCTCGGGCTTGGAGCCACCAACTTGTCTAGCATCAGCAGCAGCAATATTAACCCATGTATCACCTAACTCTTGGTCATGATCTGCATGACAAATCTTTCCCCATAGAGGCTGTGGAACAACGTTTCCAAACAACATGTCTACATCGGCTAGATTCATGATACAGGAGCTGGCAGTCTGTGATAACTCCTTATAATACCCTGCAGGATTTTTGCGGGGATCAGGCAATGTCTGCTTTAGATCCAAAACCTCAGATCTTTTCCAGGGAACATGTACCCATACACGCTGGAAATGCGGCGGAATCGCTGGATTCGCATTTGCATCACCTTCTCTCCAAACTGGGGGAACTTCTCTCATAGGGTACTGTCGCGCCTTTTTCCTACCTGGCATGTCATGCTCAGACAGTGATCGAGAATTGCTTCCCTTACTCCTATAAGACAACAACATCTCAATTGCTTGTTCAACATCGGCACCCACAATCATGCCTTCTGCGAACTTGAATCGCACACGGAATAATTCATTCATGTTGTATTCTCGATCGTTTCCCTCCAAATCTTCAGAGAGGAATACACACATTTGTTCAAATACAAATCTCTGTGTAGATGCTTCCCACTGAAGGAAGACTTCCATAACGGACTGAACATCATACTTTACAGTATCAGTAACCCATTTACGTGCTAACTCATTCAGTGCTTCTCTCTCTTGATAGTCATGCAGTCGACTCCGCAACTGTCTACGTTCTGTGTTAGGGGTCGTCTTAGGTGACCCAAAGAAAGGTGAGAAAAGACCTGTGACAGTATTTGCTACTCTCTGTCGAACAGAAGGAGAAGCTGGCGGAAAGGCAGATGCGCCAGAAAAGACAGGCTGATGTAAAGCAGAAGTCGAAGCAGTAGCAGAAAGAGTATTAGAATAGGCAGTTGGAGCAGTAGGCGAAGTCGTAGAAAAAGCAGATGGAGTATGTAGCAAAGGCGGCGGCCCTTGAGAGGGCTGCGCCGGAGGAGTAGAAACCAGCTGAAGAGGAGCTGGTGCTTGTGGAAGAACTGGTGCTTGTGCGGCGGGCGTGGTATAACAAAGCGTTGCGGGGGTGCAGTAGCATTTTGTGCATAGGGGGGTGGAGAACTCAGTAAATGGGACATTAAAGGATCCTTCTCAGGTGTCTCTTTTGATCCTTGTCCTTTACGTGGCAACACTGGGTAGCATTTGTCTACCGCTGACTTCCTACTTCTAAGCGTTTGTTCACTCTCTTGCTCTTCCTCATTATCCCTGAAGGCAATGGCAGCTTGTACCATTGACATACCTCGTTTATTTTTCTTTGCTAATTTCATTTCTTTCTGTTTGGCTTCTTTGCGCCATAGGCGAAAGGAGTCAAACATCGCCGGCCGGGCTTTCTTCTTGAACAGTTTCACCTCTAGATTATCTAAAATCTCTGTATCAAAGCTACCATATTGAGGCCATTTTAAAACACCTGTTCTGGACCACAGAAACACAGAGTCTTCTAGGTGATGTCAAGGATCGAGTTTTATTGGCTGCAACCAAGTAACAAGCGTCCTAGAAGTACAACAGCACGGTGTGTATATTCTCAGGAAACTGTTCGTTTTTACAGAACCAGCCTTCTCTTTTTATACAAAAATATAAGCTTCAGGCAAGAATTCTTTGTTTTACGGTTCAACCATATACATATTTTCACAACAAAGAAAAAGCAAATTCATGATGGCAAGCCCACATTTTCGTTTGTCCAGTTCGTGATAGATTACCCAGCAAGGCCCAGAACTTCCATCAGATATCGATGAACCCCCAATAAAATCGGGCACCTCCTCCTTGTACAGCTAGCCATAAAGAAGAAACAGGGACAGGTGTGTGTATGATAAAGCGTGGTTTGTATGCGGTGAATGGTTTATGACATGTTGTGCCTTGATGCTAATCTCGCTCGGCCATTGGGTTGGGGACTGACCGAACAGGTTTGGCTGGAGGCAGTGGAGTCAGCTCGCCCAGGTCACAGAGGAGTCAGCAAAGGTGGACGTGTCCTTTCAGATCGAATTCGGCCTTGGTCAATTTACTATGTAAGGGCAACCACAAGATGGATGCCGCTCACAAAATGGAACCCGGCGGTTTAAGAAAGAAAGTACGATTTTAAGGTGATTGCATCACTCGATCATGAAGCAAATGCATAGGTATAATGTCCCAATCATTACCGGTCTGCCGATACCAAATTCGTCATGGTATGATGATATTTTCTGACACGAGTGTTGGGCTTCGGTACCATACAATAGCAGGGTCCAGAATTTTCAGTACCACAGACCCTCCTTTTGCCCTTATATAGGCAATAACTCATGCTAATCTGAGTCCAAATCTGTATTCATGAAGTCATTGAGATGCTGCTGTAGCATCATCCTGTTGCTTAGTTCGTCCCTTGACACAGGCTTCCTTACACATGATGTAGCACAGAGGACACATATTGCAGGAGCGCACTGTACACATAGGCAGAACATGAACAGAACGGCTAAGACCATCCCAATGAATATCAGAATTTTCCATCCCCAGGCAGATATCAGTTCCCAGAACCACCCCAGCAAGGACCAGTCTCCTTTGTCCACATGAATGGACTCAGAGATCTTATGCAGTTTGGACTTGGCCTGGTATACTGTCGGAGCATTATCTGGGATAAAAATGCAGCAACTGGGTTAGATCACTTTACATACCCCACCACGGTCTGCACGTATGACATCTAGGGCAACCCTGTTCTGAAGAGTCATAAGGCGGTCCGACTGGAGCTCCGCAGTCAAGTTACTAAGGGCACCAGTTTCAATCACGGTGGATTCAACTACCCTCGTCAATTGGCGTATGTTCCTGCTGTTCACCATAGGCCCCCAAAACGGCAGAAAACCTTTTGCGAAATCTCCAAACTCCTGTTCCGCAGTGTCGTCTTTACTCACAACACCCCTAACTGTCCTTGTCCGATGGTAATCTGCCTCGGCCGTGTAGGTGGGTGGCAGTAGGAACGAGATAAAGCATGTGCCCGAAAAGTCAGGGGGCAACCATGTGTATGCTCTATCATGGCAGACGAAGTAGGTACCCTTAGCTGCTAAGAATGAAGGAGATGTCTGAGACGAGAAGACATAAGTTTCGGCACAGACACTCTTCCCTAGCTGAGCTCTGGGGTTTTTGCCATTTTCCTGCAGACATAGGTGACCTTGGTGGGGTACTATCCAGATTGGGGAGGATTTCTTTGCTCGCTGGCTCTCACTCAGGAAATTCCATATTTAGTTATATTCCATCTACTGTACACCTTAAATTCATCTTTGGGGATCGTTCTGTATGTGTCGATATCTCTGCTCATATTTCTGATTCCTGCCACTAGTGCCTTGTTGCTCGAGTTTCTTCCTGTGGTACGCGGGGGGTATGGTTCTATGGCGAACAGGAACATTGTCTGGAAGCCCACAGAGAACCATAGTAGCTAAATGACAGGACAAAATACGGGATACCCTTATCTGTTGTGTGTGGTATGAGTCCACAGACCCAACAATTTGTCGTGTTCATTACAGACTGGTGCTGGTGTAGGAGCTGGACGAATGAGTTATTTATGAATTCTAATCTTCTGGCAGACTCGTGTTCAGGCACAGGGTGAAAAGAGTGCGGGCAAAGAGTAGGAGGAGGTGTGGACTGGGTGTCGTGTGCAAATGAAACTTGAAAGGTGAACAAAGCATAGCCCCCCAAAAACATCATTATGCTACACAACATGAAAATGCATATTATTAAAAATCGCGTTTTTGCCATCACAGTGCATATTCTCGTTTCAAAGTTCGCTGATCTGGCAGGTCTCTCCATCTTGGCAAACTCCATCCTCTAAGTTGCTGCCCGCGGTGGGAGATTGATTCTGCTAAGGTGTGCTTCTGTCAGTTTAGGGCAACTCCCTTAGACCAACCAGAACTGTCGACCTAACCGTCTCCAGCTGCACTCCAAAGACTGTGGTAACCGCGACCCTAGCAGCAGAACCGGATGGCGGTTCGAAAATCAAAAATGAGCAAGTTTCCTGGATGAGAGAGCTGCACAAAAAGAAAAAAAATGTTTTTATTTGTCCTTAGTCATAGGTCTTGGCCTCAAGTTATAGCGGTTTCGACCAGGAGCTGTGTGGTCTTGAAACAGGAGTTCAGGCTCAGTAGTGTCCAATTGCATTGACGGTGACACAGATCCTTGCAGAATGTTATCGCTCTCCTTTTCTGTAGTAGTTCCTTTCAAACGTGCATCGCTGAAGGGTAAGAAGCGAGGCACAGTCTCAGCCTCAGAGTCAGCAATTCCCTCCTGGACCCACCTGTCATAAGGAAGGGGTAACGGGACCCTCTTGCAGTGGGCGCCGTGCACCCAGTTCTTCTTGCCGTGGACACGTACTGCAGAGCGGGTAGCCAGCAACACTTGGAAGGGTCCGTACCAGCGAGGCTGCTCGTTCTTGGTTCGCTGGAAGTTGCGCACCAGGACCCAGGTGCCAGGTTCAATTGCGTGGCCTGGATCATCAGACGCTGGCGGGGAAGAACTGTGGACCTGTTGGTGTAAAACACGCAATTTAGCCGTCAATTCATACAGATCGTCAAGCAGTACAGGATGCTCTATCTCACTGAGCTTTGTGGGCCTTGGCACTCCCCATATGTTGGCTGGGCGACCGAACACAATTTCATGCGGACTAAGTCCCACTCTAAAGTGGACGGTCATTCTTGTAGATAGGAGTGCCAAAGGCAGAGCGTCAGGCCATTTAAGACCTGTGCTTGCTTGAATCTTGGCCAGTTTCAACTTTAGGGTGCCGTTATAGCACTCTACTAATCCAGCTGATTGGGGGTGATTTGCAGCGTGGAACTTCTGGTGTATATCTAGACTCTCACACACTCTCTTCATCACTCGTCCTACTAATTCACTCCCATTATCACTCCAGACCATTCTAGGCATTCCAAACCTAGGGAAGAATTCTTTGACAAGGGCTTTAGCTGTGGATAAGGCAGTATTGTCCTTAAGGGGATATGCCTCCACCCACCTGGAAAAGGCACAAACAACAACGAGTACGTATTTCAGATTGTTGCACCTTTCCATGTGGATGAAATCTAGCTGCAAAACCTCGAACGGATACGTTGGAGGCGCAAAATGACCAGATGGAGTTGGGGTTCCCTTACCAGGATTGTACTTCAGACACACCATACAGTTCTTGACCACATTCTCTGCACATTTAGGGATTCCACTATTCTGCCATACTGGAGCCAACAACTTACAGATCCCTTTCACACTGATGTGAGCCATCCCATGAGCCATTGTCACCACTGCAAGCACATACGCATCGGGTAACAACCATCTCTGATGCTCTGACAATTCGACCCAACAACCATTCGCATCCAATTTACCCTTGCTTTCTCTCCATTCATTCACCTCTTTCTCTGTGGCTTCGGATTGGATAGACTTCACACTCTCAATCGTGTCCTCACACATACCCACATCACCAATCCATCTTGCAGGGCCTGCAACATACATTTGACTCATCACATTCATTGCAGTTTCTTTTGCAACTTCATCTGCAAATGCATTCCCACGACCAACATCATCCGTCACCTTTTTGTGTGCACTGCATTTCACAATCGCAACTTGTAGTGGCAAGGTCAGTGACTCGAGATGCTCATTTACTAGCTGACCATGTTGGATCTTTGCACCATGCGACGTCAGGAACCCACGTTCACGCCACAATCGTCCAAAACTGTGAGCCACGCCAAAGGCGTATTGGCTGTCCGTGTACACATTCACTCGCTTTCCTTTGGCCAACACACATGCTCTTGTAAGTGCAATCAGCTCTGCTGCTTCCGCAGAATTGTGTGGGATACGTGCAGCTTCAACAATCGTGTTCAATGTTGTCACAGCATATGCTGCAGTCGTATCACCATTCGGCAACTTGAAACACGAACCATCAACCCATAAAGCATCATCACATTCAGGAAGAGGAGTGTCCTGCAAGTTTACTCTCCCTTTTGTCTCTTCTTCTGTCCTAAAACAGCAGTCATGTTTTTCGACCTCATCTGTCTCTGCTGGAATGGGCAATAACGTGGCTGGGTTGAGTCGATCACACCTCTTTATGTGTACATGACTCGCTAGTAGTGTCAGCTCATAACTTGACAGTCGAGCACTAGTTAAGTGCTATGTCTTTGTTCTGTTTAGCAAAATGTCTACTGCATGTGGGACCATGACTGTTAGGGTTTTATTCATTACTAACCCAGCAGACTGTCGAATACAGACAGCTGCTGCCGCAGTGGCCCTCAAGCAACTTGGCAATGCCTTAGCTACCGGATCTAAAGTTGCTGAAAAGTACGGGCATGGATGCTGTTTGTCCCCAAAAGACTGTGTCAGGACTGATAATGCACAACCTTCCTTCTCGTGGACATACAACGTAAAAGGCTTACTGTAGTCGGGGGTACCCAACACAGGAGCCGAACACAATGCATCACGCAATTCGTGAAAGCTTTTCTGACAATCTTCAGACCAAGGAATGGGTTTCGGTGTATCCTTGCAACTTAATGCCACCAAAGGTTTAGCCAACAAGGAGAAATTCGGTATCCATTGTCTGCAATATGATGTAATGCCCAAGAAAGCACACACTTCTCTCTGTGTCCTTGGGACACTCAATTTTGCAATTGCCTGTATTCTCTCTGGGGTCAACTTCCTTCACTCCTTCGATAAGATGTGACCTAAGTAGGTCACTTCTTGTCGGCAATATTGTAATTTCAAAAGGGAGACTTTGTGCTTCATATCACACAAATGACGCAACAATGACAAAGTGGCTTGTTTGCAAATCTCCTCAGTATCTGCAGCGACCAGCAAATCGTCTACATACTGAATAAGGGTCGCACCATCAGGTAGAACAATTGTGTCAAGCTGTGATTTAAGAGCCTGACTGAATATCGATGGACTTTCACAGTAGCCCTGAGGAGCGCGTTTGAAGCGGAAGCTTCGGCCTCCTAAATTGAAGCCAAAAATATCCCTGCTCTCCTCAGCAATCGGGATGCTGAAGAAAGCATTCTTCAAGTCAATCACCGAGAACCAAGTAGCTGACGCTGGAACCATAGTCAATAAGGCAGTGATATCAGGAACAACTGGAAACTGTGGCACAACAATCTTATTCACTTCTCTAAGATCAATCACGAACCTATAGACAGGTAGTGGTGGCGAAGGATCAGTACGCTTTAAAACCGGCAGAACAGGACTATTACAGATGTTGCCTGTTGTCTCTTCAATGACATCTTTCTCAATCAGATCGTAAATGATCGCTAACAACGCCTTTTCACCTTCGCTAGAGATCTTGTATTGGGGAATACGTGGCAATCTAACATTGGCTTTCAATGTTATAACATATGGCGCTATCTCCAAAAGACCCACATCATTGGATCCATTAGCCCAAAGTATATCTGGAAGAGAAGACAATTCTGTTGGAATATTTTCCCTTGACAAATACATTGGAGAAACCACTTTCTTACCTAGGGTAAGTTGTACTCCCGAAGGAGAACAGTACAAAGTCGCATATAGTCTCTTTAACAGATCCAATCCCAACAAGTTTTCACCACAACCTGTTGTAAGAATGAGGGGTGCTTCTAATTCACATGGCCCAACAGAAAGGGACATAGGACTAGAGATCAGGTTCCTAACCGGGGCGCCAGAAAAACCTACTGAAACATTCATTTCGTCAGACAAAGGTGCGCCAGGAAGTTTTGAGTGCATAATAGAACTCTTTGTAGCACCAGTATCCAACAGAAAAGGCTCTGACACACCTGATGTAATCACCTCAACATAAGGTCCATTCTGATCCACTGGAACTGAAACAACTCCCTCTCTTTGTCCATGGCTGTCCTAGCAATCATTACCCTCATTCTCGTTCTCTGCATAGTAGTAATCAGCATAGTACTGAGCTGTCCTAGAAGACGCATTATTCTGTTGGTCAAAACTGTTCATAGAATTCTGAGGCGGAAAGGAGGGAGCGTTCTGGGGGAAATTTCCACGGCCCCTACCTCTAGGAGCTTGTTGAACACCTCTACCTCTTGTACCAGTAACACCATTCATACGTCGTAACAAAGCCAGACAACTATTCTTGAAATGACCCTCTTCCTTGCAATACGCACACTGATTCGGACCATACGGTAAGCGCTGTTGAGAAGACTTGTTTCTTTGTCAGTTTCTCGAATACTGCTGAGGTTGCTGATAATCGTGCTAACTAGCAGTACGAGGCGGATAAGCTTGCTGGAGAAAGACTTTAGTTTTCAATTCTTTAGTCTTTTTATCTGCCTTCTCTAGCTCGTCTTTGCGTCTATTCTCATAGTACTGGGCTGTGGCTAGTATCTGTGCTGACGTGGAAACAGCCCAAGCACTCTCTGAATCCTTCAATTTATTACACAGTTCAGGAAGCAAATTATGTACAAATTTATCAACAAACAATCTTTGGCCACGCTCAGTAGCCATATCCTGACTACTATGATCTGCAAAAGTCTCTTCAAACCTCGTGAAAAAGTCAGACACATTCTCATCTTTCTTCTGCTTGCATGCAGAAAACTTGTCCCAATTCACACGCAATTCGGGCATTAAAGTCTTCATATACGTGATAATTCTACCAGGAAGGTCTGCAACTAAAGGCTCGGGCTTGGAGCCACCAACTTGTCTAGCATCAGCAGCAGCAATATTAACCCATGTATCACCTAACTCTTGGTCATGATCTGCATGACGAATCTTTCCCCATAGAGGCTGTGGAACAACGTTTCCAAACAACATGTCTACATCGGCTAGATTCATGATACAGGAGCTGGCAGTCTGTGATAACTCCTTATAATACCCTGCAGGATTTTTGCGGGGATCAGGCAATGTCTGCTTTAGATCCAAAACCTCAGATCTTTTCCAGGGAACATGTACCCATACACGCTGGAAATGCGGCGGAATTGCTGGATTCGCCTTTGCATCACCTTCTCTCCAAACTGGGGGAACTTCTCTCATAGGGTACTGTCGCGCCTTTTTCCTACCTGGCATGTCATGCTCAGACAGTGATCGAGAATTGCTTCCCTTACTCCTATAAGACAACAACATCTCAATTGCTTGTTCAACATCGGCACCCACAATCATGCCTTCTGCGAACTTGAATCGCACACGGAATAATTCATTCATGTTGTATTCTCGATCGTTTCCCTCCAAATCTTCAGAGAGGAATACACACATTTGTTCAAATGCATATCTCTGTGTAGATGCTTCCCACTGAAGGAAAACTTCCATAACGGACTGAACATCATACTTTACAGTATCAGTAACCCATTTACGTGCTAACTCATTCAGTGCTTCTCTCTCTTGATAGTCAGGCAGTCGACTCCGCAACTGTCTACGTTCTGTGTTAGGGGTCATCTTAGGTGACCCAAAGAAAGGTGAGAAAAGACCAGTGACAGTATTTGCTACTCTCTGTCGAACAGAAGGAGAAGCTGGCGGAAAGGCAGATGCGCCAGAAAAGACAGGCTGATGTAAAGCAGAGGTCGAGGCAGTAGCAGAAAGAGTATTAGAATAGGCAGTTGGAGCAGTAGGCAAAGTCGTAGAAAAAGCAGATGGAGTATGTAGCAAAGGCGGCGGCCCTTGAGAGGGCTGCGCCGGAGGAGTAGAAACCAGCTGAAGAGGAGCTGGTGCTTGTGGAAGAACTGGTGCTTGTGCGGCGGGCGTGGTATAACAAAGCGTTGCGGGGGTGCAGTAGCATTTTGTGCATAGGGGGGTGGAGAACTCAGTAAATGGGACATTAAAGGATCCTTCTCAGGTGTCTCTTTTGATACTTGTCCTTTACGTGGCAACACTGGGTAGCATTTGTCTACCGCTGACTTCCTACTTCTAAGCGTTTGTTCACTCTCTTGCTCTTCCTCATTATCCCTGAACGCAATGGCAGCTTGTACCATTGACATACCTCGTTTATTTTTCTTTGCTAATTTCATTTCTTTCTGTTTGGCTTCTTTGCGCCATAGGCGAAAGGAGTCAAACATCGCCGGCCGGGCTTTCTTCTTGAACAGTTTCACCTCTAGATTATCTAAAATCTCTGTGTCAAAGCTACCATATTGAGGCCATTTTAAAACACCATCATTTCTGGTGTATCGGATCCACACTTCATTATACGTGATAGGGCCTACGCCCTGCTTCACATAGAGCTCATATGTTGGAGTTCCAATCGGAGGAACCGGACACGAATCCTCTAATCGGGAGTCCCTACTACAACCAAGAAAAAACAAGTTTCCAAGTCTGCTAAGACCAGGCATCTTCGCTCTCTAGTCTAGCTTCAAACTTCAAAGGATTATCGAATACAATAGTCTCGTGAATACACGAGTCCCTCGGCTTTGGCGCTTGCAAGTTCCAAATCAAAGTGTATCTCAAGGATACCAAAACTAAGGATCAAACTAAGGACTGGGAGACGGTCCACTTATACTTAACTGAAGTTTTGAAGATCAATGACGTCACTAGAAGACTTGTTTATCGTTTTGCTCTACCAAGCATCAGTGGGTCCAAAACAGGTCGATAGTCAGGGCAGCAGTCCTTCGTAGCCGTCGGGACGCGGGGAACCTCGCAGCAAAGACCTTCGGAACCACGTCGACATACAGGGGTCGCTGAAGTGGCTGGCCATCCTCTGGAATTTTCACACAAAGCTCCTCACGAACATCTGGCTTGGACCGACACCGCTTGATACCGCCCCGAGTTGGGCGCCAACTGAGGTACCGGGTTTTTAGGGACCCGGCGGTGCCAGGGGGAACACCCAGAGACCTCTTGAGTTCTTCCTGTTCTGGACCACAGAAACACAGAGTCTTCTAGGTGATGTCAAGGATCGAGTTTTATTGGCTGCAACCAAGTAACAAGCGTCCTAAAAGTACAACAGCACGGTGTGTATATTCTCAGGAGACTGTTCGTTTTTACAGAACCAGCCTTCTCTTTTTACACAAAAATATAAGCTTCAGGCAAGAATTCTTTGTTTTACGGTTCAACCATATACATATTTTCACAACAAAGAAAAAGCAAAGTCATGATGGCAAGCCCACATTTTCGTTTGTCCAGTTCGTGATAGATTACCCAGCAAGGCCCAGAACTTCCATCAGATATCGATGAACCCCCAATAAAATCGGGCACCTCCTCCTTGTAAAACTAGCCATAAAGAAGAAACAGGGACAGGTGTGTGTATGATAAAGCGTGGTGTGTATGCGGTGAATGGTTTATGACATGTTGTGCCTTGATGCTAATCTCGCTCGGCCATTGGGTTAGGGACTGCCCGAACAGGTTTGGCTGGAGGCAGTGGAGTCAGCTCGCCCAGGTCACAGAGGAGTCAGCAAAGGTGGACGTGTCCTTTCAGATCGAATTCGGCCTTGGTCAATTGACCATGTAAGGGCAACAACAAGATGGATGCCGCTCACAAAATGGAACCCGAGGGTTCCAGACAGAAAGTACGATTTTAAGGTGATTGCATCACTCAATCATGACGCAAATGCATAGGTATAATGTCCCAATCATTACCGGTCTGCCAATACCAAATTCGTCATGGTATGATGATATTTTCTGACACGAGTGTTGGGCTTCGGTACCATACAATAGCAGGGTCCAGAATTTTCAGTACCACAACGAAGGGTCCGTGTCTCTGTATTTGACAAGGCAGGTGAATCCCGGGGATTTCAGGCGTACCCTGCGCCGCTGGGCCTTAAGGCTACGGTTTTCCAACTGGCGCCCAACATGGGGCGAATTCAGTGGTAGCAGTTGAGCCCGAGGGTCGTGAGGAGCCCCGCAAGAAAACTCCGGAGGAGGCGCACCACATGATCGACCCCTGTATGTCGAAAGTGGACCGAAGGTCTTTGACGGCGCGGATACTCCTTTCTGACGGCTGCTGACGACTGCTGCCCTGACTGTTGCCCTGCCTTGGACCCCTCTGATGACGTTTGGTAAAGCGAGACGATAGACGGACTTTCGCTGGTGTAGGGCGATTCTTAGTTAAGTATTTGGTGGGTCGCTCCCACAAACTTTGTTTTGTTTTTTATTCAGTTATTGCAATACCTGAAGCCAAGGGGTAAGTACGTTTGTGCTGTTTTAATAATTCATACCCCTTGTTGTTTGTAAGCAGTCTAGAGAAGTAACGATGCCTGGACTGAGTAAGTTTAGAAGAATTTGTTGCTTAGGTTGTACTAGGGATTCCCAGTTGGAGGATTCATGTCCGATTCCTCCAGTTGGAACTCCCACTTATGAGCTCTATTCAAAACATGGTATTGGTCCCATTACCTTTAACGAGACATGGGTCCGATATACGAAAAATAGTGGAGTTTTAAGATGGCCCCAAAATGGTAGTTTTGACCCCGCCATATTAGATCATTTGGAAACGATTCTGTTCAGAAGAAAAGCCCGGCCGGCAATGTTTGACTCTTTCCGCCTTTGGCGTAAGGAAGCCAAACAGAAAGAAATTAAGCAAGCAAAAAGAGATAAGAAAGCGCAAGATATGTCAATTATACAAGCTGCTCAGCAGTTTATAAATATTGAAGTAGATGGCGCGAATGAGATACTGGAAAGACAACATCGTATGGCGATAGATAGATGTTATCCGATGTTGCCTATTTCCTCTCCAGATAAAAGTAAGGAGTTAGAAGAAGATTCCCTAATGTCCTGTTTATTGAATTCACCTCTGCTCTATGCCCAAAATCCTAATGCACCTCTGTTACCCCCTCCTATTGCTCAGCCAGTTGTTGCTCAATTGCCGATTGTTCAGCAACCGGCTCAGTCTATTAACGCTCCTTTACCTGCTTCGGCTCCGTCCTCTCATCCTATAGTTCAGCCCCCGCCTCCCCTACAGTCCTCTGTTCTGGTTTCTCAGCCGGCTACGTTTCAGTCCCCGTCGCCTTCTACATCTGTAATGCCTCCTATTCTTATAAGGGATTCTCCTACTTTGTAAAGAAGAATAGCAGATGCTGTTTCAAACTTCTTTTCTCCTCTTCTTGGGTCTTTAAATTTATCCCCAGCTTTTTCTAGACGACAATCTTGTTGTCAACTTCCTCTTACGGACAAGAAAGTTGTTTTGGGATCTCTCACTCGTAAATGGATTGAGAAAGGATTAGAATATAGTACAGAGGACATTATGAGTTCCTTTCATCAGTGGGTGGAGCCCACTCAGATATTTTTTTAATGTTATGTGTCAAACTCTTATTAGGCAATGGGAAGATATGGAGCTAGAAGTTACAAGCTGATTTTGATAAGGGTTTTATTGTAGGACCACGGGTTGCAGACGCAGTGAATACACTCGTTGCGTTTGGGGCAATGTTTTTGTCCCTGACTCTTTCCGAGAATGATTCTGTTTATAAAAAGGGCATTAAGAATTATCCTATGCGTGAAGTTCCTCCGGTATGGAGAGAAGAGGTAGTTGGTCTACCACAGATACCTGCTCATTTCCAGCACATATGGGTTCACGAACCATGGAAAAGGTCTGAAGTATTGGCGCTTAAACAGACTCTTCCGGACCCCCGTAAAAATCCTGCTGGATATTATAAAGAATTGTCTCAAACAGTCGACGCTTGTATTATGAATTTGGCCGATATTGACATGCTATTTGGAAATGTTGTTCCGCAAGCATTATGGGCACATATTTGTAGGGAAAATCATGTTGGTGAATTAGGTGGTGATTGGGCTGCTATTAGAGCCGCAGATGCGGGTCAAGTGGGCGGTGCGAAACCTGATGATCTGATTACGGCCTTACCGGGCAGAATAATTGAATTAATGAAGACAATGATGCCTGTGGTACTGGTAAATTGGGATAAGCTGGCCGCATGCAAGCAAAAGAAAGACGAAAGCGTCTCAGATTTCTTCACTCGTTTTGAAGAGACGTTTATTGACCATAGTGGTCAAGATCTGAGTGAGAGGGTGGTCAGCGGTTGTTTGTGGATAAGTTTGTATATAACTTACTTCCCGAATTGTCAAATATATTAAAGAGTTCTGAAAGTGCATGGGCTGTTTCTTCCCCTGCTAAAATATTGGCCACTGCACAGTATTACGAGAATAGAGAAGAGAAGGAGAAACAAGATAAAAAGAATAAAGATTTAAAAACGAAGGTTCTTTTGCAGCAGACTTATCATCCACGTCCTGCACAGCCTCAGTTTTCTCAACCCCCACAGTTTCAGAAGATTTTTCAGAAGCCTGAGTCTTATGTACCGCGATCTTCGTTAGGTCCTAATCAATGTGCATATTATAGGGAAGAGGGACATTTCAAGAATAGTTGTCCCGTTTTATTACAACGTAATAACGGGATGTCTGCTCCACGAGGTCGTGGTAATTTTCAATCGGGATCTACAGGTAGAGGACGATGTGTGTCCTCTCAGGAGCAACGTTCTTTTGCTCCATCTGCTACGAATTATTTTGATCAACAGAGAGTTCAGTCTACGCAGTATTATAATGATGATTACCGTGTTGAAGATAGTGCTGACGATTTTCATATCGAATAGGACAGCCATGGACGAAGTGAGGGAGTTGTGTCGATTCCGGTAGATCAAAAAATGACCGTATGTCACTGTCAATGCTATGGGTGTTTCAGAACCGTTTCTTTTGGATACTGGTGCGATGAGAAGTTCTATCATCCATTTTAAACTCCCTGGGGCACCTTTGTCTGGCTTAATAAATACTTCTGTAGGATTTTCTGGTGCCCCTGTTCATAATCCGGTTTCTTGTCCCTTGCCTGTTTCGATTGGACCTTATGAATTGGATGCTTCGCTTATTCTGACAACTGGTTGTGGTGAGAACCTGCTGGGTTTGGATTTGTTGAAAAGACTGCATGCAACATTGTACTTTTCCCCTTCTGGTGTGCATCTTACGTTGGGAAAGAAATGTACTACTTCTATGTATTTATCTCGAGACCAGTTTCCACCTGAGTTGCTTTCTCTTCCTGAAAGTCTTTGGGCTACAGGGCCAAATGACTTGGGACACCCTGCGATACCACTGTATGTTGTCACAGTTAAAGACAATGTCAGAATGCCATCTAGTGATAGTGAGAGAGCACTTTTGGCTATTGTTGATGATTTTATTCAGAAGGGCGTGGTTGAAGAAACGAGAGGCAATGTCTGTAAAAGTCCTGTCCTCCCAATACTTAAGAGAACTGATCCTTCACAGCCTCCTGTTTATCGATTTGTTATTCACCTTAGAGAAGTGAATAAAATTGTTACACCAAAGTTCCCTGTTGTCCCGGACATTACAGCCTTATTGACGATGATCCCTGCTTCGGCGACTTGGCTTTCCGTGATAGACCTCAAGAACGCTTTCTTTAGTATTCCCATTGCTGAAGAAAGTAGGGATATCTTTGGTTTCTCTTTAGGTGGCCGAAGTTTCCGATTTAAAAGAGCACATCAAGGTTATTGTGAAAGTCCTTCCATCTATAGCAAGGCTCTTAAGTCACAACTTGATGCTTTCTCTTTGCCTCCAGGCGCTACGCTTGTTCAGTATGTGGACGATTTGCTGGTGGCTGCTGATACGGAAGATGTGTGTAAGAATGTGACTGTTGCATTGTTGCATCATCTAGCTGCTTTAAATCATAAAGTATCGCCCTCTAAGTTGCAGTATGTCCGACAAGAGGTTACCTATTAAGGTCATCTCTTGTCGAAGGAGGGACGGCGATTGACCCCAGAACATATCCAGGCTATTTCACGGATGTCTGTACCTACTACGCAGAGAGAAGTGCGTGCCTTTTTGGGTATCACTTCATACTGTAGACAATGGATTCCCAATTTTTCACTTCTGGCCAAACCATTGTTGGCACTTACATTGAAAGATATGCCCCATCCGCTCCCTTGGACGGATGAATGTCAGAAAAGTTTTGTTGACCTACGTACTGCTCTGTGTTCTGCTCCAGTGTTGGGTACCCCAGATTATAGTAAATCTTTTACACTGTACGTTCACGCGAGAGAGGGTTGCGCATTGTCAGTTCTGACACAGCAATTTGGAGAAAAGCAGAGGCCTTGTGCCTATTCCTCCGCTACACTGAACCCAGTAACTAAAGCTTTGCCCAGCTGTCTCAGAGCTGCAGCAGCTGCGGCGATCTCTATTAGACAATCTGCTGGATTGGTGTTAGATAACACACTCATTGTTATGGTTCCACATGCAGTGGATACTTTGTTGAATCGAACAAGGACACAGCATCTCACGAGTGCGCGTTTATCTGGATATGAGCTGACACTTTTAGCGAGTCATGTGCATATCAAAAGATGTAATACACTAAATCCAGCTAAACTGTTGCCACTCCCAGATGAGAAAGATGTTCAGGAAAAACATGATTGTTTTCTTCGAACGGAAGAAGAAGCGAAGGGTAGGATTGATTTGAATGACACTCCGCTCAAAGACCCGGATTTGATCCTATGGGTGGATGGTTCCTGTTTCAAGCTTCCGAATGGGGAAACTACTTCTGCCTATGCTTTCACCACCTTATGCACAATTGTTGAAACGGCACCTATTGGACATAATTCTGCCCAAGCAGCCGAATTAATAGCCTTGACTAGAGCGTGTTTGTTGTCGAAGGGAAAGAGAGTGAATGTTTTTTACTGATAGTCAGTACGCTTTTGGCGTAGCACATAGCTTCGGCAAGTTATGGAGGGAGAGAGGATTCTTTACCTATCACGGGACAAAGATCCAGCATGGTCAGTTGGTGACTGACCTTCTTGAGTCACTTACTTTACCTGCACAAATAGCGATCATAAAGTGCAGCGCGCACAAGAAAGTCATAGATGATGTTGGTCGTGGAAATGCGTTTGCAGACGAGGTAGCCAAAGCCACAGCTAGAGACACCACTAGCGGAATGTGTGTGGCAGGTCCTGCGAACTGGGTTAGAGAGATTGGAATGTGTGAAGACACGATTGAAAGTGTGAAAACAATTCAGGAAGAGGCTACTGAGAAGGAATTGAGTACGTGGAAAGAAAGTACGGGAATGTTAGACTCGATGGGTTGTTGGACGGAGTTGTCGGAACATCAGCGTTGATTGTTACCGGACACTTATGTGTTGCCGGTTGTGACTATGGCTCATGGTCCAGCTCACATCAGTGCGAAAGGCATATGTAATCTTTTGGCTCCTGTATGTTAGAATGCAGGAATTCCGAAATGTGCCGAGAATGTGGTTCAGCATTGTATTGTTTGTTTAATGCATAACCCAGGAGAGGGTACCCCAACTCCGGCAGGTCATTTTTTTCCCCCGACATACCCCTTTGAGGTGTTGCAGATTGATAACATTCACATGGATTGATGCAACAACCTTAAGTATGTTCTGGTGGTGGTATGTGCCTTTTCCCGTTGGATAGAGGCCTACCCCTTGAAAGATAACACTGCCTTGTCAACTGCAAAAGTGTTGCTCAAGGAGTTCTTTCCCAGATTTGGTTTGCCGCGAGTTGTCTGGTGTGACAATGGAAGTGAATTCGTGGGTCAAATTATGCAGAAAGTGTGTTCTGGTCTTGGTATTAGACAAAAGTTCCATGCGGCAAACCATTCATAGTCAGCGGGTTTGGTTGAGTGCTATAATGGCACACTCAAGCTTAAATTAGCAAAAATTCAAGCTAGCACAGGTCTTGCCTGGCCTGATGCCTTGCCCCTAGCTCTTTTGTCAACCAGAACTACTGCGCACTCTCGTATGGGACTTAGCCCATATGAAGTGGTCTTCGGACGCCCAGCTAATGTCTGGGGTGTCCCTCGTCCAAGAAAATACTCTGATATACCATATCCTTTGTTGATTGATTACTTGCATGACTTGACTGCTAAACTGAGTGCTATTCGTCAACAGGTACAAAGTGCTTTGCCAGAGGCCTCCACAGACCCAGGTCACACCATTTTGCCCGGTGACTGGGTCTATGTCAAGAACTTTCAGCGGACTCAGAATTTGGAGCCTCGTTGGCCGGTGCCTAGACAAGTTTTGCTCGTCACCCGCACAGCTGTGAAAGTGGTCGGCAAGAAGAATTGGGTTCATGGCATGCACTGAAGGAAGTGCCTCTGCCATTACCCTTTGATCAGTGGATCCGCAGTGGTATAAGAGGATCCAAATCTGCAGCGGTTCCTTGTTTTGTGCCCTTCAGTGACGCTCAGATTTATGGAACCCAATCTGAGAAAACGGATGACGACATTCTTCAAGCTGCTGTGCCTGAGCACCTTCGAATAGACACTACTAATCCAGAGACTCTATTCCAGGACCAGACTGTGCCGAGCAAAACACGCTACAATCTGAGGTCGAGTGTTGACCAAAAGAACTGAACTCTTTGAACACTTTTCCCTAATACCTAGAGACATTTTTTTATTGATCTTTTTGCCTCTTCGATTTTTGTGTGATATTTAGAATTAGATGTGCCATCCGTCTCCGTCGCAGGGTCACGGTAGGAGACTCAGACTGTAACCTGGTTTTTGTCCTTTTAGCAAGTGGCTAGTGCCTCAGGATATACAGAAATAAGTAGCTGAGTGATTAAGGAAGATTGCCGTGAGCGACATTTTTTTTTAGATAAAGATGGATGGTACAACAACCATAGGTAGGGAAAATAGGAAGCAGGAAATGAGAGCGAAGTATTGTAAATTATTGCGTAGTCGTTTTGGCGTAACTTTGTGTGTTTTTATGTTTTTGTGTATTTTATTAGCTTGCACAGGTTGGATCGTGCATGTTGTGCAGCAGAGAAATGTTGTTAATTCTACGAATCCTTCTTCTCGTCTTTGTCCTTTCACATAAAATGCATACTCTACCTCCGCATGAGCAGATAAGGAGGGCCAAATATATGAATAATACGTTTGTTCAGTTGTTATACCAACATCAGTTGGCCATTAATATGACTAACTGTTGGGTGTGCAGACTTATGCCACATAATACACAAAAGGGAATGCCATATCTGGTTCTTCCTTTCTCATATGAAGGTTCAGCTTGGGCTTACCTGGCTATGTTTTCGGCCGCATACCACAACAGACTTAGAAGTTCTGTTAAAACTTATGGGAATGGATTGGATTTTAGCCAAAGCTCTCTGATTAAGGGTATAGTGGCAATGGCTAAGATCGTAGAAAAGAACAAGATTCCATTAGATGAGAAGAGAGCTTATGAAGGATGGAATGTTACCCATTATGTTTCTAGCCTTGGTGACAAAACTAGAAAGGGTGAGTCTTCTCCAGTTTGGACTGTACCCCATCAAGGTAATTTTTGTCTCCAAGTCAACAGCAAGAAAACTGACAACAAGCAGAGTTGTTCATACACATATATTTTTTCGTCTCCTGATTTTCCTCTGTTAGTTCCGTCTCAAGGAACATATTTTGTCTGTAACAACAGAGCTTATACATGGCTTCCCTCTAACTTTTCTGGAACTTGTTATATTGCTTTTCTTCTTCCCCTACGGCTCCGTCAGACCATCACAGAGTTAGAAATAGCCGAGGTATATTTGATGCCAAAGACACGGCAGAACAAGAGGGAGGAGATTTCCTTAAAGGATTCCTTCCCTTTTGGGGTCCAATGGCCAACAGCAGAAACATCAGGCACTTGGTTCGTGTGGTTGAGACCACTATTAATGTTACTGCAGGTGCGATAGGTAACATTACAGCAGAGCTTCAGGCGGACCGTCTTATGACGTTGCAAAATCGAATTGCGCTAGATGTGATCTTAGCAGACCGAGGAGGTGTCTGTAAATTGATCGGATCTAGTTTCTGCATTTATATTCCAGACGACGCTCCGACAATATACCAGGCCATTTCCAGATTACATACCGTCTCCGAGTCGATTCATCAGGACGAAGGGGATTGGTCTTTCATGGGATGGTTTTGGGGAATATTGTCAACCTGGGGATGGAAGACCCTAACGTTCCTTGAAGCAATTTTGGCCATCATATTCTCTTGTTGTCTGTGTGTCCAATGTGGTCCTGCAGTCTGTGGCCTATTGGCTTCTTTATGTGTTCCACAACCTGTAAACCAGAAGACAGAGAATATTAGGGTGATGGTGCAGCAACAGCTTGAGGACTTTATGAACATCGATGCTGATTCTGACTCAGACTAGCAGGAGTTGGTTTGTTTTTGCCTGAGTAATGGCAAAAGGAGGGACTGAGGTTCTGTAAATTACGAATTTGTTCGTGCTCAGCCTCCATTTTGTAGTCGCCGCCATTTTGTGTTGCCCTCACTCAGGCAGCACGGCGAGCGCGTTGTTTCTGTCATTTCTGCAGTTACGTGTCAGGTGGCTTCCTTGCCTATGTTTACAAACAAGTGTCAGGGTCTGGCCGAGTACACTAATTCCTGTCTGAGCTGATTAATCCCCGTCCGGACTATTTGTTGGTTCACACCATTCTTTCCTTTAAGTTATCTTATCTGTTGTCCTTCGCTACACGTATCGTGCATTCTCCTGTTTCACGAGTGTCCTTCTAAAACCTACAGCTGTGTTTTTTCTACTCGTAAACTGAATTGTGTGGATTCGTTTGTAATTTGCTTAAAGGGTCTAATGATAAACATGAACCGGGAACTTGAGTTGCTTAGGACTTAAAGCATTGTTTGTAACGTTTGCCTATGTCTCATGTTCTTGTGTGATTGCATTTTACATTGTATTATAACGTATATAAACCTGTGCGCCGCGGAGTTAAGTGGCAGTCTCTTTTGAACTTTGTTATACTAACGACTTCTAAGACCACTGTACTAGGTGCAGCTAATAAATATAATCTTCTACGCCAGACGAAGGGTCTGTGTCTCTGTATTTGACAAGGCAGGTGAATCCTGGGGATTTCAGGCGTACCCTGCGCCACTGGGGCTTAAGGCTACGGTTCTCCATCAGTGTTAGTGCAGACAGACAACACAACTGCAATGAACTACATAAACAAACAGGGAGGCACAAGATCTCTCTCTCTATCAAAAGAAGCTCAGAAAATATGGAAATGGGCGATAGATCACAGAGTGACTCTGAAGGCCATACATCTTCCAGGGGATCAAAATATAACAGCGGACACCCTCAGCAGGCAGAAGATGACCTGTCACGAGTGGGAGCTAGATCAGGACACGCTGATGACGATCTTTGCCAAAAGGGGAATACCAACGGTGGATCTGTTTGCCACAGCCTAGAACAAGAAATGACGATTCTTTGCAAGCTGGCGTCACCAAAGGGGATCATGGGGGAATGCGTTTTCGATGGCATGGTCAGGCGTCTTTGCCTACGCCTTTCCGCTGATTCCCCTCCTGCGACGAGTACTCACGAAAATGAAGAAAGAACAGTGCAGGATAATACTGATAGCCCCTTGGTGGCCCGGGCAGCATTGGTTCACAGAGCTGCTCCTTTTATCAGAGACCGAGCCAATATGTCTTCGGCCAATACCAACACTACTGACTATGGAGAAGGGACAAGTGCGGCATCCAGACCCGACATCATTGCAATTAGCGGCCTGGCTCCTGACTATGGAGAATTTCATCACTTGAACATTCCAGCAGAATGCAGAGAAATCCTGGCAAAGGCAAGAGCAGAAAGCACTGATAGGACATACAGGATGAAATGGAAAAGATTCTGCTTCTGGTGTCAGGAGAATGAATTGCATCCTCTGCGGGCAGAGGCGCATCAGATCATCCCATATTTACTAAAGCTGGCGAAATCTGGATTAGCCAATGCCTCTATTAAAGTGCATTTGGAGGCGACTTCAAGATACAGGAGAAACTCAGCACATCCTTCTCTGTGGTCTGAAAGAATTGTGAAACAATTCATGAAGGGGTTGTTTTGAGTTTACCCACCCATCAGGCCTCCACCACCTTTATGGCAACTGAACATTGTCTTATCACAACTGATGAAACCACCATTTGAGCCAATACACAATGCTGATCTGAAATTCCTATCCTGGAAGGTGGCTCTATTAATAGCTCTAACATTAGTCAGAAGGGTGATAGAAATACAAGTCCTTACGACGCAAGAGCCTTTTCTCCAATTCAGAGTAGACAGATTAGTCATCAGAACAAATCCAAGATTTATTCTGCAAGTACCAACGGACTTCCATTTAAATGAGCCCATAATCCTAAAAAGATTCTTTCCTTAACCATCAACGGTGGCGGAAAGGACTCGCCACACTATAGATGTCCAGTGTTGCCTGAAGTTTTATTTGCAAAGGACAAGACCTTTTAGAAAATCGACTCAATTGTTTGTCGCTTTTACTGCCCCAAGGAAGGGTTTCCCGTTATCAAAACGGGAAAACGCACGATGGATCTCAAGTGCCATTCAGTTCTGTCATCAAGCAGCGGGAAAGCCATTGACAGCACGTGTTTGTGCGCATTGCACAAGAGCGGTATCAACCTCAACTGCTCTATTTTCAGGCGTCCCCATTCAGGACATCTGCAGAGCAGCCACCTGGAGGAGTATGCATACCTTCACCAGGCATTACTGCCTAGATGCTCATGCAAGAAGCGATGTAGCAGTGGGACAAGCAGTACTGCGGAACCTTTTCCAATAACGGTGAGCCTCTTTCATAATCCCTCCTTCCTTTATTTGGTAAGAAAAGCAAATTTTATTGTTGATTGATATTGGATATGTCATTGAGGAGCAATATGTCTATGTATATATTGAAACGGTTACTACTATGTGCAAGTATCATGTGTTGCGTATTGGTGAAAAGAAGGTGACAAAAACAAAATGTGCTATAATTTACTGCTCGCTAATCTGATTCAGGTATGTGAATTTATGAAAGCTCCAATACTGGAGTAAGAAAACAAGTTACTTACCTGTAACTGTAGTTCTCCAGTATTGGAAGCTTTCATAGATTCACATACGCCAACCCTCCTCCCCTGAGAGTCTCACCTCAGATTTGGCACAAAAAGTATTATAGCACAAGTGCCCGTAAATCTGAGGGGGAAAAGGTTCTCTCAGGAGGGTTCTAGAGGGTGAGTGGCTCTGATTGGCTAAGAGAAAAGTTTGGTCCTTTTTTACATAACAACGGTTATGGGTTGCAAAAGGGAAATGGGCCTAGGCCTTTTTCAGTTAGCTATACTGCTAACCTTTGCTTTTTTATGTACCGGAGACTCCCTTCTCGACGACGGGGAAATGATTCAGGTATGTGAATCTATGAAAGCTTCCAATACTGGAGAACCATAGTTACACATAAGTAACTTGTTTTCATCACAGTACTGCAGTTCGACTTCATATATGAGCATGAAACACCCCCAGCAAAAACCACAATACATAATAACACATTCAAATTCTCTAAAACTGCAAATACAGAAACCAGTAAAATAAGGGCGCAGATATACTTATGTTGAAAAGTAGTCCACCCAGGACATATGAGAGTAATATGTCAAGTGTTTTGTGCAGCAACCATGTCATAAGTGCGGATCAGGGGGTCAGAGGGCTTATGGCACCTCCTTAAAAGTTGAGGAAGGGGGAGGAGCCTAAGTAGCGACCAAGATGGCCGCTTAGAGAGTCGGCTCCTCTGAACTCCCTCGCCCTAGGACCATCCTGTTCACTATCCTGCTCCTCAACCCCCCTCCGGGGTGTGGGAAACGAAGCGACCCCCGCTGGTGTTTGTGCCGCCTTCCGCCGAGGTCCGGCGGCGAAACTACGTCGCCTGACGGTTTGTGGCCTGGTCCTGCGGCCCAGCCGGGGCCTCAATTTGTGAGCTGGCCCGCCGGTAGTGCGATAACATCGGGACGGTAGGCCGGGTGGTCCCGGTCCGCCCCGACTTTCCGGAATCGGCGGTCGGAAGACTACGAGTCGGCGCACCAGCACGCAGCAGTGGGGTGAGAGGCTGGAGGTGCTCAGAGATCAGGAGGACATAACTGGCTGAGCGGCCTCCTGCAGCACGGGCCCCCGGGACTGAGTATAAGCCCTGCCACAAGTTGTTGCCTGCCCAGGAGACATCCTTGCCGGCGCGTGGATTTGCGCCCTTGGTTGGAGGCGCCGGGGACAAGGAATGGGGCTGCGGCCCTGGAGGTCAAAGGGTGCCAGAGGACTCCGGGGTGCTACCTCGCCCGCCCGACATCCAGAGAGGAGCGATCCCTGTAAGGTGGGCGGTGAGTGACTTTCCCTGTGGGGAACCGCCCAGAACTGGGTGTGGGGCTGGGGGCCTCGTGGACGAGTGATTACTTGGCTTCCGCTGGGGAGATCTGGGGGTCTTGGGGAGGCGGTCAGTGGTATGGCTGCTGGTCGGGAGAGACTGGCGGGCGCACCACACCAAAGATACACCAGTGGGTGACATGATGGTGCTGGAGGCGATGGCACGCCACTTTGGAGCAGTGCTGTCCGAGTGCTGAGTGAGGCACCAGGTGGATTCCTCTATATACTGGCTGAACTGGAGATGTGACTTGGATGGGGCCGCCGGGGGACTCCGCGCTGTGCAGCATTTGACCTGCAGGGGTTGCACGTGTCTGATCTGGCTGCTGATTGACCCTAGGGGGTGTATTTCGGAGGAGCTGAAGTCAGTCCGCTGCAGTGGCCAGTACTCCCTATAGAGGTGCAGTTGGTGTAGCGGTCACGGAGTAGAGGTGCGACCCAGTGAAGATTCAGAGGCGCGAGTGGGGAAAGGTCCGGTGTTGGATTGTGTGATAGTGTGTCACAGGAGTGAGCGCTAAGATGGCGACGAAACCGGAGAAGGACAAATCCTTGCCTCGAGCCCTCAGAGGACACAGGAATGTACAGTCCAATACGTTGGAGTGGTACACCCTACCCAAAGGGTCTCCGGCGGAGTCAAAAAGGGTTCAGGCGAGAGGGGAAGCCGATGCTCCCTCCCTGGTGGAGCCAACATTGTCGGATCTCATGGTGGCCATCACAGGTGTCCAGACGTCTTTGGGACAAAAGATGGAGGCTTTAGACCATAAGATTGACACCGTTGCCATTGACGTCGGTCTGATAAGAGCGGATCTCAATAAAGCTAGCGAGAAGGTGACTCTGTTCTTTGACAATCCTGAGGTGGCGGCAGACTGGTTGGACAACACGCATGCGACTGGATCTGAGAGTCGAACTGGTGGAGAAGCGGATGGTCAATAAATTGCTGAACTTGGGGGCAAATGGGCTTGAACGTTGGGTTGCTATGCACGGGGTGGGACGGGATTGAATTATTCTTTTGATGCCGCTAAATCGGTAAATGTGTCTTCGGTTATTGATCTGTGCAGAGGCGGCGTGGAGGGGCGAGGGGGGGGCGGGCTTAATTGGGGGCCCTCCTTCATTTTCTACTTTTAGTTAGTTGTAGTGTAGGTTTGAGGGCGACGGGCACACTGCTAGTTGGGAATGAGCGTATGCTTTAGGCAGGGGTGCAGGGTGGGGGGTGGTGGAGCGGGATTTGTGGGGGGTTTGAGATTTCAGAGTTTTGATGAAACAATTGCGAAGAAGAGATGCTGGGTATTTTTGGGTTTTGATGGGTGCTTTTTCTTTTTGCATTGGGTGCCACCGATTGATGTGGAACTGATGTTTTATCATGATGTCTTCTGGTAGACAGGGATTGGGGATCTCCACACTCACTTGGAACCTGAATGGGCTTGGAGATAGGATTAAGAGAGGAATGGTTGTCCAGTTGATCAGAAGACATTCGCCAGACGTGGTGTTGTTGCAGGAGACACATCTTATGGGTAAGCGGTGTATGGCACTACATAAAGGAGGTTACAAGCTAGTGGCGCACGCAGGATTCACTACTGGTTCAAGAGGGGTGGGGATATTAGTCAAGAACTCCTTTCCGCTAACTGTTCAGGCTACGTGGGTTGACAATAGAGGCAGGTATATCGGGATCTCGGCTGTGGGAGGGGAGAATTGTTACGTTTCTAACTGTTTATATGCCTCCAGCCTTGCAATCCGACACCTTTCAAGACCTGTGTAAAAATAAATTGACATTGCCTGTTGGTTTATTGATAGTGGGGGGCGATTTTAATGCAGTGATGAATAGTGATGTGGATAGACACCCTGCTCGGGCCTTGTTGCCGTCCCGTAGGTGGCTGTCAGATTTTGTGAAGACCACTGGGTTGGTGGATGGGTGGAGATTGAAAAACCCTGGTGGGCATCAATATACGCATGCCTCGGTGGCGCATAACTCTCTTTCAAGGATAGACTTGGTGCCGGCATGGGTCCGTGAAGTGCGACACTTGGCTAGAGGTGTCTCGGATCACTCGCCGGTCTGGCTGGGAGTTGAGTTGGGTCAGAGGGATGTAGCTAGAGTGGCTCCGATTAGTGCTTGGCGACTGAGGGACCCTGGCACTAAGAAGGAGATTGTGCGTATTACGGATGGTTACTTCCAGGATAATGTGGGGACAGTGGACTCCAAATGCTCCCTGTGGGAAGCATACAAGACTGTCATTAGAGTAGAAGTCTTCTCGATTGTCTCTGGGAAAAAGAAGAAGAGCCGCACGGAGGTTGATAAGAAGGAGATGGAATTGCTGGCCTTGTAGAGGGAGGTGTCTGTGGACGCCACCTCGGAGGGAATGCACCGCCTCCGACTTCTTAGGGATGAGTACAGGAGTCTGGCCAGAGATGGGGCTAAGATGCAACATGCAGCTACTTAGAGTAGGATATACGAGTATGGCGACAAGGCCGGGAAGTTGATTACCTGGCTGGAAAAGGGCAGTGGGCGTCGCGCCTCGTGCCGGAGTTATTGACAGTAGGTTGGGGTAACTCAACGGATCCGCAACAAATAGTGGACGAATTCGCCAGATATTATAAGGCAGTATACACAGCGGACGGAGGCTACACCGAGACTGATAATGCGGATATGATGCATGATATTCCGATGCCCACTCTATCGGTTGAAGATAGGGACTACCTGGACTCCCCTTTCACTAACGACGAGGTGGCGCAGGCCATCAGGGGGGTCCACTCTGGGAGGGCCTCTGGCCCGAATGGGCTCCCCATTGAGCTATTTAAAGTGCACGCCAACATGCTGGCTCCTTTCCTCAGAGAAATGTTTCTTGAGTAGAGAGGAGGGTCAGCTCCCGTATGATCAGAGAGTAGCTAATATAGTAATACACAAGGAAGGCAAACCGAGGGTGGAGTGCTCCTCTTATCTGGCCATCTCACTCTTGAATGCCGAACCTAAGGTGTTGGATAAGCTACTGGCAACCCGCCTGGTAAATGTCATTACAATACTGATTCATCCGGATCAATCCGGCTTTATGCCGTGCCGCAATACCGCTCAAATCTACGTAGGTTGCACGGGGTCCTGGGTGGTGCTTACCAAGTATATGAACTGGCTGTTCTGTTATCGTTAGATGCAACCATGGCTTTCGATAGAGTTGAGTGGCTCTATCTCTTTGCCGTCCTGGGCATAATGGGCATTGGACCGGAGTTTGTCAACTGGGTCCGCCTTTTGTATTCCGGCCCGCTGGCCAGAGTAGTGGTGAATAATTATAGGTCGGTGGACTTCCCTTTGGGGAGGGGCACTAGACAGGGTTGTCCTCTCTCCCCGCTGTTGTTTGCACTGGCGCTAGAGACGTTCGCGGTGTGGGTCCGATAGGACAGGTCGATCAGGGGGTTAAGGTGGACGCCGGAATGGGAAGATAAAATATCGCTGTATGCAGACGACATCCTGCTGTATTTGACCACCCCCCGAAACTCATTGATTGCATTCATGGATGTCCTGGCCATATTCGGGAGGTACTCCGGCTTTGCTATTAATTGGCCTCCCAATTGGCAGCTATACATCAGGCAATCTATGGATCGCCGCTGGACCCAGGATACGTGATGGACCGTGGACAGATGTCGGGTTGGGAATATACTAGGGCTCTTTATGCCGGCAAGCGGCGGGTTTCCCTTGGTCAGGCCAGCGGCAATTGCGGTACGGGTGTGGCATGAGGCTACCAGATCTCTTAAATGGGATGGGAAAATAACCTTGGCCACGCCGTTATGGAAATCGGATCGTTTGGGAGGTCTATGGAAGACGAAAGGGTTTGACAAGTGGGATCTCATTGGGATCTCACAGGTCAGAGATGTGTGGGGGAAGGACGGGATCCTTACATTCGAGGCCCTGCAGGAACGACATCAACTGCAGGAAAGCGAGCGGTATAGGTATCTGCAGATTCGTCATGTGTTGCTTGCCACTATCCCCCGTGGAGTTACACACCCAGATGCCTCTCAGTTGGAGGATTGGGTGCTAGATGGACATCTCCCGACCAAAACGATTTCCTTGGTTTATAAAAAGCTTGTTAATCACACTGAGGACCCACTTGTCACTATTAGGGCACAGTGGGAGGCAGATGGCCTAGTATTGGATGATGAGGACTGGAGAGAGGCTGTATCTTCTCCGAGAGTGGTTGCGACACAAATGAGACTTAGGTTAGTGCAGTTGAAGATCCTTCATCGCTCTTATGTAACAGGATTGAGACTGGTGCAAATGGGTTTGGTTTCGAATGGAGAGTGCCGAAGGGGTTGCGGGGAGGCCGGAACATTCATGCGTATTCTATGGGATTGCACAGATATACGGCGTTATTGGGTCAAAGTCCATGATAAGATACGAGAAGCGTGGGGAGTGGAATTGGAGGTGGAGGCACGCCGATGTCTCCTAAATGTTTGGGAGCCGACTGATCTCACTGCACACGGAAAGACATCGGTAACATTGGCATGTGCAGTAGCCAAGCGTAATATTGCCCAGCTGTGGGGAGCCAGCCAGGCTCCCCAGATAGGAAAATGGATGGAGGATTTAGACTGGTGCATGTTTAGAGAAAGATAGGTGTATGTTGCAAGGGGGAGGCCCGGGAAATGGGGGAAGATCTGGGGCGCTTGGAATGTTTACAGAGGTGATATTTGTGCTCCCCCTGTACAGGAAGTAAATGTAGTGTTGGACTTTATCTGATCCCTATTGTAATCCTGGAATATATATATTGTAACTGGAAGTGGTATCATCAGCTGTTGATGTGGTCGAGTGACACCGGATGCACTTGTTTTTCTTTTGTTATGTGTTAATAAAAAGAATTTTAAAAAAAAAAGTTGAGGAAACATATTTAGTCAAAAATACTTTAGGGGTATACGATGCAGCACTGGTATGTCCAATGTAAGGTACTTTTAATTTTTGCTTGGGAAAGTCACCAGCACATGGTGAGTACACATACTTTTAGTCAGGGAGCCTTTGTCAATTTCCCTTTGCCTATGAGCTACAAAGGCCCCTTAGCCCAAGCAATATCTGATGTAGGAATCGACCCAGCGTCACTATACAGTTGAGATTTGCCTAGCTCTTCCAGGGTTGACTTTATATACCTCAGCCATGTATCTGTTAACAATGGTTCAAACCCAAACAGTCCCCTAAAATCTTCCTGTTAACATCTAGGTCACTTTTCAGCCACACTGAGAGCCACAGAAGTAAGGGACATATTCTTATAAAATCCTCTATGAAGCCAGGACCCAGCTCCTTATGCACTATCTCTGAGGGAACACTCTCTGGTAACCATAACATTGTCCTAAGGAAAGTATTTTCTGCTGTTTGTACCAAAGAGCAGAGCAATATGAAAGAAACACAACGTTAGAACTTCTCTTTTTTTTAAGGCCTTGATAGGGCTACTAATAGCATTTCACATTTCGTTCCTCTTTGCACTCACTCTATTCTTTGCAAAGTGAAAAGGAAAGTGAGAAAAGACAAAGGAGTGGTGAGGACAATAGGGAATAAAAGACTAATACAAATATGAAACATATAGAGTAGTCAAATACTTTAGAAATATAATTAAAGGAAGGGGAGAAAGGGGAAGAAAAAAAAAGATTTTTTATGTGTTATCCGTCTCCTTCTCTCTCACTTCTTTATCAAGGAGGGGCACCGTCAGATCTATAGGTTTCTTTTCTTTTTTTTAACACAGAGGCAGATCCCAAGTCGGAACTGAGGGTTCCAAATTGGCGACAAGATCGCCAAAGATCACAAGGGGGGGGTTCCTCAAGGGTGGTGGGTGGGTGCAGGGGGGGGGGGGGTGAGATTAATACAGGGAAACATTATTCCTCATATAACCATGAAGGTAAAGAAAAATAAGGCGCTACTCTCTAGTAGGAAAAAGATTCGAATACGTTTTAAGTTTTCTCCAAGATATCCTTTCACATGACAAGTACATTTAATAAAATAAAAATAGTAAGCTGAAATGTAAACGGGTTAAGGGAAGGCAGGACATTTTCTAGAATCTGCGAATTCCTGAACAACTCAAAGGCCCATATTTGCTTGCTGGAGGAAACTCATTTAGAGCCTCAAGAGTGCAGGGCAGCATTTAGGAACCAAAGGTGGATTCAGGACCTTCTCTGCTCCAACCAGAGTGCTAATACTAGAGGAGTGGCTATCATAATTTGTGCAAACACCAGGATTAGGGTAGAGAGGTTTGAGACTGACTGTTCAGGCAGATAGCGGACTGCATCCTTAGTAGTAGACAGCTCACGGTTGGCATGCACAGCCTGTTATGGGCCTAATCTAGACTCCCCAGGGGCCTTGTTGAGTCTAAAAACTAGTCTCTTGGATTTGGCAATACCCATTATTATAGGAGGAGATTTTAACCTGATCTTTGATGGAACTTTGGATCGCACTTCCAGGGCTAAATTTACCCCCCCCACGCAAATCACATATTGAGCTTAAAAATATAATGAAAGACTTTAATTTATTTGATATTTAGAGGGTGAAAAATGGCAATGAAAGAGATTATTCCTTCTATAGTCGGAGATATAGGCACCACTCTAGAACTGACTTCTTTCTCCAAGATCAGGTGCTTCTCCCTGCAGTCGACACCATATCATACATTCCAGCCCTATTATTGGATCATTCAATGGTGGAACTAACAATTAAGCTTAAACAAGGAGATCAACTAAGAAGGTGGACCCTGGACAGATCAATACTCCTAAAAGAGGAGGTGAAAATCGATCTGGAGATGCAGGTAGCCGAGTATTTTAGGCTAAATTGTGGTACTGCAACTGATCAAACTGTATCGGAGGCCTTTAAGGCTTGTATGAGAGGATCTCTAAGTGCTTTAATGATTTGGAGAAATAAAACTAGAAGAAGAGTGGAAGAAGATTGTCTTCTTAAAATAAAACAAAAAGAACAGCAGTTACAGAGGGCTTCGTCAGATCAGCAGACTAATCTGGCTGCTATACAAAGTGAGTTAGATTCCTTACGGGCTGAATATCAGTATAATCTCTATAAAATAATCAAAGATAGGTGGGATGCAAGTAAATTGCAAAATTTCTCTTATGGGGAAAAGTGCGGACGACTTCTTGCCTGGAAGGCCAGGTCTGACAGGGTCAGAAATCAGATAAAGAGACTAACCATGCGTAGCATAGGGGTCACCTCCTATGATAACGATCAGATCTCTGAGGAGGCAACATTGTTTATGCAAAATCTCTATACAGAAGAGAATTGCTTTCCATCTCGAAGAGCAGAAGATTGGCTAAATCCGCTCAAATTACCTCAGTTACCAGAGGCAGATAGAGCATTCCTGAGCTCAGACATAAGAGAGGGCGAAGTTCGAAATCAGATCAAAAAAATGGCCAAGGGAAAGGTAGCCGGCCCAGATGGGCTCCCGGTAGAGCTCTGATATCAAATAGGCTCTGATAAAGTTGTCTCTGTCCTTACGACCTTGTTTAACAAGATACATCTTTCAGGCGAGACTACCCCACAAACTTGGTCAGAAGCCACAGTCAGTCTGATCCTGAAACCTAATAAGGATCCCTTAACAATTGAATCCTATAGGCCAAATATCGCTGCTAAACACTGACTATAAGATCTTTGCAGGGGTTTTGGCAGCTAGATTGGCTAAAGTTATCAAAACTATAGTACATAAAGATCAGAGAGGCTTTATTCCGGGCAGGCAGTTAAACGAACTAACCTTTCAAGCTATCCCTGCCATAGACGTCGCTACAGATAAGAAACTCCCATTGACTATTGCTGTCATTGGCGCCGCTAAGGCCTTCAACCAAGTAAATTGGTCGTATCTATGGTTGGCATTATCTGGCTTTGGAATTCCGGAGAATATTATATCATCGACCAGATCTCTCTATTCCAGCCCTAGGGCAAAAATTCTTGTAAACGGACTCCTTACGGACTGGGTTCGTATATCACGCGGAACCAGGCAAGGGTGCCCCCTATCCCCGCTGTTGTTCAATCTGTATATTGAACCATTTGTTTGCCAGTTAAGATCAGACCCTATGATTAAACCTTTTAACATCGCAGATATAGCTTTAAAATTTGCCCTATATGCAGATGATCTGCTCATGTTCACCTCTAACCCGGAAGAGGCAATCCCAGGCTATTCGATCAGGCAAAGTCCTTTGGGGAAATCTCGGGTTACAAAATAAATAAAGATAAAACCGAGATTATGCAATTTAACCGGGAGTTGGCGGCCCCAGGTGTTAAGTCGCGAATGAGATATCTTGGAATACATCTGGCCCAAGATATCTCAGATATCCAAAATAAATCTAATGAGAGTCTATAAGGATATCTGCGGTCTCCTGCAACGGTGGTCAGGCCTCCCGCTAAACATCTTTGGGAGGGTGAACTTAATTAAAATGATCATCCTACCTAAAATCACTTTTCTTTTTAATTTAATCCCACTAATGTTTAATCCTTATGACATAGCGAAAGTATAGGGGAAAATTGGTTCTTTTATCTGGAATACCAAGACATCAAGAATCTCCTGGAAAAAACTGAGGGGAAATTTAAAGACAGGAGGGTTAGCTCTGCCGGACCTACTTATTTATTGTAATTCTTTCCATTTCAAAAACTTCAGACTCTTGGACGATAAGGCGGATGCATCTTCCTTAGGTCTATTGTTCCAGGCACTACTTCATGGCATTCCACAAGGGCAAGAACACTTTTTGTTTAAATATGGCGATCCAAGGTTCTACAAGAAGGTGAGGCTAAAGATCTTGGGTGCGGCCCTGAAAAATTTGATATTTATTAGGAAAAGGTTGGGAATTCCTTACTACGCACCCCAGGCCCCGATATGGGATTCTCCATGGACCCCAGATTGCCTCAATGATCAGCTATCATGGCCCTTTAAATTAGCAGGAATAACATAGTTATTGTTATAGTTATAGTTATTGATTTATATAGCGCTGAATCACCCATGAGGGTATCTCGGCGCTTAGGCTGTGGGACCCTTCCTGGCTCTCCCTGTGAGGGGTGGAGCCAGGCACCCCAGCGCTGGTGGGGCCGTTGTGGAGATTAAGCAAGCTATTGCCCAGAGTTGCAGCATGGGGCCCAAGATTAGAGAAGGCGCCGAAGCGAGAATTATCGAGTCCGCGGACATTGATCCTAGACGCTGCCGCGTCGGGAATTGAACCCTGGTCCCGGGCCTGATCTCTGCTTCAGGGTCTGCCGCCTCTTACCAGTGAGCCACACTTCTCCACTCTGGCCAACATGCTGGCGTGATCTGCAAACAAATTCACTGCTTATGGATTGGGAATCTCTATCTAGCTTGACGGGCGGGACTCTTACTAGGTTCAAGTATTATCAGCTGTCAGGTTGGTGGGCAACTATACCATTGGATTTTAATACATCTAATCCAAAGTTTGATTCAGTAACTAGGAAAGGTGTATGGAAAAAATTACGGGTCTAGAACATTACTGCCCAAGGTGTAAACATCTGGCTGCCGATGACCTTCACATGTTTGTAGAATGCCCAATGTTAATAAATTATTGGACTAAAATACAGGATTTTCTGGCCGAGGTACTACATATACAACTGGTGGTCACCCCGGGGATAATTCTGTTTGGGTTAGCCAGAGACCATCATTCCAACGATATGGCGTTCAGATTTATTTTCTATGTTATCATCTTGGCAAGGCGAGAAATATGTAGGGCCTGGAAAGATGAGAATGTCCCCACTTTCTCAGAGTGCCTGAAACATATCATTTTCATAAGCGAGTCCGATATAGCTTGTGATAGTGCAAGCTATAGTAAGGTCTGGGCGGCCCTCGTGGCATGGCGTAACAGATGAGGGTATTCCAATGATTTCACCTGGGCACTGTTGGTTTCTTTGCCTCCAAATCATCACAGGGTCATCAGGATAGAGTGAAATGGAGTGGATTAAGAAAACAGTTGCTGCTAAAGGGGCTTACCCCTTCTCTCTCTCCTAGGGTCTCATACAACGGAGCCGGAACATCTTGAGAAGAGGAGAGAGGTTGGGATTTTCCATCTAGAACGCCCACATTGGTATATGAGGAATACAAAAAAAAAAAAAGAACAGAGCTTATATCCCTATATCTCCGCCTCAAATGACACAGTGGGAATGCACTCCGCTTTATAAAGATGTAATATAGACTCAATATGGCTATAGCCCAGACGTCTGGAAAATGCATCAATACTGTGGGCTGCCCTAATATATGGCTGATCATACGCACTCATCAAGGGGCCCCAATTAAATGTACAATCAAGCAAAATGCCAAGATAACAGAATCTATCCACTTTGCCAATGTGATGATCCTTTATGAGTGTGATCTAGTTTTGACTTTTTTCAGGCCAAGAGACATTGTGAATGATTTAGATTAATTCATTTTAAATCCAAAGGCATTCATAACTTTGTAAAAGAGATCTAATAAAAACTGCAGGCTAGTGGTGTGCACTCAATTAAAACAGAATCATCCACTTATAACAAGGCTGGTACCAATTTGGTTCCCACCTTCGGTACATCTAAGCAAAGAACTTTCAATACAAACTAATTTAAGCAATGAATATACAAATTAAAAAGCATTGGGGAAACATGTTGCCCTGCCAGAGCCCCCTACTTAATTTAAAGTGTGTTATGCACTCTCCCATTGGTCTATCTCTAATGAAGGCTAAAGGCCCTGAGTGCCAGTCATGCAACTCAGCCCACAGTTTTGGTCTATTCACTGTGTGAAACCCTGTGCTGAGATCCATGAGACATTTACTTATTTCTGCTCTGACAGGTGGATAAAAATATTGCTACGACAAAGAGACTCTCACAGGCTGAGGTGCCGGTGAAACAATTGATATTGAAGCCACAACCACAATCATCATCGTGGTGCGACTGCAAAAGATTATCCTTCTGCTGTCCTATGTGCTTCATGACATTCTCTTTTGGGCTGAGAAGCGATGATGCCTACAGATTGAACTTGTTTGTCTCTCAAAAGAAAAAGGCAAAAGGGGGGGCTCTTTGTCTCTAAGGGCTGTGGGCTTGTTTTTGTCCGAAAGAGTGGATTGTTTAACCATTCAGTTGGCTTCTTTCATTGTTTTCCAGTTTCTCAAATCCTCTCTGTCACCAGTAGAAACAAGGCTGTGGTGCAGCAGCACTCTTGCAAGATCAGGCAACTGAACTTCCTTTTTCGGGTAACCTGACTCCAAAACCAGTACCCTAAATCCCACAGCTTTTTTCAAAAATGAATTTGATGAGAAAAAACATGTATTATCTGCTTGCTGCCAAGAATTTGCTTAGAACAACTTGAAAGTCATTACTATGGTTGTACATTTAAAAATGTACCCTTTTTATTCTTAGTTGGAACCTCAGCACCCAGGACAGCAAAATATGTTAGCAAGATTTGTTTGGTGCTCTATGCTTTTTTTGAGATAGATATCTTTTTGCAATGTGTTGGTTGAATGACTAGCATAGGGGAAATCCGGAATAAGCTGCTCTGAAGTGCAAGGAAGATCAGGAATAGGATTTTAGATCTCAAGCCCATTATGTTGAAGTTCTTCACAATCCATGCTGAAGAAAAAAAAGTTCTAATCCAGATATTTCACATGTACATTATGTGACAAAAAGATGAGCCATGGAAATATTCTTTTGGGACATCTTCGATGCAAAGCATCTTAATGCTTGGCATCAACATCAGTTTAATGTTGCAAAAAAGAAGAGGGTTCCAAAGATGCATTTTCTACATTTGTTCTTCTTTTACAGAGCCCCAACCCCCTAACAAGTGACTGCCACAGGATACCCCTCAGTGGGAACAGAATGAGTGTAACACCTACTTTGCCATTACTGGCTTGCGCTGCTCTTTGTGCTGGGATGATGCTCTCCGTTGAAGAGCAGAGTGTTTGAGCATGAATAAATTAAGCCCTTTTACACCAACAGATGCGCAAAAAAATGTTTCCTTTTTTCTACTCCAATTTCCTATTCCACATTTGTAGTTTTGTTTTTTACCTCCGAAAAAGTAAAAAACAACACTTGTTATTAAAAATAGTTCTTTTTAGACCCACCTTTTGTGTTGAAAAAGAAAAAAGGTTATTTGTTTTGTATGTTAGATTGAGAATTTGTATGAGAGTTAGTGCAAGTGACGTACATGAGACGAGATGGGAGAGTGAAACTCCGTTAGAGAGTGTGTGTAAAACTAAGCAAGTGAATGAGAGGTATTGTACTGTGGGGGCTACCCTCAGAGTCTGGATTCCATCTTTACTCTACCAACAACAAGCTATCTATCCAAGGTGATGCTCCCCCCCCCCACCAATTCGCAAAACATTCAAACAGTCACAGTGAGGATGGTCCGCAGGTCCTGGCTTTCAGCAAAACCCTCCACCTCACCCTTTGCTGCTGACCCTGATGCAGCAGACGTGGGGTGCAGGGCTTAGCAAAAAAAGAACCCTCCACAGGCATCTGACCCCTATGGCGCAAATAAAAGCTGTTGTATGCAATGCCCAACCTAGGTGCAGAGATGTCCGCCTAATGTCTAGCATAAAGTCTGCACTGAAAGCATACCATTCCAGTTCAAAATCCTTTACCTAGACAAATTCTGAAACATTTCACTCGTTGTACTTGTGCTGTACAGTGCATGACACATGAAATATGTGGATGGAAGATTTGAGTAAATTATAATATTTTTACTCATTAGAGCCTGCTTCAAGTAGTTGTTATGCAGTGACACAAAGCCCACTCTGATATCTTAGTAGACCAGGCTTCATGTCAGAAGCATGGGTTTGCACGTTGTTCCACCCAAGTTAGGAGCAAGTAATGCCCCCTTTGCCTTTGGCCATTCTCTGTTGGAGTGGGTCGCAGCCTCCGGTCAGGTCCTGCTTTCTACTCTTCATTGCCATCCAACGGTCACAGTACATATATTAAGCCATCCACACATGAATGGTGAGCAAAATCCGTTCTCCAGCCAGACCATGCATCCCACCCTCAACGGGCATTTGTCTCCCAGTGTGCATGGTGAAAGGCCATGTATAACAGGCGTGGACTGCAGGGCCCGGTCTCTGTCCAGGGCCTGCATTCTCTCCTCCGCGAGAATCGAACCCCACTTTTCATGGCCTTCAGCCGTTCATTGTGAGGACAGGGTGTAGGGTGTTTCTGGAGGGCCACATCCCTGCTCCACATGCTCTACGGGTATCCAACCCATGCTGCTGTAGGTTACAGGCCCTGGTGTCTGACCAGGCCCCAGACCGCACCCTCCACGGGTGTCCAACCACCACTGCGCAGGGCAGTGGTCAGACAGGAATAAGACTTGAGGGTCACTCGAATCGTAAAAAAGAACAGTACTCACACAAATGGACAATCTAGAGATATGGAGACTATGTAGGACTTGTCAGTGGCGATGAGATTGTGGGGCTGGCTCTTTCAAATCAGGCAGAGATGGACAGAAAATGAAATCAACAGGCAATTTAGGCAGCCAGGTCGTAGAAACAAGATCGCCACCCCACCTGCAATTGCACCCTACACCTCAGACACCATGGTCATGCACAGCTATGGGCTTTATAGTTGATCTGCCAGGTTCTCAAGCAAACACAGTTCTGTGGGTAATAGCGGACTACTTCACAAAATAGACGTGGTTCCCTTCCCTAAATAACTTACAGCAGTTAAAATGGCCAAACATTTCTTAAAGGAGGTAATCCTGCTTATTTGCTTAATTGCCTACCTGAGGTCATCACAACTGATGGGGAACTCAGTTCATGTCTTTTTTCTAGAACTTATTATTAAACAATTAGGGGGAGTTAATTTAAAATTCATCAGTTATTATCCTCAAGCTTATGGTCAGACTGGGAGACTCTGGCGATAGAGCAGTTGTTAAGATACTTTGTGGCAGAACATCAGGAAGATTGGATCTCATGGATACTGTTGGTGGAGTTTACATTCAACACCTTGATTCCCTTAGGATTTCTCCAGTCTGTTGTACCTACAATTTCCATCCTTGAGTATGGCCACTCAGCTTTCCAGTGTATAATTTAACATCCATAGAGCCTTATAAAGTCAAAAGCAACTTATAGGAAATTTACCAATAGGGTTAGAGTACTAGCACCAGCATATACATAAGGACAACTGCTTTGCCTGTCAACAGAACATCTAGTGATACATGGGTTACATTCCAAGTTTGTTCCCCATTTGTATTGACCCCTTACCTATAGGGAAATTAATAAGTAGTTCAGTATCAAGAATACCAAAACAGTGGAAAATATCCAGTGTTCCACCCACAACTAAGACTTATTATGTAACGCCAAAACGGTTCATTGCATGGTGTAAAAGTATCTCAATCTCCATGCAGCCCCATGAAATGCTGTAGTATTTAATGGAACTAGCCAAGTGTGATGTAGAGTATTCATCTGCCATGGTTCACTAGGCTGCCTTTTCCAGATTCCAATTGACGGAAAACTCTAACAGCCCATGAAATGACTCCTAGGGTCTTTCCACCAGATAGGCATCTCTATTTCCATGAGACCTAAACACTGTGTTGAGTCAACTCATTCTGCTTTTTTCCAAATCCATCCTGCGAGTGCACCTGAAATACCTTTTATGGAAGATCTACTTTGCTTGCTGTCACCTCAGCATGGAGAGTTGGAGAATCACAGGAATTCACTATTAAGGAGCCATATCCTCCCTTCATCAAATACAAGGTGATTATAAGGACTGATCCAAGCTAATGACAAAAGTCCTGGCAAACTTTCACTTAAATGAACTTGTTATTCTGCAGTCTTTACTTCACTAATCCATTAACTTCAGCAACGAGATCCTTGCACTCTCTGGATGTCTGCATATGAGGCATGTTTCTTTTTGGATAAAACCGAGGACTTATGTTCTTCAGATCAACTATTTGTCTCATTCGACCATCTAAGATAAGGATGTCTGCCAAATAAACAAGGCATCACCCGCTGGCTGTCTGCCTGCATCACCTTTTTGCCACAGAAGACAAAGCATCCTGACCAGGGCAGAATGAGGGTGCATTCCACCAGAAGCATTGCAAAACCGGCTGCACTCCATGCTGCAGTGTCTTTACAGGACGTTTGCCCTGCAACCATATGGAAAAGCAAGCATGCTTTTACCAGGCATTTCTGCCTTGATGTGGATACAGCAGCTAACTCGGAACTGGGACTAACAGTTATATGTAACTTGTTTTAAAAAGTGTGCTGTTTCCCACTTGTTTCAAATGTTAAATGCTGCGTACTACTTTGATTCAATCATGAGAATATTTGAAATATCCAATGCTGAAGAAGAAATGAGTTACCTGCAACTCCAGTTCTCCAGCATTGGGATCTTTCTAACATTCACATGCAACACTCCTTCCTCCCCTGTCAAAGACTCACTGCTATAATATGTCTCTTCACAATTGTGATATGAAATCTGAGCAATGGTGGTTTCAGATGTCAAGACCCAGAATATGGATCTTCCGATAGCCAGAGCTGAAGTAGTGAAAGCTATCGATCTGGGGAAAAAAGGAAAAGCCGCAGGCCCGGATGGGCTACCTGCGGAACTTTATAAAGCTTTGAGGGAGGTTCTTTCCCCAGTCCAGACTATACTCTTTACCCATATCTTTGAAAAAGGCGGTAATATTCCTTCCTCTTGGAATGAAGCTACAGTCTCCCTGATCCTTAAGCCTTTTAAGTCACCAAGATGTTGTGACTCTTATCGACCTATCTCTCTTCTCAATAGTGATTATAAGAGCTACACAAGAATATTGGCAGAGAGGTTAAATGGGGTAGCAGATAACCTTTTACATAGGGATCAAAAAGGATTTATCAAGGGTAGAGGCATAGCTGAACTTACTTATAATTTGATAGGGGCAATAGACATAGCAACTGTTTATAAATGTCCACTAGCTATAATAACATTAGACGCAACGAAAGTGTTTGATAGAGTCAACTGGGTCTATCTAAACCATATCCTAAAGGAATACAATCTAGGGGAAAACTTTCGTAGGTCTGTTTCTTTGCTGTATCAATCTCCCATGGCAAGAATTTTAGTGAACGGAAATTTATTTGCACCAGTTAATCTTTTCAATTCAAGGATTGGGACAGGAAGGTGGCGTTATATGCCGACGATTTAATGGTTTTTACCTCAGACCCGAATTCTGCGATCCCTTTGATATACGAGGAAGCAAATACTTTTGGTAGTATCTCAGGTTACGAAGTTAACGCCACAAAAACAGAGTGTATGGTATGGAATCTGAGTACATGTTCCTTTCCAATAAAGAGTACAATCAGATATTTAGAAATACAGATCAGTCAAAACATTGCTGAGATCCCAGAATTAAATCTGCAAAGGGTTGCTAAGGAAATCAAATCTTCCCGGACGGCCTGGGCTTATTTACCTCTAACGCTAATTGGCAGAGTAAACTTAATAAAAAGGATGCTCCTGCCCTAGTTAATTTTTATTCTGCAAAATATCCTGCTGGCATTTAATGAAAAAAGCCTAAGATCTCTCCAGTCTGCTTTTAACTCCTTTATCTGGGCCTCCAAAACGATCAGAATTGCGTGGAAGAAGCTACATAGGAAAAAGAACAAGGGGGGGGTTGTGTTTACCAGATTTAGTCCTATATGCCAGAGCTCTGTCACTAACTGGAGAGAAACTTCTCTTAGATATTCCAGACGAGTCAGATGTAGGAGCAATGTTTAAGGCAAAGCTTGTAGATGTTCAGAATGAAAATCAAGGGTCTTTTTTATATAAATATGGGGATCCAAGATTCTTCAAGAAAGTGCGACTAAAGATATTACGAGAATTTGCTAGTACGTGGGCTAAGGTTAGGAAAGCTCTGAAGATCAGGTACTGTAGCGCACTTGCCCCCATCTGGAATGCTCCGGGTTCAACTGGATGGACTAGAGACTAGAGACTCCTTGTCACTGCATTGATAAATGCTGGAATTCGATGCTGGGGTCAATTGGTTTCAGGGGAGTCTTTGCTATCATGGGAGGATCTCTCCTGTCTTACGGATAACAGGCTCTCAAAATTCAAATACTGGCAAATAAGGAGTTGGCATCAGAGTATATGTCTGGATGTGGGTAAAGAAAATGAACTAGAAAATGCTCTGTGGAAAAGGTCCGGGAAAAAGATGAAGTTATCAACTATTTATTGGCTAATGATGGACCTGGAGGAAGGAGAATCTGATCTACCGACGGAGGTGTGGGGAGAGAGCTTGCCGGATGTCCATCTTAAAGATTTATGGCAAGTATCTCTTGACACTCTGTTTGCTACGGTCCAGCGGCATATTTGAAAAGGAACCATATTTTCTGTATCCACAGGGTGTACTGGTCTCCATATAAACTTGCGAAGTTCTCGAAAGGTCCACTGCCTAAATGTCCGAAGTGCCATCTCCTGGGAGCAGATGACATCCATATGTTTCTGGAGTGTCCCATGCTCCAACTCCTTTGGGAAGAGGTAACTAAAGGTATTGGAGCTATGTTGGGTTTCAACATTCAGGTAAGCCAACTTTTAGTGTTTTTTGGCTTATTACAAGAATGTGAGGCGCTCCCCAGATGGATGAATAAGTTATTGTTTTATTTGATCTTGTTGGCAAGAAGAGAAGTATGTAAAAAATGGATACAGGACATTCCCCCGTCATTTTTAGAATGGGTCTTCTCTGTTAATTATACTATGAAATTAGATCAAGTTAATCTGGAGAAAAAGATCCTTTACGAATAATAGAGAGAATAGGCTATATTTTTGGTGCCGGTGTGAGGCCTGGCTTTCCTCCCGTTAAAATTAACAGCTTGGTCCAATGATTAAGCCTTTACACTCTATATACTTTACCTCCCTGGTTCTGAAGGGCGCCCAGATTTCCGATCTACTCAGCGAGGTTCTGTGTAAAGCACCACCAAATAACTACAGAGTGCTCCTTCGAGATGGAGGTCATGGGAGCAATTTAATAGCTCTGTTTTTATTCTTTGGCGAATGAGGGAAAAATAAAATGGTGGTCTCTAAGGAGAATAGGAGGGCTTAGCACTTCCACCTCATTGTCTGAAGTTCAAGTTATTTCAAATGAGGTGGGTGTGCTACTAAACAAGTATTGTTGAGGCCTATAGTATTTTAAGGCCTGTTTACTGCTGTTTAAAGTTATTGGAATTCCCAGCCTGAGCAATGATACTGACATGTGAACATCTGAAAGTTACAAACCCTGGAGAATTGGATTTACCAGTAAGTTTCACATTCCCTATTTTCCCTCAAAATAATCTGAAGTGTACCTCATGGACCCAGACATCAAACCTTAATATATTATATTTTTAATGTAACATTCTTTATTACATTGCCATATCCATCTTCTCATTTCTTGTAACCTCATCCTGCTATATAAAAGCATAACAATCTAACCATGTAACTTTGTAGTTCTTATTTTAAATGTAAAAGCTCTAACACCATATCTAATCTTGCTTCTGGTTCTCATGTCTTCTTCCAAAACTCATCCTTTTCTCATAATCCTCCACTTTCTCATTAGTTGCATGGATGCGAACATCCACTTCATTTTCCTCCTTTCTTGTTACATTTAACAGTTTGTTTCCAATAGTAGCATACTATTTCAATAACGTTTTACCGATACTTCTGTATATAAGAAGACTAATATTGTTATGTTATGTTTTCCAAAGCTGAGGACTTATCCTTAAGACTAAATGAAAAATCTTCCGACATGAAAGACCCTTCCTCCCCAATGGATAAGCAAGGGAAAGCCATGCATAAGGATGACCATTGGAAGAAAGCAAAAGAAATTCTACAAAAAATACAAATGCTTGAAAGGCAACATGAAGAGGTTAGACGTTAGAACTTGGTTTGTGATCTTACTGCACTCCTAAATTGTTAAAGAAAATTCTAAAAATTAATATGGAAGTTAATGGCTGCCTTTTACCAGTACACATTAAGTGCTTGAAGCCATGGTAAGTGTATGGCTTTTTTGTGGCAAAGTGATGTTTTGCAAAGCTCCTCCTTTCCTCTGATACTGAGGAAAAAGGTGCTGCAGGATTTTCTCCTCTTTTCCTTCTCGGTCATAGCAGAGGTGATCTATCCATTGAGATAATCTGTCTACTTGCCTACTACTTCCAACCTTTTACCTTGCGAGGCAAGTGCTACCTCTTATAATAGTATCATGAAACGAAATTTGCCATTCCACACTTCCAATTAGTTGTTAATCTTTCTGTGATCAAACACCCCATGCACCTTTGGCAAGGGTTGTCTGTCATTTTGTTTTTTTAGACTGTGCTGGACACTATTCTCTATGATTTTTCTGTCTGCACTCACTGTTGGAGTGAGGACTACATTTGGAGACTTACATGAAACTCAATGGCCCTAAATCCCAGGTTTTAGTGGATGCCATGTGACTTGGATTTACCGTGGGCACTAACATGGCCTGGTATAAGCTCTCTCTTCTAAAGAAAGTGAAACTCTCCCATATCTGGATGGTGGCAAGAATGTGCTCCATAGCCTCCTATACTTCGCAATGGCACTCCTTAAGGGCATCCTACGCACTGCAGTAGGTCTCATCCAGGGCCTGAAGAAATATGATCTCACTCCCCCATCCTGACCTAACTACATTGACTCCCCTTGCTGGACCGCACCATCTTCATAACCAATTGCGTCATTTACAACGCTATTATTACTGGCACCCTACCTGTTTATCATCCAAATATCCCTGCTATTTCCAGTGTTATTAGGCACCCCTGCAGCCAGGACATCATCAGAATGTAGACTAAGAACTGTTAAAACTAAAAAGAAAGGGCTTTTCAAACTATGCACCTAGGATCTGGAACAACAGCCTTGTATTGATCAGGACCACCCCATTGCTGCCCAAGTTTAGGAAACAGTTCAAGCTGCACCTCTTTAAAGAACACTACATCTCAATTAATTAACAGTCCACTAACCAGCTATCTCTCCTGTCACTTGTTGCTTTATGCTTGTCTGTAACCTGAGCAGTGCTCTGCTGCCTCCTGGCTATGTCTGGGCTATAGAAATACCATATTCATACTTACATACATAATTTGCAACATTCACTCACAACAAGCAGAGGTGATGTGCTCTATCCAGCACTCGTATTCAATTATGCTCCGCCATAGAGTGGTAAAGACATTTTAGCCTACCAGTCTAGATGGATCTTTTGGCTGTGTCTTGATTGTTATAGAGGTTGCTTCTTCCCCCTGAAGGTGGTATATGGCAGCTGCTGTGGAAGGGAAGCACATAGTATCCCACTAGATATGCAGACAGGACACCTCCCTTCTCCTTCAATGGAAGGCATTGTATCAATCTATGGGAAGCCCACATCTTAGCCCTAGAGTGAGGGAGGTGTGGGCTTTCCCCAGACTATAAGAGGGTAAGTGTGTTTAGTCTGTCCATGAGTGTCGGAAAGGGCATCTTTTTGTATGGTTACCCCCATGTTTTGCTCCAAATTATGATGGTTTTGACTCTGCTAATGCACTGGTGTATGCCGACCAGACCCCAACACCTGTGCTCTATCCCAAAACTGTTATGTTCGACCTGGTAATCCCTATTTGGCAAAGACTTTATCCCCTTATAAGTCCCTAGGATATGGTTCCAGGGGTGCCCAGGGAATGGGTGGTAAAAGGGTCACCAGGGTGCCGCACGATTTTGTGCCACCCTGGGTGACCCAAGCAAATTTATGACATCAGGCCTGCCTTTGCAGACTGCTTGAACCTGACTGATCCTGTACCGTGTGGCATACTCAAATCCACTACCTCTATTATACGTAAGGCACCCCTAAGGTAGGCCTCCTCAGCCCAGGAGGCAGGGTGACACATATTAAAGGTGAGGATATATAAATGCAAGCCTATATGTGCGTATAATGGTGTTCCCCACTGGAAACTACTGTTAGTGGTCCAAAGGAAAACATGGGCTGCCAATCGGACACTCGAGATTGGCAGCTCCATTATGGTACCACTAAAATATGTAATGTTTCATATCAAATAATGTACCCTTGACACGATTCTTGCCCCCTGGGAGACGTGGCATCCACCCAGATGGCACCTTAGAGGTTGCCCACCTGGTTGCCCTGGATTCTCTGTGCTCTGGCTGACCAGCACATGCTTTCCTGCGCCTGCTGCAGGCAAGACAGGAGTCTGACCTGGACATGAAGGAGGTCACACCTCCCTCCTCCCAAGCAGGCTAGTGAAGTGGCACATCAAAGCGACGAGCTTCAAAGTCTACACCACAGTGGAGGAAACTGCCCTCCCTCTGCCACAAGCAAATTTGCACCCAGGCAGGCGGGAAACAAGCTTAGCTGGGAAGTGTAAACCCCCAGAAAGCTAGCCACACCTCCGGGGTGAGCAGCCTGACCTGTACACCGCAATTTGATTTCTACCATTTTTAGGAGTGTCAAAATAGAGGATTCTGGGTAGAAAAGGCGACCTACCCCCCTGATTTGGTCACCTCAAGGGGGGATAAGCTGCAGGGGTCAGCTGCCCATTGGCTACTCACTCTCACACTCTATCTCTCCTAAATCTAGGATTTAAGGTACCCCCCTCCCCCCACACCAGAACCTCAGTTCTGAACACCTTTCATCAAGGAAGGACCCAGAAGAGACCGCTGTCAGCGACAATAGAACTTTGCCCACAACACCAAAGTAAAAGAGGTATATTTTGTTTCTGTGGCAACAGACTTGGAACTGCATGAATGAACTAAAATTCTGCAATCCCTGGCAGAGGGAACTCTGTGGAAGTCTTAAGCACCCTCAGACTCTCCAGGACTAGTGCCACTAGTCCCCTGCAAACTGGAGGTAAAACAATGCTCCTTATCTAAAGATTCGCAATTCATCAGGCCCTCCAAAGGTTCACCCAAATCCAGATACACTAGTGCAATTTGGGAACTGTAGTATTGCCTTCCACATAGTTATAGGCAGCTACTGCGTTCCCCAGGACCATCAGAAGTCAGTTACTTTTTGCACTACTTACCGCTGTCAACGCTTGTTGGTCGCCAGTCCGGCAACTGACCCCTTTACTCAATGGTGCATCAAGAGGGAACTCCATCCAACCTGTGACCGATGACAGCAACTCCTCCATAGTTGTCCTTTTGCCTCCTTTTCCCTCGCAGCATCGTTTCAGGGGTAGAAGAAGCTCTACTGCAGTTCCAATTCAGCAACATAAACAACCTGGACAATTTTGCACCTGGGCTCCACAGGATAGGTCAAATTGAACTGAGTGTCGTGGCTTGGTCCTGGGACCCGCACCACCTTTACCCTACAAGGGGTAGAGCACAATGCGACCTACAAGTGTCTGATTGTCAACAGTGTTTTTTCTCATTGACTGCGATGTTACATTTTCTATGTATTATTTTACATTCGTTTTATATTGCTTTTAAAATCTCTAACTCTCGTTATATATATGTTATTCCATTAGTTGCCATTCTACCAGGACTGAGCTAAGTATTTTTTAGTGTGGGTCCAATGACCATCTTTTGGGTCTTGTGATAGTAATACATGGTGAGGACCAACCCACACACAACATAATACTCCACCTTCCTACACTGAGTATTGCCAGGTTCTGCAGATATTTGTGGCAAGTGATTGTTTTTTCATTCCTCAGCAGCAGAGTCCTGAGTGAGCTCTTCAAGGAGCAATGTTTTTGTACCTTTGTATCATTGCTTTCTTCCATATTCTTCCATATTGAATCTTTCGTAGATCCATATGCTTGAATCATTCCCTGTCGAAGTGGGAGTCCCAGGGTACCATAATAAAGCAGTATGTATCATTAACATAGGCTACAATGGCAATTTGCAGTCACCTTATTAGCCTATCCATGTCCTTTTCTAAAGAGAAACACATTTAAACTCTAACCAGTCTGGCAACAGCACCCTCTTGCATACTCCAAAGAGAGGTTGGTTCTCTCAGATTTTCCACTACATGTCGTGTGAAGTGAGTCTCCCTGAGCTCTGCACAGTATCTACCAATGACATTGTAAAACGTAATTTGTTTACTACCTTGCCTGAAACACCTAAAATGAGATCTTTAGACCCTGTGGCAGTTGTTCGGGGAAATAACTTCAGACAGATGATCCCCACAAGGACTGTATTTATTGCTTTTACCCTCTTCAGAAGGTGAAAAACTGTAAAATCTGTTGCATCTTCTCTACCAAAACATTAAAAGATAGAGAAGGAATTCTGCTCCTATGGCTTCAAAAAGCAAAAGGAGGGCAGTGACTCTTCAGCCACCTCTCACATAAGTTCACAGAAAAGGGAGAGGTCAAAGGAGCAAGGGACTCAAGATGCTCACAGAAAGTCCCTAATAAAGTCTTGTTACGAGTCGCGAAAGGACAGTTAAAAAAAGATCAACAAAAACATCTCCTCAGGAGCTCCTTCGTCTGAAACTGCAACTCCTGCTGTGAAACATGGAGTTTGCTCTTCAAAATACCCTTTCCTTCGACGGCCAGGCCCAAAACTAAGGCTTCCACTGCCCAGACGACCACCACGTCGCCGTCTACAACTCCACTGTCAACAACGATGACCACCTTTGCAATGACTTCCATGACGGCGACCACAATTCTGCAGATGCCTTTTAGACCTTCAATGTTCCCATCCAATCGACAAGAGTGTCGTCGACGACAGCACATACATTTCTGTTGATGGCCCCATCGACGGCAGATTCATTGATGACCATACCGTTGATGACTTTGCCGTCAACGACCGCCTCATTGACAAGGGTGACATTATAAACATGGAAAGACACAACCTCGATGGCGCTGTTGACCATGTTGCAAAAACATTTCTACTACTACAACACACCTTTCCCAGTAAGATCTACTCTTTCCTCCAAGCACATGAACATTGAAGAATCTAAGGATGACAGACCATTTGGGTCTGCCATAGTCCCTCAGAATTTCATGTTTACGGTCTGGACGAAAATGACTATGAGGAAGAAGAAACTTAGTATCAAGGTTACTATGAACCAAGATACTCTGAAAGGCCGAGACATCATGAACCCTCACTTTCACAAGAAGCTGTTGTGCAAGTGCCACTATCCTTATTGCAAGGTCTATAACGTATGCTCCACAACTATGAACGGTGTTTCTGAGAGACAGTTACACCACTGCAGCCAGCACAACTTAGTGTTCTACCACCCCCATCATCATCAAGACCGATCCCACCACGGTAACTCCTAGGATGACACCTCCATCTGGCATTGCACAGTCTCCAAGGGATGATCCTACATCATTAGATGACGATCAAGAAGAGGGTCAGATTGCTGATGATACATCGAACCCGGAATGGAATGACTACCTAGTTCCTACCCCAACCCCACCAGTTCCACACCCAGTAGACTTGCCTCCCGACGATATAGAGTGGTTCCACAACCTTATGGAGAGAGCTTCAAAGAGGTTCCAACTGCCAATGACTGTCAAACAGACAGATTGTTTTTATATGAGTTCAAGGAGCAGACAAGGAAGTCAGTGCATGCTATACCCATTGTAGATTATACTTGGGAAGAAGATGTAAGAATAATGCTAAACCCAGTCGCAGTGGTACCGTTATTGAAGTAAATAGATAAAAAATATATGGCGCTAGAGAATTCACCTGCCTGTTTAGTGAATCACCCAAAGCCGGAACCTGTAGTGCCTCAACTCCATTCTAAAAATCAGTCTACACCAGTCTCAACCAGATCATTAGGGCAGGTGCCTAGACAACATAGGCAAAAGGTTCTCCGCAATGTCTGCCATTACCATCCGTATTGCGAATTCTCTTGCTATTTTGGGTCTGTATGACCAACAAATGTGGTCTGACATCAGTGCACTGATAGATCTCATGCCCGAATATAAACAGTTGGAAGCTAAAAGAATCTTTCAAGAATGAGAAAGAACTTACTCCAGTATTGGAACTTTCATAGATTCCCATTGCTTGTATCATTCCCCGTCGTCGGGATGGAAGTCCCTGGTAAATAAAAAATACCATAGAAATAGGTACAAACAAAAGAATAAGGCTTATGCCTCATCTCATTTTGTAGCATATCCACCTCTTTCTGTAAAAGAGACCAAATAAAATGAACAGCCAATCAGAATAGCCTCACCCCATAGAACCTTCCTGAGAGAGCCTCAGATTTTCTACCGCACGTTGTGCAAGGGAGTCTCCACTGAGCTCTGCTTAGTTTTTCTTCATCTTCAACTACTCTTTCACATCAACTCTTCACAATTTTTTCAACATGTCGGACAAGGAGAAGAAGGCTCTTTTCAAAGCTTGTGCCACCTGCTCCAAAAAGAGACTTTATGTGGAGGACAAACATAAAGACGATATTTATTGTTTGTATCCTGATCATAAAGCTACTGACTGCAAAATCTGTCGGACCTTCTCCACAAAGACCTTGCTGGACCGTGAGGGAGGTTTACTCACTTGGCTTCAAAAACTAAAGTCACAGAAAGATCCTGTTTCAAATGACAGTGATGATGCTCCATCTGCTGCTACGACGAGAAGATCACAAAAAAGAGGTAGGTCTTCACCTTCTACTTCTTCAGACCATCCCCTTCGAAAACCTTACAAAAGACCTCTGATAGGTCTGACAGGCGTAGTCCCATCAAAACTCCTCACCGAGGTGTAAAGGAGAGTGAAGGACTTGCTGTAGATACGGCACCTGTGAAGAAGACAAGCCATGGGCCTCTGGCTTCTTCTCCTCCTTTAGAGAAGGCTAACACTTTTTTTTAAAAACAGCTTCTGTCCCACCTGAGAGCAAAGCTGACAGTCAAGTTCGCTTGTCGGCGACGACGACTTCAAAAACCTTACCGGCGCCGACTTCGGCTCCGTTGACGGGCTCGTTGACAAGAGTTTCCTCTTCTCCATCGGCTTCGTCGACGACTGCTTCAACGACGACACCACACACAGAGGTACCTTTCATTCTGTCGTCGACGTCTACTTTGACAACTTCCACGTCGATGAGGATGACGACAGTGATGGTGTCGTTGGATGCAACCACTTCAACGGCGACAACGACAGCTTCCAGCCCGATAATGACAACGGTCTCGACGATGGTCCCGTCGGCAGTGGCTCTCTCCTTGTCGACGGTTCAAGCATCGTCGCCGCCGATACAAGATGTGGCAATTTCTATACGGAGACGTCGCATTATTCCAGAACTTACTTCTCCAAGGAAAGTAACACCCCTGCCTCCTGGTCGTCGACGACCTCGTCGACGATACAAGATGTGGCAATTTCTATACGGAGACGTCGCATTAATCCAGAAATGTCTTCTCCAAGGAAAGTAACACCCCTGCCTCCTGGTCGTCGACGACCTCGTCGACGATACAAGATGTGGCAATTTCTATACGGAGACGTCACATTACTCCAGAAATGACTTCTCCAAGGAAAGTAACACCCCTGCCTCCTTCTCTCCTTTTGGAAGGGGAGTTTCCTAGGACGATGACGGTCCTTATGGTGATGCAGATAGCCCATCTCAGCTGCATGTTAAATATCAGGACTCTGACTCTGAGGAGTATTACATGGAGCAGCAACAGTATGTGCCACAATCCATATCTCAGGAACAATATCAACAGGAGATGGTCTGTATGCCGTCTTCCCTTATTACAGACCTGCAGTTCATGCTTTCCGATTACAGGAAGAGGTTTCCAACACAGTCCTCTGGCCAAGACATAGTGCAAGTGCCTTCAACTCCACTTGCCTGTCCAGTTGGACCTCAGCCTCCTCAAATTCCAATACCGGAGTTATCTGAACCACATCAGATGTAGTTACAGTACAGGATGCCACATCCGATGATGACCAAGGGACAATGACGATCCCGGACCCTGACAGTGATGAGTACATCATTCCGGACCCCGCTTCTCCCGTTCCAGAAACAGCGGATTCTCCTCCAGCTGATATTGGGGGTTTTCACAATCTAATGGAGAGAGCTTCTAAGCGTTTTGATCTGCCTGTGGTGTCTTGGTGTAGTGCATTCTACTGGTACCATGGTGATGGAAGATGCACTGCAGCTAGACTCTAGAATGGGGGGACTGAGTCAGTTATTGAGTACAGCTGGACAGGATAAGGTGTACCTGCTTGCCTTCCAATAAACATACTTGGAAATACTATTTTGGAGCGGTCCTTCTTTACATTTTGGCGACAGAGGATGAGACTGAACAGCGGCAAGCAGGAAGATTGAAGAACCTACGCAGAGATTATTTTTTTTTTTCTCTAAATATTTTGATTTTAACGCCTTTCCTGGTTTTGAAAAGAAGTTTATTAATTAACATTACTGAAAGAACCTCTGCATGACAAAGTTTTCGTGAGTAAAAGACAATTACTTTTCCTTCATTTGTTTCCTATTAACGGTTGTGAGAAGCATTGATAGAACGTGAAGTGCGAGAAACTTAACAAGCCTACTCGGAGGAATAATTACGAGACTGTTGCAGTGAATGTCACATTGTTCTGAGAATAATGTGCATCTACTAACTTCAAGGCTGAGACATCGGAAGGAGTCGAAGATCTGAATAAGAGATCAAATAAGCAATTTAAATACTGAGAATTGTACATACAGCACAAACGGAAATATATGTACCGGTTTCAGAACTTTTCGATTTTGATAAAAATTTGACTCTTTCCTCGAATCTCATGTGTACTTAATCAACAGTATCTGCACTTTAACGGTTATTCTCTCTACATCATCTAAACGTGGTGAGCGTTCCTTCATAGGGATTCACACCTGTCATCACATTTGAAGCTTGTCTGTAACTTAATATCGGATTACTTGGCCTTGAAGCGTGTGATTGGAAGCGGAGTTCATATCAAGAAGTAAAAGACATCCCCCTTAAGCTTGAAGTTTGATGCACCGTTGAAAGAAGTTCGAATTGGTTTCCTGCAAGAATTGTGCGTGTGGATGGAACCGGTATTTACAAAATATTGAGATTTATTTTAAAAAAAGCCTGTGCTTTAAGTGAGACTTGACGTGTTACTATTTGGGAGTTAACAACGCACTGTAACGGTACCTGTTCAACCGTCAGCTGTGCATCATTCAAGCGTGATGGGCGTTCTTTGAGCGAGAGACACCTCCTTACAAGAAGCTTCGTGTTCCTTTAGTGACGTCTTTCTTCTGCGAACACTGGAGAGTTTGGCTCATTGACCCTGCACTCTACGTCCTCGCGCACACTACGCTATACGTCATCACGTGACGGGGGTCACGCTTCGTGCCGCCATTTTGATTTTTTTTTCTAGGTTTATTCATCAATTTCTTCGGTGATGTGCACACCTGGAAAAAACTTGTCAATTTCATTGCGCCAGCAATTCTTCACTTTCAGCTTTCATCGTCAGTCACCGGACTGGTTATTGCAACTTGGGTGATGTGCACGACAACAGTGATTGCACACTTTAAAATTACAGGTTGTTTTATTTTGAATAACCGTTTAAATGGTGCTTTAAGTGCTAAAACGTTAAACAAGCAAGGTGGTTGTTGATCTTGGAATTCCTCTCCATTGATTTATTTCTCTTATAAGCAGGAACATTTATACTATGCCGTGGTTACTTCATATTGACATTTATTATCACAAGTTTGTCGGTGGTGTGCACACCATATGTAGCACATCGTGATTTGATGTTTATATCTGAATGTAATACATTAAAAGCAAAATTTTATTGTCCCGGCTTTGTGTAAGTATACCACACATTAGGAGTACATTCTTGAATAAGTACTTATTATAGTATTACAAAAAGGGTTTATTTTGACAATGTATTGAGTTATTTCACAATTTAAGTATACAATATACCTCATTCTTAGCCTTGTTCTGCTCAACATTAGAATTATCAAGGTGATGTGCACTCTGTAACTGATTTGCATACCAATTCTTGTTTATATTGTATTGTACTCATGGTGGTTCTTTGGAATGGTGCTCACCGTTTATTTGGCACACCTATTAAGAGTTAAGATTCTAGTGCAGTTTCTTTTGACACTGTGAACTTTTCTTGAAACATACTATTTATAGTAGAGTGTTACATCTAGGAATCACATGGTACTTATTTACTCTTTGAGTAGTTCATTTAAGATTATTATATTTTAAATAGTTAACATGGTGGTTTAGATGAGATTTTTCCATTTTGATGGATTTGACACGGTGAAGTGCACACTTTAAATCACAGGTCCTTGTTACATTTTAAATAGTTTAACACGTGGTGCGGATAAATTCATCCATTTTATACATTTTAACATGGTGATGTGCACATTTTTCAGTAGTTCATTTGAGAATATTATAGTTTGAATAGTTTCAAGTTTCAAATGATCTTTATTCGGATTTAATACATCCATAAAAGTACATACAGAATGAAAGTACATTAAAAACATTAAAAACAATTCTTACACAAAAACAATGATCCAATTAGGTTAAGCAGCAAGAGGACTTAAAGTGCATAATATAATGTACAAAGTGCATGGTGCGTAATACTAAGGAATATTAATCCATCAATGTCCACAGTTACCCAATATAGAAGTATCTCATACAAACATTCAATATTATTACTATTTAGTAACTGATACTCGAGTACATAAACCAGCATAGTGCTATTATCCATTATCCAAGTTCCATGGTTGCCCTCAACTTCACACAGGCTTTTATGAAACAGCTAACAGAATAAATAACATCATCCATATGCAGCATTTGCAGAAATTGCAGAGCAGGAATAGATTCACGTAGATTATATTTGCGTAAGATTGGTCTTAAATATTGACAAGTATACAATTTGTAGTGGCCACAAAAGAAGAAGTAATGCAATAGATTTTGTCGTCCACCTAAAGAACAGGGACAATCCAATTCTTCAAAATTTTTATTGTAGCCAATAGGGAAGCTAAGCAGATAAACTAAGCTTCCCTCCCGGAACCTAAATAAAAGACTCCGATTCCATCTACCTATCGGCAATGTCAAGTATCTAATAAAATTGTTAGGGTTATCAGCATCTGGATCACAAATGCGTGAATATTTCATGACCACAGGTTTGCTAGATTCTGATCTCATCCTTTCCTCAGTATATACCTCCAAAAGTGCCCGTTTAATACTGTTTTTGTGAGCGGGTACAATTAAGTCGGGGGAACTAAATAAGGATCCTAGTCCCACCTGTTGCAGACTGGTTTTGACTGCTTTTAACCAAGGTATGTGTTGAGATCTATCACTAGACAAACAGTCGGATATAATACTACGAGTCAATGTTGCTGCTGGGTTTAACCAGATTTTAATCCAAAATAGGGCAGGCCTTGACTTTATAAAATCAACAATGTATGGCAGCCTCAATTCATTATGACAAATCAGAGTGGGAGCACAAGGGACTCCCCCTAGCACCCTCCTACAGAATCTATTTTCCGCCACCTGAAGGGCCGAGCTGTTACAATATCCCCATACTTCTGCACCGTAAGTCCCAGTTGGTCGACATTGGGTACGGTAGATGGTAAGAAGAGGGGTAACAACATCAGCTAGTTTCGGTTGGCGAAGGGATAGGATCGAGTTAATTGACTTGCCAATTTTGTTGCTTGCAAAAGCGGCATGTTGCTGCCATGAGCCTGAATTGGAAAATAACAACCCTAAATAAGGAAAAGTGCTGGTGCTTTTTAGAATGTTATTACCCGATTTAATGGATGCAATGTTATACTTCTTTGGTCCGCAATTCATTATAAAAGATTTTTTAAAATTGGTATTTAAACCAAGGTCGGACATGAAGGTAACAAAGCCAGAGATTAAAGTGCGTAGTGCATTCGGCGTACGCCCCATCAATACAGCGTCATCCGCATAAAGAAGAGTAGTGATGGGGGAGCCGTTTATTATGGGAACATCCTTAATAATCTCACTCAAAGTGTTGCTTAACCTGTTGATATATAAGATAAAAAGCAGTGGGGCGAGTACGCAGCCCTGTCTAACTCCTCTGCTGATAGGGATATCGTCAGACAGATCACCATCATTGTTAATTCGTACTCGTGCTTTTAAATCCCTATGTAAATAAGAAAGGAAATACACCAATGAATCGTCTAAACCATAATCGAGCAAAAGTGACCACAACCTAGAACGGTTAACAAAATCAAACGCAGAACTCAAGTCCATAAAACCTAAATAAAGAGGGGATTTTTTAACAATAATATATTTAGCCATAATCAGGTTTAGATTTAAGCATTGTTCTGTGGTACCCACCTTACTTCTAAAACCCAATTGACTACAGTGGAGAATATTGTTATCTTCAGCCCAATCCCTTATCCTTCTGAAGATTACTCTTCCCAGAACTTTTAACGTGTTGTCGATCAGTGAAATCGGGCGATAGCAGGCGGGATCCGACCTATCGCCTTTCTTGAATATGGGCACAATGACACTGTTCGACCAGGATTCGGGAATTGAGCTGTCGTTTAGGTTATTAAATAGGTTGCATAAGAGAGGGGCCCAGAAGTTGATTTCTGATTTTATTTGGTCAATGGAAAGACCATCAGGACCTGGGGCTTTATTGCTAGCACTATCAGTGATCGCATCCTCGACCTCAAGTAATGAAAAGGTCAAGGGTTCATCACTGAGGGATAGAGAGACAGTGTCTGAAGGGGTAGCTGATATGGCATAGATTTGGGAGAAATGCTCTACCCATGCCTCGCCAGTTATATTACTATTAATTTGGTTGATGTTAGAACCAAAGGATCTTAACGACTTGACTTCTTTCCAGAAGCCCATTGAGTCCTTCAATTTGGCGGTGCGCGTAAGTGATTCCCAGTGATTGATTACTAGGGCTTCAGATCTAATGTGTAAGACCCTTTTATATTGTGATCTTAATGCTCTCACAAGTTGAGGGTCCCTCGGGCTGGTATTAAGTGCAGCCCTCAAATCCCTGTTGGCCCTAGAGCAAGAAGTATCAAACCAACGGGGTCCCTGGGAGATGTTCTGCCTAACAGGTTTGGAGGATTCAGTTTTAATTGCCCTGCATAGATCACCAAAAGCGCCAACCACCTCGTTGCCAGGATTTGTATATGGCAGGCAAGTCTCGACTGTCTCAGGGTATTTTTTAATTACTCTGGAAAGTATCCCTTTATTGTCAGCTCCCTTCCATGCTAGTCTCAATCTATCGGTTGATAATGCTAGGTTTAAAGGACCTACATCTGGTTTCACTGCAACCCTTGAGGTCTGGGGATTGTGTATGTTAATTTTAAGCGGATAGTGATCACTATATGCAGAGCAGACGACTTCAGCTTTTAAGATTATTTCACTTAACTCAGGGCATGTGAAAATATAATCAATCGTAGAAGCACAGCCCTGACCTATGAAAGTGGGGGTTGTTACGTTATTTATACTTGTACCTGCAAATTCCATAGCATTAACTAAGTCATGGGAAGCTATAAAATCTTTCAATTCTGCCCCATTCTTACATATTGGGCTATGGCGATACAAGTGTGCATTAAAATCCCCTCCGATGCAGATACCATCGAAAGATCCATGCTTTTGCCCCCCATAATTTAATCTATAAAATTAAACAATAATATAAAATTGCCATTTGGGCGGCTAACAAAATCATTATTATAAAAATTAATAATACATAATTTCAATCTGTTAATGTACTTGATAGCCATAAAACAACAGATACCTGGTGTAGGGATCAATTTAGTATGCACCCCGTGTTTTATCTTGGACCAAATAGATAGTCCCCCACTAGGTCGACCCATGGGAGACGGCAAAGCCTTAAGATTGTGACAGCAGAAGCCCTCAATTGTTGGTGACGTTGTACTCCATGTTTCTTGTAGCAACAATATATCACAATTATTATCAACCCACTTAAACCACTCTGAAATTTTCAATTTAGAATTTAGACCTGCTATATTCCAGCTAACAATAGACAGTACTGAGTCCAGAGGCAAATGAGCAAGGGTCTGAAGTGGTTTGCTCAGGGTTCTTTGAGGCGAGTTTACTGGGGCAATCGGGAGTTCGGATACCGGAGAAGAATCGACAAAGGTAGTCGAAGGTGGTCAGTCTTGCATATCCAGGTCCGAAAATGGTGCATATCTATTGTACATTTGTAATGGGAGATAAGGTTGGTGGAATTGCATAGGAGGTGGGCGAAAATGCACAGATGGGGGGTTGAAAATGCATAAATGGTGCTGGTTGTGGATGCGTTAATGGCACTGTAAATTGCATAGGGGGTGGGCGAGGTTGTGTGGCCGGTTGTCTGTAGAAATAACTCAAGGGTAACATAGTTGCAACAGTTGGGATGGTTGAATAGTTACAATTTCTGTTTAGGAGGTTTCTTACTGTCCCAGGATTATTAAAGTTGAGGACTACGCAGTCACCTTCCTTGTCCTTGAGTAAAGGGCCATCCCACCATACAGTATGCGCAGATATAATCTCTCTGGAGATGTCGAAACCAACACCTTTGTGTTTGGTTAGCCAGTCTATGCTCTTATTCCGCAATTGTACCCACGATTCCCCCTGATCCTCCCTCAATGGCGGGACACCTGCTAGAACCAGAACAAAAGGACAGGCATCCGGTGGCAGATGTAATGCTGGTCCTTGATGTTTGAAAGATTTAGTAGACCCTTGGGAGCCAGTGCCCACGTTGTTGTTAACCGCTGTCGGTTTTGGAGCTGCGCTTAAATTGGTTGGGCCACTATTGTTGCTTGGAACAGAGGTATTAGAAGTCGATGGAATAACAACTTTCCTAGGGGCAGGTATAGGAGTTGGTTTCGTGGATGTATTAGCCTTACTCATAGCTGGCCCCTTTTTAGTGGTCGTGGGTTTAACTGATGATTGTTCCGTCAAAGGAGAAGCAGAAACAGAATTGCTTAGTGCCCCACCCGAGGTACTGATGTTAACCTGTTTTTTTGATGACAATATATTGTTTGCATTTTCCAATTCCTTCAAAAGGCGATCTGCTCTAACTTGGTCCAAGATGATTGACCCTTTCCTTTTTGTTTCACCAGTTTTAACCAGGTTATCCAATCTATCAAGTCTTTTAAAAACATTATTAAACTGGCTGATCATTTGTTTTTCAATCCGATTAAAAATAGTATCAACTATGGTTTCTATCATATTTCCGTTCTGTCTGGATAGATTAAAATTATCACCCATTATTGTAGTTTGGGTCCATGTAGTTTTAGAGTTCCCACATGGATTAGTAATGGATACATCAGAAATACTATCCAGGTCTGCGGAGTCTTTATCCTCTTTATCCTCTGTCAAGACGATTTGTACCCCCGATGATTTGTTTTTATTCCACAGACTTTGAGGTGTTGGTTGGTTTTTGTGGAATACAGGCTGTTTTCTTTTATTCGCACTTTGCTTAGATGTGCCTCTTTTACGTTTCTCCCTGCCCGGCTTGTTACTACTAGAGTCAATGATGTCCACATTAATGACATCATCCTGCGAGGCAGTTACAATTGTAGTAACACTCTCTGTCTGAGGGGATACCGGGGATGTCGTTGTCAGTGTTGGCTTTGACGTTGCTGCCACTGATGTTGTGGAGGCAGAAACTTGTGCTGTGTAGATGACAGTGTTTTCATCATCCAGAATAGTGGGCACGTCAGCAAAGGGATGTGATGATTTTACCACGATTATTTCTGGATTTATATGTGCATTACCATTGGTGCCGCTGGAGCTACTTGTGGGAGTCGTTTTGTTATTAGTGGGAAAAGAAACCATAGAGAACCTTCTCTCGGTCTCCACTATTTCGTTGAAGGCAGAGTCTATCATTGACTCAAAGGATGTTATAAGGGAAACAGAAGTGTCAGCAATCTTGTTTTCTACATCAATGTTCTCGCTGTCGCCCATTTTAGTATCCGTAATAAGTGCTCACCTTTAGTAAAGTTGTTAGAGGGGTGGCCCGCCCGTCCACTGCAGTCCACTGACGGCCACAGACGGCCCGCCCTTGTCCCGGGCTTCTCCCGGGACGCTCCCGCACGCTCCCGCTTGGCGGGAACTGACCTTCCCTTATGTAGGTAGTCCGTAAGGTTACAGGCGGGGCGTGTGTCCAGGGAGAGCGGCCAGGTGACGAGAGGCGCGGTGTGCAGGGGCTTCTGGGATTTGAAGTCCTGCCCCGCACGCTCGCAGCCCTGGACCTTCACGCACTGGTACAGCAAGGCTCCCCTGTGGCGCTGGTGCGCAGCGGGACCCGCGAAGCGGGTTCCGCAAGTTGTAAATCCGGCGGAAGGGAGAGAAGGGTCCAAGCAGAGTCCACGACCCACAGCAAACAAACCGCTACGGTGCTAAGGTACTAAGTTTGAATAGTTAACATGGTAGTGCGGATGAAATGTCTCCATTTTAATGCATTTAGCACTGTGAGGTGCACACTTTAAAAGTTGGAGGTCGTTTGGCACGGTGAGGTGCACATTTTTAAAATGACGTGCACATTTTTGTGTAGTCATCTGAGAATATTATAGTTTGAATAGTTAACATGGTGGTGTGGAGAAAGTGTTCTCCATTTTAAATGCATTTGGCACGGTGAGGTGCATATTTTAAAAAAATTACGTGCACATTTGTGTGTAGTCATTTGTGAATATTATAGTTTGAATAGTTAACTTGGTGGTGTGGAGAAAGTGTTCTCCATCTTAAATGCATTTGGCACAGTGTGGCGCACATTTTTAAAATTAAAGGTCATGCTTGTTTATATAGTTTGACATTGTGTGCGATTTTAGGTTAGTACTTCCTGACACAGTGGTGGGCACACCTTAAAAATTGCATATTTTCACTGGGAGTCGATGTTATGAAAGTAATGCTGTGATATTTATCTGAAATTATTTTTGTTGTTGTTGTATCCTATTAAAATACGCTAGCTAGGATTTCTATCTGTTATAAATGTGGGTACGTTACACACCTGCACTGACTTGCCATTTTAGATAGTTGCATATCGTGTGGTATCAATTCGTAAGTTAATTGAAGTGGATTTTATCTTATTCACTTACTTTACTCTACATGATATGGTTCTTAGTGGAAGCGTGAAAGATTAGCAATTTAATGTCGACTCAACGATACTTATTTCATTTGTTTTTAGTCTGTTATTTTAACAACTATTGAACTGTTGACAACAGTGGTATGCATACTTCAAATATTGTTTAACTCAGTGAGGCGGATATATCTCATTCATTTCAATGCATGTTAACACAGTGATGTGCTGACTTTAAAAATTGCTGATTGTTACTATATTTTAAAGTTTAACAAGGTACCTGGATTAAATTATCCATTTTGGCGCACTTTAACACTGTGTTGTGCACACCTTAAAACTAGATGTTGTTATTTTTTAAAATGTTCTCGGCTGAGCAGAATATATAGTCAATATTCAAGTCCAATAATAGTCTCTAGAGATATATGTGTTACTGATGGACTGTGAAGTATCCTGCTTTGTGTCCAAAGCGATGTATCCTTCAGAATAACAACACCAGGGTTTGTTGTCTAAGCATCAGTGTCATTTATTTCGGTTCGTATTCCATCAAACAAACGTACAGCCACAGCCAACACGTGTTTCGTCGGGCATTATGGTCATGCCTTACGACTTCTTCAGGGCTGCAAGCCAAGAAGATAAAGGTCCTTAATAACTATGACGTTAAAAACATTAATCAGCGTGAAATTATAGTAACGGGAGAGGATAAGTCATGTGTGGGGTCACCATAAAAGTTACCATGTGACTGTTGTTATACTAGTTAGAAAATCACCTACACATAGAGGTGCTACCCTGGTTTATAAATAGAAACACAAGAAGAGACCCACAAGTCCCAAGGTTGAAAGAAGAAAGTAAAGTAAAATTCGCTTTACCAAAGAAAAGTTATATCCTTCCTGTAGTTCAGACCTCCAAAGGTATAGCCGTGAGTCACACCCTAGAACAAGAGAGGACACTCCTCATTTCCTTCTAATACACATAATTTAATCCACATAAATCATTATAAGTCATTATTATCCTAATATTCCTATAAAACCTCTAGATAGTTGCACTCTGCAGTAATGTTCCTCTTTAACCAAGGTCACTCTTATTGTACATAGAAATCGCTAGTTACAAGACAGAGGAACAAAGTCCTAATCTATAGTGAAATCTAATTTAGCGAAAAAGGAAAGAACAGTAAGCAGTACGTAAGCCCCGGTTAGATAATGTGATACCGTAATCAGTAATATGGCTCACCTCAATGTAAGAGGAAAGATTTCCAGAAGTAACGGTGAAATTATAATTAAATATAGGAATCTCCAATTTCGTCAAAACGATGAGTCTGATAAATGTATATTTTCTGTAACAAGAGATAATAAAATAATGTTCCTGGTTGAGTCAATAATATCCAAAGCGTAAAAATAGGATTATCCAAACTTAGCCATGTCAATTACACTCACCCGTATTATTGCTGACAGTTTCGAAAGTAAATAACCCGTTCTTGACACGAGTACGTGACGGGTTGTCTTCTATCTAAAAAGTTAATTGAAGCATATATAAGCTACTATTATATCCACCCGTTAATAAGTAATGAGCAAGTATGTATCCAAACCGGGCAGCTTACCTGTATTCAACAGCGTGTACGCCGTCAGGAGAAACACAGTCAGCGGCTGGCGTCCTATGCTTGCGCCATTTTATTTACAAGTGCCAAATATGTTAGAAACGCAACTTTGGTCGCCATCTTGTAGTGGCCAGTATTCACATAATTATATAGTGCATTAGTTTTCCTAGTTAGAGATAAATATTCTTATATCTTATGATTTTGTAAACAGTTATGATTTGAATAGAAAGAAAGTTGGTAACGTCTCTATTCGCATATCTATAGTCTTATCATTACCGTGAACGGCAGTTATCACAGTGCTGAAATATAGTACGAATATCTCCATGTTAAATAATAATTATAGTGCACTATATACAAAATATGTACATAAATTCAATCCAAACAAAGAATATATATTTAACAAAAACCAGAATTGTGCCTAAATCCATCCGAAAGGATATTCGAACCCTTCAACTCTAAACAAAAATGCACTCTTATCACGGCTCCAATCCCTCACGCCATCGCCGCCTTAGGGAAACCTGACTTAAAGTTGTACAGTAGAAAGTTCAACTTGAATAAGTAAACCAAGGTTAATATATATACCAAGGAGTGTCCACCCACGCTCCAGCGTCGTAACCCCAAGTACACCTGGAAGTCTGAAACTATCTAAACCCTCTCCTAGGTTGGTAAGGGGGAAGAAAAAGTAAATGACATGTCTGGAAAGCAGGGTTGGGGCAAAGTCCGCAAGAGCAGTTATCATCCAGTATGTTAGTAATTCATAGTTCTACAATATATTCATTCATTATTCAAGTCAGAAAGAGCAATTACCATCCAGTATGCTGGTAATTCATAGTTATACAATATGTTCATTCATTGTTCAAGTCAATAATATACATAATAGTACTCATTCTGCACATTTCTTTAGAACAGAGGTTAGGACAAGATAACCACATAGCTTATATTAATCTCCTAAAAAGAATTGCAGTTCTGGATCCAAGTTTAAACCCTCCTCAACAGCTCTCAAAATCATAATCCATCTGGCTTCTCTACGTCTAAGTTTTAATGTTCTGTTTCTGTATTAAAGAAAGGTTTGGGATATTTCCCAACCGCATGCATTGATTGGTTTACTACTAAGATTGATTTGTACAAGTTTTCTAGACTTTTAAAACTGAAAAAACATTTTCTAAGCAAGATAGCAGGGAAATTGCAACGGCTAAACCAGTATTTAGCAATATCTCTATTCAAGAACTGTATGATACTAAACTACTGTTATCATTAACTGAAAACGAAGAAGATCCAGTTACTGTGAGTTCATTACTGGGAGATTTAGAAATTAATTCTGGACATGCTTTGTCCAGTGGACTTAAAGTAAGATCCAAATGGACACCACAACTGTCTGCAGGTAATGTGGTTGATGCCTTTTACAAATCTGTAACTGCAGATATTGATGACTTAATCAAAAGACAACGTAACAACAAAAAGAAATATAAGGGTGGTAATCTCAATCATGATGAGAGGCTAGCGCTCAAAGAACTTACATCACGATCTGATATTATTATACGTATGGCCGACAAGGGTGGCAACATCGTGATTATGGACAAAAAAGATTATGATTCAGAGATTCTATCACAACTTGGCAATTCTAGGTATTACGAACAAATTAATGTTAATCCTTTACCCAAGACTATGACATTGATCAATGGTAAACTAAAACACTGGTATGACTGTACTTTACTTGATCATGATCAATTCTTGTATTTGAAAGTGGAAAGTCCGAGGGCCCCCTGTCTATATACTCTGCCTAAAATACTTAAGAACCGACAAAAACCACCAGGCAGGCCCATTATATCTGGGATAGGAGGGCCGACAGAAAGGTTATCACAATTTGTTGACTTATATTTGAGACCTTTTGTTCAGAACCTTCCCTCTCATATAGAGCACACCAAACATGTTCTTAATATTATGAGCGATGTAAACTGGGAACCTGATATGATTTTAGCAACGCTTGACGTTGTTTCTTTGTACTCTAATATAGATCATGTGTTGAGTATTAAGGCTCTTGAATACTTTTTGAATCGTAGACCAGCAGAATACCTAGATCATACGGCAATGCTCATAGATATGACAATGATTGTATTGGAAAATAACTTTTTTCTTTATGATGACATCTGGTATAGACAGAAACTTGGAACTGCCTTGGGTTCCAGATTTGCTCCGTCCTTCGCGAACCTTTTCATGGGTCGCTTGGAGACGGAGTGGATCTGGGGCCCAAAGGGCCAAAACTGGATTGATCATATCTATTTTTGGGGTAGATTTATAGACGATTGTCTCTTAATTTGGAGGGGTACTTCAAATGAATTGAATGAATTTTTTGCCTATTTAAACTCCAATGATCTAAATATGAGATTTACTACACATTATGACCAATACCGTATTACATTTTTAGATATTGAACTATTTGTACAAGGAGATAAATTGTGTAGTAGAATGTTTCGCAAAGAGACAAGTTGCAATGCCCTTTTACGTGCAGATAGTTGCCACCCGAAAAGCCAAATAGAGGCAATTCCGTTTGGGGAGATGTTGAGAGCGAGACGGAATTGTTCAAATGATGATGACTTTAAAAAGAATTTGAATGATATGACTCTGAGATTTAGGAACAGAGGTTACAAGGAGAAGGTTATTGACAAAGCTTGCCAGAGAGCCTTGAAACTTAAGAGAGAAATTGCCTGAAGCTCAATTCCGATAAAACGGAGGTGGTTATCTTTGGCACCCTTTCGCCAGCCTGGTCTGTAGCCTGGTGGCCATCGGCTTTAGCCACTCCTCCCTACCCCACCGCTAAGGTTAGAAACTTAGGAGTAACTTTCGATGACCAGCTTAATTTTATGGCTCACGCAAATAAGGTGGCAGCTAACGCCCATTTCAAGCTCAGAATGATAAGGAAAATTATACCTTATCTACCAGCCACTGCCGCCAAGACGTTAGTCACCTCCCTGGTCCTGACATCATTAGACTATTGTAATGGTCTCTTTCTTAATGCACAAAACAGAGTGACCAAAAAACTACAGACCGTTCAGAACGCGGCTGCACGTGTGCTGTCGAAAAAACCTAAATTTGCACCCATCTCGGATACCCTGAAAAGCTATCATTGGCTAACCATCCAAAACAGGATTAAGTTCAAATCATTGTGCACAGTCTATAAAATACTGCAGGATCAAGGACCGCGTTTCCTTAAAGAACAACTAATTCCCTATAATCCAGTCAGAACACTCCGATCCACTTCACTTAACCAACTAGTGGTCCAACGCAGCAGAATAGTCACTTGGGGGGACCGCCGCTTTTTAGTTGCGGCCCCTAAAATTTGGAACACTCTGCCACACCATATAAAAACAAGCCACTCACTCCTTCAGTTTAGGAAAAAACTGAAAACATGGTTATTTAATCAGTAAATTTAGCTTCTGGGTTTACTTCCTCATCTGTTCAGGGAGAGACATTATTGCAGTTCAGCGCCGAGACGCCCACGGGTAATTGTATGCGCTTTATAAATGTCATTAAATAAATAAATAAATAAGATACCTTAATATCCAATAACAAAAATGAATCTACTCAGAATCAACAGAAAATAAGGATGATTACTAACTTTGGAACAGGAAGCCATAAACTGTATGCTATTTTAAATGGACATTGGCATTTATTAAGGACTGATGCAGATATAATACCATTCTTATCTGAGAAACCGAGTTTAACTTTTCGAAAGGGTACTACTATTGCCAATATGGTGAGTCCAAGTTACCCTGTAATAAAGACTGTACAACCAGAACAGTGGTTACGACGTAAACCTAATGGTTTTCACAACTGTGGCTTTTGTAGTTGTTGTAGATGGGCAAAAAAGAAGATCTTGTCTTTTGAGTATAATAACACCGGTACTTTCATGATCAAAACATTTATTAATTGCAAAACTACATACGTTATCTATATAATAGCCTGCAGTTGTGGTAAAATCTATGTTGGAAACACAGTGCGACGTTTGAAGGAAAGAATGATGGAGCACTTTCGTGCTCTTAAGAATGGAGACACACGTTACCCTATTGCTTCCCATGCGATTCAAAATCGAGATGATTCTAGAAACCATATTTTTACTTATCATGGGATTGAACATGTAGGTGCTGACAGAAGAGGCGGAAACAGAACATTAAAACTTAGACGTAGAGAAGCCAGATAGATTATGATTTTGAGAGCTGTTGAGGAGGGTTTAAACTTGGATCCAGAACTGCAATTCTTTTTAGGAGATTAATATAAGCTATGTGGCTATCTTGTCCTAACCTCTGTTCTAAAGAAATGTGCAGAATGAGTACTATTATGTATATTATTGACTTGAACAATGAATGAACATATTCTATAACTATGAATTACCAGCATACTGGATGGTAATTGCTCTTTCTGACTTGAATAATGAATGAATATATTGTAGAACTATGAATTACTAACATACTGGATGATAACTGCTCTTGCGGACTTTGCCCCAACCCTGCTTTCCAGACATGTCATTTACTTTTTCTTCCCCCTTACCAACCTAGGAGAGGGTTTAGATAGTTTGTTTACTTATTGAAGTTGAACTTTCTACTGTACAACTTTAAGTCAGGTTTCCCTAAGGCGGCGATGGCGTGAGGGATTGGAGCCGTGATAAGAGTGCATATTTGTTTAGAGTTGAAGGGTTCGAATATCCGTTCGGATGGATTTAGGCACAATTCTGGTTTTTGTGAAATATATATTCTTTGTTTGGATTGAATTTATGTACATATTTTGTATATAGTGCACTATAATTATTATTTAACATGGAGATATTCGTACTATATTTCAGCACTGTGATAACTGCCGTTCACGGTAATGATAAGACTGTAGATATGCGAATAGAGACGTTACCAACTTTCTTTCTATTCAAATCATAACTGTTTACAAAATCATAAGATATAAGAATATTTATCTCTAACTAGGAAAACTAATGCACTATATAATTATGTGAATACTGGCCACTACAAGATGGCGACCAAAGTCGCGTTTCTAACATATTTGGCACTTGTAAATAAAATGGCGCACGCATAGGACGCCAGCCGCTGACTGTGTTTCTCCTGACGGCGTACACGCTGTTGAATACAGGTAAGCTGCCCGGTTTGGATATATACTTGCTCATTACTTATCAACGGGTGGATATAATAGTAGCTTATATATGCTTTAATTAACTTTTTAGATAGAAGACAACCCGTCACGTTCTCGTGTCAAGAACGGGTTATTTACTTTCGAAACTGTCAGCAAGAATACGGGTGAGTGTAATTGACATGGCTAAGTTTGGATAATCCTATTTTTACGCTTTGGATATTATTGACTCAACCAGGAACATTATTTTATTATCTCTTGTTACAGAAAATATACATTTATCAGACTCATCGTTTTGACAAAATTGGAGATTCCTATATTTAATTATAATTTCACCGTTACTTTTGGAAATCTTTCCTCTTACATTGAGGTGAGCCATATTATTGATTACGGTATCACATTATCTAACCGGGGCTTACGTACTGCTTACTGTTCTTTCCTTTTTCGCTAAATTAGATTTCACTATAGATTAGGACTTTGTTCCTCTGTCTTGTAACTAGCGGTTTCTATGTACAATAAGAGTGACCTTGGTTAAAGAGGAACATTACTGCAGAGTGCAACTATCTGGAGGTTTTATAGGAATATTAGGATAATAATGACTTATAATGATTTATGTGGATTAAATGAAGAGTATTAGAAGGAAATGAGGAGTGTCCTCTCTTGTTCTAGGGTGTGACTCACGGCTATACCTTTGGAGGTCTGAACTACAGGAAGGATATAACTTTTCTTTGGTAAAGCGAATTTTACTTTACTTTCTTCTTTCAACCTTGGGACTTGTGGGTCTCTTCTTGTGTTTCTATCTATAAACCAGGGTAGCACCTCTATGTGTAGGTGATTTTCTAACTAGTATAACAACAGTCACATGGTAACTTTTATGGTGACCCCACACATGACTTATCCTCTCCCGTTACTATAATTTCACGCTGATTAATGTTTTTAACGTCATAGTTATTAAGGACCTTTATCTTCTTGGCTTGCAGCCCTGAAGAAGTGGTAAGGCATGACCATAATGCCCGACGAAACACGTGTTGGCTGTGGCTGTACGTTTGTTTAATGGAATACGAACCGAAATAAATGACACTGATGCTTGGACAACAAACCCTGGTGTTGTTATTCTGAAGGATACATCGCTTTGGACACAAAGCAGGATACTTCACAGTCCATCAGTGACACATATATCTCTAGAGACTATTATTGGACTTGAATATTGACTATATATTCTACTCAGCCGAGAACTTTTTAAACTGTTTAACCAAGGGGATCCTTGGTGTTTGTAAGGAAGTGAGGTGACCTTCCATATCTTGGCTTTGTAGCAGAACCTTTGTACTTAGGATAATTTTACAGTAGCCGTAACTTTTGTTGAGCGCCTGATTTCTACCTGGTCATCGCCTTGTGTTTGTTATCATTTTTTAAATTGGTTAACACGTGTTGGGGATAAAATTCATTCTTTTAAATGTATTTTTAACACAGTGATGTTCATACCTCAACTGTAATTCTTCGAGCTTGGTGTATATATATTTTTTTCTCCTTAAAGTGTTGAGTGACGTTGCCTTATTTATCAAATAATTTTTGCTAGTGTCCTCTTTTAATATGTCTGATAAAATTCCTATTTGTAATAGATGTGGGCACAGTGGGCATTGTGCGAATTATAGGAAATGTCCATCCTTAAAAGCTATATGCAAAAATTGCTGTAGTGTTGGAGTAGAATCTGTTAAATATATTGAAGATTCTAATGTTGCTAACGTTTTTAACTCTAATTCCTCTTGCGATGATTATTTTGACACGGATAATTTGGTGTCAAATGTAAATCCTAGATCAAAGATGGGGCCCTGTTCTATCATTGTTATAGGGGGAGTCGAGGTTAACTTTATACTTGATTCTGGCACACCCTACTCTATTATCAATATTGAGGTTTGGAAGGAACTTTTTGCTGATACCTTAAGAAAAGAGTTGCTGCCTCCTGATATTCAACTTTTTAGCTTTACTGGGGAAAGGATTCCAATGGTTGGGTTCATTGAGATGATTTTTGAATTTCAAGATAGGAAGTGTTTTGGGAAACTATATGTTTCCTTGGGTGGCCACTCAATCTTGGGTAGGATTGATCAAAGCAATTTGGGTATTGTTATAAATGGGAAAAAGAGTCTAAATTATGCCTTTGGACACGTATTATGAGATTGGACGTATTCATCTCACATGAGAATAATACGAATAGTCATGTGTTACATCTTATAAGGAATAGGATGTGGGAAAATTTAAATGCAAGATTTAATTGTAAAGTTTTGGTGTTGCTTCCAAACTTGTCTCCCGTTGGACCACTATTCTGAGTTGTGCGTACGTTAATGGTTTGGGTAACATACATTCAACTAAGATGCTAATTTTCAATGTGGTGATTGAATGTTATTGAAACCTAGCATAAATATAGATGGGTAAAACATATTGTATGCTTCCATACACTAAGACATATTGTATGCTTCCATACACTTGTTGGAATTTTGTTCTTTCTACCTTGTTAGTGACAATGATATTGGCACCATAGCTGAATTATAAAATTGCGAAATTGCTTCTTCTCTAGTCTTATCTAAACGCCACTTGCACTTATTAATAGATGAAAATTCCTGCTCGTCTCAGGTATGGTGCAATGCAAAATTGAATGTGTATTCTAAAAATTATTTTTTGCTGTTTTGCTAATTTTTTTCTTGTGGTTGTTGATTTGAGGGGGAAGATGTGGGTCTACCATTGTGTAGTCATTACTGATTTGTTTTGAATTGTTAATGAATTGTTTTGAATTGTTAACTTATGTAGAGTGTTTTACTTTAATTGTGTTATTAAAGTAAAGAGGGAAGATGTGGTGTCTTGGTGTAGTGCATTCTACTGGTACCATGGTGATGAAAGATGCACTGCAGCTAGACTCTAGAATGGGGGGACTGAGTCAGTTATTGAGTACAGCTGGACAGGATAAGGTGTACCTGCTTGCCTTCCAATAAACATACTTGGAAATACTATTTTGGAGCGGTCCTTCTTTACACTGCCCATTCCTGCTGTTCAGTCGAAATGTTTTTTGTATGACTTTAAAGAACCATACAGGAAGTCAGTTCGCTCTATCCCTGTCGTGGGCAATGTACGGGATGAATGACTAAAAGTTATGAAGTCGCTGGCCACAGTCATTCGGTGCTTCCGCATCTGGAAAAGAAGTACACAGCTCCGGATGATAGCCCCACTTGTCTGGTCAGCCAGCCGAAACCGGACTCTATGATTTCACAAGCGGCCCAGAGGAAATCTAAAAATCTGGCAGCACCTCTTACCATACCACCTGATAAAGAGGGAAGGCGGTTAAATAATGCTGGGAAGAGGTTCTCTTCCATGTTTGCCTCCTAGTCAGAGCGGCCAATGCCTTGGCTATTCTTGGAAGGTATGATCGCCAGATGTGGTGTGATCTGTCTCCATATCTAGACCAGCTGCCGGAAGAAGCTAAAGCTGAAGCTAAAAAGTTCCTCAAGGAGGGAGAAAGAACATCTTCCAAAATAATTGACTGTGCAATGGATATTGCCACTACAGCTTTTTGCTTTCTGGCAGGGGCAGCAGTCCTTCGACGCCAAGGCTGGTTTCGTGCCACTTGGTTCCGGCCAGAAGTCCAGAACAAGATCCTGGATCTTCCCTTCAACAGTGAGGCGCTCTTTGGGAAGCACATTGATGATGCGCTGCAAAACATAAAGAAAGACAGGAAAACTGCAAAGTCCCTTGGGACTCTACAATACCGCAAGGTTCCTTTCCCTGGAGCTAGTGGTAGAGGTTTTTCATGATACAGAGGCAGATATCAGCAGCAGCGCTAGTCCTCTTACTTGCAGCCTTCTCAGTCATACAGGCCGTAATATTCTCAACGACAAGGCCAGTCGTCTTCTTTCTCTCGATCTTCATTTAGAGGACGGCAAGGGCGCCTGGGGAGGGATTCCTCTAGGGGCCAGTAGCGGCTTCCTGGCTCTTCCTATTGTTCCTTTGTCCCCTGAAACACCAGTGGGGGGGGGGGGGGGGGGGGGGGCAGGATATCTTAATACTTCCACAGCTGGCAACTTATAACATCAGATCAGTGGGTTTTCAATATTGTCTTGTCAGGCCATACTCTGGAATTTCAACATCAACGACCATCCAAAGCCCCTCGCGCCACCAAATCCACACATCTACACCTTCTACGTCTAGAAGCCCACCAACTACTTCTCAAGGGGGCAATAAAACCGGTCCCTCTATCCCAACGGGGAAAAGGATTCTATTCCCGGTTCTTTATTGTTCAAAAGACTGTAGAAAAATGGCGCTCAATTTTGGACCTGAGGGAGCTAAACACCTATCCCATAAAACTCTTTTCGGATGGTCTCCTTATAGGACATTTTACAGCTCTTCAATCCAGGAGATTACATTGCCACCCTGGATCTAGAGGACGCATACCTCCATGTCCCTATCCACCCGGCCCACAAGAACTTTTTACGCTTTACAGTAGCCAAGAGCCTCTTTCAATTCAAGGTCCTGCCTTTCGGACTCAGATCCGCTCCACGGATTTTCACAAAGGTCCTAGCTCCTGTCGCAGCATTTCTCAGGAAACAGAAGCTCAGGTCTTTCCTTACCTGGACTACTGGCTGATGAAAGCTCCGTCTCATCACACAGCGGAAGAAGCTGTCGGAACATGCACTCAGCTCTTCCGTCACCTGGGACTTCAGCTCAACACGGAAAAGTCAGTCCTGTGCCCGCCCGTCTTAGTCGGCCAAGTTCCTGGGAGCCATTTTGGAAACATCTTGCTGCAAAGCCTTCCAGTCAAAAGAAAGGCAGACAAAACTGATGACCTCTGCTCGTCGCTTGCAAAGAAGAAGGTCACTTTCAATTCGCCTCCTCAAGTCCCTTCTGGGGTCAATCTCGTCCTGCATTCCCTTGATTCCACATTGCAGGTTATGGATGCGCCCCATACAGGAGCAATTGGATTTGCAGTGACTCCAGGCAGAAGTCTCTATTGAAGACAAGATCACAATAACTCAGCCTATGAAAGAGGCGGCCAAGTGGTGGACGGTCAGAGACAATATTTCTCATAGTCTCACCTTCAGGGTCACAGCAGCTCCTCTGATAACAACAGACGCCTCTCTGGAAGGCTGGGAAGCAGTCTTACAGGACCTTCAAGTAAGCAGCCTCTGGCTGCCCCAGCATCGCCTTCTTCATATCAATCTGTTGGAAATCAGGGCGATTCATCTAGCCTTACAGGCCTTCCTTCCGTTGGTTTGGCAATCCACTTTCCTGGTCCGTACGGACAACATGACGGCCATGCATTATGTAAACAAGCAGGTAGGAACAAGTTCTTGTCCGCTCTCCAAACAGGCTCTGGCAATTTGGGAATGGGCAATCCACAAGGAAATATCAATCTCTCTGAACATCTTCCAGGTTCACTCAACAAGACAGCAGACTTGCTCAGTCGCCTCAAGTCCGTGAGCCACGAGTGGGGACTTGACCAAGACACTCTGGAAAAGATTTTCAGTCTCTGGGGCACTCCACCCATAGATCTCTTTGCTACTCCAGCTTGGCTCCTGGGCACTGAGAATTTCAGAATCTAAATATCTCGGAAGACTGTAGGGAGGTACTGACTCAAGCCCGAGCACCTAGTACACATAAGACATACTGCTTGAAATGGAAGCGATTCTGCCGGTGGTGCAGACAAGAAAACATTCATCCTTACTCTTCTGCTCCTCATCAGATTTTGCCATACATTCTGGCATTAGCTAAATCAGGTCTGGCTAATTCCTCTTTCAAGGTGCACCTTGCAATCATTTCTAGATTAAGATGGATTTCTACTGGACCTTCCCTCTGGTCAGCAAGAATTGTAAAGCAATTTCTTGAAAGGTCTTTTTAGAGTTTTTCAACCAATTAGGCCTCCACCGCCTCTGTGGCAACTTTACTTAGTCCTTACTCAACTCATGAGGCTGCCTTTTGAACCAATTCATAGGGCGGTCCTTAAATTCCTCTCATGGAAAGTGGCCCTCCGTCTCACCTTCACATCAGCCAGGAGGGTAGGTGAACTACACGCTCTCACTATTAAAGAACCGTTCTTACAGTTTCAACAAGAGACTTTGATTCTGAGGATGAATCCCAAATTTATACCGAAGGTGCCTTCAGATTTTCATTTGAATGAACCAGTGATTCTCAAATCCTTTTTTCCTCTACCCACCTCTCCAGTAGAAAGGGTTCTACACTGACTGGATGTTCAAAGGTGTCTGAAATTCTATCTTCAACGTACCAAAGACTTCAGAAGATCAACAAAGCTCTTAGTTGCTTTCAGTGCCCCTCGCAAAGGTTTCCCTCTTTTGAAGCAGGGTATTGCTCGATGGATTGCCAGCACGATCCAATACTGTCACCAAGCGGCTGGTAAGCCCCCAGAGGAGCTGGACCGGGCGCACTCTACGAGCGCCATGTTTTCTTCAGTTGCTCTCTTTGCCAGAGTGCCGATCAGAGACATTTGCGGAGCAGCGACATGGAGCAGTGCCCATACCTTCACAAGGCATTACTGCTTGGACTCCTCCACACATAGTGATTCTGTAGTGGGACAAGCAGTCCTGAGGAACCTCTTTCAATAAGTGGTGAGCTTTCCCTTCTAACCCTCCTTCCTTTTATTGGTTAGTCGCACATTTTGTCACTCTTGAGATTCACTGACTACTTTTTAGATAATTTATATCTCTAATGGCTATGATGCATCTTGCAAAATTTTATAACAATGTATTGCACAAAATGTGCGTTCTGACTGCTGGCTATTCTGATACAAGCAATGGGAATCTATGAAAGTTCCAATACTGGAGTAAGAAAACAAGTTACTTACATGTAACATTGGTTCTCCAGTATTGGTAACTTTCAAAGATTCCAATGCGCCCACCCTCCTCCCCTGGGAAAGCTCAGCCTTCAGCATCTTCTGTTATACTGTTACACATAGTCTATGAAAATCTGAGGCTCTCTCAGGAAGGTTCTATGGGGTGAGGCTATTCTGATTGTCTGTTCATTTTATTTGGTCTCTTTTACAAAAAGAGGTGATATGCTACAAAATGAGATGAGGCCTAGGCCTTATTTTCTTTGTTTGTACCTATTTCTATGGTATTTTGTATTTACCGGGGACTCCCATCTCGACGACGGGGAATGATACAAGCAATGGGAATCTATGAAAGTTACCAATACTGGAGAACCAAGGTTACAGGTAAGTAACTTGTTTTCATCTTCCGAAGTCATTGATTGTGCGAGCGATGATATTGCTTCCACAGGATTCCGTCAGCTGGCAGTGGCAGTGGTCTTCAGACGGCAGGGATGGCTTAAATCAACATCCTTTAGGCCTGAAGTACAGTCCAAGATCCTGTACATGACTTACGAAGGGGAATCCCTATTCGGTAAACACATTGATGATGTTTTATTACCAATAAAAATGGACACAGACACAGCTCGATTTCTTGGCACCCTGCAGCTCTAAAAGTTGCTTTTCGAGGTACACAAGGAAGAGGTTTTTTGTAATTTAGCAGAGGATATCAGCGCTCCCAACAGTTCCAAACTTTCCATTCACAATACAGGCCCACTTACCAGCAGCAACAATATCGTCAACTGCCTGTCGTGGCATGTACCAAACAGGGTCGATGCCAAAAGCAATCCCCCCAGGGTCGGGAAACAGCTCGAAACAGTGACCTCAGTCAGGTGCCGCCTACATGCAATCCCATGGGTGCAAACATTTCCAACTACATCTCCCATTGGGTAAAGATAAATTCGGACAGATGGTTTTTGGACTTGGTCACCTATGACCATACCCTGGAGTTTACCCAACGACCACTGAACAATCCCCCAAGAGGAGGCCACCCCCCTCGTCTTCACTTTTTAAAGAAAGGAGCCCTCGTCATGCTTGCCAAGTCAGCAATAAAGAGAGTTCTGTATTCCCAGAGAGATGTGGGTTTTTATTCCCGCTTCTTCAGGGTATTGGAGACCCATCCTAGACCTCAGAAAGCTAAACAAATTCCTGTGCAAACAATCCTTTCCGGTGGTTACACTTTTAGACATCCTTCATCTCCTAAACAGCGGAGACTGTATGAGATCTCTGGACTTACACAATGCATATTTCCGCATCTCAGTGCATTCCAAGCACCACAAGTATATCTGATTTACAGCAGACGGCACCCATTACCAATTCAGTGTCCTTCCATTCGTCCTCAAGTCAGCGCCTCCCATTTTTACCAAATGCCTGGCACCAATAGCAGCTACTCTCAGACAAGGTCACCAGGTATTTTCCTACCTGGACGACTGGCTGCTAAAATCTCCCACATATTTGAAAGCATCAAAAGCAACAGAAGCTTGTATCCCATTATTCGGCAAGCTGGGTCTTACTTTGAATCTTAGGAATTCAGTCACTGTTCCAAAACAAAACATACTATTCCTTAGTTACAAATTGGACATGATCCAGACAAGGCTTATCTCTCTCAAGACAGGGAGCAGAGACTAACAAATGCGGCAACCAAATTATACAAAACAAAATGGTCCATTTCAGTACGTCTGTACAAGTTGTTGCTGGGCATGATATCTTCCACAATCAATCTAGCACCTATTGCGCGCCTAAGGATGAGGCCATTACAAGAGGAGCTACAAAAACAATGTATACAAACAAAGATTGTTCAAGGACATCATCACCCTAAGGACGATGGAAATGCTAGAGTGTTGGTCTCAAATCTCTCACCTCTCAGAAGACCTCACTTTCCTGCCCCAGATACCCAATTTCAATAGGACTACGCATGCCTCTCTAAAGGGTGGCCATCTGCAGGACTTGCAGATTCAAGGGCAATGGCTTGCTCTGTAGAAAACTATGCACAGCAACCACTTGGAATTGAAGGCAATCTTCCTCACCCTGCAATACTTTTCTGCCAAGAATAGTAAGCAGTTTAGTGCTTGTACGTACAGACAATTTGACCACTATGCATGATGTCAAAAAACAAGGAGGTACAAGATCACTGCCGATCTCCCAAGAAGCTCAAGAGCTGTTAAGCTGGCTGACTATCCCCAAAATATCTCTCCGAGCCGAACATGCGTTCCGAGTAAGCAACACTTTAGCAGACTCTCTCAGGAGAACTGAGATCAGCTGCCAGAACTGGCAACTAGATCAACCTAGACTAGACAGAATATTTTCACTTTGGGGAAAACCAGCACTGGATCTCTTCATGGCAATTAAGAACAACAAATGCCTGATCTATGCCAGTCGATACCCGCTCTATGAGGGTCGTGGGAAAAGGCCTCTTTAGATAAGATGATCTGGAATTTATGCACATGCTTTTTTCCCCTTCCCGCTCATACCAAAGGATCTCAACAAAATGAAGACGCAGCACTAATGCCTCATCCTCATTGCTCCCAAGTAGCCCCCGCAACACTGGTTTGCGGAGCTACTCCTGCTGTCTGAATCCAATCCCATTCATCTCCTGGCCAGGCTGACACTATTGACCATGAACCTGTGCCAGGTCCTACACCCATACCCAACCTCCCTCCACCTGTGTGCATGGCTCCTGAATTCTACGAGTTTAAGGACTAAGACGTTCCTGAAGACTATGGGGATATCTTATCAAAGGCAAGATCAGAAACAATGAACAAAACATACCAATTGAAATGGAAGCGATTCTGTTAATGGTGCCAACAGTGTAACTTTGGAAGCCACGCTGGAGCAGATTCTGCTGTTTCCCCCATTGCTTGCTAAGGCACGATTAGCACATACAAATGTCAAGTTTCACCTTACAGCAATATCTAGATACAGACGTTCATTTCATTCTCTTTCTCTCTCTGTTCCACAAGAATATTAAAACAATTCATGAAAGGGTTGTTTAGAGCTTTCCCTGCACTACAAGCTCCTCCTCTCGAATGGCATTTCAGTGTGGTTCTCTCCCATTTGAACCTATTCCCAGTGGGGGCCTAAAGTTTCTCACGTTACGGTTGGTTCTCACTTCAGCTCACAGAGTCTGTAAAATACAAGCTTTAACAAATATTACAAATATGTGCTTCTCAGAACAAATCCTAAATTTTTTCCAAGGTTTCATCACAATTTCATCTCAACGAACCTATCATACTTCGTACCTTTTTCCTTATCCAACATCATCACCTGAAAGGTCTTCCATACCCTATACATCAAACGATGCCTTACATTCTATTTACTTCAGACTCAACAAGTACGGAAAACTGATCAACTATTGATTTTGTATGGAGAATCGAGACAAGGTACTTCTGTGACAAAGGCAAACATTACAAGATGGATTTCTGCAACCATTCAGGTTTGCCACTCCAAGGCTGTCAAACCTATAACATTGAAGGCGAGGGTACATACAACAAGAGCAGAATTCAGTACCTGTTTGCAGGTGTTCTTTTGGAAATATCTGCTGTGCTGCAACTTGGAAGAGTGCCCACACATTCATGCAGCACTACTGCCTGGAATCATCACACTGCACTGATTTAGCTGAAGAACAGGTGATGTTACGGCATCTGTTCCATTAAGGTGAGCCTCTATTTCTGAGGTATTTATAGATATTCATCTATGGTATTGATGGTTATATTCACATTCATATGATGTTATCATAAAAAGCATTAACACAAGGTCATACTTACAATATTAATACAATGATAGATGTATATTACTATATATGCTTTTGTTTTAGTGGGTATTATATATATATATTTATAGTGTGATCAAGGCACTTCGGTGCTGAAACGCGTAATGGCCGACAAGATGGTAACGGAATAAAGAAGTATTCTGTCCACCAAATCGGGTCCGTGCTCCATTCTTTTTGGAAGAAATTACTAGAAGCCTGCTGGCAGTCGAGTTCTTGGAATATATATATGAACAAAGCCGAGATCAGGCTGAAACGCGTTGGTTAGAGTTGTGTTGTGTTGAATAAATCAAGCTGAAAGCACCCAAGCCTGTGTGCCGCATCATTGGAGTAAAATTTGTTGTTTGGGCCATGATCCGGCCCCTATGCTGAGCACCAGTAGTAGAGCGCAACCAGGGTTCGAAGGATCACTTTGTATGCAAATATATATATATATATATATATATATATATGAAACAATCCCTGCTGCCTCTCGCCCGGAGCCCATTGCTGGAAACCGCTGCGCAGGAAGAAGAGAGGAGACCTCAGGTGCAGTGAGCAATATTCCTTTATTGTAGCCTCGAGGAAGCGGCACACCACAGCATGACGTTTCGGCCTACACTATATACTAGCAGCCGTCCCGACCTTGTCCGGGAGCAATCAGGCTTCAGGGCCCCCCCCCACCCGCCCCGACATTGTCCGTGGGTCCCCCGGAGTAGCAGCCCGTCCCGACCTTGGCTTCAGGGCCCCCGCCCGCCCCGACATTGTCCGTGGGTCCCCCTGAGCCTTACCTCATCCGCCGCACCTCCCCGCGCTCCTGAGTTCACCGGTCCACCGCTCCTCGCCTCTCCTCCCCTCTCCTCCCCGCCTGTCCGCCGCTCCTCCCAGCCTGTCCGCCGTCCCTCACCGCTCCTCCCCGCCTGTCCGCCGCTCCTCCCCACGCTCATGTCTGCCGCTACTCCTCTCGCTCCTGGACGTCGCTCCTCCCCGCGCTCCTGAAGTCAGCACGCACGTTGCGGCCGGCGCTACTTCCATGGGACTACTTCTTTTTTTCTCGTAAATTTTTTAAATAACATATTTTTTTAATTTATATAGCCTATGTCCATCTGCACACCCTGACAATTTCAACGATGTATCGGGTGTGTGGATTGGCGCTGTGGTTCCCGAGTTTACCCGCCTCAAAGGTTCAAACTTCTTCCTTTATAATAGTGGTATATATATATATATATATATGTATATATATATATATATATATATATATATATATATATATATATATATATATATATATATATATATATATATATTTAGTATAGATATAGCAGTGCATTTAACTGCTACCCACCATCCTCAATGGTATTTCATTTACTACAATGTACACCTACAGTACTTCTTGCCATTTTGATACATGTATGTGAATCTATGTAAGATCCAATACTGGAGAAGAAAATGGGTTACTTATCTATGTAAGATCCAATACTGGAGTTTTCCAGTATTGGTATCTTCTAAAAGATTATCATGCGTCACAGTCTCTTCCCCTGAGAGGTTCCCCTTATAGATTGGGTACAATCTATTCCCACTTGTGCTAAGGCTAAAAAATATGATGGCACTAGCCTCTCTTTGGAGTATTTTAGAGGGTGCTGTTGCCTGATTGGTTACAGTTTAAATGTGATCCTGTTTTAAAAGGGCATAGATAGCATGGAAGAAGCATGCCTTGGTAATGTTGATTATAATAAAAAGAAATACCATTTTTTTTTAATGGACATAGATAGGCTACTACGGTGATGCTATTAGGCTATTATGACACTGTGCGACTCCTACTTCGACCACAGGGAATGAATCAAGCATGTGAATGAATGAAAGATGATAACACTGGAGAACTGAGTTACAGGTAAGTAACAGATTTTCTTACCAAGTGTCTGCACAGAACTGGGACAAGGTCAGTATCATCAAGGATCAACCCCCTTTTGGCATTCTATGTTTCTTCCGCATTGGATCTTTCATAAATTGACTTGCTTCAAGCATTGCCCATCTTTACACTTCTCCTTCACTAACTTTAAAATAATAGTGCAATGCTAAACATAATCCAAAAAGCTTCACACAATGTCAACCTAGTAGCACAATCGCCTCTTTGAAAAAGTCCTAAATTTCAACTAGTGGGATTATAGTACAGTAAACCCCACTTTTCAGATGTCACCCTCCCCCAAATTCCTACAGCAAGTTGTGTGTGATGGGAGTTGATTCCCACTGCAAGTTGCGTGTGAAGTGAGTCCCTCTGAGCTCTGCTTAAATTTATTCAGCCTAGTGATTATCTTTAGCATCTATACGTTTTCTTCCATGGACAGCCTTCTGTAGTTGTGTTGGCTCTAGAATGGAACAAACCTTTTTTTGGCCATGCCCGAATCTACGAAGAAAGACTCTTCTGGCCCTGTGGTTCTTGTTGTCATCTGATACTCCATGCGCGGCACCCTCCTATGAACTGCATTTATTGCCTTTGCTCTTTTTCTCAAGGCCAAAGCCTGCAAGATTTACAGAAAATGTTCTTACTCTGGTTTCAGAGTTCTAGGGCAAGGGGCGCTTGCTAGGCAAATTCCTTAAAAAGCCAATAAAAGAGAGTATTTTGATCATAGATTGCTCAGCTTCCTAGGAACCACCTCATAAAATCCAGTGGGAAGTGTAGAAGACTATGAAAGGTCGTAGTACGTCCCCTAATGTATACTATCATGTTTTATTTATTAATTGAGTTAAGTGATAATCCACCTTGTTCTCTGGTATGCACCGCTACTCCCACAGAGAATATAGGCTGGCATTTGAGGTAGTTCTCAGGAAGAAAAGAAAAGAACTGAAAAATAAAAACTCCTCAGCTTTTCCACACAGTACTTTGGGTCTGCAAAGACTTTCTGGGAATGTGCGATAATATCACAAGGTGTCAGCATGTACTCCACTCCCATGATTTCCATTCAGCATGATTCTGTGAACCGCAGGCTGACCGAGCAAAGGCAAGGAGTGAAGCTGGAATACCACCAAAAGCAGCAGCTGAAGAAATAATCCTTAATAGGCGCTGCAGTGCAATAAGGAGTGAGTGGAGAAGCAGAGTAATCAGAGGACATGTGAGGGAGACTGCAAGGAAGGAAATGAAAAAGGTATATGACTAAGGTTGGTGAAGAAACTATTCAAAGTCACACACAATGTGAAGTGTTGCCAGTTTCCAGTCACTCCATTCCTAGAGCTAAATACTTGTCTGCCTGCCTTAACCCGGAAGGTCCAACTCTTGACCTGGGCGCTGGAACACACTCCTTCCTTTGATCTAGCGCCCGTAACCATGACAGACTGATCTGCCATGAATGCTGTCCATCTGGATGCTTTTTTCTGATTCAGGGAACACCTGGCTTGGCAGTTCGGGCTGGACTGTTCCCATGAGGCACAGAGTCAAGACTGATTTGCATACAGCAGGGTCTGAACTGAGGTGGCGAAGTGAGCTAAAGAACGATGATGATAGATTCTACCCAGATCTGTGATTGGGGGTGAGTGTGAGTGTCTGAAAAGTTTCAGCGCTTGGTAAATCATCTCCTTATGTTTGTATCATATCCATGTCCAAAACTATTGCCTGCACACTTCAAATTGCATGAATCCTGACTGTACAGTGGTCTCTACCCAAACCACAAATGCATCTTAACCACGCATTCCTTTGCCACAGATGCCTTTGCCACAGATGCCTTTATCATGCAATTTCATGGTGAAGGAATGAATGCTAAAGGTTCTAAGATCAACACTACCCTGACCTCTCCCCAAGTTGCAAATGCCCTACCTGCCCCCCTCACCCTGAAGCCCAAAAACCTTCTCTGAAAACTACCCATTCCCCTCGCCCTGTCACATCTGCGCTATCCCTAACCCTTACCGTACACTACTCCAACCCCCTCCCACTCCTGTGATGTCCCTAAACCTACCCCAGTCCTTTCCACTTCTCTTAGGCCTAAAACCCTAACCCCTAATTTAATAAAACTACCTGACTCCCCCAGCCCTAAAAACTACTGCGTCCTCCTCTAAGCCCTAAAAACTCCCTCACCTTCGCATTCCCCTCCCCCTCCCCTAAGGCCTAGAACCCTGCCCCTTAACATACACTACACTGACCCCCTACTACCCCTCTGCTGTCCCTAATCCTTAACATACACTACCCTGACCCCCTCGCATCCCTCGCGCTGTCCCTAAAACTACCCCAATCCCTTCCAGTGCTCTTAGGCCTAAAACCCTAACCCCTAATTTAAAAAGTGACCGACCCCCCGAGTCCTAAAAACTACTCCTCCTCCCAAGCACTAAAAACTACCCCGACCTCTCCAGCCCCGAAAACCTTCTCGACCTCCTAACCTTGAAAACTACCGCAACCCTCCACATCACTGAAAACTACCCCAACCCCACAGCTCTGATAATGACCCCCCTAGCCCCACCCCACTTACCTCACCTCGTCCTCTCAATCAATCATATCATTTGTAAAGCGCACTACTCACCCGTGAGGGTCTCAAGGCGCTGGTGTGGGGGATGCTGCTACTGCTCGAGAAGCCAGGTCTTGAGGAGTTTTCTGAAGATCAGCAGGTCTTGTAGGTGGATGGGGAGGGTGTTCCAGGTCTTGGCGGCGAGGTGGGAGAACGATCTGCGGCCAGAGGTTGCTCTTCGGAAGCAGGGGACTGTGGCGAGGGCGAGGGCGAGGTCGGCGGAGCGGAGCTGGCGGGTGGGGGTGTAGAAGCTGAGTCGTCTGTTGAGGTAAGTTGGTCCGGTGTTGTGGAGTGCCTTGTGTGCGTGGGTGAGGAGCTTGAAGGTTATCTTCTTGTTGACCGGGAGCCAGTGCAGGTCTCTCAGGTGGGGTGTGATGTGGCTACAGCGAGGGATGTTGAGGATCAGGCGAGCAGAGGCGTTCTGGATGCTTTGGAGCCGTCTCAGGAGTTTGGCCGAGGCTCCTGCGTAGAGGGCGTTTCCATAGTCTAACCTGCTGCTGACGAGGGCCTGGGTGACCGTTCTTCTCGTTTCAGTGGGGATCCACTTGTAGATCCTGCGAAGCATGTGGAGGGTGTTGAAACAGGAGGAGGAGATGGCGTTGACCTGTTTAGTCATGGAGAGGGTGGAGTCGAGGATGACCCCTAGGTTGCGTGCGTGGTCGGTGGGTGTTGGAGTGGTTCCCAGTGCGGTTGGCCACCAGGAGTCGTCCCAGGCATAGGGGGTGGATCAGAGGATGAGGACCTCCGTCTTGTTCGAGTTCAGCTTCAGTCGGCTGTTCCTCACCCATTCAGCGACGGCCTTCATTCCTTCGTGAAGGTTGGTTTTGGTGATGTGGGGGTCCTTGGTGAGGGAGAGGATCAGCTGGGTGTCATAGGCGTAGGAGATGATGTTGAGGTCGTGCCGAATGGCGACGTGGGCGAGCGGTGCCATGTCGATGTTAAACAGAGTTGGGCTGAGGGATGAGCCCTGGGGTATGCCACAGATGATGTCAGTGGCTTCAGAGCTGAAGGGGGGAATGCGCATGCTCTGTGTTCTGCCGGAGAGGAAGGATGTGGTCCAGTCCAGGGCCTTCTCTTGGATCCCGACGCTGTGGAGGCTTGTTCATTGTGTGTGGTGGCCGACCGTGTCGAAGGCGGCTGACAGGTCCAGGAGGATGAGGGCCGCCGTTTCTCCGTTGTCCAGCGGGGACTTGATGTCATTGGTGGCGGCGATGAGGGCAGTCTTGGTTCAATGGTTGCTGTGGAACCCTGACTGGGAAGGGTCCAGGATGTTGTTCTCCTCGAGGCAGCGGTTCAGTTGTTCGTTGACGGTCTTCTCAATGACCTTTGCCGGGAACGAGAGCAGGGAGATGGGCCGGAAGTTCTTGAGGTCCTTGGGGTCCGCCTTGGGTTTCTTAAGTAAGGCGTTGATCTTGGTGTGCCTTCAGCTCTCCGGGAAGGTTGCTGATTCGAAGGAGGTGTTGATGAGTTTCCAGAGATGGGGTGCGATGGCTGTGCTGGCTTTGTTGAAGATGTGGTGTGGGCATGGGTCTGACGGAGATCCGGAGTAGATGGTGTTCATGATCTTGATGGTGTCATTGTTGTTGATGTTGGTCCAGGAGAGCATGCGGTTGGTGTGGATGGTGGTCGTCGGGCCGTCATGGCATTAAAGCTGTCTTGGATGTCTGCAATCTTGCGGTGAAAGAAGGTGGCCAGTGAGTCGCACAGGTCTTGCGAGGGTGGGACGTTGTTGGTGTTGGAGCTGGGGTTGGAGAGTTCCTTCACGATGTTGAAGAGCTCTTTGCTGTTGTTGTCTAGGCGGTCTTTGAAGGAGGCCCTTTTAGCGGATCTGATGAGGTTATGGTGTCTGCGGGTGGCGTTCTTGTGGACTGCGTAGCTGCCCAGTGTTCGTTCACCGAGCCAGATCTTCTCCAGCTTTCGGCAGGTTTGCTTGGAGGCCAGGAGTTCTTCAGTAAACCAGCTGACTTTCTTGTTGGTGTGACTGTTGGAGGGTTTCTTGATCGGGGAGAGGGTGTTGGCGCAGTCGTTGATCCACTGTCTGAGGTTGCGGTTGGCGGTGTCGGGGTCGGTGGGGTTGGCGGGTGGGCTCCTGGCAAGGGTGGTGGTTAGCTGGTCTTCGGTGACTTTGCTCCAGCAGGGGTGAGGCATCTGTTGGGTGCGGTGGTGCGTGGTGGGTTTCTTGAAGATGAAGTGGATGCAGCGGTCCAGTGGAGTTCCGTGGTGTGGTTGAAGGAGACGTGGGGGCTTGCGGAGAAGATGGGGTCAAGCTTGTGACCGGCTGAGTGGGTGGGTGTTGTGACGAGTTGTCTGAGTCCGAGGTTGGCTAGGTTGTCGATCAGGGTGGTGGAGTTGGTGTCGTTGTTGTTCTCGAGGTGGAAGTTCAGGTCCCAGAGGAGGATGTAGTCCGTGGAGGCGAGGGCGCGTGTGCTGACGAAGTTGGCGATGGAGTCGCTGAACTGTGGTCGGGGTCTGTAGATGAGGGTTCCTCTGAGGGTGGTGTTGGGGTCGGTGTCGATCTGGAAGTGCAGGTGTTCGGCGGTGCTGAGGGTGTCGTCAGTGTTTGTCGAGACTGAGAGTGTTCCTGTGGACGATGGCGATTCCTCCCCCTGCTCCGTTGGTGCTGTCCCTGCGGGTGATCTTGTAGCCTTCCGGGACAGCTATGGCGGGTGCCGAGGTGGGGTTCAGCCAGGTCTCCGTCAGGAAGGCGCTGTCTGGGGGAGGTTGAGTCGAGTAGGTCCCAGAGTTCAACGATGTGTTTGCGGGCTGCGCGGGTGTTGAGAAGGATGCATCTGAGGTGGTTGGGTTCTTTCCTGGTCGGCAGCATAGTGGGCTGGATGCTTGTGAAGCTGCAGTTTCGGCAGGTGAAAGCTCAGTGGGTGCGCTTCGGGCGGCCAGGAAGCAGGTGTGTGATCATCCGGTGTTGAGTGCCTGGAGGGTTCTGGCATTGTAGCCGTGTTGGTCGTCATGGCGTTCGTGGGGTCCAGGGGTCCTGATAATGGGTGATGTCCAGGCGCGGACGGGCACAGACGGGCTTGCCGGCGCACCCGCAGTGCTCGCCTGCTGCGCAGCCTCCATATGAGGGGATGTGGGAGGGAGGAGCAGCTGGGAGGTGGGCGGCGAATGGCGGGGACGCAGCGGCGGGAAAAACGGGCGGGGCCCGCGAGGGAACTGGGCACAGGAAGGAAAAACAAGTTTAGGCAAGAAAACAAGTACAGGCACAGAGGAATAAAAACAAGTCCGGGCAAGAAAGCAGGGTAAAAATACAAGATTAGGCAAAAACAATGCAGGTAGAGCCGTGCAGGAGCGTTGGGAGCGACCTGCCTGCGAGTAGGGTCAGAGATCGCTCTGGCTCTCTTCCTGGTCAAGAGCTTCCAGCTTTCGCCCAGCAGTAACTAGCAGCTAGATACGCACTGCCTTAACCATGCATGTGTGACTAAAGCATATGCATAGTTAAGGCAAGTGTGGTTACGCTTGCGATGTTGTAACACAAGTGGCTGAGATTGTAGTGTTCCAACTGTTTCCCCCCCAAAACCCCTTCAACCAGACTTAGTAGGACCAGGTTTTTGAAGGAATTGTTGATAGAAACTTGCCACCAGCCAGGAAGCATGACCAAAGACTGGAGGTTCCCCCAACCACTCCGGACTGTACTCCCTACAATGTATCAGACACTGCATTTGCCCCCTAACTCTTCAAGAATCAACAATAGCCTGAAATTCTGGGGTATTATTGATAATGATGTCTGGAGGAGGACGTGCTGGAGATGTGATAACAAGTTTAATGTGTGATATTTGAAATATGGAGTGGATGTGCCAGCGATGAGGAAGTGCCAAACTGATTGCCCCTTTCCCGAAAAGGTGAGCAAAGGAATATGGTTCCACAATGTGGCCAGAAACTTAGAATTAATCCCAGGACCTGCAAAAAACACAGTCTAAAGCCAAACTTAAAATGCATAGAGCAGGGAAATATATTGATGGTGATAGGCACATTTTTTATAGATGGCTTTTGCTTTGTATAAGTTAAATAATACAGCTACCTCTCTAGTTAACTATGGATGGCGGGAAGTAGGGTAGGTTGGATAGCAATGGTTAATAGTTGTGGGTGAAAACCATGTGAAAAGAAGAAAGGAGACTGACCCCAAAAAGCATGCAGTCATTTATTATAGGCACAGTCTGCAATTGGCAGCCATGTAGCCCATTTTTGTTGTTGGTTCATTCTACAGCACCTAAGATAATGCTCTATATTGGAAGGAAATCAGAGGTCGCATCTGTATCATTCAGCAGTGATGGGGATACATAGCCAAGTTTAGCAACACTTAATGCAGGTGACTACACACTTTCTCTACTGGCCTAGTTGGACTATATAGATGCCTAAAGCAGTTTGTTATGCATACAATAACAACTGCGCCAGCAAGGGCTGTTCAAGCTGTTCAGCCACAGTTAGCTGTGCTTAAAATTAGTCCTGTAACCAATATGCTATAATGAGAAAGGTTCCCACCAGACAGGAGGAAATTTAATTTTGGATCGCACAAAAAAACAAAAGCAGCCTGAAACAGTGTACCCCCATAGGGGACCACAAGATAGACACAGAATTCTCACGATGTCCTTGCCGCTTGGAATGGGTCCCTCCGTTGACTGTGTACTATAACACATGGTACCCCGTCCTTGCGCTTTTACTGAAAGTGGTAAAACAAATTCAAAATGAATAAGGGGGAGTCCCTGCCCTGGAGTTAAGGATGAATTTAATTGGCAACTTTGACATAGTATCCTCAAATATGTTAAGTAACATTAAAGGGGAAGCAGCAGCCTAGGCGCTAGGCCGGCTTCTCTTGCAGGAGCAGACCAGGAGCGCGAATTACCCAAAATTATTGCTGACACCTATACATCTATAGGTCGAGATAATTTGGGAGTCTGACCAAATAAGCCACAGCTTAAAGGTAGTTCTGAGAAAGACAATACCAAACAAGCACCGGAGTCTTCTAAAAAACACAAGGACAGACAGAAAATTAAAGAATGAACTAAATCACGGAGTGGATCTCAAAAACCGTAGTCCGCAGAGAAATGTTACAATTTACATAACCATGATGACATTAAACAACCTGATGGTATCATTATACTGCTACATGTTTTTCCTCATTCCTTTCAGAACTCACCAGACAGATAATCAGAGAGACCGGGAAGATCAGAGCACAGACAAAAGGAGTATGTGAAACCGAAAAAGGAACTTCAACACTTGTCTGACATCAGCATAAAAAAGGAAGAAAAACTTCCACAACAGAAACCCAATTCAGGAAAAAAAATCTTTTGATGTCACTCGCAAATTCAAAGGCTAGTGAATCCAAAATGGATTCCGTCTCCACAGGTGACGATTGATCTACAGCCCAGTTCGCAAGTTCCAGCAAACAGACAAGATCCTCAGTCTCAGACGATGCTGAGAAAGTACCTGGCAACCTGCATCCATGTTATTAGAGCCAGTATGGAGTGTTCCATGTGCTGATGCAATTGTTTCCTCTGGAAGGAGTGGTTCTTAGATCACATTCTGAAGAAGCTTTAGGCCCATGAGACAACTCTGAAAATGCACACAGGTAAACCAGGAATGACAATAACCAGTCAAGTTCTAGTTCTTGGAGCAAAAGGATTCCAAAGAATCAAGGCATGCACTCATTGCACAGCTGGAGTGTTGGTAGTTTCATTAGGATTGCAAAAGGAACATCTATTGTGGAGGATCAAAAATAGAACCAAAATGCCTCAAATGAGGAATAACAGAGGGAAGGCCCAATACACACTGGAAAAAAGGGAATGAATAAAAGCTGGCATTACTCCAGAGATCGTTTGAAATTAACTGACTGAGCCAGAGCCCACAATCTTAAAAAAATGAGCAAAGCCAGCTAAATTCGATACATTAAAAATGCAATGAACTAATTCGCCAAAATGAAATGGGAGATTGGTGTTTAACAAGGGCTGTATCTCACTGGATGTTCTTGCAACTTGTAATTCAAAAGTTTCTCAAGCAGATGTTAGTTCTACTTCTTTCTGAAACAATGGTGAATTGAGTCTGCTAAGCTTGTTTAAATCTGCCTCCAAAGTTTGAAACGAAGGACACAACCAGCTATCCATACCCCCTTGCGTGGGAGGGAAAAGGATGTTATTGGAGCAGGTGACGATCTTGGAGACTGATAAAATGGGGGAACAGCGTTTACAACGCAACTTTTACCACGTAGTACTTTTACCACGCAACTTTTACAACGCAAGTCATTACAACGACTTGCGCTGGGGGGTGCTGTAGGATAGGGAATAGTTTAATTTAGTATCCAAAACCTTCCCTACTATCCACGGGGACTGGAGTTGGAATAGTAAATTTAACTATTCCCTATCCAGCGCCCCCCAACGCAAGTCGTTGTAACGACTTACGTTGTAAAACCTTCATGGAAAAGGCGTGCGTTGTAAAAGCATGCGTAGTAACTACATATATCCGATAAAATGTATGGCATCCCAGCTCGCTTTCCACAACAGTCTTAATCGATTAACATTAAATAACTTGCATTTGAAAGGACAGTAATAAGTGGGAATATTGCCAGGGCTGGTATTCCTTTTAAATAACAGGGCAAATTCACTACTGACACATTACATGCACTGTCAATGGTTACATGTTTGCAAATTAATCAATGTCCCACAAAAGAGTCACATTCCTTTCCAGTAAAGAAGACATCCTTGTTGGCATGTTCACACCAATACGAATTTGGGACTGAAGCTGCCACCTAGAGGTTAATATCTACCGACTAGGAATTGTGTCATGGAAGCTGTAAATTGAAATGCTCCAACCATTGTTGACACACGTTTCCCACTGAATAGGTGGTAAAAATACCTGAATGTTGTGAGTGGAAGTTGCCGGGGTTGGGTCTTCTGGCCTTCATGTAGTCTGATGGACCATATTATTCAGGAAGATCATCTGTATTGGAATTAAACATTTCCGAAACAACGTTTTTTTCATCCCCTGAAATAAAATATATATATATTTTTTTTAATAACGTTATTGGCATTTAGCAAATCACAGAGAGAGCATATTCCATTAGGAGTCCATCTTGAAATATCCATACACCCTCTCCAACTACCCCCACATAAATGAAAATAAACAGGTGGTAGTATCAATAATTCTCAGGATATCCAAAGGGGAGTGGGAGAGGGAGCGCAAAGTCCAAATAATCATATGCAGATAAATGTCCCATCACTCAGCTATGAACAATGAGACTATTAGCTAGGATTCACTGTAGTTGTGTTGTTCAGTAATTAGAGAACCAATCCACATTAACCAGGGAACTCCATGCCAACATACACCAACTTTATCCATCCACCCCCCCCTCACAACCTACCTCTGTGTCAGATCATCGTGTCAGCGAGAAGAATGAGATGTATACATGCATCCTATGTGTCTTATTGTTTTATCAATCATCGTCTTCCATCATCTATCATATGATCAACTTACCGGGGTCAGCAATATCCTCCCTCACCAGTGTCACCAGACAACACTGGTGTCCATGGCTCCCGCAATTCAGATACCCTATAGGACCATGCCTGAAGGTCGTTCTCAAATTTCTCATCTTGGCGGACATGCTTCAGCGGTACCTCTTCCGCAATCGTCCATTCGCACATGTCTCTCAACCATACCTCAACTGACGGGGCATAGGCCGAAGCAATGTGATAGCAATGCATCTCTTCGTCCGTATCAATCCTAAGAGAGCAAATCTCCTACTTAGCTTCTTGTTTTTTGGGGAGAGAAGTAAGCCAAGCAACACCTGTTGGATTTCCATAGGAATCACCCACCTCAAAGATCCCCCAGGCGAGCAAGTCTGTCTTCCCAATAGGTGGTAAAGGTCATCATGGCTAAAATCAGCCTCCAGTGACCTGCATCATGGATACGTTTTGGGGTGGGCACGGTATATCATATTCAGTGTCCATGGGGTAAGGTAAGTTTGGTTTACAAAATTTCATTGAAGGAGTTTAAAATGCGCATTAGAGATTACATTACAAACGCCCTTCCATCCACTCTGAACTTGCCAAGCTTTAGTACCCCACATCGAGTTATTTCAATTGTGGCCTTCCACTATTCATAGCCTTTAACAACCAATTGCGTGACAAACTAAGTGGTATATATTAGCTTAGTTTGCATTAGCATATATTTCTTTGGTGGTGTAGGGATTCATTTGAATTAATTTGAACTATGATATTGTATTTGTTGTATCATATCTAGAAAAATATATGATTTTCTCCCAATGTGTTTTAGAACTTCCTTGCGGAGGAGTAAGGCAATGCTACCATTGTGTGTAATTAAAAATGGTGCGCTGGGGGGGGGGGGGGGGGGGGGGGGGGCGGAGCTTGCCGGCGTCCATGTAAGACATGCGAGAGCTGAGCTCCTCGCCTAGGCCCCGATAAAATCCGGCAAATATCCTCAAAGGTGATGTAACCACGCTGTAAGTGGGTGTGAATTCCCCTACTACACTCCGGTGCAGACGGAGGTGCTTTTCGCTCCGCAAAAAGGATCTGCTGAGTGCTCTCGGCGAGCGGAGACGACTGCGGCGGACTAGGCCGACATCCCCGGGCTGGCCTGTAGCCCTGCCTGGACTGCGTCGCTCTGCGTGCGGCGGAGGAGCCTGGAGTCGGGCCGGCTGAACGGGCCCGGCTCGGGAAACGGGACGGGACCCCGCACTGGTACTGGCGCCATCGAAGCAGAGCTGCAGTGGATTCTTTGGATGGGGTTTGTATGCGTGGGTCGGCTCCGCCCGAGGACGCCATTTTGAACAATATTCACAGCGTGGTGCGCCTACTGCTGCAGCGGCCGCCGCTTGGAGACAACAGCTGGCGCAACTACCGGGACACGCGGGGACCGGCCTTGAGGTGTCCCTGGCCACACAAGAACCTGCACGTTGGGCACCTGTGTGCACTTTAGCCCATACATTAGCGGCGGGACCTGGGCAAGCAGTGTATAAACCAAGGATAGAGTCTCCTCCGAGCTGCCCTAGATCTACAGAGTGAGGGGGACGGGAGCCCAGTGGCGAATGCGCCGGTCCTGAAGGAACTCCGGCCCCAGACACGACGGGGCAGACCATAACCTGTTTGGAGGGCCGCCGCGGCGCCCGTTGTGACAACAGCCTGGACTGTGGAGGTAGAAGAGAGGCCTGCGCTACTTGAACTGAGTGAGTAGTTGGCTGCACACACTGGTGGTGGCCTGGAGAGTCTACAACAGCAGCACCCTGAAGAGGTGCAAAGCAAGTGTATACAATCACGTGTGGTACGAAGGAAGACGGCCCGGTGCAGGGGAGCCGGTACCCACAGGGAGATTGCACCACTGAGGACCTTACGATCAATCTCGGGGGGCACACGCGAGCGGGCCCCTGGGCCACTACTGGGAACTCGAGAGACACGCCTGAATACTAAGAGTCACTGGCTCAACCCTGCCCGAGCCTTGATCCGGTGGATTGGAAGACATTGCTGACCAGCAGGAGCACCATGGGTAAAGGGGACAAGACACAATCCAAGCTATCATTTGAACACCGTAGGGCTAAGGGGCCCGACGCACCGGCACTGGAGGCATCCCACCGCCATGCTACCCCAGAAAGCTCCATGTGCGCAGACATTCGTGAAATGCTGGTATCGATGGAGAAAGGGCTACAAGACAGCATGGCAACAATAGGTACTAAGCTAGATGCTCTGACGTACCGTATGGACCGCATGTCGGAGCGTGTGGACAAACACGCGGAGCGACTAGACATGGCGGAAAGACGACTTACAGAAGCGGAGGAAGCACAGACAGAATGGGATAAAGACCGCAAACAATTTGGCAGACTTCTCCAGGTCATCCGGGATAAGTCGGAGGACTTGGAGGCTCGCTCGAGGCGCTCGAACATACGCATCACTGGGGTCGCAGAGACAACGCAGACTGGCAGGATAGAGCTCTTTGTGGAGAAACTTTTGATAACACTCCTGGGGGACGACATCTTCTCCCCTATGTTCATTGTGGAGAGAGCCCATCGCTCACTGGGTCCACGACCTAAACCGGATGTTCCTGCACGGCTAATAATAGCGAAATTACTGAACTACCGGGACAGGGATACGGCGTTGCATGTAGCCAGAGAAAAAGGGAAGCTGCAATTCGAGGGGATGGACATCTCACTTTACCCAGACTTCACGGCAAAGGTACAGGAGGAGAGGAAACATTTCGCACAATACAAGAAACAACTACGTGACCTCGGCCTGGACTATGCGATGCTGTATCCGGCGAAACTCCGGATAAACAGGCAGGGGCACTCGCATTTCTTTACTGACCCGAGGGAGCTGCAGAAGTCGCTGAAGGAATGGTCAAAGGAGCGCAGGAACAGCCTGAGGAGCCAAACTGAGGAGCTCAATGACTCCTCACACCTGGAGGACCAAGGCTAAGTTATTTGCAGAGGCTCTGCACCACAATATGTTCCAACTGCCTGGGCATGCATAAGAGGGTGGGTGGAACCGATGGCTGGTCGCTGCGCAGTATAAGCCTGTCACTGCGGACGCCCGCGACCAGAAAAGCCGCGTAAGAACTCTGAGAAGCCACGGCTGGGTGAGAACTTTCTGTTTTCTTTCATTTCAAACAGTGACTGGATGCCTGGCCTTTTCGGGGGGGGCTGCACAGATGGGGACAAGGGCTCCTATGTTTTTGGAAATGATACAAATGTTGAATGTGTAATTTTGATGAGGGGAAGCTCCCCCTTTTGGGGTTTGTTTATCCGAGCTTGGCCTGGGGTGCTTTGCCGCACAGTGTACTGTGGGTGGACATGCCCTTGGCAGAGGAATACATGGGCAGTGTGGACGGTCGCGCGCTGGAATGAACTGGATCTATGCATATGTAAGGGGAAGGACACCTGTGTTAAAATTCAGAAACGGTCTAAGGTTCGCGCCGAATGTTATTAAGGGGGCAAGGTACAGGGGTGAATCAGTATTGCAGCTACGGACTAGAGTTTGTCTGCTTGTTACTGGCAACTTCTGCCCCTGCGCCTTCGGCTTTAAAGGCCCTGACTTGGGCCAGTTAGGGGATTGTTGATTGAGTTTGTTGCTCAGAAGGGATGGGGGGGGAATTGAGCAGTGTCGGGCCAAGTTGGGGGAGGTCTGCTGTGGGAGGTCGGAGATTCGGGGGGGGGGTTCATGTGTATGCTGACCACTGCTTTACTGGCACCTGCTTCCTATGAGAGGCACTGCTTCCCTATGTTGAAATGCCAACTAGCCCTGTGTAAAACTTTGCCTGCTTCTAATCAAGTTAGGATCTTCAAATGCACTAGGGGAAACTGCCTGCCATCTGTGTTAATTCTGCTCGCTGGCAACGTGCCTCAAGACGCTCCTATATGCAACATAATATTGGTATCCTGTGATTATGGCTGAAGCACAGGGTGGAAGTACGGGGGGGGAGGTTGAGTCTCTTAGGGCCCTGACGTGGAATGTTAGCGGTCTTAATGACTACCGCAAGCTTAGAAAAGTAGTTAATTACCTGCAGAGACAACACAGATTGGGCACTCATTCAGGAAACGCATCTACCACACACGAGTAAAATGCTCTCTGCTAGGGGATTGGCGGGCAACATCACGCAGGCAGGATTTACTACACACTCCAGGGGTGTACTTACGTGGGTAAATCCTAGATCCAGACTGCAGCTCTCGCTGCTGTGTGCGGACCCTGAGGGGCGATATGTTATCTCAAAGTGCACTGGGAAAGGTCACGAGTTCATTGTTGTAAATGTGTACGGTCCAAATTATGACTCCCCTAGCTTCTATGCTGCATTGGCTGGATTGTGTGCCCCCCTTGATAGCACTCGTATGTTGTGGGGGGGGGGGATTTTAACCTGGTGTTCAATCCGGAATTGGACAGATCGACAGGGCCTCCCCGGCAGCGGCAGCCTCACAATTGCAAGCTGAAATGGCATCCCTAGACCTGGTGGACGTGTGGATGGACAGCCACCTGGGCAGTTGGGGTTTCACACACTACTCGGCCTTCCACGACATACATACCAGGATAGACTACTGGTTGGTAACACGAACACTATTGAGACATGTAAGGACCTGCACGGTTTTGCCGCGCACACTTTTGGATCACTCCCCGATACTGCTGGTGCTGGACACCCCAATGCGGCGAATTCCTCCCTTCACGTGGCGCTTCCCTCCGTATTCACTATTAGTTGAAGCATTTAGAGGGGAGATGGCGGAAGAGATAGACATGTTTTTCTTAACCAACATTGGGACAGTGGACAGCTTCCAAACAGTATGGGAGGCATTCAAGGTGTACATCAGGGGACTAGTGATGGCCAAACATTCCAGTGTGTTAAAATCCATAAGACAGCGACTGAAACCTTTAGAGCAACGGATCTCAGAACTAGAGAGGAAACAACAGGAAAGCTCAAGTGCGGGGGACCCCACAGAGCTGCGAGAACTACTCCAAGAATTTAATGAAGAGGCAGACAGAGAAGTATGTCATATGGGCAAATATGCCACAGCGCGCGTTTACGGTGAGGGGGAGCGTCCAAGCTCCCTTCTGGCCAAGATACTGAAAGGCAGTAGGCGAGTCAGCCCTCTTACCGAACTGGAGTCTGACGCAGGTGAGCTCCTAGCTGAGGAAGAGGAAATTATGGCAGAATTCAAAAACTTTTACTCGGACCTGTACTCTTCAAAACTAGTGAACGTAGAGGAGCAGATAGATAGCTACCTGAGCTTCATAAAAATGCCTTTCCTGGAGAATTGGCAAAGGGAATTCCTGATGGAGCCCATACAGAAGGAGGAGATAGCGGAGGCGCTAGAGAGTATGAGATCAGAGAGCACTCCTGGGGCGGACGGCCTGACCGTTGGATTTTATAAAGCCTTTAAAGACAAGCTTATACCGCACCTATCTACAATTCAATTTTTCAATTCAAAAGTTCTTTATTCGAGTAATTACTCATAAAAGCAAAACCTACACAAAATATTATAATAGAATTAAATTTACAGTCAATCACAAAGACAGTGCACTATTGAATCCATAAAATGCACTTGATTAAAAAGTTGCTCACAGTATTTGTTGAATGTTTTAAAAAGGTTAATACATTATTAAAAACATTATTAGAAAAAATGGCAAGGTTGTAAAACATTAATGGTTTAAAAAACAGTAGTAACAAATTCATGGGGACAGTTTTACAGACCGAGAATAGTTAATTAACTAGCAGTCTCTGTCTGGTTACAAGAACATTTACGGTCTAAAAAGCAATTATAACAAATTCATGGAGACAGATTTTACAGACCGAGAATAGTTAATTAACTAGCAGTCTCTGTCTGATCGCCCATGCCCATCCAGTATATTTTGCTGTGGCTATTAATATCCATGTAAGTGGGCTTGAACATATAATGCGCAGGACAACAGAACTACAGGTGGTTACAAGATTCCTACACATAGGTGCTAGCCAAACACGTCTTGGAGCACAGTAAGCTTTACAGGAAAACAAAAAGTGACCAAGTGTTTCCTTCCCCGTTCCACAGGCTGGGCAAGTGTCACTCCCCCCTGTGCCCCATTTAGCTGTCAGCGATCTTATGGGGAGGGCTCCAGCTCTCAGTTGGAATAGGAGCTTTCTGTCGCCTGGCTTTGAGATAATATCCCAGTATGACTCCAGAGCGGGATATATTTTAACCTCAAGAAAGCTCGCAGACATGGACCCATTGCTAGAAAGACTCCTACTAGCAACGTTTTCCCAAAATATATTTTTTAGGACAGACTTGGTGGGAAATATTGCACCTACTGGATCTAGCCATATTGAACTTAACCCAAGCGCAAACAATATTGCTTTCAGTGAATTGAGCCAGCTAATTTTGTGAAAGCAGTCCGCCTTAATGACAAATAAAACCTTCAGCATAGTGCGAAAGCTCGGGAGTAGTCCAGAGCCTTCGCCAGTACAGGATTGGTCGTAATCTGGCTAGATCCTTTATTTGTTTCCTTCCAAGGTCATATCTTAAAGGCAGCAATGGAGTGCTTTTCTGGGTACCAGTAATTAACCGTAAGAATTTGTTCTCTGGGGCTTGAAGGGAATTCAAATTTTCAAAGCCCCACATCTCCGCACCATAGAGTGCAGACCCAATTGCCTTTGCTTCGTAAACCAGCAAAGCTGGCTTGACGGGTTTGGTCAGAGACTTCCTGTGTTCCAAATTGATGGCACCGGCTAATTGCTTGTGTCGCAGGGTAGCAATATTTATGTGCTGACTCCACCTGATGTTATCTGCAACCTGGATACCCAGATACGTAAATGAGTTTACCACCTCAAGAGGCCGACCGCTCATGACAATTTTAGACTTGAAACTGCGGTGCGGCTTAAAAATCATGAGTTTAGTTTTAGTTGCATTCACCTCTAAACCATGTTCCCCACAAAAATTTTCAAAAATGGACAGAGCACGCTGCAAACCACTGGGTGTTTTGGATAGAATAAGCGTGTCGTCCGCAAACATTAAAATAGGGACTTTTAGACCTGAAAGAGAGGGAGCATCTACTGGCGCTGGTAACATACGGGGGACAACACCGTTTATGTACAGAGTAAACAAGGTTGGTGCCATTGAGCACCCTTGTCGAACCCCTCGCTCAATGGGAAAGTCAGCTGTGACCATCCCATGGCCGCCCCACTGAATTTTAGCAAAAGTAAGCTCGTGGAGGCGCATTATCAAGGTCAGCAATTCCACAGGGACCCCCAGACTCTGTAAAACTTGCCACAATTTAACCCGTGGCACCAGGTCAAAGGCAGCCCTCAAATCGACAAAAGCCGCATAAAGGCTGCCTCCTCCCAACACCACAGTCTTCCATTGTAGCAATTGAAAGCGGAATACTTGGTCCACCGTGCTTGTAGCCCTACGAAATCCCGCTTGGAAGGGTGATAAGATGTTATTGTCCTCTGCCCAGTCAAGGAGCCTGTTAACCACACGACCAACTATTTTTTGCACGGTGTCAATAAGGCTTATTGGCCTGTAATTACCTGGCTGTGCACGGTCACCCTTTTTAAACACTGGGATGATCACAGCTCCTCTGCACGAAGCCGGGACCTCAGCACCCTTAGTGATGAAGTTAATAAGTAAATGAATATATTTACCCCACCGCTCTTTGTCATTTAAAAAGATATCGACAGGGACGCCATCTGAACCAGGAGCTCGCCCTCTATTCACTGCATTTAAGGCAGACATAATCTCTTTGTAAGTAAAAAGTTTACCTTGGGAAAAAGACCTAGTAATACTGTCCTCACCTGTAATCTGAGTATTAAGAGCATACTGTGAGCTAAAAAATTCTACCCAGTCCTCTTGTGGTGCATTGTTGTTAGGGGGTTCCTCAACTCTCTCACTACCCCATTTAACGATGTTCCAGAACACTCTGGAATCCTTTCTGTCGCTAGCTTTTTCCAGTTTACACCAATGTTGCTCATCCCAGGCTCTCTTGGCTTTAGCTATGCCGGCTTTGTAACCCTTTCTGGCTAGGCGGTTGTTATCAAGCTCCCTCTTCTTAATGGCATGACCCAGAGCAAGTCGTGCCGCCCTACATTCGGCATTATACCATTTTGCATCTTTACAGACTCTTGCCCCATTGCGCTTTGCAGGTTTCAAAAAGTGTTTTTTGATCTTGCCAAAGAGGGTATCATGGATGTTAACCACATCCCCCAAACCAGGGGAAGAAACGCTAATCGATTCCATAGCTAATATAGCTTTGTCAGTTTCATGGTTAATGTTGTCGATGGCTTTAGGTTGGTCACTACGGTAGCCCATCTGAGCCTGCGCATGTTATTTTCTGGGATGATCAAAGGTGGAACAAGAGCAATCTGGCAAATTAAATGAGTCCCTGCGGGCCACCATTTATGCTCCACACATAGGGGATTGTGGTCACTCTCGGGTCTCACGACAACCTCCATGTCACAGACAGATGGCCATAGCATCATGCCACAGATTACATAGTCTATTCTGCTTTTATGTCTCCCGTTGTCAAAAGTCATAGAGCCTTTTTTATCCAGTGCTGTTCTACCATTCAAAGCTCTCAGACCTTTTTCTAGACACATGGCATTCAGATCTATTATGTCTTCGGTCCAACGTGTGACTGGCTTCAGTTCTAACTCCGGAATACCCCAATGGGAGTCCTCTTCTGCTCCAGGGAAAGCCTCACACGTGACCAGAGGCTCAAAAGTCCGATTAAGGTCACCTGCTATAACAATATTGTTGTCATGGGAATATGTATCAAGAAAGTTGCCCAAGGCAATTAAAACTTCAGATCGACCACCCTTAGCACTTCTGGCATATATATTATAGATATCGAGTGACCCTGAAGTACCATTAGTAATCCTAATCAGCTGGATATCATTATGGCTAGTCCCTATACTTTTGATTGTAAGTTTAAGTGACTGTCGGACCCAAATTGTGAGACCCCCCATTGGTCTCCCTTTTGGACCCTTTATTGCTGGCACAAAAAAATTAAATATCCCAGCACAAAAACAGGTTCACATGCCCAAGTCTCCTGGAATATGCATACGTCGTATAAACTAACAAAACCAAGCCAGTCCCCACAATCTAATTTAGAACACAGCCCGGCCATATTCCAAGAAATTAGGTTCCCCGCCCCAGTCGAAGAGCCAGCTTGCGCTTCAGGAGTAAAGTTCGGGATACTAGGCTCACCTGCTACTATCACTGCAGGACTTATCTGGGCTACGTTGCTTATGGCATCACTATTACCTGCCCCCTGCAAACCATCTACAATATTACAGCATAGAGAGGATAAGGCCGTGGCCCTTTGAGGATACTTCTGGCCGAACAAGGCCCCAGGCCTAGTCGCCATCTTATTTCTGTAACAGTTGCCATTCTGGGCAGTCAAGCTGCATAGACTCTGATCAGTTGGAGCTGGTACTGCAAAAATTTGGCCCCCAGGAAGTCAATCACATTCATTCAAATTAGAGAGAGCTGAGAACCTATTCTCCAGATTTTGTCCCCACTCAGTGGATTTGGCAACCCTCCTCCCCTTGGTTGAAACCACATTCCACTTTGTTCTTAGTGTACACCGGTTAGGACCCCTCCCACTCCGATAGTAAAAAAAGTCTAAGGTGAGTGGGATAATGTCAGTGGATCTTCGCTGTGGCGGTAGAAGGTTGGGCAGTATGTTGGTTAATACATCAGGGTCTGAGAAATTCAGAACAACACAATCACCCCTAAATCTTTTTGGACTACTTCCAATCCACTCCACCCTCCTGGCCATAACTAACTCTTCTGCCAACTGTTGCTTACCCCAGGGAGTTATCACCGTATTGTTAGTCAGCCAATGTAGGGCCTTGGACAGCAGGGATGAGGTAGTTTCTTCCTGTCCTGGAGCCTCATCAATAGGGACTTTGTATGTATATCGTGGAATTTTCCCATTTTAGAAACCGACTGTAACAGTTTCCTCTGGCCACCTTATAGATGCAGCGACATTCTCGTGACCCGACTTATCTACTCTCGTAGAGACCAAGTTGGAGTGATAGCTTACCTATCACCCTGTAAGTACTACTTAATGCTTACATTTCTCTGTATATGCAGTACCTTTTTGTTGGCTTGTGCAGAATAAATTAACTTACTGCACATTCATTAAATGATAGTAGGACCTTTCACTTTGTGCCCATAATTTGATTTTATATGATCAGATTTCTGTGCTCTCACCACTGAGAGATTTTTTCTCTTATTAGAGTAATGAACCATGGGGTTGACTCAACAGTGGATGTACTAATGCTTACTTGTTTACAGATTTTTTGTATATGTGATAGTGACAGATTTGTCTTTTCCTTTCAGGCCAATCTCTCTCTTGTCTGATCCCCTGTTACGTGCACAATCCGATGTTCAAGGTCCTGATGAAGGTGGCTTGCCCACCGAAACGCGCGTAGACCCGCCATAAGGGCCAACAACGACATCTTGTTGACCTTTTACCACACTAGCGTTACCATCTCGCTAATAGGGATCCAGTTCCTTTTTTCATCTCTGTATGTAGTATGAATGTAGAATGTCTGTTAGCACGTGAGTGAGTTGCTGTGTATGATTGTTTTTCAGGGGATATTTCTGTTTAATTGTTATGGATTTTAGATTTGTCCTTGTGTCTTTTTTGAATTTTTTCAAACATTTCATGTATTGTCTATGAACTTTATAAAAGACGATTCGCTGATTAAGAATTTAACTTATATGTATCTATATTCATACAAAAACAAAATATAATAAGTAAATAAAAATATATATATTTTTTTGAATGAACCTCACTTGCACTTCTCCTTTTTCTGTCACTATTTGTGTTGATTAAATTTGAGATGTACACACATTATTGAATGATCGGCCACTGCAGGAACATCTTTCTAGTTTTGTGCTTTCTCCTCCCCTCGGTTCCTGGGCCATAAATTACTTGTTTGAGGGGGTCCCATTGCTCATGTTCGACGTTAGCTAGAACAAGGACTAGAGGAGAAGCCTCAACTATGAACTCAACCGAACCTTTCACAGGAACCTGGAACCGTGGGTACAACTGGGGGGACAACTTCCCCTTGCACTCCATCCGCTGTGGCTACCCGAGGAGCCACCGGTTGATTGAACAAAGGAAAAACTCCACCACCACCCTCAGATCTAGAGGTTCCCTTCTTCAGCTCAACTCTATTTGCGACTTCGTCAGGCAATTTTTCTACTTCAACTAGAGTTTTATTCAATAGGTCCCCTAATCGGTTAACCTCACTAGTGAGCTTCTCTATCCTGCCTACCAACGTCTTTACAATGCCCTTAATCTTCGTGTCTATCATACCCAACAGCTTCTTAAATTGCTCATTAGACAAAGACATGCAAACTTCATCAATTGACCCTTCTTCCTCCACCACAACAATATTACTAGGTGGAGAAACAGGCTTTTTCCGGCTTGATCGAAGCCCTCCACGCTTAGGCTGGCCCTTTCTTACGCCTCTGGTGGTACGCGGCGCAGGCACTGGGGTAGGGGCTTTTTCCTCAATTGTGTGTAAACCAACCTCCTCCTCATTATCGCTATCTTCTGCTACACAGTTAATCTGAGCCGAAATGACATTATCATCAGGGTCAAATATTGCAGCAATACTACTACTGTTGTCTGAATCAGGGAGTTGGGCCAGGTCAGGTACCGGCAAAGTGGATTGAGGGGATTTAGGAGATACACCTAACCCAAGTGAGGATCTCCTCTCGCTATTGATTTTAGCAACTACCTGAACTAGGTAGTTGTCCATGGTATTTTTTGCCGGGGATAGCTTTTTACTAGACATAGCTCACCAGTTTACAATACCCTCCCAAGTACACTGTGTAGATGCGAGGACAACGAATAGCACAGACCCTCAAAACGGCTTAGCCACAGTTCCTACAAAGACTATAACAAATAGTGTCCAGGGTTGGCCTCAATCAATGTCAAAGTCTCACCTTGAGAATACGGACAGAGTAACTGGCCCAGTCCAGTCTCTACCAGTCTCGGACTGTCTTAGACTGTCTGCCCTTAGTCCGGGCTTCGTCCGGCGCGTCCCGCACGCGTCCTCGCGGGACGAGGGACCTGCCGGTGCTTTATGCGCCTCCTGGCGCGCTGGTTACTGGCGTCGTCAATTCCCCCTGGAGGCTGCTGGGAATTGTAGTTCGACCGGCGGAGCCAAGCCCGGCCGGTCGATTTCACGAAGGATATGGCGGAGCCAAGTCCGGCCGCTGGTCACGAAGGTGAGGAGCCTCAAAGAGTCTGGCAGCAGAGGTTAGTAGAAGAACGGGGAACTCAACCCCTGCCGGTGCTTTATGCGCCTCCTGGCGCGCTGGTTACTGGCGTCGTCAATTCCTCCTGGAGGCTGCTGGGAATTGTAGTTCGACCGGCGGAGCCAAGCCCGGCCGGTCGATTTCACGAAGGATATGGCAGAGCCAAGTCCGGCCGCTGGTAACGTAGGTGAGGAGCCTCAAAGAGTCTGGCAGCAGAGGTTAGTAGAAGAACGGGGAACTCGGCCCCTGCCAGTGCTTTATGCGCCTCCTGGCGCGCTGGTTACTGGCGTCGTCAATTCCCCCCGGAGGCTGCTGGGAATTGTAGTTCGACCGGCGGAGCCAAGCCCGGCCGGTCGATTTCACGAAGGATATGGCGGAGCCAAGCCCGGCTGCTGGTCACAAAGGTGAGGAGCCTCAAAGAGTCTGGCAGCAGAGGTTAGTAGAAGAACCTTTCTACCCTATTTGACGACATTTGTGAGACGGGATCTATGCCACGCTCCATGCAGGAGGCAATAATAGTCACTATACTTAAACCTGGTAAGCCCTCTAATAAATGCGGGTCATATAGACCTCTGTCGCTGTTAAACGTAGATGCCAAAATATACGCAAAGGTTCTAGCCACGCGATTGGCACTGGTAGCCCCTGAATTGGTAGCCCCAGAGCAGGCGGGATTCATCCCTGAACGCAACCTTACCTATAACATTTGCACGGTATTAGGAATAATACAACATACACGGCAGGACACAGGCAATAGCGGTCTTCCTGGAGATGGAGAAAGCGTTCGATTCTGTAGAATGCCCATTCATGCTGAGGGTTCTGAGAAAGTTGGGAGTGGGAGAGCCTTACTTGCAAATGCTAGGAGCACTATACCACAGACCCACGGCTCAGGTAAGAATGGGAGATAGAGTGTCGGACTCCTTCACCATTAGCAGAGGCACTAGGCAGGGCTGTCCACTCTCGCCCCTCCTATATGCGTTGATAACGGAACCATTGTCTTGCGCATTCAGAGAATATCACAGGCACGAAGCCATTAGCTACCCGACGTATAAGATCAGGATATCCACTCACGCAGACGACACACTGCTGTATGTCAGAGATCCAATCAACAACCTTGCTTCGGTCCTAAGGGAAGTAGTGCACTTTGGTGCACTTTCTGGGCTCAGGGTGAACTGGTCAAAATCGGTTGCATTCCCTTTGACCCCGGTCACGGAGCGCTTTGAAATGGAATATCCACTACAATGGACTACAGAGCCGATACGATATCTAGGCATCATGCTACACACGGATCCAGAAATTCTTGCCAGGGAAAACTATGGAGTAGCTTACAATAAACTAACTGATGATGTGGAGGCATGGTGCAAACTCCTGCTATCTCTTATGGGGCGAATTGCCATAATAAAAATGGTGGTGCTCCCACGCTTTTTGTTCCTCTTCAACAATATACCTATCGTGATGCCTAAATTGTTTTTTAATACACTAACGAAACTTCTCGTTCGGCTTGCGTGGGGAGGCAAGCAACCCAGGGTGAAATGGGAGGTATTGATGCTGCCTTATGAGCAGGGAGGCCTGGGAGCTCCAAACTTGGAGAGGTATTTCCGAATTGCGCAAGCCACTCACTTACACACCTGGATACACGGGAAACCGGATATCCGACATGTGATCATGGAGCGTCTTTTGCAGGCCCCACTCCTCTTCCGGCTACGGTGTGCAACCCAATGGACCGCAGAGTGGGAATCCTTGACTCCATTATGGCCACCAATCACGCCTGGCACTCTCTGCTGCGGGCACAGGATTTCTTACTGTTATACTCCCCACAGATGCCAATAGAATGGGCGCGCTGGCTTCCCACGCTGGTGGAGCCGGGAGTCACAAGAGCCTTACATAAGCTGGGCATAAGCTGCATGGGTGATTTATTTGAGGCAGGGAGCGTGAAGTCCTGGGAGCAAGTCATGAGGGGGAGGGAACAACCCACACTACTGGAACGCTTTCAGTTTCACAGGGTACGCAGCGCATTCTTAGAACTGCTGGGACCGGATCTGGCAGAGCCCCCTGAGATCCCGGAACTCACTTATGTGATAAAAACCACCTCACAGCACAAGCTTATCACTAATCTGTACAAAATAGGCAATCAGCATAGCGAACAACATTACACCAGGGCACGACTGGCGTGGCAAAACGATCTGGGTATACAAATTGACGATGGCATGTGGGCCTACTGCTGTGCGAGTACCAGGAGAATCTCCTTAAACGGGCGATATCGCCTGGTACATTTCAAATATTTGCAACAAGTATATTACACTCCAGAAAAACTCCACAGATATGGTCTACGACAGACCCCAGAGTGTGAGAGATGTCACACCCTAATCGCAGACTTTATGCACATGGCGTGGGAATGCCCGGGAATACAAAAATTTTGGCATGCGGTTTTTACTGAACTGAGTGGTGTGGTCGTGGTGGACCTAACTGACGATCCGGCCCTAGCCCTGCTGGGATACTCGAAGAAAGAGCCAGTGGCGATACGAAGACTAGTGGACATGGGGCTTCTTGTTGCAAGAAAAGTGGTGGCAGCGTGCTGGATGAGAGGTCCCTTGCCGACCCTGAAAAGATGGTCCCGAGATATGCTCTATTGGAAGACGCAATCGGAAGCGTATGGGGAGCTACTCCCACCCAGGAGCCGTCCTAAGAATTTCTGGGGATTATACCAGACCTACTTAGTTGCAAAGGAGGCAGAATCAGATACGCAGGTGCTTTCCCAGGAGAGACAAACGATGCCTGGCGCTGTCACACAGCAATAGACAGTAGAGGGCGGGAGGTGGCAACACACTTCCTTTGACATTGGACACTACGGGAGGTTTAGAGTAGAGTGCGTCACACATACCGGAGATAGGGCAGTTGCAGAGGGGAGGGAGGCAGGTGGGGGGGCAGGGTCAGCACACATTTAGGTTACTGTATTACACTTTAACAACAGAGGGACACTTTATTTGTCCTGTTCTATGTTCTATTCTTAAGACTGGTGGTCTGATTTCAGATTGTTCGGGGGGGGGAGTTGTGGGGAGAAAACATTAAAATGAGACTATGCATAAGATATGAAACTGTGCAGAAGAGGCTGCTTGCAAAAATGTTTAACCAGATAAAGTGAAATAGGAATATGTACTTTACAGCGATGTACGGAACATACATGTTCGTGTGTAAAGCCGGCCTGTGAAGGGATGTAGTCGAGTGACTCTGTACATTATGCATTCTGTGAATGAAAAACAAATTTTAAAAAAAAATGGTGCGCTGAACAGTAGCTTGATGCAAATAATGATGCCCGAAATGATGATAACAGAACATCTCACCATAATTAGCAGAATTCTTGTACAGATCTTCTAATATTCCAGTTCTGAGAGCATGGAGTTTGCTGTTTTAAAATCCCAATTATCAGAATGTAACGCAAGTACTATTACATTACCCATAGAAACTCTAAATGCATATGGTATTTACAGGATCTTCATAGGTCCAAATATATCAAGAGGAACTTTATCCCAAACAATTGCATCAGTTACTGGAACAGCTGAAATGTTTACAAGTTTTTTTTAGCTTATGTGAAGATGGGTGTGGGGCCAACACCCCGTTGACCATTTCTGCAGCAGAGCGTTCTGGTTGGTAGTGGCCATTTATCAGTAAAAATATAACTGTCAATGAGCAAAATCACAAAAATGGAAAAATCAAGAAAAGTGTAATCCAATCATATATCCAAGGTGGGACTAGATAGGTACGTTTCAGCCATGAAATAAAAACACAGATCCTTGATGGATGAGTGTCTAAAACAGAAGAAAAATCATCTTGTTCCATTTAATACCCAGAAGCAGGTAGATGAAAAACTGGTGCCTCAGGTACTGCAATCAGACTAGAAAAATCCAGAAGAGGTGGATCCAAAAAAGATGATCTAAAAAAGATGTATCTGTGTACACGACAACAGCTGCAGAAGATGCAGTGTTTACAGCAGTACTCACTTCAGTCGTGTTGCTGGATGCATATGCAGAGATTTATTGCAGTGCATTCTTCGCCACCCCCCCCCACCCCTCCCCCCACCATCCCCAACTGGGGAGAAACAGCTCTGGTGGTGCCCACTAGCTGCAGAGTAATGTCCTGTATGGTAACGAAAGGAGTTAAGAAACTACCAAGGGCCATTCCTGGTCCACTGTTTAGAATCTTCAGCATGGTGTAACTTGACATGATCAATGGAGACAAAACGATTGTCTTTGGAACCAGTAAGCTGTGGAATAATGTTCATGTACATTGAACGCCAAAGACTGCCACTGGTGCTCTGTATGATGGGCCAAACTCCTTTTTCACTGCCACATTCTCACGCACAAGATCCCCAACATTTGTAATCCTGCCAGAAGGATCTGGCTTCTCCTTGATGCTCACAGCGGCAGTTGTCTCCAACTGTTGGTTGTATTAGGTGTCACTAAATTTTTTTAGAGCCTGTAAGATAGCATAACGATTATCTACTTCAAATGACGTGATTGCCGCCAGAATGTCTGGACTGTCGAGGTATGAAAAGAACATTTTGATGTCAAAAAGGACTTTGTATTGGGTCCGGCCAGTCAGAGATCTCTTAGGGAGGTTATTAAGTGCTCGCTGTACCCCGTATAGGTGTTGGATCCAACTATACCCAGTGCCTAGTACTCTGGCTGTTGAGCACGGCTCAAAGTCACTTTTCAGCCTCTCCTCAACAGCATTACCCTCAGGCCAGTATGGGGAGGATTAATGTTCCTGTACACCCAGCGAGGCCATTGTATCCTGATATGCTTTAGAAGCAAAGGCCGAGCCCTGGTCTGAGTGTAGTGTACTGCATGCATGTGTCTCGCTAAAGACTTGCATGTCTTTAATAACAGTTCGAGCGTCACCATCAATTGCAGAAGCAACACCCTCATGCATAGCTATCAGCAAAGTTAGTCTGCGGCCTTGGTTGGTAATCAAACGATCAACAACTCCTGGAATAGTTACAAACGGAATGTTTTGTTCGCTCAAGTGGGAGGTATATTTAGAAGGAAAGCCTTTAGGTAAAGGGGTGCCGTCTTTATTTGCAGTAACGTCAGCCAAGATAATGTCTGTTCTCAGTTTAGAGCCTGTAATTGCAGCAACAGTAGCAGTCGCAACTGCAGGTTTGGCTATTTCATCACTCAGAGTATGCCTTATAACGTGTGCTCCTACGTTGTTAAGGATGTTGCCCGTTGTATCCATCTAGGATGGAGGGATTTAGCGTTAGGAACGCTGGCTTTTATGACGCCTCTAAAGCTGGCACGGGAGTGATGACAATAATGCCTTTCTCTTGTTGCAAGTTACCATTCCTTAAGGATAGCCATCTGCACTTCAGTATGTATCTTTTCAGTGGATGCAAAACGCATTTCCGCACAGTAATATAAGTGTTATTTATATGCTATAGGCACTGTTTCACCTTCATTAAAATTGATATAGGTAAATTCAGTGGCATCCGGTAAAACACGCAATCTAGGTTTGTAGTATTTACACATGTATGTAAGTGACGTGTGGCCAGTAAGTCAAATTGTAATGCTCATACTGTGTGTTACGATGTCCACTGTGAAGTGGAAAAGTCAGGGTGAATTAATTCATAAAGTGGTTTTATGCATTGTGCATAATCAGGAATATATGTTCTGCAGAAATTATGGAATCTAACAAGGATTTTAATTTCTTTAATATTTTTGTAGGTTTCAACTATGCACACTCCTTCAAAAAATGAGGCGCAAGACTCTTTCCCTCATGTGTAAGTTTATATCCTATGGAAAGGACACTCAGAAAAGGTGTACTAGATTTCTTAAAGTTGAACTTATAGCCTAGTTCAGCAAATCCCAATAGTATGTGATCTACTCTGGCTAAATGTGGGTTTAATTCATCATCCATAAGGTAGTTATCATCTACACAGGATATTGTGTCAGGGTCAATGTTGTGTAAAATTGACATTATGTGCACAGCAAATAGTCCTGGGCTGTTCTTATAACCCATTGGGAGCCTTCCGTATCTTCAAAAGCCAAGCGCTGAGAAGGAGGTCCAATCTCTGCTTTCAAGCGCTAGATTGTGCCTGAAAAAACATTGAAAATATCCAAGGTTGTTTTGTATTTTTTACAGAGTATATTTATTCTGTATTGCAAAAAGTGTTTGTATGACTTTAAATGTTGGTAGTCTAATACTGTATGATAGGAATAATCTGGTTTCAAAACAGAAAAAAGGGGATTATTCACCTGAGAGACACGGGGTTCAGTTACCCCCATATACTCCAATTAGGTGAGTATTTCCCTAACAGGTGCTTTAGAATCTCGTTTTATAGGGTATTGCAGTTGCACTTGCGGTCTGGACCTTATAGGTATAACATAAGAAGAGTCTTTACCCCATACACCATGATTGTGATATAATGCAGGGGCCAATGCAAGAGCCCATTCTGTCACATAAGCTTGTTCAACTTGTTTAGGTATAAGAGCAGAAAAAGAAGGAGGTATTCCATCCTCACCCTGTTGGGACATTTGCACAAACTGCGGGGGGCATTCAAAATCCGCCAAAAGGATGTCATAAGACAAAGTAAACTTTTCCCAGAATATTACTTTAATAGTACACTGTATGTCACTCTGAATTTCAATATCTAGATCATATAATCTATCCGGAGGGGCTACGCCCCTCTCTGGGGTCTCAACTGTTCAACTGTAAAAAAGTGTCAGTTGCTTTTGCTGCCAGAAACTCCTGGAGATTCTGGCACGCTACTGTGAACTCCGCTGCGCCGCTGAGGAGAGTCTTATGTTTTTTTTAACAAACTCACAAGTCTGCTTGGCTTCCTTGTAAGTAGTAAGTTTGCCCAAATGTGCTTTTGTAGGTTTGGTTTCCAAATTATTGCATCCTAAGGATGGGTACATATCAGCAATAATAATGGACAACTCACGTTCACGGTCGACATGTGCAACCACTGCGAGCTGTTGACGTATAGGCAGAGATGCTGCTTCACCTTTAATATTAGACAGAATCATCGGGGATACTATGGGAACATTTCCCATTAGAAAAAATCCCCAAATCCAGGGCAGCAGCTGCCCCGTGTTTGTTCTGTATTTGTTTTAATACATCTTGTAAGACTGACATCGAGGAAGTGCCCGTGACTGATAGTATAGACAGCAGCAAAAACTGTCCCATAAGTGTTGCAGTCTCCTTCAGTGGGAACTTTAGTGTGGGGTAAGCACATAGTCAAAATTCAGTGCTTATCTTGTGGTCCCGCAAGGGGAAACAGCTTCAATTTGTTAATTTTTTTTTGGGGCGATCCAAAATGGAATTTCCTCATGATTAGTGGGTAGCTTGCCCATAACAGCATTAACAATTACAGGACTTATTATAGTCACTGCAGGCAAATGGGCTTGCCCCAGCAGGCCAATTCTTGCTGGTTGTGCAAGCAAGGTGTGCAAAACATATTGAGTCAAGTTTCTGTCTAGAGTAACCAGAGCATGGTATAAGGCTTGTGTTTGCAAAATATTCTGATTCTACATATCAGGGTACAGCGTGTATCCAGCTAATGCAAGCCAGGTCTCCCCATCATGCGGGAGGGCACCTAGGAACTAACTTTGATGTTCTTAATGAGATAAAAATTCATGAGCGCATATGCTCTGTGTTGTGCTGTTGCTTGAGGAGTCATGTATGAATGAAATGTGGTTGTATTAACGTCCTCAGCTAGGAAAAGACCCAAGAGTAAAAGACTTTAAAGCGATAAGCAATGTCCACTTTTACTGCAAAGATAAAAGCACCACCTTCATTGGAAAAGCATTGATGTGTTACATGTGCACCAACAGCAGGCCTGCAATTTGCGGGAATAGCAATAGCCTGTTTCACTACCAAAATACAGCAGCATGGAAAAAATAAAGTGCTACACAAAAAATGGGTTTAGTCTTTTAAACATTCAAGCTTGAAAAACCAACAGAACTAGGTGCTTCCTAAACACTGGGGAGAATTAATCCCCAACACCATGGACGTCTCTGGTAAGAGTTGTAAGGGTATTGTGGATACGTACAAGTACTACTCCACAAACCCATGAACAAGTACCAGACCTAACATTTGTGGTGCCATGTTGCAGGGGTTCTTTTTAGAAACAGAACTATGCCTGGGTCACAGAACACCAGTATGTAGAGAATTAGTTGCAATCCACCTCAGTACATATGTGTCCAAATCCAGACTGACTCATAGTGCCTTACCAGAGTAACAGGTAAATTAGCACCCCAGAACACAACACTCTGAACCCTCTTAGGGGTTGTAGTAATAGGTCCCTCCCCCTTTATTCTCTCACTTATACGTTTCCACAATACACAGAAAAGAGACACATTTTACACATTTTAGCAGACTTTGTCCTCGTCTTGTTACCTTTTACATATTTTATTTTCACAATATTATTCTAAGTAATGCTAATTATGTTGCTTGTTTTCAGAAAAGCTTTATTGCAACATAGTCTGTACTCTATATTCAAGGCCAAGAACACAGAACGAGATACCCTAGTACATGTGTTGTCCACTGGGAGATAGCTTCTAACATCTAAAACCACCATTGCATCAGAGCTGCATCTCTTACACAGTTGATTTATTATTGAAACAGTGCACTGTCCCTTTGTGGGTCAGATGTAACCCTCCAGCCACAACGGTCCGGGGACGAGTGCTGTGTTGGACATGCCGCTGCCAATGCTGATCGTCCATGCTGATTCTGCAGAGAACGATTGCTGATCCAACTCCAGATTAAGTCACTCAGGTGTGGGGTCTCAGGCCATTCTTAAGAGATCAGACAGAGGGTACACCCACTATGCTTTCAGAGTAGCAGAAGCATTAGGTATGAATGTAGATATATAGAAATCAGACTGTCATGGTTGGACTGTCCTTTCACCATGTTCACAATGCTGGTTGCCTTGCTTTGTTTAACTGACTAATAATCGCAGCACATTCTTTTTATGCATGATTACGCTTGTTTCTTTAAATATATTGAAAACCTCCTTCGTGTCTTTCCTGTGCTTTGCATGCATGTGTAAACAACAAAAAGGGGTAAGATCTCTTTTCCACAATATCCTTAGGGATCAGAGTGCCATGTTCATGGGTGCCAATTTACCGTCCACCCCAGAAAGGTTATGGGTTCGGATGAGGCACTGTGAGCTACCTAGGAATTTGGCCATCAGTTTCTAATGGTGTAGACAGACTCAGTCCCTGTATTCTTAAGTCCTGTTGTCCTAATGGGCAATCCTACATTTTCTATTGGGAACCATATAACAAAGTCACCAGCGGCAGACAAAGAGAGGACTACTCCATCTGACCAGCTATAACTGGAGTTTCTTAGACTACCAAGTTGCATTGTTGGAGATTGAGTTCCAGAACCCAAGAGGTAATTCAAAGCTTCTGAACCTTTGGCTGGTGGTGCTGGACACTTTTCAACAAAAAGGAAACCACTCATAAGAAGTTCTGAAAATGTGGGAACTTTTTACAAAGTTTTGTTAAAAAGCTTCAGAAGAAAACTGTCTCAACGCCAAAAGTCAAGCTGCCGTTGTCGACTTTAGGATCGGCCTGATCGCACTGGTTTGTTTCCACTGAAACACCAAAACTTTCAGGGGCTCACCAAGGCATCACGCTGCAGCAGGCCTCTGCCGTCCAAGCAAGCTCTGGATCTGGGGAACCCGAGGGCTTCACGTTGGAAGAAAAGCGCCAAGAAAAAGACTATGTTCAAAGGTAAAATCTTGTCCTGGAGCTAGTGTTCAACCTATCAGCACTGCGCTCTATCACGTCTGGCCTAAAACTTTGACTTTGTCCTGGTTCAACACTAACAGATCGGCGTGAGAGGCTCTTTAAGCTTTTTGGCGCTAGAATGCACATTTTCTTATTGAATATTCAAAAATACATATCTTTGGGTGCCTGCATTTGATTTTTGTCATTTCAGTGTCATTTTGAAGACAGAGATATCCTCTATTTTTATAAATTGGTTTTGGATTTTTATTGTGTTGTGTCTTTTACTTATTTGTTGTTTTGGTGATATTAAATGCTTTACACACCTGTCTTCTAAGTTAAGCCTGACTGCTCGTTTGCCAAGCTACCAAGGGTTGAGCAAGGATTTATTGAGACTTGACTGGACCTTATTAGTAATTGGGGTATTATTGCTAGTTGTAGATACATACCTCCACCTACTAATAACCCACTTTCCCACACTGTCCCTGAAGAACAAGTTACTAACCTTCCGTAAGCCTTTTCCTAGTGATTACTCTGCCTAACTGCAGGCTACTCACCTATAAGTTATCCCCAGGAGCCAGAGTGGATCTGGAAGATTTAGACAGCACTGCTCCTGCACACTAATAGGTGGCATCATACAGCTCTGCACCAACCTCATTCCATTCCTGAGGTGAAGAACGGATACACATATAAGCTCCATCTCTGCGTGCTAATGTCAGTTTCTTTCTTGACTCTGTCCATTAACTTGGTTACAAAGCCAAAAAAGATCAGCAATATGAGTGTGCAGATTTCTAGGTTGAAACCATTCTAGATTGGAAAGGAGACCATTCCACAGAACGGGAGGAGGATGGCGGTGAAGAATCTGCAGTTAGATAGAGTAGTTGCCACAGAAAACCCTACCGAATGTGAGTAATTTATTCTGATGGGCAATTCTAACTGCAGATTCCTCACCTTTAGAATAGATACCAAACAATTACCTCCCAAGATAGTGGGTTTGTGGAATGACTTGGATTTAAAAGTTCTGCAGGACCTAATGAGCGAAATCCCCTGCCTGTCGGACCTAGCTATCAAGGCAGTCAGTGGTGCTTTTTGAACATGTGTACTAACGATCACCTCATAGCCTGACAAATGTCAAAAGACAGGCACTTCATGTGCCATCGCAGTGGTAGCAGGCTTGGCCCTGGTGGAGTGGGTCCTCACCACCTCAAGAGGGGCTCCTTGTCCTGTGAATAGCAGATATATTTGGAGAGGACCGTCAACTTTGTCAATGCTCTTTTCTGCACTACCTTGCCTTTCTCTGTTGCAGAAATCCCTCCAAAGAGTTGATCATCCACCTATTAATCACTGGTGCAATCAATATAGAACCTTAAACCTCTTTTGGGATCCAGCTGATGGAGTCTCTCCTCCTCTTTTGTGGGGTGAAGTGGAGCAAAGAACATTAGAAGAGTGATGTGAAAATGTGAAAAGCCTGAACAATTTAAGACAAAAAGGCCTCTGGTCAGCTGTGCTACTTTGTCTGACAAAATGGTGGTATAAGGTGGATGGACCTAGAGAACCTGTAGTTCGCTCATGTGACAAGCCTAGGTCACTTCCACTAGAGAAAGTATTCAAAGTTGGGAGATATAAAGGGCAGCAGTGCATGCATTCAAATGGCAGGTACATGGGAAAAGTGAAAAACAAATGATAATTACTCTTTGGTATCACAAAGGTTTTGGAAGGAAATAAATGAGTCAAACCTTTTCAAAACACCTCATCACAACAGGTGATTTGAACAAGGTTGGCTGGTCCGGTAAAAGTAAAAAAGCCAAAAGGGTCGACAAATAACAGTTAACAGTCCCCACAGCAAGTCATTGCTGGGCCAGGGATAAAGCAAATAAAATATCCGACAACTAGAATTGTTTGCTAAGAGTATTTGGGGAAAGGAATACTTACCGGATCAGACTTTAATGAAAAGTAGCATGATTACAGATTGGAATTTTCAAGATAAACCTTTCATTCAAGATTGATGTATATTTATATTTTAGTTGTGATTGTATATGTTAAAGCAATCGGATATCTTTTGCATTACAGGATCTTAAAGAAAGCTTTCAAACAATGGAAACATTGAACTCAAATAAAAAAGACTCAGACTTTGGGATTGAAAAAATAATGTGTCATCCACAGCCTGAAACAATGGGGAAGAGCAGTATTAACCTGAATGACAGACTACGGAGAAAGCCTTCGTTTTCACAGTGGTTTGCTGAGAGAAATAAAGAAATATTTACTAATACCAAAGAAGGGCAAACAAATGACTCATTCAAGAATATTAGACAGGAACTTTGCACAAGCACAGCTAAGGAAGATGGTACCCACAGAGACGGACAACTGATGGTATTGTACCAAGAGTTTATTACACTATGAAATCATTTAAACTGAACTGCAATCTACTGAAAGTGCCTTTCCTAACTATAAACTGCACTAAGCAAAGTTGAGAAGTTCGTCATAAAACATAAATTTGATTTAAATGTAATCCCAAAACTCCCCATTACAAGATAACTTCCACTTATTGATTTTCTACCACGTTTCTTCATGTACCTTTTTTTTCAGCAAGAATGCGTTATCAGTTTTCAGCACGAATGGGTCATCAGTATGATTGAATGGGACAATATACATCCTATGAATGTTATGTATCTTTAATCGTATATTAAGAAATAATCCGATCTGAAAACAAGAGGATTCTACACATGAAGAAAAAAAATATAATTATTTTTTGGAATTCTTCTCCCTCAGAAGGCTCGCATTTCTAAGGCTTGAGTAAACAGTCAGTGTAGTGATTCCCCCTAACCCCCAAAACTGCTCCAGCTTTACATCGGTCTTAGTTTAGGATCCTTAGGAGCATATTTATCAAGCAGTTGTGTCGATCTTGTGCCACGCAATTGGACAGAAAGCTACGCTGAGATGATGGGTAGCTCACAATCCTCGAGCTTGGTGTTCTAGGAGGACGGGCCGCGGCAGCGCCAGCAGGTCCCGAGAAGATCGTACGTGGCAACGGTCCGCGGCAGCGCCAGCAGGTCCCGACGAAGATGGTGGTTACAATGGGCCGCGGCAGCGCCAGCCGGTCCCGACGAGGATGAAGGTTGCAGAGGGCCGCGGCAGCGCCAGCGGCAGGACGACAGTTCACAAGGCAGGGCTGCGGCAGCGCCAGCAGTCCGTCAAGGATGAGTTCTTCACGGTGTCTCTCGACTCCAGGCAAATCCCTAGGGAGGCATTTCATGGGTGGAGCTTTGGTGTTCCCAAGCATCCGTCCATGGATTTTGGCACATTCCAAGATTTACCATTACTGGTAGACATGGGAACTCTTCAAAATGCTATGCCTCCCTGGTGAGGTCTAACTAGGAGAAATATCTATCTCTCCCAAGGGATTGCATTGATCATCATAAGCACTGAATTGTCCCGCCCATGTGCGGGGTTCCCGGGGGACTTTCCATATTATATCTTCTTTAGTGTAGATGTTCGCCTTTCTTCAGGAAGGCCTGCAAAAATACTTAAGATAGGAATATAATGCAGCCTATAAGAAAGACTATAATGACCAATTTCTTCAGATTGCATTTAAAAAAAAGTAATGAATACATATGAGTGAACCCCAAAACATTCACCTCCATTCTGTGAGCTGCAGTTTCCATGTGCCCTAGATTGCCATGAACCAAAGACCAAGAGGTGATAAGGAGGCAGACTAGTGCTGTCTCTTTCCTAAAATTTTAAAAGCGATTTTCCCTACCTGTTATTGCATCACTTTTTTTTAACTGTCTTTGCTTGTGGATGTTACAGTTTAAAAATTGTAGTTTTAACCTGCCCGTGATTGCATAAATTCTCACCTGTTTTGTGTTTAAACTTGTGGTTTTTATTTGTCCATGACTGTTTTCATTTAACCTGGTGAATTGTGGGATTTGCAGTCCAAAATCTGTAGTTTTATTCCCTCCCATTCCCTGTGACTATTTGTTTTTCCCTCCTAATTTCTCCCTTGCTCTGTGCTCAGACCTTTATGTTAAGCAATCCACCACAGCTCCCATTTTGTGTTAGCAAGTGTGTGAAACCAGACACCCCATTCCCCCCCCAGCAACAAAGATATTCTACATCAGAGAGTAAACAGACGGTGCTCTGGGACAGCAGTAATCTGCTGTGAGCTGTATAAGCTGTGTTTTATAGGGATTGTGGACTTTTTTTGGCTAGAGAGTGAGTAAAGTTTTATACACACAGTATTGTTAGAGGAAAAAGTTTGTTATGCCCTTACCTGCAGAAGTCCAAAGTGTGGATTTAGCCTTTCTGTCTCCTAGGAGATTCTGAATATATGAGCAGCTTCCAACTCCCCGGCCAGCAAACCTTGCCCAAAGTTGTTGGGACCTTATATAGTCTGTGATTGGATGGTACATGTGTGCACTGATTGGTGGTTGTATTTGGTGTTTCTATTGGATTAGGATTAGTGGTCTCATTGGTTAGGTATTTGAGGGTTCTGATTGGATTCCTGGGTCACTGTAGTGAGATCTCAGGCAAAACAAGTATTATATAAAATATCCTTTATTCCAATAAAGTGAATTAGTACAGGAAAAGGGTGCTGCCAGCTTCAGGAACAACTGCAGACTGAGCAGCCTCAAGAAGAACCTACTACATTCCATATTCTATATTCTATTCTAAACTTACATCATCATGTAACATATTACCACACATCTCCCTTCTTTAATAAAAACACAAAAATGAAAAACGGTAAAAAGAAACTAACTACAGAAATAAATACTAAAAATTAATTACAAATATATTCTTGTAAGAATTTCGGGGTAATGACTTTTCTTCCAGTTTTAGTCACAACTTGTTGTAAATCATTATTGTCATTAGAAACAGTATGGCGTTCATCAGGAATAACATTGGAACAACTCTCAAAGTTTAATTCTTGTGATGTTGGACCTGAGTAATCATCCCACTCTAAATCAATGTTGTCTTGAATTTCTGAAGTACAATCATTCACGACCACATTATCATCAGCACGAGATGAATCTGGTTGAAGAGACTTCAAATCAGAGATTGTGACTGGGGTTAACCACCAAAAGTCATCATCATCACAGCCCTCTTCTTCCCCCATCACTTTTTTTGAATCAGAAAATTTGGCTAAAGGAATCTTACTCATATGATGGATGTTAGCATCATCAAGCATAACAGTATTACGCATGACTTTAACAATTGTTTTTGGCTCTGAGAATCTAGGGAGACGTTTACCCATTTTCCTTGACACTTTAACTCTCACCAATTGACCAACCTTAACTTGTGGAGTCTTGGTACCATGTTTTATGTCATAATACGTCTTATTTTTTTCTGGAGATTTACAAATATTCTCTCTTACATCATTTGCTTCCCAATTGTACTTCCTGCTCCTGCCCATCCAAACAGGATTTATTTTACAATAGGGATATCGACCTCTCATCAACCCAAAAGGACTACTACCACATGTCTCATGAACCATAATTCTATAAGACCACAACATTTTGTCCAATTCACTATTCCAATCTTTTCTATTTTTGCTAGCCAATTGTAATGTTCCCTTAATTACTCTATTCTCTCTCTTCACAACAGAGTCACCTTGGGGATGATCTAATGCCGAAAACCTTTGTTTCACTCCAGTAGATTCCAAGAGAACTCTCATAGCATCTGACTTAAATTGCACTCCATTATCTGTCAGTAGAGAAGCAGGTAGCCCTTCCCTAATGAAACATCCATCTAAAAACTTTATTACTACTTGTGTGTTGATCCTCTCTACCACTACCAGTTCAATCCATCTCGAAAAAAAATCAACCAAAACTAAAATTATCTTTAAAGAACCATCCTGCCATGTCAAAGGTCCCATAATATCCAGTGCAAGTTCTTCCCAGGGTAATTTTGGACAACCTAAAGAAGACATGGGGGGATTGAGTGTCTTTTGACTTTTATCTGAGCACTCACAGCTCACACTAACTGCTCTTTCAATTTCTAAATCAATGCCTGGCCACCAATACAAGGCTTTTATGTTCCTCTTAGTTCTGGCAATTCCAGGATGACCATCATGCCCAAAACCAATTATTTTAGAACAAACCCCAAACGGAGGTATTAATTTGTCTCGACGACAAATAAACATTCCATCGACTTTCAAATGAGTGTGCCAACCCGAACCAATTTTTTCTTTAAACACTCTTAAGAAGTAAATATTTTTCATTTTCACTTTCCCAATCAGTCTTAGATAACGCTTGTGATTCAGAAAATACCCCAGCAACACAACAATCATTCCAAGAAGTATGTTCTACTTCTCTCATGGGTAATGATGATCTACTGAGAAAGTCTGCAACTACATTTTTAACACCAGGAACATATTCAATAACATATACAAAATCCTGAAGCCTCATAGAGAGCCTTGCTATCCTGGCTGAGGCTCTGCTCATACCTTCAGTAGTTAACAATTTTGTCAAAGGTTTATGATCTGAACGAAGTGTAAATTGTTTACCCCAAATACATTTCCGAAAATGCTCCATAGCCCATACACAGGCCAAGGTTTCCCGCTCTATAACAGAATATTTTTCCTCACAAGGGGAAAGTGAACGAGACGCAAATGCTATGACTACCTCTACAACTTGCTTGGATTTCTGTGAAAGAACACTTCCAAGTCCAGTTCCACTAGCATCGGCGGTAAGAAAAGTGTCAGCAGTAGGATCAAACCCTTGTAACATAGGAGCATTACAAATAGATAACTTAATATCCTGAAATGCCTTCCTACAATTTTCACTCCAGACAAATGGTGATTTATTCTTCATCAGAAGCCTCATTTCATATGTCTTTTGCGAAAATTGATTTACGAATTTTGAATAAAATTCAGCTAAACCTAAATCAAAGGACAATCTTCAATCTTCGAACCTACTACATTCCATATTCTATATTCTATTCTAAACTGACATCATCATGTAACATATCACCACAGTCAGTGTTTCAATTAATGTAGGGTTGGGACTAGGACTAGGGTTAGTCTTTCTATTGGAAGTAGGGATTAGGGTTTCCTGTGAGATTGGTTGCTGGGACTAGGGTTGGGACTAGGACTAGGGTTAGGCTTTCTATTAGAAGTAGGGATTAGGGTTTCCTGTGTGATTGGTTGCTGGGACCGGGGTTGGGACTAGGGCTAGGCTTTCTATTAAAAGTAGGGATTAGGGTTTCCGGGGTGATTGAGTGCTTAGACTAGGGCTATGATTGGCTGTACGGTCTTGGTCTCCTATTGGTTGTAGATATTAGGGCTAGTGTTGTGATTGGGTAGGTCTAGGGTTCCCATTGGGGGAAGGGGGTCACCTGATTACTAGGGCTATTTAAGGCCAGGGGTTAGAGCTTCTCAGCCCGGTCGTTGAGGCTAAGGGTAGAGAGGACAAGGGTGAGTGCCTGTTTGAGGCTGTTTGAAAATGGTCGGGACCAGGGCCAGAAATACTGCCCATTTTCTCATTCATCAGCACACACCTTACACCATCCACGACCAGAGTAACACACTCACACCAAATGTACTCCACTCATTTACTACAAACTAACCCTATGCACAATCCAAAGTCTCAGCACACACTACTAAACTACAGAAACCACACCTGTATACCCTTCTATCCCAGCTACAACACATTTCTACCATTTTATTTTAATTTATTTTAAAAGTTTTCTATAGTGCAAACATGACCACCGGGGTTATCAGAGCGCTTCATAATTTATACATCAAGCGGAATTCAGATACAAGCAATCAAAGCAGAAGCAAACAAGCAGAGGATAAAGTCATGTGTAGCAAAGGGACGCTCAAGACCATATCAGCTGGGCGACAAAACTACAACTGTGACCTCCATAACAGATTGAAAAACAGACAGAGGGCTTTGCAATTTATACACCAAGCGTAATAAAGATACATGCTATCAAAACAGAACCAACAATGGAGATGAGAGAGTCATGTAGAGCCAAGGGAATCTCGTGACCATATCAGCTGGACAATAGACTGCGACCTCAGTAACCACTTGAAAAGCCAGTCAGAGGCAGACATTTCTTCATCAAGAGTCCTTTGACTTGTTTGAATAGGACAATGAATGGGGTTAACCCTGACTTCAGGGGGTAGGGAGCTCCACATCCTTGGTGCTATCCCAGAGAAGGCTCGAATATGTGTTTTTTCTTCTTGAATTTTTGTGGTTTGAGCAATAGGGTGCTGGCATTTCTGGAGGCTCTCTCATCACATTAGAGCTCCAGTTTCTGCGCAAGGTACAAAGGGGTATTGAATTGAATGGCTTTGTGTGCCATGCATGCAATTTTAAATTGTATCCGAGCTTTATATGGCAGCCAGTTCAAGGACAAAAGGTCAGCGGTGATATGGTTGTATTTTTTGGTGCCTATTACGATCCTAGCAGCAGAATTGAGTGCAGCCCTAAGAGGAGCAGTCTTAACTCTAGGTAGGCTGCAAAGGGTTGCGCTACCATAGTCCAGCTTTGATATCACTAAGGCTTGCACTGCCACCTTTCGGTCATGAGCAGGGAGGTAGGGTTTGAGTTTCTTTAGAATGCTGAGTTGGAAGTTTCCCCTTTTGAGAGGGAGCTGATGTGCTTCTTTATGTTCAGACATTTATCTAATATAATTCCTAGAGAGGTTGCAGAATCAACAAGGTGCAGCTTACAGTTAAGAGCAGTGAGATGGTTCAACCATTGTTCGATGACCAAAGATTGTTCGTGTGGTGCAATAAGCAGGAATTCTGTTTTGAGAGTGTTTAACTTCAGGTGGATGCGTGTCAGCCAGCTTTGAGTTTCCAGAAGGACTGAATTGAGGGACCGGATGTCTTCAAGGGAAGCTATCTTCAGGTATATTTGGGTGTCATCCGCATACATGTAATAGTGAATGCTGGATGATTTCATAATTTCTGTCACAATTAACAGGTTTAAGAGCGTGGGCGAGAGCGCTGAATCCTGGGGGACCCCCAGCTTGACCAGAGAGGGACTGGTTCACCTTGAAGCTTTGGGATCTGTCATGAAGAAATAAGGAGAACCAGTTTAGTACAAGCCCAGCCAGCCCCATTCTATTTTCCAGGAGGTCAATTAGGTTATCGTTCTTGACAGTGTCAAATGCTGACGAAAGGACGAGAAGGATCAGAAGGCAAGATTAATTTTGATCTAACATTCTTAGTGCATCCTCGACAATGAGAGTTAGCGCACATTCTGTATTATGACCCGGGCGAAAACCATATTTTGGCTCTGGTCCAGGAGTTGGAAGTGGTTGATGTGGTTGCAGAGTTGGCCAAGAACACATTTTTCCAGGAGCTTTTCTGTGAAGAAGTCAACAAATTCATCACAGTTCGGTAGTGGCTCTTGACCCTGTGGCGATCCATTAGGCTGACTGTTCGCTTGGGACTTGATGAGCTCAAACAGTTGATTTCGGAAAAAGATGGCCTTTGAGCATCTGATGCCTTTGTTGTAGATGCTTCTTAGGGATCTCAGATGGTAGAGATGTTCCAGGGAGGGAAATGCTTGCCACAATCTTTTCGCAAGTCTTAGATTCCTTCTCTCGGAATTAAGACTGACATTGAACCAGGGTTTGGAGTATTTGGTGGACAGTCTTTTAAGCTGTAGAGGCGTAACCAAGTCTAAAACATTGGTCATTGAGCGGCCGTAAGGTCATATACATCCGACATGTTTGTGGGAGGAGGCAGTTGTCATCGCAGAGCGCATTCATATCTGGCAAGTTGATGTTCCGAAGGCATCTTTTCAGTTGTTAGGGTTTTTTGGCTGGGCTGGGCTCTGCTAGCTCTTACCGACTCCAGGAAGAGGAAGGTGATGCAGTAGTGGTCGGTCCAATCACATGGGAGGATCTAATCCAGACGGATGGAGTTGGGCTTACCAATGACGAGATCTAAGGTAGGTCCTTTAATATGAGTAGGGCTGTCTCAGATTTGGATTAGATTGAGGTCCAGCAGGAAGGTTTTAGGGCTATTGACCACCTCATCATTCATGTCATTCCAATGCAGGTTGAAATCTCCCAGGAAGATCTGAGTGCCCTGGAAAATCAGCATTCGCTGAGATAGTGTCCATGATCTGTTCAGTGAAGGGAAGGTTGTCTCGAGGCGGGTGGTAGAACGTGTGCAGTTTGCATGGATGATTATTGCTACCAGCACCTTCAATGCAAGGTATTCACAGGACGGCAGTAGGTCCGATTATGGTGCATTTAATATTCGGTTGCTACGATGTAAGCAGGGTATGCCTCCACCCTGACCACTTGCTCTGCCCAACCGAATGATATCATAGTTGGGAGGCACTAAAATGTCCAGGATGGGAGCAGCAGAGTAATTTAACAATATTTCAGTCAGCAATAAAAGGTCCAGGTCCTGTGCAGGGATGAGGTCGACAATGTCAGCAGCATGTTTCACTGTCGACGTACAATTTAAGAGCACACATTTGAGCATTGTGTTGGCCTCAATTGGGGCTGATAGTGTAGTGGTGACTTTCATGAGGTTACTCTCCTTTAGTGCTCTAGTGTTTTGCCTAGGTTCCCTGAAGGGATCAGCGGTGATGGATTCAACTTGTCGCGAGTTGGATATGTTGGATATGCAGGATCATAGGAAAGTAGAGAATGGATATTTCTATCCGACAGGGAGGGTCTACATCTGGATGTCTGAGAAGGGTCATTCGGAAGAGGAGCAGAAGCCCAACTAATGGGTGAGTGTGTGCTGTAGGCCGGTGCCCGGCGATTTGTGGGGGAGGTAGGGTGCAAGGTACATACTTTAGATGAGAGCGAGCAAAGACGGCGATTGGTCACAGTGGCGCAGCAAGGCCTGGAGTTGGCCGCCAATTCTACAGAGATCTGCAGAAGGTTCCGTACCTCAGACTTAAGTTGTAGGAGACAAAGTGAGATCTTATAAAGTTTGTCTTATATAAAGGTGTGGGAATGGGATTTGGAGGCTAGGATCTGTGGTCCCTGCGCAGGTAGAGAGCTAGTATCAGCGGGGGACAATGGGGCAAGGGGCAAATGTATGAACTCAGAGGTGAGAGATTCCCGCAATTGGAGCTGAGTGTACGGAGGGTTGGGAAAGCTGGGGGAGGAAGGGAGTGACGAGTCTTGACTCCAAGACGCCAATTGGAGTAGGCAGGGATTATGGGCAGGCCTAGGGGCCGGGATTGTGGGAAGAATCGGGGCAATGCTGTGAGCTGAGAAGCAATTATTAACAATGGGGTTTCCCAGTGAAGCACAGAACCTGGGGATTAGTAAAGTAAACGAACAATGGTTCTGCTACTTTCAATCATACAAAAACACAATTTTACTTCCTAATCAAAGCCCTTATAGTGGCAAGTTCACTGAATGATAAATATTAGTCAGTCATCAGTGAATTATTCTCAAAGCAAGAGAGTTCTCCCAAATCTCTCTGAAAAATTTATAATAGTGTATCCACATATATGATTTAAGCACCATAGACTTGAAAACATAAATAAATCACATTACATAACAAACATAGGCAAATGTCAACATTACATAAATATGAACATCACAACACATTACAATAAATACATATACAAATTATAATATATATATAATAATATATCAAGAGACACGTCCTATTCACAAATGAAAATCATATGTCAAAGCATCAGAATTGAATTTTATAATCACTCTTTAGACATTGATTGGGACGTTTTTAGAAACACATTGACGTTTCGACCTCTCTGTGTGTTGTGTACACTCAATAAGTCAAACTGGAGTCTTCATCGGGACTATATAAAAATGTGTGCCACCTATACCAAAGGGAGAACAAAACATATCTCATATTAGAAAAAAGGGATTTCTATTAACCCATGAAAGCTCTCTTCTATATTTCAACAACAATCCAAAGCTCACCAATTTAATGCGATGTGGCGTCTTCAGTAATCCATACATCAAATGCTAGTTCACATAAAGGAAATCAAACTCCTTTCACCTTATGTAAAAGAAAATTAAAAACAGACATAATACCCTACTTAAACACATATCATGTATTCATTTCTTCTTATTCAAATTAAGGGGAGAGAGCAAAACTCACCTTTCAGGTACAAATGTCACCAATACAATTTAATTGTACAATCATCGATAAGTTCAGGCCATGCGACTCATTATTGCAGTGTATCAATCATTGGCTATAAAGGAACCAACAAACCTCTATTTTAGCTCCAATCCAATCTAAACAGCTCTTTAATGACTAAAGATAATTATTTAATCATCAAAAACATACCTCTTATTTTGGTCAAAATCTCAATCTATTCTGTATTTTCTATATAATCCTCCTGGGTATATCTGAGACAGTCAATCCAGTAATTTGATGACTATGAGGAAAAACAAGGTAAGGAAATCAATATTTTAACCTAAGTTTCTACCGTTACTGACATAAACACACACTATTTGTGTACTTGAATCATCTTACCTATAGATATGTAGTCATACTCCACTCCTTAATCATAACGTCAGACCCGGCAGCAAGAACACTTTGTGGTTCACCAACGACCTCAAAGTCTCCAAAAAATCCTGCCGTACCCTCGAGAAAGCCTTGCGCCACGACCAGTCAACCCTCAAGAGCGCCATCCGCAAACACCACCAGCTGATCCGCACCACCAAAAGGAGAGAATTCAAAGAATGACTGGACAACAACACCCACAACAGCAAGGAACTCTTCAACATCGTTAAAGAGCTCTCCAACCCCAACGCCAGCAACAACGACATCACGCCCTCGAAAGACCTCTGCGATGCACTCGCCTCGTTCTTCCACCTCAAGATCGCCAACATACACAACAGCTTCAGCGCCCAGACTACGCACCCAACCACCGAACCAACTCCCCCCACCACCATCCTCTACGCCTGGACCCCTGTCAGCACTGAAGACACCACCCTCGTGATGAACACCATCCACTCCGGCTCCCCTGCCGACCACTGTCCGCACCACATCTTTAACAAAGCCAACTCCATCTTCGCACCCCAACTCCGGAACATCATTAACAACTCCTTCGCATCCACCACCTTTCCGGAGAACTGGAAACATGCGTAGATCAGCGCCCTCCTGAAGAAACCCACCGCGGACCCCACGGACCTCAAGAACTTCCGTCCCATCTCGCTCCTCCTGTTCCCCTCTAAAGTCATCAATAAGACTGTCAACAAACAGCTAACCTCCTTCCTCTAGACTAACGGATCCCTCGACCCTTCACAGTCCGGATTCCGAGCAAACCACAGCACCGAGACCGCCCTCATTGCAGCCACCGACGACATCAGGTCCCTGCTCGACAACGGGGAAACTGCTGCCCTCATCCTGCTGGACCTTTCGGCCGCATTTGACACAGTCTGCCACCGCACCCTAACAAGCGCCTCCACCACGCCGGGATCCAAGGAAGTTCCCTGGAATGGATCACCTCCTTCCTCTCCGACAGAACTCAGCGTATCTGCCTCTCTCCCTTCCACTCACCGGCCACCAAGATCATCTGCGGCGTACCTCAAAGCTCCTCGCTCAGCCCCACCCTCTTCAACATCTACATGACCCCCCTCGCAGCCATCGCACGCCAACACAACCTAAACATCATCTCCTACCCCGACGACACCCAGCTGATCCTCTCCCTCACCAACGACCCCGCCACCGCTAGAGCCAACTTCCAGGAAGGAATGAAAGACGTCGCAGAATGGATGAAGCTCAACCGGCTGACACTGAACTCAGACAAGACGGAAGTCCTCATCCTGGGACCATCCCCCTCTGCCTGGAATGACTCCTGGTGGCCCCCTGCACTGGGCACCGCCCCCAAGCCCACGGACCATCCATGCACGCAACCTAGGCTTCATCCTGGACTCCTCTCTCACGATGTCCAAACAAGTCAACGCCATCTCATCTTCATGCTTCAACACCCTGCGCATGCTCTGAAAGATCTTCCGGTGGATCCCCACCAACACCAGAAAGACGGTCACACAGGCCCTCGTCACCAGCCGTCTGGACTACGGGAACGCCCTCTACGCCGGAACCACAGCCAAACTACAGAAAAGACTCCAACGCATACAGAACGCTTCCGCACGACTCATCCTGGACATACCCCGACACAGCCACATCTCTACCCACCTGAGAGACCTGCACTGGCTCCCCGTCAGCAAAAGGATCACGTTCAGGCTCCTCACCCACGCTCACAAAGCTCTCCAAGACACCGGCCCCGAATACCTCAACAACCGCCTCACGTTCTACACACCAACCAGACAACTCCGCTCCGCCAGCCTCGCCCTCGCCACCGTCCCACGAATTTGCAGAACCACCATCGGAGGAAGATCCTTCTCCTACCTGGCTGCCTAGACGTGGAACTCCCTCCCCACCCACCTACGGCTGACCCAAGACCACCTCTCCTTCAGGAAGCAACTCAAGACCTGGCTCTTCGAGCAGTAGCAGCTCCCCCGCCCCCCACCCCCACCCCACCCCTGCGCCTTGAGATCCTTGCGGGTGAGTAGCGCGCTCTATAAATGTCCTTTCTATAGTAGGGGATCTCTGTGTATAGTCATAATCTAGTGAATAGTCCCGCCCATGTGCGTGGACCCCAGCAATCAAAAATAATCTCTTAAGTTGTCAAATCATGCAGAAACTGCAAAGACACTTAAGAGAGAATTTAAAGACAAATAATGCAGCCTATATCCACAGGCTACACTGTCCAGTACTTCAACTAGAAATTTCACCAAACAAAACCACACACAACACAGCCTGCCCAGTTTCTTCCATAGAGAAACTTGCCTCTACCAGTAAAAGACTCTGGAATGATAGAGAGGAAGGAATGGACAGACAAGCCCCATAGGCTGCCATTATGTGGCTTAAATAGGATACTGTGCCTTTAAGAGAACTTTCCAAAACTTTCTCCCAGTATCCCAGAATTCACAGCAGGTCCATTTTACTTTCAGTTCTTTTTTCCGGCTCCTGCTAACAGGACCCTGGCATTGAGCTCTCCCTTTTTCAAGGGTTTATATTGGATTTAAGTTCACTTTTTGATAAAAGTGTTTGCAGTTTATATTCTTGGTGTTTCCCTTCTCTCCTGTGTGTTTGTCAGGCTTTTTATGGCTCTAAAATGCCTGCTCTTTTCGACAAATGCCCAGTATATGGAAGGAAGAAGGCCAAGACTGATCCACACGACGTCTGCATTATTTGTCTCCCTGAAGCACATGTCCCTGAAGACTGTGACATCTGCCAGAACCTCTCAGCAAGGACCCTGAGGGAAAGGCTGAAGATTAGGCTTCAAGGCCTGGAAGAGAGACGACTGCAGGCTGCAGGTGGGTCTGGGCAGGCTAGGAAGGTTCCCTCTGCCTCTGCTGAGGCCTCTGGGGGGCTCCCCAGAGGCAGGAAGACCAGCAAACGGTCCCGGTCTCCGTGGGCGTATATTGCATCGACGACGACGTCGAGAGGGATGACGGCGGTGTGTTCCCCATCTCCCCGACGCTCCGGGTCGAGACGGCATGAAGATTCGATGTCGAAGAGCCTGGTTAGGCCTCCGTCGAAACCACTGTCTACGGCGTCTTCGTCGTTATCGTCAACGTCGAGCTATCGACGTCGAAAGAGAAGCCACAGGCGTCGGCGCTCGTCGTCGAGACGATACCGCCGGTCGCCGTCGAGAAGATGGTCGGCGTCGAGGGGATCCTCGGCGTTGAGGACCTCGAGGAAGAGGACGGCTTCGAGAAGGAGTCGACGCTCGTCGTCGAGAATGGAACGGTCGACGTCGCAGAGGCGGCGTTCGGCGTCGAGGAAGGAAAGTTCGACGTCGCGGAGGCGACGTTCGACGCCTGAGTCGTGGAGGCAACATTCGACACCGGAAAAACGACGTTCGGAGTTGAGGAGAAAGAGGTCGGTGTCGGGGAGTCGTTCTCACTCCCCGAAGCGGCGGAGAAGGAGTTCTGGTGCCAGAAGTCACGCTGAGTCTGGTGGAGGGCGCCGGAGGCGGCGATCACATACTGGAGGGGCTGGTTCGCAGTCCCCTCCTCCGAAGAAGTCACCGGGCTCGGTGTACTCGGTGGTATATACACCACCTCGGCCGAAGACGCCTCCTCCCCCTATACCTAAGGAGGATCCTCCCGTCAACCCTCCTCTACCACCGCTTCCTCCCTCAGGACAGCCACCACCACCGCTCCCGCCGCATGGGCCCGCCCCTCGGCCGGAGATACCTCCTGTCCCTCCGCCAAGATTGGTGTCACTACCTCCTCTTTCTACACCACCTAAGGGGACTCCTAAACCAAGACCCCAGGATAGGCCACGGAAGACGCCTCCACGGAAACCTGCGGAGCGCCCACGAACCGGGAGGACGCGCTCTCGCTACAGGAGGAGGGAGCGATCGCGCAACAGGTCGTCCACGCGGTCGAGATGCCGCCATAGGAGGCACAGATCTTGCTCTCACACAAGGTCATCAGGGACCAGGGACTACTCTCCGACTTTGTCGGGATCGCCGGACACAAGGGTGTCGCCGGTTGATGACCTGGTGGCGTTTCATGATGTCCTATTGAGAGGCGCTGCCAAACTGGGCATATCCTTGACGATGCCCACGCCCAAGACATCGGTTATTTTCGAGACACTGCACCAGAAACACCTGTCTCGTCCACTACTACCTCTGGTGCCGGGCCTGGAGGAACCGGCCATGGACATTTTTCTCACCCCGGCGGTGACTAAGGCGGCCCCCTCGAGATTACGTAAAAAATACTGGGCTCCCGATTCGGATCTGGCTTTTCTGAGGGTGGAACCTCCTCCGGATTCTGTGATTGTGACGGCGGCCCGCAAACAGCATGCCACCACCCCGTCATCTACAGTCCCCCCAGACAAAGAGTCTAGATGGATGGATTCAGCTGGAAGGAAAGTGTGTGGAACATCGGCGACCTCTATGAAGGCTGCGAGTGCCACGGCTTTGTTTGGACGCTACGACTGCGCCCTCTGGGACTCCCTCCAGCACTTTGCGGAACACTTACCTCGCGAGAAGCGGGAAGATTTCCAGGAAGTGTTAAACGAAGGGATGCTGGTAGCGAATCAAATTATCAGCGCTGCAGCAGATTCATCCCTCTTGGCGGCGCATGGCTTTTGCTATGGGATTAACCAACGGCGACATGCCTGGCTCCGCCTTACGTCACTGAAACCAATCGCACAGCAAAGGGTTGCCAATCTTCCATTCTCTGGCGAAACCCTATTTGGGAAACATGCGGATGACGAAATGGCCCGCATGAATGTGGAGGCCGGAACCCTCACGGCTGTGGGTCTAGAGAAGCCCAAAGACACGAAGAAATCGTACCGCCCGTTCCAACGGCGGTTCGGTGGACAGGGCAGAGGACATGGCCAAGCTTCGGGACAGTCACAGCAACAACAGCAGTTCCGTAAGCCGTTACAGAAACGCCCTAAGAGCAGAGGAGGCCAACAGTCGGCACCAGCGACCAAAGGCCCGGCCGGGTCTAGGCCCTGAGCACTTACTTCCCCCGGATCCGTTACCCACTCCGGTAGGAGGAAGCATCCAATTTTTTCTGGCAGAGTGGAGAAAAATTACTCAGGACAAGTGGGTGCTGAATATTGCTTGCAATGGATACAGTCTTCGGTTCACCAGCCCGCCTCCAGCAATTCCACCGGTCAGCTCGCAGTTTCAGCTGCGAGAGCTCCAGGCGCAGGCAGATATCCTGTTAAGGAAAAGGGAGATAGAAGACGTACCTCTTTCTCAGAGAGGGAGAGGTCTGTACTCCCGGTTCTTCCTGGTTCGCAAGAAGGACAAGAACGAGTTCAGGCCCATTCTGGACTTGCGACAGGCAAACAAATGGATTCGCAGGGAGAAGTTTTGCATGCTGCAGTTGCATCAGATTTATCCTCAGTTGCAACAGGGAGACTGGCTATGTGCTATAGACCTACAGGATGCGTACTTCCATGTGCCCATTGCACACAAGCACAGGAAGTTCCTGCGGTTCCAAGTCGGCGCCAATCATTATCAATACACAGTACTCCCATTCGGACTAAAGTCTGCGCCGAGAACATTCTCAAAGTGCATGGCGGTGGTAGCAGCACACCTGAGGAAGAACCAGGTGTTTGTCTACCCGTACCTGGACGATTGGTTGATCAAGGCCTCCTCCTTCTCGGAAGCTCAAGCACACTTCCAGAAGACGTGCGTTCTCTTGAACAAGCTGGGGTTGCACATCAACATGTCCAAGTCTGTCCCGACTCCGGTCCAATGCATACAGTACTTGGGAGCCTCCATCAATACGCTGTCAGCAAGCGTGTCTTCTTCGGAGGAGCGACGATTATCACTCCTTCAAAAGGCTCAGGCTCTTAGGACCACTCCATCTACAACAGTGAGGACGGTGTCTCCTCTACTGGGATCGATGGCCTCTTGTATCTTCCTGACACCACACGCACAGCTGCACATGAGACCGCTGCAGGAGTGCTTGGAGGACCAGTGGGATCAGAGGAAAGGATCTTGGGACGACAAGATACGACTGTCTCTGCATGCTCTTCAGTCACTGAAGTGGTGGTGTTCAGCGGAGAATCTCCTCAGAGGGGTTCCCTTCCACAAGGACATTCCCTCGCAGACTGTCGTGACGGATGCTTCTCTCCACGGGTGGGGGGCGCACTCTGGAAACCTACAGATTCAAGGAACGTGGTCCCCGATGGAGGCCACGTATCACATCAATTTCCTGGAACTCAGAGCGGTTCACTTGGCACTGAAGGCCTTTCTTCCGTCCTTTCAGAACAACTCTCTGCTTGTACAGATGGACAATACGACCACAATGTATTACCTCAACAAGCAGGGGGGTTCGAGATCACGCACTTTGTCACAGGAGGCGCAGGCGATCTGGCACTGGCTTCTGGCCAGAGGACTGACGATAACGGCTACCCATCTGCCAGGTGTGCAGAATGTTCAGGCGGACGCACTGAGCAGACTGATTCAGGAAAGCCACGAATGGGTCATAAGCGACGAAGTACTAGGAGAAGTCTTCGCAAGAAGGGGGACTCCAGACTTAGATCTGTTCGCCACCGCCGAAAACAGCAAATGCCGAGACTTCGCCTCAAGGTACTACCAGCAGGGGACGCTGGGGAATGCGTTATGGATCAACTGGTCGAATAGCTTTCTGTATGCTTTTCCACCCATTCCCCTGATTCCAGCGGTACTCATCAAGCTGGCCCGGTCCAGGGCTCGGATGATACTCATTGCCCCGGAATGGCCCAGGCAGTGGTAGTTCACGGACCTGCTTCACCGGTCTCTCCTTCCTCACATTCGGCTGCCGTGCAGGCCGGACCTTCTCACGAAGTTCGGGGGACAGATGTTGCACCCCAACCTCTCGTCTTTAAGTTTGGCGGTATGGCTCCTGAGATAGTGCAACATGGCCATCTAAATCTGTCCGAAGATTGCATGGACATACTGAAGTAGTCTAAGACACCTTCCACTCGGACTTTATATGCTTACAAGTGGAAGAGGTTCTGTATCTGGTGCCAGTCCAAGAACTATGACCCGATGACGTGCAAGGAAGACGTCATCCTTCCTTACCTTCTACATTTGGTGCAGTCTGTTCATTCCATTAAGGTTCATCTTGCTGCATTGACTGCCTACAGGAAATGCCCTTCACAGACTTCCTTCTTCCACATCCCTGTGATCAAAGATTTTTTGGAAGGCTTGAAGAAAGTGTTTCCTCCTGTCAGGCTTCCTTCGCCTTCATGGGAATTGAATGTGGTGCTGTCCAGATTGATGAAGGAGCCTTTTGAACCTATTCATAAGGCTTCGTTGCAGCACCTGTCCTGGAAGGCGGCGTTCCTCGTGGCCATTACATCGGCCCGCAGGGTGAGTGAAATTTAGGCGTTGTGTTGCCAAGAACCTTATACTGTATTTCATGCTGCTAAGGTTGGTATGCGTACTCACCCTAAATTTCTTCCCAAGGTTATTTCTGATTTTCATGTCAACCAGACCATAACGTTGCCTACGTTTTTTCAGAATCCTTCATCTCCAGCGGAAAGGTCTCTACATTCCCTGGATGTTAGGAGGGTGTTGAAATTTTATCTGGATAAAACCAAGGATATTCGTAGGTCACAGCGGCGGTTCTCCCATGGGGCGTTTGGGCGCCGCCTCACCTGTTTTCTCGCCGTGCGAGAAGAAGGCAGAAACAAATGGTAGTTATTTATTTATAACTACCATTTGTTTCTGCCTGCCCTTCTCGCACGGCGAGAAAGCAGTCAGCCGAACTTCCTGGTTTCTCGAGCCTCAGGGCAGGGGGGGAGTGGCTTGGGGGAGTGGCTTGCCCACTGTTGTTAATACTGACTGTTTGGACAGCCTGAGAGGCTGTCCAAACAGACAGTATTAGCAACAGTGGGCAAGCCCCTCCCCCAAGCCTCCTCCCACTCTCCATTCTGCAGGATGCAGACTATGAGAAATGACGTAGTTAGGGCAGCCGGCCGAACCAATCAGCGCCGGCTGCCATGGAGGGGAGGGAGGCTGCCTGCAGCCTTCAATTACGAGAGCCCACATTCAAAATCCAGGACGGCGGGAGCAGTCTCGGGACTTGAGTCGGGAGTCAGCGCGGGAACGAAGCCAAGGTAAGTTTTTTATATTTATATTCATTGTATTTTTAATGCAGTTCGACGTGCCAGAACGTCAGAAAACTTGTGAGTGCAGTAACTGGTCATGTATAGATCAGGGAAACGTGGCAGATTGGGCTAGAAAATGCAAATTAGAAGCCGTCTCCTTGGGAACATAGATAACTTGTGACCTTGCTTTCAGATAAGCGGACAGATCGATGCAGTTCAACTTTGCTATACGTCGCCAGTTTTCCTGCATTTGAAGGAAGAAAGACACAACTGATCTTTTGTAGTCAGAAAATAGAACAGATTTAAGTAATAAGCTGCAAAAACCCGCATTAAAACTGTTTCGAAATGTAAATAAACTAGTGTATTAGAAGTTACAATGGCAGCCGTTTGCTTTGCCTGTTTGTAGTTTTCAAGGTTGTTGTGCACCTTCTTAACTAAACTGTGTATCTGCTGGCCTTCTGCTATGGTGGAATTTTTCGTTATACTGCTTATAAGTCTTGTGTACCTGGGGACTCCCACTTTCCTGTAACACGAGGTACTTGTGTTCAATTTAAATCATCCTGAACTGCTTGTAATAGTTTTGTAACAGTGACCACTTCTGAAAAGATTACGGTGCAATATTACCAGCAGTGCCATCGCATTACATCGGGCAGGTTTGCCAGCAGGTAGAGACTGAGTGCTTTACATAAGAACCAGTTGCAAAACATAAGGACTAAGGATTATTACATGCGTTAAAAGATACAAACAGAAAAAATTGCAAATGTACAAGATGTAAAGTCACACACAAAGAGAAGAGACTGGTGATTAGAGTTATCGTTTTTTTTTTCAAATGTTGCTACTAGGCTAGCTAGGCGGGCCCCCCAATCTTGCTTGCTGCTACACTAGCATTTTATTGATCGATATGGTTCATGCAAGGTTGCCACTCTAGTAACTGCTTGTATTATATGAAACATGGCCTCTGAAAAGGATAAAAAAGATGCATACACACAGCGTGGCAGATATTTCTGGACAATTTTGCGTTCATATTTTCCATAAATTGAGTATAAACGCTCAAAGTGAGTTCACCTTACCAAAAATATGTCAGTGCCACTACAAAATTCATTATGTATGTATGATTATCATTTTACGCCCACCACTTTCAAATGTCAGCAGCCGCCACTGGTAGGTCAGACCAATTATTTGTCAATTATGGATCAGTCTGGACGGGTCTTGCTACCTCTAAGCAGTCCATCTCTAAGTGGATTGTGTCCTGCATACAGTTGTGTTACCAAAAAGCTAATAAGACCTTAGGGGGTAAGCCTAAGGCTCATTCCACCAGGGGAAAAGCTGCCACGACAGCTTTACTCCGTAATGTTCCGATTGCAGAGATCTGCAAGGCGGCCACTTGGAAGTCGGTTCATACCTTTGCTAAGCATTACTGTCTGGACACTGATGCCAGGGCAGATGCTCAGGTTGGGCAGGCTTCGCTGCGGAATTTGTTCGCACAATAGTGGTGTTCATTTTCTTCTCTCCACCGCCACTTTGGTGTGGGGATGGGCTTGCCATTCTATTTCACTAGATTATGACTATACACAGAGATCCCCTACTACAGAAGGAAAGTTTCTGTCCTGTAACTCCAGTTCTGTAGTAGGGGTATCTCTGTTATAGTCATAAGAGCCTGCCCTCCTCCCCGGTGGAGATAAATATTCATGTAAGGAATGCTACAGGTCTGGCGTGCTACGCCTTCAAAAAGAACTGAAAGTAAAAGGGACCTGCTGTGCATTCTGGGATACTGGGAGAAAGTTCTGGAAAGTTTTCTTAAAGGCACAGTATCCTATTTAAGCCACATAATGGCAGCCTATGGGGCTTGTCTGTCCATGCCTTCCTCTCTATTATTCCAGAGTCTTTTACTGGTAGAGGCAAGTTTCTCTAAGGAAGAAACTGGGCAGGCTGTGTTGTGTGTGGTTTTGTTTGGTGGAATTTCTAGTTGAAGTACTGGACAGTGTAGCCTGTGGATATAGGCTGCATTATTTGTCTTTAAATTCTCTCTTAAGTGTCTTTGCAGTTTCTGCATGATTTGACAATTTAAGAGATTATTTTTGATTGCTGGGGTCCACGCACATGGGCGGGACTATTCACTAGATTATGACTATAACAGAGATACCCCTACTACAGAACTGGAGTTACAGGACAGAAACTACTCCAATTGATTGATTAATCAAGGCAAGACAGCTGCTACCTTAATTCCAATCAGAGGTAATATTCACCCTGCAAACCCACAAAACGCTTATCAGGCCGGTCGGGTACGCTGACAATGCTGCCTCAAGCTGTATAACAAAGAAACAAGCAAACCTCTTAGTGCTCTATATTCTACTTAAAAACTGTATCCTTATTGCTAGTTCAATCACCCCAAAGGTAAACGATCGTTACCTTTGAAATAGTCACCGCCATTTCGCATGCCAGCATCTGTGCGTATAAACGACTCAATCCACTTCCTACTTCCTTACATAAAATGCTTGATGACGTAAATGACGTCTATTGTCGCGTCGTTGTCTTGGTGACCGAATGAAATGCACACTATTTAGACTCAAAACAAAGCAATGATTCGAGTGGAGAGACTAATTTTGAATGCTTATATCATATTAAGTATCAACAGACCTCCCAGGATGTTATTTTCAGAATAAAAAGGGGCGCCTTTCAAAATACCATTAGGCAGTGTATTTTACTTCTTAATCCACGAGTTTGTCGTCATCATAACAGATCGGAGTAAAAACTTGTATATCTGACCCCAAAACACTATTAGTGTTGTGTATCTATATCATAGAGACCTGACGGGGATCGATATTCAATCAGAAAGCATGATTGCCTTAATGCCATAACTCAGGCTACGCCACCAAAAAGGTTCTGTACCTCTGCACTTTGTGTCAACCTAAGTTTCCAAAAACGATCTCAATTACTATCCTAGGTTGACAATTCAATTCTGATCTTTGCCAACACTCACAATGTGGTTATTAATTTGTCCAGTATAAATCATAATCACAATCTTTATCCACATATTAGATACCTTTCAACATCATAAACATTGGTTCTAAGGAAATACATCTCATAAAGACAGTTCACATAAACTTGTTTCCATACAATTCGAATTCATGTCAACATAATCATGACAATTTTCTGTATTACGAAACTTTGTGTTTATCATAATTATCCTAGGTCATATCAAATCATTGTATACTCCTCAACAGAATCTACATGTTCTCTCTATGCATAAACTGGATATATTACAAGGATGTTAAATGACCCCCACAGCTTCATGATCATATAACCCTTAAATCAAAATGTTCAGATTTCATTTGCCCAAGTACATCAAGTCATCAACCAGTATTCAACAGTGTTATCTGCCTAGAGATTTCCTCTTGTTCATTTAGGCCTACAGATACCGAGTCGAGAAGATGTATCCATTTACATTCGCGGAGATTTAATACTGAAATTTTCGAGCCACCTCTGGCAATGGGTATAATTTTTTCCAGAACCCACCATCCTAAACTATTATATGGGTGATTCCTTACACAAAAATGATCCACCAAAGGGGCCCCTTGTGTTTTGCATCGAATCCTCGAGCAATGTTGTAATATTCTGACCTTTATTTTTTATCTTGTCTGCCCCACATACACCTTATCACATGGGCACTTGATGAGATATATAACATCAGTCGAATTATAATTGGTATGATGCTTCAAAATGTACCTTCTTTGGCGATACATAAAATCTTTCTGTTCGATCGCCAGTTCACAAGCCTTGCATCTACTACACTTGTAGTGACCTTGCAAAGGAGGTAACATCAATTGCGACCGTAGATCGGGTTGAAGGGGAGCCTTCAGAAACGAGCTTACAACTTGATCCTTTATATTACAGCCCCTTTTAAAAGCGAACAATGGTGGATCATCTGTTCCCAAATCATCAGTTATTAACGACCAGTTCTTTTTAACAATCTTTTTAATCTCGTTACTCCTGTCGCTAAAAGTGGTGACACAAACAACCCTCTCACTTTTTTTGCTTTCATTTGGATTCTATGGCAGGACCGGAGGCTCAGATTATGCTTTTCTTTCTCCGCTATTTATTAAAACACAAAACGCATAGCAGCCCAGAAAAGCTCTTATTGTATTGGAACATTATCATCGGTTACAATAAAGGAAGAAAAAAATAAAAATAAGCAACATAGTGCAAATGTCTCAGACTTTCACTTCAAGTCCCAGCACTCCAACTTGGAAGATCCGAGGGTAGTCCTTTCACAGTGTCCATTATCCTTATATAAGCAGACCCCTCATTCCATTCTTCCTCTTTCTTCGCTGCTTCCGCAGCCAGTTAAGTGTTTTCTTTTTGCTCTTGGTTATTGTGGTTACCTCACTTTGGGGTTTTCTTGATTGTGTTTCGGGATCTGTGTAAGCATTGTCTCCACAGAGTCCTGATAGTGTCGCGGGGGCGGGTTTCCCCCCCCTTACGCGGCCTTGTCCCATTGTGGTTCCGCGGCGTGTATCAGCCGCTAGAGGGCGCTGCACCGTCTCGTTGGTCTTCGCGCGGTTTTCTCTTCCGAGGAGCCGCGCTGAGGAACCCGACGGATGCGGAGCCTTGCCCTCATGCCCCCTCAGTGACGCTCGGTGTTGCCGGGTCTGTAGCCCCATCTCAGTGACTCCGTCACTTTTACGCCCTGTTGAGGGTCTGTATTGCGGATTACCGCGTTGCTGCCGATGTTACCGGTTTGTGCACTCTTTAGCCCCTGGTGTGGTAGCGCGCTGTGGGGGGGCAGGCCTGGTCCCTTGTGGTGGGTCGGCGCGCTGTATTGGGTCTGAGTGCGCCCCGACTGCGGTCAGTTCCTACCGCCCAAAACTGTACGGTCCTCCGGGCTGTTGGAATTCCTTGTACCCCCTGGGGCTGTATTGTGGTGACCGTTGAAGGTCTGAGTTGAGTGCGGTCGCCTGTCTGGTTGCTCCCATCATGGAGGATGAGTACTATGAGGAGCCCAATTCCTACTTGAACGACGAGGAGTTCTATCAGGCGGTGGATAGTTCCATCTGTAGGTGCGTGACGGAGGTAGTCGGCCCTATGGAGGACCGCCTTTCAGCTCGTATCGTCGAGGAGTGCGCCAAGTTGGCGCGTGCTGACCTTCCAGGCCCTTCGGGGGAGGGTCCTCCAGCATCGAAGAAACCTTGCAGGGAAGGGCCGTCGGAGCGTGCCCATGGGGTGGACAAGGGCGCCTTTGAGCGTCTCCGGGACGCTTTCTTAGCAAAGGCGACCGCGCCCCCCACGGAGCAGCCCGCCGCCCCGGTCCCGGTGACGCCTTCGGAGGTTGCACCTTCTTCCCCGGATAGGGATTCCCCGGATACTGACGACGACGACGAGTCGGAGCGGTCCTGGCGGCCTTCGAGCTCGGCGACGGAGTTGCCTCGGGACAGCTCCGGCATGTTGGACCCGGATGACATTATTCACCCACGGTCTGCGGCTTGGGCCCCGGGCGACAAGGTGGCCAAGTTCGTGGCCAGCAGGCTGCGCAAACCTCTGGAGAAGGAGGCCAGAGGGTGTCTGATAGGGGAATGCCCTAGACCTTCTTTGGAGGGCAAGGTTGCCATGACTCCGGACATGGATGGCAAGATGGCGACGTTCCTGGCCAAGTTTATGAAAAGACCCCCGCAAGGGCATCGACCGCTCCTGGCGGTCCTGCCAGGATAAACTGTTAGACGCGGTGGGTCCGATCACGAAGATTTTAGACATGGCGGAGGAAGCGAAGGTCTCCGGAACTTCCATCGACCCTGAAGTGCTGTCTAACTGGGCGCAACGTCTGATCATTTTCCTGGGCAACGCCAACTGCGCCCTTTCAACAGAGCGCCGCCGGTCCTTTCTGATTAAGTTGGACCCGAAACTGGGAGATCTGGCCTCTTCGGAGGCGGGGGCCATGACCCAGGGGGGCCTCTTCGGCGAGCCTTTCATCAAGGAGTTGGGGAAGTTTGTCTCCACCTTTACTTCGCTGGACAAGGCCCAGTCCAGCATAAAGCGTGTCTTCCACCAACGTTTTTCCGCCGGGGCTGGTCGCAACAGGGGCCGTGCGACCGGCCGTGCTGCTCAAAATGCCGGTAGCAGAGGGCAAGGCTCCGGTCGAGGGCAGTACAACACCTCGGCCAACTACACCAACTTCTACCCCACCAGGGGACAACGCTTTGGAGGTCGCGGATTCAAGAAGGGAGCAGGAAACAGCTCCAATTCCGGTGAGTGTACTTCCTGCAGATCAAGTGTGTGTTGGCGGCCGGTTAGCGGCCTTTTGGGGGGAATGGGCACGCCTCACCGCGGACGCATGGGTTTTACAAACCGTCCGCGGTTTCCACATAGAGTTCTACGACCAACCCTTTCAGGTGAGTGCCCCTTCTCCGATGGTGTTCTCGGAGGCCGATGCGCTGTTGATCGACGAGGAGGTCGCGGACTTGCTCCGCAAAAGGGCCGTTCGTCGTTCAACTCGGCATCCCTCAGAGTTCATCAGCAACCTTTTTCTTGTGGACAAGCCCGGCGGCGGGCGGCGTCCTGTTATCAACCTCAAGGAGTTCAATGGGTGGTTGGTGTATCGCCACTTCAAGATGGAGGGCATCCATCTGTTGCGCGACATTCTCCTGTCGCGGGACTGGCTGGTGCGGCTGGATCTGAAGGACGCCTATTTGGTGGTCCCCATTCATCCCCCGCACCGCCGTTTCCTGCAGTTCCTCTGGAAGGGCCAGGTCTTCGAGTTCACAGCCCTTCCTTTCGGTCTGTCTTCCGCTCCGTGGTGCTTCACCAAAGTCCTGCACCCGGTGATAGAATTTTTGCGCGGTCAGGTCGTCAGGCTTACCGTCTACTTGGACGACATTTTGCTGCTGGACCAATGTCCTCGGAAGCTGTGCGAACACCTACAGATGGCGGTGTCGCTTCTGCAAAGCTTGGGGTTTGTCATAAACGAGTCCAAGTCGGTTCTGGTTCCCTCTCAACTAATAGAGTTCCTGGGTTTCGTCATAGACTCTGTCGAGTCCGTCCTCAGTCTTCCGGCACGCAAGTTGTCGAAGATCCGTCATGTGCTGCGGCAGACGGTGGGGAGGTCCCACACCTCGCTGAGGCAGATTGCCAGGGTAGTGGGCCTTTTGTCTTCCTCCATCCAAGCAATTTTCCCCGGGCCGCTGCATTACAGGGCCCTTCAGCGCCTCAAAGCATTTCATTTGCGCAGAGGTTTGTCGTACGATCAGTTGGTTCCTCTCTTGGAGGAGGTGCAGGAGGAGATGACGTGGTGGCTTTCTCACATGGAAGCCTGGAATGGTCGAGCGATCTTTGGGTCGGTCCCGGATATAGTGATCGAGTCCGATGCCAGCAGGGCAGGCTGGGGCGCTCGCTGCGGATACTTTTCCACAGGCGGCGCCTGGTCACCGGAGGAACAGAGGTTGCATATCAACTGTCTAGAACTCCTGGCGGGGTCCTTTGCGGTTCGGTGCTGGACCAAGGACAAAGTGCAATCGTGTGTCCTTTTGAAGATGGACAACGTCTCAGCCGTTCGGTATGTGAACCATCTAGGTGGCTCGCGGTCCCGTGCGCTAGCGAATCTAGCGAAGGAGTTTTGGGCCTATTGCCTGGACAATCAGGTGTCGGTGCAGGCGGAATACTTGCCGGGACAGTCCAATCAGGTAGCGGATTGGCATTCCAGGTATCTACGGGACTTCAGTCAATGGAAACTGGATGTGTCGGTTTTTCGATGGCTGAACGGCCTCTGGGGTCCTTTTTCGATCGACCTCTTTGCCTCGCGGTTGGATCATCAACTTCCGAGGTTCTTCAGCTGGAGGCCGGATCCAGTGGCGGAAGCCACAGACGCGTTTCTTCAGGACTGGAGTCGGGAGTCGCCTTATGCGTTTCCTCCCTTCTCCATGATAACGAGAACGGCGGCTCAGCTGCGCCGACAGTCGGGGGAGCTGGTCCTGGTGACTCCGTTCTGGAGGTCACAAGTGTGGTTTCCAGTTCTACTGGAACTTTCCTGGGATTTTCCAATCCTACTCCCCCAGTTTCCTCACCTGCTTCTCAACCCGGATAAGGAGCCTCATCACCTCCTCGTGCAGGGTTCTCTCCGCCTCATGGTATGGAGGCTTTCAGGGGACGCTGGTCGCTCCCAGGCCTTTTGCGACCGGCTGAAGGACTCTTGTCCAAGGCCTGGGCTCCCAGTACGTCGAAACGTTACAAGTCCGCTTGGACTATATGGGTACGTTGGTGTCTTCGACATGACCTGGATCCCTTGGTCGCAGGAGTGGTTCCCATCTTAAACTTCCTGACGGAATTGGCTACGGCGGGTTTGGCGTATCCCACTATCAATGCCATGCGGTCAGCGATTTCTGCTGCGCACCTGCCGGTGAACGGGTCCCCAGTGGGGGAACATCCTTTTGTGTGCAGGCTCTTGCGTGGTGTCCGGTTGGCTTTGCCGCCGGAACCTCGGTACTCCGTCCTTTGGGACGTGAATGTGGTTTTGAATCTGTTCCTCTCTTGGCAAGCTAATAGGTATTTGTCTCTGAAGGAGCTTTCGGCCAAATTGGCCATGCTGTTATGCTTGGTGTCTTGTCGCAGAGTGTCTGATGTTCGCGCTCTTGATGTGTCCGCTCGGGTGTTTTCGCCTGATGGCGTCACCTTTACTGTTGGCCGCCGTACCAAGTCTGGCTCTAGAACCATTACGTATCCTGCGTTTGTGGACGTTCCTAAGTTATGTGTTGTGAACTGTTTGAAAGCGTATGAGGATATGACTTGGGATCTTCGCCCTCCGGGCGAGCGTCAGTTGTTGATTGCCTTGTGTAAACCACACCATGCAGTATCTTCCCCCACTATTGCCAGGTGGGTGCGCTGGGTCATGCAAGAGGCAGGTATCGATACTAAACGTTTTGGGGCTCATTCTGCCAGAGGGGCCATGGCCTCCAAGGCGTTTGCAGTAGGTGCACGCTTGGAAGACTTGATGCGTGCTGCGGACTGGTCTTCAGAGTCCACGTTCAAGAAGTTTTACTTCAAACCAGTGGTGGACATTGCCAGTTTGGTGGTGAGTAAGCTTTAAACTAGCATAATCTGAGCCTCTGGTCCTGCCATAGAATCGAAATTTGCCTAGCTAGTGTGACGGTAAGTTTCAATTCTATTAAGGACACGGAGGCGAGGATTATCCCACCCAGATCGTCCGCGTGACGTCCCACCCGTATGCCAGTAAGTACGTAGGCTTCCAGTTGATGTTGTTATTCCATGCCTGTTGCTGTCTGTATTGTTTTGCTGACATGCGTCTGGTTGTACAACTCTCACGCAGTTGTGTTTTGTCACTAGGTAATGATGGTGCCAAACAGGACCAGTAAAGATGTTGCGTAATTCGCGAAGAAAGAGGAAGAATGGAATGAGGGGTCTGCTTATATAAGGATAATGGACACTGTGAAAGGACTACCCTCGGATCTTCCAAGTTGGAGTGCTGGGACTTGAAGTGAAAGTCTGAGACATTTGCACTATGTTGCTTATTTTGATGTTTTTCTTCCTTTATTGTAACCGATGATAATGTTCCAATACAATAAGAGCTTTTCTGGGCTGCTATGCGTTTTGTGTTTTAATAAATAGCGGAGAAAGAAAAGCATAATCCTCGCCTCCGTGTGCTTAATAGAATTGAAACTTACCGTCACACTAGCTAGGCAAATTTCGATTCACCTCCAAGAGTGTCTCCCTGTGGCAATACCACGCTCTTTTCCTTGATCTCTTTGGAGACTCCGAGGATATCCCCTTTCTTTTAGTCTCTCAATCAAGTCATCTGATTCCCAAAAGAAATCCGCTGTGTGGGAACAATTCCTAAGCAACCTGAGAAACTGTCCATAAGGAAGATGGTCTCTTAGGTTGCGTAGTTGATGATTCATATAACCCAACAGAGTGTTCCGTTCTATGTCAAGTCAAGTCAAGTCATAAAATTTGTATAGCGCACTACATACCCAGAGGGTTTCAAGGCGCTTAGGAAGGGGAGGAGGATTATTTGTCAAATATCCACGTTTTAAGCTGCTTTCTGAACGCTAGGTGGTTCTGGGTGAGGCGCAGGTAAGCGGGGAGTGAGTTCCATGTTTTAGCAGCCAGGTATGAAAAGGATCTGCCTCCCATGGTGGTCTTGTTGATGCGAGGTACAGTGGCGAGGGCTTGGCTGGAAGACCGTAGTTGGCGGGGGGGGTGTAGAAGGACAGTCGAGAGTTGAGGCAATCTGGTCCGATGTCGTAGAGTGATTTGTGTGCGTGGGTAAGCAGTCGGAAAGTGATCCTCTTATTGACGGGTAGCCAGTGGAGGTCTTTAAGGTGACCAGAGATGTGTTCGTTGCGTGGGATGTCTAATATGAGCCTGGCTGATGCGTTTTGGATTCGTTGGAGTTTCTTCTGGAGTTTTGCGGTAGTGCCCGCGTAGAGGGTGTTTCCGTAGTCCAGTCTGCTCGTGACCAGAGCGTGGGTGACTGTTTTCCTTGTTTCGGAGGGGATCCAGCGAAATGTTTTTCTGAGCATGCGAAGAATGTTGAAGCAGGAAGAGGATACGGCGCTGACTTGTCTGTTCATCGAAAGTGAGGAATCCAGGATGACGCCCAGGTTCCGTGCGTGGTCTGTCGGGATGGGTGCTTTTCCGAGGGCTTCCGGCCACCAGGAGTCGTCCCATGCAGAGGGGGAAGTACCTAAGATGAAGACTTCTGTTTTGTCTGAGTTCAGTTTCAGACGGCTTAGCTTCATCCATTCAGCAACTTCTTTCATTCCTTCGTGTAGGTTAGTTTTGGCGGTGCTGGGGTCATTGGTGAGAGAAAGGATTAGTTGAGTGTCGTCCGCGTAGGAGATGATGTTGAGGTTGTGTTGGCGTGCGATGGCCGCGAGGGGGCTCATGTATACGTTGAAGAGGGTGGGACTGAGTGAGGATCCTTGAGGTACGCCGCAGATGACTTCAGAGGCCTCGGACTTGAATGGAGGAAGGCGGACTCTCTGGGTTCTTCCGGTGAGGAACGAGGTGTTCCATTCAAGTGCTTTTCCTTGGATTCCGATGTTATTGAGGCGTTGTAGAAGGGTGCTGTGGCAGACTGTGTCGAAGGCTGCAGAGAGGTCGAGGAGGATGAGGGCGACTGTGTCTCCATTGTCCAGTAGAGTTCGAATGTCGTCTGTTGCTGCGATGAGGGCGGTCTCAGTGCTATGTTTTGCTCGGAAGCCAGATTGTGAGGGGTCGAGGGATTTGTTGGCTTCGAGGAAAGCGGCGAGCTGGTTGTTGACGGCTTTCTCGATGACTTTGGCCGGGAATGGAAGAAGCGAGATGGGGCGGTAATTTTTGAGTTCGGTGGGGTCCGCTGTTGGTTTTTTCAGAAGGGCGGTGAGTTCAGCGTGTTTCCAGTCTTCTGGGAAGGTGGCGGAGTTGAAGGAGCAGTTGATGACGTCTCGGAGGTGCGGTGCGATGACGGAGTCTGCTTTGTTGAAGATGTGGTGAGGGCATGGGTCTGTGGGGGATCCTGAGTGGATGGAATTCATCAGGCGGGTGGTGTCCTCAGTGGAGATTGGGTTCCAAGCGTTAAGGGTGTTCACGGGGGGAAGATGGTCAGCAGATGGTAGGGTGGGCTGGTTTCCGGGTTGGTTGTCAAAGCTGTTGTGGATGTCTGCAATCTTGTTGTGGAAAAAAGAGGCTAGGGAGTCGCAGAGGGTTTGAGAGGGTGTGATGTCGTTGGAGTTGGCTGAGGGATTGGAAAATTCCTTGACGATGTTGAAAAGTTCCTTGCTGTTGTGGGCGTTGTTGTCAAGTCGATCCTTGAATGCTGTTTTCTTGGCTTTTCGGATCAGTTGGTGGTGAGAGCGGGTGGCGCTTTTGAAGGCGTCCTTGGTGCTGGTGGTTGGGTCTTTTTTCCAGGCCTTTTCAAGGGATCGGCAGAGTTTCTTGGACTTCTTGAGATCATCGTTGAACCATGAGGCTTTCTTGCTGCCAGGTTTGCTTTGACGTTTTTTCAGTGGAGCTAAGGTGTCGGCGGTGTTGGATAACCATAGGGTGAGGTTGGCGGCGGCTTCGTTGGCGTTGGAAGAGGGGGCTGGGGAGTTTCGAAGGAGCGATGCGGAGATTTGGTCCGTGGTGATTTTGTTCCAGTTTCTTTGCAGGGTAGGTTGGGAGTGGTTGATGGGTTTCGGCTTGTTGTAGATGAAGTGAACGCAGCTGTGGTCGGTCCAGAGGAGATCCGTGGTGTGGCTGAAGGAGACATGGTTGCTGGATGTGAAGATGGGGTCGAGTGTGTGACCTGCGATGTGGGTGGGGGAAGTGACTAGTTGTTTAAGTCCGAGGTTGGCGAGGTTGTCCAAGAGGGTGGTGGTGTTGCGGTCGTTGGTCTTTTCAAGGTGAAAGTTGAGGTCTCCCAGAAGGATGTAGTCTTTGGAGGGGAGCGCGTGTGGGGTGATGAAGTCCGTGATGTCTTCACTTAATTTTGCGCGGGGTCCTGGTGGTCTGTAGAGGAGAGTGCCTCTGAGTGTTGTTTTGGGATCGATGTGGATCTGGAAGTGAAGGTGTTCGGAGTTAGCGAGATTGACGTCAGAGCTGGTTGAGATGCGGATAGATTTCTTATGGACGATAGCGATTCCTCCTCCTGTGTGGCTGGTACGGTCTTTGCGGGTGATCTTATAGTCTTCAGGAATGGCAATTGTGATATCTGGTGCGGAGGAAGCATTCATCCATGTTTCCGTAAGGAAGGCGATGTCCGGAGAAATGGTGTCTAGTAGATTCCATAGGTCAATGGCATGCCTGTGGATCGATCTGGTGTTGAGAAGGATGCATTGTAGGTGGTTGGGGTCGGGAATCTGAGGTGTGGTCGTAGCAGAGATGTTGTCGGTGCCGCTGAATTTGCAGGAGTAGCAGGAGAAAGGGCCATGGGTGTGTCCAGGAGCGGCTTGGACGCAGTTGGGGGCGCGACCGGGGTCGAGGGCTAGGAGGGTGGCGGCATCGTAGGTAATGCGGGAGGGCTGGGCAGCGCGTGGGGCAGGGGGTCTGGCGCTGGGCGCGGTCCAGGCGCGGACGGGCGTAGACGGGCTTACCTTTGGCGCACCTTCGGCGCGGGTTGGGCGCGGTCGCTGCGCGTGAACGCTGCGCGCAAATACTCCTGTCATATATGGATGGTGGAGGGGGAGGGGCGAGGGCGTCTCAGCTGGGAGGCGGGGCGGGCACACGAGGACAACAATACACAAAATGGTATAGTATAGATAATATAGTATAGTATAGAGTTTCCCATCCTCATGTTTGATTGTTAGATCAAGAAAGTCAATTTGGTCCGGACTATGTGCAATCGTAAACTTTATATCAGAAGATCTTTCATTAAGCCAGATACAAAATCGATCAACAGTTACAGAATCTCCTTTCCAGACCATGATGACATCATCGATATACCGCTTCCACAGCACAATGTTAGCTGTGAAAGGGTTATCGTTACCATAGATTAATCTGGCTTCATATTCAGTGCAAATCCTGCCCCCATAGTCACTCCCTTAGATTGGTAAAAGAATTGTTTTTGGAAAACAAAAAAGGTTTTATTCATCGCCATCTCCAATAGATCGATGATAAACTCTGTAGGTACAAAGTGGAAGTAAAGCACCATATCCGAATGTGAGGAGGTACTGCATGATGACCCCTCAGACAAGGCTGCCATATGTGGAGGAATTTAAAAAGCTGGCTGTGGGAGTGTATGCATGGCATATCTAGGCTGACCATGTAAGGACAATTCGGGGGCCAAGAGGGATGTATATATGTAAAAGGATCCCTCCTGGATGGTATCCGTATGTGGGTGCATGTCACCTATATGTTAAAGGGATATCCTGTAAAAAATGCCATGCATGAAGTTACATGTAGAACGTACAGCCCAGATATGCGGGATAGAGGATAAGTAGCATGACCACTCCAAGATGGCCGCCAAATGTTGAGGATGGAACAGCCCTATATCTATTTCTATGGCTAGGCAAGCTGAGAGACCTGGGAACTCCCCTCCTCAGATTTCAATAAGGTGCGCCAGGTGACAAAATGGATGCCCACCCAATAGCCCCCAGCAAGAACAGACAAAATGGGCTGCTTCTTTACAGATAGTCAAGCCCAGAACCATTTGGCGTGTCAGCAGGACCAGGACAGCCCATCCGAAAAACCGGATGAACCGAGTAGGGGACACCTGCATGACAGTAAGAGCCAGAGTGCCCTGCGCACAAAACAACAATAGCCCTGCGGCCTCTGCAGTTTTCATACAGTTAAGGTAACGATAATGAACATTTACTGACTCCAGCGGCGCTTCATAGGTGGCTCGGATCCTCGAGCCAGTCCCCGCATCAAGGATCAGGGCTGGGTGGGAGGGGAGACTCAGTGACACCCTGAGGACAGCCACAACGGGGCACGCTTCGGAGGCAGACTGAGTCTTCAGACCTAGCCCCAGTACCATCACCTGCTAACAGTACACAACTCTATCCTGTACCACTAACCAATCCACTTATCACTAACACAACCCAGTTCCACACCATACTTAATTACAACCCATCCAGACACACACTCCTCACTCTAATTACCCCTGACAGACCCCCTTTTATCTCTAACAAACCTAAACGCAGCCTTCCATAATTTGTCCAACCAACACACTCCTCTTCTTTCTACCATAATATCTGATAGAGACTACTAGCCACAGATTCCTTAACGTAGAATTATCCCCAGGCGTGAGACTGGATCCAGAATTTTTTTTGTTGCAACAGCATCTCTGCGCACCGGTGGGGCAGTACCACGTGACTCCGCCCTGAAGACGCTCGCTGGCATGACGTCAGCGAGGTCACATAAGCCCCACCCCGGTGCGCTGACATCAGTTTCCTTCTTTTCCACGTGCAATGCGGATTGGGATCGTGTCCCTGACCTGTTTTCAGGTCTTCTTTTCATGCTTTTGTGTTGAGGAACAGTGTGTGAATTAATCAAAAAGGAGAATGGACACTTGTAGCTTCATAACCATTGGTTATAATGGAACACCCTCATAAATGCTATGATGTTGAATGCGGTATATATCTGTTGTCCGCCCCACGTTCAGCGTTATGGCATATTCATCGGGTGAGAGCCAGCCTCATCCTGAGGCAACCTCTGGTCTGGGTAGCAGTGTCAAGAGAATGTGAGACACCCCCAGAGGTGAAGGTGAGAAAAAGAGAAGAAAAGGAAAATTCTATTTAAAAAACAATGCTTCTCCAGTAGGGAACTTTAGAGCTATAGAGCATCCGTCCTTACGAATGGTCTATAGACCCGGCTGGGCCAGAAAGAGCTGAAGCATGTCGACCGTTTTCTAAGTGATATAAGGTGATCCAGTAACTTGAATGACCACTATATCCATTTCTTTTTTAACAACACTACCTCTCCTTTTTTTTTTTTTTTTTGTCCTCGTTAGCCATATAGTCGATCCAAATGTGCTCCTAGCAACAAGACACAAGACTCGACCACCCCTGTGGCAACGAGGGGCCTATTAATAAGCTCCCAGTACCCAGACAGTCAGACTAGATGTCTCCGGCAAAGCTTGGACGGACAGTCTCCCTTCAGGCCAATTCGGCGTGTGGTCCAATAGCTGTATGGCTTGGGGTGCCTCCCTTTGGACAAGGAGATTTTAGGCCTAATCATCGGACCCGGGGGAAAAAAAAAAACCCGGGTTGGCTAACTGTTCCTTCTCCATTTAATCAAAAGGTCCCAGAATCTCAATGCTCGGGGGCTACATGTTCTAGTTAGATCGACCTTCGATGTTGCATATAGTGAAGACAGCCACTCTGCATGTGACGGGGGGTTTATATTGACCCAGTTTTTACAGATTTCTCTTCTTGCTAATAAGTTAGCATAGAATAAGGACTCTCTTTCTAAACCCTTGATGCTATTGTTTAGGCCAAAGATGGTTAAAGACCATGACCACGAGATGGGTATTCTGAGGATGGATTCGAGTGCTGTCCTGATTTCTTGCCAAAAGGTGGCAATATTCGGGCACTCCCAAAACATATGAAGATCTGAGGCTGCTGGATAGGAGCATTTGCTACAGCATTTCTCGGGTTGGAATTTCGAGAGCCGTTTAGGGGAGTTATATGCCGGATGGAGCGTGAAGAAATGATTGCGCCTCAGCCATGCTGGCTTGATGATTTTGTAGAGGAGGGTAAAAGATTCCTCCCATATGTCCTCCATATGTGGTTCTCCCTCTGCACCCCAGAGTTTTGCCGGGAGATTGGGGTCACCCTCTCCATCCTCTATGATGTGCCAATAGAAGAGTGCGACTTCCTTTCTTCCCGCGGGTCTCTCCACTAGGATGTTTTCTAAGGGACTATAGTCACCCATCATTGCTTTTTTCTTTGTTTGAGTTCGAAGCCAGCTGGCCAGTTGTAAATAGACTATCCAGGAGAGTGATGATGTTACCCTGAGCTTGAATGGAGCCCATTCCATAAAGGATCCTTCTACCAGCAGTTCCCCCCCACTGTGTTATACCTGCGTCCAAAAGGACCTTTTTAACTGTATTGGAGTCTTATGGTGATAGCCCGGGTAAATCCCAAATCGGCGCATGTTTGGATAGATATCCTATCCCGGCCTTGGATTTAATTTGGGAGCATTCTTTTATAGTGCCCAATAATGACTTTAGTCTAACTTTTTTGAAAAACTTCTGGTGGCCGAACTTAAACAGGAAGCCGTTCAATGGAAGGTCCGAACCCAATAGCATTGCCTTATACATAAGACCACTTGCATTTTCCCAGGGGATCTTTAGTAGCATCCTGGAATGGGTCAAGTGAAATGCCCAGGCGTAGCATTCCAGGTCTGGCAATGCGAGCCCCCCTTTTTCTCTTCTCCTTCTCAGTTTCTTCCAAGCCAGTCTGCTGGATTTATATCCCCAAATAAATGAGTTGATGTTTTGTTGACATTTTGCATATTGTTTGGTGTCAAAGGTTAACGGAATGGTATTGAAAATAAATGTATATTTCGGGAGAATGCTCATTTTTATCAGGCTGGTTCTCCCGTAGATGGTAAGCGGGAGAAAGGACCAAGCTTTCATCAAGGATTGGGATTCGCGGGAGATCCGAGCTAAGTTATTCTGAGCCAGATGATCCAAGTCTTTAGTTATTGTAACTCCCAGGTACCTCATTGAGGATTTTACCGGGAGTTGGAGATTAGAAATGTTCCAAACCATGATTTCTGTTTTCCCGGCATTTATTTCATATCCCGAGAATCTTCCAAATTCCTCCGCCTTCTTTATAACTGTAGGAAATGCCAAAGCGGGATCGGTTGTATAAATGAGTATATCATCGGCATATAGGCCGACCTTCTTATCCCAGCCAGAAAAAGTGAAATGTGGAATAATAATGTCCTCCCTGATGGACTGTGCGAACGGTTCTACGTATAAATTAAAAAGGAGGGGGGATAGGGGACAGCCCTGCCTTGTTCCTCGGCTAATTTTTAAAGGAGTTGTTCGCGTACCGTTTATTAGTAGGGATGTTCTAGGGTTGTTGTATAATAGGCCGATGGCTCTGCAGAATTTGGGACCAAGATGGAATTTGTCCATTATTATGTTTAAATATGCCCAATTTACCCTATCAAACGCTTTTGTGGCGTCGAGTGTCATGATTGCCTGGGGCAAGCCAAAAGTTGAGGCAATGTCCGCGGCTCCCACCAAATCATAAGTTAAGTCGGCCAGTTGCCGGCATCTAATGAACCCCTTTTGGTCAGGGTGGATAATTGATCCAATCTCGCTTCCCAATCGCGCAGCCAGAATTGACGCAAAGATTTTATAGTCATTGCTGAGAAGCGAGATTGGGCGATATGATCCACACTCGGCCGGGTCTTTGCCTGTTTTTAATATCAAAGCTATGTTTGCTTCCCCCCAGGAACTTGGTGGTGTCTCACCTCTGATTAGTATATTGTTAAAGAGGCTCGTAAGGACTGGAGTAAGAGTGGAATTAAGTGCCCTAAATAATTCTCCTGGGAGACCATCCGGTCCCGCGGCCTTGCCCTGTGTTAGTTGTTTGATAGTGTTATCAACTTCTATTTCCGTTATTTCTTTATCTAAGTTTTCACTTTGGGAACTGTTCAATTCTGGGAGAGTTATATTATCAAGCCATTCATCCCTTTCGACTAAATTAGCATTGAGTTCTTCTGTATAGATATTCCGGAAGAACTCATTAAAGGCTTCCCCAATGTCTATATCTGTTGTCCTGCTGGTGGTTCCCCCAGCCACCCTCACTTCTTTGATGAAATTTCTGGTCTGGTCGGCTTTTATTTTCCAGGCCAGCAGTTTTCCAGCAGATTCGCCATATTCAAAGTGCGCGAGTTTGCTGGCCTTCCATCTCTTATTTAGCCTTTCTTGCAATAATGTATCTAACTTAGCTTTTAGTTCAGTTTCCTCCTCTTGGTTATCTGAGGGGACTTGGTCTGATGACTCCAAACGAGTCAGTTCTTGCTCTATGTGTAGGATCGCCTCCCCGTATTTCTTTTTCCTGTAAGAGGCCCTACTGGTGAGGCAGCCCCTTATAAAAGCTTTCCAGGCCTCCCATACAGTGACCAATGAGGCAGAGCCTATATTCCGCTCAAAAAAGGAGACAGTTTCATGTATCAAGTGATCTTTCTCCTCTTCCTCCAGTAGTATTGTTCGGTCAAAGGACCAAGATGGATGAGTGGATTTCTGCTCTAGTTTTAACGAGGAAAGGATAGCAGAGTGGTCTGAAAGGCAAGTATGTTATATTTTTAATCTGATCTTTGAGGGAAAGGCTGAATAGGACATAGTCAATTCGAGATTTGTGTCTGTATTTGTAATTATGAAAAGAAACTCCCATGGCTTTACCGGCTCTTTGTCTCCAAAGATCGTTTAAGCCAAGATTTGACATACAACTAAGGAGCGTGTCCCTCATGTTACTGTGAACTACGGCTCTGGAAGTGGGAGAATTGTCTAGTTTTGGCTCTAAGACAAGGTTAAAATCACCCATCCATATTATGGGGTCAGGACAAGTAATCAGGTGGTTCTGCAGAATATTTAATTAAGAGGGATCGTCCTGGTTAGGTCCGTAATAACTGGTAATGGTAAAACCCCTTGAGTATAGTTGGGCATTAACTATCAGCCATCTGCCGCTCGCATCTGTTTTCCAGTCCGTGATCTGGGCCCTTGCTGCTTTTTTAAAAATAATGGCAGTTCCGCAGATACTAGCGTTATGGTCCGTACTTACAAATTTATCAACCCATTTAAGTTTTTTGAATATGTCTGTAAACTCTTGTTTGTTTAGATGTGTTTCCTGAATCGCCATGATCTGCGCGGGTGAGTCCCGTAAATACTGTAAGATTTTATTTCTCCTCGCCCTAACTCGCAGACCGTTGACGTTCCAGGATAAGAATTTAATATCTGACATCAATTTTTAAACTCTTTCTCGTGATTTTTCCAACCCTCAGTTCTAATACTTTTTTGCCGGTTAACTGCCTGTCATTTCCTATATCGCTTTCTGTTTTGGCCAAACAATAACTCTGAAACACCTTTGGATCCATATTCTTCATGGTTATAAAATTCGGTTTATGAGGACTTTTGTATTTTGCCTTCCCTTTCCCACCCCTGGAAACCCCCCCCAACTTACTCTGGCAGGATGTATTGCCAGCTTGTCGTCTCTGACGTATTCCTGTTTCATGCCCATATTACCACTTTTATCGGTCACTATGCTTAGTATCTTATGTCTTATGTAAGCAGTGGCGATTAGCGGAAGTGTGGTTTTAATCTCTTATCTAGTATCTATATTGAGATATATTATTACATATTGTTGCTTCTGTTAGCCCTTGAATAGCCAAGGTGTTTTTGGGCGGGAATCATAGGAATTGTAGATAAGCCCAGTATAACCTAGTATAACCCAGGGCTTCTAACATTAAATTTACCGAGGGTGGAGGTCTATAGTGAAGTTCCTGTGCTATTATCCATTTATTTATTTATTCTCCCCACGCTATTTTTTGTTTCTTATTCTTAGCGAAAAGTTTGTTTTTTTTTCTTCCTTTTTAGGTCTCGGCTAAAGACGCGCGGAAGCGCGTCTCCGCCGAGATCTTATGTCAGCGACTATCATTCCCAGGAGACAGTCCTGGCCACGCGCATCCTGCCAGGCGATTTGTAACTGGAACGCGCGCTGTGGCCAGGCGCTGTCTCCTGGGAAGCGCAAGCACCACACACGCATGCGCATACACACACACACGCGCCCATGCACGCACGCACATACATACATACATACAGAGACACCACCCCTGACTCATACACACACGCGCGCACACACACAAGTGCACCGAGGCCCCCCCTCCCCCGCCGTCACCGTCGCACACATACATACACACACACACACACGAGCATACACACACACAAGTGCACCAATCGCGCTCCAGCCGTTTGGAACTTACCTTACCTCAGCACGCGGCGCCCAACCTCCTGCTGGCGCGGCCCCGGGGCTCTACACCGCTCACAGGAGCCCCGGGCCGCGAGACGCTACGACTCCGCCTGCCTCCTCTTCCGGCGTGAACGTGGCCCCGCCCCCGTCACAGGCGACCGTGCCTGACTTCCGGGGCGGCCGCGAGTTCAATGAAATCGTGAGGGGTGACAGAGGCCAAGATGCGACGGGTGCAAGCGGCAGCCCCCTTTCGAAAGAAGCGGAGGTCAGTAAACAAGAGCTCTGCAGTGAACGAGGCAGGGGATAGGTAGAGGCAGCGCTGCGAAGGGGGGTCAGTGGCGGGTTTCTGTGCGCTACACAGTTTTACACCGAGCTGAGCAATATGCCGACTGTCGCCCAATATGCCAATATGCCGCTGGGATGTGAAGCGACCCCCCAGTTCCAAAGTCCGAATTCCATAATAAAGCAAAATACTATATACCCGAGTGTGACCTAAAAGCACACAGGGTCAATCAAACAAAGTTCTTGTTTCACTTAAAACGTAGACCAGCTTGTCAGCAGTTTCTGGAGCAGGCGTTTCTCTGCCATTATTTCCCTTTTTTTTGTCTTTTTGTTTTTCACTTTCCCCCCCTACTATGATTCTCTCTCAGGCAGATTACTGTATTAGCACTAACTTGTAGCGCGGGGGCCCCCTAGCCGTGAAATTAGATAATTGGAACCCCGTTTTCCCTTATTACGATATAATGTACCGAGGAAGAACTGCCCGGGCAAGCAGCCTTCTGAGGACACGAAGGCCGGGGATAGCTTTTGAAACCAATTCTGTTTGCATACAGTTAAGTAGCGGTCTCATCCCAATGTACCCTAAACTTTTTCTTTTTGGCAGGCATGGAAATAGATCTGGGGAGGGGTCGTTGGGGCTCACGAAAAAATGGGATGAGTAGGTTAAGATGCGAAACATCAATTCAAGCAAAACGTCCACACTTCACCAAATTGTGTCAACCATGGCAGGCAGACCCATTCGGTCGCTAATCTCCCTGCATTTGTAGCGCTTTGAAGAAACGACATCTGAAAATCTGGCTATAAGTTTCAAACTCAAGTTGTTCTTACACGCATGCCGTCCTGTACGTTTACCTGCGATTTCCCTAAAACCGTTCAGAGTGGTGAGTGCAGAGTGGTGAGTGCAGAGTGGTGAGTGCAGAGTGGTGAGTGGTGCAGAGTGGTGAGTGGTGCAGAGTGGTGAGTGGTGCAGAGTGGTGAGTGGTGCAGAGTGGTGAGTGGTGCAGAGTGGTGAGTGGTGCAGAGTGGTGAGTGCAGAGTGGTGAGTGCAGAGTGGTGAGGGCAGAGTGGTGAGGGCAGAGTGGTGAGGGCAGAGTGGTGAGTGCAGAGTGGTGAGTGCAGAGTGGTGAGTGCAGAGTGGTGAGTGCAGAGTGGTGAGTGCAGAGTGGTGAGTGCAGAGTGCAGAGTGGTGAGTGCAGAGTGGTGAGTGCAGAGTGGTGAGTGCAGAGTGGTGAGTGCAGAGTGGTGAGTGCAGAGTGGTGAGTGCAGAGTGGTGAGGGCATAGTGGTGAGTGCAGAGTGGTGAGTGCAGAGTGGTGAGTGCAGAGTGCAGAGTGGTGAGTGGTGAGTGCAGAGTGGTGAGTGCAGAGTGGTGAGTGCAGAGTGGTGAGTGCAGAGTGGTGGTGAGTGCAGAGTGGTGAGTGCAGAGTGGTGAGTGCAGAGTGGTGAGTGCAGAGTGGTGAGTGCAGAGTGGTGAGGGCAGAGTGGTGAGGGCAGAGTGGTGAGGGCAGAGTGGTGAGTGCAGAGTGGTGAGTGCAGAGTGGTGAGTGCAGAGTGGTGAGTGCAGAGTGGTGAGTGCAGAGTGGTGAGGGCAGAGTGTGAGGGCAGAGTGGTGAGTGCAGAGTGGTGAGTGCAGAGTGGTGAGTGCAGAGTGGTGAGTGCAGAGTGGTGAGTGCAGAGTGCAGAGTGGTGAGTGCAGAGTGGTGAGTGCAGAGTGGTGAGTGCAGAGTGGTGAGTGCAGAGTGGTGAGTGCAGAGTGGTGGTGAGTGCAGAGTGGTGAGGGCAGAGTGGTGAGGGCAGAGTGGTGAGGGCAGAGTGGTGAGGGCAGAGTGGTGAGTGCAGAGTGGTGAGTGCAGAGTGGTGAGTGCAGAGTGGTGAGGGCAGAGTGGTGAGTGCAGAGTGGTGAGTGCAGAGTGGTGAGTGCAGAGTGGTGAGTGCAGAGTGGTGAGTGCAGAGTGGTGAGGGCAGAGTGGTGAGTGCAGAGTGGTGAGTGCAGAGTGGTGAGTGGTGCAGAGTGGTGCAGAGTGGTGAGTGGTGCAGAGTGGTGAGTGGTGCAGAGTGGTGGTGAGTGCAGAGTGGTGGTGAGTGCACAGTGGTGGTGAGTGCAGAGTGGTGAGGGCAGAGTTTTATTTTTGATTTAAAGAAAAAAAATGTCATGAGCAATGCCAATAGCTCTACCTTTAATGATGCCGAGACCATTGCATTGCAAATGCTTGTTTTTATATATTTTATTCATTCATCTATATTTTGCTCCCTTTTTTTCCCACCCAAGTGCTCATTATTTCTTCCCTCCATTTTTTTTTTTTTTAAAAGAAGCTTTTACATTTTCCTTTATTGTTTTGCTAGCTTTTTTACACGTGGTCTGGGGGGTTTGCGTGTTCCCTGATAGTGACTAATAGCTCATCAGCTTCGAAAGGAGACTTAACATTATACATTTTGTTGTTATACATTATCCTTAGGAAGGCAGGGAATCTCATTTGAACGATGGCCCCTAGACTTCTGAACTTCTCCATCCGTTGGCCTAATTCCCATTGCCTATCTAGTGTGGTTTTGGACAGGTCAGACCTGACTTCAAAAGAGAAGTCTGAGGCTTTCAGGGTCTTGGCTTTCAGAGCTAGATTCAGGATCTTTTCTTTCAAAGAATATGTTAGAAAGTTCACCAGGATCTTCCTTGGTCTAGCTCTGCCTGATTTGAGACGGAATGGGTCCCGGTGTACCCTCTGAATAGCCAATTCTATTACAAACAAAGGTTCTTCCAAATTTAGAGAGTCTTTTAATATGGTTGCTACGAAGTTCTTTAATTCTCCTCCTTCTTTCCCCTCCCGAATTTTTAGTAGCCTCAAGTTATTTCTTCTTGAGAAATTTTCAAGAGACTCAACCCTCTCTTTGACTGCATTGCCTTCTCGTCGTAGAGTCTGAATCTTAGTCTCAGCATGCTCCAATTTTGCCTTAAGCTCGCCAACAGAGTCCTCTAAGCTTCCAGTTCTTAGTGAGAGACCATCTACCTTAGTCTCTAAGCTTTCGCACATTGCGCGGATCTCTGATTGGGTTTGTCTCGATTCCTCGAAACATTTTTTCGACTCCTCAAACCCACTTCTAATCTCCTTCCTCATGCTGAGAAGTATGGCTTGGAGGGTATCGTCACTTTCAATTTCTTCGCTACTCCCACCGCATTGATCCGACTCTTTAGTCGCCCTTTCTGACGCTGAGGTAGAGGCTTGATGGTCTATAAAGGGCATTGTATTGGCGACTTGCTCTACTGGATCCCCCATCTTTGCACCACCGGCTGGCGCTTCTGCCTCTGTTACTTCCACTTCAATTGCCCCCAGGTTTCTGAGTATAGTTGTAGGTGTAATTGTAGGTTCAAGGGCGTCAACTGATGTGGGTACAATTTGTGTGTTAACAGATTTTTGGGGCTCTTGATTTATGTTTAGAACCTGGGGCAGAACCTTGAAATAGGACTTCAGTGAAGGTGTAATTCGGGAGATTTTGCTAGCTTTTGTTTTGCAGTCCCTCTTAATCTGACTCGCCTTATGGGGTAACTCCTTCAGACCGGTGTAGCGCAGCTGATATCCCTTACCTCTTCTCGGGACCCTTAGGACTGGGGGTTGTGTTGTGTTGGTTACTGCCTCAAGCTCAGATTCTGGCTCGGACTCTGTGAGGGGCTGCTCCCCTGGGCTTCTTTCAGTTTCTTGTACTTGGCATGTGTCTCTGAGTCTTGTAGGAGCGACTGAATCCTTGTGTTTATTGCTCCCTTTCCCTTTCCCCTTAGCCTTCCGCTTCCCCAGGGTTCTAGCAGTATTTATGCTTGAGGTCTCACTACTTGCCTGGGTGGGGGCTTGTGAATGTGCCTTGAAGCTGAAAACTCTGGGTATAAGGGCTAAGTTCTGCGAAGAGCAGCAGTTTTGTTTGTCTGTGGGGCCCCGGCTGTCAGTGGGCTGAGCTTCACCTCCAAAAACTCCCAACACTTTTCCACCCTGCTGGCCCCCCTTACCGCACCATGTGTTTGTTGTCACTCTCCTTGCAGAGACGCCGTGTGCAGCTGCCCTTCTGCTTCTTCGAAGCTCCCCGGCTGCGTCACCCCAGCGGTAGGGTGCAGGGAGGAGAACCCGCCTCCAGCACATCGGCAGCTCTGTCCGCTCTTGTATCAACACAGCTCTGGTACTCCGGGAGCTCAGACTGCCTTCACGTCTCCACGCCACCAAACTTCAATCTCGCCGCTCCCGAAGCCGCTCAACCGAGCTCAGCACTCCCAGTTCACTGCCCGCCCACTCTCTGCTTCACAGCACAGCGCCGAACGCTGCGTCGTACTGCTTTCCGCCCGGTCCGATCCGCCCAGCCACCGAAGCGCTCACAGGGTAAAGTCCCGATATTTGGCAGCGCCTTAGCTTGCCATTTTCCACCACATGTCGCCTCACGCCTGTCTGTAGTGACCGGTGCAGCTAGTTCGTCATCCGGGGCATATCAGCAGGAGCCTCCGTCAAAGAGCGCGCCGCGTTAGCAAGCCGCCGCCATGTTTTCCTCTCCATAGCGTTTATGAGGGTGTTCCATTATAACCAATGGTTATGAAGCTACAAGTGTCCATTCTCCTTTTTGATTAATTCACTACTGTACCGGGGAACTGAATGGATCTCTATTCCTCCTCCCTACTGATTGATTACGAACATTGTGTGAATGCCTTTGGACTTCAAGACGTGTACTTCTTGTTCGCGTCAGATGTCGGCTATGAACCCTCACCCTATTTGTATGTGGTGTTTGGGAGAGCACCATGATTCTACGGACTGCAACGCTTGCCAGCACCTGAAGCCGAAGTCCCAGCGGGAGCGCAGGATGAAACTACTTTTGGCCCGCGTGTCCAGATCAGTGTCGTCAACGCATCTGTCCCCTACGGAAGGGTCCAGAAACCGCCGATTCAGACTACGACATTGTCCTTTACTGAGACCCCAGGGGCGTCGCTCGCCCACCGGTAGGTCTTACAGCTTGTCCCGAGACCTGGTCCCCGTTCTGCAGAGGGTGCGGGTTCACCTCGGGACTTGCGGCCTCGCTTGTCGCCACCCTACCCGCTGTTTCCTGGCGTTGGGACGACTAGGGCCCAAATGGAGGCCAATGCTACGGCTCTGCAGGCTTCTTTGGCCCCACCTCCTCTTTCTGAGAAGTCTGCAGATCTCTTGCCACGTGCGGTGCCTTCCACGGAGTCGCCGACGGCTTCCACCCCAGTGCCGCCAAGTTCAGCTTCAGGTTTTGGGGGTGTGGTGTCGTCAAGATGCGGCCCTTCAGGGTTCCTCTCTTCGACCCACAGCATCTCCGCTTCGCCGCAAACCCCCAGGGGGTCCCTGTGGTGTCGCAGGAGGTCGCCGGGGCCCACAGTTTGTCCCCGAGTCCCCTTCGGTCCTCTGGGCAGGCGGCTGCCTTGTCGGAAGCCGAGCGATGCCGTTCAGGCGCCGGCGCTGTCGGCCCTGGCGGCGCTGCAGGTGGTGGCTAGCGGCGGTGGTTCCTTTCCGGGTCCCTCTCGGCCCTCTACGCAGGCGGCTGCCTCGTCGTAGGTCAAGTCGGCGCCTTTTTGGCGCCGCTCTTTAGCCGCCCTGACCCTGCCCCATTCTCCTAGGACGCAAGTGGTGGTGGAGGTCGATTTGGCGCCCCCGGTTCCCACTCCAGCGCCAGTCGACGTCACACCGGCGCCTGTAGCGGACTCCACGTGCTGTGCCGGCGTCGGGTCATTGACTCATCTCCAGAGGTCCCCTCCTCTCCGGAGGTTTGTCATGTTCTTGTCTCCTCTTCCCCGGAGACGGGACGCCACGTTGTTGCTGTTTCCCCGGCGTCTTCCAGGAAGGGCTCTTCGCTGTCCCCGCGACCACAGCCCCCTGACCCTCCCTTCCACAACTTGCTGTTGGTTGCTCTGCTTCTCCACCTTCCCCGGAGGCACCTCAGGTCCCCCAATTGTCCTTGGATCTTCCATCTTTATGGGGCTGGCTGTTTCTTCCTCCAGTTGGACTCGGGATGGACGGCTTAGCTTACAGCTGTCGCCCACGGAGGAATTCCTCTCTCCCCTGCGACGCCCTACGGAGGCGAGTGCAGCTTTTGTCCGGGCTATTTCCACGACTGCTGGCATTTTGCAAACGGGCGACCCCGCCAACCCTTTCCCTACGGACCATTTGTTGGAGGTTCTCCACCAGGGCTCTGGTGGACGGGAGCTGCTTCTCCATTCGAAGCTTCGCTCCACAATTCTCTTCTGGGGCCCTCGGGGCGTCCTGCCACGGGTGATCCGGTGCCTCAGCTGCTCCTGCACCGCCACCATCCTGCCCGCACGACCCAGTCTGCCTTTCTTTCCACCCTTCTAATCAGGGCCCTCTTCAGCAGACTGCTTTTCCTTCCTTGCCTTTGGTGTTCGTCCGTCACAGGAGGCCCGTGGTTGGATTTATGGGGTGTGACATCTTCGCTTCCTCTAGTGCTGCTTTGCGAGCGCTCAACGCGCTTTGTGTATTGACCAGGGCTACCTCCAGCTTGTGGGATTCAGTGGAGTCCCTTCTGTCTCGCGCCTCCCACGAAGGTGTCCGCGCTGATCTGCGGCACCATGTGTTGGATGGCCGGGAATTGGCCACGTTCATTTTCTGTTCGGCCTTGGATGTTTCTGATGCTCTCAGCTGTGCTATGGCGAGTTCTGTGGCTCTCCACCGCCATGCTTGGTTGCAGGATGGCGTTTTTCCAGACAATATTAGGGAGCGTCTGGTGGACCTGCCTTTTGATGGGGTTCTTGTTTAACACCCATGCGGACTCCGCCATTCAGCGGCTCCTTGCCGGGCTCCGTCCCCTTCCTCCTCCGTAAGCTTGGCTTGTCGGTCCTCTTGTGCTTTATGGGAGAATTATGGGAAATTTTCCGGATCCAGTGTCACGCCTGGGGATAATTCTACGTTAAGAAATCTGCAGCTAGAATCGTCTCTACCAGATACATCGTTACTGAAGGTAAGTAACTTGTACAACACAACCACACAACACATACACTGCACAGCACCTCACATTTTAACTCTTGCACAAACAGGTCTAAGACAAACACTCTTCCCTCTACTTCATCCCCTCCACACAACACACACTCTCCTCACACACACATCACCACCCTCTTTACCATACAACTTCCACTCACAGACAATAATATACAAACAAATGAATCTCATGAAACAAATACACCAGCACCTCTTTTCTCTACTCCGCAAAAACAAAACATATCAAGCACACCAGCACAACAAAATCTCTCAAGCGCAACACCTCATAATACTTACCATCACAAAATACAAACATACACCCTCCTTTCAAACTACACACAGGAACAAACTCTAGTGCCAAGCTTTCTTTTCCACCAGACCTAACACACATACAGCAACTCTCTTCCAACCCCCTCTCAGCCATTGGACAATTTAGAACCTTACTACATGACCCACATGCTTCACCACCACCCCTGAGTCATACACCTTCCGTCCTAAATACACGCAAACAATATAATCAGCGTGCCAGTCCTCACTACTTCGCTGCTCCAAGTCTGCTACACAACAAGGTTAAATCACAAAAACAACACAGCGCACCAACTCACTCTCAAACACTGTCTTCACCACCTACACACACAGACCCATCAAAATGCCTTTTTAGCCTGCTGGACGAGGACCATGTTACAGAACAGCTACACGATTGCTATCCTAATATAGCTAATACCAGCACTAAAAAAATCTCACTGTCATCAAAGCACATTCTCTAAACTGTTTACTAATAAATTCTTAACCGCTCTTTAAAAACAAACATCACATCTGCAACCTTCTCACCGATGCAAAATCAGACATACTATTCATGACTGAATCATGGTTGGGAGATGATATGGCTCCAGTCCCGCATGAAGCCGTTCCTCTAGGCTATCAAACGATCACCCAAAATCGTATAGGCAAAAAAGGAGGTGGCCTAGTTGTTGTGTTTAGGCAAACATAACATATCACTAAAGTTGATGACATCTCCATAAAGAATTGTAAGGCTCTTCTAACCAGATGCAATCCTACACCGTCTTCCTCTTATAACTTCCTGCTCCTTTACAGACCTCCACTTAGCAAGGCGACATTCCCAGACACACTTCTAGACACAGTTTCAAGCTTGATAACAATACCCTCCATCCTATGCATTCTGGGTGACCTCAACGTTTGGTTTGACAAACCCAATATGTCCCATCCAAAAACAATCACTGGCCTAGACACACTGAACCTGCATCAGATTGACCACAAACCCACACACATCGCTGGACACATCCTAGATGTCATTTTTGCTAATACCGAATTAGTTACCTTTCAAACTATAACTCCAGTTACATGGTCAGATGACCATTTGCTTGCTTTCCAATATAAAACAACACTAAGCGACTCTCCTAAAACTACCTTAAGTACAATTACCTATTGACTGTGGACCAAACTCAATTTGGAACACTTAGAAACACAACTAACATCCAGTACAGATCTGTAAACAATAACTTTGGTTCAAAATCTATATGAGTGGCTACAGGAAGCTTTTGACATCCTGATACCACTCAAAACTACACAACAGCACAAAAGAAAAAAAACGCCTTGGAGAAACTTAGAAATAAAAGACATAAAACAACAAATTAGAAAACTGCAACGTACCTGGCTCAAAACAAACGCCAAACAAGACAAACTTCACCTACAAAAAATTAACAGATTATACAAGTCAGCTACAAAAAAAGCTAAGAAAAGGTACTATTCAGACAGAATTCAAAATGCTAAATGTGCAAATAAAGAATTCCATGAAATACTCAATGAATTTTGCACACCAAATTGCGTAGAAGGAACTCATCCTGTTACTCAAGATTTCACAAACAAACTGGCAAATCATTACACAGACAAACCAGACACATTGGACTCTTACTTAAAACAGAAGCAAAACACCAGCACTAACCCTTTTACAAAACAACAATCCAAGAATACTCTAACCCAGCCTCTCCGTTCCTTCTAACACATTTCACACAATGAATTTATGGACCGCCTCAAAACATCCATGCATGCCTGCCGACAGCCCTTCTGACCCGTGTCCACCGCAAACTTTCAAGGCAAGTCTTCTAACAACCTCTGCTGCCACTCCAGTAAGAGGAATCATAAATGATTCCTTAACTACTGGAATATTTCCAGAAGAACTCAAAAAGTCATCTGTACTGAAGAAAACAAACTTGGACCCACTGAACTGATAGAAAGAGCAGCTTTCACCCAGATGTCAAAATTCATTGGAGAGAATGCCATACTTTCAGACTTCCGAACAGGATTCAGTCCGGAAAGAGGAACAGAATCTGCCCTCCTTGCCATCTGGGATGAACTGAAGGACACAGTTGACCGCAATGGGGTTGCTGTGCTACTCCTCTTGGACCTCGCGGCTGCATTTGACAGGGTTCACCATGACACTCTGATACAAAGACTCTACAAAGCCGGCATAGAGGGGACTGCTCTAGACTGGATCGCATCTTACCTTCGTAACAGAACTAATGCCATCCATACCCCAACTATCTGATAGAGACTACTAGCCGCAGATTCCTTCACATAGAATTATCCCCAGGCGTGAGACTGGATCCGGAAAACTTATTGCCACAGCATCCCTGCGCGCAGGGGGCGGGGCAACATCACGTGACTCCGCACAGGCGTCGTCCGCGTACGTGACGTCAGCGAGGTCACATAAGACCCTCCCCGGCGCGCCTATGTCAGTTTTTTCCTTTTTCACGTGCAACGCGGATCCGGTCCTTGCTACAGGCTTGTTTCAGGCCCTCTTTTCTCCATTCCTTTGGTGGAACAGTGTGCGAATGCCTTCAGGCTTCAAAACTTGTATGTTTTGTGGGCGTCTTATGTCGGCAACGGACCCACACCTCATTTGTATGTGGTGTTTGGGGGAGGATTACAGTACCACTGACTGTGAGGCCTGTCAACAGTTGAAGCCGAAGTCACGGTGGGAGCGCCATATGAAACTTCTCACGGCGCGTCTTTCAAGGTCAACGTCCTCCCCTTGATCTGCTTCGGCGGACGGCTTCAGGTTCGGCCGTGGTCATCGTACGCGCCCTTCTCCGATGTCACGTGAGGGTCGCTCCCCAGGGTAAGTGTTGCAGTTTGTCCCAGGGGGCTGTCTTCCTAGAAAGACCCTAGATAAATTGGTAGTTTGGATAATCCATACGACACCCTTTAAACCTGCCAAATCAAATGCTTAAACCTCCTGAGACAACACACATGACACACGGGGACAGCACTGTAAGATGGCCACCACTAGAGTTACTGAGAGCGTTACGGCAAAACACAGCTCAAAATACAGCTTAAGATGCATTTGCTGTCTTTTTGGAAAGCAATGATTAACTATGACGGGGCTAGGAATGTGTATACGCAGCCCCAAATATTAAAGTGAAGCCGACTGGTAACAATTGCCATACAATACCACACCAGTACAATATGGCCGCAGTGATCACATGAATAACAGAGGTGAGCCCCGAGAACCGCCCCCTATCATGTGACATATGGCAGCTAATCACGACGACACCTCCCGGACTCGGCGAATAGGGCAGGTCGTGGGTGTAACATAATGGCGTAAACCGTAAGTAGATTGTACTGTAAGCTTGTCGGGAATCCGACAGTAATATACCTAGACACAAATGTCTGTCCCGAATAGCCTCCACACTACCCATGTGAACTTGCGCAACCCTTTATCATACCACTTCACTGGGTTGGTTACGCGGCGTACCGCCACGAGAACAAGCATGCAGTAAGATAGTGCAGTGGTAACTTTTTAGAACTCCAAACTAATACAGCTTGGTTCATGTGAAGATCCAGAACAGGTTACTTAGTGGGCCCACGATAGTTTATACGAGCGGACGAACAGCTAAAATATCAAACACGCAACGTGCCAGTGCAGCAGTTACAATTGGACAATAGATAACTACGCTTGGTATGAGACAAATACTGGCTAAAAATCAATTGGTTAACCCCCGCTATATATATTTACACATCCTTAATCTCTCGCCGAACTCACACAAGGGAAATTAGTAGTGCGCATTCAAAATGATCCCGATTATAAGTCTATGGTCTTTAAATGGGAAACGTTAGAAACCAAACCTCCTAAAAAGCGAACTAAATGGGTTACTATGTAGCAAGCATTACACATGGGGGCCACGAGATATGATGGAATGGGAACAAAAGAAATGTAGATAAGAACTAAGAGAGGCACTTGTACGAAAACAACTAGTGAAAGGAATCAGTTTATGAGCAAATCCTTCCAGACTTAGGCAGGAGATTTATAACTAAGATACCTGTTTTTAAGAATAAGCCCCCTCCTGTCAGCGCAAGATATACAAACCGCTGATGAGACTAAGGGATATACAGGAGAGAAATGACAATCCCATCCTGTAATAATACTATGGAGAATCAAGTTCAATCAGACACCAAAAGAATATTATATTTTTGACCGAACACAACATGAAGAAACATACCGGGGAGACTGATAGAAATGCATACTGTCAATGTCAATGGTCAGTTTACTGGCTCACCGGTTAGAGGAGGCAGACCCGGACGCAGAGGTCAGACCCGGGACCAGGTTCAATCCCCGACGCGGCAGGGTCTTGAGCTTAAAATGTCCATGGACTTGATAATTCTCGCATCGGTGCCTACTCGAATCATGGGTTCACACTCTGCAACTCTGGGCAATAGCTTGCTTAATCTCCACTACGGCCCCACCGCGATGGGATGCCTGGCTTTCACCTTGGGGATGCCCAGTAGGGGTTATCTCGCAGGGAAAAGCCAGGACGGGTTCCCAAAGCAAGCGCCTTGAGACCTTACGGTGAAGGGCGCTATATAAGAGCGTATGATTTACGATTTACTGCCATGTTGTTTTTAATTTTGTTTCCCTCACTGTTTAGTCATGCACACATAGGAGCTAAGCCTTATGCGTGATCCGCCGGGTACTGATGATGCCTGGGGAATGTACTGAATAGGGTGAGTTCTGCTGTATGTTTTGCTGCCGCAACAATGAAAAGTCCACATGGGGCAATTAGCCACATTAGCTCACTGTGGGAATTCAACACTTGTTTGTATCACGTGATCTGCTGAGATGCATTGTTGCTCACTCAATAAGGAATCATTTTAAGAGTCACCACAAGAAGGGTGCTGCTATTTACAGTACACTGTATGCACCTGCTGGATACCTATACCATAAATCTTTTGTCTCCCTTACAACAGGTAGATCCAAGTCGCATCAGGTACTTTTTTGAATTAAAAAAATTCGCTAATGAGTAATTCTCATAGTAGTATTAATTAGTGTAGATAGTAATTTTCCTGGTCCTGAAGAATCGCTATTATAGTCTACTGGAAGCGAGAAATATGTCGACCAACAATCTTTTACAAAGGACACTTCACATAGAGACATAATACTTGGATGAGTGCCCTGTTCACTGCTTTTAACTAGGATAGTAGACCCCCAGAATAAAAAAAAATTACACCTGGCACTCCCAATCCTATTTTAAACCCACCACTACATATCTACACAGTTCTGGCCCCACACCGGCACTTCACCTCATGGCTGTTAGAAAAAATTCTCCGATAAAGTACCCCTCTTTGAGGTGAGCCCGTTGGGTATTGCACTGCCGACCCAACGAGGAGCAGCCCAGATGATGAAGCATGACACCTGAAAGTGTGTGTGAGGGCATTACAATCCAACAAATGGATTTCCCACTATAAACTTTAATTAACGTAGTGGGTAGCAGCCTTTTTCTTTTTTTTTCTATTCTTGTTACTCCACCATAAGAGGAACGGCATAGACAACCTTATTTGATCCTACTCCTCTTGGACCTCGCGGCTGCCTTTGACAGGGTTGACCATGACACTCTGATACAAAGACTCTACAAAGCCGGCATAGAGGGGACTGCTCTAGACTTGATCGCGTCTTACCTTCGTAACAGAACTAATGTCATCCATACCCCACCTCTCTGATAGGGACTACTAGCCGCAGATTCCTTCACATAGAATTATCCCCAGGCGTGAGACTGGATCCGGAAAACTTTTTGCCACAGCATCCCTGCGCGCAGGGCGGCATCTTGTGACTCCCCACAGGCGTCGTCCGCGTACGTGACGTCAGCGAGGTCACATAAGACCCGCCCCGGTGTGCCTACGTCAGTTTTTTCCTTTTCCTCGTGCAACGCGGATCCGGTCCTTGCTACAGGCCTGTTTCGGGCCCTCTTTTCTCCATTCCTTCGGGCTTCAAAACTTGCACGTTTTGTGGGTGTCTTATGTCGGCATGGGACCCACACCTCATTTGTATGTGGTGTTTGGGGGAGGATCACAGTACCACTGACTGTGAGGCCTGTCAACAGTTGAAGCCGAAGTCGTGGAGGGAGCGCCGCATGAAACTTCTCACGGCGCATCTCTCAAGGTCAACGTCCTATCCTCGGTATGCTTCGGCGGATGGCTTTAGGTTCGGCCGTGGTCGTCGTCTGCGCCCTTCTCCGATGTCACGTGAGGGTCGCTTCCCGGGGTAAGTGTTGCAGTTTGTCCCCGGGGGCTGGGTTCTGGCCTTTCGGGGCGTGGACTCTCGGTGGGTGATGCTGCCCCGTGTGTCGTCCTATCCACCATTTCCCAGGGTTGGGGCATTGAGAGTCCAAATGGAGACATATGCGGCAGCTTTGCAGGCCTTGCTCGCGTCTCCCCCTGCTTCCCCTCCTGGGGCGTCGACGGACCCCTCACCTTGGGCAGGGCCCGCCGCGTTGCCGCCGGCGGCTCCGGCCCCAGCGCCGGCTGGTTCGGATCCAGGTTTGGAGGGTGTGGTGCTGTTGGGGTGCGGATCCTCTGGGGCACCTCCTTCATGCCACAGCATCTCTGCTTCGCCGCAAACTCCTGCGGGAGTCCCTGTGGTGTTGTGGGAGGTCGCCGGGGCTCGGGTCGCATCCCGCGCCCCTCTCGGTCCCTTGGCAGGGTGGTCCTGACTAAGGCCGGGGTGATGTTGCCACGGCGCCGGCAGCAGCTGGACCGTGCGGAGCCACAGGGGTTGGTGCACCCTCCTCGTCCCGCTCCATGTTGAGGCTGGGTGGGAACCCCTCGCCCCTCTCCGGGCCTCTCTCGTCTTTCCCCGCAGGCGGCTGCCTCGACGGGGAGCGAGTTGGAGGTGGAATCATCCCTGGCACCGCCTTATGGATTACCGAGCAATCTCCGCCTCATTCTGGGCCGTGGATGGCAGAGGGCCTCGGGTCACTCCCCGGGACCGTCTCGTTCCCCCACGCGGATGGGTACCTCTGTGGAGGTCGGGTCGACGCCGCCCCGGGACCGGTTCGGCGACAGACCTGCTCCGGTCCCTGGTGCAGGGCGATTGGGAGGTACCTTGTCCGGTGATGCCGGATGGTGCCGGCACTCCACCTCAGGCAGCGGACTCCACGGCTCCGCACAGGGGTAGTACCGCAGATTTGTCTTCGGATGCTCCTTCTTCTCTGGAGGCAGTATCTTGGTATCATCCTCCCCGGAGACTGGTCGCCATGTGGTGTCTTTTTCACCAGCGTTGAAGGGTGGCTCCTCGTCCTCCCTGAGACAGAGGTGTTGGTCGGAAGAGAGGCATGTCCCTCATTCATCAGCTCCTTCTGACTTCCATATCTGGCCTTTGCCCGCCCCGCTTGGCCTCGGGGACGGCCGCCTTAGTTTCCAGCCGTCGCCCACAGAGGAACTGCTTTCCCCGCCGCGGGGCCCTACGGAGGCGGGTGCGGCCTTCGCTCACGCGGTGTCCACGGCTGTGGCATCCTGCGTATGGGTGACCTGGTGGTTCATTTTCCGGCGGACCATCTATTGAAGGTCCTCCACCAGGGCTTTGGTGGGAGGGAGATTCTGCTCCCATTTGAAGGTTCTCTTATTTCTTCCTTGACGGCCTTGGAGGCCTCCTGCCTCGGGGGACCGATACCTCAGCATCTTCTGCATCTGCATCTCCCAGCGCTGTGTGACCCGGCGTGCCTTTCCCTCCACCCCTCCGCCTCCAGTCCTCTTTTGAGGACTGCTTTTCCCTCCCTGCCACCGCTGTTGACTCTGCCGTCCCGAGAGGCCTGCTGGCTGTACTCTTGGGGGAACAACCTGTTCGCCTCGACCAGTGCTGCCCTGCGGGTTATGAACACCTTGTGTGTGCTGGCTCGGGCCTCCTCCTATTTGTGGGACTCGCTGAGTCTCTGGGATCCGCAGCGTCCCAGGACAATGTTCAGGTGGACTTACGGCATCATGCGTTGGATGGCCGGGAGCTTGCGGCGTTTATTCTCCGCTCTTGACATCTCAGAGGTGCTGGGCCGGGCTATGGCTTCCTCAGTCGCTCTCCGTCGCCATGCTTGGCTTCGGGATGGGGTATTCCCTGAGAATATTCAGGAGCGACTCCTTGACCTTCCGTTTGATGGCAGCTTGTTGTTCCATGCCCCGGCCGACTCCGCCTGCCATAGGCTCTTCGCAGAGCTACCTCCTCTTCCTCCTCCTTCCCCTTATCATCCTCCATCCCCTCCTCAGTGATTCCTGAGTCGGGTTGATTATGTGTATGTGTTGGAATTGTTGCGCAGACTTGGCCCTGAGATTAGGCCTTCTGCCTGCTTGGGCTGCTTGTCAAGCCTTTTGCTGGGGTGTTTTTTATCCCCGTGGCTCTTTTGTTTGTTCCTCTGCTGCGGAAGTTCTCCCTAAGAGGGTTCCCATGTCTTGGCTTATCGTACCCTAGGTCATATCGCTTGTGCTCTGCTGGAGGGTTCTGGGCGCCTTCGGTGCCTATTCTCCATGGAATTTGTGTAGGTTGTTTTTGCTCCTTGAGGTCGTATGCACGGCCACTCGTAGTGGTGTGCCTGGGCATTTCCTCCTTTCCCTGCTCCTGTCCTGAGGTCTGGGACGCTCTTCTGTTCTCCCTTGCCATGCGCTGCCTACTCGGCCTTCCTGGGGCCTCTTCTTGCTTCTGGCGGCTTCACTGCTGGCGCTGTTCTGGCTGGCAGGCTGTTCTCCATCTGGAGTGGGTTCGCCTTCTTTTCCCTAGTTTCCTTGGACCCTCTAGACTTCTTCTTCCGCTTTTCCTGTCTTGGTCTTGGGCAGATGTTATGTTGCCTTGTAGGGGTGAGGGATGCTTCGGCCTCTCAGCCCTTGCCTTTGGTTCCTCTGCTGTGAGCGTACGAGCCTCTTCAGCCTTCTTTTCCCTCCTACATCCCTTTGGGGTTGGTAGGGTTCTGCTTGTGGGGGTTCCCCTTGCCTGGCAGGGATGAGGTTCTTCCTGGTCCACAGATCTGGTCCCCTGTCTGGTCTGTATTGGCTGGTGGGCCCTTTCACAGACCCTCCTTCCCAGTGGGTATTGCTAGGGTATCGATTCTACGTGAAGGAATATGCGGCTAGTAGTCTCTATCAGATGTACAAGTTACTTCCCTTCTGTAACGATGTATCTGGTAGAGACGATTCTAGCCACAGATTCCTTCACGGCCCGCCCTTCCTCCCCTATTCTGCGAGGTCTTCGGTATACCCCTCCCGATGTGGGGGGGGGGGAGGGGGTATTTCCTGTGAGGGCCTTCTTTGTTCTTGGCGGGTGGCTCCGTCTGAGGGCCGTTCATTCCTCCGTGGTTCGGGGCCCTACTGCTCTGGCTACTCCTGGTTAGGGGGATTGCTTTCTATCCCTGTCCTCCCTCCCCTCCGTTCCTTCCATTGCTATCCTCTGTTTAGGGGTCATCTGGCCATGTCTTGCCCTTGTCCCTTGTGGGTGGTTTCCCTCTATTTTAGGGTGGCTTGGAGGTTTGTTGTCCCTGTGTGTCTTGGGACTGGTCCCCTTCCTTGCTCAGGAAGTGGGTGGTAGGTTTTCTACGTGAGCCATGACCTTTACGCATGTTCCTTGCGTCTTGGGCACGGGAGTGGGAGGCTTTCTATGTGCTGACAGGGTGACTGCGCAGGGCTCTGCTTGCTCTTTCTTCTTCCCTGTCTTTGGGTTCCATGGTGTTGCCACTACTCTGTGTGGTGTTGTTAGTCACCGCTTCTTTCCATCTCACCTGCCTTGAAAGCCCTGCATTGGTTACCGTTTGCCAGACGATCCACGTTCAAGCTGCTTTGTATCACCCACAAAGCAATACATGGAATGGGACCACTCTTCATCAGGAATAAAATCACCAAATACATTCAACAAAGGGACCTCCTCTCTAGAGTGGCACCTACCCTCAAAATCCCAAGATATTAGAAAAAAACAAGGGAGGCACATCCTTCTCTGTTTAAGCAGCCAAACTCTGCAACTCTTTAGCCACCAACATAAGATCCACAGACAACCACCTTATCTTCAGAAAACTACTCAAAGAATTGGCTCTTCCCCACATAAGCACCATACAAAAACAGAAATATACAGCATATCCCTCTGTATATAAGCATTTATTTGTACTTAAGATATATACCTATATATGTGTATTTCTTTGTATAAACATGTAGAATAATTGTTTAAAAAAATAAGTTAAATAATTTTGTAAGTACAACAATATTTGAAAATCAGAGTTTATCTAATGCATCTTCATTCTACATATACTTACTTACTTTAAGCATTTATATACCTTCCATGTACCTGGATCTATATACTTTTTACTTTTCTCCTAAAAAAGCATATTTGATGCACTACCCTATTTCTCATTCCTTACCTCTATCAGTATCTTTAATCAACACATACTTACCTCCTTTATGCATCTATATACTTTCCATGTACTTATGTATTAATATATTTATTACTTTCTTCTAATCCAGCATATCAAATGCACTACTCTATTTCTCACCCTGTATATCTTTCAATATAACTTCTACCTCAACTCTCTGACTCACCTCAAACTTATATATACTACTCTGTCCGATGCACTACCCTATTTCTCACCCTATACCTCTATAAATATATCCTCTACATCCACTTTCTCATTCATCCCAAACCCCATGCCCCTACCATGATCCCCAAAATAACCCTTTCTAGACTCTACCCTTCTCTACCCCTCCTTGCATCATCTGACACCTCTGTTACTATACCGATCCCCAAAACAAGCCTTTCTAAACTTTTCCCTTTGACTCTTCTCCTCCACATTCCTTTTTACTCTTCCCAAGTCTCCTCCTACTGCTATGACCTCCCCCAAAAAATAATATCTAAATCCTTCACTTATCTTTCCCTCCACTATTCTTTTCAATCAAAATAACAGAATACATGTCAATTTTTCATATTTCATATTTCACTATACTAATTAACCACTAATCCTTTATGGGTTCCAGAGTAGCGTGCAACTTGCCAAAAAAGCACATCAGCACCTCATCAGGGGTAGCAAGCACTAAAGAAATGCAAACTTTTCCCCTCTTCTAGCCCTCCGCTACCCTTCTCCATCCAAATAAAAGAATAACATATCCACCACTCAAATTACTTTCATATTTCACTATACTAATTTTCAACACTAACCCTTTATTTTTTCCAGAGTAGCGTGCTACTCACCAAAATAAAACGCTTCAACAGCCCATCAAGTGTCAGGGGCTGTCCGGGACTGTCTGGGACACTGTCAGGGACTTGGGCAAAGACTGGTGACTGGGTAGAGAATGAAGCCTGCACGAAGGAACAAGATGGCTAAGACTCAGAAAGGACAGACACACATGAGGAGGTTCAGAAATCAGAATCACTACACCCAGGACGGATGTGCAATACACATATATAAAACATTAACATCTGAAAGAAACACGTTAGTGATAGATTCCTTACCTTAGAATTACCCCCAGAGGTCAGACTGGATCCAGAAAATTTTCGTCAGAAGTAACCCTGCGCGTCGGTAGGCGCCGTCGTGCGGCTCCGCGTACTTCGTTGCCGTCGTAGTCGCCGAGATAACGTTGTTGGAGCTACTTAGACACGCCCACACACGTTGATGTCAGTTCTTTCTTTTTCCCCTCCAGCAAGTGCAGATCCGAAGAGGAAGAGAGCAGTGCCCCAGTCACTTTTTGACTGAGTTATTTTTGGGACTTTTGTCTCTGTTTTTTTTTCCGAGACTTCCACTCCTGGTGTATAGGTATTTTTACTTTTTTTTTTGTCCTCATTTGTGCATTATAGTTAGTAAGGAGTTGTCGGGCCCCAATATATCTTTATCCTTTGCCTTCACTGCCATGATTCTGGGTGTGTGGGACTAGGCAGTACCCCTGTAGAGCTTTGGAGATAGAAGGGTCCCCTTATTTCTATTACTTTGTCGAAGGATTTACTGAGTGGGGGGGAGCTAGCCATTCTGGCTACTCTTGCAGGCCTTCTCCTGGCTTTCCAATGCTCACACATAATCATTGGACTGTGGTCAAACAGATTTGAGCCGGTCCATCTATCAAACATTAACCATAGGGGTATCCCCTAGGCTATTTAGGTATTCCTAATTGATAGTTTTCCCAAATCTCCAAAATTTGAACTTTTCACTAGGTGTTTTCCTTTTATCTAGTTTGTATATTCTTAATACTGAAACCAACCATTCTCTATGTAGCGGGGGAACTGGGCTGACCCATTTTACACAAATCTCTCTCCTAGCCAGTAATATCAGTAAAACAAGAATATTTTCCTGTGCTTTTGACAATTTTTCTAAGACATTTGAACTTATTACCCCAAAAATGACTAGATCCATACTTACATTCAGATGTTTTCCTAGTACCTCATCCAATGTCTTAACCACATCATTCCAGAAACCACCAAGAAGGGGGCACTGCCGAAACATGTGGAGGTTGTCAGCCTTTTCCAGTCCGCATTTCAGGCAGACCTTCACTGATGCCCCGGTGAATTTGGAAAGCTTTTTCGGAGTCCAGTATGCTCTATGAGACGTAAATAAATGGTTCCTCTTTAGGGCAGCCGATGTTACAATTTACCAACATTTGCTCATAGATACTTGCCATTGGTTATTTAACTCCAGCGTCGGCAGATCTTTCCCCCATATTCTCTCTGGTATCCGGAATTCTTCCTCCCCTGCTAAGATCAAGGCCCAGTACCAATACGAGATTTCTTTGTTGATAGCATCCTTTTTCAGCATTGCATTTTCCAAAGTTATGTTCCCTGCTCTAGCTTCTTTTATAGAATTCGCCCAACTTGAAAGCTGGTAGTATTTGAATTTTGCTAGGGAAGCATTTGTTGCTGAATATAGTACATCCCAATCCATTATTTTTTTCTGAGACAAGAGTTGCCCCACTCTGTTATTCCTGCTGCTTTTATAGTGAGTGCTAGTTTGTCTTTAAGACACTCGGGAGTGCCTGGTGAATCCCATATTGGGGCCAAATCACTGTAATAAGGGATATTTAGAGTACATATTATACAATACCATAATTTAGCAGCTGACTTCAACATCTTTAGTTTAACTTTTTTGAAGAATTTCGGATGCCCGAATTTGTATAAGAAATGGCTTGTTTTATTGGTCATCATTTGGAGATATCGCGGGTAGTTTTCGAATGTGCTTAGCAATTTCCTGCTTAATTTAAATTGAAAGGCTCTACAGTACTCCAGGAGATCGGAACTGGCAATTCCCCCTTGTTCTTTTTTCCTTCTTAGCTTACTCCAGGCAATTCTAGGGTTTTATGAAGACCAGATAAAGCTTGTGATTTCTCCTTGGATTTTATTTATTGTTTCTCTATTGAATTCCAGAGGAATAGCACCGAAGGCAAAAGTGAATTTCGGTAAAATTGACATTTTTATTATGTTGGACTTGCCTAGTAGTGTCAAAGGCAGTCCTCCCCACACTTTCAATAGTTTCTTTACTTCCCTTTCAATTCTTTGCATATTGATTCGTGTTACTTTGTCTAAGTGTTTGACGAGGTCTATACCTAGCTATCTTATTTTATCCTTATTATAAGGACTGGTTGTGTGTTCATTCCAGCACATGGTTTCCGTCTTGGCTTGATTAATTTGATAGCCAGAGATTTTTCCAAAGGTGGACAGAGTTTCTTCTATTGTAGTTAGGGACCTGCCTAAATTGTTTGTGAAGATCATTAGATCATCTGCATAGAGTGCTACCTTCTCGGTCCAACCTTGAAAAGATAAGGGGGATATTGATGGTTCATTTCTGAGACACTCTGCTATTGGTTGAATATAAAAGTTGAAAAGCAAGGGGGAAAGGGGGCACCCTTGTCTTGTTCCTCTTTTTATCTGGATGTTCGCAGTGAGGTTTCTGTTGATTAGAATTTGTGCCCTAGGAGAGCTATAGATTTTTTCCACCATATTTTGTATATTAGTCCCCAGATTGAAATTCCTTAGTACTTCTTTCAGATAGATCCAGTTAACTCTATCAAACGCTTTGGCCGCGTCAATGGTGATTATTGATAGAGGGAGTTTCTCGTTGATGGCTATGTCTATAGCTCCGAACAGTTCTTGTGTTGAATCTTGTAGGTGTCTTCCGGCTATAAACCCCTTTTGGTTGCTATTTATTAGAGGCCCTGCTATTTTACCCATTCTTTGTGCCATAATTTGCGTGAAGATCTTGTAGTCGCAGTTCAAGATGGAGATTGGGCGGTATGATTCGCATTTTCTTCGGGCTTTTGCCTGGCTTTAGAAGGATAGAGATTGCGGCGTCGTTCCAAGACTCTGGGAGGTCACCTTTTTGCAGGAAAATGTGATTCATCAAAGTTGTTAAAGGGAGAACCAATATCTCTCTTAATTTTGTGAAGAATTCGTTCGGCAAAGCGTCCGGGCCTGCTGCTTTGCCTCTCTTGAGGTTTTTTAGGACTTCTTCTACTTCTTGGGTTGTCATTTCTGTATTTAGTTTTTCTCTCAACTCTGATGCTAGGGATGGAAGGCTCTGGGACCCTAAAAAAAGTCTTATTTCTTCAATATCGGGTTTGCAGTCTTCATTGTAGAGATCTGAGAAGAATGCAGAAAATTCTTGCTTTATTATAGCTTCTTCTAAGCCATTTTGAGCGGGGTTTCGTGGTTCAATGTAAGCAATTTTATTCCTAGATTGATCTGTCTTGGTTTTCCATGCAAGCAACTTGCCACAGCCTTCCCCATACTCGTAGTGGGCGAGTTTGCTAGCTTCCCATCTTTCCCTAACTTTATTTTCCAAAATTTCTGTTATATTTTCTTTTTGTTTCAATCTATCAGCTTCTAATCGTTCTTTACAAGGAGGGGATGTTGCCTCAGATATTTGTATATCAAGTTTTTTGATGTTATTTTCCAATTTATAGATTTTTTGTTTAATACCCTTTGATTTATATGCTGCCAGACTCAGGATTTTTCCCCTAACCACTGCTTTATAAACATCCCAGGTTGTCTGTACGGAGGCACTACCCTTATTGTCCTCAAAAAAGAACTCTGTCTCTTTTTTGAGCTGCTCGACTATCTGGGAATCTAAAAGGATTGTACGATCCATAGTCCATCTTGTACATTCCGTACTATTCTTCAGTTGTAAGGTAATCAGGACCGCCGAGTGATCTGAGACATGAGCAGGAATGTGCTCTACTTTTAATGTTTTTCGACTAGCCCTTGGTCCACAAGAAAGTAATCTATTCTTGATTGTATTCCAAGTTTTTTGTTTTTGAATGTAAAAGTGTTTTGCTTATCACCTTTTTCTTTCCAAATGTCTACTAAACTCAGATCCCTTTTATACATCCCTAACCAGTCTCTCATTTTTGGCAGACTTGCTTGTTTTCCACTAGGGGAGCGGTCCACTTTTGGGTCAAGTATAATATTGAAGTCTCCTCCTAAGATAATGGGTGATGAAACCGTGAGTAAATGTGAATATAGAGTTTGTAGAGGGACTGGGTCATCCGTGTTTGGCCCATAATAGCCTGCTACTGTAAAGACATTGCCACATATCCTCACCTTAGCCATTGCCCACCTTCCCTTTGGGTCTGTTTCTATCGACTCTACTATCGCTTTTAACGACTTTTTAAAGAAGATGACAACCCCCTTAACAACACAATCTTGGTCCGTGCAAATGTATGAATCGACCCAGTGTAATTGTTTCCTAATTTCTTCCCACTCTTTTTTTAACAGATGTGTTTCCTGAAGAATTATAATTTCACTATCTATTGTTTTTAAATATTCTAATATTCACCTTCGCCTACTCTTGGTTCGTAACCCATTAACGTTCCAGGAAGTTATTTTCACAAATTTAAGATCTTTTTTCATTTTATTCTACTTTTTTTCCTTTGCCGGCCTCCGAATTCCTCCTTTTTCTTATACTTCGTGAAATGAGGAGGACCTATTTTTTTTCCCCCTAACTTGCTCCCATCTCCTGTGCATGATTTTTTCAGTCTTTTATTTTTTCCCCTTTTTGTAGTGTGCAAGTTAAAAAGTCCCCGCCTCCCTGGAGAAGCCTCCCCTTCTCTTCTCTGGGCTTTGCTGATAGCCCTCTTTGAGCTCCGTGTTTTTATTTAATTTAAACTATAAATACTCTGGTATGATTTTCCAGTCATGTTTATTTCTGCGTCTGATCACGCGTGTGGTCGCGCAACTGTTCGAGGAATGTTTCCACTTCTTTAGGTTCCCTAATGTTATACATTTTGTTACTCCACATGATCCGGAGGGAGGCAGGTAATTTCATTTGGCCTGTAGCGCCAACAGATCTCAACTCGGGCATCATCTGCCCCAACTCCCATTGCCTGTCCTGTGTTGATTTTGCTATATCGGAACGTACCCTAAAGGACCAATTATCCTTATTGTATGTTCCAGTTTTTAAAGCTTCACTTAGGATTTTTTTCTTAGAGAGAGTATGTTCGGAAATTAAGCAATATTTTTCTCTGATTTTTTTCTCTCCTTGCCTTTTCCAAAGGGGTCCCTATGCACCCGCTGGATGTCGTCTTCTAAGCCGAGGTCTTTACACCATGGAAAGAATTCCTCCAGAAGAGAGACAATAAACTTCTTTATATCTGTGCCTTCTCGGCCTTCTGGTACATTTAAAACTCTTAGGTTACATCTTCTGGATTGATTTTCCAATGATTCGAGCATATCGGTGATGGTTTTGTCTGATGCCCTCAGTGTTCTAATTTCTTTCTGGTTTGATTCTACTCTTCTTCTTAGCAAAACTACTTCTGCTTCTACTGCCGTTACCCTTTCTCCTAGAGCGTTTAGCTTTGAGTCTAGTAGTTCGCAGGCAACCTGGATCTTACTTTTGTTCCCTTCTGAGATCTCGAATCTTGACCTGATTTCTTCTAGCATTTTTTCTAGGAATATATCAGTGGAGGTTTTCGTTTGACTTTGGGATTGAGTCTCGGTCTGGCCCAGACAGTGGACTGGGTTTGGATTAAGCGCGTCTACTTGTCTTGAAGTTGGTGCTGCTGCTGGGTCCACTGGAAGCCTAGAGGGAATATGAGTTGAGACAGGAGTATCCCCCATCTTTTTTTGTTCTGAGGTAGGTGAACTTAACTGTGATTTTTCCCGTTTCCTTTCCTGGCCTTGTTCTTGTAATTTGAAGAAAGATCTTAAAGAGGGAGTTATCTTTATTTTTGCGCAGTCAGCCCCCTCATGCACGTCTGCTATACCCCCTGATTGTGTTTTTCTTTTGCCTGCCTTTGCTTGAACTTTAGTTTTTTTTTTTTTTGTGCTGCGAGGGATAACGGGTTGCTTAGAAATTGCGGGTTGGTTTGTTTTAAAAAACTGCCTATTCCTTAAGCAGTAAGTGGATCTTCCATTTGGTTCTGTGCTCTGGCTGGTTCTTCCTCTATGGCAATGGCTACCTCTGTGGGTGGAAATTTGTCAGGGTTTCCTGTGCCCCCTACTGTTGTCTTACTCCCCACCTCACAAGGTGTATGAGAAGCTGTCCCAAAGCAAATGACTTGTTGTTTCTGCTTTGTGTTTTGTTTCTGGCGTCCAAACTTTCCCTCTGTACTTTCAGCTCGCTCCCTTCCCTCCACCCTCCGACCTTTCGCCCGGCTTACCCGGCTCATGTGTTGATCAGGGAAATCCTCTGAACTCTTCCCTTCCGTCTCCGCTGTCCGTGGGATTATGGTGGGCCCCTCTGCTGCTCCAGACACTTTGACCCGGCCCTCTGAGGCTGCTGCGTGCCCTTTCTCCCCCGCATACAACACCGACTTATTTTTACTTTGTCTGCTCCCACTGGCGTGTGTTCTATCGCCCCCTCTTTTCCCCCGGAAGAAGACAGCTATCCTGCCCGCCGGATCACTGACAGAATATCGACGTCATAAATATCGACCTACAAGAATATCGAGTCAACAATATCGAAGGCAAAAATATCGACATCCTATCTACAACATGGTAAGTACAAAAATATCGAAAAAATAATATAGATGTAAAAAATATCGATGTTAAAAATATCGATTTTTTTTCTTTTAATATATAAATGTAAAATTAAGTATATAACACTAATACATAAAATATACATATTTAAAAGTATCTAATAATGTTTAAAATTAATAAATAATACATATATATTAATAATACATTAATTAAATATATACAGTAAATGTATAATATCTATGTACTGAACAATAATTATTAATAATTATTTTACTAATTTATAAATTAATAAAATATATTCTAAATTAGTAATACATTTACAAACATAAAACAATAAATAAATAAAATGTAAGTAATATAAAAAATAAAGTAAACATTTAATTTTTTTACAAATAATCATATAAAACGTTGGATAGCGTAAGGGTAAAAATTACTATTCCCACTCCAGTGGGTGCAACAGTACGGAAAACTGACCCTGAACCCAAAAAATATCCCTTTACCCAAGAACTGAAAACTGACCCTGAACCCTAAAAATACCCCTTTACCCAAAAACTGAAAACTGACCCTGAACCCTAAAAATACCCCTTTACCCAAAAACTGAAAACTGACCCTGAACCCTAAAAATACCTCTTTACCCAAAAACTGAAAACTGACCCTGAACCCTAAAAATACACCTTTACCCAAAAACTGAAAACTGACCCTGAACCCCAAAAATACCCCTTTACCCAAGAACTGAAAACTGACCCTGAACCCTAAAAATACCCCTTTACCCAAAAACTGAAAACTGACCCTGAACCCTAAAAATACCCCTTTACCCAAAAACTGAAAACTGACCCTGAACCCTAAAAATACCTCTTTACCCAAAAACCCTGAACCCTAAAAATACACCTTTACCCAAAAACTAAAAACTGGCCCTGAACCCTAAAAATACCCCTTTACCCAAAAACTGAAAACTGACCCTGAACCCTAAAAATACCCCTTTACCCAAAAACCCAAAACTGACCCAGAACTCTAAAAATACCCCTTTACCCAAAATCCCAAAACTGACCCTGAACCCTAAAAATACTCCTTAACCCAAAATTAATTAATATTACAATTAAATTACTTCCCACCCTATTCCCCTATAAACCCACAACCCGCTCCAGTAGTAAAACATATAATTTACTTAAAAATATACATAAATTATCAATTAATTATTCAATTAATCAATTAAAATAATTAATTGCCAATTAATATTTAATTGCAAAATAAATGATTCATTAAAAAATAATTATTTAATTACAAATAAATTACTTCCCACCCTATTCCGCTATAAACCCACAACCCGCTCCAGTAGTAAAACATATAATTTACTTTTATATATTTTTTATTTATAAAAACATATTAAACAAATATTATAACAATTAATTTAAATACCTAACTAAAATTTCTAACACATATTAGTAAATCCAAATTACTGACATCGATATATATGCTATCGATATAAGTAATTTCGATATTACTTACCTTAGGGTCGATATTCTGGCCATCGATATTCTGGACATCGATATTCTGTCCCTTCGATATTGGCAACTCAATATAAGTGTAAGTCGAAATTAAGGATTCGATATTTTGACTGATTACCCTGCCCGCCGCCCTCCGGCAGTTCCTGTGTGCCTCAGAAGCCGCCTCCCACCAGCCGATGTGTGTCAGGCGCTCGAGTCCAGGAAGCACCAGGTTTTTTGGGCGTGATTCAACTGGTAAGTTCCAGGTTTCAGGGTCCGACGTTGTTTTGGGCATCCCCGTGTGTCTGATCCCTGTTGTGGGGAGACGGGGGGGGGGCAGCAGTTGGGAAAAAAGGAAAACGCTCCGTTCAGAAAGTGCTTGGTGTGGGCTTGGAATACTTGGGATGGACGAAGTCCGGGTGATTCTCTTTTACTTTTACCGCCGTGTCACTCAGCTCAATCAGTCAGGCATGGAGAAAAATAAGAAAGAAAAATGGCTAGGAGACCCTCATAACGATGCGATGTCACTGGACTGTGGTTGTGTGCATATTCCTGGAGTCTTGCAGAGTATTAGGCCCTCTCACCGCGGAGCAACACGGAGCTCCCGACCGGACTCACTGACCGGCCGCCATCTTCTCCCCCCAACCCCTCCTGGTGTATAGGTATGCCCTGTTTTAAGTCTTGCACGGCATGTCCCCGCACGACATCGGTGATGGACCCGCACCGCGAATGTCTCAATTGCCTGTGGCTCGACCACTATTCCGAGTCGTGCCGGGCCTTGGCTCAGAAAACTTTGCAGGAGCGGCCCCATAAGTTGCTGGAGGCCTGGGAGTCTGCTCCGCGTAGTTGAAGGTCCTGGTCCCGAGGGAGGTCGAGGGGCCGGTCACGGAGCCGCCATCACCATCGTTCGGCGCAGTCTTCACACTCAGAGACAGGTAAGGCAAAGTACAAGAAGTCGAAGAAGCGTTGTCGCTTTTCGCCTTCCCCTAGCTTGTTGCGCAACGTGGCTGGGGGTGCAGGTGGTACCACCCCCTGGGCTCCAGCGGAACCTAGGCAGTTGTCCGTGGCCTACCCGCCCTTTCTAGGTCCATCGGCGACTCCGGCCCAGTGCAGGAATTCCTGTCAGCCATGGGGCGAGTCTTTGGGCTGTCGGGCCACGTTGGCACGCCTTCGGGCCTCGCGGGTCCTACTGGGGGTCCTTGCGGTTCTGCGTCGTCGGCTCTGGTCTCGGCGCCGAGAGCGCCCCATGGATCCATGCATGGATCCCAGCCGATGTCGGTTGGCCTCGTTCGACCGCCACCAACGTCGACGGCGCCGCTGACACCGCCGGCCGGCTCTCTGGCTTCCACCCCGACGTGGAGACGTGCCGGACCAGTGTCGATCGACGCCAATTCCAATGCTGCTAGGACATTTCTATCCCTTTCTCCATCAGCTAAGCGAAACAGGTGGGATGGCTCTTTCTTTGATGCCACACAAAGCACAAAATAAGAAATAATTGCGTTTTAGATCCCCTGCATAACAAAACAGTGCACAAGAATGGACAAAAAAGTCAATAGCATTCTTCATTAACTCTGAAGATTGTAAAGATGCTTCCAGCATACCATCTAACAAGTGGCAAGGATCTATTACAAGGAAGCACTTCAGCTCAGATATCGATTTTGGCAGGTCATCACACAACTTTTTTAGCTGAAGCTGAATCACTGCAAATACAAGCAATATCACTCCAATCATTGTTGAACTTGGAAAGAACCTTTTTGCAGCAGCATTCCAAGTGACACTGCATTCCATGTTTTCCAAAAGTCTGGTATCATGTTTTCACCACTAACCCAGATGCTTGGTGATAGCACTCTTTTCACATATACTTGTCACTATACCTTGCTTTCAATGTTTAAAGCCTCAGGTGTTGGCAATTCATCTACTATCAATACCAACTCACTAGAAACTGGGGGCTGATGTATCAAGGGTGTTTACCTACTCGCTGTGGGTAAATGTGATGGCACATACTGGGAAAGATTCTTATGAAACCAGACATTTTACCTTTCAGTGAAAGAATCAAACGCAGCCAAAATATCAAATATGATTTTAACATTTCCTGATTCTCTACAGTTTATAAAATAATTAAACAAGACCTAAAACGTGCTTCTAAACCCTCCATCTTTAGACCTAAGACCACAAAACTGAAAAAAGCAAAAGGAAGAAGAAACAATATTTTAGTGGCATCCCTAAACAACAAAACCCAAGCAGAATAATGTTATCGCATTCTTTTTTGCTACTAGCTTGTATAACAAAGTTACATTGTATTGGCCCCTTGTACTCTCCTTTTCCTTTTTTCAATGGCATTTAGTTTGTGGTTTTGCAGGTGTTTTTTCAGTGTTTATATGTTTACACTGGTGAGGGCTATTTCCCTTTCAATGGGGTTTTATCAGTTATTATAGGTTTAAACCTAAAACCGGACAGCCTAGGCATACCCCAGGGCTCATCCCTCAGCCCAACTCTGTTTAACATCTACATGACACCGCTTGCCCACGTCGCCCGTCGGCACAACCTCAACATCATCTCCTATGCCGATGACACCCAGCTGATCCTCTCCCTCACCAAGGACCCCCACACCGCCAAAACCAACCTTCATGAAGGAATGTAGGCCGTCGCTGAATGGATGAGGAACATCCGACTGAAGCTGAACTCGGACAAGACAGAGGTCCTCATCCCCGGAACCACCCCTTCGGCCTGGGATGACTCCTGGTGGCCGACCGTACTGGGACCGGCTCCAACACCCACCGACCACGCACGCCACCTAGGGGTCATCCTCGACTCCACCCTCTCCATGTCTAAACAGGTCAACGCCGTCTCCTGCTTCAACACCCTCCGCATGCTCCACAGGATCTACAAGTGGATCCCCACTGAAACGAGAAGAATGGTCACCCAGGCCCTCGTCAGCAGCAGGTTGGACTAAGGAAACGCCCTCTACGCAGGAGCCTCGGCCAAACTCCTAAGACGGCTCCAACGCATCCAGAACACCTCTGCACGCCTGATCCTCAACATCCCTCGCCGCAGCCACATCACACCCCACCTGAGAGACCTTTACTGGCTCCTGGTCAACAAGAGGATAACCTTCAAGCTCCTCACCCACGCACACAAGGCACTCCACAGCACCGGACCAACGTACATCAACAGACGACTCAGCTTCTACAACCCCACCCACCAGCTCCACTCCACGGATCTTGCCCTCGCCACAGTCCCCCGCTTCCGAAGAGCAACCTCCGGCGGCAGATCGTTTCCCACCTCGCCGCCAAGACCTGGAACACCCTCCCCATCCACCTACGGCAGACCCAAGACCTGTTGACCTTCAGAAAACTCCTCAAGACTTGGCTTTTCGAGCAGTAGCAGCATTCTCCACCCCAGTGCCTTGAGACCCTCACAGGTGAGTAGTGCGCTTTATAAATGATATGATTGATTGATTGATTGATTGACTGGCTGTTGAAGGCGAGCTCGCCCCAGGCAGTCATTTCCACCTCCAGACTACGGCCGACCTCCTGCATTTGCTAGGGTTCTCCATCAACGTGCCGAAGTCGTACCTGGTTCCCTCTCAGAACCTCCTCTTTATCGGAGTGGTTCTGGACCCGGCGCAGTTTCGAGTTCATCCTCCCGAATAGCGAGTCCGGGACATTCGGGCTATGATTCCGATCTTTCGACCCTTGTCATGGGTTTCGGTCAGGATGACCTTTAGGCTGCTGGGCCTCGTGCACTCCTGCATCCTGCTGACCAATCATGCCAGATGGCATATGCAGGCTCTGCAGTGGGACCTGAAGTTCCAGTGGGCACAGCATCAAGGGGACCTGTCAGAGCACCCCCAGATCTCGGAGGGCACTGCACAGCAGTTGCAGTGGTGGCTCACAAACCAACATTGGGTCAGCGCCAGATCCCTCTCCCTCCCCCAACCAGAGCACACAGTGGTGACGGATGCGTCCCTCCTGGGATGGGGTGGCCATATGGGAGAGGCAGAGATCAGAAGCCTCTGGTTTCCGGTAGAGTCCAGGCTCCATATCAACTTTCTGGAGCTCCGGGCGATCCTACTTGCACTGAAGGTATTCCTTCCCTCTGTCAAGGGGAGAGTAGTGCAGGTGTACACAGACAACACCACCGCCATGTGGTATTGCAACAAGCAGGGCGGGTTTTGGTTGTGAACCCTATGTCAGGAGGCTATGCGTCTCTGAACATTGCTCGAACGTCAAGGCATTTCCTTGACGGCTCAACAGTTGGCAGGTTCCTTGAACGCCAGGGCGGACGAACTCAGCCGCAGATGCATTATGGATCATGAATGGCGTCTGCACTCCGAGGTGGCACAAGGTCTTTTTCAACAGTGGGGAGAGCCTTGGTTAGATCTATTCGCCACCGTAGAGAACGCGCAATGTCATCTCTCCTGCATGTTGGAACTTCTAAGGCGGCACTCGCTCTGCGACGCTTTTCATCACGAGTGGAGCTGCAGTCTATTATACGCCTTTCCGCCTATACCACTTCTACCCAGAGTGCGGAAGAAGATCAGGCGTGACTGGGCCCAAGTTATTCTTGTGGCTCTGGACTGGCTTGAAGAGTTTGGTATCCCGAGCTACTCGGTATGAGCATGGATCCCCCGATCCGACTGCCTCTTCTGGAGGATCTTCTGTAGCAGCAGCAGGGGACGGTCTTCCACCCAAACCTGCCCAGCCTCCACCTACATGCGTGGAGATTGAGCGGCGAAAGTTGATTCCTTTTGACTTACCTCCTGAAGTCTGTAATATTATTCTGGCAGTCAGGCGCCTCTCCACTAAATCAGTATATGCCTGCAGGTCTAACAAATTTGTGGCATGGTGCACAGCAAAGGCTGTGGATCCCCTTTCTTCCCCTCTTTCACAAGTCCTTTTGTTCTTTCTTTCTCTGGCCCAGCAGGGCTCTGCTCTGGACACTATTAAGGGCTACATTTCTGCGATTTCCGCCTTTCTCAGGCCCCCCCCCCCCGTCAGCCCTCTCTTTTCAAGTTCCCTGTTGTAAATAGATTTCTCAAATGCATTACACTCCTTTTCCTTCCTATTCAGTTTGTTATGCCGTAGTGGGACTTGAAACTAGTTCTTACTTATTTGATGTGTGCTCCTTTTGAGCCACTTCACAACTGTCCTTTTTTTAAATTGACTTTGAACACTGCTTTCCTGGTTGCCATCACCTCCGCTAGGCGCTTGAGTGAGCTCCAGGCTCTTTCCTGTAAGCCTCCCTTTTTGTTGGTTCATCCGGATAAGGTTGTGCTTCGCACTCGTCCGTCCTTCTTGCCAAATGTTGGCACTGCCTTCCACATCGGGCAAACTATCACCTTACCCACTTTCTTTCCGCCTCCGCACCCTTCCAGAGAGAAAGAGAGGCTCCACTGTCTGGACCCAAGACGTGCGTTCTCTAAATACCTGAATCGCACACAACAGTTCCGGGTGGATGACCAGCTCTTTGTTGGCTACGTAGGCACTAAGAAAGGCCGGGCTGTACACAAGAGGACTTTCACCCGCTTGGTCGTCTTGTGTATCAAGGCCTATTATTCTCTGTCTTAAAACGAACCTCTGGTGGGGTTGCACGCTCATTCTACCAGGGCGACGTGGTGTCCCCATGTAAGACATCTTTCAGGCAGCCACCTGGGCCTCGCTGCACACTTTTACTAAGCATTATTGCCTTGACGGTCAAGTCCGGAGAGACGGCTTCTTTGGCCGTTCTATTCTCCGTGACTTTCTGGTGTGATCTTGTTTCACAGACCCACCACCGGGATTGGTATTGCTGTGGTATCTATTCTTAGGTAAGGAATCTATCACTAACGTGTTTCTTTCAGATGAACAAGTTACTTACCTTCGGTAACGATATATCTGTAAGAAACATTAGTTAGTGATAGATTCCTTAACGCCCCACCCATCCTCCCCTTTCTGCGAACTGATTTCTAGGGTTAAGGCGATCCCTTTCAGGGCCCTAGTTTTAATGCACCAGTGGTCAGTATCTTGCATGGCTCTGCTTTCCTGGCGATGAAAGTTGTGTACAGAACTAACATCATCACGCGTGGGTGCGTCTAAGTAGCTACAACGACGTCATGTCGGCAACTACGACGCCAACAATGTAGGGGGAGCCGCACAACAACACCTACCGACGAGCAGGGGTACTGCTGACGAAAACTTTCCAGATCCAGTCGGACGCCTGGGGGTAATTCTACGGTAACAAATCGATCACTAACTAATGTTTCTTACAGCTATATCGTTAATGAAGGTAAGTAACTTGTTCAATAAAGGAAGTGTTGGGTAAAGCACTCAGGAGCTCCACACTGTAAGACTGAAGCTCAGTAAGTTCCTCACCCACAATTGCTGTTAGAGATACTGACGGCAAACACCCACATATAGGATATGCATGCAAAGGTAAGGTCTGTGGAGCTTATATCTATAGTGATGTTAAAAAAGTAACTCAAATACAATACTCACAGTGAACAAGAAACACCACCTAGATGGTTAGCTGTGCCCACAGATCCTGGCGATCAAATAGGAACACGCAAGGCAGTAACAGCAAGGGGGTAGAACTAAACACAAGCACAATAGACAAGGAGCTAGCAGAGATGAGTGCTTCACAGGAAAGGAAGGTAATCACAGGGGACACTTGGCAGAAAGCAACTAACAAACATACAGGGTAATAGAAGCAGGACAGCAGGATTGAAAGACAGCAAACTAGGTACTGGAACCAAGGAAATGGGAAGAACGGCAGGGACTGGAAAATTATATACAGAAGGGAAGGCTACAAGGGTATACTAGAATAGTGCTGGTTTAGGATTCAAGAAAACAAAGTAGCATTGAAGGCAGTGCTGGGGCAGGAATAAGAATTGAGCTAAGACTCAGGAGTCAAAGTAGCAGTGCAGGCAGTGCTGGTTCAGGAACAGAGAATTAGTAAAGTTTCAGGCCTCAAGGCAGCACCGCAGGCAGTGCTAGTTCAAGGAAACAGGAAATAGCTACAGCTCAGGAAACGAGGAGTCAAGAGAGCACTAGAACAAAGAATAACTATAGCTCAGTCACTCAGGAAACAAGGTAGCACTGCAGGCAATGCTAATTCGGATGTATGTCGTTACAACGCATACTTTTACTCCGCGTACCATTACAACGCGGTATTTACAACGCATACCGCTACAACGCATAGCGCTTTGGGGTGCTGGATAGTGGTAAGTATAATTTACTATTCTAACTCCAGTCCCCGTGGACCCTAGGGAAGGTGTTGGATAGTAAATTAAACTTACCTCTTATCCTAGAGCGCCCCCCAGCGCAATGCGTTGTAACGGTATGCGTTGTAATGCCTGCGTTGTAGTGGTAGTGCGGAGTAAAAAATGCGTTGTAACAGGTGAATACCTGCTAATTCAGGCACAAGGAATGGCTATAGTTCAGGAATCAAGGAACAAGGTTTAACTATAGCTCAGGAATCAAGGAATATCGAAAGCTCAGGAAACAAGGACTGGTCTCGCTGGAACACAGCTACAATGACAACACTGGACGGAAGGGAGTTGGGGCTTAAAAGAGCTCACAGAAATCACATGCATCAGATGTGAGCAGGTTAGCAGCAGCCAGCCACAGATGAGGTGAAATCCTCCACCCATCCTTGGCCTGCAGGGGTGGAGACAAAGCAGTGAGCAGGGAATTTTAGGTAATGGAGTTTCAGGCATGAGCAGGCTGGCTTCCACAGGACCCGGCATGGATTGGAAATGGATGGCAATTTGCAAGTAGCATTCAAATGACTGGAAGTCAGTATACGCATGAAGGGGGGGGGGGGTCTTGAAGCTTCTTAGAACACTGCAGAGCCCCACAATTCTCCCCCCTGGTGGTGGACACGAGAATGCAGGGAGCGAGTAATGACATCAGGGGTAACAAGAGCTATATAAATGCAAACCTTTTTCCCTCTTCTATCCTTCCCCTACCTTTCTCAATCCAAATAACTGACTAACATATCCACCACTTAATTAACTTTCATATTTTACTATACTAATTCAACACTAATCCTTTATGGGTACCGGAGTAGCGTGCTACTCGCCCAAAAATCTCTTTAACAGCCTATCAGGGTTAACAAGCAATATATAAATGCAATCCTTTTTCCCTTTTCTATCCCTCCGCTATCCTTCTCAAATCAAATAACTGACTAATATCCACCACTCAAATTACTTTCATATTTCATTATACTAATACACCACTAATCCATTCTGCTGTACCGTACTACTCTACCAAAAAGCGCTTCAACACCCCATTAGGGGTAACAAGTGCTATATAAATACAAACCTTTTTTCCCTCTTCTATCCTTCTGAATCCAAATAACTGACTAACCTATCCACCACTCAAATTACTTTCAAATGTCACTATACTAATTCAACACTAGTCCTTTATGGGTCGCCAAAAAGCACTTCAACGGACTGCCATCCTCATACACCGCTGTATCTCCTTTGTACACACCAAGCATTGGCTATATCCTGGCGGACGCTACGTCCTTCTATCAGGCACGCTTTATGAGGAACGTTTTAACCTTAGCAGCATCTATCCCCTCCTCCACTAGGCACCACCTTTGTCGAAAAGTTATCTCGCTTGTGGGGCGAACTCTCAGAGGATTTGACACTCCTGGGTGGCGACTGGAATGACACTATGACAGCAATAGACCGAAAACCAGCACCAAGTTGTGAGTCCCCAACAGTTAGATCCAAGCTGCACCTCTCGGCTACTACGCTGGGTTGGTCGGACATCTGGCGCGAGTGCCAACCCTCCGAACTAGGCTACACATACATGTCCCCCGTCCATTGATTTCTGTCCCGGTGGATTATAGGTTTATCCCACGCTACATTTACTGGGTCTCCCATATATCTCATCTTCCCAGAGACCTATTGAATCATTCTCCAGTTCTATGTAAGATCCGCATCCACTCTCACAAACCTCCATTAAGGTGGAGAATGTCCCCCTGGCATTTGCGGGACCTGGAGTTTTTTGAGACTTTGTCCAAAGCGGTCTTGGATTATCTTGAATTCCAACAAGACCTCAATCCCATCCAAGTATATTTTATGGGAAGGTTTAAAGCCTACTGTCCGTGGGGTCGATATTAATTTTCGCGCCAATGCAAATCGTAAGCAATTGGCGCAGCTGTTGGAATTGGAGAACTGCCATTGGACCCTGGAGGCGCGGTGTATCACAGACCCAAATCCATCTCTTAAACGCAATTTACTTCAGACACAACAGTGCAGAAAGCAACATATTTTAGGGGAGGCAAAAGAAATTTGGTTAGCATTGCAGCATCGAATTTACCAAAGGGGAGACAAATCAAGTAAAATGCTTCATAGGTTGTGCCAAATGGAGAAGTCCCTTGTGAGTGTTCCGGTGCTCTGTGACGGTAGTGGTGCCTTGTGCTCGTCCTTCGAGGCGGTGGCTGAAGAGTTTGCGCGCTATTTCTTACTGTTATGCGCCCCCAAGAGCAGCTATCAGAGGCCTCTATAGAAAATTTTTTAAGAGACATTCCCCCCGCATGCTCTCAGATTTTGCACGGGACCAACTAGGTGCTCCCACAACCACGGACGAATTAGTGCTGCACTGACAGCCATGCACCCGGGCCGAGCTCCTGGACCCAATAGTTTCCCCATGGAATTCCTTAGACCACACATGAACACACTAGGTCCACACATCCTGGAAGCATTGCATGAAGCTTGCGACCAATCCCAGCTCCCCCAAGACTGCCGACATACAGATATTTTTCTCTTTTTGAAGCCAGGTCGCCCGCCGGAAGATCTCTTATCGTACCGACCCATTTACCTTATTAACTTTGAGCCCAAATTATTGGGCAAAGTCCTCGCTGACTGCCTCAGAACCTGTATTCAGGACTTGATCCCCCCCGGATCAGTCTGGGTTTATGACACACCGCTCTAGGCGTCATAACATTAGACATAATGCTATGGCTAGAGCCCCGGAACTAGGATGCCCCGCGGCTCTTCTTTTAGCAGATATTGACAAGGCGTTAGATTCCCTCAGCTGGTTGTATCTCGTCCGACACCTGGACACCATTAACTTTGGTCCGCTCTTCTCAGCCTATGTACGCCTACTCTATACGGGATTTACAGCCTCGGTCAGGATTGCAGAACATCACTCGGCCGCGTTCCCTATATGCCGTGGTACGCGACGGGCTGTCCCCTGTCACCATTATTGTTCACCCGGGCCGTGGAACTGCTGGTGGCATGGGTGCATAGCAACCCAGTGCTAAGAGGCTTTGAGTGGTCCCAATCCAGATCTGATCGTGTTGCACTATAATTGGATGATGTCCTCTTTTTTTATGACCGACCCGTGGTTTTCGGGGCCCGCATCCTACAGATTCTCTGAGTGTTTGGCCTGACCACCGGGCTCAATACTAACCCCTCCAAGTGTGTGCTATTCCCGGTGTTCGGGAATCAGGGACGCGAAAGGGGCTGAGCAGTTATCTCGAGCTACCACAGGATTTGTGTATCTAGGTATTTTTATGTCGCCCTGCCCAAAGACTTCCTGGACACACAATATCAACCCACTCATTCAAAGCCTTAAAGATGAGACTGCGATCTGGTTTCCCCTCCCGCTTTCATTATATGGGCGCTTGGCCATCTTTAAAATGGTCTCACTACCCAGAATACTCTATAGGCTACAGAATTTCCTGTATGTTATACAGGTTTGCACAAGTTAATGCTATACATAACAAATTCCTTTGGCCTGACGTGGCGGGAAGGGTTGCACTGAGTATGTGCACGCAGTCGACTTATTGCGGCAACATTGCGGCTGCGGACGTGTATGCCTATTACGTGCCCTTCCACTAACTAATTGTAAATGAGTGGTGGTACAAGTCGCCATCTGATCCAGAGTTTGCACTAGAACATATGGCAATGGAGGGTACCACCCCCCTTCCTTCAACTCCTGTACAGTAAGCAGAACTTAGACTTTGTACCCCCTCCCAGTAGCACAATGATTCGACTTTGGAGGTTGACAGTTAGGCAGAAGGGATGGCATGGCCGCCTGACTCAGACGACCCCGCTGTGGCACGTACACATCTTCGCTCGGTATCGGCATTAGCGGGGTTTTGTGGATGGGACCTGGTAGGAATATCCACCTTAGGGGATGTAGTACGGGGCACAACCTTAAAGTCGTTCCAACAGCTACAGACAGAGTTTCACTTACATAAGACTCAATTCTATAATTATCTCTAATTGGGGCATGCTTTTACTCCCCTTCTTCAGCCGATTGATAATTTGCCTGAATTTCACCATCTGGAAGGACGCTTATTAATGGGCGACTTGGGTGCTCATAAGATTCATCAGATCTATCAAACACTGACGACACACACCTGTACAGCACTTCACAATATCAGAAGGGTATGGCTAGAGGACATACCTGACATGGCCGATGATGATTGGACCAAAGCATTGGCTAGCCCTTGAGGCGCGGTGGTATCATCGCGCTACCATCTTACACAATTAAAATATATACACCGCATATACTATACACAATTTCGTCTATGGAAGATGGGAGCCATTCAGTCCCCTTTATGCTTGAGATGTCGGGTGGAGGAAAGGACTTTTATGCATACAGTCTGGGGCTGTACAGCACTACAACCATTCTTGTGGAGGATTGTTGCATGCCTGGGTGAGGTGCTGTCATGGGATTTCCCACTTGATCCGAAATTACTGTTACTGCATTGTACTGATGGGATAGGTGGGAACCGGTACAAACAACACTTGTAATTTTTAACCATTACCATGGCTAAACGAGAAATCGCTCAGCTATGGAAGTGTGTGTCCCCTCTGATGATAGGCAGGTGGAAAAAGGCCATTGATGATTGCATGAATGCCGAGATTGCAGTGTTTCAAACTCTTGGTCGCCCCCAAAAGCATTGGAAAATATGGTTGCGTTGGGCAATTTACCGGTTTATAGTTCAGTTCAGTTCAAATAGCTTTATTCGACAACATGTATCATAAACGCATTATTTGACATTTAATAAAACAATATATGTTCAGTGATAAAAAAGGTCTTTAGATACAAAAATACGTTAAAAAATATCTTGGCATGATATTATTAGCAGCGTATTAAGATATAAAGCATAAAACAAGTTACACTAAAAACATTAGTCTAAAAGGAACATGTACATGTCACTTTCTACGAGTCCCTTCCGCCCCAGGTACTCAATAGTTATAATAAGAATACAAAAAAAAGAAAGATAAAAGGGGCATAGTCCATCACAGTAATCAGTACATGTGCTATATCCATCATACGCAATATTAAAAAATTATAGAACAACCCAATGTGATCTGTGGTTTTAGCACATATTATGTAACACAGATTTTTACCTGCCGCTAGAGTCACAATTGCCTAAATTGAAATCACACCATTTAGGGCTTTGATTCTAACTAACGAAGCTTGACCTAAAAACTTGGCCACTCCACATGAGATTAAAACACTGGGGTCATATTTTAAAATGCGCTGAGCAAACCGGTGATCGCGGGTGCCCATGTCCTTGCATATTGGTTTTAACCATTTGACCCTTGCGTTGTTGTAAGCAGGGCAAGCAAACAAGACATGAGCAACACACTCAACTGGGCTCCACAGCAGGTGCAACTCTGTTGTGTTCTCAGCTTTGTGCTACTTTGCCATTAGGGTATTAACAGGGAGCGTGCCAAACCTAAACTGAATATACAGAGTCCTATCTCGTGGGACCTGGATCACGTCTAGGTAGGGCTCTAAGCTTTTAGTTTGCTTAAACATAAGGAACTTCTCCGTCAATCTCCCCATAATTGGCTTGCTGAGCTCTTGGCTATCAAATCCAATCCCAATAATATCGCTTAATTCCACCTTGCTTGGGGCAATTTGGATATTCCATGATTCTTTAAGGCCAAGTTGCATCATAGTTTTCTTCACATATAATATCCCCTGCAGAGTTTGCGCTAAATGTCCGGAAACCTTTATGCTCTTTTAAACCTGTAATTTTAACTGTACTAGGTTTTAAGGTGCTATTAAATGTGCTAGCCTCCTTGCGATATTTGCACTAACGTATTGTTGTACTTTTAAAAATCACAAGCTTACTGCATTAATCTGCCTGACCCGGTCCATCCCTGCTGTGTGCCGTTTGGTGGGGGGCGGGGCAGAGCATGTCACTAGGACATCACTTCCGATCTAACAGACAGAGGCGTGCCTTGTGCCTCAATCCCCCTCTACATAAACCAATGTGCTCGCGCCTAAGGCAAGCCCGACCGGGACCAGGGGCCAGAAACCCTGGTTCCAAGAGGACACAAATGAGAATTAAGTACTTGAAAGAGGAATTACTAAGATTGCGTAAACCCACCAGCACAGTATGCAGACATATGTTGAATGTAGACAACATGGTACCAACACGTAGACACTGTAACATAACACTCATATGTAGAACACATACTAATAATTTGCCTAAGATACAGCTGGCAGTACTTAATTGTAGGTCAATGGCCAAACTCAAGCATGAGATCCACGATCTACTTGGTGAAAAATCACTGGATGCAGTAGTTTGTAGTTCAAAGCTTTATTTCGATATAGAGATATCTTAAAAGCACATAACAATAAAAATACAATTCATGTTATTAGTAAAAACACTTAATACATAATTAAAAAGACAAGATAAAACAGTATTAAACCAGTATTACACCATTTACAGCTTTGAGTTAATTTGAGAAAATAAAAACGAGGGATTGCCTAAGGATGAATTCATCACATAGCTTTAAATCTGATCACCCATGCCGAGCTAAGTAATTTAGCTACCCCACACGCCACACGCCAGTACTGTATTAGGGTTAGATTGTTAAATTCTTAACGCTGGGACGTAGCCTCTGGTCTCGAGTAGGCGACAGACAGGTTTTAGCCATTTGGATCTGGGCTTGTTGTAGGCACTGCTAGCAAAAAAGACATGTGGGATGGTTTCCAGTTCAGTGCTGCAGTTTGGGCAGGTGGCAAGCGTCTGGTAGGGGGGTTTCCATTTAGAGGTGCGTTCACGGACTGGTAGGATTCCCATTCTAAACTGAACATATAGGGCCCTATCTTTGGGTTTTCTAATGAAGTCCATGTATGGTTCAAGCAAGGGTACGGTCATATGCAGTCGAAACTCGTCAGTGAGTCTACCCAAGTTATCCGCTCTAGATTCTTGGGCGTCGACCCACAGCCAGTAAGCCCGCTTGACTTCCAATTTAGATATTGAAGCAACGGACTCCCACGCGAGCCATAGGCCAATGGCCGTAAGGAGTTCCTTCATTTTAGAGAGCCAGACAATTTTATGAGACCCCTGCAAGTTTATGACTTCTTTGAGGCTCTCTAGCTCCGGTGTGCGCCACAGGCGAGCCTAATAGAGAAGCGGACGCAGAATTATGAGATCTTTGATAGATCTGCGTCCAAGATCGTATTGGATGGGCTTGCTAGGGGTACTCCTGGGGATAGACAAAAGCTCCTTATAGAATTTGTTTTCGGCCATTACGAGGGAGTCAACTTTATTAAAGCCCCAGAGCTCTGCCCCGTACAGTGCACCACCTACTGCTTTGGCAGAATAGATCTCTAAGGCAGGATCTATGGGTCTTGATACTGAGGATCTATGCTCCCTACTTATTGCGCCCACAACCCGTTTATGGTTTAAAACCATTTTTTCGATGTGAGGGTTCCACTTGAGTTGGTCGGATATCCTGATCCCAAGATAGTCGAACATTTTAACCCGCTCTAGTGGCTCTTTATTAAGGGTGAGCGTGCGGTTAGCTTTACTACTGGGATTAAAGTAGAGGAGCTTGGTTTTAGAAGTATTAATAACCAAGCCCCTTAAATTACAAAAGACACAAAACCGATCCAGCAATTTTTGGAGCCCCATGGGGATGCTTTATTTTTGACTGAGACATGGCTTAATGAGAACTTAACCACAGATGTAATAGATGCCATCCTGAATGACTATCTCCTAGTAAGGCAAGATAGGGAAGGCCAAAGAGGCGGGGCATTGCCATAATCTACAAAGCGACATGAAATGCACGGTCAAACAAGCAGGCCTAGACAGCTGTAAGGCGCTTTTTTGTATACTCTGTCCATGGCAGAAGATAACACCATAGCTGGATATCTTATCTACTGCCCACCCGGCCAAGTAACACAGTTTGTGGCAAGTCTGGAGGAAAAGGTAGTACACCCAGCCCTGAGACGTAACACATTTTTGGTGTTGGGGGACCTAAATATACACTTCGATGACACAGATAACCAAGAAATAAGTGCAATCTGTAAGGATCTACTCACACTAAATCTAACGCAAAAAGTGGAATCACAAACACATCAAGGGGGCCATATTTTAGATCCTATCTTCACAATTTCCTCTGAGGTAGAAAAAGGAACTCCATGGCCAATCCCATGGTCGGATCATTACTTAGTCCCGTTCACAGTGCCATCTCATAGGAGGAAGGCACAACATCCTAAAGAGGTAATCACTAACAGAAAGTGGAACAAATTTAACCCCACATCCTTCACATGAGCCCTTGGGGAACAGAAGCTAACGCTGGACAAAGATATTAATCTTGCCAATGATCAGATAGAGACATGGATTACTAATGCACTAGATAAGGTAGCACCCTGGAGCACGAGAAACCATAAGAGATCTAACGCAACAGCACCATGGTTCAATGATGAACTAATAAAGGCTAAGAAAAAGTGTAAAAAATCAGAACGAATCTGGAGAAAAATCTATTGTAATAGATCCAAAGAAGAATACAAAAAGGAACTAAAAATGTATCACTCACTAATTAAGAAACCCAGATGTGAATTCTATACGGATAAAATAGAAAAAGCTAATAACTTGCATAAAGAAATGTTCACAATTCTGAAGTCTCTTAAAAACCAAGAAGACAAGACAGACATTTCAACCTCTAAAGAGAGCTGTAATGAGGTTGCAGAATTTTTTTCAAATAAAGTAACTAAGATATATGAGACCTTTCCAACAGAGGCACAGCAGGGCACTAATCCTTCCGCTGTCAGCCTTGGCAACTTTGTAGGAGCAACGCTGGATGAATTCAAAATGCTGGAAAGTGAGGAATTAAAAGCCACAGCGAAAGGAATAAAATCGGGCTCCCCTCTAGACCCGGCATGACCAGAGAGAGTAATGGAAGGGATGGATATGATCTTGCCGTATATCGCAGATCTTATTCTCTGATCCTTCCAGACGGGAATAGTCCCAATGAAATGGAAGCAGGCCATCGTCAGACCACTTAGGAAAAAACCCTTGTTAGATTATACAGTGCTAGATAACCTACGACCTATCTGACTACTTCCATTTGTGGCTAAGATCGCAGAAACAAATTACAAACAGCCGGTTGACCACATCAACAGTAACGACCTACTACACCCTTCTCAGTCAGGTTTTAGAATGGCACACTCCAGAGAATCAGCACTACTAATGGCGACAGAGGCATTGAGAAAATATGCTGATGAGGGGCAAACAGCCATGCTGATCCTGTTGGACCTCAGCGCTGCGTTTGACACCGTCTCGCACCCAGTGTTACTTCAAAGACTAGAGGCTTGCGGCTTCAGGAGAAACGCTATGAAGTGGCTGACATCGTTTCTATCCGAATGGAGCTTTTAAGTTGCCCAACTGTCACATTTGTCTGATAGCTACCCTCTGCCCCAAGGGGTCCCACAGGGATCAATTCTAAGTCCCACCCTCTTCAATATGTATGTGGGACCACTAGCAGAATGCGTAGAGAAACATGAGGTGTTGATAGTATCATATTCGGACGACACGCAGCTAATTGTAATGTTATACCAAAACAAAGATCAGGCAGCAATCCGCTTCACCAAATGTCTAAAGGAGGTGGCGGACTGGATGTCAAACCACTTCCTCAAGCTAAACGGGAATAAGACGGAGTTGTTAGGGGTAGGCAAGACACCTACCATATGGTCATCTGCATGGTGGCCAGAAGTACTGGGCCAAGTCCCCCCCCACCCCCCCACCCCCCTCAAAATCAGCGGTGAAAAATCGCTGAATATGGTTCGACTCCAAACTATCAGTTGACAATCAGATCTGGAAGGTAGTGGGGAAGTGCTATGGGGCCATGAAAACCATGAGGAAAGTTATAGATCTGTTACCATCTAAAGCCAGGAAAATCATAGTACACGCAGTGCTTCCAAAAAAGGCCTATCTAAACTGCAAAGGGTTCAAAATGCAGTGGTGCGCTTGGTTCTCAGCCTTCCAAGGAGAACCAATACGAATAAAGCCCTGACTACATTACACTGGCTGCCAGTGGAGAAGAGAGTTGTATTTAAGGCGATGTGCTACTGTCATCGTATCCTTTCAGACAAAGGCCCTAGTTACCTTCAACCACTACTGACCAAATATACCCCAGGACGTAATCTGAGATCAATGGGTATAGCATTGGTGACTATCCCTAGAATATTTAGAGCCCGAATGGGGGCCCGCTCTTTCAGGTACCTAGCAGCTAAAATTTGGAACAACTTGCCCATCACCATCAGAATGGATCCCAGCGAAAGTATCTTCTGCAGACAGCTGAAGACATGGCTGTTCACAAAAACTTAATAGAGTACAGCACAAGAGACACTTAGGTACAGCAGTATATACACTTAGATATGTCTCAGCGGGGGGGGCACACCGTTGGTGTAACCAGGCGCTCTAGAAATTAATAAATAAATAAATAAACTTGACCCTATGGTCCACATCCAAATTCATTACCTCCGTTAGAGCTGTGGCGTAGTTGGTAAGCTCTTCAGTACGCCTTAGGCGAGCCCAAAAAAGCAGTGGGCGTAGCCTAGCAATGCCTCTAAACAGTCACCTACCCATGTCATACATTAAAGGTGTTAATGGGGTGTTACGGGAAAGAATCACCAAATGCCTCAAAAATGTGTGCTCAGACCTACTTTACTTGTTTACGTTTTCGAAACCCCCATAGCTCGGCTCAGTACAGAGCCAAGCTAACTGCCTTTGCATCATAAACTACGAGCGCCGGGGCAACTGGTCTACTATACGAGGACTAGTGTTCTTTGCTTAGTGCCCTGGTCACGCGTTTATGGGTTCAAAAGCATTTTAGCTAAATTTGGCCTCCAGTGCATTTTATCAGAGAGTCTTATGCCAAGATATTCAAAGTTCCCGACTCTCTCTAGGGGGTTACCATTCAGTGTAAAGTTATTCCTAAAAGATTTGTGGGGGTTAAAAGCCATGAGCTTTGTCTTTGTGGTATTAATGACTAAGCCCGTGTATCACAGAAAGATAGATTTCTGTACATTAATTTTTGTAGCCCAACTGGAGTCTTTGACACCAACAAGGTGTCGTCAGCGAACAGAAGCGTTGGCACTTTGTTGGCCGCCAGGATTGGGGCGTCAGCTGGGTCTTCTTGCAGAAACTTCACCACCCCTTTCACATACAGAGAGAACAGGGTAGGAGCCATAACACAGCCCTGGCGGACTCCCCTGCCAACAGGAATCTGCTCAGTCATCTGACCTTGGGCACCCCATCTCACCTGAGACGGATTAGTAAATTAAGAATTTAACGGTGGAATGCCCATATCTTTTAAAATCTGCCACAATTTAGCCCTAGGTACCTTTTCCAATTAAAACAACTTTCCAATATATAAGCATTAGCCTAAAAACATGGTTGATCATCCCGGTACTGGCCCTAAAGCCCGCCCGGTATTGTGAGAGGATATCCTCCTCTTCAGACCATGATTGAATTCTCTGTAAGAATACCCTACATAACACCTTTTGCATTACATCAGTCGGGCTTATGGGCCTGTAGTTTGAGGGGTCTTCTTATCACCTTTTTTGTAAATAGGAACTACTTCTGCGCCTTTCCAGATTTTTGGAACTGGGCATCCTGCAGCTATGGCATTAAACAATAGCTGAAAATAGCACGACCACCCTCTAGGATCGAACACAAATAAATCTCCTGGCAGACCGTCTGGTCCTGGGGCTTTAGCGGGGACTCATTTCCTAATCGCAGACTCTTATTTCAGCCCGCGAAAAGGGATCACTAACATTCCCTATAGGATGGATGTCTGTAGTGCTGCATGGCTCCTCCAGACAGCCGTCCTCTGAAGTGGAATATATTTTCGCAAAGTGATCCTGTCATTCATGGCAGGTGATGTGGTTGGGCATCGTGCCTAAATCCCTATTGTTTCCCTGACTCACTAAGGACCAGAAGAAGTTCTTGTTCTTTCCCAGAGTTGCATCCTTCAGCTTTTGCCAGTACCATTCATCCCACTCAATCTTTGCTTTGTGCAAAGCAACCTTATAATCCTTCCTTGCTGTTTTAACCTGGAGCAGTTTTTAGTTCTAATTGCTAAGGTCAGAGATTGTCTTTTGAGCTTGCAGTCTTTAGTATACCACGGGTGCTGTTTTTTTGGGTAAACATGCGGAGTGTTAATCTTGCAAGGAGCCTTAAAATAAGAGCTTAATGTCTCTACAGTGCAAGAATGGACAACAGAGACCATGTCAAACTCAGTTGTATCTACGACCACAGCCCAGAGTTCTGCTGTTTTCTCGGACAAAGTCTTGCGGATAGCCATTAGATTTGAATCATGCAAAGAGACCTTGTCCTACTTTAGGTTCCTTTTACAATTAGAGGGGACAATGTTAGTAATGCAGGTTGCTACCCGATTAATCTGAGGGTGTGGTAGAGGAACCCACAGATTCCTCATGGTCATACTTAGAGGGTTGTGATCACTATCAGTCGTAGTGACTACAAACTTGTCAGTCATCTCATCCCACAGATTTACATCAAGTAGAATATAATCGATTCGTGAGGGACAACTGACTCTGTTGAAGGTTGTAGCCCCCTGTGTGTCCGAAGGAGTTCTAACGTTGGTTGCCCTAAGATCAAACTCTGTGGCTAGTGCATTAAGTTGAATAGCTAAAAAGGTAAATTTTTTGATGGGGGTAAATGAAGTGGAGGGACTTCCCATTTGTCATCAGCCCTGTTATACTCCAGCATATCATCTGAGCTCAAAGACTCAAAGGTGCAGTTAAAATCGCCTTCAATCATAATACGATTACCAGAGGAACAGCTAGATATAGCCTGCTCTAAAAGCGTAACGGTGGGCGATGGGTTGCCCCCCTTGGTTCCTCTGATATAGACCTTAAACAAGTCTAAAATATCCCCACCATTAGGGCCCCTAATGGTCAGTCTCATGATATCATGACTTAGGGTTGGGTGCGTGAGAATTCAACAGCCTAAGGCAATATTCACCCAAACAATCAAACCCCCTGAGGGACGCCCTCTCCCCACCGTAGTAGCTGGAATGCAATAACAGGTATAACCTATTTTGTGTAATGACACCAAACTCTATGTCTCCTGGAAGATACAGATATCAAATCCCTTAATAAGTTCATTGCAGTGCAGGAGTAGGAGTTTATTTTGTAAACCTGCTACATTCCACAATATAATCCTAAGCCCAGTGGAAGAGGGAATCACGGCTAAATTATCATTTGTCAATTGAAGCAGGCTTGGCTGCGCTTGCGGATCAGGCATTTTGGGGTACACTAACGATTTACTTAATCCTGTCCCATATATCCTCTGTTTAGTTTCAAGGTGGTCACTTAGGCCCCTGTTCTCATGATTACCCAATGCTATGTCTTGTGCATCAGAGTTAGGTAAAGGGGTTTGCGGGTTATACATGGAGCTAAAGATGATAGTGCTTGGGTCCATGTTAGAGCAGTGGGCGGTCTCTAGTCAGTCGACTGCTTCTAAGGATGTACCTTGCTCCGAAATATCCGTTCTCCCATCCCCAATATGAGAACGTGTGCTCCTAAATTTTATGGATGAAGAGGACGGAGGACAGGTTCTGAATTCTAGGGCAAGCAGATTCTCTGCCAGATCTCTGGAACAAAGTGTAAGTTCAATGTGGTCATATATTTGCGCGGGGTTGAACATCTGCGTGTGCAAATGATATCCTCGCGTATCAACGAGCGGCAGCCCCTAGTGTGGTGGATCCTGTGTATCAATTTGTTAGGGAGTGAGGACTTTCATGGGCAGCATTAGGATTAAGCTTGGGAACATTGGTCATAAGAATGGTTTGGCCATGTGACTGGGAAGCAACAAGTTGGTAGTGAGCCTGCTGGTGTGATTCAGCCAAAGTGTTTCTTTCCGAGGATATGCTACTGGAGCTTACTTGGTCCAGTCGTGTTCTAGAGCCCTTTTTGTGAGGGCGCTCTCTGGGTGTGTAGACCTTTGAGGTATTGGAGCCTTTTAATTTAGTAGTATTTATATAGTTATTTGATTACAGAGTTTGGGAGAAAGAATTTGTGGGAAATGAAGTACAAGAAACAGCGGCTCCACTTGATTTAGCCCTTTCAATTGGAGGCATCTTATTTAGCGATTCCTTTTTTTGATTGGGATGAAGCAGATGGTTTACTTGCTGCTGGCAAAGTGGAACCAATGGTAATACAAATTTAACCAATACAATGAGCTCTTCCATCATCGGTCTTATAGTTATTACTTCACCCTTGAGTGAGTTGATAGTCAGGGAAATATCCTGCGAAATAGAAGATTGTTGATCTTCACTGTCTTGTTCTGTGCTTGTCAACTGTGTATCTATATTTGTGATGGTGTCAAGGGTGGCCAACAGAGCAAACCTATTTGAACAGGGAACTATAGTTTGAGGTACACACTCAACAATACTGGTGGAAGACTCTGGGGTTTTAGTAACCTCAACCTGTCCATATGCATGTCCTTTTGCTTGAACAACTGATGTAGTACTGCCATTATCGGAGTTACCCTTTCTAGAATGTATCTGAAAGAAACAGGTTAGTATTAGATTCCTTACCTTAGAATATCCCCAGGCGTCAGACTGGATCCGGAAACTTTTGCGTAGCAGTACCCCTGCGTGTCGGTAGGCGTCGTCTGCGGCTCCGCGACCGTCGTCCGCGTCGTTGGCGCCGGGATGACGTCGCCGGAGTACTTAGACGGCGCCCTCGCGCGCTGACGTCAGTTCTTTTTTCCGCACCAGCAAGCGCAGATCTGGAAAAAGTGACTAAACTTTTTTGATCATTTTTTGATCCTTTTCTAAGTCTAACGACTCCGACGGTGCCGGCAAGGATGCCCGGGTTTAAACCCTGCGCCGACTGCGACCGGCTGATGTCGGTTACCGACCCCCACCGCCGGTGTCTTCATTGCCTGGGCCTCGACCACGACGACAAGGCCTGCTCCGACTGTCGAGCCCTGACTTCTAAAAAGCTAGGCGGGAGCGGCCCCGAAAGCGACTCGAGCTCCGGCAGTCGGCTCCGCGCCGCTCGAGGTCCCGGTCCGCGAGGAGGACTTTCTGTGGGACACAGTCGCGGACGTGCTGCCACAATGTCCGGCGGAAGTCCAGACTAGACTCACCCAAGCCCTTGTGGAGGGTGGATATGAAGCACGGTACTCCATCCTGTGTGGACTGGATACCACAGACTCACTGGGCAGAGCGATGGCAACGACGGTGGCCATTCGTCACCACGCCTGGTTGAGGTCCGCCAACTTTTCGGCTGATGTCCAGAACACTCTTATGGACATGCTGTTTGATGGCCGTCGCCTCTTTGGGGATAAGGCAGACCATGCGCTTTAAGGACTCCAGGGATACGGCCAAGTCCTTGGGCTTCTCGGCCCGCACCAGCAAACGGCTGCTTTTCACTCCTTTCTTGGCCAAGGAAGGGGCGCCCCCACACGTCCTGCCAGCCATGGGCCGCAGACTACCGTCCAGCGCGGTGGTGGACGTGGAAACCCCCGTGGCTGCGGTCGGGGACAACGGCGCGGCCAGTCCAAACCTGCCCCTGCAGCATTCTCCTCAAAACCTTCCTAGTCCGAGCTTTCAGGCCCATGTGATGCCAGTGGGGGGCAGGGTTCGCCATCACCACCTCCACTGGCGCACTGTCACATCGGACAGGTGGGTGCTGCAAATCGTCCGAAGGGGCTACTCCCTCCCCTTCAAAGCGACCCCTCCAGCCATGCCACCGCGATACCACCGCTTGTCGGGGATCACTTGACACTTCTACCAGAGGAAGGTACGGCCCTCTTGGCCAAGGGGGCCATTGAGCGCATTCCTGGGCCAGAAGTAGGGTGTGGTTTTTACTCCCACTACTTTCTGGTACCCAAGAAGGGCAAAGGGGGCCTACGCCCTATCTTGGACCTGCGGAACGTCAACGCCGTCCTCCGGCAGGAGAAGTTCAAGATGCTGATACTAGCTCAGGTCCTAGCTGCCCTGGACCCAGGAGACTGGATGGTAGCGTTGGACTTGCAGGACGCTTATTTTTTCATATGCCCGTCCTGCCGGCCCACCGACATTACCTGCGGTTCACGGTAGGCCACGAGCACTTTCAGTTTACTGTGCTCCCCTTTGGCCTTACCAGCGCCCCACGGGTGTTCACGAAAGTGATGGCGGTGGTACAGCTCATCTGCGCAGGTTAGGGGTTTCAGTCTTCCCCTACCTCGATGACTGGGTGTTGAAGGCGGGCTTGCCCCAGACAGTCGTCAGCCACCTCCAGACTACGGCCGACATCCTGCACCTGCTGGGGTTCTCCATCAATGTGCCAAAGTCACACCTGTGTCCCTCTCAGAAGCTCCTCTTCATCGGAGCGGTTCTGGACTCGACGCAGTTTCGGGTTTATCCTCCCGAACAGCGGGTTCGGGATATTCAGGCTCTGATTCCAATCTTTCAGCCGTTATCCCGAGTCTCAGTCAGGTTGACGCTGCGGCTTCTGGGGCTGATGGCCTCCTGCATCCTTCTGGTGCATCACGCCAGGTGGCGGATGCGGTCTCTGCAGTGGGACCTGAAGTTTTAGTGGGCCCAGCATCAGGGCAACCTATCCGACCATGTCTTGATCTCGGAGGGCACTGCAAGACAGTTGCAGTGGTGGCTCACGGACCGCGATTTGGTCAGCGGCAGATCCCTCTCCCTACCCCACCCGGAGCACGTAGTTGTGACGGACGCGTCCCTCCAGGGCTGGGGAGGCCACATAGGAGAGGCGGAGATCAGAGGCTTCTGGTCTCCGGCGGAGTCCCGGCTCCACATCAACCTTCTGGAGCTGCGGGTGATCCGGCTTGCACTGAAGGCATTCCTCCCCTCTGTCCCAGGGAGTGTAGTGCAGGTGTTCACGGACAACACCACTGCCATGCGGTACTACAACAAACAGGGCGGGGTGGGGTCGTGGACCCTATGCCAGGAGGCTCTGCGCCTCTGGCAGTGGCTGGAACATCAGGGCGTGACCCTGCTGGTTCAACACTTGGCAGGTTCTCTGAACACCAGGGCGGACAAATTCAGCCGTCGGTGCATGATGGATCACGAATGGCGTCTGAACTCGGACGTGGCGCAAGGCCTCTTTCAGCAATGGGTAGAGCCTTGGTTAGAACTATTCGCCACAGAAGAGAACGCCAATGTCATCAGTTCTACGCGTTGGAATTTCCAAGGCGGCACTCGCTCGGAGATGCTTTTCGTCGCGAGTGGAGCTACGGTCTGATGTACGCCTTTCCGCCTATACCACTTCTGCCCAGAGTGCTGAAGAAGATCAGGCGCGACCGGCCCCAAGTTATCCTCGTGGCCCCGGACTGGGCACGAAGATACTGGTATCCCGAGCTACTCAGTATGTCTGTCGATCCCCCGATTCATCTGCCTCTTCAGGAGGACCTTCTGTCGCAGCAGCAGGGGACGGTCCTCCACCCGAACCTGTCCAGTCTCCACCTCCATGCTTGGAGATTGAGCGGCGGCAGTTGAGGCCGTTTGACTTGCCTCCTGAAGTTTGTGATGTAATTCTGGCAGCCAGGCGTCCCTCCACAAAGTCAGTATACGTCTGCAGGTGGAAAAAGTTTGTGGCATGGTGCACAGCAAAGGCTGTGGATTCCCTTTCTGCCCCTTTTTCTGAGGTTCTCCTCTTCCTTCTTTCTCTTGCCCAGCAGGGCTCTGCTCTGGGCACCATCAAGGGCTACCTTTCTGCCCTTTACGCCTTCTAGAGGCTACCGATCAGCCTTCTTTGTTCAAGTCCCCGGTTGTTAACAGATTTTCAAAGGGCATCACTCATATGTTTCCCCCTGTTCCTTTCTTGATGCCTCAGTGGGACTTGAACCTTGTACTTACCTTTCTGATGTGCGCTCCCTTCGAGCCACTTCATAACTGTCCTGTCCGTCTTCTTACCCTTAAGACTGCTTTCCTGATTGCCATCACCTCTGCCAGGATAGTGAGTGAGCTCCAGGCTCTTTCATCCAAGCCTCCATTCCTTTCTGTCCATCCGGACAAGGTTGTGTTGCGGACAAGACCCTCTTTCCTGCCCAAAGTGGTCACAGCCTTCCACATCGGGCAGTCCATCACCTAGCCCACCTTCTTTCCGCCTCTGCATCCCTCTAAAGAGGAAGAGCGGCTCCACCGTCTGGACCTAAAACGTGCGCTCTCATTCTATTTGGATCACACACGCTAGTTCGGAGTGGATAACCAACTCTTTGTTGGTTACGTGGGAGCTAAGAAAGGTCGGGCGGTGCACAAGCGGGCCATCTCTCGGTGGGTCGTGTTGTGCATCAAGGTATGCTACTCCTTGGCTAAGAAGGAGCCTCCAGTTGGGCTGAGGGCCCATTCCACTCAAGCCACGGCGGCTACTACTGCCCTGGGCCGGGAAGTCCCCTTGCAGGACATCTGTCAGGCAGCTATGTGGGCCTCGCTGCACACGTTCGCAAGACACTACTGCCTGGACAGCCAAGTCTGGAGGGATGGCTTCTTTGGCCGTTCCGTCCTCCATGACTTTCTGGTGTGATTATGTGAATATATTGTAAAAAAAAAACAGCGCATCTGATAGAGACTACTAGCGGCAGATTCCAAACGTAGTTTCCTTAACGTAGAATTATCCCCAGGCGTGAGACTGGATCCAGAATTTTTTATGCCACAGCATCTCTGCGCTCCTGGGGACGGCATCACGTAACTCCGCCCTGACGTTCTCCACGTACGTGACGTCAGCGAGGTCACATAAGTAGCACCCTGGTGCGCTGACATCAGTTTCCTTCTTTTCCGCATGAAACGCGGATCCGGATTGTGTTCCCTTGACCTATTTTCAGGCCTTATTTGAACTCTTTCACGTTGGGAACAGTGTGCAAATGGCTTCGGGTTTCAAGTCGTGTATTTCTTGTAGGCGTCAGATGTCGGCGACGGACCCTCACCCTATTTGTATGTGGTGTTTGGGCGAGCACCATGATTCTACGGACTGCGACGCTTGTCAGCATCTCACGCTGAAGTCCCGGCGGGAGAGCCAAATGAAGTTGCTTTCGGCCCACTTGTCCAGATCGGTCTCGTCACAGCGTCCGTTCCCTACCTCGGAAGGGTCCAGAAGCCGCCGATTCCGACTGCGGCATCGTCCTTCACCATGGACCCATGGGTGTCGCTCGCCCACTGGTAAGTCCTGCAGCTTGTTGCCGAGGCCTTGTGCTCGTTCTGCACCCTCGCCCGTTGCCCCCCTATCCGCCTTTTCCTGGTGCTGGGGCAACTAGGGCCCAAATGAAGGCCTATGCTGCAGCTCTGCAGGCTTCTTTGGGCTCCTCTCCTCTTCCTGAGACGTCCGCGGATCCCTCGCTGGACCTTCCGCGGAGTTGTCGTCGGATTCGCCCCCGGCGCCGACACGTTCGGCTTCAGGTATTGGAGGTGTGGTGTCATCGAGGTGCGGCCCTCTCCGAACCACGGCGTCCCTGCCTCGCCGCAAGAACCAGCGGGGTTCCCTGTGGTGTCGCAGGAGGTCACCGGGACTCACTGTTCATCCGCAAGCCCCCCTCGGTCCACTGGGCAGGCGGCTGTCTTGCCAGAGGTCAAGTCGACGACTTTCCTGCGCCGACGGCTTTCCTACCCCGCCCTGGCAGCTCCCCAGGCAGAGGGCAGGACACGGGGCACCTCCCCGAGTCCCTCTCGGTCCTCTAAGCAGGCGGCTGCCTTGTTGGATGTCGAGCCTGCGCCTTTTCGGCGCCTTTCATTAACCTCTCCGGCTCAGACCCCGCCCCTTTCTCGTATAAGGCACATGGTGGTGGAGGTCGACTCAGCGTCCCTGGTGACCACTTTGGCGTCGATCGTGGACACACCGGTGCCTATGGCGGACTCTAGGGTGCCGTCCTGGCATTGGGTCGTCAACTCTTCTCTGGATGTACCTTCCTCTCCCGAGGTTTGTCATCTCCTTGTCTCCTCTTCACCGGAGACTGGACGCGCATCGTTGCTTTTTCTTCAGCGTCTTCCAGGGCGGGCTCTAGGCCGACTCTGCGGCCCCAGCCCCCGGACCCTCTCTTCCGCCACTCGCTATTGGTTGCCCCGCAGACTTCTCCGGAGACCCCGCAGGCCCCTCACTCGTCCATGGGTCTCCCATCCTACAGGGGCTGGCCGCTTTTTCCTCAGACTGGGCTCGGAGACGGGCGGCTTAGTTTGTAGCCTTCGCCCACAGAAGAGTTGCTCTCTCCCCCGCAACGCCCTACGGAGGCGAGTGCAGCCGCTACCCAGGCCATTTCCACAGCCGCTGGCATTTTGCAAATGGGCAACTCGATCACTCCTCTCCCTACGGACCATTTGTTGGAGCTTCTCCACCAGGGCTCTGGTGGAGGGGGCTGCTTCTTCCATTTGAAGCTTCGCTCCACCACTCTCTTCTGGGAGCCTGGGGGCATCCTGTTATGGGAGATCCGGTGCCTCAGCCGCTCCTCCACTGCCACCGTCCTGCTCTGCACGATCCAGTCTGACTTTTTTCCCACCCTTCTGCCCAGGGCCCTGTCCTGCAGATTGCTTTTCCTTCCTTGCCTTCAGTGCTCTCCCTCCATCACGGTAGGCCCGGAGGTTGGACTCCTGGGGGCGTAACATCTTTGTTTCCACTAGTGCTGCTTTGTGTGTGCTCAACACACTTTGTGTGTTGGCCAGAGCTACCTCCGGCCTATGGGATTCCGCGGAGTCCCATCTGTCTCACACCTCCCCTGAAGGTGTCTTCGCTGACCTGCGGCACCATGTGCTTGATGGTCAGGAGTTACCTGCATTTATTCTCCGTTCGGCCTTGGATGTTTCTGATTCTCTCGGCTGCGCTATGGCGAGTTCTATGGCTCTCCGCTGCCGTGCTTGGTTGCGGGATGGCATCTTTAGGGAGAAAATTCAAGAGCATCTTGTTGACCTGCCTTTTGATGGGATTTTTCTATTTAACACCCATGAGGACTCCGCCATTCAACGGCTCCTTGTGGGGCTCCGTCCACCTCCCCCTCCGTTAGCTTTGGCTTTTCGGTCCTCAGGGACCTTATGGGAGGCGTTTATCCCACCTTTCTCTTTGGGCCTAGTGTTTTGGTTGGCCCGTCTGTGTGTTTGTGTGGCTTGGAATGCCTTCAAGGGTCCTTAAGTTGGCCCCTCTGTACTGTGGGCTGCTGGTACAGCCCTTTAGCTTTTGTGGTGGGTGTGTTTTTTGGCTGTTACTGAAGCTGTATGGGTCCTCAGGTTGGACCATCTGTTTTTTTTTGGGCTGATTGGTGAGCCGCCTGTGGTGCTACCCACAGGTCCTTTATGTTCTTGTCCTCTGCTGCGGGTTTTTCCCTAAGAGGTGTTCCCATGTTTTGTTTTGAACGTGTCATACCCTAGGTGGTGTACTTGTAGGCTATTGTGTAGCACTGTACTAAGCAGGGCGGGTGTAGATACCTTCTCGGGTTCCTCATCTTTCCTGACGTCACTGTATACCCCTTGGTGCGGTCTTTTTTCTTCCGTCTTAGTGCAGCTTGTGCTGCTCCAGGTTTTGTCCTGCTCAGTATCCGATGGTGTTTCTATCCTTTGTTTATAGGACTTGCCTGTTGTGCATTTTGTCCTTTGTTCCTGCGGGATATCAGCTTATGTCTGTTTTGCCTTCCTTCTCCAGCCTCTGGATCGCCAGACCGGCTTTTGTCATGCCGTATATGGCGTTGTGTCGTGTGTTTCCACCTTGTTATCTGACGTTTCGGCCTCGTCCTCTGCCTTGTGTTCAGGGGGGCTAGGATATTCCTGGTGTTCTCCTGTGTTCTGGTTGATGGCTTGAGGTTTGTACTACATGTTTCTCCTCTTTATCTTCTGGCCGGTCCCACTTCTTTTCGTGGGTCGGGTTGTGCCACTGGGACGGTCCTTTTCTGGGGCTTGTTCTGGGGTTTCCTTGCCTCTGTCTTCGTCTTGCGCTTGGCTTGTTCTAGGCACTCTACTGCATAGTATGTACCAGCTACCTGCTACGCACAAATGGTCGTTATGGTCCACCTCTTTGGGCCTCGGTGTGTCCAAGTGTGCTCCTGTACCTTGCTCTGCTGGAGCCTTGCCCGGCTGTGTCTTCCTTCTGCCTCCGTTTTCGCCTCTTCTCTTTGGACTTTGCGGGTAGTTTTTTTTTTCTTCCTTTGGTACTCTCTTGGTGGCGTCTGTCCCTCCAGGGTTTCTGGCGGACGCCTTTGCCCTTCAGGTAGGCTTGTGGTGCTTACTTCTGCTTGGTGGGAGCTGGGCTGTTCCCCCTGTCCCCATGACACATTCCCTTTTGCGGTCCTGTGTTCTTCCAAGCTGGTGAGGTTCTCTCGCAGACCCTCCTCCCCTCTGGGTACGGCTAGGGTATCTATTCTACGTTAAGAAATCTGCGGCTATTAGTCTCTCTCAGATGTACAAATTACTTACCTTCGGTAACGATGTATCTGGTAGAGACGATTCTAGCCGCAGATTCCTTCACGGCCCGCCCTTCCTCCCTGTTCGGCGAGGACCTTCAGCTTGGTCTTCTGCACTCGCCTCCCTCTGGGTGGCTTGTCTTCTGCGAGTGCCCTCTTTCACTTCCTGCCTGGCAGGGTGCTTTGTTCTGTTTATTTATTCCACTCTTTCCCTTCTAGTAATTGGACGGTAGGTTCATGTGTACTTCTGCATCCCTACACCCTGGTTATTTCAGTGTTGGGCCTACTCGTAATCTTATCTCTTTTCTACTGCTTGAGGTTTCTGACTCCTCTGTCTCTTTAGGTTGGGGTCTCTTGTCTGTGCCTCAGCCCCTTAGCTCTTTGCAAGGGATACAACACTCCTTGATGGTGTTATCTTGGGCAACCTTGTCGTTACTCCTCTGTTCCAGGCTTGTGGCTCCTTCACTGTATAGATTGTGGTTGCAGACTTTCGGTCGTCTGCTATACATTTTTCACATGTTTTTCTGCTTCCAGGGAGGACATCACCTTTGCTTTTCAGGGTTGCTACTCGAAGCGGTGCTCTGCTCTTTTCGCTTCGTCCCTTTCTATTTCACTATTTTTTTGCACACTGTTCCCATATTCTCACAGTTTTGCTTCTGATAGTGCCGCGTTGTGGCGCGGAAAAGTTCTCCGAAGAAAAATGATGTGAGTGCGCCGGGGTAGGACTTATGTGACCTCGCTGACGTCACGTTCCCGAACAACGTCAGTACAGAGTCAAGTGATGCCGACCACCGGCGTGCAGAGATGCTGTGGCAAAAAAAAATCAGGATCCAGTCTCACGCCTGGGGATAATTCTACGTTAAGGAAACTACGTTAAGGAATCTGCGGCTAGAATTGTCTCTACCAGATACATCGTTACCGAAGGTAAGTAACTTGTACTTCAACGCCTCATCAGGGGTAGTAAGCGCTATATAAATGCAATTACAATTCAATACAATATGTATGTATACTTTTAAGACCAAATAATTGGTAAAAAGTTATCTATTTAAATCTCTTTCACAAACCCTTTTTAGAAGTTGAAAGATGAAGGAAAAGAGGACAGTGTAGCCCCATAGACTGCCCCCATGTAAATGTGAAAGCAGCATCTCTGCCTTTAAGGGTCCAGAGACAACCAGTAGCCCATCAAGCCCTGCAGGTGACATTTGCTTCTTTTCTTTTTCTCAGCTCCTGGTGACTGGATCTGGGAGAACTGAGCTTGGCCTTTTGTTTTTTCCCATCAAAAGGCTCACTAGGAAATATTTGACAACTGTTTCACTCAACGGATTTTATCTGACCCAAGGTTTTTCTGCAGTTTTCTGACAGAAAGTTTTTTTCATTTATCACATACAATGCCTTCTTTATTTGTCAAGTGTTCTGCCTGTTGCAGAAAGGTTTTCCAAGTGCACCCTGAGTGAAATGGAGAAGATTTGCCTCCATGGTACAGAGAAGCGATGCAGGCACAGTCAGAAGGTGGGACAACCAGATAGTGAGGAAAAGTTCAGTCCTCTATCAGGGCTCTTCCATCTTCCACTGAGGACTCCAGGAGTGGGAGATCCAAAAAGAGAAGCCCAGTACGAAAAGAGTTAATTCAAGGTATGATACCTACATGCTTGACGTTGAAAGCTGGGTCATTGTCAAAGAGGAGATGACGGTCTGCGTTGAGACATAGAGAGCCGATGTTGAAGGAGACTACGATGTTGAGGTGCAAAAGAAGTTCGATATTGAGAAGTGTGCCGGCGTCGAGAAAATGTCTGCCATCATCCTGGAGTACTCAACCTTTGAGTATTCCAGGGTATATTCACCTTTGTCACCTATATTGCTGCCAGACTCTCCTACTCTTCCTTCTCCACATCTGCCTCCTACGTCTCCTCCTCCACCATCTCCAGTGCCTTCTCCTATTCCACAACCTGTGGGAACTCCGCCTCTGAGGCCTCTCACTTCTCTGGGAAGGACGTGTTCCACATCTTGCCATCGTTCGCACAATGCTAGGCATCGCCACAGGTCTTGGTGTTCCTCATCACAACCATCCCCGAGATGCACAGATCACCATCATGTGTCTAGGTACAGGTCAAAAACAATATCAAGACGTAATTTTACCTATTATTCTTTGACTTCGTCTACTAGTGCCGGCCGATGTACACCAACACTGTCTGATTCCCCTCAACCAAAGGTTTCTCCAGTAGCTGTTAAACGCCTTTCAGGAGGTCCTGTGAGAGCAGTTTCAAAATTTTACATTCTGTTGCCAACTCCTACACCATCTACATCTATAATTTTCAAATCACTTCACCATCGTTCTGCGTCCAGACCACTCCTGCCATTGGTTCCAGGCCTATTAGAATCCGCCATAGAATTGTTACTCACAGTGCCCTCAGCGAAATCTGATTTGTCGAGGCTACAAAAGAAATATAGACCTCCAGAGCAGTATTCAGTGATTCTTGCAGCAAAGAAACAGCATTCCAGCACGTCTTCGTCTACAGAACTACCAGACCAGGAGAGTAAAAAGTTGGATTCAGTGGGGCCCTTAGTTTGTGATAAAGGTGCCACCCCACCATGAAGGCTGCAAGTGCCTTGGCTGTCCTGGGCGGGTACGATAGAGCCTTGTGGGAGTCCTTGCAAAAACTTGCAGAAGACCTCTCTAGGGCGGAACGAGGAGACTTCCTCAAGGTGATCAACGAGGGCATGATGCTCTCCAACCAAACAATTAGTGCTGCTGCTGATTCATCATTACTGGCAGTCAGCAAAATCTGTCATGGTGTAGCCTTGAGAAAGAACTTTTGGCTTCGACTTACAACCTTCAAAGCTAAATCCCAATTATGTATTCTTAACCTCCATTCTCTGGATCCACCTTATTTGGCATTCATACGAATGATGAAATTACCTGCATGAAGTCCGAAATAGAGGCCCTGAAGGCGGTAGGTCTTGAAAAACAAAAAGAGCAGTGGAGACAAACCTACAAGCCTTACCAGCTACGTTTTTATCCACAGAGGATTCAAATCACTCAATCACTCACTAAATCAATCAGGATTTATAAAGCACAGCTAATCACCTGATAGGGTTGCAGGCCCCAGAGGCTTATTCGAACAGCCAGGTCTGGGTCATTCGGAATTCCGGAATTGAGGTGATGGTCCAGAGGTGTTTAAGGAGGCTGTTCCAGGTCCATGCTGCGATGTGGGAGAAGGAGCGTCCTCTACTTCTTCCTTGGTAGATGTGGGGAGTATGGACAGTGAAAGGGAGGCGGGCATAGTCTTCTCAATGGTTGGGGAAATTTCATGCAGTGGTTAATGTAGATGGGTCCTTGGTTGTTTATGCCCTTGTGTGCAAGGGTCAGCAGCTTGAATTGACATCTCTTCTGTACGGGGGACCAGTGGAGTTTCCTGAGGTGGGGTGTAATGTGGGTTTGTCAGTGACGGCCTAGGACAGCCAAGGATGAGTCTGGCTGAGGTGTTCTGTATGGTATGAGGTCTCTGTAGAAGGTGTGCGACCATCCCTATGTTGAGGGCATTGCCGTAGTTCAGTCAGCTGGTGATGAGGGCTTGTGTCACGGTGCGTCTCGTGTGTAGTGGTAGCCACTTGAAAATTTTATGTAGCTTTCACAGAGTGAGGAAGCTGGTGGAGGAGACGGCAGTAATCTGTGATTTCATGTTGAGCTTGTTGTCAGTTATGATTCTTGATTCTGAGGTTTCTGGCATGATTAGAGAGAGTGGTTGTGAGTCCTAGGTTAATGGGCACCAGGAATTGTTCTCTGTTTCTTCTGTTGCTGCTTTTGCCAAAGATCAGTACTTCTGTCTTGTCTGTGTTCAGCTGCAGGCAGTTATTCTACATCCAGTCGGTGACGTTTGTCATGCATCTGTGAAAGTTGGTTCTGATGGTGGTGGGGTCACTAGTGAGTAAGAGAATGAGCTGGGTGTCGTCTGCATACGAAATTATGTTGAGGTCATGGGATCTGAGGATGTTGATCCGCGGGGTCATATATCCGTTGAAGACCGTGGAGCTGAGGGATAGGTCCTGGGAGTCACTGCCGGTAATCTCTTTGGTTCGGAGGTGAAAGGTGGGAGGTATATCCTCTGGGTTCTTCCGGTGAGGAATGAGGTGACCCATCTGAGTGCGTCCCATTTGATGCCACTGTGGTGGAGTCTTTCGATCAGTGTGTTGGGATATGGCGTTGAAGGCGACCAAGAGGTCGCGGAGGATCAAAGCTACTGTTTTTCCTCTGTCAAGGAGTGTTCGGATGTTGTCAATGGCTAAGATCAGGGCGCTTTTAGTGCTGTGATTGGGAGCAGGGAGATTGTCTGGAGGTTTTTGAGTTCACTGGGGTCGGGGCAGGTTTTTTTTTGAGTAGTGTTCTGACTTCGGCGTATTTCCAGGCTTCGGGAAATGTTGCGGTGGTGATAGAGGTTTTGAGTAGGGCAGTGAGTTCCTGGCCCATCCTTTGGTTTCTGAGGTTGAACATGTGGTGCGGGTATGTGTCTGTGGGAGTTCCCGAGTAGATGGATTTCATGGTAGAAGTGGTGTCCTGGGTGCAGAGGATGTTCCAAGTGGTCAGTGTGTGGTTTGTGTTGGTTATGGTGTGGCATATCTGTAGAGGAAGTCTGTAGCTATGGCTTGGGGTTCAAAGTTTCTGTTTATGGTTGCGATCTTGTTGTGGAAGAAGTGGGCGAGGTTGTCTCACAGCTCCTGTGAGAATGTGATGTTGTTTTCGCTGGCAGCCGGGTTGGAGAATTCCTTAAGGATGTTGAAAGGTTTCTTTGTGTTGTTGGGGCTGGCTGCCATGCATGTAGCAAGGGCTGTCTTCTTTGTTGCCCCCAGCAGGCAGTGCTAGAGGTTGAGGGAGTTCTTGAAGGCTGCCCTGTCGGAGATGTCATTGCTGGTGCGCCATATCTTCTCCCAACAGTTTTCTGTCTTGGTTTGCTCTTCGGAGTTCTTTGGTGTACCAACTAGCCTTTTTGGAGGATTTTCTCTGGGTGTTGCTCTTAATGGGGATGATGCTGTCCGCGCAATAGGTGATCCAGGCTTTGAAGTTGTCTATTCCCTGTTTGAGGTTGGTGGTGGTAGCATGGTTGGAAGTGTTGAGGGCATTCACCCAGCTGGTTTCTGAGATTTTGTTCCACCATCAGTGGGGGACATTGTTCATCTTGGGGGTGGTGGTGAGGAGGCTGGAGATGCTGATGTAGGCGATGGAGTGAAAAATCTGTGTGAGCCGTGTGAGCTCTGTGACATGGCTGTATTTGATGCAGTTGCTGGAGGTGAAAATTGGGTCCAGTATGTATCCTATGGAGTGCATAGGGTTGTGGATGATCTGGGTAAATCCGAGTCTACTCATCCTGTCGAGGAGACATAGTTTACAACGAATTCGCTACAATGCATTCCATTACAACGCGGTCGTTACAACAACCGTGTTGTTACAACGCAAGCCATTACATCACAAGTTGTTACAACAACTTGCTGTAGGGGGCTGAAGGTTTTGGATTTACAATCCAACACCTTCCCTGCTGTTGCACACACTGGAGTAAGAATAGTAAATTATACTATTCCTCAGTCCAGCATGCCCCCTACAGCACGTCATTCTAACGTCTTGCGATGTAGTGGTTTGCGTTGTAACAACGTGGTCGTTGTAACAACCGCGTTGTAATGGAATGCGTTGTAGCGCAATCGTTTTAAAGAGATATATTCATACTGTCGATGAGGTGTGCAGTGTTTTTTTGCCTTTTGGGTCATTGATGTGTAAATTTAAGTTGCTGAGGAAGATGTAGTAGTTGGAGTCTAAGGCTAAGGGCGCAAAGAAGTCTGCAATGGTATTGCAGAAGCTGGAGTGCGGGCCTGGGGGTCAGTGTGCAGGGGTGCCACTGATGGTTGTCTTGTCGTCTGTATGGAGCTTGAAGTTGAGATGTTCCATGGGGGTGGTGGTATTGTCTGTGCAGGTGGTACACTGTATAGTCTCTTTGTGGATTATGACTGTTCCGCCTCCCGGCTTGTTGGTCCGGTCCTGGTGAGTGATTTTATATCCTTTGGGGATTGCTGTGGCAATGTCTGGGGCGGATGTGGGTTTGAGCCAGGTCACAGTGAGGAAGACTATGTTGTGTGCGAGGGTGGTGATAAAGTTCCATAATTCCGTGAAATGCTTGCATGGTGAGCGTTTTTTTAGAACGAAGGGCATATAAGAGCTGTTTTCTTTTGTTCAGGTATTGTCCCCCACATGCCAGCTTCACTCCGCCGACCTCGCCCTCGCTACAGTCCCCCGCTTCCGAAGAGCGACCTCAGGCAGCAGATCGTTCTCCCACCTCGCCTCAAAGACCTGGAACACCCTCCCCATCCACCTACGGCAGACCCAAGACCTGCTGACCTTCAGAAAACTCCTCAAGACCTGGCTTTTCGAGCAGTAGCAGCATTCCCCACTCCAGCGCCTTGAGACCCTCACGGGTGAGTAGTGCGCTTTACAAATGATATGATTGATTGATTGATTGATTGGTGTGTTAGATGTGGGGCTGGTTGGTGGGCTGGTGTGTGTGCAGTGGCAGTGGGCGCAGGTGAAAGGTCCCAACGTGGAGCGTGGGTCGACACGTGGCAGTGTTTGTTGAGGTGGCTGGGGTTGAGGGTGTAGAGATCGGTGATGGTGTATCTTCAAGGGGCAGGAGTGCCAGGGGTCGTGGCACTGGGTGCAATTCAGGCACAGATGGGCTTGCCTTTGGCACGCAGCGTTGCACCTGTCCGCTGCGCCGTTGCACTGCGGCCTTCAATAAGTAGGTCCTGGAGTGGGCGGGGCTTCTGTCTTTTGGGGGGAAGAAAGGTGAGTAGGAAAACCTGTTCAGGAAAACCCCAGCGAGAAAACTCAGGCAGCTGTGAAGTAATTAGATTAGTCTGGAACAAGCAAGAACTGGAGGCCATAGGCAAGTGGCAAGCTAGGTGTCCAGGTTCTTACTCAATGGTACCAAGGTTGCCAGCAAATCCAATTACAAAGACCTTACCATCAGCAACAATGTTGCCAGCCCAGAGAAAGAGCTAGGCAACAGCCTGCTCAGGGGCAGAGAGCCTGCAGCAGGTTCTAAACAATTCATCTCTACTACCCCATCTCCTGTTACCCACTTCGGATCGGCAGAAGTATCTCTTGTTTCCTGACAGAGTGGTAATCCATCACAAAAGACACCTGGGTTTTAAATATTGTACGGAATGGGTATCGTCTCGGGTTTGTTTACCTGTCCTCTGCCAAATATCCCTCCAAAACCATCCAATCAACATCTGCTGGTTGTTAAGTTTGGAAGTAAGCATCCTTCTGCAGAAGCAAGCAGTGGAGGCATGGGCATTTATTCCTGTTATTTTCTGGGTGAAAAAGAAAGGTCGCAGAAACGAGTTCAGAGTTATTCCCGATCTGAAGGTAGCCAACAAATGGATCCAAAGAGAGAAGTTTTGAATGCTTGCTCTACATCAGGTCTATCTCCAGATATGCTAGGGACACTGGCTCTGTTTGATTGACCTCAAAGATGCACACTTCCATATCCTCACAGCTAAGAACCATCACAAGTTCTTGAGGATCACGATTATTACCAGTACGGAGGGCTTCTGTTTGGCCTCAAATTAGCCTCCAGAACTTTCTGAAAGTGTATGGCAGTGGTAGATGCACACCTCAGAAAGCTCTGAGTTTTTCCATCAGTGCTATCTTCCCAGAGAGCCAGAATGATTCTGATTGCTCCTGAGTGGCCCCAGCAATGGTGGTTCACAGACCTTCTTCACTTGTCGGAGTGCCCAGATCTGAAGCTGCTGTGCAAACCGGATTTTCTTATGAAATTTGGAGGCCAGATGGTTCACCCCAACCTCATCTCTTTGAGATTGGCAGCATGGCTCCTGAGTTACTTCAGTGTGGGCATTTGAAAATCCCACAAGAATGCATGAACATTCTCAAAGAGGCTAAAAAACCTTTGACATGTTCAGCATATGCATTCAAATAGAAGAGATTATGTGTTTGGTGTTTTGGCAAGAAAGTGAATCCAAAACCCTGCCAAGAAGATATAATTCTTCCATACTTACTTTATCTGGCTAAATCTGGCTTACAATTCTTTTCCATAAAAGTTCACTTGGCAGCAATTACTGCCTACAGAAAATGTCCTTCACAAACCTCTTTTTCCAAATTTCCGGTTATCAAAGATATTTGTAGAGCGGTTGAAAAAGGTTTATCCTCCCATAAGGCATACAGCTCCTCCCTGAAAGCTCAAGATGGTCTTCTCACGCCTCATACAGGCTCCTTTCGAGCCATTCACAATGCGTTCTTACAACATCTCTCTTGGAAAACTGCTTTCCTCGTGAGATCACATCAGCACATGGGGTTAGCGAAACCCAGGCATTATGTTCCACGAACTGTATACCGTATTTCATTCTAGTAAGGTGGTTATGAGCACTCATCCAAAATCCATACCTAAAGTTGTTTCGGACTTTAACATTAATCAAACCATTACCTTACCTACTTTCTTTCAGCACCCTTCCACACCTGGTGAAAGGATTCTCCATTCTCTAGATGTCAGGCGGGTCTTATGCCTTACAACTCTCAACTATTGGTACATTTCTCATTAAAGCAGCAGTAGCCACTTTCTCTCTAGTGGAATGAACTTTAGGTTTACCGGACAAAACCTTATTAGATTTATAATAGCATAACAGAATGCAAGACACTATCCATCAAAATATGGACTGTTTGGATGTAGCTAGACCTGTATGGACCGGCCCTTAGTTTACAAATATTTAGTCCGGCTTGCGGGTATTTCATTCTAGTAAGGTGGTTATGAGCACTCGTCCAAAATGCATAACTAAAGTCGTTTCGGACTTTCACTTTAATCAAACCTATACCTTACCTACTTTCTTTCAGCACCTTTCCACACCTGGTGAAAGGACTCTCCATTCTGTAGATGTCAGGCGGTTCTTAAAGTATTATCTGGACAAAACCAAAGACATCTGCAAGCCGGACTAATTATTTGTAAATGACGGGCACACATAGGAAGAGGAAAATGACTCTAAGAATTGTTTTTGTACAGGAAGGTGCCCCTTCCTACGCATAAACAATCCTTTCTGTAATGCTGGCACCCTTGCACAGGCTTAGGGGTGCCTGCATTGGCGCTAGGCAGCAGTTTGTGCTCTAGTGCAAAAAAAGGACGGGAATGCGCCGCATAATGTTAAATAAAGCGCTTTCCTTCCCTTTCACACAACACAGTAAGGTGGCCTGCTACGTGTTGAAAAGTGGATTATTAGTAGTGATAAGTAGTGACTTACCTTTAGGAATAAGGCCACAATCACAATGGGAGGGTCAGTCAAGGTCTCCATAAATGATTCCCTTGCTCAACCCTTGGCAGCTGGCAACAAGCAGGCAGGCGTGACTTAGCAGACAGATGTGTAAAGCATTTAAAAACACCAATACATTTATTAAGTAAGACACAACACACAATATAAATCCAACTCCAATGTATAAAAATAAATTATATTTTATGAAAAAAATAGATACCAAAACCTCAACATTCCAATTTAGGGATCCGGAGATATGATTTTTTTAAAGAATAAACACTTTCTAGTGCTTTAAAACTTTCTAGTGTTCTCAAAGTCCTCGAACCACTCCTGCCATCTGGGGCCCATGCCTCCTCCTGCTATCAGAGTCAATGGTTCCGGAGGACGCAGATGTGACACCTCAGTTGTGATTGGAGTGGTTGCTGTCGCACCTTCATTGTTTCGGTGCGGTGAGACTGACATTTTGCAATGAGCCTTTGTCCCTTTTTGTTTCTTTGCACGTGCTTGTCGATATCACTCTTGTGGTTACTTATGCTTGTTTGTGTTTCACTCTTGCATTTGCTCGTGCTTGTTTTTATTTCACTCTTGTATTTGCTTGTGCTTGTTTGTTATTTCACTCTTATATTGGCTCGTGCTTGTTTGTTATTTCACTCTTGCACTTACTTGTGCTTGTTTGTCATTTCACTCTTTGATTCCTCTCTCATCCCTGTCCCTACTCTATCTAACCCCTTCCTGCCATTACTCCTCCTCTTCCTCTGGCCCCCTAGCTCCACCCACACCCAACTACTAGACTACACATTCTTACAGGGGCCAATAAAAAAAAAAAAAAAAAAAAAAAAAAAAACACTTTCTAGTGCTTAAAAACATATAGTGCCACTTTGTGACATCTGGGGCGCTTGACCGGGACAAAGTCAAAGTTTGAGGCTAACCTCTTGTGATTTTGGCACCCTTGCCACCACCATTTTAATTGATTTTAGTGTGTTCCTTAATGGAGGATGGTCCTGCATTTGCCTGTTTCTCTTCTGTTCTGTAATCTTACTGTCTTTCAGTGGGAGCTGTTACTGAGTGGAACAGTCTTGCCAAGAGCAGAGCGTGTGGGATGTGCATTTGAAGGCGTCCAGTTGTGATTGTATTGTGCATTGGTGAGAATTATGAGTTCTTACAATTGGCTTTGACCATTCTGTTTTCTGACTTTACCTTGCTTTATGGCAGTGCTGACTATTGTCTTTGACATGTTCTCATGTCATCTTGCTTTTCAATTCCATCTTGCTTTGGGCCTTTCTGTCAGGCATGGGGCTGCAGTGCTGAATCTTTTGCTTTCACTTGTTTTCTACACTCTGTGTGTTAGTAGAAATCGGTTCTTATCAGAGGAATGTGCAGGCTCCTTCTCGAAGTCATAGCAAAGGCCTGATCAACCAATGCTGTGTTCGGGGGCACGGAGTGGTACGGAATCTCGTGAGAACGAAGGGGCGTGGTTTGCTAGAAGCTTCGTTATGTTTGGATTTGTATTATAAAGGGGGAGCTTACACTGGTCTGGTGGAAGTAGAAGTTTGGGAGTCTGGATTCCGAGTGAGGGCAGACGTGTCTATCTCGGATTGAACCCTGATTGCTGAGCTCTGATCCCCGGCTGTGTGAAGACTTCCCCCGGCCAGAAGCGGGCAGTGTATGCATCAGGTGATGTATGGAGTTTTGTGATATTTGCCATTGTGATGTGAGTCAGTGGCTGTGAACGTTTGAGGTATTTCTTTGTGGTGTGGGAGGTGCACATCCAGAGTGATCCTCTACTCTGTATATAAATCTTTGTGATCTCTTGCAGGACGTCCAGTGTATCTTACCTTATATCAGTTATTGCTTGTTTATTAATCAGTATAATTATTGATTCATGCCATTTAGATTATAAGTTGTTCAGTTATTGATTCATGCCTGTAGATTATAGGTTTGCTACATATATTTGAATCTAATGCATTTGGTAACTGAGATAGCCTTTGTTTAGAGAGTATTATGTAATAAACCCCAAGCCTTATTCTAAAAGTGATAGTCTTTGCATTTTGTTAAATAAAACTCCTTATCAAAAGGTGCGGTCTGACTTGTGTTGTAGTCTTGCTGTGCCAGGGGTGGGAAGACATGCTAAAAGTGTATACTATTCAAAGGTGTAATGATATATTTGCCTCCCAGGTGGGAGTACAGTGATTGGGTGTGGCTTATTGGTGAGAAGCCACCTTCAAAACACCTTTTCGGATACACTAAGCTGAAGGCCTCTGTTAGACCTGAAATCATTGGCATGAGTCTCCCTTCCATTTTTGACGGATTGCCTCCTCTGTTTAATTATGTTTTTGCTGGTTGTATGTTTTGGGCCCTGTGCCACTGCTAATCAGTGACTCAGTGCAAGTGCTCCCTATGTTAAATTGATATACTGATTGGATTCCATGATTGGCTTATTTGATTTACTGTCAGCCCCTAGTACAGTGCACCAGATGTGCCCAGGGCTTGTAGGTCAAATGCTGCTGGTGGGCTTGCAGCACTGGTTGTGCCACCCACAGAAGCAGCTTATAAACTGTGTCTCATGCCTGCCACTGCAAGGCCTATGGGTAGTCTGTGACTACCATGTCGACTTTGCCAAGGGCACCCCCTTGCCAGTCCCTAAACCTCCCCTTTGCTTCATATTAGACACCCCTATTGTAGGCCCAAGGGCAAGGTGCATTGTAAGTATAAGGTAGGACATGCTCTGATGTGTGTAGCATGTCCTAATAGTGAATTACAGTCATTTTCGTTTTTCACTATTGAAGGCTACCTGTTCTCATAGGCCAGAATGGGCAGTTAAGATTTTTACATTCCTACACTCCTAACTGACTCAGGGAACATGGTAGAAATTCGAATTTAGTATGCCTGAACTCAGAATAATAAAATAAATATTTTAGTAAAGTTTATTTTAATATCCTGTGTTTGCAAATACCACTTTTTAGAAAGTAGGTATTTGCTTGCCTAACCATTTGAGCCCGCCTCTGTTGACTTGTGTATTCCTTGTCTGGGTTTGTGTGTGACAGGGCTGGGGAAATTCCAGGAGACAGGCTGGGGCCGCCCAGTGGTGAATAGAGAGATCAGCACCTAGATGGGAGGGAGGCGTGCACCTGGGACCTGAATAGGGCTAGGCCTTCCCTCCACAATGCTGGCTCCACCTCCTGTGGCTTGTCTGATGTCTCTTCCCTGCACTGTGAAAGGAAAGGGGAATCATGTCAACAGAGTGCTCCAGAGCTGTATCTTCCCTCCCCTGTGCTGGCTCCACCTACTGTGGGGCGTCTGATGTTCCTGCCCTGCACAGTGAAAGGAAGAGAAGAGTCATGTAAACACAGTGCTCAGGAACTAGTTTGAACTAGGCAGAGGCCTCTCTGCCTTCAGAGAACAAAGGATTTTGGGGTATAAATATTGGGACCCAGTCCCACAGACTTTAGATCACTTCTGGAACAAGAAACCTTTCTGCCAAGGAGAAGAACCAAGGAAGCTGCAGGAATTGGACTGCCCCTCTGCCAGTGTGCTATTTGCTGGGTTGGCCTGCAGTGGTTGCTTCATTGCCAAGGGAAAGGAGAAGGAACTTTTTAAGGACTTTCAATTATCTACAGAATATTCTCCATGGGCTTGAACTGTGCTTGCCTCCTGCTGAAGTCTCAGGGCCAAAAGAATTCACCTCCAGCTCCCTCTTGAATTTCCTAGCTGGGAATTCTGACTCCAGTCATTTGCGTGCCGCTGGGAGCTGGAAACGCGACACATCGAGAGAAGCATGTCGCCGCCGTAGCTGAGATCCTCGCAACGCCGGAGAAGCGAGCCTTCGCAGCATCTCCCTGGAAGCATGTGTTTATCAAAGCTGCCTGCTGTCACATCAGCGGAGAAGCGCGACGCCATCGAGAGTGCTGCCGTCCCATTACCGGAGAAGCGTGTCGCAGGGCCTGTCGCGGCTCCATAGAACAGAGTTGCCGCAAGGCTGCCAGGGCGTCATCGCATCGCCGCATTAAGGGCGCCATCTTCTCACATCGCAACTGGATCGTCGCATCGCATCAAGGCGTCATCTTGCGCACCGCAACGGGCCCGCAGGCCGAGAATCTACTCATCACCTCCGCACCGGTAAGAAGCACGACGCATCCCCTACTCTGCGCAAGCATTGAGGCACGACGCATCATCTCCCCGGGATAATGGAACCGACGCATCTCCCCTTGTGCGAGCCTTTTGTTTACTTTGCTTGACGCATCCAGGTACTTTGTTGAGAACTTTGCCGTATTTATCATCAACTTGAACTAAGCAACTTGAATCATCTTTTAAGCAATCTCAAGTGTAGTATTGTGTATTTTTGTCGTTTGTGGTCTTGTATTTAAGTCTATATAAAGAATACATATTTTTATAAAACCTGTGTCGTGTCCATATGTAGTGGTATCACTGTATTACTGTGCATATTCACAAATGCTTAACACACTGCCTCTGAGATAAGCCTGTCTGCTCGTGCCAAGCTACCAAGGGGGTGAGCAGGGGTTATTAAGGAGTGTAATTCCCTTATCCTGACTAGAAGTAAGGGTTCCTATTTGGACAAAGGTGATATTCATTGCCAACTAGAGACCCCCAGATCTAACAGCCTCTGTCAAAATGTAACCTTTGGACTTAAAAACATTTCTGAAGGAGTTTTCTCTTGATGCCGAGCGGTCCCCTCCAAAATTCCTATTTTAAAGCAACGTTGTTGGATTGCTTCTCCGTGAGGCCTCGTCAAATCCTGAAAGTCTAGAGATACTTCGCTTTCAGTGGGATGGACTGAACTTCAGGCCAGATTGTGGTTGAAGGTAACTCACTTGACTCTCGATATTGAGTCAGTCACCTTCTGGAGCTTTTTGACAAAAAGTTCACAAACTTCTCCAAACCTCTGAATCTTCTCCCAGTAGGTCTCTTTGAGGGTTCAAAGTGTCAAAAACAGAAATCCAGCAGTCTGGGATCTCCTAGATGGTCCTTGGGATGTCTGGACTACAATCCCCACAATGCCTCTGGCCAAATCCTTAAAAGTCCACTGGACTCACTCCGGGATGGAGACTCTTGGTGAAGATGATGCAAGTAGGCTCTGTTAGCCTGTATCTTGCAGGGAGTCCACTCCTTAATCCTTCTTGAAGCAAGGCAAAATCCTTAGGGGTGCCACAGGTGACGTCCTTTAGAGTGCCATCTTTTGGCTGCAGATCCGGGCTCCAGCAGTGCAGTCCTTCTTTTCTTTGTAGTTTTAGGCAGCAGTACTGAGGCAATTAGGAGAGGGCAGCTGGCAGCTGGATTGTGGCTCTTAGAAAGAAAAGTTTAATAACTTATTTTCTGTAATAGATATTACATATCTAACAGTGGCCAGTTGTTGGATTTATCTTAACTATTAATTGTATACCTTGAAGTATTTTTAGGTGGCTCCTGTCAATATGTATAAATAAATGAAATATCTCAATGTTAGCCTATTGAGCCATTCACTACAATGGGGAAAACTGAAGTGGCAGCTTTTCCCTCACTAGGACTTTTAAAACATATTTTATAATGTCCCTGCATATAGTTACAAGGCGCCCTACCCCTTGGACACCTCGGATAGACCTAGGGGTGGCTTATATGTATAAATACAGTAGTTTGAGACTTTGGAATTACCTTTGAATCCAAAGTCGAATGTGTATTCAAATGTAAGGTAAGGGCAGCCCAAAAGCAGTGCTGCCTTTAAAATGACAGCAACACCACAGTAGTGCACACTTAAGTGCATTAAGTCCACTGGGCCTCTAACCTACATACCCTATCATAGACTAGGGACTTACATCAGGTGCAGAATGCAGTCATGTAGAGCCTTGCTTTCTAGTGCTGACAAAAACGAGGACATGTATTTTTTTTAATTGTTTCAAACATTGGAACCAAAGGCGAAACTGCAGAAAGCCTTTACGTTTTAAAACTAAATTAACCTTATTTGCAGGATACACTTGTACAGTTTACTGTTCAGTTTTGCTCTGTTTGTTCAACCCTGTTTTTGTTTCACCAGTCATATATATTATGTTCTTAAAGAGTTATCATTTATTTAAGATTCAAATTATTGAATCCTAACAAAGTGCTATCTTAACGCTGCTTAGCTTGTACGTTTGCACTTGAATCTTGTGGGTGAAAGAATGACATTTTAAAACACAATATTTAAATTGAACAGCGTTTTTAATATTATTCAACTAAGCCTCTGGCAACAACTCTGTACTTTACAGTTTAACCAAAAACACGTGCAAACAAGTCCACTATCCTGTAAACAACGTTATGCATTTTTAAACAAAATCTGAGTGCTGCACATGTATTGAAAACAACCAGGCTGTTACCACTAGTGCCAAGCAACAAATGGGGGTGATGGGGATGATCAGGTAAACAAGGATGACTTTCTCACACTGTGCTGTATGAAAGTTTCATAAATGTGGCCTTTAGTATTAATAAAGTCTACTCCCATCAGAATGAGACCCTGACTAACGTGTTAACATTGTGTGATTAAAACGTGGTAGGGTTTTCCAGGTGTCAAAAACGAATTTGTTTTATAATGTCATTAAAATAACATATGACCTTTGGCCACATTATAAAACAAATTATTATGTGATTACATAAAATTACACCACCTATGACTCTGGAGGGGTCTGCCCTTTCTGATGTCCCATGAATTTAGTGTTCTTCACAGGTTTTAATAATGCGGCAGACCTCGTCTTAAAAAAAGTAATTTAAAAAATCTGTCTCGCACCTGAATAAAGAGATATATTTTTGTAATTATCCTATAAAATTGGTTCCCCCGGAAGTATTTAACAATTCATTCATTGAAGTTAATTCCTTGATTCCATTCAAAATACAATTCAATCCATGATCGTCAACATGCTATGGACAGCCCGGTCTTCCTAAAGTGTGAAAGTACACACAGTGTGATTCTTTAGCAGAAATAGGTGAGGAGGCGCTTTCAGGATTATTTGGATCCCCTCCTTCTCTGACACCTAGCCCATTCAGAGTGTCAAAAGATGTTACCGATGGCCCATTACAGTGTGGCTCACTGCCTCTCTTTTTCCACTAAAAACAACAAAGCACTATTTTAAGCATGATGCTTCTCTTCGACAGTGCCTGACGTCCTTTCACGAGATGAATTCAGATCCTCCAGTTTTGAAGACCTCTTCTTCAAGTGCTGCTTGCCATCCTGTCTTTCAGCAAATGCATTCCTGGCGACAGTTATTTTCGTATATACTTGAGACACAGTAAATAATCAATTGGAAAAAAGTACTGAGGAATGACATTTCTGTTACCTGTTCTTCAGTTATTCTACAACAGAGTTTTGCATCTGCGATTAAGACTCTTGTCTTACTTCTTAAACCATTCCTCAGGACGAGTATTTAGACCAAGTAATTTCTCATGGCCCAGGCCCTAGTGACTAAATTCGTCAGGAAGATGCCACTTGGTGACTCTGAAAACTGTAAGTTTTATATTTACAATAGGCTCTTTATAAAAAATGTGTATATCCAATCACAAACCACCTCAAGAAATTGTTTTATTCACTTGAGGTAATTGAAAATTTTAATGGTCAAATGTGTCCCCAACGTGTACCCCAACGGCTCCATGTACGAGTTTCAAGTACATGTAATTTCCCTCCACAACCGAACCTGAAGACGCAAATACATTTGCGTCCAACGTTAACATGTCCTCTATCAGATCCACCATGAATGGATCGATAATTCAGTTCCTAAGTATGCCGTGCCACCGTCTTTATATGGTGCACTTTTCTCGTTTTCCTGGCTCTGCCGAGCTAGGCCCTGATTTCTGTCTTCAAGCCACTTCTGCCTCTGCCTCTGAAAGCTGCAGCATGGAGATGCATCCCTGACCTCTGCCTTACTTCCTGCCAAGCGAGCGGTGCCCGGCTCGGCCTGGTCTGCCTGCCAAAAACAGTATTTTACCTTCAAGTTATCAACGTAGCCAGCTCAGCTCCTCGAAAACACATTCCTGTCTAGTGAAATAAGTAAACATATCCCCGACTGCAGAGCAAGGGCCAAGCCTTCCTGTCTTCCTCATGAAATTCATTGCTCCTGTTACCATGGTAGGCCCTGGCTCCGCGCATTGCACCTAGACACGCATACATTCAGTATAGAATAGCCTCTGCCCAAGAGACCTTTTACTTCAGATTAAACATCCTCCAAATACTAGATATCAGATATGTTATAGGGACAGGTCGATCTGACATGCCAGACTTCTGTCTCCTCTACTAGTGCTAAAAGTCAGACCCTTCGCTTCCTCCAGATGCACGTCAATCACACGTCATATTAGCTGCGCGCGCATTCAGGCCACAGGTTTCAGCTGACTCTGCAAGAATTCTCTAAGCATACACCCACTTGTGACACTTTTCTGTGACGTTTCTAGTACACGCCTCTGTGCACACCCTTGTTCACGCCTTTTTGCTACGCACATGTGTTCTTATCATATACATTTCACTTGTCACGCCTACTGTATTCGCTGCCATTGTGTCATTTTACTATATATGTCATGTACTGTTAATAAATCGTTGACATCTTTCCTGCCATCATTGCATACCCGAACCCTTGTATTGATGGAATAGATTTCCATGACTCGAGTCATCATTTATGATTAAAGCCCTTATGACTCAGACACCACGGACTCTGCCTCTCATTTGATTGAGCTATTTCTTTTTACCTGTCTGAAATTATCTGGCAAACTCGTATACTGTAAAATATTTACCACACACTAATAGAAACGTGCAAGGGTTTGTTCCAGAAATGAAAAGACAAGAACAGTTCATTCAGCAATAAAAAGAAAGGACACTGCCTCATTCAGTAGTTGATACAAATGCAAACTGTCCTTTGTAGTTTTTTATTAACACATGGGGCCAGATGTTTGCCCTCTATGGCGTCTTCGACTCGAGATGTGGATCGCAAAGGTGTCTCTCACCCTTGTGCTGAGACTCCTGCGCTGGCTTCGCTTTCACGCCTCACAGTTTTTCCTGGAGCGGGGGCGATTGGAAGCAGATGTAGGAGTATTACGAAGCTTTCTATCTGATCTTTGGAGCCTCTTCTCCCTCTGGAGCGCCTGCAGGCGCCAAGGAGGTCATAGGTGCTGTAACTGTGTCATCTCTGGTGGGTTCGCCCTCAGCGGCAGTTTGCGCCTGAGACTCTGAGGCGCCATTTCACAGACCTTCAGGCCACCAATGGCGTCAGCCGACTCCGACACTACATCGGTTGGTTCTGGCGCAAATGTGGTCGCCATTCTGGTGCCTGTTGTTGAGGGGCCGGTAGACTCCGAGTCGAAGTTGGTATGCACTGTAGAGCCGGCTTCGCTTTGGATCTGGATATTGGCGCAGATACCGGCTGACGTCTCTCCTCATTCCCAAGTGGACTTCGGCATCGCCTCAACGCCATTCGATGTCATTTATGGAGTCGTTTCTAATGCCGGTTATTTCTGTGGCGGAAGCACAGGACCTGTTGGGCTAGGTTGTGAGGAGATGACCTCCTTGGAGCAGCCAGTGGCCCCTTCTGTGTTGGACAGCTGGATTGCGGAGCTGTGTGAAGCAAGCGGGCTAGATTTGCCTGCTGCTTCCTCCCTTTTGTCACCTCCTGGCCTTGCCTCAGAAGCCTGATCCTCATTGGCAGAGGTTTTGAGAGGAGTGGCTGATGTCTTGCATCTCATTCTTCCTGCTTTAGGAAATGCTACAGAAATTCTCATTGGGGTACTTCATTGTGGCCAATCTGGGGTTGAGTCGGTGCTTCCTTTTTGTGAGGCCCTTACTGACGTTTCATTGGGGGCATGGGCAACATCTGAGTCAGGTGTGCCAGTGGACCCTGTTATTGCCCATACATACCGTCTTGCCCCTGGTGACCACACTTGCCTTCTTGGGCAGCCTACCCACCACAGCTCTGTGGTCCAGGCCAATATGGCGTATCCTAAGATGGAGAACCTCCCTCATTCTCCCCTTGATAAAGAGTCCAAGGAATATTGTCTCCTATGGCATCTGGATTTTCAGAAGCTGTCCAAACAGTCTTAATTGACATGCCATTTGATGGAGCTCATCTTTTTAGAGACCTGGCGGATGGGGCCCTAGGCAGATTTCGGGCTACTCTGCGTGCTTCCCTCATTCTTGACTGATTTGACTCAGTCTTTATGATTTTTTCAACAGTGATTCTATTGGTCGAGCCATGGCTCGTTCTGCTGCTCTTTGCAGACACGTTTTGTTGCAGAAGTTGAGGTTCCTTGAGTCTGTTCAGGTCAGTATGACCTTTGACCGCCTTTGTTGACAGCAGTGCGGGTAAGGCATTTCAACGCCTCATGGCTGTTTGCTTGTAGTATGGCCTTTTCAGGTCTTTTGCTTCCTTTTTAAACAGCCACAGTCGTGGATCTTTACGTTGGGTAAAGGTTTATTTCCTGCCTCCGCTGTTGTTGTGCTTTGTGGTGTTGAAGTATTAAGGACTTCTTCTTTGTTACTGAGAGAGAGTTTGCCTCCGGATTTGACTATTTTGATCACCGGATGGTCTTTGCAGCTGGATAGCTGTTTTGTTCTTTCATTTTACTCTGATGAAGAGTTTAGTCTCAAGAGTTCATACCTTTTATGGTATATGTCTTACTCTATGTGGAGTATTGGTTTGCGATTGTATAGATTGTATGTGTACTACTTACATAGACTACTTGTTTGCAATTGGATTGGTCCTTCTTGGACTATATTATATGTACTTAAGGGGCCATTATGGTGGGCTTATAGCCGGTATTTCTTTGTGGTGCCACCTTTCACTCTCATCCTGTTTTTCTTAACCAGTGTATTTAGCGCATTTGTTTTCTCTTCTTGAGCGGACTGCATACGTATTATGAATGTTTCGATTTTTGAGCCCCATGATTGTATTTTTTGCAATACACTGGTTTGTGGCTCCCTCCTTTCTTGGAGGGCATAGGTAGTTCCTTTGTACTATCTTGGAACAGAGCTGTGTAAGCTCAATGCCTTAACTGTCTTAGAGGCAGTGTCTGAAATGGTTAAGGTTGTTTTCAGTCATGCGCTTCATAGCAGGTAATTTTTTGGGGGTAAGAAGGTCTTCTTATTAATCTCCTAAAATGTTCTTGCATACGTTTTTTTGTCTAAGGTTAGATATGACTGGTCTCTTTGAAGTATTTATCTAATTTTCTTTTTGGTACTTAAAAGTCCTTAAGAAATCAGAGTTGTTGCTTCTTGTAGAAGTGTAATATATATATATATATATATATATATATATATATATATATATATATATATATCTGCAATACCTCGCAGCGCTCCACCACTCAGGTGAAAAACAAGGCATGGACCACTTCGTTGTAGCATACAGTTTATTTGCCCAATAAACAGCTAGTCATGACGCGTTTCGGCCGTCCCTGCGGCCTTGGTCACATGACAATGCAATATTCTCAGCCCCTTTTAAAGTGCAAGTGCATCACATGTTCAAATGGAAATAGACAAAATACTTTCTGTATGAATACATTTATAAAAGTCAAGTTCACTGTCTCATTTCTATCCGTGTAAATACGAAAACCTAATTACACAAAAAAAGACAGTTCATAAATTACTTGAATTGTGAATTTGTTATGTTTCGGACAAAAACAGTTTTTTTACCCAAATCAAGTTTGAACTGACAGCATGAATGCTTATTCCTTATTCCAAAACATAATTCACAAAGACCATAACCATTTGCCATGTCTATTAATTTTAACACGTGCTCACCATAACGTGCATAAACTATAAATCATAATGAAGAAAACTTAAGAAAATCATATAATTGCTAAAAATAAACCCTATATATTAAGGAAAAACTGCACAGGAAATACATATATATGTGTAATTTGAGTCACTAGACATTATGGACGAGTCATTCTCAGTAGCATAGATATTTGTAGGTAGAACCTAAATGCCTACTATATTTAACACATAATTGTTTAACATACAAAGGAGGATCCCCTCCTATGATAGTACTAAAGTGATCTCGTGCAATAGTGCAATACAGCTAAAGTGACTCATGCTTATAAAATTAATAAAACCATATATAACTTATCAAATATCAGTTCATAATGGTATTGATTCAATTCATTGTTCAATGTTACATCGGATATATTTGGAGGGAAATTCATATATTTGATGCTCTTGCGAGGACAGTTTCAAATTAATTTATACAGTACTTCATGTGATTAGCAGTATATCAAGTTTGCTGCTTATAATACAACTTCATAATTGATGGAAAAATAGTCGAGTTAAAACAACTTTGTAAAAATAGCATATTTATAAAAGGATATCGGTGACATATATAAAACCAACTATCTAAAAGACACCTGGATAAAATCTACCCTAATATCTAAAAGACAGCCAGAATTAATTATGGGTCAATGCTTATGAGTGTTCTGCACCTGTACTATATCTAAAAACTATAATAGTTTAAAAGAAATAAATATATTTAGTACAAAAATTTTGCAAATCTAGCAAGTTAATATCCCAATTATCCTATTTATTCTATTCTCAATATTGGATGTTATATTGCTTAACTTCCTATCCTACATTCCCATAAAAGACCTCACATTTAAAATTATTTATTGGTCGTTTATAAATATGTGTGAAGGTCTTCTGTGGTGTTCAATCCCCCGGGCCACTTTGAATCGAATTCCAGAATGTAGTTTGTTTCAGTTCTTCGCATGCAGGCCTCCCTATCCCCTCCTCTTTTGGTTACTGGGATAGATTCAATTGCGTAGTATTTTAGGCATTGAGGTTTGCTATTGTGGCATGCCTCAAAATGCCTCGCAACTTGGCAACTTTGATCTTTATTAGTTATAGCACGTAAGTGCTGCAGGATTCTCTTATGAACTGGCAGCTTCGTGCTGCCTACATATTTCAGCTGACAGTCGCATTCCAGGATGTATACACACTATTCCGTTTTACATGTAAGGTGTTGCTTGATCTCCCTGGTTTCCTTTGGGATGCCCGTGGTGTATTTTTTGGTGTTCACACCATATTGACATGCCTTACATGTAAAACATTTATAGAACCCCTTGCTAGTAGGTCGCCAGGGTTCTTTACCAAGACATTCCTGACTCTTCTTGGTTAGAATTGTGCCCAGACTCACTCCTTTACGATAGGTTATTGATGGATTGGCGGGCATCAATTCTCCAATGATTGGATCATCCTGTACAAAATGGCAGTTTCGTTTGACTATACTCCTTAGCTCCTTTTCTTGTTTGGAGTATGTCAGTACTAACCGAACTGGATTAGTATCTACACTCTGAGTTGGACTCATTTTCGGGTTGTATTTTAGGAGATCACTTCTAGCTCTCTGTCGTGACTTTCTAATGGCGGTTTCTACTATTCTGGTACTATATCCTCTGTCCACAAATCTAGACAAACGTTCTTGTTGCTTCACGATCATATCCTCATCATTACTACAAATACGGCGGATGCGAAGCATCTCTCCGTATGGTATTGATTTGATCAGGTGTTGTGGATGGGAACTCGTTGCATATAACAGAGTGTTACCCGCCGTATATATATAAGCGTTGATATATATATATAAGTAAGTATCGGTGGACTAACAATCAAAATTTGTTTTGGATCACAAGTGTGATCGCATATGCTTGCTGCTGTCAAAGATTCGGTTTTACAGGAGGACATTATCTTAATGCCAGGTTACCTGTGGTATTGATACTTTTGGTACATGTCACCTAAGGTGGGTTGTTGTTAGGTGCCGTACAATTTTCAATATTATTATAAAGTGTTTTGAACTGGTTTTTCAATTCTATTTTGCCATTATGTATATAGTGTATACATTCTTGATCAATGGTGAGGGAGGAAGGAATTCGTGATCCGTTCAATTCCCTTGTATAAATATCAACTAATCAAAAGTGGAAGGATCACTTGTCCTGCATTGGAGGATCACTTGTCCTGCATAACATTGGGTATGCGGTCTCGGTACTAGTCCCAATAAAAACCCCTCATTAACGTGTTGTTTTTGTGGTTGTCTCTGAGCGGTATATTTTCGTTCTCCCCTTCTTACACACGTTTTTGCAAAATCATGGGGTTTAGTGGTTTTGCAACCTCCACCAGGAGGTAATACCCTTTGCTATAACAGTAGTGACCAGAGATGGTGCTCGTGAAATAGTGAAGTGAATTTAAAAGTCTCTCGGTTCCGGATATAACTTTTTATTCGTTCCGGGGTCTTTTGAGACAGTAAAACTTTTGGAGGTGATTGAGGAGCTTGTTATGGCTCTATCACGCAATGATTGTGAATAAGGTTGACATGTTTCAGCCCTTGTTCGCCAACAGGTCGGGTGGGCTTTCTTCAGGACCAGGGTGAGGTGAAAAGGTGAAGGATACTCCTAAGAATTACTCGGTGTATCTCAATTCAGAACGTCATTCATTAATGTTCTGACAAGGTCCTTTTTTGGTACCTTTGTTTTGGTCTACTTAGACCTCATCGGAATCTGTGTGGGTCAGCGGGGGCCTTCGGCCACCTCGTCATTCGTCTTGTGCTGAGTCAGGAAGGAAGAAAACAGAAAGAGGTTTTTAGTGTGAGTTGCAGGCGCTTCTCTTTTCCCTTTGGTGCCTCGAGGTGTATATATATATTCCTCCAATCCTGCTTTCAGTTAAAACAGGTCTGACACATGCTTGGGTTGCCAAACTGAATTTTACTACCACCAGTGCACTTTTGCCAACGTCGCGATGTCCACTATTACAGCGTCTGGCAGACTCGTTTCGGCGTGTGCCTCATCAGTGCCAGGTAAGTGCTGAATGTGTCATGATGAATCATTTCGCGGGGCTGCTGTTTGAATACACCGAGTGTTCTCATTGGCTGGGACTCATAGATGTAGAAAGCAGACAGGGAAAGTTCCTCCGATGATCAATGTCACTGTAATCCCAACCACGTGACCTCGGGCACAGTACACCAAGTCCTGCAATGTGGAACAAACAAACCAAGCAGTCAGATTGTGGTACAGTGACCCATCTTCACACATGATAATGCATTTGCTGCTTCGCCTGCTCCTTTGAAATTGCAGGAACGAACGGGTGGAATATCATCACAGCCGGGCATTCCTTTAAGCAGACAGCCTGCCTGCTCCCTCTCCCCAGTACCTCTAAGACACTTCAGGTTGGGGGGGCGCCGCAATGTGCCTTCTAAGCACTCAAAGTCAAAGGTATGTCGGTTATGCTGCGGTGCTCCTGAACGAGGGGCGTGTCAGAAATTGCGGAGCCGACCCCCGCCTCACATACTCCTCCAATCCTTCTTTCAGTTAAAACAGGTCTGACACATGCTCGGGTTGCCAAACTGAATTTTATTACCACCAGTGCACATTTGCCAACGTCGCGATGTCCACTATTGCAGCGTCTGGCAGACGCGTTTCGGCGTGTGCCTCATCAGTGCCAGGTAAGTGCTGAATGTGTCATGATGAATCATTTCGCGGGGCTGCTGTTTGAATACACCGAGTGTTCTCATTGGCTGGGACTCATAGATGTAGAAAGCAGACAGGGAAAGTTCCTCCGATGATCAATGTCGCTGTAATCCCAACCACGTGACCTCGGGCACAGTACACCAAGTCCTGCAATGTGGAACAAACAAACCAAGCAGTCAGATTGTGGTACAGTGACGCATCTTCAAACATGATAATGCATTTGCTGCTTGGCCTGCTCCTTTGAAATTGCAGGAACGAACGGGTGGAATATCATCACAGCCGCGCATTCCTTTAAGCAGACAGCCTGCCTACTCAATCAATCAATCAATCAATCATTGCATTTATATAGCGCACTGCTTACCCAGAGGGTACTGCTCGAACAACCAGGTCTTGAGTTGCTTCCTGAAGGCGAGGTGGTCCTGGCTCAGGCGGAGGTGGGTGGGGAGGGAGTTCCATGTCTTGGCGGCGAGGTAGGAGAAGGACCGTCCCCCTGTGGTAGCTCTACGGATGCGGGGGACGGCGGCGAGGGCGTGGCTGGTCGATCGAAGCTGGCGTTTGGGAGCGTAGAAGTTGAGGCGGCTGTTGAGGTATCCTGGGCCTTGGCTGTGTAGGGCTTTGTGTGCGTGGGTGAGGAGACGGAAGGTGATTCTCTTGTTGACCGGGAGCCAATGCAGATCTCTCAGGTGTCAGGAGATGTGGCTGCGACGGGGAATGTCCAGGATGAGTCGTGCTGAGGCGTTCTGGATCCGCTGGAGTCTTTTCTGGAGTTTGGCGGTGGTTCCGGCGTAGAGGGTGTTGCCGTAGTCCAGACGGCTGGTGACGAGGGCCTGGGTGACCGTCTTCCTGGTCTCGGTGGGGATCCAACGGAAGATCTTACGTAGCATGCGCAGGATGTTGAAGCACGACGAGGAGACGGCGTTGACTTGTCTGGTCATGGAGAGGGAGGAGTCCAGGATGAAGCCCAGGTTGCGTGCGTGGTCTGTTGGTTTGGGTGCGCTGCCTAGGGTGGGGGGCCACCAGGAGTCGTCCCAAGCGGCGGGTGAGGATCCCAGGATGAGGACTTCCGTCTTATCTGAGTTCAGTTTCAGGCGGCTGTTCTTCATCCATTCGGCTACCTCTTTCATCCCTTCGTGAAGGTTGGCTCTGGCGGTGGCGGGGTCGTTGGTAAGGGAGAGGATCAGCTGGGTGTCGTCGGCGTAGGAGATGATGTTGAGGTTGTGCTGGCGTGCGATGTCTGCGAGGGGGCTCATGTAGATGTTGAAGAGGGTTGGGTTGAGCGAGGAGCCTTGAGGGACGCCGCAGATGACTTCGGTGGCTTCAGATCTGAACGGAGGGAGGCGGACTCTCTGTGTCCTTCCGGCGAGGAAGGAGATGATCCACTCCAGTGCCTTCTCTTGGACTCCGACGTTGCTGAGGCGTTGTACTAGGGTACAATGGCAGACAGTGTCAAAGGCCGCGGAGAGGTCGAGGAGGATGAGGGCCGCTGTTTCCCCATTGTCGAGCAGCGCTCGGATGTCATCGGTGACTGCGATCAGGGCGGTCTCGGTGCTGTGGTTGGCCCGGAAGCCAGACTGCGAGGGGTCGAGGGATCCGTTCGTCTCGAGGAAGGCGGCCAGCTGCTTATTGACGGTCTTCTCGATGACTTTTGCAGGAAACGGAAGCAGCGAGATGGGGCGGTAGTTTTTGAGGTCGGTGGGGTCAGCCGATGGCTTCTTGACTAGAGCGCTGAGTTCGGCGTGCTTCCAGCTCTCCGGGAAGGTAGCGGTGTCGAAGAAGGTGTTGATAAAGTCCCGCAGGTGGGGTGCGATGATAGCGTCGGCCTTGTTGAAGACGTGGTGAGGGCAGGGGTCGGTCGGAGATCCGGAGTGGATGGAGTTCATCATGCGGACGGTGTCTTCGGTGCTGATCGGAGTCCAGGCGCGGAGGGTGGTGGTGGGGGGCGGTGGTTCGGTCGTGGTGTTCGTCGGTTGAGTGCTGAAGCTGTTGTGTATGTCCGCGATCTTGTTGTGGAAGTAGGAGGCGAGGGAGTTGCAGAGGTCTTACGAAGGGGTGATGTCGTTGTTTCCGGCGTTGGGGTTGGAGAGCTCTTTGACGATGTTGAAGAGTTCTTTGCTGTTGTGTGCGTTGTTGTCCAGTCGTTCCTTGAATGCAGTTTTCTTGGTGGCGCGGATGAGTTGGTGGTGTTTTCGGGTGGCGAGCTTGAGGGCAGTCATGTTGTCCGGTGTTGGGTCTCTGCGCCAGGTTCTCTCGAGGGCTTGGCAGTTCTTCTTGGAGCTCTTGAGTTCGTCGGTGAACCATGGGGCTTTCTTGCTGCCGGGTCTGCTGGGCGGGGTGCTCAGGGGGGCGAGCTCGTCTGCGCAGTCGCTGATCCACTTCGTGAGGTTGGTGGCCGCCTGGCTAGGGTTCGTTGTGCTGGTGGGAGGGTTCATGCTCAGGGAGGACGCGAGCTGGTCGGCTGTGATCTTGTTCCAGTTCCTGCGTGCAGCCTGTTGCTGGTGGTGGTTGATCGTGGTCCTTGCGAAGCTGAAGTGGACGCAGCTGTGGTCCGTCCAGTGGAGTCCGGTGGCGTGGCTGAAGGCGATGTCCTTGCTGGATGAGAAGACGGGGTCGAGTGTGTGTCCGGCGTAGTGGGTGGGGGTGGTTACCAGTTGCTTGAGTCCCAGGTTGGCGAGGTTGTCCAGCAGGGTGGTGGTGTTGCCGTCGTTGTTGTTCTCCAGGTGGAAGTTGAGGTCCCCTAGGAGGATGTAGTCAGCGGAGCAGAGGGCGTGTGAGCTGATGAAGTCGGCGATGTCTTCGCTGAATTGTGTGCGTTGTCCAGGGGGTCTGTAGATGAGGGTGCCTCTGAGGGTGGTCTTGGGGTTGATGTGGACTTGGAAGTGCAGGTGCTCGGCGGTTGCGAGGGTGTCATCGGTGTTGGTCGTGATGCGGATGGTGTTCCTGTGGACGATGGCGATGCCTCCTCCGGTGTGGTTGATGCGGTCCCTTCGGATGATCTTGTAGCCGTCTGGGATGGCGATGGCGATGTCAGGCGCTGAGAGGCGTTCATCCAGGTTTCCGTGAAGAAGGCGACGTCTGGGGCTGTGGTGTCGAGCAGGTTCCAGACCTCGATGGCGTGCCTGTGGATGGAGCGGGTGTTGAGCAGGATGCATTTCAGGTGGCTGCTGCTGTTGCTCGTCTTGGTTGGTGCAGTTGTAGTGCAGGTCCGGATGCAGGTGAACTTGCAGGAGTTGCAGCAGAAGGGTCCGCGGGTGCGTCTCGGGGTGGCTCGGTAGCAGCCCGGGACTCGGCCGGCGTTGAGTGCGTTGAGGGTTGCGGCGTCGTACGTCCGGCGGGTGGGCTGGGGTCTGCGGGGGCCAGGGGTCCTGGCGCTGGGCGCGGTCCAGGCGCGGATGGGCGCAGACGGGCTTACCTTTGGCACACCTTCGGCGCTCAATCGGTGCTCCCGCTGCGCGCGTCCGCTGCGCGGTCGCTCTGGGGACGTCATAAGAAGGGAGCCGGGAGGGAGGGACTGCGGGGGTGGGGCGGGAGCTAATCGGTTGGGGGGGGCGGGGCCTCGGGCTGGGGCGGCGGGAAAATCTGGTGCGGTCCTCGGGTGGCTGGGGTGGCGGGAGGCAGGGGGCTCGGCAGCCCTCGGTGGCTGGGGTGGCGAGAGGCAGGGGGCTCGGCGGCCCTCGGTGGCTGGGGTGGCGAGAGGCAGGGGGCTTGGCGGCCCTCGGTGGCTGGGGTGGCGAGAGGCAGGGGGCTCGGCGGCCCTCGGTGGCTGGAGGCCCAGGAGCATGTGGGTGACCAGGCCGGGAGGCGCAGTGGTCCCTCTCCCCAGTACCTCTAAGACACTTCAGGCTGGGGGGGCCCGCAATGTGCCTTCTAAGCACTCAAAGTCAAAGGTTTGTCGGTTATGTTGCGGTGCTCCTGAACGAGGGGCGTGTCAGAAATTGCGGAGCCGACCTCTGCCTCACAAACTCCTCCAATCCTGCTTTCAGTTAAAACAGGTCTGACACATGCTCGAATTACCAAACTGAATTTTATTACCACCAGTGCACTTTTGCCAACGTTGCGATGTCCACTATTGCAGCGTCTGGCAGACGCGTTTCGACGTGTGCCTCATCAGTGCCAGGTAAGTGCTGAATGTGTCATGATGAATCATTTCGCGGGGCTGCTGTTTGAATACACCGAGTGTTCTCATTGGCTGGGACTCATAGATGTAGAAAGCAGACAGGGAAAGTTCCTCCGATGATCAATGTCGCTGTAATCCCAACCACGTGACCTCGGGCACAGTACACCAAGTCTTGCAATGTGGAACAAACAAACCAAGCAGTCAGATTGTGGTACAGTGACCCATCTTCACACATGATAATGCATTTGCTGCTTCGCCTGCTCCTTTGAAATTGCAGGAACGAACGGGTGGACTATCATCACAGCCGGGCATTCCTTTAAGCAGACAGCCTGCCTGCTCCCTATCCCCAGTACCTCTAAGACACTTCAGGCTGGGGGGGCGCCGCAATGTGCCTTCTAAGCACTCAAAGTCAAAGGTTTGTCGGTTATGTTGCGGTGCTCCTGAACGAGGGACGTGTCAGAAATTGCGGAGCCGACCTCCGCCTCACATACTCCTCCAATCCTGCTTTCAGTTAAAACAGGTCTGACACATGCTCGGGTTGCCAAACTGAATTTTATTACCACCAGTGCACTTTTGCCAACGTCGCGATGTCCACTATTGCAGTGTATATATATATGTTGGATCTTAATGAAATTACCAAATATGGAAATTACTGGGATGACATGGTTGGGCCCATTTGCGGGCGATATACTCTTGCGAAATGATGATATCTTATCTTATCTGGGGCTGATCTTCAGACTGGATATAGTTTGAACAGAAGAATCTGCGGGAGCTCTTATCAAGAGTTAGAGCTATTAAAGCGATGTCGTACTTCTGGTGTCTTTATTTCTAGGTAAGCGATAGTGCTATTTATTGAAAGTAGAAAAAGAGTTTCGGGTCGATAATTTCGCAATCCCTCGCAGTCGATAGAAAATCAGAAGATCAGCCCCAGACACTAAGCTTATTGAAGGGGTTTTTACTTGATGAAATACTAAGTCCTGATGATGGTCTTATAAAATTCAACAGACAAGACCGAAACGTCGACCAAAGTTATCAACTCCTCAGCTTTCATGCATTGAAGGACACCTTTATACATCTTTGATTTTGGTCTTCTTCATCTAATTTTTTAGGAGCTGATGAAATGTTATGAACTGATTAGTAAATATAGATACACTGCTTTTCATGACTTTTATCCAAAGTTTTGTTCTATTGTTTGTCCCCATGATTTGTTCTCTTTGATTTATTCGAATACAATTTATTTTAAACATAACTTTTCTTGGCTGTGTGCTTCTTCTCTTTTTGCTCTACTTTGACTAGATTGAATATATTTCTTCTAAAAAACTGTTCAACTAATGTTTAAGTAATCCTGTGGATACATTGGGCTTAATTATTTAATGAGCCTACGATTTGAATACACTGAAATTGTTTCAATAAACTAAAAAACAAAATCCCTTGTAGCCACCCTCTACATAAACTAGCCAGTTAAAACAACAGCAATATTTGGGGATGTGAAGATGGTTGAAAAAGGTAACTAACTACTACTCCCTAACAGTAGAAAACACAAAAATCTATCTGGTTGTACTCAAAATTGTAAAACGTTCCGTATGCCTAAACACATCCTCAACCCATTTGCAGCAAGAAATGTCTGTATTTTCCCCGGGTTTAGTCAGTGCTTAATGTGTAAAAAAGGTAAGTGCCAGGGCCCAAGGTATTTCACAGTAGTCCACGGCATCTTGTGCCACCCACACCTCTTGCTGCTACCTAATTTATATAATTTGTTAAAAAGTATATTAGCTAATTAAACGCTCCACATATGAAATCTCCTAAAAAAACATAAACCTAGAATGCCTCCATGTGGTTGACTGTTATAAAAACGTTCAGGTATTCAAAATAAGTGCCAGTGGTGAGTCACAGGAAACACAGGCACAAATGAAGCAGTGGTCATTTAGCTCCTTGTGACGTACAAACACCTTTTATAATTATAGTTCCTTAATCACAAGTTCTCTAGCCTGAACACGGTCCCTTTAAAACCATTATAAAAGAATGTGGCATCCAAACAAGACAGTCGTATTAAAACAGAAATAGGAGTAATGCAAAGATAAAAAGGTAACAAATTACCAGGTCCTTACCATTTCAGTGATGCTCTGAGGTACCTTCAGTGTAGGCACCAGCAAGTAAAACAGTAAGATCACAAGTGCTGGTAGTTGCAGTGAAGGGGCTGCATTTGGCACTCTCAACCTTACAAAAGCTTGAGCGCTCCTTTATTGCAGGCCTCATCAAGACCAAGAGTACAAAGATCACAAGCCTCCAATACTGAAGTAACGCAGCAGCCACAATATTTTTTTTATAACAAAGCCAGGTGGATGAGGGAGTGAGCAACATACATTTGTTAAAAAGAAATGATACTGTCTCCACATTTTTCATTATGTCTTCAAGCTGCAGTGGGATATTGATTTGGGGTTTTGCATCAATACATAACCCTTAATGTGGAGGAAAAAAGTAGCTTGTTTGGATGCTAAAAGAGACCAAACAGGTACATGTGCTCAAACAATCTAACACTGATTTTATTTCTAAAAGCTGGTGACACAAAGGTGCACAAACACCCTCTTAATTCCCCCGGCCCTCACTGATGAGTGCAGGCAGCAGCAAAGGCGTTTCAAAGGGGTTGCCTCAATGCAAGAAATGCCAGACAATGCCTCTCAGTGGCTTTGCAAATGAGTAGCAACATGCTAATTGGTTACTAAACCTTCTGTTACTCACATGCAACCTCTACTATGCTCTACTGGCTGTACTGGGGCTTGTTACTAATTCATTTTTGCATGCGTGTTAAATAATTGCAGTGTCCTGCTTGAGTCTTTTAAAAAGCTTCACACTTGTATTACACTCCTTAAAATTTACACTAATGGGATATCTTGAGATCCAAAAATTGTTGGAAGGACTGTGGAAAGAGAAGCATGCTTCTTCATTTATTATGGCACTTCCCCAAACTTTTTGAGATACTGGGAGGAACAACTAGACAATATTGACTCTTATTTTTGTATGAATATATTGTATTAGTTTTACAAAAACATGAATATAACATCGGTTGCTGACTCATGCCATGCAATACAGTTGATCTCCACAAATCTATATTATTATCACATGGTATCATTGTACTTTAGATATTACTCGTATCTGAACATGTGAAAGTGGGGTGAACTAGCGCACGGGTGGTCACAGTGGTCGTGTGGTATGCTAAATGTCGTGGTTCCCGCTCCCTGAGACCGCTACTATCCAGCAGTCCCTGGGGGGATCCACCTCGTGTCGTGTCACACATCCCCGGTTCCGCGGTCTTGTGTGGCAGTGTGGTGTCCACTGCGACTTTTGGCTGCGAGACCAGCGCGTCGTCCTCGCGTCACAGGGCTGACATAGGGCCCGTTGCCTTCTAATCACGTGGCCTAGATCCGTTTGCCCAGTGTGCCTGTTATTGTATCAGAGACACTAGTGTGTATCCCCCTCCCACGAGTTGTCCGGTGCGCGCCCCTCACTTTGCGGTCGTGGTTGGGTGTGACAGTGGTACTGTATATATGTGTACGCTTCTTCAAATGCTTGATCAGCGTGTCCGTCAGTAGAACCGTCTCGGCTACCAGAACCCAGTGCCGTTTATGTGGTCAGAGTAGCAAGGGTGGATGAAGGGGGGAAGTTAAAACGTAGCAGGCGGAATTGGAAAGAATGGGGTGGGGGGGTCAACTTGGAAGTGTGTGTTGTGTGATGATGTGAGAGCGTGTTAGTTGAATGGGCGCTGTAAGTGGCTGGAACATGCGGTTTAATCCAGCGTGTCTGTCCGTGTATGATCAATTCAGTGAGCGGCTGGTGAGTCACGGCGCGGCGGGGGGGGGGGGCACGTTCACGCTGCCCCGCCGTGTGTGTGGCCGCCTGGGGTGCGGTGTTCGCGCGAGCGGGCCCCGGGTACTCCAGAGCTGGTGTCTCGTGTCCGCGCTCGGTGGGATCCCAGTGTCTGCATGTTATGGTCTCCGTTCCGCGGGTCAGGTCATGACTGTGTCAGGAGGGGGGCTGGACGGGGGAATTCCCTGAGTCTGACATTCTCGGTGGTAGGAGCTCAATGTGTCATCCCAAAGGTTCGCTATGGCGAATTTTCTAAGGCCCGCGGTTTCTTCTCTGTGGAGGGTAATGCTCTCTGCCTTTGCCCAGTTGTCAAAGGAGGCGCGCCAGTGTGCAGCGAGTGGTGGCTCACTGCGCTTCCAACGTTTGGTGAGGAGTCTCTTAGCCGTGATGAGGCCTAGGTCCCAGAAACGGGAGGATACTTTGTTGTGTTTCGTTCTCTTATATAGACCTAATAAACACGCCTCCCACGCATGTGGTACTTTCATGGCCGTGCTTTTCTCCAGCAGTAATAGTACCGCCTGCCAATATGTCTGTATCCTAGGGCAGAGCCAGAGCATGTGGAGAAGATCCGCTCCTGTTAGAGCGCATCTTGGGCATCCCACTGAAGTCCCGGGGAAGTACTGATTGATCTTGTCTGGCGAAAGGTATGCCTTGTGTAGTATGTAAAACTGTATGAGTTTAAACCGAGCGTTACGGGGAATGTGTCTGGGGCTCTCTAGTACCATTGCCCACTCCTTGTCCGTCCACCCCCTCCCTCTGTCTATCTCCCACTTATCCCGCAAAGGTTGCAAAGAGAGTTGTGTGTGTGTCAGTAGTGCCTGTGCCAGCCAATGGACCACATGCGTGCCATTGTCATGACGTGTAGGTATTGCACAAACTGATGCGTGGGTGGCTCTTCCTCGACGCTTCCCCACGCCTGTGTGTAAGTCCGTACTATAGATGCGTGTTGTATGAACTGTCCGACTGGTAGTCCCGCATCTTTGGCAAGTGTCGCAAAGGGGATTAAGGCACCATCTGCATATAGATCTGCCATGGTGTCCACTCCCGATCGTGTCCATTGCTCCATCGCCACCTCTCTCACCGTGCCTACGGCTCTGGGAGTACCTAAGAGTGGGAGCGCCGGGGCGTACGGTCTCACTGCCTTGGTGAGTCGAAGACTTCGGGAGTAACATTTGCTGGCCACTGCAACGTGTAGCTGCATCTGGCGTGTCGTCTTTGCCAGTGGGTGAAACATTGTGCATATTTGGAAAGGGGACATCATATCCGTATCTGTGGCCGTATCGCCCAGATTTCTGCCACCTAACCAGGCCGACACCCATTGCAACTGTGCCGCCAGGTAATAGAGCTCTTGGTTGGGTACCACGAGGCCTCCGGCGCTTGTTGGGGCATACAGCTTCCTCAGCGCTACTCGGGGTCTCCCTGTGTTCCAAATAAGATCCCTGCTCATGGTTTCTAACTCCCTGAATAGACGGGCCGGGACATAAGTCGGGATGTTGGCGTAATAATACAGCAACCTTGGCAACACAATCATTTTCACCAATCTTATTCTGCTCGGTACATTGAGCGGGAGGGTCTTCCAGAAGGAGATTTGTGACCGTATAGAGGTGATGGCTCGCGTCAGGTTGCCATCCAGTACTTCAGGTAAGGTTCTGTAGACGTGCACACCCAGGTAAAAAAACGTGGTGGGGTACCAGGCTAGCCTCACCTCATTGATCCTGATCTCGGGTTCCGGAGTGTCAGGGCCAAAGGAGTACGCCCCTGACTTGGCCCAGTTCACCCTGAGTCCCGACATTGCCTCAAAGGTTCGGAAGATGTCCGATAACTCCGGTGGCAGGAGGGTTAGGTCCCTGATATACAGGAGCAGATCGTCTGCATAGAGCGAAACCGTGTGTATTCCATCTGCTAGCGGGATTCCCCAAACCGCACCCCTGTCTCTCAGTAATTGTGCGAGGAGCTCCATCGCCAACGAGAAGAGCAGCGGAGACAACGGGCATCCCTGCCTAGTGCCACGTCTGACCTTTATGGGGGTGGACAGCAGTTTGCCTGTGCGGACTCGTACTTCGGGCCTTCTATACAGTAGACCGACCAGGTCCATGTATTCATCGCCTAGATTAAATTTGCATAGTGCCGCGAGTAGATATGGCCATTCCACTGAATCAAAGGCTTTCTCCAGATCTAGTACTAAGCATCCCGACCGTGGCCACTGTCGCACTGCATACGTCTGCACTCGGAACAGCCTCCTGATATTCTGTGAGGTGCTCCTCGTGGGCACGAAGCCGTTCTGATCCTCGTGTACAAGGCTAGGCACCAATGGAGCCAGTCGCCGGGCCAGCGTCGATGCCAGTATCTTATAATCCGTATTTAGAAGTGCCAGTGGCCAGGGTCGCCTCATTCATGTACTGGGGTAGGGACGAGTCGTCTAGGGCCGCTGCGTACGTCCGGAGTAGCTCGGGTATCAACATATCAGAACAGGCCTTGTAGTACTCAGCCGGAAGTCCGTCCAGGCTTGCCATTCAAGAGGGCGAAATTGGCTTCGCGCAGCTCGTCTGGTGCGAGCGGGTCACCCAGGTCTTCTCGCTGGTCGTCGGTCAACTCAGGCAGCGTTATAGCGTCGAGGTAGTCAGCAATGTCTGATTGGGGTGTGTATAATCGCAACTCGTATAGTGCGCGGTAATGTACCACAAAGGCTTCGTGTATCTCTTCCTGTGTGTATGCCACTGCCCCATTGGGAGGTTGTATCGCCATTACTGGGGCCGTGCGATCTTCTCGACTTATCAGCCAGGCCAGTAATTTGCCAGGTTTGTCCCCTGTATGGTGTGTGCGGGCTGAGTGGGCCATGTAGTTGAGGAGTCGCAGCCTATCTAGTAATGCCTCATGTTCAGCACGCTCTACTAGTAGGCCTGCGTCTGCACCCTCACCTGTCTCCTGTTCTCCCTGTAGTAATTCTGACTCAATGCGTGACAGCTCTCTCTCCACCTGCCGTCTGGTGTTGGCTTGTGTGCCCATGCAGTGCCCCCTGAGCACCACCTTAAATGCATCCCACTCAATCTGGGGGAAAGATGCTGTTTCTGTGTTGTGTTCGAAGTACTGCGCCGTTTGGGCGCATATGGTTTGCCTGAAAGGGCCATCCAGGAGCAAATCTGGCTGTACTTTCCAAGTAGGCACCGGGGGGTGTGGTCGTACCCACGTCAGGTCTATGATATGTGGGTTGTGATCCGAGTGAGTGCGCCCCATGTAATATGCGTCCGTGACGTGAGGAAGCAGCTCGCTAGTGACCATGTACCTATCCAGGCGTACGTGTAGGGAGTGCGCCCTCGAGAAGTATGAATATACCCTTGTTGTGGATTGCGGTTGCGCCATGCATCCTGTAGGTCCCACTGCGCAGACCAAGCCTGGAAGGCCTTCGTGGCAGTCTGCGTTTGTGAGCCTGGCGGTGGAGGGAGTGACCGGTCCAGTGCCTGATCCAGAACACAATTGTAATCTCCGCCCAGTACCCATGGGATCCCGTGCCAGGGCGCCAAAGCGTCTGTCAAGCGCACAAAGAAGTTAGCCTGTTCCATGTTAGGTGCATATATCGAAGCCCGGACTATCAACCTCCTGTCTAGTCTGCAGTTTACTATGACAAACCGCCCCTCTGGGTCAATAAGTGTGTCAGTCACTGTCAAGGGGGTTCTTGGTCTTGCCCATATTAGGGTCCCTCTAGCATATGGCATAAAGCTGTCCTCGCCATCTGCGGCGCAAGACACAAGCCTCTGTTTCACTGAGGTGTGTCTCCTGTAAGAGTGCTAACTGTATGTGATGGCGTTTGAGGTAAGAGTAAATCTGATAGCGTCGGGACGGTGTGTGCATGCCCCTCACGTTCCACGTGCAGATCTTGACAGCAGACATTGTAGTTCAGTAGCATTGTCCCCACCCCGCCCCCCCACCGCCCCCCGGACAACCACAAATGTCTCCACTTGAAGACGCCCTCATAGGGACATACTTGAGATACAGCTGCTCTCACATACCACAACACAGGAATAAAGTAAAGCAGAAAGAAGATTTCAGGTGAAACGATGAACTGTGGAAGTCTTTGTACATGAAAAATACCAAAAGGTTGGTTGCCAAACATGCCTCCGTCCATACTCTCGAGGAGAGAAACAATGTCTAAAGCTAAAGGGGTCGCTGTGCGATTAGCACTAGAACTGAGTCTGAATAGTTAAATCATAGTGTGAGGGCCCGCCCTTCCCGGGATTTGCTAACTATGCTAGACCTTCACAAATAATGCAAATGACAGGCTGTTCATGCAGTATCACCATACGTTACATGTCCCATTCGAACTCCAGCCAGGTGAGTCAGTCTGAGTTCAGTGTTCCAGCCATATCTGGCCCGCCGCCACCAGAGTTCCTGTGGTTATGTCGGTTATTGTTCCTCCTCCGGGACTAACCTCCCATTGGTCAGTTGGCCAGCAGGCACACGTCCTGCCACGTGCTGCAGGATCACGAGCCCTCCCCTGCAGGGGAAGGTTCTCCAAATGGCACGGGCAACGCGATCAGGTCAGCGTCGGTTCTTTTTCCCCCTCTCAAGCATTTCTCGGCAAGCTCCGCAGGGGCAATGTGCTTCCGGTACATAATCAGTGGATTAGATCCGCCGTCTGTGGTGTGACATCCGGTCGCTCTCCTGAGGCCTGGGAATCCGGTATGCTGTAGATAGCTTCGTCATTGCTGGGAAGGTTCCGAGGGCTGCCGTCTGCCACCTCGCTCAGCGCAGGAGTTTGGCTTAGTTCCATGACCATGCGAAGGGCATCTTGCTTTTCCCGTTGTGTGATCTCCACTGGGGGGGTCACGTTCGTCGCCTCCCGTGCGTTGCCTGGTGGTTCCGTCTGTTCCTGCGTCGTCTCCGTGGACCTCCGGCACGTCGCTGGTCAGGGACCCTTGTCGGCCTCCTAGGGGTTGTTTCCGTGCCCCTACCCAGCCATGCTTCTACTTCCTCCGGGCTGTTGAAGAAGTGCGTTTTCCCAGGAAGGAGGGTCTTTGTCTTTGTACCTGCACCGTGTAGTCCAGGAAGAACATAACGGTCGCGTTGTCTATCCGCACTTCCTGGAGCCTGCGCGTTTCCCGCAAGATGGAGTCTCTATCGCGATAGTTCAGTATGCGGAGCAGCATTGGTCTGGGGTTTGAAGCCCGTTGGCAGCGTTCTCATCGGAACTCTGTGCGAGCGTTCCACCACAAAGTACGGTGAAAGTGCCCCTTCCGGTAGAATGTCTCTCAACCATTTTTCCATGTGCTCCTCCGGATTCCTTCCTTCCCATCTTTCCGGCACGCCTACGATTCGCACGTTGTTCCTCCGTGCCCTCCCTTCTGCATCCTCCGCACGGTCTTCTAGGAATTCTACCCTGTTCAGGAGAGCTTGTACCTGTTTATCTGTTTGGGTGACTTGTGGTCGTAGCTCCTTCATTTCGCCCTCTAGGGATGTGGTGCGCTCAACTAGCTTTTTATGGTCAGCTCTCAGGTGGGTGAGGTCGATGGCGACACTATCGATTTTGGACGCCAGGGAGGTGCGAGTGAGTTGGACGGGTTCTTCCAGGCTCCCCATGGCAGCCAGCATGGTGTCAAGTTTGGCCGCCTTGTGGTCTTGTTCCGTGGTCTTCCCGGTCTTATCCATCTTGCCCCTAGGCTGCGTGTTCCCCATCCCAGTTCGGGCTCTGGCCCCTCCTGACATCAGTGCCCTGGTGCGTGTTCGGGCTTCTCCAGCGGCGATGGCAGGGGGGCCTGCGCACTGGTCAGTGTGTTGGCGTGCTGACCTGCGTAGCCGTCGGTGTTTGAGTTGTGGTTTCCTTCCTGCACAGCGTCTGCACCCAAGCCGTGTCGGCCTGCTCTCTGCACTCTACTCACTGCTCAGGGGATGTTTCTGCTCCAACTTCGGTCAAGCAGTCTCCGCCATCATGGGATGCATGCCACGTGGTCGGCAGCAGGTTGCGTTGTGACTTGTAATTTGCCGGCGTAGGTTCCCCAGGCCGCGACCAGTGTCGTTCATCCAGGAAGGCAGCACCTGGCCGTGTCGTGGTACATGCGTCTCCCAATGCTCTCCTTTGTCAGTTCCCCGACACAGTCTGTTGGGCAATGGGGCTCTAATCACTGCCTGCTCCTGCGGCTATCCCGCCGCATGTGGGGTCTGCCACACCCCGGGCCTGTCGCGGTCCGTTACCTCCGTGTCCCCCAGGAGGTGTCTCCGTGTGCCTCAATTGCGGCTACCTGCGCCCGTGTGTCCTGCTTTGCCACAGGGTCGCGGAGCGACGCCTCAGGGGCTCCCGTCCGCGGCCGCCAGTGCCTCTGCGTTTTTAGCGCCTAGCCTTTACTCCTTCTGCGTGTCCCGGCGGGGATGTCTGGGCATAGTCGCCGACTCGGGGCTTCAAGGGCTCCCAGTTCCGCTGATTGGCCCAGGTGCTTCGTCTACCCGTATCAGCTTACCGCGGCTTCGCCCCCCTCTCGCGGTGGATTCAAGGAGGGGTATCACGCGGGGGGGGATCCGGCGCTCTCTGTGCGCCCCTGGTCAGCTCCGGTTCATGCAGCGGGCGGATCCAGCTGATTCTCGCGAGCTCTGCTGGGACGGGGCGCAGGCCTCACCTTCAGGCCCAGTCCTCCCGCCGAAGCCGCGGTCTTTCCTATGATCGCGCCCGGCCCTGCGTCGATCTACGCGGTCTCCTTGCCCCGATGGTCTTGGTGTCACCGATCGCCTCCAGAGTCGAAGGGGCACACGTCGGTGATGTCCCGAAGCGACGCCTGTGTTGCCCGGTCAGCTGCAGTTGTTAGTTTACGGATAATTTCACCGGGAAGGGGAGCTCAGAGCGGAGCTCTACCCGAAGGCGTCCATTCCAGTTGCGTGCTTAGCCACGCCCCCACGATATTGACTCCTATGACAACCAGAAGAGAGCCTGGCTTTTGCCATCTGCTCCCCTACCTACCCCAGTGCCTCCATATGGCTGAAGAAACTCTATTTCTACTCCCACTTTGGAAGCAATAACTGCAGATCGCTGCATGATCCAAATTGTGCATTCCGTTCACAACCTGACAGTTATACAGTAACCACCCATCTGCTCCGAAAAGAACTTCAGCTGCACTTGCTACGCCAAAAGATTCTTCTTATTCTTCTAAAAGGTGCCATAGAAAATGTTAAAAAATACTAGTAGAATCAAAGGCTTTAACCCAGACTTTTCTGGAAAAAAAGTCAGGTCAGTGGAGGCCAATGCTGGACCTTCAAAATGTAAACAATTCCAGAAAATACAATCCTTCTGAATGCTGTCCCTCAAAGAAGTATGTATGTATGTGGTATTTCTGTAGTGCAAACATAGCGTACAGGCTCGGAGCGCGGCACAGCGTCAAAGACTAGCAAAAAGCCAACAAGTGATAGGAGATGGATCTGGTTTGTGGATTCTTAATTCATTGCAATGTAATGTTCTCTAGAGGTACGTCTTCACCTCTCGCCTAAATTGCAACAACATTCAGTCGGTCCTGATGGAAAACACAGATGTTGTAAATTGTGGGTTCAAAGATGGAAACGGCCTGCTGCCTAGATCTGTGTTTGTTTACACTTAATCTCATTATGTCCTGGCCGCAGGTGGGCTGAGAACCATCAGAGATTATGAGCTTATCCTCAAGATAATTGGGGGATGTTGGTCATGGTGACTTTATAAATGAAGTAGCTGGTTTTGAAGATGGTACAGGCTGGCATGGGACCCAGTTGAGTTTCATCAGGATTGAGGGGACATGACCATATTTCTTCAGGTCCTCGATGACAAAACCTTCTGCTGCTTAACTAACAGTAGTGCCTCACATCCCTGGATATTCACGATACGTATTTTTATCTCCATATACTTTCACATCACAGGTAATGACTGCGATTTTCAGTGGTGTTGCAGCACTATCAATATTGGGTGCTTCCTTTTGGTCTGAAGTCTGTGCCCCAGACAACTGCCTGGCGCCGGGAGCTGCCTTCCTTCTAAGATAGGGGCACAAAATATCCCCGTACTGGGTTGACTGACTTGTCAAAAGTCCATCAAGGGAAGAGGCTTAACCTCCATAGCTTTCTTCATCAGCCTCTTCCAAGAACTAGGACTTGGGAGTAACATACCCGTATCCTTTCATTACAGAATCGGAACCTTCAGAGGAGTTACCCGCTCCGGAGGGACTACTAAGTCATTTGCTCCCGGGCTGATAGCCCCTAAGACTACACTTGGGGGTAATTGTGCATTTTATCTTTTTCTTACTCCTTTGAGGCACACCGCATCAGTTGTAGCATATGTCTGCACCTGTTTTGTTACTACCATATTTACCTAGGGGTTTGCGCTTAATTCAGGACCACTTCTTTTCCTTTAGCACATACCTCGCCAATAAGATTCTACCTGGCAAGGATTCTCTTGGAATTTCTGTGTCATGCATTGAAGGTCCATATATTGGGGAACGTACCAATTAGTACTCATCTTTTGTGGTAAACTTCCATTTATTTCCAAAACTTTCTAGTTTTTCATGTCAACTGTGTTGTACGCCACACATCTATGACACATAATAGATGTTGACGTTCTGCTTCTTTTCTTCTTCTTTTTTCTCCCTCTACCCCTGCTCTAGTTCCCTTTTATTTCACATTACCTCAATCTGCTTTTTCTCTTGCTCTCTGAGTCTGCGCCTAACTTGGCATTGCTTTCTTTTGCCTGTGTTTTTCTTCCCTTTTTCCAGACCTCATCTTTTTCACACAGTCTATTACACAGGTATGTTCTGTTCGGGTAGCACTACGGTGCATTGACACTTGACTGGGCACAATGAATATGGACACATTTCAGTATGAATGAATCGTTTGTCCCTTTTCGAGCACCAGTACGCACCATACCAGCATGGGTGCTCATGACATCTTCTCCTATTGGGTGTCCCTCACACGTAGCCTTTTAGTCGCACCAGTCAGTGTCAACAATGATAATGAGTCCCTACCAAATCCCAGCCACGTACGGCACATACCTTTTAGGCCACATACACCACGTATGTTTAACTCACTGAATTTTGTATTAATATTTTTATTAATGTTGATTAGGAGGAATTTGATGTTAGTGGATGCACATTTTTCTCAATAAGACTTTCTCTTGTGACATCATGTTGATGTTCCAGTGTTATTATTTTTTGTATTTTGCCTGCCCTGAGGATTCGCTGGAACATATTTCCATATGCGATGAAACATGTGAAGGCTGGCTCTGAAGAACGAATTAAACAAGAACTGAACTGAACTGTTACCATACAGGGGATTCCTGTTTATTTCTGTTTGCTTTGTCATTTGCTTTTATGTGTCTACAGACACACGACTGTTTGAGATTTTGTTTTGTGTGCATAGGGTATTCTGGTTGATAAGAACTAGGACTAACCCTGAACACCAAGAAATCATCCATCCAATGGTAGGATGGCCGTCCCTTGAAGCAATGTGTGGCACTCAACTGTGGTAAGCTTTTCTCTCAGAAATAAGAGTTACAAAACGTTAGGCAAAGTCAAATACATTCTGTTCCAAGCAATCAATACCTGTCAGGATATACATAAGTTATGTTGTCTTGCAACAGCCTGATTCCTTTTTGCAGGCTTCAGATGAGGCCAGTTCAGTAGGAGCCATATCACTCATGGAAGCAGGCGAGGTGCTCTGGAAGTGACACAGCCAGTCACCAAAATGCTATAAAAGCTCTGCTGTTGTGAGGATTCCCATCCAATGTTAAAGTAGGGCTTCCATTCAAACCTTCAACAAACAGGTTCATCATGAAAAAATATGCATAATTGAAAGGATAGATTGCACACATGCAGGAGCTGTTCTCATGGGGCACCTGATCAGAGGCCAAGAAGGAACTTCACATAGCCATCCTGGAGTTAAGGGTCATCAGACTAGGCCTGCAGTTGTTCCTTCTAAAGTTGTTCATAGGAATAGGGAGGTGCACTTCAATAAAGTCAGTTGCGCAAGTAGTTTGTGTGAAAGTTCTTCTCTTTATTTATTCTTTTCATGAAAACCGGCATAGCCAGCGCGTTTCGTTCCCCCAGTGCCACGGGAACTTCAGCAGGCCTTACGTGGAGATCACTTAAGAGGTAAGCTTATACTTGAAGAATGATAGTCCTCGCAAGGTTTCGTCACCCCGGTTCGGTCGTCCCAAACAACCGAAGTTTCAATTCTAAATCTTAATTTGAATTTGGGAACAATGCTTGCAGAAAGAATATTAAGCTGGAATGTCGCTTTTCCCCAAATTGTCGTTAGTAGTCCAATACCCGGTTACAACTATTATTAAAGATTGTAGTCAATACAAGGTACCAGGATTCATAGAGCATTGTCACGGTATTGACAAATCATATCTCTAAGAAGTTTGTCCAATGGGTTGAATGATCATCAAGATTCACCCCTCCCAGTTTCAGACGCCAATAAAATTTATACCGCAACACCGTTGTCTAGCATGAGGCGCTATTCCAAAAGTTGGAAACGGGGGGTCGGGGGGTGTGTGTGCGTCGCATTTACGGAAATGGGACGTCTACCCTCTCGGTGTATCATTGGTAATAAGGATGAAGCAAGTCCGCGGCATCTGTGATAAGGTGCAGTCGTTACATTCCTCTAGTGACCGGCAAAGTTATCAAAACAAGCTGCATTTATCTGAGTGGGCAACATGAAATCTATATACTACATTGTAAAGCAGGGGGGAACTAGTTCCCATTCTCTATGTTATGTTATTTTATGTTAATGCGTTGTATATAGCGCACAGCTGCCCCAGCAAAGGGGCGTCCCGGCGCTTCCAACTACAAAGTGTAACACGTACAACAACCTAAAACCGTTTCAACTGCCATAATACCGTAAACTAGACTAAAGGAAAGAGGAAGGTTTTAACAGCTTTCCTAAAGGCGAGTGTGCCGCGGATCTGTTCCGACAAAGAATTCCACAACCTAGCTGCCAGGTAGCGGAAGGACTGGCCTCCTGCGCGGCTGCGCTTAACCCGCGGGACAACAACCAGCTGCCGCCCCACCGAATGCAGCCTGCGAGAGGGAACATATCGATCAAGCAAGTTACTCAACCAGTCGGGGCTGGCAAGTTTCACTATCTTAAAAGATAGACACAGTGCCTTAAATTGATTATGCTTCTCTATAGGAAGCCAAGCCTATCAGAGGAAGAACAGATGCTGTGGTACTGGGCCATTATCAATGAGATGATATTGCAGTAGAATATCTTCCATAATGGAAAAAATGACCAGGCAGATGTACTCAGCCACATTCCTTTAAGATTGCCATGAATGTGGACTTCACCAAGACCAAGTAAAATGAGCAGATAAAGGCAGACCACTAATCCCTGATTCTGATTGCCCCGAAATTCTGACTGCATGGTGCCTGATCACTTAAAGTATGGCATCTAAATTTCCCTTCAGACTGCAGAGGCATGTTAGTGTAGGCACTTGTGCCATCCACAACTAAGACTTACAGTGCTAGGTGCAAAGGTTTGTGAATATGGTGTAAAGATAATAGGCTTAGCCCAATCTGCATGCTTTCCCTTCAAATGCTGTATATTTGTTAAAAGGAGCGAAGGGTGGCTCCTAGTATACTTTTCAAATGGTTCACTTGGCTTCAGTTTCCAGATTGCTGAGAGAAGAGAATTCTTCTTCATCTTCATTCTCATATAGAACTATATGGCAATTCATGAAAGGTCTCTTTAAGGGCTTTCCACTAGTGAAGAATCCTCCAGTCCTATTAGAGTTTAATACTGTGTTGAGCCAACTCTCACTGCCTCCTTTCAGGCCCCTTAACGGAATGCTCTTGAAATAATTTGTGTGTAAGACCAGGCTCTTTCTTGCTCTCAGTCAAGAGAGTTAGAGAATTACAGGTGTTCTCTGCAAAGCAGCCATATGTTTCCTTTTCCAAAGACAAGAAGATTCCAAGGACCAACCCACGATTCATGCCAGAGCTCCCTACAGACTTTCATTTAAAATAAACTGTCATCCCATGGGATCCCGTGCCAGGGCGCCAAAGCGTCTGTCAAGCGCACAAAGAAGTTAGCCTGTTCCATGTTAGGTGCATATATCGAAGCCCGGACTATCAACCTCCTGTCTAGTCTGCAGTTTACTATGACAAACCGCCCCTCTGGGTCAATAAGTGTGTCAGTCACTGTCAAGGGGGTTCTTGGTCTTGCCCATATTAGGGTCCCTCTAGCATATGGCATAAAGCTGTCCTCGCCATCTGCGGCGCAAGACACAAGCCTCTGTTTCACTGAGGTGTGTCTCCTGTAAGAGTGCTAACTGTATGTGATGGCGTTTGAGGTAAGAGTAAATCTGATAGCGTCGGGACGGTGTGTGCATGCCCCTCACGTTCCACGTGCAGATCTTGACAGCAGACATTGTAGTTCAGTAGCATTGTCCCCACCCCGCCCCCCCACCGCCCCCCGGACAACCACAAATGTCTCCACTTGAAGACGCCCTCATAGGGACATACTTGAGATACAGCTGCTCTCACATACCACAACACAGGAATAAAGTAAAGCAGAAAGAAGATTTCAGGTGAAACGATGAACTGTGGAAGTCTTTGTACATGAAAAATACCAAAAGGTTGGTTGCCAAACATGCCTCCGTCCATACTCTCGAGGAGAGAAACAATGTCTAAAGCTAAAGGGGTCGCTGTGCGATTAGCACTAGAACTGAGTCTGAATAGTTAAATCATAGTGTGAGGGCCCGCCCTTCCCGGGATTTGCTAACTATGCTAGACCTTCACAAATAATGCAAATGACAGGCTGTTCATGCAGTAGCACCATACGTTACATGTCCCATTCGAACTCCAGCCAGGTGAGTCAGTCTGAGTTCAGTGTTCCAGCCATATCTGGCCCGCCGCCACCAGAGTTCCTGTGGTTATGTCGGTTATTGTTCCTCCTCCGGGACTAACCTCCCATTGGTCAGTTGGCCAGCAGGCACACGTCCTGCCACGTGCTGCAGGATCACGAGCCCTCCCCTGCAGGGGAAGGTTCTCCAAATGGCACGGGCAACGCGATCAGGTCAGCGTCGGTTCTTTTTCCCCCTCTCAAGCATTTCTCGGCAAGCTCCGCAGGGGCAATGTGCTTCCGGTACATAATCAGTGGATTAGATCCGCCGTCTGTGGCGTGACATCCGGTCGCTCTCCTGAGGCCTGGGAATCCGGTATGCTGTAGATAGCTTCGTCATTGCTGGGAAGGTTCCGAGGGCTGCCGTCTGCCACCTCGCTCAGCGCAGGAGTTTGGCTTAGTTCCATGACCATGCGAAGGGCATCTTGCTTTTCCCGTTGTGTGATCTCCACTGGGGGGGTCACGTTCGTCGCCTCCCGTGCGTTGCCTGGTGGTTCCGTCTGTTCCTGCGTCGTCTCCGTGGACCTCCGGCACGTCGCTGGTCAGGGACCCTTGTCGGCCTCCTAGGGGTTGTTTCCGTGCCCCTACCCAGCCATGCTTCTACTTCCTCCGGGCTGTTGAAGAAGTGCGTTTTCCCAGGAAGGAGGGTCTTTGTCTTTGTACCTGCACCGTGTAGTCCAGGAAGAACATAACGGTCGCGTTGTCTATCCGCACTTCCTGGAGCCTGCGCGTTTCCCGCAAGATGGAGTCTCTATCGCGATAGTTCAGTATGCGGAGCAGCATTGGTCTGGGGTTTGAAGCCCGTTGGCAGCGTTCTCATCGGAACTCTGTGCGAGCGTTCCACCACAAAGTACGGTGAAAGTGCCCCTTCCGGTAGAATGTCTCTCAACCATTTTTCCATGTGCTCCTCCGGATTCCTTCCTTCCCATCTTTCCGGCACGCCTACGATTCGCATGTTGTTCCTCTGTGCCCTCCCTTCTGCATCCACCGCACGGTCTTCTAGGAATTCTACCCTGTTCAGGAGAGCTTGTACCTGTTTATCTGTTTGGGTGACTTGTGGTCGTAGCTCCTTCATTTCGCCCTCTAGGGATGTGGTGCGCTCAACTAGCTTTTTATGGTCAGCTCTCAGGTGGGTGAGGTCGATGGCGACACTATCGATTTTGGACGCCAGGGAGGTGCGAGTGAGTTGGACGGGTTCTTCCAGGCTCCCCATGGCAGCCAGCATGGTGTCAAGTTTGGCCGCCTTGTGGTCTTGTTCCGTGGTCTTCCCGGTCTTATCCATCTTGCCCCTAGGCTGCGTGTTCCCCATCCCAGTTCGGGCTCTGGCCCCTCCTGACATCAGTGCCCTGGTGCGTGTTCGGGCTTCTCCAGCGGCGATGGCAGGGGGGCCTGCGCACTGGTCAGTGTGTTGGCGTGCTGACCTGCGTAGCCGTCGGTGTTTGAGTTGTGGTTTCCTTCCTGCACAGCGTCTGCACCCAAGCCGTGTCGGCCTGCTCTCTGCACTCTACTCACTGCTCAGGGGATGTTTCTGCTCCAACTTCGGTCAAGCAGTCTCCGCCATCATGGGATGCATGCCACGTGGTCGGCAGCAGGTTGCGTTGTGACTTGTAATTTGCCGGCGTAGGTTCCCCAGGCCGCGACCAGTGTCGTTCATCCAGGAAGGCAGCACCTGGCCGTGTCGTGGTACATGCGTCTCCCAATGCTCTCCTTTGTCAGTTCCCCGACACAGTCCGTTGGGCAATGGGGCTCTAATCACTGCCTGCTCCTGCGGCTATCCCGCCGCATGTGGGGTCTGCCACACCCCGGGCCTGTCGCGGTCCGTTACCTCCGTGTCCCCCAGGAGGTGTCTCCGTGTGCCTCAATTGCGGCTACCTGCGCCCGTGTGTCCTGCTTTGCCACAGGGTCGCGGAGCGACGCCTCAGGGGCTCCCGTCCGCGGCCGCCAGTGCCTCTGCGTTTTTAGCGCCTAGCCTTTACTCCTTCTGCGTGTCCCGGCGGGGATGTCTGGGCATAGTCGCCGACTCGGGGCTTCAAGGGCTCCCAGTTCCGCTGATTGGCCCAGGTGCTTCGTCTACCCGTATCAGCTTACCGCGGCTTCGCCCCCCTCTCGCGGTGGATTCAAGGAGGGGTATCACGCGGGGGGGATCCGGCGCTCTCTGTGCGCCCCTGGTCAGCTCCGGTTCATGCAGCGGGCGGATCCAGCTGATTCTCGCGAGCTCTGCTGGGACGGGGCGCAGGCCTCACCTTCAGGCCCAGTCCTCCCGCCTAAGCCGCGGTCTTTCCTATGATCGCGCCCGGCCCTGCGTCGATCTACGCGGTCTCCTTGCCCCGATGGTCTTGGTGTCACCGATCGCCTCCAGAGTCGAAGGGGCACACGTCGGTGATGTCCCGAAGCGACGCCTGTGTTGCCCGGTCAGCTGCAGTTGTTAGTTTACGGATAATTTCACCGGGAAGGGGAGCTCAGAGCGGAGCTCTACCCGAAGGCGTCCATTCCAGTTGCGTGCTTAGCCACGCCCCCACGATATTGACTCCTATGACAACCAGAAGAGAGCCTGGCTTTTGCCATCTGCTCCCCTACCTACCCCAGTGCCTCCATATGGCTGAAGAAACTCTATTTCTACTCCCACTTTGGAAGCAATAACTGCAGATCGCTGCATGATCCAAATTGTGCATTCCGTTCACAACCTGACAGTTATACAGTAACCACCCATCTGCTCCGAAAAGAACTTCAGCTGCACTTGCTACGCCAAAAGATTCTTCTTATTCTTCTAAAAGGTGCCATAGAAAATGTTAAAAAATACTAGTAGAATCAAAGGCTTTAACCCAGACTTTTCTGGAAAAAAAGTCAGGTCAGTGGAGGCCAATGCTGGACCTTCAAAATGTAAACAATTCCAGAAAATACAATCCTTCTGAATGCTGTCCCTCAAAGAAGTATGTATGTATGTGGTATTTCTGTAGTGCAAACATAGCGTACAGGCTCGGAGCGCGGCACAGCGTCAAAGACTAGCAAAAAGCCAACAAGTGATAGGAGATGGATCTGGTTTGTGGATTCTTAATTCATTGCAATGTAATGTTCTCTAGAGGTACGTCTTCACCTCTCGCCTAAATTGCAACAACATTCAGTCGGTCCTGATGGAAAACACAGATGTTGTAAATTGTGGGTTCAAAGATGGAAACGGCCTGCTGCCTAGATCTGTGTTTGTTTACACTTAATCTCATTATGTCCTGGCCGCAGGTGGGCTGAGAACCATCAGAGATTATGAGCTTATCCTCAAGATAATTGGGGGATGTTGGTCATGGTGACTTTATAAATGAAGTAGCTGGTTTTGAAGATGGTACAGGCTGGCATGGGACCCAGTTGAGTTTCATCAGGATTGAGGGGACATGACCATATTTCTTCAGGTCCTCGATGACAAAACCTTCTGCTGCTTAACTAACAGTAGTGCCTCACATCCCTGGATATTCACGATACGTATTTTTATCTCCATATACTTTCACATCACAGGTAATGACTGCGATTTTCAGTGGTGTTGCAGCACTATCAATATTGGGTGCTTCCTTTTGGTCTGAAGTCTGTGCCCCAGACAACTGCCTGGCGCCGGGAGCTGCCTTCCTTCTAAGATAGGGGCACAAAATATCCCCGTACTGGGTTGACTGACTTGTCAAAAGTCCATCAAGGGAAGAGGCTTAACCTCCATAGCTTTCTTCATCAGCCTCTTCCAAGAACTAGGACTTGGGAGTAACATACCCGTATCCTTTCATTACAGAATCGGAACCTTCAGAGGAGTTACCCGCTCCGGAGGGACTACTAAGTCATTTGCTCCCGGGCTGATAGCCCCTAAGACTACACTTGGGGGTAATTGTGCATTTTATCTTTTTCTTACTCCTTTGAGGAACACCGCATCAGTTGTAGCATATGTCTGCACCTGTTTTGTTACTACCATATTTACCTAGGGGTTTGCGCTTAATTCAGGACCACTTCTTTTCCTTTAGCACATACCTCGCCAATAAGATTCTACCTGGCAAGGATTCTCTTGGAATTTCTGTGTCATGCATTGAAGGTCCATATATTGGGGAACGTAACAATTAGTACTCATCTTTTGTGGTAAACTTCCATTTATTTCCAAAACTTTCTAGTTTTTCATGTCAACTGTGTTGTACGCCACACATCTATGACACATAATAGATGTTGACGTTCTGCTTCTTTTCTTCTTCTTTTTTCTCCCTCTACCCCTGCTCTAGTTCCCTTTTATTTCACATTACCTCAATCTGCTTTTTCTCTTGCTCTCTGAGTCTGCGCCTAACTTGGCATTGCTCTCTTTTGCCTGTGTTTTTCTTCCCTTTTTCCAGACCTCATCTTTTTCACACAGTCTATTACACAGGTATGTTCTGTTCGGGTAGCACTACGGTGCATTGACACTTGACTGGGCACAATGAATATGGACACATTTCAGTATGAATGAATCGTTTGTCCCTTTTCGAGCACCAGTACGCACCATACCAGCATGGGTGCTCATGACATCTTCTCCTATTGGGTGTCCCTCACACGTAGCCTTTTAGTCGCACCAGTCAGTGTCAACAATGATAATGAGTCCCTACCAAATCCCAGCCACGTACGGCACATACCTTTTAGGCCACATACACCACGTATGTTTAACTCACTGAATTTTGTATTAATATTTTTATTAATGTTGATTAGGAGGAATTTGATGTTAGTGGATGCACATTTTTCTCAATAAGACTTTCTCTTGTGACATCATGTTGATGTTCCAGTGTTATTATTTTTTGTATTTTGCCTGCCCTGAGGATTCGCTGGAACATATTTCCATATGCGATGAAACATGTGAAGGCTGGCTCTGAAGAACGAATTAAACAAGAACTGAACTGAACTGTTACCATACAGGGGATTCCTGTTTATTTCTGTTTGCTTTGTCATTTGCTTTTATGTGTCTACAGACACACGACTGTTTGAGATTTTGTTTTGTGTGCATAGGGTATTCTGGTTGATAAGAACTAGGACTAACCCTGAACACCAAGAAATCATCCATCCAATGGTAGGATGGCCGTCCCTTGAAGCAATGTGTGGCACTCAACTGTGGTAAGCTTTTCTCTCAGAAATAAGAGTTACAAAACGTTAGGCAAAGTCAAATACATTCTGTTCCAAGCAATCAATACCTGTCAGGATATACATAAGTTATGTTGTCTTGCAACAGCCTGATTCCTTTTTGCAGGCTTCAGATGAGGCCAGTTCAGTAGGAGCCATATCACTCATGGAAGCAGGCGAGGTGCTCTGGAAGTGACACAGCCAGTCACCAAAATGCTATAAAAGCTCTGCTGTTGTGAGGATTCCCATCCAATGTTAAAGTAGGGCTTCCATTCAAACCTTCAACAAACAGGTTCATCATGAAAAAATATGCATAATTGAAAGGATAGATTGCACACATGCAGGAGCTGTTCTCATGGGGCACCTGATCAGAGGCCAAGAAGGAACTTCACATAGCCATCCTGGAGTTAAGGGTCATCAGACTAGGCCTGCAGTTGTTCCTTCTAAAGTTGTTCATAGGAATAGGGAGGTGCACTTCAATAAAGTCAGTTGCGCAAGTAGTTTGTGTGAAAGTTCTTCTCTTTATTTATTCTTTTCATGAAAACCGGCATAGCCAACGCGTTTCGTTCCCCCAGTGCCACGGGAACTTCAGCAGGCCTTACGTGGAGATCACTTAAGAGGTAAGCTTATACTTGAAGAATGATAGTCCTCGCAAGGTTTCGTCACCCCGGTTCGGTCGTCCCAAACAACCGAAGTTTCAATTCTAAATCTTAATTTGAATTTGGGAACAATGCTTGCAGAAAGAATATTAAGCTGGAATGTCGCTTTTCCCCAAATTGTCGTTAGTAGTCCAATACCCGGTTACAACTATTATTAAAGATTGTAGTCAATACAAGGTACCAGGATTCATAGAGCATTGTCACGGTATTGACAAATCATATCTCTAAGAAGTTTGTCCAATGGGTTGAATGATCATCAAGATTCACCCCTCCCAGTTTCAGACGCCAATAAAATTTATACCGCAACACCGTTGTCTAGCATGAGGCGCTATTCCAAAAGTTGGAAACGGGGGGTCGGGGGGTGTGTGTGCGTCGCATTTACGGAAATGGGACGTCTACCCTCTCGGTGTATCATTGGTAATAAGGATGAAGCAAGTCCGCGGCATCTGTGATAAGGTGCAGTCGTTACATTCCTCTAGTGACCGGCAAAGTTATCAAAACAAGCTGCATTTATCTGAGTGGGCAACATGAAATCTATATACTACATTGTAAAGCAGGGGGGAACTAGTTCCCATTCTCTATGTTATGTTATTTTATGTTAATGCGTTGTATATAGCGCACAGCTGCCCCAGCAAAGGGGCGTCCCGGCGCTTCCAACTACAAAGTGTAACACGTACAACAACCTAAAACCGTTTCAACTGCCATAATACCGTAAACTAGACTAAAGGAAAGAGGAAGGTTTTAACAGCTTTCCTAAAGGCGAGTGTGCCGCGGATCTGTTCCGACAAAGAATTCCACAACCTAGCTGCCAGGTAGCGGAAGGACTGGCCTCCTGCGCGGCTGCGCTTAACCCGCGGGACAACAACCAGCTGCCGCCCCACCGAATGCAGCCTGCGAGAGGGAACATATCGATCAAGCAAGTTACTCAACCAGTCGGGGCTGGCAAGTTTCACTATCTTAAAAGATAGACACAGTGCCTTAAATTGATTATGCTTCTCTATAGGAAGCCAAGCCTATCAGAGGAAGAACAGATGCTGTGGTACTGGGCCATTATCAATGAGATGATATTGCAGTAGAATATCTTCCATAATGGAAAAAATGACCAGGCAGATGTACTCAGCCACATTCCTTTAAGATTGCCATGAATGTGGACTTCACCAAGACCAAGTAAAATGAGCAGATAAAGGCAGACCACTAATCCCTGATTCTGATTGCCCCGAAATTCTGACTGCATGGTGCCTGATCACTTAAAGTATGGCATCTAAATTTCCCTTCAGACTGCAGAGGCATGTTAGTATAGGCACTTGTGCCATCCACAACTAAGACTTACAGTGCTAGGTGCAAAGGTTTGTGAATATGGTGTAAAGATAATAGGCTTAGCCCAATCTGCATGCTTTCCCTTCAAATGCTGTATATTTGTTAAAAGGAGCGAAGGGTGGCTCCTAGTATACTTTTCAAATGGTTCACTTGGCTTCAGTTTCCAGATTGCTGAGAGAAGAGAATTCTTCTTCATCTTCATTCTCATATAGAACTATATGGCAATTCATGAAAGGTCTCTTTAAGGGCTTTCCACTAGTGAAGAATCCTCCAGTCCTATTAGAGTTTAATACTGTGTTGAGCCAACTCTCACTGCCTCCTTTCAGGCCCCTTAACGGAATGCTCTTGAAATAATTTGTGTGTAAGACCAGGCTCTTTCTTGCTCTCAGTCAAGAGAGTTAGAGAATTACAGGTGTTCTCTGCAAAGCAGCCATATGTTTCCTTTTCCAAAGACAAGAAGATTCCAAGGACCAACCCACGATTCATGCCAGAGCTCCCTACAGACTTTCATTTAAAATAAACTGTCATTTTACAATGTTTCTTTCCTAAACCACTTCTGCAGAGAGATCTTTTCACTTGTTGGATGTCTGCATGTGCATCAAATTCTACATGGACAGAACATAGGACTTAAGTTCCTTATATCAATTATTGTTCTTGATCAGCCATGCAGGAAAAGGCCATCTATTGTCCAAATAAGGCATCACACATTGGCCTGCATTGCCTTCTGTCACAAGGCAAATTATCTACTGCAGGGTGGAGTGAGGGAGCATTCAGCCAGAAACATAACAACAAAGCTGCACTGTATTTTGGGGTGTCCTTCCAGAACATTTGCTATGCAGCCATTTGGACAAGCAGGCAGACCTTTACCAGACATTATTGCCTGGATGTGAATGCAGTAGTCGGTTCAGCAGTGTGACATGTAGTTGTACGCAACCTGTTTCATTAACCTCTGCATACTTCTCACTTTATTCAAATGTTATGTACTGCTTGCTACTTGCTATTCTGATTCAAGCATATGAATATATTAAATATACAGTGCCAGAGACGAAATTAGTTACTTTCTTGTAACTCCAGTTCTCCATCGTTGGTATATTTCATATATTCACAGGCAGTGCTCCCTCCTCGCTGGCCAGAGGCTCAATGTTATGATTTATACTCTTTATGCTTGTGCTATGAAATCTGAGCAATGATAGCGCTTAAGTGGTAGAGGAGTTCAGAACTTCCACCTCATTGGCTGAAGTTCGGGTTGTTTCAAATGAAGTGAATGTGCTGCTAATCAAATATTATTGTTAAAGCCTATGTGCATTATAAACCTCTTTACTACTATTGAAAGATTTCTAGCCCGATGACTGGGAATGTTGGAAGAATGTGGCTAAGTACATGAAACAATCAATGCTGGAGAATTGGTTAGCTCTGAAGATGGAAGTTATGGTGAGGCACCAGAGGCACACAAGATGGGGGTCCGTCACCGGCATCAGCTTGTGGCAGGAGCCATAAGGCTTGAAGCCGCTCCGCCGATATGACATCCCAGGAGTCGTGATGACTCGAAAAGATGTCGACAAAAGATCGCAAAAAGAGAGTAAAAAGTGACTCGAGGTACTGCTCTCCTGGATCTGCACTGGCTGGCACGGAAAAAGAAACAACTGACGTCAGCGCGCAGGGTGGCGTCTAAGTAGATACCGCAATGTCATTCTGGCAACCACAACACTGACGACGAACGCTCAGTCGATCGATGCACACCTACCGACACGCAGGGGTACTGCTGAAGAAACATTTTCCGGATCCCGTCTGACGTCTGGGGGTAATTCTAAGGTGAGTAATCCATTACTAATATATGTCTCTTACAGATATATTGTTACCAGTGGTAGGTAACTTGTTCTTTACTGTTATTAAAAGATTCCCAGCCTGATGACTGGGAATGATGTAAGCATGTGAATAAATACATGAAACAATCAATGCTCGGAAGACGATGAAGGCGGAAGTTATGGTGATGGCCTGCTTATTGCTGTTATATATTAGATAGAACATATGAAAGATACTAATGCTTGAGAACTGGAGTTTCAGGTAAGTAACTCATTTTTTTACTGTCATCCAGTTGGAAATGGAGATGATTCAGTTGTTGAGTTTATTTTCATTTGGTACGAGATTACTTATTGGGAGGAAGTTCAGTAGCATATCATCAACATACATATGGATTAGGGAAGAGGATGTAGCTTAACGGTTAGGGCGGTCGACTTCAAATCTGGAGAACCGGGTACGAGTCTCGGCAACGTCGCTCAACATCCTGTGATTCTGGGCAAATCACTTAACCTTCCTGTGCCTAACAAAAATGAATGTGTGTTCATCTAACGCAACTGGTGCTCATGTAAAGCGCTCTGTTACCTGATTTTGGGTCAAATTTCCGCTATATAAAACTTCGGGGGAAAAAAATTTAGCTTTTCTCCCGCATTCTTCATTTATGGCCAGTGTAATGGCTACATATATAGATAATAAATAGAGTTAGGAAATGTAGAGTCTTTAAGTACTCCACATGTAGTTATTATAGTCTAGGGTGCTAGTTGATACTAACATTTAATCCTAGTGATGTGATTCCTAAGAAAATCCCTGAACCTACTAATTGAAAGATCTGATATACCAGTGCCTAAAGTGACCAAAAGGTTCTACAGGACTACTAACCTCTTGTAAGACGGCCTTAGTATATTTTGTGACAACCTGCAATTTCAATTCTGTAGCTCAGCCTGATCTAAATCCAGATTGCCAGTTTCCTAACACGCATTTTATTCAGGGTGGTATGACTATTGAGTTGTTACAATTTTCTTCAAAATTGTGGCCAGAAATGTGCAGTAAGAGAACTTTATCTGCAGCATTAGTTTCACCGAGGCTTATTTCAGGCTGTTAGGTGAGCAATCTGTTAATAAAACACATGTTCTTGTACAAACTTGGAGGGGAAAAGTTTCCCCAGATAGGAAGTTTTGATAAAAGTACTGTTACCGTCCTTCTCCTAATCAAGCTTTTAGGCCTGAATCACAATTTATTTGCTGTGGCTTACTTTTGCAATACTCATAGCTTACTTCTCGAATTCAGGAGTAAGCCAGGAGTACAATAGGAGTAAATCACCGATACCCTTTTTTTCATGATATACTTGCATTTGCACTGTAATCGTTTTTTTGACTTAATGTGAAAAAATGACTTCTCTCTCTAGTGTACTTCAGTGCTCAAGCGCAAAGTACCACATGTGCATGAGGAGCCACTATATACATATGATAATGTGAGAATCTTAATTAATGCACTTAGTTGTATAAGTAGCTATCTAAGTACGATACATTTTCTTTCCAATGCAGGAGAGAGTCAGAAGGCAGATATTTGTGGATGAGGACACAAACCAAGTATCTGTCAAGGAAAACAATGTAGCCCACTTGAAAGTGAAAGCAAGTGATGAACTTAATACAGTCCTGAGGAAACTGCCCAGTAGTCAATCTGAGGCGTTGTTGTGTAGTCCACTGGTGAACAGGAATATTAGCAATTCAGTGTTGGAGAATGATCCTATAAATACATCAAAAACTAAAGACACAGAAATCCAATCAAATTTTCCAAAGTTAATCCATAAACTAAATGAAGTGGACAACATCACAAATGAGGAACATATATGTGAGGCAGTCTGCTCTCCTCATACAAGGTACAGTACAATACGTTCATGATTAAAATGGTCATTTTCATTTTATGTTATTAGTAACTTCAGCATTTCTATATTTAGTTATATACAACTCTTCTACTGACCTACATGTCACACCTAGTAGATTGCCCTAGCCCTCAAAGGAAGATTGTGTATCAGCGGAGAAAAGGAAAACGGACCAGTATTTCCTATTCCCTCCTCCAAGCTGTACTTACAGCAGTATAGTGGTGATTAGAATAAGATAAACCTCTCACAGAAGCTCTACCCTTGTATGGTATGGTGCCCATCCCTGAGACCCCTGAATCAGAACACAATAGTTTGTATTTTATATTAATTAGTGTGTATCTGTTAATGTAAAATAAATCCTATAAATTATTATTATTATATATAAAATGGATAACTCAGCAATTATGAATATTAACAAAGTGAATAAAATAGAGACATTATTTATCACACAATCCCAGCAAATTAGACGCGAACTCCCGATTTAGCTTGCAGCATCAATTTTTATGCTCTTTGTTTCTGAGGCATGTAATATCCTTTGCATATCTGCTACAGACCTCAGGGTCTTCAGGTAAGTGGCAGTTTTGTACACACACACAAACTAAAATATCATGCTTTAACATTGGTTCTTTAAAGATTCATATGCTCTTTGTAGATTCGCATGCTCTTTATTGATTAAAATGCTTGAATATTGCCGGTGATCATGCTCGGAAACCTAGGTACTCAGTGTTTTTTTTTGTTTTTTTGTTGAAAACCTTTATTGCAACATTCTGAAAGTACAAGTATGGGCCTACAACCGCAGGGGCCGGCCGCTAGTCATAAGTGGAACCAATCATAGCATGGTGTAACACAGCTCATCAGCCGACAGCCCTGAGGTCCAGCAGCGATTCAGGATGAAACTTATATTGGAACGCATGAATAGGTCACAGGATATATTAAAGGTTTCATTTTATATTATATAAATAGACGGATCAGGTGCCATACAATCAAACAAAAGGAGACTGGGGACAGGCCAAGAAACAGGATATACGTCTAGAAACAACCATATGAGGAACCCTGGCGCCAATGCTTATGAATCGAAGTAAACGACAGCACAGTATACAGTTTCGTAAGCGCCGGTTCCCAGAGCCTGCCCACCCAGAAGTTCGATTAACATAGGAAGCGTAAGCACAAAATTCCAGAACACAGTGTAATCAGAATAAAGCACAGACGATACTGACCTGAAAGGAAAGAAAGGGAAGGGAGAAAAAGGCCATAGAAAATAAGAAAGGCAAAATAAAAAATAAAAAACTCCAACCCCCCCACCCTGCACCCCTGCCGATGGCTATAGCCTAACCCCACTAGCAGCGTGCCTGTCGCCCTAAATAACTAAAACCCTAAAAGAAGGGAAAAGAAGAAGAAGAGTGGAGGAGGGCCTAGTAGTACGTGCTCCCAGCCCCTTAGTCCCCCCGCCAGAAACAGACACCCCCTATCGCAAAGAGACGGATGTAGAGCCAATCTTATAAGAGAAATTAGGGGGCACCTGTTATATCCTGCTCTTCCTCTCTCTTTGTCCCTCCTTAGTGTTAGTGTCTGCTTGTCTATGTCATGTCTCTGTGATGTCATCCAGGATTCTACCTGTTGCTGTTCAAGGGATTTATCAGTTACCTGGAGGTTGAGCAGGAAGTTATCTGCTCCCAGTGGGGTTTCTTACCATATTACATTCCTACCTGAATGCTGTACCTTCTATCTAATCTCAAGAATAAATATACTACATGAACATTACAACAAGGACCCATCATCTTATTTTACTGAATTTAACACTGGCGACGAGGTAAAAAAGGACCCATTTAAAAGAAAAAGGACTTCATTGAATTTAAAAAGGACATCATTGCAACCAAAGACAAGAAGAGAAACGTTTAAAGTTACTTTCCTGCTTCTGGGTACCCCACCGGTGTCTGAATCCAACTGACAGCCTCAACCCAGAGCATACCCTTTGCTGAAGTATTACTACTACTAAATCATGTGACACTAGAGCAAACTAAAAGGACTCCCTGTTTTCATCTAGTGAGTCAGCGTTTTACGTGAGTAACGTGGCTGCTGCTGTCTGTCCTAGGTGAGCCTGTGCTACTTCTGCAAACTCCTGTTTAAATGAAAGTGTGCCTGTGCTATTTCTGGAATCTGCTGTTTAAAAGATTGTCAGCTCACTTTTTGACTTCAGTTTATTGCCTGCGCAACTTGTGCCAACCTGCTGTTTAAAGGTCTCCTGTTTACAAAAGCGCTACTAACTGGGACCGTTACAACCTGCAATTAAAATTAAAGTCTGCCTGTATCAATCTGTGTGAACTCCATGTTTCGGTACCTTGGAGGTTGTGCACTGGCAGTTTGAGTGAAGAGACGGGTATTCTACTTTGTTATTTGGCTTGCCGTGTGGCCTACGCTGAGACCTGATGCCTATTTCTGCAGAGCATAGAGTCTAAGCACAACAGCATCAGGATACAACTGACAAATCAGAGCAGAATGTTACATGAAGAAAGCTCTGTTCAGAACCTGGAATACATTGTGAAACATAACCAGTCGCATGCACTTAAAGGGGAAATGTAAAAGGAAAGAAGTATTGGAATGTAACACATCTCCCTTATATAAGAAAAAGAAACAAAAAGGGAAAAAATTAAACAAAGTCTTGCAAAGAATTTGGTTTTCTTCTGATGCGTACATCATCTTTAACCCTTGATGCCACAGTGTCAGAACCTTGTTCAGGACCAATGCTAACATTAGAATAGTCATTTTGACATTGGTTATTTCTTAACTGAGCATCTTGAAAAGGAGGGCATTTAGCTACTTTACTCACATTCCAAGTTTTGCCATCCTGGGTGACAACAGTATTATTAAAAACTTTAACAATCTTAATGGGCCTTCCATACTTACTCATTCCTTTGCTTACCATAACAGGTTTCACAATCCTGACCCAATCACCAATCTCAAATTCATGCACCCTTGTTTTCCATTTGTTGTTGTACCACGCAGCTGATTTATTCTGCTTGTCACAAATCTTATTGGCAATGGCAATTGTTTCTTCTAAATTAGGATCACCCAAACACCATAGTTTATCTTGAGTCTTTTTGTTTTTGACATGCACAATTATTTGGTCTCGAATCATTACGTCAGTCATTGCTCCAAAATTACAATGTATGGACAATGCTCTCAATGCAGTCAAAAAGTCATCAAAAGATTCATCTTGTTTTTGTGCACTAGTGTAGAATTTAAAACGATTTAGGGCAATATTAGCAGTCGGTTTGAATCTTTTTTCTAACCTGTTTAAAGCTTCAACATAAACATTTAAAGTATCTCCACTTCCAGTAGGAACAGTTAATTGTGGTAAATTTCTGAAAATTTCTTGTCCTTCAGAGCCAATGCAATGTAAAAGAATACTTTTCTTTCTCTCAGAACCCATGCGTTCTCCATCAATAGCACGCATGTAATTAAAGAATTCTTCTTTCCATCTAGACCAAGGTATGGGTGGATCACCTTTGGTTTGAAGAAATTTAGATGGAGGATCAAATTGCATTATGAAGGAATAGTAGTAAAAGTATTAAATTAAAATAAACAAAATATGTAGAGCTATTTTACATTGCAGATGTATAAAAACGTTTAAAATGTAAATTTTGATGAAATGAACATTTCAATGTAAATAAATACTTGCAAACGTTCTGTAATCGTAGCTGTGAAATTTCTAGTACGTCGCTTTGTAAAACGCCGTTTCCGTTGCTTTATTTCATGAAATAATGCCGCTTTTGTTGTCGTTGTTAGACGCTGCTTCGGTTGTTGGGCAGCGCGTACTGGCGCTTGTGACCTTTGTTGCCTGGAAACGAAGGACGCGCTTACGTGAAGACGTGGCGCTTAGGAAACCAAGGACGCGCTTACGTGGATTGTGCTTCCGTTGTCAGGGAAACACAGAATGCTGTTACATGTTCTTTTCTGTGTGGATTTGCAAGTGATACATTTTGAAATAATTTATTCTATTATTGCCTACTTTACTGGAGCCACGTTAGTGCTCAACCTTTGTTGAGGTGCTCATTTGCTTACATTTTGGTGATGATTTGTAGGCGTTATTCTTATTGGGGTCATTTATGTGCTCAACTATGTTGAGTTGCTCCAGTTTGTTTTCATTCTTAGTGATGATGAGATAGAGTGATGCTCAATATTGATGTTTATTTCTGTTATGAACCACTTTATAGTGCTCTATTGTTAGAGGTGTTCATGTGCTTGCTATTAGAAGCCATAGGGGCTCAATTTTATTGTCATTTCAGATGAACCACTTATAGTGCTCTATGGTTAGAGGAGTTCATCTATTTACTGTCAGGAGCCGCAGGGCTCCGTTTTATTGGTGATTTTCTGTTACTTACTGTGAGGAGCTGCATGGGCTCAGTTTTATTCTATTGATAGAGAAGTTGTACATTTTCTGTGGAGAGCCGTTTTGTCATGAACCACTTTTACTGTGCTCTATGTTTAGAGGAGTTCATGTGTTTACTTTGAGGAGTTGGGCTCATTTTTATTGTGCTTTATTTTAGAGGAATCGAAAATATTCGAATTTGAGGAGTTGATATTTCATTTTCTATCCACGGTACTGAGCCATACTGTACCTTTGCTCATTTGTATTGAGATGTTCAGTTTTCATTTCATTTAAGCTTACATTCTTTTGTTAGCTTACGGTGCTTGTACAACCTTTGTACCTGCTCCCCTTTGATACTCTTATTTCCATCATGTTGAAGAGGGTGTTTATTTCCTGTGCATATATGTTCTTTCTTCTGCTTTTCTGCTTCTGCCATCTGTTTCATCTTATCCATTTTTTCAATTAAAGGAGGGAGGTGTGTTATATCCTGCTCTTCCTCTCTCTTTGTCCCTCCTTAGTGTTAGTGTCTGCTTGTCTATGTCATGTCTCTGTGATGTCATCCAGGATTCTACCTGTTGCTGTTCAAGGGATTTATCAGTTACCTGGAGGCTGAGCAGGAAGTTATCTGCTCCCAGTGGGGTTTCTTACCATATTACATTCCTACCTGAATGCTGTACCTTCTATCTAATCTCAAGAATAAATATACTACATGAACATTACAACAAGGACCCATCATCTTATTTTACTGAATTTAACAGCACCGTGATACACCGCCCAGCCTCTTAAATCAAACCATTGCAAATCGAACAGTCATAATACCATGTCATACCGTCCTGAGTTGATTGATCTCAACCCTGACCCTTCCGGACCAGCACACAAACCCTCCCCAGCGAGATCCAAAGGCATACAAGCAAGTCATAGAGGAGAGGGAAGTCATCGAGAGTCAATCCGTTACCACTTGCAGCAACTAAGTCCACGAGAGCTTCAGGCGCAGGAAGTCTGCCTCTCCCAACTAGACAGTCCCGATGTTTCTTGCCCCGGGGTCGTAACGTTTCCAAAAAGGGGGTAGGCGACCACAAGATGAAAGAAGAGTCTACAACACATGTCTCCGGGGGTAGGACGCCAGTCAATACCTCCAAAGTCAATAACGGTGGAAGGTGCGGTAGCACACTCACAACCTCTGGGACACCATCTTCCAGGGCTTTATCCGATGGTTCCAATACTCGCTTCCCCACGGAGTCCTCACAGTGAGTCAAAATGGCCGCGGCTTGAATGGCTACAGATGGCAGTTCCAATAGTGGGGCAGGGTCCGGTACAATAAGCAGCATCCCAGATAGGCTTGCATACATTTTATTCATTGAGACAGTCACTTGTGAGTGAAACGCCCAGAGTTCTGCCAACAATGACCTCAGCGATGGCTCAGACACATTTCGATCCATAGTCTCACGCCCGAGACTGATCACAATCACTTCCCGAGTGAATTGGTGTCTCCGGGGGAGACAGACGGGATCACGAGAGGGCAAGCGTGGACGGTGACCCGTCGTTCTCCACAGTCACGATCACACGGCTTAACGCCGGGGGCCGGGGCCCCGACCCGGCGAACCCCGGAGGGAGCCAGCACCGGGTCCGCGGGACGGGAACCCCCACCCACCGTCAGTAGCAAGCAAGGTCACCTCTCCATCAGTACTGAGCAAAGAGAACAATCACTGCCAATTTTGGGCGCAAAAGAAGCCTCCACCACGATCGACCGGACCCTGCCTGGGTCTCTCAGTCGTTGTTGTTGCACTACCACCCGGCCATGCAGATACTCGAGGCCCCGGCTTCACTGCTGGAGTAGGCCACAATCTTCAACTCGGTGTAACTCCGTGAAACCGGCCGATAAAAATTCCCGGATTTCACCATCGGAGTGAGGAACTGTTCATGCACGCAGGGGCTGGGCGTAAAATCAGGATATTGTGCAGGATCTTGCGGCGAGATACGGAGGTAGGCGGAGCCGGGAGCCTAAGCAGCCATCTTGTTTGCCGTCATAGCTCCTCCCCCCTCTAGGTACTCAGTGTTAATTTGGAAGTCTGCATACTCTCAAATAACAATGAACACAGCCATATATTTTATGTAGTTCATTTACCTAATTATGTGATCCAAACTCAGGCCAAAGAGGAAGAGGTAAAAAGCCTCAGAGCTTCAACTACCCACAGAGGCTAAGCTGACCAATTTTTGTACCACAAGCAACCCGGCAGCAAGGGGATCCTAAGAGCTCTTTTGTGCACTTTGGATGTGCACTTTTCTCTTCATTTTAGCATTCAGCTCTCCTCCTTGCAGTCTTTCCCAACACTATTTGTGAGAGGTAAGCAATGTTTCTACCTTTTTGGCTGCTTGAGCCCACGTAACTCTATCCAAATGTCCGACACTCCTTTTAAGGGTAGAGCTTTATTTAAACCTTTCCAGTCCTGTTGGACCTGGAAGATTTACCGTAAGCCTCAGAAAAAATTGTCTGATTCACCTCCAAACCTCTGGCCATGTGGTGAGAACGTGCAGTATTTACCAAATCTCAGTCACAAATCTCTGAACATCAAAGAAACAAGAACGTCACATATCCTTAAGGAGTTGGTGCCTGTTGCAATAGCTGTTAAAAGGACATCCCCTCCAATTGCAAGAAACGCAAGGTGAAGCTGGTCTGAGCCTCATCCTCAGAGACTCTCTGGACGTGCGTGGTATTGCACCAGTGCAGGTGGCTGAAAAGCAGATGTTTCTGTCCGGAGGTACAATCAAAAGTACCGGGGTACTGATTTTTTGGTACTTTTTGTCCCCATTGCCATTTGGAATACTTTAACCAAACTCTATCCACATCTTACTTCTATGGCTCTCAACAAATGTCAGGAGGACTTATTCATTGAAGATGTAGGGGCTTTGCATCGATTAAATCACAAGGCCACAGCAGATGAGCCTGACTTCTCAGACTACCTACCCCTCCAAATATTCTGGCCGGTGCAATGGAAGGTAGAGGCCTATTTTCAAACCTAGTGTGTTATAACATCATACATCTTGGCGTTGGATAATATCCAACAAGGTTACACCATAAAATTAATTTCCAAGTCACTCATAACACTTTCAAAAAGGACCTCCGTCAATATCTGTAAGTCTTGCTGGTAGAGATGATAACACTTCTATAAATGACAATAGAGCCATTGCACAAGTCCCTACACAAGCAGGGATTTTATTTCAGGTTCTTTCTGGTGCAGACAAATGTTCCTACTTTGGACCTGAGAATGCCTTAGAAGTTGGTAAAGAAACAGTCTTTCTGAATAGTCTTGTTATGTGTTTTGTCCTGCATGCCTATTTGGGGTCCCTTGTGCATTTGCTTATATGTTCATTATTAATTTGCAATCATTGATTATCCCGTGTGCATGTATGGTTGGTTTGTGCAACAATGTATACTATATATATTGTACTTTCTTATAGTATACTTCTAATTCGTTTGATCACATATTTATTCAAATACTTGATGTTTAGTGAAGGGCATAATAGATTTAATGTGGATATGTGTGTGAATTCTCATACATCTGCTATGAATTTTCTAAAATGATGATTCACAGCCAACTCTCTGAGAGAGTGCGGAACGTCGAATGCTAGAAGCAGCATAGCAGTTCTCCAGGTAACTGCACCATGAAAATTATGTGATACCAAATGTTGCCACATAGACAAAATTGAGGTTGAGGCTGATTACCAGAAAATAAATAAAGTGCAAGAATGCCCAGATGTGGGTCCCTTGCTTGCTGTGTTGAAGGCATGGGATCCAACCTATAGTTCCCTGACAAATCCCAATAATAATAAGTGTTTGTGTTAACTTTTGAAAGGGGTCTTGCCTGTCTTTTTGGAATGAACTGTTCCCATGAGGCGCAGGGTCAGAAGTCGGCCTCTGTCTAGAGTGGCACAGTGGGAAAAAAGTGATGTGTTGGAATGCTACCCAGAGTGATTGCCAGTGGTTTAAACTATTAACAAGTATTCACCCCATCCCGTTTTGTGTGTTTGTTGTAACTCCTTAAGGGGACATGGGTACATTAAAAATGGGGCCATTGCTTGTTGTACCATAGTATCTAAGCTGTACCACACTGTCAAAGCCTAACAGTGTCGAAGCCTGTTTTGGGTTGCTTATGTTATTTTCTGTGGAGGACCTTCAGAGTTCAGGATGGAGTGTACCCATGAGGAGCAGGCTCAGTATTGATTTGCTCAACGCACGCCTCTGTCTAAAGTAGCACAGTAGATAAAAAATTAATTATGTGATGGAATGTTACCCAGATTGATTGTCAGTGGTTTAGACTGTTTGCAAGCATTCCTCACATCACTATATCATGCTTGATGTGACAGCAATCATCTAAATACTGAACCCTGATAGATTGGCTGGCTTTAGATGCTATTATGCTTATTATATGTTATTAGATGTGCAGGAATTCTCACAATGTGATGTGCTGCCTGCTTTCATAATGTGTACTTTATGTTCTGTTTATATCCGCTTTACTATTTTTGCATCTGCTTTGCACCACCAGTGGCTTTAAATAAACCCTTAAAAATAAGAATGTCGATTTGGGTCTCCGTTTGACTATTTTTAATATGTATCTTAGGTGTTCTAGGGGATTGGATAAATCACCTACACTATCTCTTTTGGAGGAACTTATGGACAATCTGGATTCTAGTGTAAAAGTCATAGTAGCAGGTTATTTTAATACCAGTTTTGAACCTTCATTGTATTTAAATGAGATAACTAGAGAGGAAGATGAAGTATGGGGCATAACACCTTTGACTGTTCCCCCTTTGAGATTGTTTTCCAGCACTGCCTTAGAACTGGCCTCGTTTACAATAAGCAAGGGCCTTACTGCGTGTAATGGGCGTACTCGCTCTGATCCTACAAGGCAGCTACATTTAATAGAGGGGTATGTACCAGCATTATTGATTATGTCTTGGTCGATGTAAGTTTATGGCCTCTTAATGTATGATATGGAAGTGGTAGTGCGCTTTGATAGTGATCATAATTCCCTTGAAGTAACTTTGATCGGTGACTCATTAAACCAAGATAAAAATAACCACATAACTATGGTACCTGCCCCGTGGTAACTAATAATCACCGGTATGTTTCATGGCCAAATGTTATGTCTAATCAGAAACTGTTCTCACAGATTTACAAACTTTATGTTACATAATTTGAAGCATATGTAGGACTGAATATGGATGTAGTTCCTATTCTAGACGTTCATGTTGTCCTGTCTAATGCCTTACGGGAGATTTTTTACCAAAATTGCAGTATTAGGACTTCTAATTCATTGAAGGTGGAGAAATGGTTTAATCCAGCTTGCAAGTTAGCCAAGTCAGCTCTGAGTAAGGCTATAATAGAGGGAAATAGTACTAATGTTAAAGCAGCAAGATCTCACTACAAATCTATCTTGATTAAAGCCAAGAGGAATTGGAATAATAACTTATGGCAAGATATTTTGGATGCTGGGAAAAAGAATGATATTAGACTATTCTGGTGCCTTGTTACCCAAACTAAGTCAGAAAAACCTAATTTACATCAATATAAAATATAATATAATATTTCGCCGGATAAATGGGTATCTCATTTTACAATGCTTTATGCTTCTGGTGACTCCCAGGTCCCTGATAGCACTAACTTTCTAAATGTATGGCCTATATTAGATTCCACTCCTCCTATCGTCTTTAGCTTAGGCGAAACAATTAGAGCGATTGATTCGCATAAATCTGCTAAAGCCCCTGGACCAGATAAAATACCCAGGGATTTATATAAATCTGAACCTTTGATATGGTCCTCCTACCTTAATATGTTATTTAATGCTATTGCAGCTGGGGGGAAGGTACCTGACTCATGGCTTGGAGCTGAAATTATAGCTATACATAAAAAAGGTGATCTGGGGGAGCCATTTAATTATAGGCCTATCAGCCTCATTGATAATGCCCAAAACATTTTTTTCAAAACAAATCCTGATGAGATTTCTGGATTGGGTTGATACACAAAATATTTTATCTCCCCTCTAGGCTGGTTTTAGACCAGAAATTAGTACAACAGATCAAATGTTTATATTTATTGTTTTATATTGGAACTATGTATCTGAAAGAGACACGTTAGTGATAGATTCCTTGCCTTAGAATATCCCCAGGCATCAGACTGGATCCGGAAAGTTTTGCTTAGCACTACCCCTGCTCGGCATTAGGTGGCGTCCTGCGGCTCCGCATCCGTCACTGGTGTTGTCTGTGCCTAGACGACGTCACGGCGGGTAATTAGGCACCGCCCATGCTCGCTGACGTCAGTTCTTTCTTTTTCGACGCCGAAAGCGCACATCCGGATTGAGCACGTACTTCAGTCCATTTTTGACTACTCTTTTGAGACCTTTTGTCTCCTCCTCTTGTCTCTGGTGCACGTAGGGATGCCCGGCTTTAAGTTTTGTGGATCGTGCCGCCGTAACATGTCGGTGGCAGACCCCCATGATATGTGCCTCTACTGCCTGGAGACTGATCATGAGTCCTGAGACTGTCGGGCCATGGTCCGAAGGCCTTGCGGGAGCGCGCCGGAAGTTACTGGAGGTCTGGCATTCCTCTCACTGCCGCTCCTGGTCTAGGGGCGGTTCATGAGACCGCTCGCAGGACTGGAGCCGTCGCTTCTCGGGCTATAAGTCTTCGCCTTCAGATTCCGGTAAGCGACGCCATAAAAAGAAGTTGAAGAATCGTGTTCGCTTTCTGACGTCCCCCCGTCGGTCCCAGGAGGTGGACGAGGGGGACAAGGGCTCCGCCCCTGCGGTTCCTCTGGAGCCAGGGAGTCCCACTGCCTACCCACTGTACCAAGGGCCGTCGGCGACTCCCGAACAGATGCAAGAGTTTCTTGCTGCTATGGACCACCTTTTTAGGCCCCCGGCTCCCGCCAGCGCGCCTTCGGGCCCCGCGGTCCCGTGTCCAGATCCTGTTGACCCGGCGGCTCCACCAGCAGCGCCAGCAGGATCCTCACGCCGCTGGCTCCGGCGCCACGAGGAGCAGCGCCACCGGCTCCGGCGCCGCCCTCTGCTCCGCCCCAGGCGCTGCACTGGCTGCCCTTTATCCCACCCCTGCCCCGGTTCCTGGACCATTTTGTTCCGCCCTGGGATCCGAATTGGGATGCGGCTCTGGCTCGGCCCCGGCCGACGCAGTTTTTGGCGCCGTTCCCGACGCCGCTTGTCCCTTCTCCGTCTCCGGCTCTGCCGCCGTGACCGGCCCCCTCTGCGCCGGAGCTGGACGAAGACTGGGACGGGTCCGAGTACCCCCTTGCCCGCAGTGTGACTCCGAGCAAAATTGGGTGGATGACCTTGAAGATGCGGGCGAACTTGATGTGTCTTCTGACCCGGGGTTTGCCTCTCCTCCACCTACCATGGAGGAGGGTGTTCCTACACCGTGGTGCTGCGTCGGGCTGCGGAAGCTCTCAATCTCGACCTCCCTACTGTGGCCCTGAAAACCAACCTCCATACGGAGGTGCTCCCGACAGCGTCTGCATCGTCAGAGCCGCTGCTTCCCTTCAATGAGGCCCTCACCGAAGTTCTCTTGGGCACTTGGTGGCGACCCGCCACAGGGGCGCAGGTGGATAAAAACATCACTAGGCGTCATCGCCCGGCGCCTGGTGATCCCGCCTTCTTGACCACTCATCCTACCCCTGAGAGCCTGGTCATTCAGGCCTCGACGTCGCAGAGTGCCTTTCCCATGGCTCTGCGGGATAAGGACTCTAAAAGGCTAGAACAAATTGGCAAGAGGTTGTTCCCCTCAGCCAGTTTGGGGCTGCGGTCGGTTAACACCGCCTGCTTATTGGCCGTTACTCCCACGCAGTGTGGGATCTGTTGCTCAGATCTTGTCTCCGTGTTCTGAGGAGGTCCAGGCTGTCCTTTCCAAAGCGATTGCGCAGGGTAAGGATGCAGCTAAGTTTGCCATCAGGTGTGGTTTGGACACCGCTGATTCGTTGGGCAGGGCAATTTCCACGACTGTGGCGTTGCGGCGCCACACCTGGTTGCGTTCAACTGGGTTCTCGCCCGATGTCCAGGGCTCGCTCATGGATATGCCCTTTGATGGCTCCCGCCTCTTTGGCGATAAAGCCCACAATGCCCTGGACCGCTTTAAAGACTCCCGGGCCACGGCCAAGCATTTGGGTCTTTCCACAAGGAACCCTGCCACGCCTGGATTTCGTTCCTTTTGTGGCCAGGGCATGGGCACCCAAGCATGCTTCTCCAACAAGCCTGTGCAGAACCAGCCTCAGCGCAGCCGCGGATTCCGCAAGGGCGGGTCTGGTAACCAGAGCGCGGGTCAGTCCACCTCCACCCCCGCTGCTTCTGCCTCTAAGCCTTCCTAATCCGAGCTTCAGGGAGCACCCCACGCCGGTGGGTGGCAGGGTCCGCCACCACCTCCACCACTGGCTCAAAACTACATCGGACAAGTGGGTGCTGCAGATAATCCGCAAAGGTTACTCGCTCCCCTTTCTGTCCTCCCCTCCAGCCATGCCACCTTGGTACCACCGCATGTTGGGGGATCATTTGGCTCTTCTCCATCAGGAAGTCACGGCTCTCCGGCCAAGGGGGCCATCGAGTGCGTTCCTGGTCAGGAAGCAGGGAGTGGTTGTTATTCCCACTACTTTCTGGTCCTCAAGAAGGACAAGGGGGGCCTGCACCATATCTTGGACCTCTGGGATGTCAGTTGTTTCCTCCGGAAGGAGAAATTCAAAATGCTGACTGGCTCAGGTCCTGACTGCCCTGGACCCTGGAGACTGGAGGGTAGAGTTGGACTTGCAGGACGCTTATTTTCACATCCCCGTCCTGCTGGCCCATCGGCGCTACCTGTGGTTCACGGTAGGCCGGGAGCATTTTCAGTTTGCCGTGCTCCCCTTCTGCCTTCCCAGTGCCCCTCGGGTGTTCATGAAGGTGATGGCGGTGGTCGTAACTCATCTGCACAGGTCAGGAGTGTCAGTCTTTCCCTACCTCGACGACTGGCTGTTGAAGGCGGGCTCGCTCTAGGCAGTCGTCGCCCACCTCCAGACTACGGCCGACCTCCTGCATTTGCTGGGGTTCTTAATCATTGTGCCGAAGTCGCACCTGAGTCCCTCTCAGAAGCTCCCCTTCATTGGACCAGTTCTGGATTCAAAGCTGTTTCGGGTTTATCCTCCCAAGCAGCGAGTCCGGGATATTCAGGCTATGATTCCACTCTTTCAGCCTCTATCCCGGGTTTCAGTCGGGATGACCCTCAGGCTTCTGGGCCTGATGGCCTCCTGCATTCTGCTGGTGACACATACCAGATGGCATATGCAGGCTCTGCAGTGGGACCTGAAGTTCTAGTGGGCACAGCATCAGGGCAACCTGTCAGATCACGTCCAGAACACAGAGGGCGCCTCACGACAGTTGCAGTGGTGGCTCACAAATCGCGATTGGGTCAGTGGCAGATCCCTCTCCCTTCCCCAACCGGAGCACACAGTGGTGACGGATGCGTCCCTCCTGGGATGGGGAGGCCACATGGGAGAGGCGGAGATCAGGGGGCTCTGGTCTCCGCCGGAGTCCCGGCTCAATATCAACCTTCTGGAGCTGCGGGGGATCCGACTTGCACTGAAGTCATTCCTTCCCTCTGTCCGGGGAAGTGTAGTGCAGGTGTTCACAGACAACACCACCGCCATGTAGTATTGCAATAAAAGGGCGGGTGGGGTCGTGGACCCTATGTCAGGAGGCTCTGTGCCGCTTGACATGGCTGGAACATTAAGGCATTACCTTGGTCATTCAACATCTGGCAGGTTCTCTGAACGCCATGGTGGACGAACTCAGCCGGTGCATGGTGGATCACGAATGGCGCATGAACTCGGACATGGCGCAAGGTCTCTTTCTGCAGTGGGGAGAGCCTTGGTTAGATCTATTCGTCACTGTAGAGAACGCGCAATGTCATCAGTTCTGCGCTTTGGAATTTCCAAGGCGGCGCTCACTCGAAGACGCTTTTCGTCGCAAGTGGAGCTGCGGTCTATTGTACACCTTTCCGCCTATACCACTTCTGCCCAGAGTGCTGAAGAAGATCAGGCTCGACCGGGCCCAAGTGATTCTTGTGGCTCCGGATTGGGCTCGAAGAGTATGGTATCCCGAGCTACTCAGTATGAGCATCGATCCCCGATCTGTCTTCCTCTTCGGGAGGATCTTCTGTCACAGCTGCAGGGAAGGGTCCTCCACCCGAACCTGTCCAGCCTCTGTCTACATGCATGGAGATTGAGCGGCGACAGTTGACACCTTTAGATCTTCCTCCCGAAGTCTGTGATGTCATTCTGGCAGTCAGGCGTCCCTCCACCAAAACGGTATATGCCTGCAGGTGGAACAGATTTGTGGCATGGTGCACAGTGAAGGCTGTGGATCCCCTTTCTGCACCTCTTTCTGAGGTTCTTCTGTTCCTTCTCTCTTTGGCCCAGCAGGGCTCTGCTCTGGGCACTATCAAAGTTATCTTTCGGCCATCTCTGCCTTTCTACGGCTTCCAGATCAGCCATCTCTTTTCAAGTCCCCGGTTGTTAACCGTTTTCCTAAAGGCATTACGCATACGTTTCAACTCATACCCTTCATAATGCCTCAGTGGGACTTAAATCTTGTCTTGAATTTTCTGATGTGCGCTCCCTTCGAACCCCTTCATAACTGTCCTTTGCATCTTCTCACTTTAAAGAGCGCTTTCCTGGTTGCTCTCACCTCTGCCAGAAGAGTGAGTGAGCTCCAGGCCCTTTCTTCCAAACCTCCTTTCCTATCTGTTCATCCGGACAAGGTGGTTTTAAGGACCCGACCTTTTTTTCTGGCAATGGTTGTCACGCCCTTCGACATCGGGAAGACCATCACTTTACCCACCATCTTTGCGCCTCCGCATCCTTCAAGGGAAGAGGAGAGGCTCCACCGTCTGGACCCAAAACGTGTGTGCATTCTATCTGCAGCGTACCCAGCAGTTCCGGGTGGATGATCAGCTTTTTGTTGGCAAGGTGGGCGCCAAAAAAGGTTGGGCTGTGCACAAATGGACCATCTCCCAGTGGGTCTTTCTGTGCATCAAAGCATGTTACTCCTTGTCCAAGAAGGAGCCTCCTGTGGGGCTGCGTGCCCATTCAACCAGGGCAACTTCAGCCACTACTGCCTTGGGACGCGGCGTTCCCTTGCAGGACATTTGTCAGGCAGCTTGGTGGGCCTCGCTGCACACGTTTACCAAGCACTTTTGCCTTGACAGTCAGGTCTGGAGGAACGGCTTCTTTGGCCGTTGTGTGCTCGATGACTTTCTGGTGTCATCTTGTTCGCAGACCCACCACAGGGGTTGGTATTGCTGGGGTATCTATTCTAAGGTAGGGCATCTATCACTAACGTGTCTCTTTCAGATGCACAAGTTGCTACTTGTGTGACAATATATCGGTAAGAGACATTAGTTAGTGATAGATTCCTTACCGCCCCACCCATCCTCCCCGTTCTGCGAAGTGAATACTAGGGTTCAGGTCAACCCCTTTAAGGGCCCTAGTTTTTATGCACCAATGGTCAGTATCTTGCATGGCTCTGCCTTTCGGTGCGGAAAGCTGTGTACAGAACTGACGTCAGCACACATGGGTGGCGCCTAAGTACCCTCTGTGACTTTGTCTCTGTGCTGACGACGCCACTGACGGACGCGGAGCCGCAGGACGCCACCTACTGACGCACAGGGGTACTGGTAAGCAAAACTTTCTGGATCTAGTCTGACGCCTGGGGATATTCTAAGGTAAGGAATCTATCACTGACTAATGTCTCTCATAGATATATCAAGTAGTAACTTGTGCTTTACTTCAGAAACAACAACTTTACATGGCATTTATTGATCTTAGAGCAGCGTTTGGTCTTCTAACACGATCTGCCCTTTGGCAAGCCCTGATAAACATGGGTGCTCTTGCCAACCTAGTGCATTTAATAAGAAGATTACATGTGAATAATTTTGCATAGGTCCACTGGAGTCCAAATGAAGAATTGACGGATCATATTCCCATAGAGCGAGGAGTTTGCCAGGGCTGTGTGCTAGCGCCCACCCTATTTTCTCTGTACATTAATAATGTTGTGGACACCCTAGAACATTGTAAAAATGACTCTCCAATTTTAAATAACAAAAAGATACCTATTTTACTCTTTGCTGACGATTCCCTCCTCATATCCAAATCTTTGATGGGCCTCCAACTTTTAATTGATACGTTTTTAAAATTTTGTTTTTTGAGAGGCTTTGAACTGAATATAAACAAAACTAAGTATATGGTTTTTGGAAAGAAGAAAAAAAGTAGTCGTAGTATTCATGCCAGGGGCGAGGCCCTAGGCAGAGTACATAGTTTTGATTATTTGGGGGTCAGACCTAAAGACAATTTATGGTGAACAAACCAATTGGAGAAATCAAAACTAATTACTGAACACAGATCCAATGCCGTTTTAAGGTTTTATAATCAAACAAACTTGAGTGCTATTTCCCCGCTGTGGATGTTTATTGAGCAACGGCTCAATGTGCCGCTCTTTATGGGGCAGAGATATGGGCTTATGGTAATTTACAGTTGTTAACCATTGCCGAGAACAGCTCTTTATCAAAGCTATTAGGCTTACCATCTAGTACCGCATTAATCCCCATGTATCTTGATGTTGGAATAAAACGAGTTGCTCACCGGGCCATTTTTAAAACTTTTAATATATGGATCCGACCATGGTCTACACCAGAACTTATAGGGCCAGATGTAGGTGGCTTAATACCGTTCGATAACGCCGAAATTCGGTAAATTTCAGCGTTACCAACCGGTATTTAGCGATTCCTAATGTAGGTAAGGAATCGGTAAATAAGGATCGGTAAATACTGATTCCTTATTGCTCTTGCATTTAAGGAATCTGTAATACTGATTCCTTAAATGCAATGTAGGAATCAGATTAAAGAGTGCTTTTGAGCTTTAAGAAATCGGTAATTACCACCAACTTCAAGTTGGTGGTAATTACCAATTTCATTTTAAAAAAACACTTTTTTGTTTTTTGTTAAGTGCCATGTGGCACACATTCATGCTCTTAGGGGATGTATGTGCGCCACATGTGCACACATGCACATTTCAGGGGAGCAACAGGGTGTCCTTTTGACACTCTGGCACCCTTGAAAGTGCTCCCGCTATTAACAATTCGGTAATACTGAATCGCTAATAGTGAATGTCTTCACATTCATTCCTATGGGCCTCCAAGCCCATAGAAATGAATGGGTAGGTATTCCTTATTACCGAATCTCAATTACCGATTCGGTAATAAGGGATATTAAGGATTCAGTATTTTTTACCGAATCTTTACCTACATAGGAAATACTGATTTCTTAATAGCGAATCGGTAAAATTCGCTATAAAGATATCGGTATTTCAGATTTACCTACATCTGGCCCAAAGTCTTGAAAGACTCTCTAGTAGAGGTAACATACATTCAAGGATACAGGGACATTCCTTTGGTTAAATCTGTTTCTGGATGGTTTTCCAAACTCGGTATGCAGAACTTGTGGGATGAGCCCAACTCTATTTCAAAATCCGATATTAAACTACTTACATATAGGTATTGGGCTTATATACATTACCAATCTGTTATGAATACCCTCAATGACCCTGCAACTATTATGTTCTTGGCTCATAAGCACTCTCCACTATTTGAAGAATTTTTAAATGTAATTTTCTCCAACCAGAAACATGTATATAAGATTTCGTTATGGAATTTTACCATTGAGACTCCTTACAAGCAAATGGTCGGCAAACCAAGAAACTGAAATCTGCCCTATTTGCGACCTGGCACCTGAAGACGAAAAGCATGTACTGTTTTTTGCAAGGAGTACTTTTACATATGCCGTAAATGGCTAGTTCCCTTTTGTCGTAGCATGGCCACAGGCAGTCATCTAGAAGCCTATAGGATCCTGAAAAGTGATACATCACAAAAAACAGTATTTGCTGTAAGTACATTTTTAGAAGCAATGTGGTAAAGGCTTTGGAATAACGAGTTTCGTTGGTCGATCGTTTTCCATTATGTATTGCTGTTAATTACATGCATTTTACGCACTATGCACAGTCACATTTTTGTGTATTTGCACAGCCCTTATATGGTATGTGAAGATAGAATAAAAATAGTACAGAGGATAAGGGGGCTGAAGACGAGGGTACTATGCTATGGGATGAAGCTAATGTTAAAAAGTTATTAGGTATGTTTGAACAAAAAATGAAAGGGATAATCAAGCCACTCTTATCTAAGATTGATGATCTCACTGATAAAGTTACCATGCTTGAAGGCCTCTTATCAAATACAAATGATCGTATGGGGGAATTGCCACATAAGATAGTAGACAAATTAGAGCAAATAAATCTTAGGGAAGATAGAAATATAGGAAATGGGGACACTATGGTCCATACACATCCACCCATTCCTACCCCAGCCCTACCACCAAACATCGGCCTGCCCTCAGATCCATTGATTAGTGCTGAGACCAATGTAGATTCTCTTGTGGAAACAGGGCCAATGGAATTGTTTATGGGCCACCTCCACCCAAAAGAAGAAGGAAAACCATAACAGCTAACAAGCCCAAAACAAGTCATACTGACTTTGGCAAAAAGAAGAACATTGTTACATTACCTTCTATGGGATCCTCTGTCACAAGTCAAACCATAACAGTTAGCCCTACTCTACCGCCATCCTTACCTCAAGTAACTACAGACTTTGATTCCACCACTGTCCAGACGGAGGAGGATTTGCAACCCGCCACCCCTAAGTCGCTTCTGGACAATATTGAATTGATTATACGTAGTTACATGCTTGCTTTGTCAGACAGATTTAAGGGGATGGAGGTCCGTTTAGGAAAAATTGAGGGGGACTTGTCTGTGTTAGGGAACTTTGTACGTTCGCAAGGCCAGTCTAAAGCACAGCACCAACAATGTATTAAAACAACCCAACCCCCCTTAAAAAATACTGCGTGTCCCACGCTGCCCAAACCTAGCACAAGTAACAGCCAGGCTGTTGCAGTAACTCCAGCCACCCCTAACTCCTTAAACGCGGCATCAAAAGTACTCGTTGGTAACACCGGTAAAAACCCTTTAACAACAATTCCATCTGATGTACAGGGCAAACCAACCACCACATTACCAACTATTCCCGCAAATATTCCACCCAGAGAACCTAGACCTGAAGGAAAGGAGAATAATTGGGGAAGAGGGGGTCTGTCTAGAATTCCACCAACAGAACTCCCCCCAGAAGCATTACCTTATGTGGTTATACTCACCGGGGTACCAGAACTGCCCAATGGTAAAAGAGAGGGATATTCTCAGTTAAAAAATAAAATAACGCATTGGCTCTCCCTATACAGACCCAAACCCATTGCGATTAACGGTGAGATAGTTCACGTTCGGCGTCTGTCCTGGCTGGGGGGCAGAGCAAAGGACATTGGTGGTGATGTCGTGGTAATAAACTTTAGAGACAGGAGAGCCGTACAACACATCCTGAATTGGCCCTATGGAAATGAAAAGAACTGCATTGTACCACGCCCCCTAACATATTTTTATCCCAGAGCCACTGTCTTTCCTCCACAATACTATAATAGTAATGCCTTCTCTTCTTCTCAGTTTCCCAACATTGAGTCGGCTCTAAACCCCGTATATATGCACCCTCTGGCTCCACCATCAGCCATACCTGGGTGGAACACCATACCTTTTAACCACAAAACTGGCTCTAATGGGAACATGTTAAGCTTGTTACCATTTACGCCTCTAGAGCTCACCAACAGGTTCTCGGTTTTTAATAGCCTAGAGGACTGTGATTGATGGTTAAGGAACGCAGAAGCTACGGGGGGCGGGGTAAGTGCCTTAGGCAACTCAAGGTCATCTGAGAAATTAGGGGGTCGGTGTCACGTTATAAATCCATATACTGCCCAAATCACCGCTGATAAAAACAGCAGTTCCCCTATAATACCACTCACAGAGCTAGTAGGGGAAAACGTGGTGCACCCCACACCACCCTTAGATATAAAGGTAGTTACTAGTGTTATATCTGGACCCGGGGAGCCGGATGCAGTGTGTATTGTGGGCCCGATGGTGGCAACTGTACTGTCGCCTTCTTTAATACCCTCACAACCAATTACAGAGTCTGTTGTTTGTCCTGCACTGGATGACAGTGTAAAATTAATTTCCTGGAATATTGCAGGTTTGGCAAATAAGTTACGAGATGTAGTATGGCTATCGTTTATCAGAAAATTTAGCATTGTGTGCCTCCAAGAGACCTGGTTAGAAGAAAATAATGTCCATATGGAGGGTTTCTTAAGTTTTATCACCCCAGCAGCTGCCTCGATCAGGGGTAGAGCCAAGGGTGGTCTGGCCATCTTCATTAGCCAAGAACTGCAATGTAATGTAAGCAACTTCCATAGTGTAAATTTGAACCTACAGAAGATTGATTTAAAAAATGGGAAGTCTGTGATGACATTGGTTAATTTTTATAATGCCAACAGCAACAATGAATTGTGCCATATTGCTTCCATGAATGACATTTTGAGCAACACTGTTTATAATGTATCACGGCATTTGTTGATAGCAGGTGACTTTAATGTGCAACCATGTGGTAACCCAGCTAGTACGCCAATGGGGTCCCTAGGGTGTCACAACGAGGAAGGTTTTCATTTTTCTCATAGTAGGGGTGGCGAGCACCTAAATGATTTAATGAACGAGCACAATCTGATTGTAGCTATGTCGCTTGTCCCCGATACAAAAATCTTTGACACCCCAACCTTTAAAGGGCATGGGCAGGGTACCTTTATTGATCACATACTATTATCTCCAGATGCTGCTCAATGGGTCTTGTACTTCTCTATTCTTACTAGTACATACAGTGATCATAATCCCCTTGTTATAAACTTGAGTGGTCCACTTTTTGCTAAACGCCAGTCACGCCCCGATCATGGTATGTTAAGGTGCGTAAATGGCAGGCGTCGCATTAAATGGTCAATGGTAAACCAAGACACCTTGTATTCTAACATAACCAGCGCATGTGAGGAGGAGCTGTCTGTGTGTTTATCATCTGAGTCAATCCCTTCGACCATTTTGTTTAGGTTTGAGGGGTTGGTTGCTAAAATTGGCTCCATGCTCACAGCGCCAATAAAGGGTCATAGGGAGAATAACTCAAAATGGTTTAATCATAATTGCTCAAAGGCAAGCAGGGACTTGAAATTGGCCTTAAAAACCAAACCAAGAGATCACGAACTGATAAAAAATCTTCGCATGGTATACAGGAAAACAATAGCCACTAGAAAGAAGGAAATCAAGGCAAATGTTATTGAATCCCTTCTGGACCCATCTGTGTTGGGGAATAGCAGCAAGTTCTGGCAAATAATTAACAAACCCATGTTTGAAAACCCAAATGACACAGCTATTGGAACAAACATTCCCGAGGGGGAGTGGGTGTCCCATTTTAGTGCAATATTTAGGAGCAATGAGCAACGGGAAGCTACTGATTTTATAACTCCAACTGCGTCCCCTTTGTGCTTCACAGTACAAGAGACTGTCAGGGGTATACAGGGCCTAACTACCAACAAGGCCCCGGGCCCGGATGGTTTACCACCGGACCTGTTTAAGTCCAGTATCCCGTTTTGGGCCCCGGTCCTTACGGCTGTAATAAATGCAGCGGTGACAACTGGTTGCCCAAGAACTTGGGGTCTCTCGACCATAGTACCCATTTTTAAGAAGGGTGATCGCAGCAGTCCGTTATGTTACAGGCCAATTTCTTTATTGAACTCAGTAGTCAAAGTGGTGGGGGGAGTAATTCTTAATAGGTTATCTTCTTGGGCCAAGGAAAATAAAATCCTTTCACCCATACAATATGGGTTTAGACCGGATCACTCAACCATCACGCAGTGTCTGAACCTATACCTTATCCTAAGCAAGTACACATTGGCAAGACAAGGTACTGTCTACATGGCCTTCATGGACCTGTCGTCCGCGTTCGACTGTGTAGACAGAAGCCTATTATGGGCCACCTTGCTGAGAATGGGTGTAGAGAGGGATCTTGTTAATTTCCTCGCTGATCTGCATACAGACACTAGGGCGAATGTCCGCTACTCTCAAGACCTTAAGGTAACGGACGAATTTAAAATAAATCGGGGTGTCCGACAAGGATGCATTTTGGCCCCATTCCTATTTAATTTATATATTAATGAACTGGAGGAATCACTTTTACTGGTAGAAGCAGATTACCCCTTAGTTGAGCGCAGAGGGGTACCTGTCCTACTTTACGCCGACGATGCTGTTCTTATTTCTAGAACAGCAAACGGCCTCCAGAAACTTTTAAACTCCTTCCACAAATTTATGGAGTCACGTGGTTTAAGTATAAACAACTCCAAATCTTTCGTTATGAAAGCAGGTAAGGGCATCCTGAAACCTGGTCACTTCAGTTTAAATGGGGAAAAAATCCCTTCAACCAACTCCTTCTCTTACCTCGGAGTTTTGATAGATCAAAAGTTATCATGGGGGCCAGCAGTCTCCAAAAAGAAGGGTGAAACTACTCGGGTCAATGCGGCCATCCTTGGCTTTGCAAAAAAGATCGGCAATTGCCCGTTGGCTGCCCTGCTTAAATTGTACCAGGCAAAAAGCGTTGCTATTGCCTGTTATGGGAGCGAGCTCTGGGGTTATCGCAAGGTTAATGACCTAGAGGTCGCAGAAAATAACTTTTTAAAAAAGATCTTAAGACTGCCCAGGGGTATTGGGAATTACTCAGTACACGAGGAGCTGGGGGTCCCTTTTCTAGGTGACAGAATAGCAATAAGCCCAGTTTTATGCTGGCTGAAATGTTGGCTAAACAGTGAAATACCACTAACTCATGCCCTACTGAAAGAAGCTTTACAGTTAGACGGGAGATTCAAGGTACCGTGGGTAAAGTATATAAAGGACAGCTTAACGGCAATAGGCCGGTGTGACTTGTTTTATGCCCCAAATACAATCAGAAAACATGATGTGAACCTGGTCAAGAATGCCATAATCCTGTTAAGATGTACTGATAGGGAAGATGTTGAGACACAGAAGGTCAGTGTCAGGAAACATCTATTGCTAAAAACATGCTTGCAAATAGAACCTTACCTGACATGGCCCATGTCCAGTTATGAACGGTTCCTTTTAATAAGGTTCCGTTTTGACCTTTACCATCTTCTATTGGCATTCCCAAGTGGTGCTCAGCGGGGCGAAGTGTTGCCAGCTTGTGGCTGCGACGGGAAGTCTCCTCAAGACCTGGCACACTTCCTTTGTATCTGCCCTTACTACGATACTCCACGGAATCTATACCTTAAACCATGTCTTAAAAAATTGAGCTTCACACAAATTAAACCCGCACTTTATTATCTACAACTACTGAATATTGACTGTACCCTGTTTATTTGTAATTGTTTTAAAAAAGCCATCTGCTTTAGGAAAAGCATGGACGGCTAATCATGATGTAAAAATGTGTGTTGGTAATTTTTAAGCTTACAGTTATTTATATTTTTAACTACATACTTCCCTTGCTTCATTGTCTGTTATATTGTACTGTTTATTGTGTCTTTAATTGCCTCTGATAATGAATTGTAACCGTTTTAATTATGTGATTTTAAAAAAATGAACTTTTATGATTGTAAAATCTACAATCGAATAAAGATATTGAATTGAATTGAAATTGATTGTTGAAGCTTCCCCTTTAATCCTGGTCTTAGCTAATGTACCAATTTTGAAGCATGATCAGGTAGAGTCTCCTCAATCACTTAAAACTAAAGCCCTATATTGGTTGTCTAACAACATGCACATCTCTGACTGGGGTAAACATATACTATCAGAAGAATTGTTAAATGCGAGAAGGGTAAAATGGATAGGCAGCAGCCCAAAGAGATTTGCTGGCGATTGTGTTGTATTGAATTTTAGAGGCCCAGAGGTGTTGCCTGAAATCCTACCCAATCTTCTGCCCCCTCACGTAGAACAGCGGAAATTATCCCCCTCACACTTGACTTCTTTTATAGCAGGAGAGGTTTTATTGCCAGACCCAGTATTCTAAGGACAAAATGGACCACAGTGTCACACAGAAGAGGTGGGGCTGGGGGTGGCAATGGGATTGGTGGTGCCCGGAGATGTGATTGGGGTTTAAACCTAGAAAATAGATTTACCGCCCTTTCAAATCTAAATGAGTGCGACTGACTTACACAGCAAAATATTGAGACAGGATACCCCAGCCAAGTGAGAGTAGATAAAGATACCATCACAAAAGAGGGTCAACCAGCTTTGGCACTCCGAAGGAATTGTAAGACATCACATAACTTCAGGAAAAGTGTGGTAAGGGCGGATGACCGAGAAGGGCACATCAACTTAACACTGGGTAAAGGCAGTGACCCAATATTTGAACCCGAATTAGATGAAGCTCGGCCTGCCCCTCTTAGTGTACCTCCTGAAGCCATATCTTCAGGTAATTATCCAAGTTCTGCCAATATTGGCCCACCTGGAGACAGTTCATTGTTGTCCTTTATTTCTTGGAATCTTGCGGGGATAATGAGTAAAATGATATCAACTGAATGGTGTGCTTTTATCGACCTGTATGATATTATATTATTCCAAGAAACTTGGTCAGTTTGCCCTGTCCATCGGGTGGGGTATCTCAATTTCTTTATTCCTGCAGTATCAAATGGTAAAGGTAGACCTTCAGGAGGTATGTTGATTTGGATTCGTCAATCATTGAATTGTGCGATAAAACAAAAAATGCTCCCAACGGGGGATATCCTATCAGTTATCATTAAATGGAATAATGGTGATGAACTTGCGATTTTCAACATATATGCTAGGGGGGTCAAAGGGGGAAAGCCCTCTGAAGTAATAAAGGTCCTTGACCAGGAGTTGGAAACCTTGCCCATAGATCAGTTCATTATTATTGGGGGGGATTTAAATACCACCTTTGAACCCCTGGGCCAGGAGGACAAATTCCTTGCCGAAGAGGAGGACAGTAAATGGGGCATCCCCCAGCTTGAGATCACTACAGTCAAGAAATGGAGTACAGTTGCTATACAAGTGAAGAGTCTTTGTTTGGCCAGGGGGCTTAGAGCAGCAAACGGTCGCACAGCTTCTGATCGGGTTGGAAACAACACGTTTGATAACGGGCGTGCATCCAGTAGAATCGATTATTTCCTGATAGATATCAGGGTTTGGAGTAAACTGGTAGACATGTCCGTAGAGAAAAGATTGGAAAGCGATCATAACCCGCTGTGCATGGATTTCATGCCCTACTCAGAGGGAAGGGGGGGTAGTTCAGAGGATGAGAGAGTGACCTTGGATTTAGTAAGCTCAAATAATCAGCGCCACCTAAAGTGGGGGAAGCTAATAGAGGACGAGGGGAAGTTGGATGAACTTAAGAAAGTAGTAGGAGAGGAAGTAGATCGTATTAACTCATTTTTATGTAACATCAATTTCAGCGATATTATGATGGAGGCCCACGATAAATTCTTCTCTAGATTACAAACCTTCTTCTTGAAACCTGCAAGTAGTAATAAGAGTAAAAACCATCAAACCTGCCAGGGGTGGTATGATAAAAACTGCAGACAGGCACGCCATAATCTCAGTAGTGCACTCCGGATGGGGAACGCGGCAGGGGTAAGAGAAGCCAGGGATGTCTATAGATGTGCGCAAAAGCAGGCAAAGAAGACGTGGGATGAGGAAATTTGGCGCGAGCTTAGAACTGCTTGTGCGGCCAAAGACTCCAAATCATTTTGGTCCAAGATAAAATGGGGATGGGGAGGGCAGTCTGCCTCTCCTCAAAACCATGTTGCCGTTGATGGCTGGATAGCATTTTTTAAACCACAATATGCTCGAAATCAATTGCTACCCAGTGTTGACCTCCCACTGAATGTTTATTTTAAGCACAATGTTTTCAATGAGAATGATGTTAGTCTTGCCCTTGACTGTGTAACAAGGGGAAGAGCGCCTGGAATGGATGGCATTCCGGCTGATGTTTACCTAAGCGATAGGAACTCATGGTGTAAATATTTTTCTTGCCTTGCCAATGCATTGGCAATGGGCGGTGAGGTTCCCCTGTCCTGGAAAGGAGCAGAAATAATTCCTGTGTTCAAAAAAGGGGACAAATCACTCCCCTGTAACTATCGACCCATCAGTCTCATAGATTCTGCCCAGAAACTGATGGGCCGCATGGTACAGAATAAACTCCAAGTATGGATAGATGAAAATAACATCTTGTCTCCATACCAAGCAGGATTTCGTCCACTAACAAGCTCAATAGACCAGGTATTTTATTTTATTGCCTTATATTGGAGGAATGTCTCCCTAAAAAATGGCCCCTTGCTTGCTGTCTTTGTCGACCTAAAGTCAGCTTTTGACTTGGTCCCCAGAGACAAGCTTTGGAAAGTTCTGGCCGATGAAGGGATAAGTCAGGAACTTCTCACACTTATTGTACGACTGCATGAAAATAATTATGCTAAAATAAGGTGGGGGTCGCAGGGAGAAGTAACCGAGCCATTCCCGGTAGAGGGTGGGGTGAGACAAGGCTGCGTCTTGGCGCCTACATTGTTCTCGATATACATAAATGGAATAGTAAAAAGTAAAAACCATCAAACCTGCCAGGGGTGGTATGATAAAAACTGCAGACAGGCACGCCATAATCTCAGTAGTGCACTCCGGATGGGGAACGCGGCAGGGGTAAGAGAAGCCAGGGATGTCTATAGATGTGCGCAAAAGCAGGCAAAGAAGACGTGGGATGAGGAAATTTGGCGCGAGCTTAGAACTGCTTGTGCGGCCAAAGACTCCAAATCATTTTGGTCCAAGGTAAAATGGGGATGGGGAGGGCAATCTGCCTCTCCTCAAAACCATGTTGCCGTTGATGGCTGGATAGTATTTTTTAAACCACAATATGCTCGAAATCAATTGCTACCCAGTGATGACCTCCCACTGAATGTTTATTTTAAGCACAATGTTTTCAATGAGAATGATGTTAGTCTTGCCCTTGACTGTGTAACAAGGGGAAGAGCGCCTGGAATGGATGGCATTCCGGCTGATGTTTACCTAAGCGATAGGAACTCATGGTGTAAATATTTTTCTTGCCTTGCCAATGCATTGGCAATGGGCGGTGAGGTTCCCCTGTCCTGGAAAGGAGCAGAAATAATTCCTGTGTTCAAAAAAGGGGACAAATCACTCCCCTGTAACTATCGACCCATCAGTCTCATAGATTCTGCCCAGAAACTGATGGGCCGCATGGTACAGAATAAACTCCAAGTATGGATAGATGAAAATAACATCTTGTCTCCATACCAAGCAGGATTTCGTCCACTAACAAGCTCAATAGACCAGGTATTTTATTTTATTGCCTTATATTGGAGGAATGTCTCCCTAAAAAATGACCCCTTGTTTGCTGTCTTTGTCAACCTAAAGTCAGCTTTTGACTTGGTCCCCAGAGACAAGCTTTGGAAAGTTCTGGCCGATGAAGGGATAAGTCAGGAACTTCTCACACTTATTGTACGACTGCATGAAAATAATTATGCTAAAATAAGGTGGGGGTCGCAGGGAGAAGTAACCGAGCCATTCCCGGTAGAGCGTGGGGTGAGACAAGGCTGCGTCTTGGCGCCTACATTGTTCTCGATATACATAAATGGAATAGTAGATTTTTTGAAAAAATCCCCTTCTGATGCCCCAATAATTGCTGGTTCGCGTGTCCCTGTCCTTATGTTTGCGGACGACACGCTCATATTATCTCGCACCCCTAGCGGCCTCCAAAAGGCGGTAAATGCTTTTGGGGAGTTTTGTGACTTGCGAGGCCTAGAATTAAATTCCAGTAAGACAAAGTTCATGTGTATGAATAGTCAGACATCATTTAGGGGGGTTATCACCTATAAAAGTATACCTCTTGAACAAGTGGATGCCTTTACCTATTTGGGAATAACACTCCAGGGGAACATGAAATGGAAGTCTCACCTAGATACCGCAGCCCTAAAGTTTAGTCAAATAACAGGAGCACTATTACTAAAACATAAAGCTTCCCTAACGAAACCGATAAATTGTGCGCTCGAGATATACCAAATGAAAGCTATCAGCGCCAGTTTATATGGCTCAGAATTATGGGGATTTGGCAACCTAGCAAATCTGTCCATAGTAGAAAATAAGTTCCTTAGGGGTCTGGTAGGAGTACCGCAAAGTACCCCTACCGCACCTCTAAAGCTGGACCTTGGTAGGAAAAACATTGCGGACATAGCAAAATTGCGTCCGTTGCTATATTGGAGACGGTTAATGGTAACCCCGGATCTAGCCCATTACGCTACAGCATTGTCAGATGTGGTTTTGCTCGATGAGTTTCACAAAATAGCCTGGTTGAAATACCTAAGAGGGTTACTGTCAGAGCTAAAACTTGACCATCTATGGGGTAATCCGGATGTGTCTTGCTTTCCCTCAAAGATCGAGTTAAAACGGCTATATTGGGAGATGGTGAACTATAGAACTTTTGCCAGTGGTACTAATTGTTTGTTATCGAGACGCTTTCTGGATTTAAAAATGACCCCATTGTGTGAAGCTTATTGGGACTTGATTGAAAAACCTTATGACAGGAAATTATATTTCCAATTTAGAGTTGGATCTCTCCCAGTAAATATGTTCAAAAAGAAATGGTCTACAGCATGGGATGAACATTGCCATTTTTGTAAAGACAAACCTGAACATGTCTCCCATATATTGTTTTGTTGTCCTCTATATGTAAAACCAAGACACAAATGGATAAGACCTCTTTGCATTAATATGGGGACGAACAGCCAAGTGGTAGCACTTAGGACCCTAGAGACTGATGGTTCCCAATTATTCGCAACAGCAGTCGCAAAGTTCTTGGGCTGGGCCTGGACCATCCGAACACGTTCCTTGCTAGGAAAAACGCTGTGATGATTTGAAGTTTCACCTATAATGTTTTTTTAAAATTATAAGTATAATTAATGATGATCTTAATTCTGTTAAAAGCTTTCTGTATTCGACTTACAATTGTATAATTCTTGTTTTAACATCGTGTATATAGATTAGTCTTTTTATGTATAGAGATAGGGAGGAAGTGCTTTTATGACTGATGTCGAATAAAGCTTTGAAATTTGAATTTGATTTGGTATGTGAAGATAGAATTGCTTATGCATAGTAGGGAAATTGTTGCTGGTTCAAACAAATGACTATAAAGTGAGCCTGATAGTCAGAGTGGTCGATACTTGAAGTAATATATATTTTAGTTTGTTGTATTTTTTATGGGATGTTTTATTGAGTTTTATAATGTATTTAAACTGCCTGGAGGGAAATGTTGAAATTATGTACATTATTGCTATTATGAATATTTTAATGAACTGATTGAAATGTTTTCGATAACTGTAGTGAGGCTGTATTGGTGTATATAGGACCCAGTATTTTTTCCCAGTGAATTGATTGTCTGTTTGAGCTTGTTTTTATTTGTTGTGTGTACTTTGATGGTTATTTAACCGAATAAAGTTATTCACTCACTCACGCACAATGTGGATTGCCTGTGTGTGTGTACTTGAGGTGAAAAGGTACTCGTACCTCTCAACAATAAATAAAATACCTGAGAGAGTCTGGCAGGTTTTGTTATTTGACTTATATACATTCTATCCAGGTGATTTGAGAGTGACACAGGGGCTGCAACTTGTCCCTTCTCCACGCTCAAGCTTGCAAGTTGGTATATCTGTGTTTGACTGAGAGCCAAGGGCTACCTGCTGGGTAGTGATCAGGATAAGATCCCGACATCATAACACTTTCTCTTTTCAACGTACTACAATTGATCAACATCCTCGCGTCCCTAGATCTGTAGGATGCCTACTTTCATATTTCAATCCATGTCAAACCAGCACGTAAAGTTCTTTAGGTTCATGACCAATAAGCAGCATTTTCAGTTCAGGGCATTTCTCTTTGGGCTCTACTTGGTTCCTAGATTTGTCACCAAATGTCTGGCACCAGTGACAGCAGACTTGCAATAAAAAAGTTATAGATTTTTCATATCTAGACACCTGGCTCATCAAATGCCTGTCACCTAAAATGCAAAGGAATCAGTGAATTCCACTATACACTTGCTTAAAGAGCATGGTCTGACTTAAAAAAAAGTAATTGCTAACAAACATCAACATCATATTGCTAGGATTCTGCATATAGACACTCATCCTCAAAGCTTATCCAGCGCAGGAAAGAGGCAACAAACTGATGATGCTGGTAAAATTGTTCAGCAAAGAGAAGGTGGTCATTGTCAACAAATACAAGACCATGCTATGGATGCTGTCAACTTCCATCCCTCTTATACATCGGTGCCGCCTCAAAAAAATCCTTTCTAAGAACAGCTGTATTGGAAATTCCAATCATTTGCGCAGTATTTTGCCAGATGTGTGCTTGATTTGTTTTGACTGGCTATAGGACTCTGCTCACTCTACTCCTGCTTTCCAGATGTAATGTGCTGTGCTCTCCCTCAAAACGAGCTGGAATTGGATACACTTGATTGGCAAATGTAATTTACTTATAAATCCTAGTTTATGGTACTACATGTACCCAGGGCCTGTAAATCAAATACTGCTGGTACGCTGCCACACTCATTGTGCCACCCAGTATTGCACTGTCTAGGTGTGTATATTTTAAACTGCCAAATCAACCTGTCAAAATCACCTCATCAACAGGCCTAAACCTTCCTTTTGTATGTTTATAAGTCACCCCTAAGGTAGACCGTATTGCCCAAAAAGGCAGTATGCATGGCATTTAAAAGTAGCATCTGTAGAAATTAATGCTACTCATGTCCTGGCAGTTAAAAGGACTCAAAATCCCTTTTCACTGTGGCATGATTAGCTGCCCCATAGGAAACCACTCAATTACATTATAACACCTTATTGTGATAATTTCAGGTTGGAGGGTTTGCCCATTGTCATAGCCACACAGATCTGGATGTTGCTCATGAGAAACGACTATCAATTCCGTCCTCAAGGTTAGTTGACAAAGAGCTCATTTACTTTGTTGCTCTTCATGGATTAGGTCGCGAGGCCAAGTTCCCACTAATTCACACACACTGAAATACTGGGAAAAGGGGTCTTATTGATTAAAGAGTGTTGCATAAACAAAACAGATAACGGAACATTTGAGGGACCGTAACAAAAGGTCGTTACACCAGGCTATGAAATAATGCAGCCTGGGCAAAAGGAAATTCAATGCATTTTAAAGTTACCATTTCGTATTTAGTAAAATAAACTCATAATTAAGTTCAAGCATAATAAAATAAATCACGCATATCATATATGGAAATATATGTAATGGTGTCTGTGATTGTTACACAAAAATGTTCACTTCTAATTATGGCCTGCTACCAACATTTTAAAAGTACCTGCATGCAAACTATTCATAAAAAATCATTAAAATAAAAAAAATTAAAAATCAACAACCCTAATAATGTCAAGCACTTATACTGAAAAATTCAGTCATCTACAAGGTAACAAATATTCATTCTGTTATGGTACATTACAATTTAGGCACTAGAGATGCTAGGCTGCATCAATCATTTTTCTTAACGACTTTGTTAAAATATAAGATGATCCGTTGACCTGAAAGCGGCTTTCGATAAAGTTCCAAGAGCTTCTCTATGGGCAAAAATGCAAGCCTGGGGGGTTCCTTCCAGGCTCCTGAACGCAATTATTAATCTGTATTCCCACACGTGGGTTCAAATCGAGAAAGGAGACGGGTCCAGCGTAACCGGTAAGATTCCAACATCAAATGGGTTAAACAAGGTTGCGTTTTAGCGCCGTGCCTGTTTAACATTTACATGTCAGATCTCGACAAGTACCTCCAGTCTATCCCAGCTGACCCCCCAACATTGGGCAAAATACCGACACCGTGCCTCCAATACGCAGATGACATTGTATTGATATCATAAACGCCAGTTTGCCTGCAGAAATTGATCACTGGACTAGAAGCTTATATCACCTTAAACCATCTTAAAATCAATCACCAGAAGACAAAAGTCATGTGTTTCTCCAAAGGCTTCTTGCTCGATGGCAAGCTCAATATTAAGCCACACGTGGAACAAGGACGCACAATAGCAAAACAATTGTTATTTGCCTTTAAAATCCTGAAGAAAAAGCTTATAGGTTGTTCTACCGGTCATCTGCTATAAGTGATCTCCACAAAATTCCTACCTTCCATCTCGTATGGCTCAGAAATTTTGAACACTAAAGATGCTACTATAATAAATACAGCACAATCGATATTCTTTAAAAACTATTTTTTATACCTCTACATACCTCGCAGACCAAATCTGTTTAGACTTCAGACTAAAAAATCAGATCATGGCCTGACAAGGTGCCCTAGTAAAGCATTATTGGAGGATGAGGGAGTCAGAAGACAGCACCCTAGCCCACCGCTGTTGGGTTGAGATTGAAAATCAAGGAAGACTAGCTAATTCGTCCACGACAATAATAAAGGAATCCTGTCGGCATTACAGCTAGAGGAGGCTTGGTTAACACCATTAACGTATTCTCGTCTTATAAGCGTCGTGAACTCCGCAATCAAGCGGACCTCTTTGTCAACCGATAAAATGAACTTCGCAAAAAAACATCACGCTTGGGCTGTGATACAGGTCTACTAGAGGATTAAGCCGCAGCAGTATCTGACCGAACACCTCTCCTACCATAAAAAGCATTACCTGATGTTGCTACGTATGGGATCATTCCCCTCAAAGGATTTGACCCCAAAATGGAAATTTACATGGCCATCCAAGGAATGCCGTCTCTGTCATCAAGGGGAGGAGTCACTATTACACTTACTATGCATATGCCCTTTCCTACTGAAAATCCGTAAATCCATTCTTCTGGAGTTTTTTCGGATTGAACAAATAAGAACTTGCAGAGCTAAAGTCATCAGGTGTCTTGGATGGCTTTCGATTCCCCAGTGCCATAAAACTCTGGAAAATAGCGCTAAGGAACTAGAAAAATTGATTTAAGCGAACCACTTAACAAACAACCTACTGGCCGGCATTTAAAAAAAAAATATTGAATTACTTGTCAGCTTTTTAACTGTGGTCACGTCTCACACTTCTCACGTTTAAAAAAAAAATGTTCATTTAATGTACTGTGTTTTATGATGATTTGCCATCCTTTTACAATTTTTTAACGAATTATTAAAAGTATATTTGGCTTGACTTGACCGTTAATAAACATGTTAATTTAAATATTTTATTAATCCTGCTATTTCTACATATCCAGCACACTTTTATGGTGCTGGTACTTCAACTCTTCTTAGTTTCAGTGTTGTTTTTCTAAACATGCACATTCGAGATTTTACTGTCATAATCGGTTTTTGTATCATGTAAAGAATGAGATGATTATAAAGTGGTAGTAGGTATTGTGGTGCAGTAGTATATGGTTGTAGTACAGTGCTGTGGGAATAGGAATAGACTGGTGCTGTAGATGGTTGTGCAATACTGGGGAAGTAAAAGCGGTGCAAGGGCAATGAAATGTGGGACAGGAGGTTGTGAAGCAGATTTGTGGGTGGAAATGCGTTTAGGTGAAGTGACTTGTGAGGGTTAACAATGGCAGTGAAGTGGTTGTTAATGCAAATTTGGTGGTGGAACATAGTACGGTGGTGATATTGCAAGTGTTGTGTGCTGTAGTACAGTGTAGTGGGCGTGACAGTGTCGTAGTAGAGGGCACCACTTTATTGGTGTTGATGCTGTAGTATGGTATCGCCTGTTGGTAGTGTACTGTTTATGAATGGTAGAATAAACTTGTGTATGTTAATGTGATACAGTGAGTGGTGGTATAATGCATTTGGATTAGAGTATAGTTCAGTAGCTGGTAGTGTTACAGTTGGAGGTATTGTGGTACAGGGAGTATATATATGGTGCTATGTAGAAGTACTGTATGTCCTGTGGCTAGTTATGTGGTACTGGGAAATAGTAATGTGGTTCTATGAGTGTAATACAATGTTGCACAGTAATAGGACTGTGCTGTGGTTCTTTGTGCAGTGGGCTGATAAACTGGTTTTACTGTTGATAGTGCAAGGGTTGATAATACTGAAGGGGTAGTGCAGTAGTGAGGACCATAGCACTGTGGTGGATGTTTTGCTTTGGCAGAGTGGGTACTGTGATGGTCATGCTCCTAACGCCAGCTCTTGGAACAAAAGTGTAGTGCAGTGGTCCATGCATTTCTCCTGAGGCACAGCCGGGAGCCACGAACTGTCTATGTTTTTAAAACTGCTTGAAACTTGAAACTTGTGCTTTTAAAACTTTATGCTCACCTGCTCTTTGCGCATTTGACTTGATTCCGGACATCCCTGCACAGCGGATTTAGCGCTGGTGCGGGCGAGGTGTTTGTATTTACATTTGCCGCCATTGCCGCACTTTCCGGGACACGCCCACCGGCGCTGGCCACGCCCCTTTTCGCCAATAGCCTATTAAAGCGCTGATCACTAGCGCTGCTCTGTTCACGCATTTCTCCTGAGGCACAGCCGGGAGCCACGAACTGTCTATGTTTTTAAAACTGCTTGAAACTTGAAACTTGTGCTTTTAAAACTTTATGCTCACCTGCTCTTTGCGCATTTGACTTGATTCCGGACACCCCTGCACAGCGGATTTAGCGCTGGTGCGGGCGAGGTGTTTGTATTTACATTTGCCGCCATTGCCGCACTTTCCGGGACACGCCCACTGGCGCTGGCCACGCCCCTTTTCCAACCCTTCCCCTACCAGTACATAGGATGTGCCCCTACCGGAAGCGCAGCGGACGAGCGCAGCGGGCGCGACGATTGCGCGCCGAAGGCGCGCCTAAGGCAAGCCCGTCTGCGCCCGTCCGCGGCCGGCCGGGGCCTGGGGCCTGCCACTCTGCCCAATTCACATCCTATGGCCCCAGGGACCTGACTGCTCTACACTCACCCTGGCCGCTGGAATCCGCCAGCCATCATAACCTACAACAGCTTGGTGTCTACCAAGCCCGCACGTCTTTCCCCGAGATCAGGACCCTCCCATCCTCCCTCACCCCTGAATACACAATCACTCCCCCCCTTTCTAAACCCCTGCCCGCTCAAGCATCTGCTAATTTGGAACTAGCAATCATGTATCTTAACACCCGGTCGCTCGTTAGACATCAATCTGACATCCACCACCTCCTGGATTCAGACCGACCTGACATTCTTCTTCTAACGGAGACTTGGCTGAATGACGACTCCACCCCCGACGTCTTGGCAGCCATTCCACCGGGTTATTACATTCTCCAAGCCAACCGGCTGGCTGGCAAACCAGGAGGCGGCGTAGCCGCTATTATCAAATATCCTCTCAGGTTCAGCTCCCTTTCTCTACTCACCATCCCCCAGGTTGACTGCCTGGCAATCAGATTTGATTCCTCGGTGTCCCCTTTCACCTGTGTTTTGGCATACCGCCCCCCTCAACCCATGCCTAACTTTTCCTCCCTTTTTGGTGATCTACTCTCTCAGCTCACAATCAACAATTCTAAAATCCTGGTCCTAGGTGACTTTAACTACTGGCCATCAGATGCAAATGAAAGCCCTCATTCCTTGGCTTTTACTGACCTGCTAAGTGGGCTTAATGGCTCTCAACATATTCATACAGCCACCCACTCTAAAGGCCACATCCTAGACCAGGTGTGGACCTATAATCTGGAAATCAATTCGCTCACGATATTACCTTGTCACTGGTCTGACCACTTTCTAATTTCTTTTTGTCTTCTGATTCCTCCACCACCCCCTCACAGCCGAGGCCCTAGCCTTCTGGCTCGCAACTGGAATAAAGCAGACCACAATCGCTTCCTCACCTCTCTAATTTCCTCGGCTCCGTCCTGCCTAGGCTCCATAGAATCTCAAGAAGCTGCATTAACTGAATGGTTAGAAATTGCCAGAGACAAGGTCGCTCCCCTCAAACTAGTCAGAGCCAAGCGTTCCCATGACGCACATCGGTGGTTCTCAGATAGCCTCAAATCCCTTAAACTGGGACTTCGCCAAGCCGAACGTCATTGGCGTAGAAACTACGATCCTTTAGAGAAACTTCATTTTCTAAAACTATCTGGAGAATATAAACAGGCTATTTCAGCAGCTAAAACCACCTACTTCTCCTCAAAAATTCTGAACTCTGTGCAAAAATCCAAAGAAATTTTTGCCATTGTGGAAGAGCTTTCACATCCGGATAGGGTGACTATCAAACCCCTTCCGTCCCAGGCCCTCTGCGACTCCCTCAACTGTTTCTTTATAGAAAAAATCAGTAAAATCAAAAACAGTATATCTTCCGGACCGCCGGCGACGGCCCTCTCTGAGGTCACCCCCTCCTTTAACCCCCACTCCCTCACTCAGCTCCCCTCCATACCAGAGGAAGACTTTCTCTCCCTACTTAATAAAATTTCATCTGGTTCCCCCACAGATTGTTGCCCCCCTACGATTCTCCGGGCCGCCTTCTCGGCTTGCCCCGCCCCTCCGCTGGCCCTTCTGAACAACTCTCTACTGCTCGGTCAGGTTCCCAGCCAGTTTAAGAACGCTGAGGTGGTCCCTATATTAAAAAAACCCAACGCTGATCCCGGGGTTCTGGGCAATCTCCGCCCCATTTCCCTGCTCCCTTACTTGAGTAAGGTACTTGAGTCTCACGTGACCAGCGTCCTCAGTTCCTTCATCGAAGACTCCAACTTCCTTGATTCCCAGCAAGCCGGGTTTAGACCTGCACACTCGACCGAGGCGGTTATCCTCTCTGTCATGGAGGAACTCCGTAGAGGCGCTGACTCCAACATCAGCCAAGCCTTGGTCCTTCTGGATCTGTCGGCTGCCTTTGACACGGTCGACCACACCATCTTGGTCGACCGTGTCAAAGAAGCGGGCATCGGTGGGACGGCCCTTAACTGGGTCCGTTCCTTTCTGACGGACCGCCACCAATCTGTCCGACTCTCCCAGTTTTCGGCTGACAGGAGGATGCTTACCTGCGGTGTTCCACAGGGTTCGTCCTTGTCACCACTTCTTTTTAACCTGTATCTCACCCCCCTGATCCGTTCCCTCCGGGGTTGGAATGTCTCTGCATTTAATTATGCAGACGACATTCAGCTTGTCTTCAACCTTGACTCCTCTGACGATGCGGCCCAAAATTTCCAATCCACCCTCTGCCATATTAGCAATTGGATGGGCGCCCACCATCTCAAACTTAATCCCGACAAGACGGAGCTTGTTCTTGTCGGAGGCCCATCCAACCCTTGGAACTCCACCTTCTGGCCCCTCTCACTTGGCCCCCCCCCCACCCTGCTGACAAAGTGAAAAGCCTAGGGGTTTACATCTCCCACGATCTCTCTATGAAACATCAGGTCAATGCCACTGTGTCCTCTTGCTTTTTTCAGCTTAGGAAGATCCGAAAAATAGCCCACTTCCTGACCACCGAAGCCCTCACTCTGGCATTGCTGGCCCTAGTCATCTCTCGGATCGACTACGCTAATGCTCTGTATGTAGGAATCCCTCAATATCAGATCAAACGATTGCAGTTGATACAAAACCAGGCAGCTCGCCTAATTTATCATCAACCCAAACATCATCACGTCCACCCTCTGCTCAAAACCCTTCATTGGCTTCCTGTATCAGAGCGCTGCAAGTTCAAACTTGGCTGTCTGACTCATAAATCTTTGGCCGGCATCGGCCCTTTCTTCATCTCTTCCCTCCTACATCGCTATGTCCCCTCCAGGCACCTCCGATCCTCTGACCAAGCACTCCTCCAGGCACCCAGATACAGGCGCAAAAAACATGGAGGTCTCAGATTTTCTTTTCTGGCCCCCTCATTTTGGAACTCTCTCCCATTGGAACTTAGACTCTCTTGCTCCCATCTTCAATTTAGGTCTCTCCTTAAAACCCACCTCTTCCGCAGTGCCTATTCATAGGCTTTTCTCACCCCCCTCTGCCTCCCACCGAATATAGTGAACAGCGCCAAGAAACCGTCCGGTGTATGCTGCGCTTTATAAGTAATTTTTACATTACATTACATTACAGTGGTTGGGGTAATAGTTCATAGGTGGTAGAGAGACGCTGTGAGTTGGTACCAAGAAGCTAGAGTATGAAAGTGCACTAGAGGAGGTGTGGTGAGTGATGTTATGATGCTGTGAGCTGGTAGTGCAGCAGTGTATGGTTGTGCAGTAGTAACAGGTGGTAGAGGGTGTTGGTATGGAAGCTGTCCGTGGATGATAGAGGTGTTTTAGTTGTGTGAAAGTGGTGATTGGGATAGTATTGAAGAGGTGGAAGGTGATTGTGTAGTAGTGTGGGGGCAGCAGATCCTTAGTGTGCGGTGGTGCCAAGAGTGGGTAGTGTAACAGTGTGCAATGGCAGGACAGCACGTTCATAATGTGTCACTGGGAATGGATAGTGCCAGGGCTTTAAGTGGGCAGGTACTCACGAGTACTGAGTACCAGCACTTCTTATTTTTATCACTCGGAGTATCAGTACTTCTCAGCTGCCAAGGAGAGTACCAGTACTCATTAAAAGGTAGGCTCATTGTTGCTAGTGCTAATGAGCACGAGGCTGTGTGACAGCCAAAGCGCCTCTGGAGCCCAAGAGGAGCCATCTCTGAATTATTCAGCATGGGCTCATTTACATAATGTCCGGGGAATCACCATCAGTCTGTTTGACAGATCAGGGTCCATTCAAGCCCTGCGCTGTCAATCACATTCATACTATCGTGTGCATGTGTGCACACACTGGAATCCAGGCATCCCGCTGACAGCGGCAATTACGAGAGCCACGAAAGATAAGGAGTATAAAATGGCCTTAATCTCGCCCGAGTTTTTTGTGTGTGTATCTGCTTATGTCTGGGTGTTTGCCTGCATGTGTGTGAATGTTTGTGTGTTAAAGGATAGCGAGTGAAAGAGAGAGCTAATTCAGACATTCAGGAGGTATTTTATTATTATTTTTTTTCCATTTTATCTTGACAAGTAAAACCAACATTACAGTATCCGGTAAGTGCCTTGAGCACGATTCTCTGAGGCTGAGATTCAAGTGGAGTCCACAAGAGGAGTAGCCAAAAGTATTGCATCATACAGCACACCATTAAAGACAATTTACATTGGGGCAAGTACTCGTTACTTCCATCCGCCCCTGCCCTCCCTCCCTTGACTTTCCTCTCAGCCTGTGTCACTCCAGCTGCTCTCAGAGTCACTTTGCTTCATCCCTCCCTCCCCCGATACAAGCCCTGGATGGCACAGTTCTCTCCATTCCATGAGGTCTGCCTGTAGGCCGCCATCTTTACATGTTAGTTTCAAGTGGGTTTCCTTGGCTAACGTCCATTCCCTGGCATCTCTAAGCCACGTTGCTATGTCTGGGCTTCGCTGCCCCATCCACGGTATGGCCACCCTGTGTCTGGCCAGGACATGCATCAGCTGACGGAGTTTATAGGGCAATTTCCATTTTTTTGGTCTGCGTATGTGGGCCAGGAGGCATTGCGGTGGCACCTCCCTTAGCAGAAGACCTTTGGTTGTGCGCACCTTTTTAGCCACCTGTGTCCAGAACTGTCTCACCTCTGTGCACTCCCATGCCAGGTGAATACATTCTGCATTCTGAGATGCACACCTGGGACACTTATCGTCCTTGTTATGGGAGATGTGTCACAACTTCAGTGGTGTGAGGTAGGTGCATATAAAAAGTTATAGTGCATCAGTTTGAAACTAGCATTACAGGAAACGGTATATGTGAGTTCACCAGCAGCCACCCAAGCCCTCACGTCTAGTTGGGTGTTAAGGTCCCTCTCCCAAGAAGCCCTTGACTGTGGTGGCGGGACAGTAGAGTACTGCTTCATGGCTTTATAAAGGAGTGATAGCAACCTGCGACCGGATCCGCATGTAAGCAGAATAGCTAAGGCATGTGTTGGTTGGCGAATATCCGTATATTGTAGCCAGGTGACTTTGACTTCTTCCTGAATTCCCCTGTGTAGGAGAGTAGGGTCTGCTATCCTATGGTCACCCCAATTTTTGCTTTTTGCTTCACTGGTTTTCGACTTACTGAGGCTGTGGGCCTGCTAATCAGACCCCCAGCCTGCTGTTCTCTCTCTAAATTCACATACATGTACTATAGGTACATAACCCAATTGGAAAATGGACTCCTTGTCAGCCCCTGTACCATCCACTATAGGTGCTCAGGGCATAGGTGCCACCAAGGCCTACCAGGGGCTGAAGCATAGCTTTTGCCACCCCTGGCTGGTTCTTAAATTGACACAACTGGCTGGTCACTCAGCTGGGGCAAGTGGGTGTAATCACCCCTTGCTTAGATATAGTATACCTATATATAAACCTATATCTGGACACATATGAACCTGTGAGCCACTCCTATGGAAGGCCTTATCACTCCTGGAGGCAGAGTGTGTGGTTTAATGTGAGATGGAGCTCGAGCATGAGCTGAGCCTGTCTGCAGCTGTCGAGAACAACTCCCTAAGCTGTTCCGGGATAATGCCATACCATATACTATGAAGTGCATTATAATCCTCGCGGTTATATAGCAACTTTGGTTTGGCTTTATCAAAACATGTCGTGTAAGGTGTCATACGATTTGGAATAATAGCCCCTCGACAGTCCTGTCGACTGGGATAGCATTCCACCCCTCTAGAGGGAGAAGACATGTTACTTTACTGAAACGCGGTTGATTTTTAAAAGAGCCTCAGATCCACAAAATGGATGCTTCTGCCACAGACACAAGTCTGACCTCCTGCTGCTGACCGAAACTCAGCAGAGGAGGCCTGGGCAAAGGCTTTCCTGTTGCAGGGAGGTGTTGCACCACCCCAGACAGGAGATAGTGGATTGTAGCAGGGAGGTTTGAAAGAAACCAAACACTGCCTGGGGAGCACAAGGCTGCCCCTTGCATAATCCGGCCAAACCGGTTCTGGGGCACACCAGCCCCAGTCCCAGCGCGGCCTGGATCAAAGGGAAAGGGGTGTATCCACCCCCTTCCTGGGTCCCACCCATAGAAGGGGACCTAGCAGGTAATCCAGCCCCCTAGATTGGTATAAGAATGGGATCAGTGCCAACGCACTCAGATTATCCTGATGAAACATTTGAAACGAAACTCTGGACCCTTTGACATCCTACTCAACGTAGAAGATTGAAGAATCTCCCTTGTGGTCAAGGAGTGACCACCCTGTGCAAACAGGCACCATCCAGCACCTCGACGTCTGCTTTGTTGCAGTTCCCGCCGGAACTCGAGCGACAGAGATCAACGAGATCAAGCTTGCCTGCCTTCTTACAGCCCGATCCAGAGTCCCTGCAGAGCTGGGACCTGTGGAGGCGACCGGAAGCGTGGGGCACGCCATCTTGAAAAGACCACGAGACGCTGACTGTGCAGCCCACGAGTGACCCTCGAAGCTGTACACCGGGGTTTGAGAAGCCCCAACCCTGAGCCACTTTTGCACCAAAGCTCACCCCTCTACACTCGACGAGTGCTGCGTGGGGCCCTTCTGCTTTCCTTGGCTCGACGCGTTGGCCCGGTCACTTGCCAGCTGTTGCCCCTGTGCCGGCGAAAACCTAAATATGACTTGTGATTCTGGTTGCTCCAGATTTGCACCCGCTCCTCTGAAAAGGAGCACCCGCTCTGACTCCTGGTCCGAGTGAGAAGCAATCTTCCAATCCCGCGTGGATTGCTCTTGCCAAGTGTTGTTTGCTCCGATCTTGAAGCCGACAGCGCCGACGGTGAGAGCCTGCGTGGGACAGCTCGTGACCCGCTCCTGGACGTTGCAGATGCCCCAGAGCCCACATGGCAGCGGAGAGAAGCTCCTCGACAACCACCTGATTGCGCCCGACATTGCCTGGTTCCGTCCTGGTTCCACCCTGGTCACTGCTGAGTGACCCAGACTCTGTCCCCTCTGCTTTCAGGTACTTTTCTACTCTGATCCACAATTGGATCACACCGGACACTTCTCCTTCACACCGCCTGCAGCATCTTCAGCTTCAAGCACCATCAACCTGCGTGACGAAAACCGACGCCACTTCGACCCTATGCACCCGCTTCCTGTGGGTGAGGTAACTCAGCAACGCCGGTGTTCCCACACTGGTACACACCTCTAGGGTCTGTGTCTAAAGTTTTGTCCTTCTAGGTTCAGCAGAAGTATCCTTAAACTCTATTTGTGTAACTTTTACGCACCATTGACTTTGCATTGGTGCATGTGTGTGCTTTAAGAGCTGCACCCGAATCCCGCGGGCTTTTCCCGACTTCAGCATTGCTTGTCCTGACTGCTCCCAGCGATTCCCTAGGCCCTAGGCCTAACCACTGTTCGATTGGTATCTCTTATACCACTTTCTTAATATATGGTTTGAGTGGCCACCCGCCCTCATCCATAATTGTGCAACTTTCATATGTTATACTGTGCTTTTGATTTAACGCTTGTGCCCCTTTGCTCATAAAGAGTACTGGGGATTATTTTAGTAATAAACACATATATTTTTATAATATATACTTGTGTGGTGTCCTTTCATTTGATATTACAGGATTGTGAGTGGTAAAACAGCTCGCTTAACACAACCTCTTGAGTTTAGCCTTTAAGGCTGCTTAGTCCATGCTACCACTAGGATAGCTTGTCTAATAAGGTTGACTTACAACCAGACACCATAAGGGATTGTTTGGACTGATACAAGGTGGTTCCAGAATTGGAAACATCATATATCAGGCCAACTTCTCACACCCTGTATTGTAGATAATGACCCAGCCAAAGAGCAAAACTCTCCCTTGCTTGTTCATTAGCTATGACGGTCATATTCGGGAAAAGGTCTGAAGGACCTCGCAGGCGCTGTCCCTCCGGGCCTGGAAGGACATGTGGGTTCCCATATCTCTGATGGAGGCCAGAATCCTAATAGGAAGCTCTCTATGAAATGGCGCCTATCGCAGCACCTTTTCCACAAACAGCTGCCATATGCTCACCTTTTAATGCACTATATGTGGGAGGTCCCCCTGCCCTTCATCAGCGCTATTTGGAGGGCCTCTGGGTCCGCCCTACCAGCCAACTGTTGTTTTTCCCAATTGTCCCCTTCTGCCATCCAGCACGCCGCAGGCTGCAGGTGGGCGGTGTAATAGTTTAGGTCAAAGAGTGGGGCTCCAATGCCCCCTCCTCGGATCTACGTGTCAGGATATTAAGGGCTACTCTGCTCCTCTTCTCCCCCCACAGTAATGATATCAGTATCGTGTTCAATTGCTTAAATACTCGTGTTGGGATTGGACACAGCAAGTTTTGAAGCATGTAAAGACACCTAGGGAGCATTAACATCTTTGAGATAGCTATTCTGCCCATTACCGACAACAGTAGGGTGTTCCAGAAGTTCACCGAACGCTGCAGGGCCGTAAGGGTCCTGTCCAAGTTTAGGGCTATTGACTGGGCTTCAGTCAACGCAATCTAGACCCCCTGGTACCTGAAGTGTGCCCCGTCCCCACCTGAATTCTAAGTCTGGGAGGTCCCCAGGGACATGGCAGTATTGCCCGCCAAAGGGACAATCAATGATTTGTTACGGTTGAGTCTCAGGCCAGAGACCTCCGCGAATCTGTCCAGGTGGCGCAAAAGGCTGGGAACGGACACCCGGGGAGATGCTAAGTAGAAGAGCACATTGTCATGTATAGGGAGATGATGTAGTTCATGTATCCCACCCGGATACCCCACTGGGCCAATCCAGCTCTCATCCATACAGCCAATGGCTAATTGGCCAGGGCAAATAGTAGTGGCGAGAGCGGGCACCCCTGACGAGTGCCGCGTCCCAGCTCCCACTCCTCAGATCCAACCCCCTCCCCAGCCTCACCCGAGCCCGTGGCTCAGTGTATAGTATTTGGACCACTGGCGGAATCTGGGGACCATCCCCACGAACCTGAGGACCTCCAAAAGGTACCCCCTAGTTGACTGTGTCAAATGCCTTAGCTAGGTCTATGGACTCAAGTACCATGTTCTCCTCCCGGTATCTCACTTCTTGCAAAATGTGGGTTAAGCGGTGCAGGTTCATTGCAGTGTTTCAGCCCAGTATGAAGCCACACTGGTCCTCGTGTACGAGGTTCGGCATGTGGGGTCCCAGGCGGGAGGCTAATAGTTTGCACAGTATTTTTGTGTCCGCATTGATCATAGTGATTGGACAATAAGATGAGGGTTTGCGGCTTTCCCCACCCCGCATTAGGATTATACATATTTCACCCTGTCTCAAAGTGGGAGAGGATTCCGTTCTCGAAGTCCTCCTCATATAGCTGCAGGAGGACTCGTATCAGCGTGCCCTCTTAAGCCCAATAGAACTCAGGGGAATCCATTGCTACCCAAAGACTTCTCTCCTGGGAGCAGCTGTAGTGCGGACTGTACTTCCTCGATGGAGAGCGGAGCCTCTAGGTCCACCCTGGCCTGCTCGGGAAGCTTTGGTAGGTTTAAGATCTGTAAATATGGGAGATAAGCTTCTTCGCTCACTGTGGGATCCGCTGTATAAACGGTCTGGAGGTAACACTGGAGGACCTGTAGTATTGCAGCCTTGGTGTGTGCCGTTGCACCTGTGGGTGTGCACAGCGCCACTGTTGGGTCGGAGTTTGTTCCTTTTGGAGGATCCAAGCTAGTAGGCGCCCTGACTTGTCCCCCTCCCTGTGTAAACGCTGTCGGTACTGGCTGAGAGTGTGTTTATCTAGCCTCTCCCAGATATCATCTATTCATGCTTGTATGTCCCATTCCCTGGTCTCCATTGATGGGACCAAGCAGTTCCCGGTTTTTACCTCCAAACAAGGCCGCCTCCTCTGCCCTCAGCTGCCTTTGGAGTTGCTTGCGGACCCCACACGTCAAACTAAGGCTAGCTCTTCTCACCATTGCCTTCAAGGCCTCCCACTTTGAGGCCCTAAACATGTCTGCCCCTTCACAGTTTGGTGTGATGTAGTCTGCCAATTCTCCCTCTATGTGCTGTTTACCCAGCGGGTCATCCAGTACCTCTGACTGCAACCACCAGACCCTCGGGTTTTGGGCCGGGGAACCCCAACAGACTGTGTAATGTATCGGGGAGTGGTCCAAGAGTAACCGGGCCTGATGGGCCACCTCAATGGACAGATCATGCTGTGAGTGTTATGAGTGGGGGAGTAGCATGTGTATATCTTCTGGGTGGGATGTCTCTGGCGCCAAATGTCATTCAACCCTAAGTTCCCCATTACCTCTCAGAGTTTCTCAGTCATTCAGGGTTTTGTCCCCCTGCGAGGTGGGCACCTATCAAGCTCAGGATCCAACACTCAATTGAAATTGCCCACCCATATAAGGGGCACTGTCAGTTCCAAAACTAAGACTTCCTGAAGGGAGTGGTACATTTGGGGCGAATATGTTTAGTTTTGCATATTCCCTGCTGTCTATCTTTGCTCTTAGGAGAATGTATCTACCATTGATGTCTGCCTCCAGGTATTGTAAAGCAAAAGGTGTCCCAGGGGCGACCCACACATGCACCCCCATGGCGTAAGTAGAATATGATGAGTGAAAAATCTGCCCCCCTCCATTTTTTCCAAGCCTCTGGCTCCGGCCTCATCCAGGTGTGTGTTCCCTGTAGGCATGCCACGGATACGTGGTGCCTCCGGAGAAAAGATAGGACTGTGTAGCGCTCAGTGCATGTGCCCAGCCCTCTGACATTCCAGCTCATGATCTTAGTCCCTCGGATCTCCAACCACTCCTGCACCTCCTCAGGAGACTCGAAGAATTGGTCTTCCCCTGTGAGATCACCTTTACCTTGGTAGGGTAAAGCAGCATGTACTGTAAGTGCAGCTCCCTGAGCTTCTGCTTCACTCCGAGGAACGATTTTCTTTGCTCCTGGACCTGTATAGTATAGTTGGGGTATTCTGATACTTTAGCATTCTCATAACTTAAATCTGGTGCCTCCCATGCTGCTCGGAGGATGCATTCTTTGTCCCGGTAATTCATAATTTTGGCAATTATTGCCCTGGGGGAGCCCCCAGCGTTGGTGTTCCAGAAAGCATTCAATGTTGCCCTCCTCTGCTCGTTCCGGTATCCCCAGGACTCTAATGTTGCTGCGGCGCACCTGGCTTTCCGCCTCCTCAGTTCGTCGCTGTGTTACTTGATGTTTTAGGGCAGCCACCTCGCCTTGGAGCTGTATGATGTCTGCCTCTGCCGTAGACTTTGCGTAAGTCTGCCACTTTGCGTAAGTCTGCCCTGAGCAACTTCACATCAATTGAAACAGTCTCGATCTGCTTCTTCAAGGGGGTTCTGGAACCATGGATGGCCACCAGAATCTCTGCTTGAGGCGGTTCACCGGCACCACCGCTGTCCCTGTCGGTACCCGTCTGCCTGGTGATACGCTGCATAGGGAGGCGTTGGGTGATGTACTGGGTAATCGTGTTAGAGTTAGGAGAGCGAACAAGTTTGTCCTTTCGCATCTTGTTGGGCCCCCCGTATGTCCAGTGACTCTTTGCAGCACGGAGGCCCAACTAAAGTGGTTCTTTGTCTAGGACCTTTGCCTTCGCCTTCTGGATGCCAGAGGGGGTGATGGCAGATCAAGCCCTCTTCTTTCTATAGGGCCTACTTAGTTCCCCACGGTTCCTGTGAACCATACGTATGCCTGGTGGGTTGATAGTGGCCCCAAACGCTCCAGAGTTCCCTCTCAGCTTCACATGGTGGCTTGCCTCTCGCCATAGAAAGGGTCTATCACTGCCCGGACAAGTGCCCATTTTAGGTCCGCGGATGTGTGGGGTCCTCCCGCATTGATCGCCCCACTCCGTCCTGCAGCTCGCCCTGCCTGTGCAGTGCCTCCAAACGTGTCCCCCTAACAGGGGCCTCTTTTGCAAGGATTGCCTGGCTACGCTGTAGCTAGTCATGCGGACCACACAGGTCTCAGTCCCAGCCAGGAGTAATGCGCCCCGGCGTTCAGGCCGCTCCTCTGTTTCTTTCTCCTACCCACATGGTTCCTATGCAATTTCAGCCTGTGGCCCCAGCAGCTCAGGAGGTATTTTAAAGGAAATTCTTGGAATGCTTTGTGTGTGCATCTCTGCTTGTTTCTATGTGTGCCCACTCAAGAATATATAAGTATTTGGCCATATCCAAGCACATGAGTATGGCATTAAGAAGTTGCAAATATTATAAAAGCAGGAAATATTAGATTGTGTTTGGCCTTCATGTTGTGTAACGAGTTAACCTATTTTATTAATAGTACATTTCTCATGTGTTTTGGTATATGCAACTGGTATTGAAGCCAATATTGATGCTGTTATTCTATTATATTTCATATAGGTACCCCGATATAGGTCTAGGTATCACCATAACCCTTCACCTACATACTCTCCTATACTACATACATAACGGATTTGGAGGACTGACCTCTTACCCAGTTACAATACTACACATAAGTACTTAGGGTGTTTCCCTGGACACTGGCCTCATAAATTATGCACGAGGATTCTTAGTTTCTTGTAATCATAGCAGGACCATCATCTCCTGCATAATAACTGTGTATCAAGTTAATTCCTGACGTCATCCTAAGTTCCACACTGGCACAGCAAGGTAGAACCGCTGGGGATTCCTTAGAGTATATAAACACCACATCTTGCTTAGCCAGGGAGAGGATATCACAACTTCCATGCTGAAACACTGACGCAAGACGCTGAGAATCCTGTATGCAGATACTCCAGCTCCCAGTGGTCTGACAGCCCTCGCAGAGTGTTCAGCTCGAGACCAGAACTGGGTCCCACATGCTAACATCAGGTAATGGGGTTGGCTTTATTCTAGAGGGATTCTTGGCTATACACCTACTCACATGCTTGGTATATTTAGGTACATCTAGTTAGGGTGCATCGTAGCGGTACGCATTTTATTGCTATGTATTTTATATACTTGCATATATTTATGATTTCAGCAAAATGGTAGAAACCTACCATCTGTTTACTTTCTTAGTGCTTCTACTCATTTATCTATGCTGCTGTCTGCTGGTGATTCCAGTACACTTATTTTACACTAGAATAACAACTGTTCAATAATTACTTATTGGAAATGTCCTAACCGTTTATTCGGTGCATCTCTCTGAGATCAGGGTTGTCATGTTCGATAGTTGCCAGGAACTATTCTCTCCTTGATAAGAGGAGGTTATAGTGGCATCGCGAGCTAGCTATTACACAGGCCAACATAACCGGCGGGGGTGTGTGGAATCAGTATGGACACCAGTCTTGCAGTGTATGTTGTCTAAACGCGCACATCCTATATAGGTCTTATAGGAACTACACGACAATTCCAGTCCGTTTGCAGGGGCACACTGATTATCACCCCATGGGGCTGATGGCTTAGCTGCATTAATTGTGATTTAGGGCCAATTCCCAGCATGTCTTCACAGCACTCTTTGTTAACATATGTAAAGTTAAATGCATTCCCCATTTCACCTTGTAAAGAAAGGCTGGCCCCTGAAAGGTATCCCTAGTACACCGTATTTACAGTTTGCAGCTACATCAAGTATCAGCCTCTTCAGAAGTTTTGGTCCACCCCTGCAGGGTGCTTTCAAATGCAGCAACCAGAGACGAGAACTAGGGAAACTTTCAGCTAACTTAATTAACCTACTCAGTATCATGCCAGACAGACATGCTGAGTAGCTCGGGATACCAGTATCTTCGTGCCCAGTCCGGAGCCACAAGGATGACTTGGGCCCGGTCGCGCCTAATCTTCTTCAGCACTCTGGGCAGAAGTGGTATAGGCGGAAAGGCATACAACAGACCGCAGCTCCACTCGCGATGAAAAGCGTCTCCGAGAGAGTGCTGCTTTGAAAATTCCAACGCGCAGAACTGATGACATTGCGCGTTCTCTTCTGTGGCGAATAGATCTAACCAAGGCTCTCCCCACTGCTGAAAGAGGCCTTGCGCCATGTCTGAGTTCAGACGCCATTCAAGATCCATCATGCTCCGACGGCTGAGTTTGTCCACCCTGGCGTTCAGGGAACCTGCCAGGTGTTGAACCACCAGGTTCACGCCCTGATGTTCCAGCCACTGCCAGAGGCGCAGAGCCTCCTGGCATAGGGTCCACGACCCCACCCCGCCCTGTTTGTTGCAGTACCACATGGCGGTGTTGTTGTCCGTGAACACCTGCACTACACTCCCCCGGACAGAGGGGAGGAATGCCTTCAGTGCAAGCCGGATCACCCGCAGCTCCAGAAGGTTGATGTGGAGCCGGGACTCTGCCGGAGACCAGAAGCCTCTGATCTCCGCCTCTCCCATGTGGCGCCCCCCAGCCCTGGGGGTTGCGTCCGTCACAACTACGTGCTCCGGTTGGGGTAGGGAGAGGGATCTGCCGCTGACCCAATCGCGGTCCGTGAGCCACCACTGCAACTGTCTTGCAGTGCCCTCCGAGATCAAGACATGGTCGGACAAGTTGCCCTGATGCTGGGCCCACTGAAACTTCAGGTCCCACTGCAGAGCCCGCATCCGCCACCTGGTGTGATGCACCAGAAGAATGCAGGAGGCCATCAGCCCCAGAAGCCGCAGCGTCAACCTGACCAAGATCCGGGATAACGGCTGAAAGATCGGAATCAGAGCCCAAATATCCCAAACCCGCTGTTTGGGAGGATAAACCTGAAACTGCGCCGAGTCTATAACCGCTCCGATGAAGAGGAGCTTCTGAGAGGGACACAGGTGTGACTTCGGCACATTGATGGAGAACCCCAGCAGGTGCGGAGGTCGGCCGTAGTCAGGAGGTGGCTGACGACTGTTTGGGGCGAGCCCGCCTTCAACAACCAGTTGTCGAGGTAGGGGAAGACTGAAACCCCTAAACTGAGCAGATGAGCTGCGACCACCGGCATCACTTTCGTGAACACCCTTGGGGCGCTGGTAAGGGGACGGGGAGCACGGTAAACTGAAAGTGCTCGTGGCCTACCGTGAACCACAGGTAACGCTGGTGGGCCGGCAGGATGGGGATATGAAAATAAGCGTCCTGCAAGTCCAATGCTACCATCCAGTCTCTCGGGTCCAGGGCAGCTAAGACCTGAGTCAATGTCAGCATCTTGAACTTCTCCTTACGGAGGAAGCCGTTGACGTTCCACAGGTCCAAGATAGGGGGTAGGCCCCCTTTGCCCTTCGTGGGAACCAGAAAGTACACACTACTTCTGGCCCAGGAACGCGCTCGATGGCCCCCTTGGCCAAGAGGGCCGTAACTTCCTCTTGCAGAAGTTGCAAGTGATCCCCCGACACGCGGTGGTACTGCATGTGGCATGGCTGGAGAGGTCGCCTCGAAGGGGAGGGAGTAGCCCCTTTGGACGATTTGCAGCACCCACCTGTCCGATGTGATGGAGCGCCAGTGGAGGAGGTGATGGTGAACCCTGCCCCCCACTGGCGTCGAATGGGCCTGAAAGCTCGGACTAGGAGGGCTTTGAGGCGGATGCTGCGGGGGTGGATGTGGACTGGCCTCGCCGTTGTCCTCAGGCACCGCCACAGCTGTTACCACGTCTGCCATCGTGCTGGATGTTAGTCTGCGGCCCGTGGCTGGCAGGACGTGTGGGGGCGCCCCTTCCTTGGCCACGAAAGGAGCGAAAGGCAGCAGGCTGCTGGCGCGTTGCCGACAGGACCAAGGACTTGGCCGTGGCCCTGGAGTCCTTAAAGCGCTCAAGTGCACTGTCTGCCTTGTCGCCAAAGAGGCGACGGCCATCAAACGGCATGTCCATAAGGGTGTTTTGGACATCAGCCGAAAAGTTGGCAGACCTCAGCCAGTCGTGGCGACGAATCGCCACCGTCGTTGCCATCGCTCTGCCCAGCGAGTCCGTTGTATCCAGTCCACACCGGATGGAATACCGTGCCGCATCTCGACCCTCTACAAGGGCTTGGGCGAGTTTAATCTGGGCCTCCTCCGGACATTGTGGCAGCACGTCCACGACCGTGTCCCACAGAGAATGGGTATAACTGCCCAAGAGGCCCCCAACACCAAACTCAGTGAGGAGAACATCTTCTTATCATACTGTTCGTACCTCTTGGATTCCCGATCGGGGGGAGCCATCGGGAATGCGGTCTGGGAGTTAGAGGCCTGTATGTCCTGGCTCTCGGGAGAGGGTTGGGTGGACAGGAAGCAAGGTTCGCCCGGAGCCGGGCGGTGGCGTCTGGCCATGTTCCTATCTACAGGGGGACCTGTAGCGGGCCTGGACCAGGTGCCCAGAAGAACGTCAGACAAGGCCTCATTAAACGGCAACAGAGGCTTCGAAGAGCTTGCTTGCGGTTTAAGGACCTCAGTGAGGAGGTTAGTCCTCACAGGCGCGACGGGGAGTTCAAGGGATAAGGCCTTGGCCACCCACGTCAATACCACAGTATAGGCAGCCCCCTCCTCCGAAACCACGGTAGGAGGGGAGACAAAACCAGTGTCTGGCGAAGTGTCCAAACCACTGGCATCCCCTAGCTCACATGCCCAGTCCTGATAAGTCTGGCACTCACGTGCCAGAGGGTCCTCAGACCCCTTCCAATCCACCTCGCCACCCACCTCCTGGTACTAAGGGTAAAATGATGGGGCCGGATCATAGAAGAAAAAGTATTTTCTCGACGTCGAATGCGGCGCCGCTCCGGCGTCGGAAACGGGTCGAGGGGGGACCGGGGACGACGTCATCCGTGGATGGCGCAGGGGGTGACACCCTAGGGGCCGGCGCCGTCAAGGTCGTAAGGTCGACCGGCGACGACCCGGATCCGGATCAAGCGGGGCCCTGCGGCGTCGGGACCGGAGTCGCCGATGGCGCCGGGGCCAAAGCACCCGCCGGGGACGAAGCACCTGATCCACTTGGGCTCCCAGTTGGGACCGCTTGGCCCGAAGGCGCCGCGGAACCCGACGGAGGAGTGAACAACCTCATGGCCGTGAGGAGGGCGTCGATCTCCTCCGGCGTCGCGTTCTGCCCAGGGACCGGCGGGTATGGAGCAGGCCGCAACGCCTGCGGATCCGGCTGAGCCGCGTGGGCTGTTTCGCCCGAACCCCTGGCCGCGTCGCGCGAGCGTTGGGGCGAGTCGGAAGAGCGATGTCGCTTCTTCGACTTCTTGTGCCTCTTACCTGAGGACTTGGAGCTCGAGGAGTGGTGTCGACTCTCCTAGCCGTGATGACTCCGGCCGAGCGACCGGTCCCTCGACCTCCTTCTGGACTGGGACCTCGGATGGCGCGGGCCGACTCCCGGAGGTCGAGGCGCTTGCACGACCGCTCCCGCCTAGCCTTGGATGTCAAGACCCGGCAGTTGGGGCACTACTAGTCATCGTGGTCGGGCCCCAAGCAATGTAGACACCGGCGATGAGGATCAGTAACCGACATCAGTCGGGTGCAGTCAACGCAGGGCTTGAACCCGGGCATCCCTACGGGCACTGTCGGAGTCGTTTCGACTTCGAAGAAAGATCAAAAATGATCGAAAAAAAGTTTAGTCAAAAATTGACTAAGGGTACCACTTTTTCCGGATCAGCGCTTGCTGGCGCGGAAAAAAGAAGAACTAAGGTAAGGAATCTAATACTAACTACTGTTTGTTACAGATATATCGTTACCGAAGGTAAGTAACTTGTGCTTCAGTATTAGTACTGGCCTAAATCACAGCAAAGGCTCAAGATCAGATAAGGATGGCTTAAAAACAAACTGTCGTCACCCATGTCCACTCGTTTCTAGCCTAGGACAACATAGCATGGGTCAAGATCACACAGTGCTGACCAATTTCACACACTATTGGGCTAAATTCAAACACTTGCTGGCCCCAGATCATACACTACTGGACCACATAACACAGAGCAAAGCCAAAATCACATACTAGTGGATAGAAATCATCAAGAGTCTGATTATTATGCGCAGTTCTAAACTTGGTAAATTGGTGCTGAATCTCCTGAGACATCAAGATGATTGTCCAGCCTAACCTTTCCCTTGCAATGGACTGCATAAATATTTCAGGTCGTGACATCATACTAGCTGTTAATTACCATATATGTCTTGTGCCACATGGGCAGAGGGAATCTGCACATATGAGGAATTTAAGACTATCAAGGACAATATGAATACTTGACAGTAGAAGTGTCTTGTGTATTATCATGTCTTGCCCTTAGCCCCACCCATAGCCCCGTCCACTAGCCACACCCATATCTCATTTTAATGAGTACCTGCACTTCTTTTTTCCCGTTTAAAGCACTGGGTAGTGCAATATTGGAGGCAGTTGTGTGGTGTTAGTGGTTGGTATTGTGATGCTTGGGGGCACAGCGTGGCCCAAGGGTTTTTTTTGTTATGTTTATTACATCAGTGCTCTTTAGCTAATTTATTTAAAATGTAAATGCGATTTATTTCCCTTTCATAAAACTGTTTTTTACTTTGCAGTGAACGTGCGTTTAAACACCCGGCTCCAGTTCCTAGGAATAAGAAACAAAGGGCCTATATAGGTAAACACTAATAAATATAGATGGAATGTTATTGCTGCAAGTATTGTAATTGAATGCATTAGCAATGACAACTAGGCAATGTTAAAAAGTATTTCAATAATTAGTTCACAAATTGCTACCTCTTAAATGTTGTTAACTTGATAATTACTGTAAATAACCTACTCTGATCCCCTGGTTTAGCTTTCACTTGGTCTACTGACTTCACATCTTAAACTAAACACGTGAATCATTTTAAGACTGATCCTTGTGAAATGCATTTTTTTTGTTCTCCAGGACCTGACCTTTATAGCATCAAATCCTATATGTATATCCCCCACGACCAACTGGAAACTCTCTTTTACAAGTTGAACGTGTAACAGTTCAGGATCCTTGCCAGTATACTTTCATGTCCTGAAGTGACTCCGCCCCAGCCGCCTACCTTCCTCAGATTCTTACTGCATATGCAAGTGCATTGAGAGTTCAGCTCCTTTTGTTCCATGGCAAGACTCTCCATTGTAACGTTGCCGAGTCATGGGCATGGGTCCATTATCTTGGACTAAGCAGGGGGAAAGCAAATGTCAACCCCGCTTACGTGACACAGTGGTAGAAGCTGGTGTACGCCAGTATCGAAAGTCATAAAGAGCCCAGGGCTCTGGGCGTGGTTTAGTGTTAAGCCACAACTGAGCAAGAGTGGCTGTGTTGCTTACATTATGCATGTTGGGTCCCTTATTCTCAACACCACATTTGCGATGAGGGAAGCCACAGGACCCTCAATGTACCCTTCTCTCCCCAGACCCAGCGGCACCCGTGAGGCCCCGACTCACCGCCAGCCCTGCCTGCTACCTTCCGCTGCCTCTTGTTGCCTGCGTCACTCTCTGAACGTCGAGATCGAGGCCTAGGCCCACCTACAGCACCGACTACTGCCTCTGATGACGAACGCTGGACTGCGCGAGTGGTGCATCCCCCACTCTGGGAGCCTCCATTTTGCAGCGTCCATTCCCGCTCTGCTGATCTCGAGGGGCAGGGCCCTGCCCTCCCGCTGGCCATCCTGCCTCCTTCTGCAGCTGCAGCATTGCAGCAGCATGTGGGGAAGTGCCCCAGCCTCTCCAGAGCTCATCTGAGCTCAAACCTTCCTGCTCTGCCCCCCATAAATGTATAACAACAAAAGGACACAACCAAGCACTACAAAATAAAAAATAAAAGGACATTCTGCCTGCACAGGATAAAGAAGGCACCCGCTCTCTGGAAAATAACTGAAAAAGTCCCTGGGCACGACAAGCCTACCAAAGAGGGCTACCTCTGCTGCTCAACTCCCAGGTCACTGAAAACCCCCTTGCTCACCACTTCTGCAGTACAACACTTAGCACCACAGGCTGGTGGCTCTGGACTGTAGTCTGTGCGTACCTCCAGTTTCTCGCTGCAACATGTCCCCCCAGCCTTATGGCGTCTGTCCCCCTCTGGAGCCTTTCACCATCACAGGGCCTTCGCCCTCCCACCCAAGCTGCCAGATGGAAGGCGTGCGTCGAACACCTAGAGACGTATTTTGAAGCAGTCAAAGTCCCGGCTGCACGCAGATGTCCCATGCTTCTTCACTTAGGAGGAGCCGACGTTCACAAAATCTCAAAGTCCGTAGTTGAAGAAGATCCTCCGCGGACCTACGCCACCCTTATAGAGGCCTTCACTGCGCACTTTGAGCCGTATGCTAACCCTGACTATGAGCTGCTTCTCCTACACCAAGCGCGTCAGCTACTTGAAGAGTCAGTAGATGTTTTCTATGGGCGGTTGAGGGGGCAACTGCACCCTCCTGGATGAGAACGACAAAGTCAGAACCCAGTTGATTGAAGGGTGCATCTCCCCAAAATTGCGCGAACGCATCTTGCAAAAACCCAACATGTCCATGAGGAACATCCTGATGCTAGGTTGTTCAAAGTAGCTATCCAAGGCCCAGGCGGCCCACATGGACTCACACTCCTCAACTCCCATCAAGGAAGAACCAGTAAATGCTTTTCAAACAGAGACAAGCGGGGGAAAGCCAAAGTCCACCAAACCACCTGTGCACCCTACCAAGCAGGGGTTGCAGAGCCACACTTGCAGGTGGTGGGAGGGCCATACCCCCACAATGGAACCGGCCTGCCAATGGCAAAATGTGCAGTGCGTGTGGCAAGCAGACCGAATTTTCCAAAGTCTGCCGCTCATCACAAGATTGCGAGTTCCGCAGAAAACAATGCTCACATTAGAGCCACACCCAGAAGACATGTCCGACATCGACATGGACGAAGATGAAGCAGCATTCGTCCACGTGGTTAGAACTCTAGATACCCTTAAAGCCGCCCCCCAGACTGCCCCAATGTGCAAAATTGGTGTACAAGATCATCACATCGCAGCTCTTATTAACACGGGAGCCACAATCAATCATGGCTACAAACATTTACCAAAGCCTACCCAACCCACCAGCACTTTGAAATACCAGCGTAAAAGTCTACGCTTTTGGTAACCGCTCGTCGATAAGACTTTGTGGCGTTTTTCAGGCAGATCTATCTCACGACTCCACACATCAGAGAGCTAAAGTCTACGTATCACAAGAAGGATCCGGATTCCTGCTCAGCTGCGGCATGGCATAAGACCTCAACCTAATACAGTTTGCATTTGATGTGCACACACATGATCTGGATCACTTGTTGCAAGACTTCGCACTGCTGTTCGAGGGGATTGGGTGTTTACAAGGTCCAGCCATCCATCTGCACATTGACAAGTCGGTTGCCCTGATAGTCATTAGGCATCGAAGAATCACTTTCCATCTCCGACCCAAGGCGGAAGCCGAGCAGAAACTTTTAGAAAATACTGTTGAACATGTGCGCGGACCCACACCTAGGGTATCCCCCATCGTCGTAGCGAAGAAGCCCAAACAACCCCACGCCTTGCACATCTGTATCTACATGAGGGTCCCGAATCTAGCGATCAAGCGGGAACGTCACCTCACACCGACTGTAGACAATATCATCGGCGAACTGGCAGGTTCCAGATGGTTCTCCAAAATGGAACTCTGGTCCGGCTACCATCAGATACCGCTACACCCGGATTCCTGCTGCATTACCACCTTTTCAATGCACGCAGGACTCTGGAGGTACACAAGGCTCAACTTTGGCATCTCCAGTGTAGCCAAAGTCTTCCAGAGCATCGTCAAAGGTGTCCTCCACGGCCTATATGGGGTGCTCAAAGTGAGCAATGACATTCTGGTCCATGCACCCACACTAGAGGAGCATCTAACTCGCCTCTACGCTGTCTTCTTACGCCTCAAAGAAAGTGGGCTCACCATACACCGGAAGAATTGTGACTTAAGAATGGACATCAGTTTCTTTGGATATCGGTTTTCCGACAAAGGCATCGGCTCTGACCCCGATAAAGTAAAGGATATACAAGAAGCCCCCGCTCCGTCACCAGTATCAGGAGTCCCCAGCTTTCTGGATATGGTAACCTATTGCAGACGTTTCATAAAGAACCTTTCAGACCTCACTGGTCCACTCAAAGATCTAACCAATGCAACCAGCCCGGGAGTGGGTGCCCAGCCAGAAGAATTGTTCCAGCAAACCAAGGCCTCTCTCTCTGCAGACATAACTCTGATGTATTTCGACCCCCGGAAAGGATCACAACTCGTGGTGGATGCCAGCCCCACCGGCCTAGGCGCCTTTCTGGCCCAACGGCAAGACTGTGGAGAATGGGCTCCGGTAGCCTATGCCAGCAGCATGCTCATGCCAACAAAGCAGTGATACTCAAAAATAGAGTGAGGTGATTGCGATCCTATGGGGCTGTCACTTATATGGCCATCCATTCACTGTCTTTATGGACCATAAGCCACTGATCCCCCTGTTTCAAGGGTCTTCATCACGACACCCCCACCCCCAAGGATCGGGAAATGGATCCTGCAACTTCAAGAATTCCAGTTCACCGTGTAATACAGACTCGGTACCCGAAACACCGCTGACTTCCGGTCAAGGCATGACCGGTTGGTAACGCCTCCTGAAGCTGTGGAAGCTGCGGCAACCGAGGACTATATGAGAATGGGCTTGGACAGGTCCGTTACTATTCTGATGTCCCCGGAAGGCGCCATCACCGCATCTCAGCACAACAACTTCCTACAGATCGCCATCAAGGCTGTCGCCATGGGAGATTGGCGAGCGCTGTAAAACCCAACATCTCTCAGCACAGAAACGCCCCAGTATCAAGTCCGCCCGAGCTGTCCGTGACCAGTGATGGATGTCTCCTCAGAGGCCCGTGACTCGTACTGCCCAAAGACCTTGCACGGAAGGCTGCACTCCTAGCACATGGAGCACACCAAGGATTCGTCAATTCCAAAAACCGTCTCAGGAGCAGAGTCTGGCTCCCGGGTCTGGATCAGAAGGTGGAAGTGGTTTTAAGGAGCTGCCGCGTCTTCCTTGCCACAGGGTCCCCGACCGGCCGGCGACAGTTAACACCGAGGCAGGCCCTAGGATCCCATGGAAAAGAGTGAGCGATGACTTTGGTAGCCTCTCCGGAGAAAGATACTTGCTGGTCGTTGTGGACGACTACTCGAGCTACCAGAGGTGGAAGTAATAAAAACAATGTCCACAGCAGACGTTATTCCGAAGCTAGAAAAGCTCATGGCAACTCATGGGCTGTTAGGATAAATTTGCACTGATAGCGGGCCTCCTTTCAACAGCTCCGAGCTGACGGACTACCTAGCATCCCACAACATCAAACGCCTGGATCACCCCTTGATGGCCTCAGGAGAAGTGGAGCGCCTGAGGAGAACCCTCACCAAAGCTATCCAAATTGCAATGGCTGAAAGTCGCAACACGGAATGAGCATTGTGCCAGTTCTTTAGAGAGTATCGACAAACGCCCCACTGCACCACAGGCATATCCCCAACCTAGCTGTGTTTCGGTAAGTCAATGACTAATACCATTCCACATCACCTGTGTGGGAAGAAGCACTGAACCCTCCTAATCAGTCAGATACCCTGGAGGGTCCGCACCAATGAAGACGCCTCCTGGAGACGGCACGAGAGAGCCCCATCATGGTAGGTGACCGGGTGCTTGCTAGTGCAAGACCTCCATCCTAGAGGGAAATTCAGGTTGCCTTCAAACTGGACCTTTGGGTAGGTATTGAAGGCAAAGGCACAAAGGTGACAGCAAAGAGAGGCTAAGAGCTTGTGACATGGAACGTCTCCCACATCAAAAGAATCCCAAAAGGAACCACCGACAAGTTCTCGGTTTCCGGCCCATCAGAAGGTACTGCCACAACAAGCCCTCAAGATACCGACAGCGAGCGCGACCAAGATTTGGATCTAGGAGCTTCCTCAGAGGACCTTTTTGCAGCACCCCCACTCTGTACTCCGCAAGACTCTGAGCAGAGGCCTTTAGCTACCAGCTGCGGGAGTCCAGGAGCGACGGATGTCGTGAGGCAAGGAAAACCCTCACCAAGGCTATCGGCAAGGGATGGTCAGGGATGCTATTCGCTGCGATCACACCTTAAGCCATCTCAAAAGTATAAAGACTTTGTGTCCCACTGACCAGATGGTGAACGACAAGCATTCAGTGGTAACCAAGTACCGGTGTACCCCGAAGTCAAGTAAGAGTATGTTTTGACTGTTGTGTCAAAGTTGGACTACTGTTGAGCCTGATGTTTTGTGTTGGTAGGTCTATATGGTGAACATATTTGAATGTAATGTTGTCGAGTCATGGGCTGCCCTATTATCTCCGGCTAAGCAGGGGGAAAGCAAACGTCAACCCCGCTTATCTGACACAGTGTTTGAAGGTGACGTATTACAGTATCGAAAGTAATAAAGTGCCCGGGGTTCCGGGCGTGGTTTAGTGTTTAGCAACAACTGAGCAAGAGAGTTTGTGTAATTTACTTGATGCGTGTTGGGTCCCTTATCCCCAACACCACATCCATGCTTTCCTGGCTGCAGGCAGTGACTGGGAGTCAAACATTTCCAGTGATTCTGTACGAGTAGAGTTTTTACCTGGTTTAACTTAGGTGAAGTGGAAAAAAGAAGAGCCTTCCTCAATGTATGTACAAGGAACAGAATCGAGAAGGATCCAGTGCATTGCCTTCATCTTTCCCATGATATGGATTGATGATCATCACAAGAATTAGATTGGGCCAATAAAAACCAAAAGCCACCAGGCCAGGTAGAGGAGAGGGCAGATTTACACCTCAGTATTCATCTGACTATAGCTGGTGCTATCAGCCCCGCAGACACCAGGCACCCTCACTGCCAAACGTCAACATCATGTAAGAATGCTCTGGCAAAAGACAATGGAAGGCAGGACTTCCAACAGCACGTCCCTAACCTCCTGCGACTCAGCCTCCACTTCTAATGCGTCAACTCTGACCCTTAACTGTGGTACTTCATGTGTTGCCGGCACCATCTGTGATAGCAACAGCAGCGCTGGGGCTGATAGTGGGAGTTTCAGAGTGGAGAAAGCTAAATAGAAGAGGGAGACCAGTCAGTTTTGAGAAAAGAAAGCTGATCCGCTGGCAGGCAAAGAGAAAGACTGTCCCAAAGAGGACTACACTTTACAGGTGCATACAGGGATACCTCCTTATCCCCATAGAATGTTGGATACATGTATTTACTCCCTGTGGAGGATTCTGAAGGGACATGAGTGTCACCTGCAGTCATAGTCTTATGACAAAACCCAAGGTCTTTTTGTAATGGACCAGCATCCTAAATGCACTAACAATCCTTTCCCGGAAGTTGATGAGAACTCGAGCACAGGGTGTCTAATATTCTGATAGTGCAACAGTACGATGCTTTGACCTCAGGCCAGGACACCGATGATGACTTCTGGTACCAGGATAAAACACGAAGGACATAGGTCTTTAGGACAAATGTGTGTCATGGGAGGACATTTCAAATGATTTGCCTCAGTCCTGTTCCACATCTGAGGGGATGGTGTCACGCGTAGTCTGTATGGACAGAGTGTGGTCTGAGTTTGAGCTCACTGTGTAGGCATGAACAGGGGACCCAGGATTCCTCTTCACTCTGGTACAGATGCTGGAAAGATCATCATTTGCTCCCCTGCTCCTTGCCCAGATGTGGAAGATGTGAATAGCTGCTACCTAAGACACCTGCATTGGTTGTAGCAATCCCTCTTGGCCTAGTGGTTGCCAGGTGGTGGTTTAACCCAAAGAAGGAAAGTTGCCGACAGGAAGGTGTGGGGAGTAAAAAATAAGGGACATCATCCTTCACCTTCAGTCACTAGTGCAGTGGTTCTGCCTCGCTGGCCTAGTGAACAGTGGGGCAAGAGGGCAAGGCTCATTCACTTCCTGCCCGGCGAGAGACAGGAGGAAGCACGGTTAGTCGTGTAACACAGACTGACTTCTAAGCCTGTTGGTCAAGCCTTCGCCAGGCAGGCCTGTTTGAAGTGTACAGGTTTGTACCCAAGGCATAGGTGAAAGGTATAGAAGAGGTGTAGATTCTACTCTGCCAGGTTGTGACTGGGCAAAATTGCAAACGGAGCCAGGGTATTACTTAGCTAATTCCTGTTGAAAAAGAACCCATCATATATATACATATGCTTCGTCAACCTTGTACCTCTGGAAGCAATCCTTCCAAATGGTGACAGTGACAGAGGTATCACATACTTACTGCCCCACAACTAGATGGCATAGTTGGAGCTTGAACATAATGACTTTCTTGTCCGAGATCAAGGTTGGCTGCATTCGAGGTGACAAGCATAGATCAGGAAAGTAGACAAACGCAACATGAAGAAAAAAAGATGTATGCTGTGCTAAGTCTGTGGATGAATTAGTAAATCATGGGTTTAAACATCTGATGCAATACTGTGAACACAACAAGCTTCCGACAGATGTCCCAAAGACCATGCAGCCACTGCAGGAGCTTGGCAGTCAGGCTAGTAGAGCGTGCTGCACTTAAACATGACCATCTGCAACATGTTACATCAAGCAAGCAAGGTATATGAAACCAACCTTGAGATTAAAACATGTTTACAAATACTGTTACGTCTATTACAGGATTGCACTTTGACAGAATATGGTAAGACTCTCACAGATGCCAAGCACAGCCTCTGTGCCCAGGAGTAGGTTGTTTTGCACCTAGAGGGGTTTTCTGGACCTGTACATCCACAAAAAACGGCATTCGACAACAGGCAGACTACAGGCAGCAGGTTCTAAAAGTAAAGGGGCCGAAAACATTAACTACCACTGATCAACTGGTACAGCTGCATCAGTTGGATGAACTGTCTGCATGCAGGAGACATGATAATGAATAAACTTCTGCTGTACACTAGAGGCCTCATTCCCTGGTAGATACGGAGAGGTACCTTCCATGGTTTTTGCAGAAATAACCTGAGGTACAGAGCATATATTGCTCTCAAGTTTCTTAGGGCCATGCAGGAATAGGTTGTCCAGTCTAGGGTTTCCTTTGCATTCTAGGACTTGTAGTCATGGTTGCCCAGCTACAAAATCAGGATTACAGGTGGCGTGACTTGCTGCAAAGGAGGATTGGCCACTTCCTAGATTGACTCCATAATCCTTTCCCCTTATCCCCTTGAAAATCAACACAGAATCCGTCCGAGAAGCCAAGCTGTGGACAGAGGTGGAAAAGGAGCGGCATCGCCATCGGATTGACCCGTTGGGCGATCCGAGGTAGTAGCACTGACATCTCCGTTCTGAGGCCTGATGGTGTCAACAAGCACCGGCAGGGGTGAACGGCCCTTAGAGGATGGCGGGATCGGACAGCCGTAGTCGCTAAGGAAGGAGGAACGCGACTGACTCGCTTGTCGGAGGAGCTGTGGGACCCGCTTCCTGCTGACCCGAAAGTACTGGGCATGGCCCGGCAAGACTTCGCGGTGAGCCGACCCCCCATCAGCCTGAGACTGGAGCGGACGGTTGGAAGGGGAGGAGGCGCCAGACTACTTTCTGGGACTGATAGAGAAGGCCAAAAAACAAGGTGGCGGCCCGTTGCAGTGTTGCAAGTGGAAGCGGCTCAGTGGCCCTCCCAGGCAAATCAGCAACTGGGAAGAGAATAAAATCAGGCCGGTCGGAAAGTGAGTGGCAGAGACAACGACGGCTGGCATAGTGTAACAGGGCCAATCACCAGATAAGGTGTAAGGAGTGCATAAACAATGGACCGAGTGGCTGGACGTTCAGATGATTGTGAGACGGCGGAGCCGGGGCTTGAAAATGGGAACTGAACATAAGTAAAATGACGTAATATCAGCCGACTGACTTTGGGGCGTAGGCTGAGTAGGCTGAATCAGTGCCACACCGGCTGTGATTTAGCTACATGCAGGCACGCCAGCTGACCCAACCGGGGAGAGATAAAGGGATCAAACATGGACATCGGCACTCATCCCTTGTGGCTAGTTGGGAACTTTTTAAATAAATATTGTGGAGCAGGAGCAATAGTGGAGCCACGGGGGGTGCTCCAGGAGGGGGTACCAGAGGAAGACCCTGCAAGTGAAATCAGGGTGCTGGTCTGAAGCCAACCACTCGCCGGCCGGTGAGTGGAAGGGGACTGAACATCAAGTACACAGGGTGAAAACCTGACATCCCGAAGGGGCCTCTTGGAAGCCCCCTGGCAGGCGGCAGTGGATCACCCGGTTACCCAAAAAGAAATCACTACAATCGCTACTCACCCCAGATTGAACAATGACGGGGTAAAAAATTCCAAGAGCACCCGCCAAATGAAACTGGACAAATTTACCCAGAACCTGGGCAATCACGTATTAGGATATAAATACTTCTGTCGGGTTTCGAAAAATATTTCTTTAGGTAGTATAATTACTCAAAAACTTAAACATACAATTGAAAAAATTAATTGTAATCCAAACACAAACCATATAGGGTATTTAAGAGCTTTTATAAATTGCTTCATTCATAAAAAATACCTAAATTTACATTTGCAAGGCTGTCAAAGAATATATACATTGTGACAATATGTGACAGGAGGTGACATTTAGTGTTCAGTGCTGTGGTGACTGTGTAATATATACAAAAGTGAAGGGAAAATGGGTGAGGTGGCCAGAGAAAAAAATCAATTCAGACTACTCTGCGGACTAAATTAAGAAGTCTCTTATGGGAAATAGCTGTAAGTATCTAAATTGTTGGGGTTATGAAGTGAAAGCACAGATGGGATACACATTTTCAAGGGTCACTGAAGTCCTCCTCTAGAAGGGACTACCCCTCATACTTGATAAAACATGGACAGATAGTCTGGGTAGGTTTGCAGCCCTCTCTGGGTAATGGGCAGGCAAAGTAATAAATATCCTGTCAGTATATGTCCACCCCACGTTAAGAGACTCGACTTTGACGGACCTGGGTGCCCTAATACTGGACCTTCCAGTGGGTCATTTATATATGGTAGGAGATTTTAACATGACTGGCTGCGACTTGACCGCACAACCCCCAGGGCCCGAAGTCCCACACAAACACGATTGGCAGATAGATGTTTGGAGAGCTCTAAACCCCACCACCCAGTATATGTTTCATTCAGGCACACATGGTAGTTGATCGCAATTTGACTTCCTCATTTCCCTCCCCACGCTCCCCCCCCGCCCCTCCCCCCCATTTTACAGACATCAGACACTTAGCGAAGGGCATCTTGGACCACTCTCCCCTGTGAGCGAGGTATAAGGTGGATGGAGTGAGACGCCAGGGCCCAGTAGCCATAAATCCCTAGTATATTAAGGTGCCAACAATAAGGTGTCTAACTAAGGCCAAGGACCTTTATTTTCAGGAAAACGTTAACACAGTCTCATTAGCACAGATATTATGGGAAGCATATAAGATGGTGGTTAGGGGTCAGGACCTCTCGTTGATTTCAGGGCATAAAAAAGAGAAAAGAGCGACAGTTCCTAAGCTTGAATAGGAAATCCTCAATTTTGAACTTCAAATAGTAAGGAACTACGATGATGCTTTACAGCACACGTTAAAACTGAAACAATAAGAATATAGAGACTGCGTCATAGAGGAGGCGAGGAATAAAATTAACGATACGCAGCACCGGATATATGAAATGGGCGATAAGGCTGCAAACTACTGGCCTGGTTGGATCAGCGCCAGAAAGCAAATAGGTAGGTCCCTTCCATTATTTCTAAATCCGGGGAAGAAATTAGAGATTAGTTGGTATCGCTGAGGCCTTTGAAGACCAATATGCAGAGGTATACTCCGCAAGTAGGAAATACTCTGAGCAGGAATCCCTAGAGTTCATGGAAGACATCCAACTCCCAGTTTTGACTGAAGAAGAATGTCAACCGTTGGAGAGGACCTGACAATAGCCGAAATAATACAAGCCCTTGAAACCCAAAGGTCGGGCAAGACACTAGGACCAAATGACATCCCAATAGAACTATACAAACTCACAGCACAGTTAACTGCATCCCACCTATTGACAATGTTTGATGAAAGCAAAGCTATGGATACACTCCCATTAGATCAGAGATTGGGGACAATAGTTGTAGTGCATAAAGAAGGGAAGCCGAGGGACCAATGTATGTTTTATCAACCAATTTCGTTGCTGAACACTGAAACAAAAATTCTTGCGAAGCTATTTGCTGGGCGTCTTCTCCCCCTACTCCCATCCTTGGTCCACCTGTGCCAATCCAGATTTATGCCAGGGTGTAACACTACCCTGAATCTCAGGTGCCTCCATTGAGTCATGGGACGTGCCCACAGGATCAGAGAGGGCGCTGCAGCCCTATCCCTTGACGCGTGGATAGCCTTTGACACAATGGAGTGGCCATACATGGTAGCGGTGCTCAAACGTATGGGATTTGGACCATGGTTTTTACCCTGGCTTAGACTCTTTAATACTGCACCTCAGGTGCAGGTAGTAGTTAACGGTAAAAAATCTTGCGCATTTCCTTTACAGCGAGGCACGCAGCTGTGATGCACCTTGTCCCCCCTAATCTTCACGTTAATGTTAGAGCCAGTGGCGGCATAGATCCCTAGAGATTCAATAATACGTGGTCTACGCTGGACAGATGACTGGGAGGGCAGGATCTCGTTGTAGGCAGACGATATCCTTTTATGTGTGGCGTCTCCCCACTCGTCTATAGCAAGAAAATTTAATATTTCTGCCGCGTTTGGATGATACTCAGTGTATACCATAAACTGGGCCAAGTCATTAGTGTTCGTTCTGAGTTTACGGAGGCCAAATTTACCGGTGTACAGTGAGGCAAAGGTGGTCACCGAGGGATTTCGGTATCTGGGCATCGGAGGAGCATGCGCGTTTCCAAGCCCGAAACCTACAAATTCATTTGGAGCGTCTCAAGAATGATGTCAATCATTGGCGAGTCCTCCCACTTTTACTCTTAGGTAGAGCGGTGTTGTTTAAAATTATGGCGCTGCTGCAATTTTTTATGTGTGCTACAAAATACACCCTTCCCGGTTCCAGATTCATATTTTAACTTAATAGATGGTGCTTTGCGCCCCCTACTGTACGACAGTGGCCCCCAAGGATCACCCTTTAGTAAATTATCTTGGGGTTGGTATGATGGAGATAGCGCACTGTTTCTCATCCAAATATACTACAGGGCAGCCCAATTTGCAACCATTACCAGCTGCTTTTCCCATTTGCAAAGTTTACTCCATCAGTGCGGGCCGCCTTCTCTTTGGGAATGAGAAGCATCTCACAGTGGATGAGGAGTAATTTTCTTCAGTGCAATGTGGGAAAGACAAAGATCATGCTATTTGGTGAGGCCCAACTGCTGTGGACCCCTGATTGATGGCCCACTGACCTAAGTACCTCTACTGTTCCAAAAACCTCTGTTAAACATTTCGGCGTTCGCCTTGAGCCGGCTCTAACCATGAAGGAGCATGCCGCACAGACAGCCGGCTCCTGTTTTCATGTGGTGGTTCTGCTGCGCCGCATCCTTCCTCTGCTCACCGATTCGACCAGGAAGACGCTAACCCAGGCACTTATTTTAAGTCGCCTGGACTATTGCAATGGTCTATTGCTGTCCTCCAACGAGGCTGCCCTCGACAGACTACAGGTTGTGCAGAACACGGCAGCATGTCTGATCCTGAACGCATCCCCCCCTCCCCCCGGACTGCCTCCCGGCCTCTGCTTTATCAGCTCAATTGACTTAAACTGTAGCGAGTACAGTTTAAGGTTTGCTGTACCATACACAAGGCCTTATCTAATCCTGGCCCTAGCTATCTTGCTGATAAATTCATCCCATACACACCTCGGCGGTCTCTTTGTTCAGGATCCAAATCCCTTCTTGTGGTGCCTGGAATTAAAAGGACCAGACAAGGTGGGAAGTACCTATCCTATCTAGGCCCCCGCTACTGGAACAAGCTCCCTTTGTAACTAAGACAGTGCACGGAATATCACCACTTCAGGAAACAGCTTAAAACCTTCCTCTTTTGTTTCTGATTTTTAGCAGACAGTTTTTCCACATGCTGCCCATCTCGAGCGCAGAGATACCCGTTCGGGGGTCGATTCTGGCGCTTTATAAATAAATAAATAGAAAAATAAAATAACCAATGGGTCCACCAACCACTAACAGAACCAGCATTCAAAATGGATCAGCTGGTAATGCAGCTAAGAGGGTATCTCTAAGCGCTTCATAATGATCCACACCGACTTCCGCTGGAGGGTCCCACTGCTCTGACGGTTCGCCAGTGGCACTCGGCTCTGTCCGAATTAGGATAGAAGAATAAACTCACCAAGACCACACCACTCTGGGAATCTGAACAGTTGGGTGCCTCTTGAATTAGTGAAGGGTTCGGTAACTGGAACTTAATAGGAATTTCGAGTCTGGGGTACCTCCACATAGGGGTGGAGATGGTCTCATTCGAACAACTAGAAAAAATTCAGGAACTGGCCCGTACTGAGTATTTCCACTACCTGCAGATCCGACTCGTTATACAGAGGGCAGTGACCCAGGGGAGCAGCTCCCTAAGTCGTCACCGCTGGAGTGTAGACTCCTCGAGGAGCACCAGCCACGAAAGGCAGTCTCGCTCACCTACCAAAAACTGATCAACAACCTACCGGACACCCATACAATCCTAAAAGATCGAAAGATTCAACACTTACCAGATGAGGACTGACTCAACGCTTTAGCCTCCGCACTGGAGTTAGCCATTAGGACCCGTTACAGACTAGTCCAACTCAAAATTCTACACAGAGTGTACATTTCCTGCACCACACCAGTGAAAATGGTTCGTAGGGCAGACACCACCTGTAAAAGGAAATGTGGGGGGGGGGGGGTCTTTTTATCATATACTATGGACATGTCAGGAGATTCAAAACTATTGGCAGGCAACAGTGTCATGCATGTCGGGGGTTGTGGGTGACGAGCTTACACTATCTCCTAAATGGTACCTCCTTAATGTATGGAAAGATACAAACTTGGAGCGGGCAGACCAAACCTGGGTAACTCTGGGTCTCATGTTGGCAAAGTGCAACATAGCTCGTCACTGGGAGGCTGCCCTCCCACCCACGCTCTAGGACTGGAAAAGGGATATGGACTGGTGTATGCTGGCAGAGAAAACAGTCTATGTGAAAAGAGGGTGCTCGAAAACATGGGGGACAATTTCTAGTAAATGGAATTAATACAGAGGGAATCCTTGTACGCCGCCAGTGGGTGAAACAATACTATCCTTAATACAGTCGGAGAATAGCTGAAGGTAACATTAAATATGTGTGGACAAGGAGGATTTGGCCCAGAGATGACTAATAATGTAACTTAGGTCACAATGTAATAATGCTTGGTGGTGTTTCAATAACTGTAATGTACAGATGTGCTTACTGCTCAGTTATAATAAAAAGATAAATAAATAAAAAAAATCAGGATTTCAAATACAAGAAAGCAAAGAAAATGCTCGCACATGAATGTAAGAGAGGCCAGTACACTGTACCTAATTGTCTTCGAATACTAACATATAGGACTAAATGAATTAAAGTGCCGCCTCCATGAACCCGGCAATCTTTTGACTGCTTTCAGTAAATAGCAGTTACAGACACACCACAGAATCTAAGATCCATGCAATGCATGTGGGCTGGAGCATCCTTAGAAAACAGGTCCGCATAAATTTATAACATGCATGCCGTGGCAGTGAACAATTAGTAATACATCGAGCAATATGAACAGTTTCAAATGGATACTTTGATCATTTTAGAAACCTCCCATCTTCTGCATTGCAGCCCACCAACAAAAAGCATGCACTGGCAAAGCCAATGAGTCTGATGGGCCTCTATCTCTGCTGAAGACCTTGCAACCTGGAGATCAAAAGTCTCATGGGCTGAAGTTAAGGCTACCTTTTGTTGAAACAAAATGGCTTTCAGTCTGCTCAGCGAATCAAACTTTATACTGGAAACATTCAGTGAAGGCCACAGTGGTGCCTCCCTAACTGCGAGCCGGGGGAAACAATACTTGCTTACAGCAAATAACCCTGAAGTTTACTGTGACTAGATATGCAATGCCTTCATCATTCAGCACTAAATAACTTCCATTCAAAAGTATTTAAAAAAACGGATGAATAACGGCAGCTGGGTAGACTTTCAAGTAGCAAGAAAAGTTCGCTTTTGACACATTACACGTTCCATGAAGCGACACTTCTTTGCACACTAAAGACCCACTTACAGCCTTCCCCCAGTCAGTACCACTCAAGAAAACTTCAGTGTCCGTATTTCTGCACCTATATCTATACAGTAACTCCCATATTTCCTTTATGTACCCTTTGCCTAAAGCTTCATACCTGCCTGCATGGATGTATTTTAGGCAGTATTGCAACGTAAATGTCGTGATTGGCAGTGTGATACAGCCATGAATTAACCATTCAGTAGACGGTGACTCAGCCACATTGAAAGGTAACTTCTCTAATTTTTCAATGAGCAGCATGGTGTACTTTGCATCACTGCGTGCCATAGTCAACTGTCTGTCAGTCAGATTGTAAATCGAGAACAAACTTGTGCTGTTAATGTATCGCCATGGCATGTGGCCTGAACGCAATGATTGCAGCGTCCAGCTTAAAAGCATAATGGAGTACTGTTCTTGTTCCTTGAACCGCCAGGACAGGTACAGGTGTTCTGTAAGATGGCCCAAATGCCTTGTTGTCCACAATCTTTTCTCTGACCAGGTCACCGATTTTTGGGACGCAGGCAGGTCTTGCCGGAACCTATTTTACTTCCCCAGTGGCGGCGCGTTTTACTTGACGTTGGTTTGTAATGACCGGAATTAATTGAGTTCCTGTAAAACAGCCAAACGATCCTTCAAATCAAATGGTTTTGCAATTGCCACTGTGCGGGCACTATCGAGGTCAGGTGCCCACATTCTCGTCCCAAACAGGATCTCATTGGGGGTATGTCCTCCTAAGGACTTTCTTGGTATAATATTCAGTGCCCTCTGGATCCATATAGGTGATTGACCCAAGTACCGCCCGCACCTAATACCCTTACTGTGAAGGACTGGGTTCTTTTGGACCCAGCGGTGCCAGGGCACAACACCTGAAACCTTCGTGGGTAACCTGCTCCGGCGTACAAGTCACAGAGACACGGGACACTTCCTTCGGCGTCAAAGAGTCAAGGTTTATTTACTGCAGGGAACACAGAAGTCACAGGAAGTACATCGAGTGTAGTTCGGGGAGACTGCTTCAAATTGTATTTGTGGATCGCTCCTTTTATACAGTTTTTACCCATAGGATAACATGATACACAATAGTTTACAACCCGGTTCCCACAAGTCGCTCTCAGAGGGGTCGCTTTGGTCACTTTGAAACACATAAGGTCCGGAACATAAGTGCGGAAACATTTGGCGGTTCCCAACTGTAAAAACCCATCTTCCCACCATTTAGCAAATTCCAATCAGCAGTAAAGTAGATCGAAATAGGAACGAAGACAGGTGCAGAGGAAGACGGAGACAGTAGGGAGATCGGAAAGGGTGTAAAAAGGGGAGGTATCGAGAAGCACGAGATACAGGCATCAAAGGGACGTGCCTAATGAGATGCACGGCTGAGACAATAAGCTCGTGCGGCAAGATGAGCCTCGAGCGGCGCCATCTGCCTTACAGTAGCATCCCCCTCGTCATAAAGGCACTTACAAAGAACATGTGTCTTCCGCCATATCTTGGGAGTCCCAGGGTCGCGAAGCGGACAGCGTCCGTTCGCTGGCTACTTGAGGGCAAGAGACAAAATGGATGCCGTATCTAAGATGGAACCCGTGGGTACAGATGAAAAACCCACGTGACAAACGAACGGTTTAAGTTAGCACAGCGAAACTGCGCACACTTACTAAACTCGTCATTTGCGGTTCATAGATACTAGACTCGCCCATATTCGTGCGAGTCGAAGACACCACTTACAATTGTCACGGAACCTCAGACGCTCCTTTTGCCCTCATGTAGGCAAGCACTAGTCGGAATCATATTCGATATTCATCAGACCATCAAGATGTCGTTGTAGCATAGCTCTGTCCGATCGAGTCCCCTTGGTAACAGATGGTTGTCTCATACACGTTGTAGCACAGAGGCCACATAAGGCAGGACCACACTGCACACAAAGGCAACACGTGAACAGGAACACTACCACAACCCCGATGATCGTCAGAATCTTCCAACCCCAAGCCGACACCAGGCCCCAAAACCAACCAAGTAGCGTCCAATCCCCTACATCCACGTGTATGGATTCGGAGATCTTATGCAACTTCGAGATGGCTTGATAGACAGTAGGAGCATTATCTGGAATGAAAATGCAACAGCTCGAATGGATCACTTTACACACCCCACCACGATCTGCTAGGACAACATCTAAAACCATACGGTTTTGTAATGTCATAAGTCTCTCCGCCTGAAGTTCTGTGGTGATATTACCAAGGGCACTGGCAGTAATATTAGCTGTCGATTCTACCACTCGAGTCAAATGTCTCAGGTTCCTACTATTAACCATAGGTCCCCAAAACGGGAGGAAACCCTTGAAAAAGTCTCCTGCCTCTTGACCGGCAGTATCCTCTTCGCTAATTACGCCTCGTACAACTCTAGTCTTATGATAATCGGCATCTACAGTAAACGTCGGAGGCAACAGATTTGCAACGAAACATGAGCCCATGAAGTCTGCGGGCAACCATGTGTATGCACGATCATGACAGATAAAGTATGTACCCTTGGCAGCCAGAAACACAGGGGACGGGGACATTGGCAGAACGTAACTTTCAGTGCAAGCGCTTACTCCAAGTGAGGCTTGCGAGCCACGACCCACAAGACAAAGATTACCAGTGTGGGGTACGACCCATATTGGAGACGAGCTTTTAAGCTGCTTTTCATTAGTGAACATACTATATTCCCCTCTACTTAAGACCCTATAGGCTTGTACCTCTTCTCTAGGGATAAGAAAAGGATCATGGATCTCATCTTCCATATCCTCTATAGCCATCGATAGCAGCCTCTGATACGAGGTAGGACCAAAGTTGGGGGAACGTTGTTCTTGCGTGGGGTGGGAACCCAGTGCGCTTCGAAACATTGTTTGGAATGCTCGAGCTGACCCTTGGGAACTATACGGTAACACCAGATATGGAATTCCCTTACCCGTAGTATGTGGCATCAACCCACACACCCAACAATTAGTAGTGTTAACCACTAACTGATGCTGATGGAGGAGCTGGATAAAGGAATTATTGCGGAATTCTACACGTCTAGCCTGTTCGTGTTCTGGTAACATATGAAAGGAATGAGGAGAAGCAGTAGAAGTAAGGTTAGGGTAAGGAGTAGGAGTAGGGGTAGGAAGTAGGAAGTAAGACATAGTGTAATACACCCCACCCGCCAAAAATGCAGAAGCAGTCAAAAACAAAACAAACAATTGGGATACAAAACATTTCGTACGACTAAGTTTCTGCAGCTTGACTCTATACGCCTGAGCTCCTTCCAAATCATTCAGCTTCGAAAATGCCATTTCCCTACGACCGTCCGCAACGTTTCTTGACGCACTTCGTTCTGTGCAGCAATAGTCAATCCCCAGGAGTTCCTAGGAACCGACAGTCTTTAACCTAGCGTCAAGACCTACTGTCCAGAAGGAAGTACGCGCGCGGCCCTACGGCCCTCAATACACAACATGTATTTATTTAGCACAATATTTCTCAGCTGTGGAAGGAAAAAGATACAAGGAAGAAGCTTGATATATATATATATACAAAAACTTTCAATGATATGAATGTTCAAAATTGATCATGGGAAACGAAGATATTGCAGTTATCAATTTCAGCAAAGCAAGCAAATTTATTTGTCCTTAGTGTGAGATCGCAAAGAATATCGATGTTTCCCTGGACGTGTCTGCTCGTCGAACAAAGGATCTGTTGAAGAGACAGCGTCCTGCTGATCAGTTCGTTGATCTGGTCTTGAGTCTTTTGCTGACAAATGTTCAACAGTGGCTTTCTGCTGCGCTGAGGGTTCTCCAACAAGCTGTGCGTCGCTAAAAGGTACAAACGCCGGCAATGTTTCTGTTTCTGTTGACGCGATGCCTTTCCTTATCCACGGGTCTGCCGGCAAAGGAATAGGGACTCGCTTACAATGGGTAGCATGTACCCAATTTTTCCGCCCCTCAAGACGAACGGCAGTCCTCGTGGCCAGGAGCACCTGGTAAGGTCCGGTGAATCGGGGGTCCAGATTGTTTTTTCGTGAAAAGTTACGAGTAACCACCCAGTTCCCGGGCTGGAGCTGGTGGCCTGGACCCTCCGTCTGTGTCGGCAAGGCGTCGTAAACCTGTTGATGAATTAACCTCAGTTTAGCAGTCAAGTCATGTAAGTAATCAATCAACATCGGAAACTCAAGATCAGAGAATACACCTGGCCTAGGAACCCCCCACACATTCGCAGGACGGCCGAACACTATTTCATAGGGACTAAGCCCTATTCGGGAGTGTACAGTCGCCCTAGTTGACAGTAATGCTAGGGGCAAAGCATCAGGCCACGAAAGTCCAGTCGTAGCTTGAATCTTCGCTAATTTTAGTTTAAGGGTGCCATTGTACCCTTCAACCAATCCAGCTGACTGAGGATGATTGGCGCTATGGAATTTCTGATTGATTCCAAGGCCCTTACACACACTCTTCATCACACTTCCAACAAACTCACTTCCGTTATCTGACCACACGACTCTAGGCATTCCATACCGAGGAAAGTATTCCTTCAGTAGGATTTTCGCAGTAGACAAAGCAGTATTGTCTTTGAGGGGATAGGCCTCAATCCATCGGGAGAATGCGCAAACCACAACCAAAACGTATTTCAGGTTATTGCATCGCTCCATATGGACGAAGTCCAATTGGATCACCTCAAAGGGATACGAAGGAGGAGCAAAACTGCCAGGAGGAGTTGGGGTTCCTTTGCCAGGATTGTACATTATACACACCATACAATTCTTCACCAAACGTTCAGCACACTTAGTAATTCCATCATTCTTCCACACATCAGCCAGCAACTTGCAAATACCTTTCGCGCTAATATGTGCTAACCCATGTGCCATTTGCACAACGGCCAGTACATACGCATCAGGCAACATCCATCTTTTCTGATCCGACAAATCAATCCAGCAACCATTCACATCCAACCTTCCCGTACTTTCTTTCCACTTCATCTTTTCAGTGTCGGTGGCCTCATTCTGAATTGCTTTCACACTCTCTATGGTATTTTCACACATACTCGATTCTGTAGGCCACCTAACCGAACTCGTCACATACATTCGAGTGCTAAGGTTCCGGGCAGTCTCCTTAGCAATCTCGTCTGCGAACGCATTACCACGACCAACATCATCCGTCACTTTACGATGCGCACTACACTTAATAATTGCAATTTGAGCAGGCAAAGTCAATGCATCCAAAAGATCGTTCACAAGCTGGCCATGCTGTATTTTCGTGCCATGCGACGTCAGGAAACCACGTTCTCGCCACAATCGTCCAAAACTATGCGCTACACCGAAAGCATACTGACTATCGGTGTACACATTCACACGTTTACCTTTTGCTAATACACATGCTCTAGTGAGAGCAATCAGCTCTGCAGCTTGGGCAGAATTCTGATTCAATCTCGCAGTCTCAACAACAGTATTCAATGTCACCACAGCATAAGCAGTAGTCACATCACCATTCGGCAACTTAAAACATGACCCATCCACATACAGGGTGCCATCCGGGTCTTCCAATGGGGTGTTTTTAAGGTCCACACGACCTTTTGTTTCCTCTTCTGTCCGCAAGTAACAGTCATGTTCTGCTACTTCATCTGACTCTGCACTAACTGGTAACAAAGTTGCCGGATTGAGGACATTACAACGTTTTATCTGAATGTGGCTTGCCAAGAGCGTCAATTCGTACCCAGACAACCTCGCACTCGTCAAGTGCTGAGTTTTCGTACGATTCAAAAGAGTATCGACTGCATGCGGAACCATCACCGTAAGCATATTATCCATGACCAATCCTGCTGATTGTCGGATGGAGACCGCAGCTGCCGCAGTTGCTCTCAAACAACTCGGCAATGCTCTAGCTACTGGGTCTAAGGTCGAGGAAAAATATGCACATGGACGCTGTTTACCACCAAAAGGTTGCGTTAAGACACTCAAAGCACAACCTTCCCTCTCGTGAACATATAACGTGAACGGTTTACTGTAATCAGGGGTACCTAACACAGGAGCCGAACACAATGAATCACGTAATTCAGAAAAACTTTTCTGGCATTCTTCCGTCCATGGTAAAGGAGTCGAAACATCCTTGCACGTAAGAGCCACCAATGGTTTCGCTAGCAATGAAAAATTGGGAATCCACTGCCTGCAGTACGACGTGATACCTAAAAAGGCACGCACATCTCTTTGGGTTTGTGGCACAGCCATGCGCGCAATCGCTGCAATTCTCTCTGGGGTCAATCTCCTTCCCTCCTTTGACAATAAGTGACCTAGGTAGGTTACTTCTTGACAACAATATTGGAGTTTAGAAGGTGACACCTTGTGATTTAACTCACAGAGATGTTGCAGCAGCGACACTGTAGCAATTTTGCAAATGTCCTGAGTATCAGCAGCCACCAATAAGTCGTCGACGTATTGGATTAAAGCCGCACCAACCGGCAACCTAAACGCATCTAGTTGACCCTTCAAAGCTTGACTGTAAATCGATGGACTTTCACAGTAGCCCTGAGGAGCGCGTTTGAACCGGAAGCTACGTCCACCAAGAGAGAAACCGAAAAGGTCCCTACTCTCTTCGGCAATCGGGATGCTGAAAAACGCATTTTTCAAATCAATCACCGAAAACCATGAAGCAGTAGCCGGAATCAGAGTCAGTAGCGCCGTGATGTCAGGCACAACAGGGAATTGAGGAACCACAATTTTATTTACCTCCCGTAAATCGATAACAAAACGATAAACAGGCGGTTTGGTAGGATCAGTACGTTTAAGAATGGGCAGTACAGGACTATTGCACACGTTTCCCCGAGTTTCTTCAATGACATCTTTCTCGATCAAATCATAGATGATCGTTAACAAAGCTCGTTCACCATCAAGGGAGATACGGTATTGGGGAATACGTGGCAAGCGTACATTAGATTTCAACTGAACAACATAAGGGGAGATATCAAGTAGGCCCACATCATTCGGACCCGTCGCCCACAAAGACGCAGGAAGAGAATCCAATTCCGGTGGAAGCTTATCGAGAGACAAGTACATGGGAGAGACTACTCTCTCTCCTAACGTAAGCTTTACACCCGCAGGAGAACAATACAAAGTTGCATACAAGCGTTTAAGCAAATCCAGACCCAAAAGATTTTCGCCACAACCAGTAGACAAAATCAATGGAGCTTCGAGCTCACAAGGCCCAATTTTAAGGGGCAAAGGGCGCGAAACTGGATTGCTAACGGGGGCGCCAGAGAATCCAACGGAAACATTTGTTAAGCCAGACAAAGGTGCGCCAGGGAGTTTCGAATGCATGATAGAACTTTTCGCTGCACCAGTGTCCAACAGAAAAGGCTCAACGACGCCCGATGTAGCAACTGCCACGTAAGGCCCTCTCTGATCAACCGGAACTGATACCACTCCCTCTCCTTGTCTTTGGCTGTCCTAATAATTACTATCGTCAGTTCCCTGATCGACGTAATAATCGTCTACATTATACTGCGCAGATCGTCCTTGCGATGATCCACGTTGATCGAAACAGTTATTAGAATTTGATGAATGGTCAGAGCGATCATTCTGAGCACCACGACCTCTACCACGTGATGCGTGCTGTGCACCACCACGGCCTCCTCTAGGCGAATTACCACCACTACGGTCATTTAAAGCAGGACAATTGAATTTAATGTGTCCCTCCTGTCTACAATAAGCACATTGGTTGTACCCTAACGAAGATCTTTGGAAAGAGGAATCATTACGCGGCTGCGATCGATTCGATTGCGACTGTGATCTATTCTGTTGAGGCGCATTCTGATTAGAACGCGGCGGATATGCTTGTTGTAACAACACTTTAGTTTTTAGTTCTTTCGTTTTTTTATCAGTACGGTCATTTTCCTCTTTTTCTCTATTTTCGTAATATTGTGCCGTAGCCAATATCTGAGCTGAGGTAGAGACAGCCCACGCACTTTCTGAATTTTTCAATTTATGGCTCAAGTCGGGCAATAAGTTCGACACGAATTTATCTACAAACAACCTCTGTCCACCCTCAGTACCCATATCCTGTCCACTATGATCAACGAACGCTTCCTCGAACCTCGTAAAGAAGTCCGAGACACTCTCATCTTTCTTCTGCTTACAGGCTGACAACTTGTCCCAATTTACCCTCATAGCTGGCATAAGCGTTTTCATTAATGTAATGATTCGCTGGGGAAGAAGTTCAATCAACTGATCGGGTTTAGTAGCAGCCACTTGTCCCGCGTCTGCCGCTGTAATGGCAGCCCAATCACCACCTAATTCATTCGCGTGATCTTGGTGACGAATCTTGGCCCATACCGGTTGCGGTACGACATTGCCAAACAACATGTCGATATCGGCCAGATTCATTATCGTAGCATCCACAAGCTGCGATAATTCTTTGTAATACCCCGCAGGATTTTTGCGAGGATCGGGCAAAGTTTGTTTCACCTGAAGCACTTCCGATCGTTTCCAAGGGAGGTGTATCCACACTCTCTGGAAATGCGCCGCCACTGGAGCATTAGCATTAGTATTATCAGCGGGTACCCAAACCGGCGGAACTTCACGCATAGGATATTGGCCAGACCCATCTCCTTTCTCAATGTCCTCAACGAACAATGCATGAGGAATAGGAGCGGGACGAAGAGATAGCAACCGCTCAATAGCACGTCGGACATTAGTGTCGACTATCAGTCCACTTGCGAACTGGAGCCGAAGTTCAGACAGGGCGGACAGCACCTCGTCAGGCGCATTAACCACTATCTGATCATGTAAGAACTTGCACATTTCATCAAACACATACCTCTGAGTTGGTATGTTGAATTGATCAAACGTTTCGAGGACAACACGTGGTGGATTTCTAACAGGGTTTATCATCCAACCCATCGCCATATTGTATAGCGCAACACGTTCTCTATTACCAGGAAGCTGGCTACGTCTCTGAGGACCATCAGAACCAGCAGACCCAAAAACAGGTCCGAGCGACTGGAAGAAGTTTGTCGCTAGGGGAGAATCACGATTACGAGTAGAGGGAGAAGAGTAAGACACAGGACTAACAAGAGAAGGAGTAGAGACATTAGCAGCAACAGGGGTTAACAACACAGGAGCAGTAGCGGGAACAGGAGTATGTGGAAGCGGAGGAGCAGTAGGAATAGAAATAGGCAAAGGAGCAGGAACAGGCGGAAGAGCGGGTGCAGGTTGAGGAACTGGTGGAGGAATAACAGGTGGAAGAACAGGTACGGCAGGGACCACAGGAGCTGCGATACCCTGTACGTACGGGGGTGGCGACTTCATAAGATAAGACATTAAAGAATCCTCAACTGCCTCTTCCTTCTTATCCGACTCCGTAGGCAAAGCAGGATAGCATTTGTCTATGGACATACGCTGTAGCCTCTCAAACACTTCCTTATCCTTATCCTCCTTATCACGCTGAAACTGCTCAGCTTTCTTCACTATAGTAGCAACAGTATCTCGCTGACTACGTTTATTTTGTCTGATCTCTTTCTGTCGGGCTTCTTTGCGCCACAACCGAAAGGCATCAAACATGGCCGGCCTAGATTTGCGTTCGAACAACTTTATTTCCAAATTATCTAAGATCGACGCTTCGAAGCTACCGTGAGGTGGCCAACGAAGATCGCCGTCTTTCTTTGTATATTTTATCCAATAATCGTTAAAAGCAATCGGGCCTAGCCCATGTTTACTATACAAATCATAAGTAGGAGTTCCAACCGGAGGTATCGGACACGAGTCCTCCAGCAGGGAATCCGCACCACAAGGTCTAAAGCAACTGAACAAAGTACTGCGACCAGGCATCTTGCACACTAGCCGAGTTTCACAAACTTCAAGGGTTACGGGATTTCGGGATTTACCAAGTCCCAGTAAAGAACAAAACCCTCGGTCTTTGGCGGCTGCAGTCGTCAAACAAATACAACAACAACAAAGTACGCTAGCAAAGTGTCACCGACAAAAACACTCACACAGCGTGTACAACAAAGACACCCGCTAAAGTGTCTACAACAAAAACACTCGCTAAAGTGTTTACAACAAAGACACTCGCTAAAGTGTCTACAACCAAGAACTCTGGGAGCGACCCACAAATACTTAACTCAAAGATCAATGGCGTCCTCAGGAAGGCCCGTCAATCGTCTCGCTATACCAAGGTCTACGCCAGGCGCCAAAACAGGTCTACAGTCAGGGCAGCAGTCCGTCGCAGCCGTTAGGAGGCGGGAATCTTCGCGGGAAAAGTCTTCGGGCCACTTATTTCGACAACAGGATCGATGAAGCGGGGTGCACCTTCCCTCGGAGATTTCACACGAAGTTCCTCACGATCGTCGGGCTTGGACCGGTACCACTGATGCAGCCCCACGTTGGGCGCCAACTGAAGGACTGGGTTCTTTTGGACCCAGCGGTGCCAGGGCACAACACCTGAAACCTTCGTGGGTAACCTGCTCCGGCGTACAAGTCACAGAGACACGGGACACTTCCTTCGGCGTCAAAGAGTCAAGGTTTATTTACTGCAGGGAACACAGAAGTCACAGGAAGTACATCGAGTGTAGTTCGGGGAGACTGCTTCAAATTGTATTTGTGGATCGCTCCTTTTATACAGTTTTTACCCATAGGATAACATGATACACAATAGTTTACAACCCGGTTCCCACAAGTCGCTCTCAGAGGGGTCGCTTTGGTCACTTTGAAACACATAAGGTCCGGAACATAAGTGCGGAAACATTTGGCGGTTCCCAACTGTAAAAACCCATCTTCCCACCATTTAGCAAATTCCAATCAGCAGTAAAGTAGATCGAAATAGGAACGAAGACAGGTGCAGAGGAAGACGGAGACAGTAGGGAGATCGGAAAGGGTGTAAAAAGGGGAGGTATCGAGAAGCACGAGATACAGGCATCAAAGGGACGTGCCTAATGAGATGCACGGCTGAGACAATAAGCTCGTGCGGCAAGATGAGCCTCGAGCGGCGCCATCTGCCTTACAGTAGCATCCCCCTCGTCATAAAGGCACTTACAAAGAACATGTGTCTTCCGCCATATCTTGGGAGTCCCAGGGTCGCGAAGCGGACAGCGTCCGTTCGCTGGCTACTTGAGGGCAAGAGACAAAATGGATGCCGTATCTAAGATGGAACCCGTGGGTACAGATGAAAAACCCACGTGACAAACGAACGGTTTAAGTTAGCACAGCGAAACTGCGCACACTTACTAAACTCGTCATTTGCGGTTCATAGATACTAGACTCGCCCATATTCGTGCGAGTCGAAGACACCACTTACAATTGTCACGGAACCTCAACTGTTAAGGGTTGCTTTAGGTCCCAGTTTTTCCTCCCCATGACTGAATTTCCCTCGGGATGGTAGGGGGAGGAGTACTGCAAGGCCACACCCATACCTTCTATGTTTTCCTTGTAAGCCCGAGAGTTAAACGCAGAGCTGCGGTCGGAATATAACATGCCAATTGCTTATGTCCCGATGAAGACTCACAAATCCTTTATAACAGTTTGAGCGCTGAGGCCAAACCCATATAAATATAGGGCATGACTCCACTGCCACCAAGATATACTTGTAAGCCCCGTCTGAATTTAAGGGGCAGCTGTCATCTAGATAGACACATGCGTGAGGTCTGTCTGAAATGAGTAATGGCATTTGTGGTGGCCGAGCAACAGTGGAAACTTTCATCTGCTGGCAGATGTCGCACTTTAAGACAATCAATCAATCAATCAATCAATCACAGCATTTATACAGCGCACTACTCACCCAGAGGGTCTCAAGGCGCTAGGGGAGGGGGGTCCGCTACTGCTCGAACAGCCAGGTCTTGAGTTGCTTCCTGAAGGCGAGGTGGTCCTGGGTCAGGCGGAGGTGGGTCGGGAGGGAGTTCCATGTCTTGGCGGCGAGGTAGGAGAAGGACCGTCCTCCTGTCGTGGCTCTTCGGATGCGGGGGACGGAGGCGAGGGCGTGGCCGGTCGATCGAAGCTGGCGTTTGGGAGCGTAGAAGTTGATGCGGCTGTTGAGGTATCCCGGGCCTTGGTTGTGTAGGGCTTTGTGTGCGTGGGTGAGGAGTCGAAAGGTGATTCTCTTGTTGACCGGGAGCCAGTGCAGGTCTCTCAGGTGTCCGGAGATGTGGCTGCGACGGGGGATGTCCAGGATGAGACGTGCTGAGGCGTTCTGGATCCGCTGGAGTCTCTTCTGGAGCTTGGCGGTGGTTCCGGCGTAGACGGAGTTGCCGTAGTCCAGACGGCTGGTGACGAGGGCCTGGGTGACCGTCTTCCTGGTCTCGGTGGGGATCCACCGGAAGATCTTCCGTAGCATGCGCAGGATGTTGAAGCACGACGAGGAGACGGCGTTGACTTGTCTGGTCATGGAGAGGGAGGAGTCCAGGATGAAGCCCAGGTTGCGTGCGTGGTCTGTTGGTTGGGGTGCGCTGCCCAGGGCGGGGGGCCACCAGGAGTTGTCCCAGGCGGAGGGTGAAGATCCCAGGATGAGGACTTCCGTCTTGTCCGAGTTCAGTTTCAGGCGGCTGTTCTTCATCCATTCGGCTACCTCTTTCATCCCTTCGTGTAGGATGGCTCTGGCGGTGGCAGGGTCGTTGGTGAGGGAGAGGATCAGCTGGGTGTCGTCGGCGTAGGAGATGATGTTGAGGTTGTGCTGGCGTGCGATATCTGCGAGGGGGCTCATGTAGACGTTGAAGAGGGTTGGACTGAGCGATGATCCTTGAGGAACGCCGCAAATGACTTCGGTGGCTTCAGATCTGAACGGAGGGAGGCGGACTCTCTGTGTCCTTCCGGTGAGGAAGGAAATGATCCACTCCAGTGCCTTCTCCTGGACTCCGACGTTGCTGAGGCGCTGTACTAGGGTACGGTGGCAGACAGTGTCGAAGGCCGCGGAGAGGTCTAGGAGGATGAGGGCTGCTGTTTCTCCGTTGTCGAGCAGGGCTCGGATGTCATCGGTTGCTGCGATCAGGGCGGTCTCGGTGCTGTGGTTTGCCCGGAAGCCAGACTGCGAGGGGTCGAGGGATCCGTTCATCTTGAGGAAGGCGGCCAGCTGCTTGTTGGCGGTCTTCTCGATGATTTTTGCAGGGAGTGATATTTGACACCTCACTCTCTATGTCCCTGCAAGTCAACAGGACCGTTGCTACCTGCTGTGGTGTGATCCGGGTACTCAACAAAATCCGTGGGTACCTTTCCCCCCAGGCGCGTAAACAGGTTGCAGTCGCCCTGGTGGGCTCGAGACTGGATTACTGCAACTCCCTCTATATGGAAGTCAACAAAGGGTTGATCCACCGTTTGCAGACTCTTCAGAACTCTGCAGCACGCTTTGTTTTGAATCTCCCCAAAGCCTCCTCTGCCACCTTAGCCAGGAAGGAGCTTCATTGGCTTCCGGTACAGCACAGAATCGCCTTCAAAATCCTCTGTCTCACCCACAGAGCATTGATGGATGGTCCTGCTAGTGCCATTGGCTCTCTTCTCTCGCGCTATGTCCCCACAAGAAACCTGCGCTCTGCGGGACTCTGTCAACTAGCTGTCCCTCGCATCAAATTTGTCAGATGGGGAGCCAGAGCCTTTTCCGTCGTCGCTCCGCAATTGTGGAACTCCCTCCCCATGGAGATAAAAACTCTCCCTTCCATCGACTCTTTCAAAAAGGCTCTAAAAACGTATTTCTTTAAGAAGGCCTACTCATGATTAAATAGGACTAGGTAGGGTCTTAAGTTGCTGTATTTAATCTAGGCGCCTTGACGCCCACTGGGCTAAGTACGCGCGATACAAGAAACTCCTCATTCATTCATTCATTCATTCATTCATTCATTCAGGAAACGGGAGCAGCGAGATGGGTCGGTAGTTCTTGAGGTCGGTGGGGTCGGCTGATGGCTTCTTGAGTAGGGTGCTGAGTTCCGGGTGCTTCCAGCTCTCGGGGAAGGTAGCGGTGTCGAAGGAGGTGTTGATGATGTCCCGCAGGTGGGGTGCGATGACAGCGTCGGCCTTGTTGAAGACGTGGTGAGGGCAGGGGTCGGTCGGAGATCCGGAGTGGATGGAGTTCATCGTGCGGACTGTGTCTTCGGTGCTGATCGGAGTCCAGGCGCGGAGGGTGGTGGTGGGGGGCGGAGGTTCGGTCGTGGCGTGCGTCGGTTGAGTGCTGAAGCTGTTGTGTATGTCCGCGATCTTGTTGTGGAAGTAGGAGGCGAGGGAGTTGCAGAGGTCTTGCGAAGGGGTGATGTCGTTGTTTCCGGCGTTGGGGTTGGAGAGCTCTTTGCTGTTGTGTGCGTTGTTGTCCAGTCGTTCCTTGAATGCGGTTTTCTTGGTGGCGTGGATGAGTTGGTGGTGCTTTCGGATGGCGAGCTTGAGGGCAGCCATGTTGTCCGGAGTTGGGTCTCTTCGCCAGGTTCTCTCGAGGGCTCGGCAGTTCTTCTTGGAGCTCTTGAGTTCGTCGGTGAACCATGGGGCTTTCTTGCTGCCGGGTCTGCTGGGCGGGGTCCTCAGGGGGGCGAGGTCGTCTGCGCAGTCGCTGATCTACTTGGTGAGGTTGGTGGCCGCCTGGCTTGGGTTCGTTGTGCTGGTGGGAGGGTTCATGCTCAGGGAGGTCGCGAGCTGGTCGGCTGTGATCTTGTTCCAGCTTCTGCGTGCAACCTGTTGCTGGTGGTGGTGGATCGTGGTCCTTCCGAAGCTGAAGTGGACGCAGCTGTGGTCCGTCCAGTGGAGTCCGGTGGCGTGGCTGAAGGCGATGTCCTTGCTGGATGAGAAGACGGAGTCGAGTGTGTGTCCAGCGTAGTGGGTGGGGGTGGTGACCAGCTGCTTGAGTCCCAGGTTTGCGAGGTTGTCCAGCAGGGTGGTGGTGTTGCGGTCGTTGTTGTTCTCCAGGAGGAAGTTGAGGTCCCCGAGGAGGATGTAGTCAGCGGAGCAGAGGGCGTGCGGGTTGATGAAGTTGGCGATGTCTTCGCTGAATTGTGTGCGTTGTCCCGGGGGTCTGTAGATGAGGGTGCCTCTGAGGGTGGTCTTGGGGTTGATGTGGACCTGGAAGTGAAGGTGTTCGGCGGTTGTCAGGATGTCGTCGGTGTTGGTTGTGATGCGGATGGTGTTCCTGTGGATGATGGCGATGCCTCCTCCGGTCTGGTTGATGCGGTCCCTTCGGAAGATCTTGTAGCCGTCTGGGATGGCGATGGCGATGTCGGGCGCTGAAGAGGCGTTCATCCAGGTTTCCGTGAAGAAGGCGACGTCTGGGGCTGTGGAGTCGAGCAGGTTCCAAATCTCGATGGCGTGCCTGTGGACGGAGCTAGTATTGAGAAGGATGCATTTCAGGTGGCTGCAGCTGTTGCTCGTCTTAGACATAAGCCTTCGTTTGTTTAGACAAACTTGGCCGCCAGAATCAACACTTCAGCATGGAAATTGTAGCAGTAACTCCTGCGTGTGCTGAGCCCAGAGCCTTGTGTGCAACTAGTATTAAACCGAGTCTGCGATCTGTGTTCAGTATAACTATCCCCCACTCCTGGAATTTGAGCATACAGTGTGTTTTGCACATCTAATTTATAGGAATATTTGAGTGGAAAGCCATTCTGTGAGGCGTTAACAGTTATCAGTATGTCTCCCTCCTTCCTCGTGCTAGAACGAGTGATTGCAGCAACAGCAGCAGATTGTACTGTCGCTTTGGCAGTTTCATCATCTAGTGAATTTCCTTCCACGTGTACTCCAACATGCTGATGACTCAAGGTGTGAATAACTTGAGCCAGGGAAAGGCATGATTTCAGGTTTGTCACTTGTTCTAATAACAATTTATGTTTAATTGTGCAACCCTTGGAATCTCTAAACCCATTCTGGCCCCAGTAATAAAGATATTCAATGTAGGATTGCACACAGTCAAACGAATCGCACGCTATCAGTGTGGGAGAATTCCCAAACCGAATACTGTAGTGCTAGTATCAGGGCTTTCAGCTCTGCCAACTGCGCTGTACAATCTCCTAGAGATTGTGTAGTCGTATTGCTGAGATGGAACTTACTGTCCTGCATACGTCCTTTCACTATAGCACACACTGCGCTATACTGTTGTTTACTTCCAATGGCAGGCTGAGTAGAACCATCAGTGTAAATGATGTATTCATATTTTTCTAGAAGCAAAATTTAATTCGGAAGAGGGTATTCTTGTTCATACTGCAGAAATGCTTGTGTTTTCAGTGTAGGGTCAAATTTATAATCTACATCTATTGCAGTGAGAGAATTAACCCATTGTTTCCATCGTGAATGCAGTACCTTTGCATTTGGAATGCTTGCTTTGGTAACCGCATCTAAAGTTGGTACCGGAGTTACGACAATAATGTGTTTCTCCTGTGCTAGTGCTCTTTCTACAGTATTTTTCTGTTGCTGCAAATCGCATTTCAGCATTTGATAAAAATGTGATTTAGATGCAATTGGGACTGTCTCACCTTCATTGAAAGTGATGTAGGTACATCCTGATAAACCTGGGACCACCCGGATCACCAAGTTAAAAGTTAGTAGTATTCAAACGTGTGTGTAAATGTTTTTATGCTATCATGTCAGCCTGAACTGAACAGAGCGTGTCTGTGTGTTGTGTGTCCACTGATGCAAGTTGAAGTCAGGTCTGATTAAGTCGTAAAAAGGTTTTACTCTTTCTGTGTAATCAAGATTGTATGTTCTGCCTAAATTTAGGAATCCTAACATAGATTGCAAACCTTTTAGAGTCTTTATAGGTTGAAGCAGTGCACACTTTTCTAAAAAGTCGGCTGCCAGGCTCAGGCCTTCACTTGACCGCTTGTATCCCAAAACAGCACATTGGGATGGGCAATTTTAGATTTCTTAAAATTAAATTTGTAGCCACATTGGCAAAACCCACAATTATGTTGTTCGCCCTGCACAAATGTTTAAGTAAATCATTGTCTGTCCGGTAGATATCATCTACATAGGACAGGGCCTCCTCGTCATATTTTAGTAATAATTCTGACACTCTTGCCAAGAATAGCCCAAGGCTGTTCTTATACCATTGAGGCAAACAACAAAAATTTTGCTGACTGCCGAGCGCAGAAAATGTTGTCAGATATCTGCTTTCTGGAGCTATATTCTAGCATAAGAATCCTTTTGACATATCTAATGTTGTTTTATATTTCTTCCGCACAATGTTATTCATTAATGCGGCACTGTGTGAGTTTTGAACTGCAAATGTTTGTGTGCATGTGTATAAATGTCAGTAGCCTAAAATTAGACAATATGATTTGTTAGGTTTTATTACAGGAACCAAAGGGTTGTTCATGGAGGAGGTGCAAGTTCCAATCACACCTTGGTATTCCAACCGGTCTAGAATTTCTTTGACCTGTCTTTTCGCATCGTGTTTTATAGGGCACTGTCTCTGGATTTGGAGTAGACTTTAATGGGTTTTCGTGTTGGGTAGACTCCACATCCCACCCTACATGGTTACTGTATAATATCAGAGCTACCACTAAGGAACACTCCTGCGCGTATGAGTTTTTAAATATACTGGAATGAGGTCAGAGAAAGCAGGCAAAATGACGATTTCCCCTTTTGGGCAAGCCATCACAAATTCAGGCGGCCAATCCGTTTCTGCAAGCAGTATGTCATATCCAAATTTCAAATTCTCCCAAAAGAGACTTTTAGCTTTTCTTCAGATGCCCCCTTCTATTTGGAGTGTCATTTTGTATAATCTATGCGGGACACTCACTCTAGTATCAGGTGTTTTCACCGTGATATTTTATTCAATACTGCTGTCACCAGAAAATCCTTCAGGTTCTGGCAAGCTATTGTTACATCTGCCGTGCTCTCTAGCATCAACAGAGCCCATTCCCTGTTCAGAAGCTGAGTCCTCAGTAACCTGGGCATGTCTAATTTTTAAGCCAGCTACTTTCTTCTTTTTGATTTGAGGTTTTGCTTTAGGGTAATCTTCCTGTTTGATAATGTAATCTGAATTACGATGCGTTTCCCTTTTCTCTCTTTTTTGATCTTCTCTTTTTGTTCGGATCGCCCCTCTTAATTTTTTGATGAACCCTGAATTGAACAAAAGGAATGTGTATCAGTGTCCTGATACCTTTCATGTTTCTTAATCTGTTCACAATTCCGGAGGTTATACTATTCTCAGAGGACTCCCTTTGGGGGGACCCACCCCTTGATAGTGAATTATTTTCTGTATTATTATTTTTAGATTGTTATCCCATTTCTTTTTAGAAGAAAAGGATGCTTGCTTTGAGTTGTCCTGGTCGGGACTAACCGTCATTTGTGGCTTCCCTGGTTTGGCTCCCAAACTATCTCTACCCAATGTAGCATAGGTTTCTTCGATAATTTTGGGAAATTCTCGCTTCTTATTTACAGGAGCTACTTTCCTCAGGCGGTGGTTTATGGCCACTGCTGCTGCCTCCACTTTTATGTTGCTCAGCATAATTGCAGAGACTTGGTCAAAATGTCCCATTAGTTTCATTCCCAAGTCCAGGGCAGGTCTTTCCCCGTACTTATTCTGTATCTGTTTCAATACCTCTGGAACTGCTGCTATTGAAGGGGTACCGCGTATTCTCACATATATGGCAGCAAGATTGTTCCCCATGAGGTACAATCCTCGATCGAGGGAACCATCCCATTGGCAAGCAAATGGTTAGCATTCTTTTTTTTGCCTGCGACACTTATTGGGAAATACTGCTTACAGCTGTGCAATTTTCTGTGCTATCCAGAACGGAATCTGCTACCATTTTAATGGAAACGTCCATATTACTGACTTCAGTGTCTGTGGGTTATTTATAGGTGTGGTTTGAGGTGGACCGACTGGAGCATTTCTCGTAGGTTGGACGCTTAATGATCCCAATACAAACTGGACAATGTGTCTGTATAGCCTGACTATGTCTTTATATATTGTTTGGCCTTCATCCACTGGTAGTGTATTTCTCTCTGGATGTGGAGTGTATGTCGCTAGTACCGGCCAGGTTGCTCCTTCTATGCTGAGAGGACCGAGCCTCAAAACAGATGTTGTGTGTGGGAAGGTGCCTTTAAACCAATTTCAGTGTTGCAGGTAAGTTAACAGGACTTCAATGTCTTTGTATGGGATGTATTCTGCCGGTGGTTCAACTACAATGTACTACAATGTATGTTTGAAACAATTTAGTCACCGGATCTGCATGTGGGAACTTAACCCAAGAATAGAATACCTCTGATCTGAACACCTCGGGTGCCTCAATCACGAAGGTACCACTGCCACCTGTTAAGTGTGCGCCGTGTTCTAACTATTGTATTGTTACTGCATGTCTGCAGTTCTTTGTATCGTTAAGAGAGTTTGCAACTTCGTCTTCCCTCATTGTCAGGCATTCTCAAAAAGGAGAATTTTTTTTTTTCCAATTAGGGGTTTTGCACAATGTCGGGAACCTTTTATCCTTACAAGCTTGTTTAAACCTCCAACTGATACACTGGGTATACCTGCTCAGCTGAGTCGGATCTCCCTTCCCACTTCAGACATCTCTGATAAGGGTGAGTAGGGCTTCCTGAGAAAGCACAACTGAACTACTCAGATGTTCACTGTTAATACAAGAACCAAACCAATGTTGGGCGCCATGTCGTGTAGTTCCAATGAGTCCCCCGGGACCTGCGTATTTTGGATGACCTAAACTGAGGGCTTGGTATCCACACTGACTCTGGACAACCCTACAGGTTATGTCAGCCGTTAGACCAGCTAGCTATACAGTGCCACTACCATCCCCTTGTATTCTACAGTGTTGTAGGTAGTTTCTGACAACCATTGAACATGACAACCCAGATTCTGCAGAGATCGTGAAAAACAGAACAGTACCTTTCACTCAGACACTCGTGCTTTCTTTCTCTCAGAAAATACACAGGAAAGCAATTAGGACATTTCAATAAGCATTTATTGGTCCAGTGACAGTCTTGTGTAAAACATATGTGCTGCGACAATCAGGAGACAGAAGCATACGAAAGAGATTGCTAGTATTAATTTAGTAAATAGTAGATACATTTCTACCATAGTGCTAATAAGATGAACAGAAGCAGTTCAGACAAAAACAGTAGCACTTGCCTATTCCAAAAATGCGTTCCCTAAGTACTTTGCCTAAATGTACCTAGCCTAGTTCTGTACGTGTGTCATGGATTTGTGCATATGTGTATGTAGCCAATAAATTCCCAGGGAAGCTACGGCCCCTCACCTGATGGTTAAGAACAAAGGACCCCGTCTCCGCTTCGAGGATGACACGCTGCACGGGATGTTGGACCGCTGTGTGTCGAAGATTCAGCATGCAGGACCCCGTCTCAGCTTGGAAGGAATTCTCCTCTCTTTTGTAGGGTATGTGAGGGTCTTTTGTACTAAAGTGGTCACTTCAGCGTTTTATCTAGAAGCAATATGTTTATAAAAGAATCATAAATGTTTTGAAAACAATGTGATCATGCGCTGTTGGCTAAGGATGAAAAAAGTGGTGTTCCTTATACATAATAATTCTGCTGTGTCTGGGGACATGTTTATGTACGTCAGGTACAGGGATTATGATAATATACTAAGAGCCTGGTGTTGAAAAGACAGGAGCAAGCTACTAGGTAAAAGGCCACCTGTTTGTAATCGTTATTGTTGTGTGGATTGGACAATGCATGTAAAAAGGGGTATACATGACAGGACTAGCCTAATGGACATGACAATACCGCTAAGGTCAAAATATAAACAATGAATATGTTTTGCCATGCTGCAGGATACTGTTTAGTTTAAAGTACTTCCCCTAGTTCTCACATCTGCTCACAGATCGTTTCCCTCCACTGACACATTTGTAAAACATGGTATCACAACGTGATGCCTAGGCAATGAATTTGGCTTCCCGAGAAAAGCATCCTTATCTGGAAAAATGTAAAGGAAGAAATCTATGAAATGTATAATTTCCAGAAGAAAGGGTTGATGATCCTTATGGCTCCAGAGGGAATGTCCCGTCAAACTGTGTCACATTACCTTCCCTTCCCAAGCTTTTATGAAAAATACTCGCTTTCAGTGTGAGAATTACTGGGTTGGTTGGGAATGTTGGCAGGCTTGGGGCTGTTGGGTGCTCCAACAAAGAGACAAAATGTGGTCTCAGTTATGCAGGGCACAGTGCCACTCTCTTTGGAAATAGGGGAATGATCTAGGTTCTGCACAGTTTCACCAAGCTTAAATGTCCACAGCTCATTGAGTTTGCAAGAGAACGTATCTTAAGAGGAACTGATATTCTATGAGACATGACACAAGAATATGGACACAATGTTGAACCTTTGTCAAGTACTTGCTGTTTGGTTTCCATTCTGCTGTGCTAGCACTGCTATTCTGTTGGCACCCTAGGCACCATTTTCTGGATGCTACCTGTTGGAATTGGCCATCGTTTGTGTGGTATTCCCCCAGATTAATGCCTTATTCACTGAACCCGCCTTTCTTGCTGTAGGACTCTGCACACTTTACTCCTGCTAGCCAGTGGTAAAGTGTGTGTGCTCTCCCTTTTAAACATGATACGATTGGTGTATACATAATTGACACATTTAATTTACTTGTAAGTCCCTAATGTATAGTACCCATGTACCGAAGACCTGTAAATTAAATGCCACTATGGGGCTGCAGCACTCATTGTGATCCCCCCCCCACCCCACCCCACTAAAGTAATACTGTAAACCATATCTACAGGTCAGCTATTGCAGGCTGGGTGGGCAGTTTTAAACTGCTATTCCAACCTGACAAAATAAACCTTTTGCCAGGCCGAAATCTTCTTTTTCAATACTTATAAGTTACTCCTAAGGTAGACCCTAAATGTCCATAGGGCAGGTGCATGATATGTAAAAAAGTAGAACTTTTATATTTAAGGTTTGGCATATCTTGGCAATGAAAAATCTCCAAAGTCGTTTTCCACTGTAAAAGGGCTGGTTCTCCCATAGGGAAACACAGGGTTACATTATTACAACTTATAATGGCTAATTTCGGGGTTGGGAGCAGCTAGAATGAAGAACTTATTTTAATAGCAATGTAAAATCCAACATATTGATAGTCAGATTTCATATTGCTATTTTAAAAATGATTCTTTTAGAAAGTTGTAATTTTCCTGCCTAAGCCAAATGTTTCTTTCTGCCAGTCACCTGACTGGTAAATGGCTCCCCTGTGACAGTGGGCAAAAGGTTTGGATGTGGAAAGCTCTCTTTCTTCCTTGAGCATGATGGCCTGGGATGTTGTGCTCTGCCCCTTCCAGAGTCTAAAAGGGTCCTTACCCTGTCACTTGCAGATGTAGCTAGACCTGCCCCCCTTTGTCTTTTTAGTCAGCTTTGCTTTTAATCCAGTGGGAGAAGTGTTGCTGCCCCAGAGCTTGTTTAAAATGACCACAAGGGAGGGTTTGTCTATTATGATATCCACACTTCTGGGTGGGTGCAAGAAGCTCTGACCAGGGGAAGAAGGACTTTGCCATACTCGATTTAGGAGGTGAAATTCATTGGGGATAGCTTACAGTAAAACACACAGGCCATGCTGCAAAAAAGGGTAAGGTCAGGCTTGGGTACTTTTATCCCATTGGCTAGGGAGCGCCCAGGAGTTAACCCCTCCCTGGGCTTAAAAGTGGCTCTACCAGTGCCCTTCTCAGAACATTCCTGGACATGTGAAGAATCAGAAGAAGGACTCTCCTGCTTTCTAAGTAATCCGAAAGAAGACTGGACCTGCGTGTCTTGAACCCAGGACCCTAGAAGGGACTCCAAGGGTGAGTTGACTGATCTCTTGTTTAAGCTACAAGGACACAAGAAGCTTCCAGAGGCCTTCCTTCTACTGCTCAGCTGACCATTTCCAGCTGCACCTGCCCTGGTCCCTGCTGCTAGTCTCTGCTCGAGTGAGTCTTGCCCTCCAAGTGCTGTCCCCAAGGTCCTGGGCCCTTGGGTGATGTCAAAGATAAAACCTCCTAAAGTTTTCTGTAACCTGGGACTTTGAAACTTTTTGCTCTGACAACTGATGAGGGACAGAGACCAACCTGCTGATGAAAGTGCATTGCTGCCAGGCCAAAGGTCCAGGTTGCTCCCACTAAATTTTTCTCTGCAGCAGCAAATCCAATCCATCGGGTCTTTGCGGAGAAGGTGTCTAGCTTCATGAAGCACTCTTCAGCTACATCATGCAGCCTTGCCCTGCCGGAAGAATGCAAGCTTAAAAAAGTGACTATGCCCAAAGGAACTGCCCCAGCAGAAGTCATATGCTTCACTGAGTACTTGTCAAGTGGCTATTTGATGACATGGAACAGTCTTCGGTCACAGCCTACTGGTTTGCCCCACTGAGTATATGTGACTTATTTTTTACATCCATTCCAGAGACTAAGGGCCAGATGTAGGAAGGCAAATACCGGTCCGTAACGGCCAATTTCGGCCGTTACCGACCGGTATTTGGAGTTTGGGATGTAGGGGCATATCACGATACAGATTCGGTAATTTTACCGAATCGGTAATTTTACTGATTCGGTAAAATACAGATTCTTTAAAATTACCGAATCTGTATCTTGACATGTAGGTATCACTGTAATCAGTGCTACAGGGGTTTAAGAATGTGTTATTTACCACCAACTAGAAGTTGGTGGTAAATAATGAAAACCCTTTAAAAAGCATTTTTTTTTCAAACAGTGCCATGTTGCAGACGTACATGCATTTGTCTGCAACATGTGCACCCTTGCACAATTGAGGGGTGCAACAGGGTGTCAAAGTGACACCCTGCCACCCTTCTATGTTTCCCCCAATTACCGAATCGGTATTTACCGATTCGGTCATTGACATTCATTCCTGTGGGCCTCCAGGCCCATAGGAATGAATGGCAATTACCGAATCGGTAAATACTGATTCGGTAATTGGGGGAAACATACCGATTCGGTAATTAAATCGGTAAAGTTACCTACATCCCGATTGCCATTTCTTAAATACCAAATCGGTATGATTCGGTATTTAAGAATCGGTAATCTGGGATTACCTACATCGGGCCCTAAATTCTGAGGTAACACGTTTCACACATAACAAACAGTGCAGTTTCCTCCTCGTAAGGGTGGCAGTGTAGATAGGGGAGGAGAATAAGCTGCACCTCCACTCTACCACACTCAGTGGTGGGAAAAAGACAAAACCATTTTGTAATACAACCCACACCCACTCCAGCAGTGGCATGCTTCATCACCAGGTTCAACCCCAACTACTAAAGATCAGTGTGGGCTCAACAGTGTTCCAGGGAACTATTTCAAGAATTATATTTGGGGGGGGGGGTATATATACAATCAGATAAAATTCCTCATCCACCCTATCTTGGTGGGGAGGATGGGAAGGGTAAAACCTATATATGTACACAGGGCGAACAGGATATTGTGGTCCTAAGACCCTAGTGTTAAAACGCAGTCATGTGTCTGCCCTACACTACTGGCCTAAACAAGGTCTTGGGCAATCCTCAGGGTAGAAAAGTGTTATGGTTCCCACAGTGATGCACATACTGTGATGATATATAGATCATGTGTGGCATGCAAATTTATTATTTTTTTAATACAGTAATCTTCCAGCCCGTGGCGTTTTATAGGCAACCTATCACCTACCCCCAGTAAGGTGCTAGCTCCAGCCAGCCCCATACCATGTGTACAACATCAGCGTCCGTGTATCTACATCTCGGACACTGATTTGGGTGTTCCAGGTATATTTTATGGAGCACTAGCGGGGTTAAGTATGTTTGGTGTACAATATTATATTGTGTAAGTTTGTACCAAGTGATAGAGCTAATCTGTTTGTACTTTCTTCCATTCTGCCGCTATCAGGGGTTCGTCCATTATAATGCCCAATTTAGTGTGTATTGGAAGGGGACCGGTGGGAAGATCCTCCCTAAGCACTTTATAGAAATGTGAGACCAGTCTACGTCCTCATACCAGGTTAGATATTGTCTGTGGGACTATCGTGGTGTGCGGTTCCTGCGGGAATGTCGGCCACAGCTCTCGAGCCACCGCTGAGATTTTTGCATATTGCAAATATCGCCCACGCCCAGCTCAAATGTGCTTTCCACCTCTCACCTTGTTAGAAATCGTTGGGCGGTGTTTAAGTCTCCCATCGTGTGGCAGCCTCCCTCTGTCCATTTATTAATTGACATTGTTTGCCCTATCTTTTTGAAGGACTGCACAATCCATAGTGGGCATCAGGGGCGTAGGGCACTCTTTTAACTACCTTTTTTTATATGCAGTTTCCCAGGTCGCAGCAACATGCCTGATAATATACGGGAGTTTTCCAGGCACTCCAGACCCCAGCATGAGGACCTCTGGCAGCGAGGCCCCTTGGTGCGTGCACGCTATTAGTCGTTTCTCCCAATTGTCTTGCTCATCGAGCCAATGCACCGCATGCTGGATGAGCAAGGTGTCCAATTTTATCCTTTTCCTTTTGGGTACCCACATCAGCTCCACTAGTAGGCGCTCCAGGCGCAGGAAATACACATGTGGAATTCGGAAGAGAGAATTTTGGATAGCATGCAGACAGTGTGGTAAGATGACTCTTTTTGTCAATGCCACTCTACCCATCAGTGACAGCGGGAGTTCCTTCCAGAAAACTATCGGTTTTTGGATGCCTTCCACACATCTCCCCATATTACTCTCCAAATAGATTGTAGGTGTGTGTGTCAGCCTGATCCCCAAATAATGTACTTCATCTCTGGCCCATTTTATCCCCATCCTAGGCAACTCAACTTCTCTTTTCCTGGCCAGGTTTCCCATGGAGAAGAGCTTATATTTCCCTAGGTTAAGGCACAGTTCTGACAATTCCCCGAATCTCGTCATCTCCGTGATAAGTACTGGTATGGCTTCTTCAAAGTGTCGCAGATATACGAGTGTGTTGTCGGCATACATGGACATCACATGGTTAGTCTCTCCCAGCCGGACTCCCCAGCCTTCCATTTAATTTCTCAGGGTGATCGCCAAGGGCTCCATCGCGATACCGAATAAGAGTGGAGACAAGGGACATCCCTTTTGGGTACCCCTTTGTAATACAAAACTATCCGACACCTGGTCTCGGAGGCGTACTCTCGCCGTTGGTCTAGTGTATAGTATTTCCATCCAGCGTAGGTATTTTTCACCTAGTCCCATCTTCTTTAGTACCGCCTACATATAGATCCATTCCACTGAGTCAAAAGCCTGCTGTATATCCAGGAGACTCAATGCCCAGTTTTTCCTTTTCTAGATTTGGTGCATGCCATACATGTGCCAGCCTGTGTAGATTGTGTGTGGTGTTCCATCCAGGAATGAATCCTTTCTTTCTTCCATCAAGGGAAGGCTAGCTCAGGTGTTCACGGATAACGTAATCGCCATATGGTATTGCACCAAGTAGGGTGGGGTTAGTGGCCCCAGTGTCAACAGGCTCTGGGTCTGGGTCTCTGGACATGACTGGAACGTCAGAGCATTTCCCTGATGTTTTAACATCTGGCCGACTTTCTGAACACCAGAGTGGACAAACTCAGATGTCGATGTCTAGAGGATCACTAATGGCGGCTCCTTACGGAGGTGTTGAAAGGGCTCTTCACAGATTAGGGAGAACCTTGATTAGATCTAGTTACCACAATCCAAAATGTGTAATGTCAGCACTTCTATGTGTTGGAGTTTCCAAGGCGACTCTCACTCTGAGAAGCTTTTCATCTCGATTGGAGCTCAAGCCTTTTGTATGCCTTTCCGCCAATACCACTCCAGCGCAGAGTTCTCAAGATCAGGAACAACTGGGCCCAAGTTATTCTTGTAGCCCCCAAATGGGCACGGAGAGTGTGGTATCCCTAACTCCTGAGAATGACAATTGGTCCTCTGATCAGGCTGCTTTTTCAGGAGGATCTCCTGCACATGAACCTGCCCGTGCTTGCATTCATGGGTGGAGATTTAGTGGCAACAGTTGACAATCTTTGACCTTCCTTCAGAAGTCTGTGATGTAATTCTCTCAGCCAGGAGTTCCTCAACCAAGACAGTATATGCCTGCCTTAGGGACAAATTTGTAGCTTGATGTGCTAAAAAAATATGGATCCAGTTTTGGCATCTTTTTCTGACGTTTTGTTATTTGTTCTCTCATTAGACCGACAAGGCCTTGCTTTGGACATTGTTAAAGGGTAAATTTAAATCATATCAGTGCTCTCGTGTTTCCGGACCAGACCTCCTTGTTTAGGTCACATGTTGTGACTATTTCTAAAAGGTCTGCCACACGTGTTCCCTCCAAGGCACCTCATCATGCCCCAATGGGATTGGAAACTTGTTCTGACATTTTTGATGTTCTTGCCCGTCCATCCTATGCACAGTTGACGCCTATGTCTGCTGACCATTAAAACTGTGTTTCTAGTGGCCACTACATCAGCCACGATGGTTAGCAAAGTGGAGGCCTCGTGCCAGCTCCCACTCAATGCGGATTGTCGCTTGCCTTTTTTTGTTGTTCCTTTCCTTGTTATCCTCTATTTACACCTGTGTTATTGTCAACCATTATTGTTTTCCGCACACATCCAATACCTTTCCACTATCTATTACTGCTGTACTGTTGTAACTCTGTACTTCATTATGCACTTACTGCAGCATTGTATCCCCTAAGCGTCAAAACTGTACGCTCTGTTTAACTTTGCTTAACATTAGATTTTCACTTGCTGTTCTTTCTTACTCTGTACTCTTATTTGTTTCACCGCTCCTCCACTCCACTGCTGCTTGTTTTTTCCTGCCACTTCGGTCCCGCTCTTCCCCCCGCTCCCTGTATCCTGACAGCCCCGCCCATCGCCTCCAGCGCCCCTGACTCCTCCCAGGACCTACTTAATGGAGTCCCCAGACAAGTCCGTCTGCGCCCGTCCATGCCTTGACTGCGCCCAGCACTGGAAACCCTGGCTCTCCCGCCACCCAACGCTACACTGCCACCGAGCTGTGAGCCCTGGATCCTGAACACTGCAACAACAACTGCAGGCGCACCTCGCCTTGATCAATGGTATGACCTTTCGCCTGCCAGCACTGCCTCTTCGCCTGCAACATTGGAGCTCCCGCACATACAGCAACCACAACCTCGCTGACCACTACCACCCCAGAACATCTCCACTTCCTCATGATCGATTTCTCTGCAAACATGCCACTGAGATCTGGGACACCATCTCCGCCCTCAACCCCGACGTCATCTTCCTTACAGAGAGCTGGCTTAATCCTACATTGGCGCCCGACATTGCCTCAGCAGTGCTCGACATCTACACGGTAACACACTGAGACTGCGACAAGACATGGAGGTGGAATTGCCATCATCCACAAGGAAACCTTACACTACACCACCACCACAGATGACGCTTCCTTAATCATGGAGTCTTTCAGCTTCCGACTGCATACTGACGCAAAACCACCATCAGAGGCACGCTCGACCTTCAGACCTCCAGTGCCTTGCCCCAGTTTCTGTAATGCCACCCTGATTTCATTGCACCGCTCACCATTAACTCTATTCACTACCTCTTCCTCAGCGACCTCAATTTCCACCTTGACAGTTCTTGACAACATCAACATGGCCAACCTCCTCTACAGCATGAACACCCTGGGCCTCACTCAAATAGTCACTGACTCCATGCACATCTTGGGACACACACTCAACCCCATTTTCACGACCAGCGACAGAGTCAAATACAGCCACGTCCTCTAACTCATCTGGACAGACCACCATCATCCACTTCACCCTCACAGACCCCCCCAGCACCACCACCAAACCGCCCAGTGCCTCTCACCAATGCTGGAACAAAGTTTCAGAGTGTCTGTAGACTAATGCCCTCAATTCCTCCCACCCCTACACCTCAACTAACCTAGAACAGGTTGCCAAAAACATCTCCGCCTGGATTACCAATTGCGCCGGCAGAGTCGCCTCCATCAAGCCCACAAAACCTAAGAGATCCTCCAAACAGGCCAACTGGTACACACACGAAACTAAGAACTACAGAACACAGCTACAAGCATCTTGAAAGAAGATAGCGTACCAGCAAGGACACCACAGACTAAACATCCTACAAAACACCGCTAAAGCAATACTGCCAACTCCTGAAAAGGAGCGCCCTTGCCAACCACATTTAGGCCAGTGCCAACCACAGCAAAGAGCTATTCAACATAGTCAGAGAGTATTCCAACCCGTCATCCTCCTGAAACATCATCACAGCTTTCCTGGAACTCCTTGACACCCTGGCGGAATTCTTACACAATAAGATCTCCTAAATCGAAAGAAACTTTGAGTGTCAACCTACCGCTGGTGACATCATCATCCTCATTGCTTCCACAGACGCAAACCCCAGCCACCTGCTAACCACCTGAGACCATCTCACGACTCAAAACACCACCGCTATCATAAACTTCGTCCACTCAGGAGCACCGGCGGAGCCCCCTGCTCACCAATTCTTCAACCTTGGGAGCAAGACAATCAGCAACAAACTCACCACCATCTTCAACACATCCTTCACCATGGCTACCTTCTACAATGAATGGAAACATGCTGAAGTCAAACCTCCCCTCAAGAAACTGGCCGCCAACCCCAGCAAACTCAAAACTTTTGTTCCATCTCTCTGCTCCCCTTTCCCGCCAAGGTCCTCGAAAAAGCCACCAACTCACGGAACATCTGGAAAATAGGTACCTTCTGGACATTTCCCAGTCTGGATTCCTTGCCAACCACAGCACCAAAACTGCCCTCATCACTGCCACCATGTTCCTTGATCTATCAGCGGCATTCAATACGGTATCCCACCACACCCTTATCAGGAGACTCCACCACATCGGAATCCGGGGAGACACCCTTAAATGGATCCCCTCCTTCCTCGGAAGAGCCCAGAAAATCCACCTGCCTCCCTGCACCTCCGAACAGAAAAGCATCATCTGCGGCGTCCTTCAAGGCTCACCCCCCAGCCCCATATTCAACAACTACAAGACCCCCTTGCCTAACATAGACCTACAGACTAAACATCCTATCCTACGCTGACGAGGCCCAGCTCATCCTCTCACTATTAGAAGAGCCTTCCACCATGAGGACCAACTTCCACAGGTGTATGATGATTATTGAAGATTGGATGAAAGATAACTGCCTAAAACTCTGCACAGAAATAACTGAAGTGCTGCTCATCAAGAACAACACCTCCCCGTGGAATGACTCCTGGTGGTCTCCCAAATTAGGACCTTCACCCATGCCAACAGACCATGCCCGTAACATCAGTCACCTTCTTGGATAGTAAACTCACCATGAAAAACCAGATCAACACAGTTTTCTCCACCTACTCCCTCACTTTTCGCATACTCTGCAAAATCTTTAAATGGCTTACGGTCAACACCGGACAAACCGTCACCCAAGCTCTAATCACCAGCCGGCTGGACTATGGCAACACACTCTATGCAGGAATCAACTTGCACCTCCTGAAAAGACTACAGACCATCCAGAACTCTGCGGTCAGACTAATCCTCGATCTCTCAGAGTGGACCCACCTCACCCTCCACTCAGAAAGTTCCACTGGCTCCCCATTCAGAAGAGATGCTGCATCAAGATACTGATCCACACATACAAAGCCCTGTACAAAAAAGGATCAGCACCCATCAACCAATGCCTAAATTTCCACCAACCATCCAGACAACTTAACTCCGCCTCCCTTTACCTCGCTGACACTCCTCGCATATGTCAAAGCCGCAGAGGAAGCCGTACCTTGTCCTACCTTGCAGCCAAGTCCTGGAATGACCTCCCCCTTACACTCTGGATCTCACCCTCACTACTGGAATTCAGAAAAGCACTCAAGACCTCTCTGTTTGACTTAGCCTATGCAGCAAGATCCTCAGCGCCTGGATGCCCTTGCAGGTGATAAGCCTCGCTCTACAATTCATGATTGAGTTGAGATGAGCAGGCACTTGCTGTGCACACTGTAACGACAACAAGAAGTGTGGTTGGGGTCCCAGGGAATAAAGTTTATAGACCAGCGAGGAGAGATTTCCCCTTTTAAACAGAATGAGCAACAGACTTTCGCCTCGGGTCTGAATTAACGCACCATAGGCCTGTACTGGACCGGAATATGCGGTATATATCCAAACTATCTCATTGACTACAAATGTGTTTACAGAATGTGATAAAACATGACAATAAGGGGGAATTTATCCCTTAAGGACTAGAACCCTCACTCTGTAGGTGACATGCTTCATCATATGGGTTCCTCCATACCAGTAGGAAATCCTAGTCCTGCTGGGAGCTACAACTTCTTTACTGTGATGAAGGAGCTCAGAGATGTTTTCTTTGGTTAGTTACTAAATGGGAGGATACTAAATCCCATATGTGAGATTTAAGGAGTAGCAAGGGTGCAGCGCAGAAGAAAAAATAATATGATGAACAAAATATGAAAAGTGAAGTGTTTAAAACTGTCTTGGTTGATGCACAACTACACTTTTTATTCATGTGCTCTCCCTGACAGGATTAAAAAGCAATGCAAATAAGTAGTATAGATTTCAAACTACTATTGGTACAAGGTCGACATGTTTCAGCCATATGATCAGTATTCTGTATCGGTGGCTTTCTTCTGGACCTACAAGGGTGGACAATTGAGTTTGCTGCTGCTAATATAGTGTAGTAATAAAAAGGTGATACAAAACCAGTATTCCTGCGACGAATTGTCAGGTAATATGAGGGATATCTGAAAAGTAAATGAGAGAGAAAAGAACAAAACACGCAAAACCATTATAGGTGCTTCTGCTACTGACATAATCTTCTGTCATCACATTGTCAATAGCCATAAGGATCTAAAATAAATTATACTTGGCTTACCCTCAATAGTAGGATATTTTAGCCTCACCTCAACCTGGCAAGCAGCTCAGGGAAGGAGGCCCCGTCCCCTGTGGGGAATTTTTTTGGTGTGAAACTAAAGGTCACTCCTAATCAAACCGGTTTCATTGGGGTGACTTGTATACTCCAGTATACTCAAAAGTGCCTGATTACCACATAATAGAAAACATGTATGTATCATAGGGATGGGTTACAAATATTGATAGACAATGCTGTATTTTTAGTCTATAACAAAAGAGAGTTGCCAGTACTGATAACACACAAGTAATATGAATTCAAACACAGTACTTGAGAAAACATTCAAGACTGGATGCTAGTCAATAGCTTTTATTCTTATTTATGATTTTATCATCAAGAAAAGCTTTTTTTCATATTCAAAAAACAAACATATAATGCATATTACACAAGAAGTAAAAAAGGGGAATCATTCATTGTATCAAACATATCACAACCATACGACAAGCAGCCATTCATGGGGAGAAGGGGATACACTGGATAAGAGAGCTACACAAATTACCAAAGAATGCGTTATTTACAATATGATACCACATACAAAACGAGAAGAGCCAACGTCTGCATAACACTTAAACAATATTTTCATTTGGTTTTTAGTCAGATGTAACGTACATTCCTATATTAAAGTGTCAAAAAATATTTTTAAAAAACATTAGAGAAAGGGTAATGTACACAGGTTAGTGGTAAGCAGCAACAATCATGACATTAACGCTTAACACTATAGCAGACAATAATGTGGCTGGGGCCTACGCGTTTCGAATCCCATAAACTTGTTGGGATTCTCTTCAGGGCCTTTGGTGTTCTCTGTATGAATAAACAAGAAGAGGGAGGGGGAAAAAGACAAAAGTTAGAAAGACTCAGACAGGCATCGTTTGCTTAATCACAGGACCAACATCAGTCACGTCACTCAGTTACCACCATCGTCTCCACAGACTTACCACCAAGCAAAAAAATTGCGAGAGGTGGACCTCAGCTTTCTAGAGTGGGGTGTACCAGAATCTGAAAGAGTGGGTGAAATGAAGTCAGCAGGTGGGTGGTGGACACGTGATTCATTAAAAAAGGTGCATTATTTTACTTACCTCCTCTATTAAGATGGTGTATTCTCGGTGTGGGGTGTAGTCTAGCTCACTACTTAAAGAGAAAGCTTGCGCAGATGCCGTAAATAGAACACTTTTCATCCTGCGCATGCGCACAAAGTAGTGTACCCACATCGCGCATGCACGCTGAATAATAGATGTGGCACTATTGGTGCGAGCTTAAAAGAATGATTCAAATTAAGGACGGGTGAAACGAGAAAATAAGTATTGTCAACAACATGCTATATTTCCCGAAGTAGTGTGCGGATGCCGGTAATGGAACTCGTTTCGACTTTCTTCATCTCGCGCATGCGCACAACATAGTGTTTGTATATCGCGCATGCGCGCTGATTAACAAATTCGGCAGGCAATCATTTAGCCTACACAGGGCCTGATGAAAACGCGTGTAGTTTGTAAGAAGAGACACTATAAATTCTGGCACCCCAGCCAGGTCGGTACCTCCCGAGGCAGCACTGTTTGCCACGAGGTACCGACCGACATGTAAGGGGTTTGGCCACTTTGTTACTTACTCCTTGACTATCTTCTGCTCTGCTTAACTTACTTGGACTGGTGAAGGCTCTTAATTTAAATATAAGTGGATAGACTTCCTGCTTCTCAGGAAGTTGGGTGACTTTTTCTTCCTCCATCTCTGTGAGTTAAGTTACATCAACTTCTATGTTGCTATGAATAAGTCAGAGCCTTACTTTACCATGGGTGTCCCCATTTAAGCATGATATCTAGACAGGTATGTAGGGGGCATTTTTTTACTGATTCTGTAAAATTACCGATTCAGTAAAATAAAAATTTGGTAAATTTACCGAATCTGAGGCATCCAGATGTAGGTGGGACTCTTCTGAGTCCCAGAGGCCTTACCGAATCGGTATTTTACCATCAAATCCAATTTGATGGTAAAATACCGATTCCGGTGTGCATGCACATGTGTGCATGCACACCTATGCCATGTGACAGGCAGACCTGCCCTTAGGGCATGTATGCCTGCCACTTGGCACCCGAGCCTGTTTTGGGGGTGCCAGAGGGTGTCAAAGTAACACCCCATGCACCCTTGTGAAAATCGGTATTTACCGATTCGGTAAATACCGAATCGGTAATGCCCATTCATTCCTATGGGCTTCAAAGCCCATAGGAATGAATGGGCATTACCGATTCGGTATTTACCGAATCGGTAAATACCACATTTTTCCGATTCGTTATTCCAGAACATCTGGAATACCTACATATCCACCCCTCAGATTTACCGATTCTTAGTTACCGAATCGGTAAAATTCGGTAATTTTCGGTAATTAAGAATCGGTAAATCTATTTTACCTACATCTGGCCCCTAGTGACTTAAACACAGTAGAGTACTGTGAGAGGCACTTCTAAAATAATAATAACTTGAAATGTATAATACTGTCTACAGAATCGAGCCCTACAGCAATTGGGTTTGGAGTTTGTTTACAGTAGAACAGTACTAGTTGCAGAATTTACATATGTATGTTGCATTAAGCAAACTACCTAGTGATTGCAAGCTTTCTCTTTCGGTAGTGAGCTAGACTAAAAATACAGCATTGCCTATCATTATTTTTAACCCCTCCCTATGATACATACATGTTTTCTATTATGTGGTAATCAGGCACTTTTGAGTATACAAGTCACCCCAATGAAACTAGTTTGATTAGGAGTGACCTTTAGTTTCACAAAATAAATTTACCCCACAGAGCGGGCCTCCTTGCCTGAGCAGCTTGCCAGGTTGAGGTGAGGCTAAAATATCCTACTATTGAGGGTAAATCAAGTATAATTTATTGTAGATCCTTATGGCTATTGACAATGTGATGACAGAAGATTATGTCAGCAGAAGCACCTATAATGGTTTTGCGTGTTTTGTTCTTTTCTCTCTCATTTATTTTTCAGATATCCCTCGTATTACCTGACAATTCGTCGCAGGAATACTGGTTTTGTATCACCTTTTTATTACTACACTATATTAGCAGCAGCAAACAAAATTGTCCACCCTTGAAGGTCCTGAAGAAAGTCACTGATACAGGATACTGATCATATGGCTGAAACATGTCGACCTTGTACCAATAGTAGTTTGAAATCTATACTACTTATTTGCATTGCTTTTTAATCCTGTCAGGGAGAGCATGTGAATAGAAATTGTGGTTGTGCATCAACCTAGACAGTTTTAAACACTTCACTTTTCATATTTTGTTTATCATAATTTTTTTTCTCTTGCGCTGCACCCTTGTACTCCTTGAGTCTCACATATGGGATTTAGTATCCTCCCCATTTAGTAACTAATCAAAGAAAACATCTCTGAGCTCGTTCATCACAGTGAAGAAGTCGTAGCTCCCAGCAGGCCTAGGATTTCCTACTGGTAATGAGAAACCCATATGATGAAGCATGTCACCCATGGGTGAGTGAAGGTTCTAGTCCTTAAGGGATAAATTTTCCCGTATTGTCATGTTTTATCACATTCTGTAAACACATTTGTAGTCAATGAGATAGTTTGGATTTAGACCACATATTCCAGTCAAGTACAGGCCTATGGTGGGTTGATTCAGACTTGCTGTGCACACTCCTTACAAACGTTTTCTCCAGCAATACTTATTATGAAAACACATGCCTCTTTCCTATCAAAACTGATGACACCGTTTCATGTAGGGCAGACCACCACTCTGCCGACCTTCTTTGCTCCGCTTCACCCTTCCAAAGAGGAGGAGAGACTCTACTGCCTGGATCCAAAAGAGCGCCATTGTTCAACATTTATCGTACTAAAGAGGTCCAGGTGGACAATCAACTCTTCATTGGGTTTGCTGGGGCAAAGAAAGGGATGGCCATGCAGAAACAGACCACTGTTAGACGGATTGGACTCTGCATTAAAATCTGCTACGCAGTGGCCAAAAAGCAACCCCCTGAGAGTTTGCATGCTCATTCCACCAGAGCCAAAGCTGCAAGCACTTTGTTAGCTCACGGAGTCTCTGTCCTGGGCATCTGTCAGACTGCAGCGAGGGCTTCAATGCTCATGTTTACAAACCACAACTTCCTTGACAGTCAGACCTGTCATGATAGGTACTTTGCCTGTTCGGTCCTCCAGGACTTCGTAGTTTAAATCTGTTCACACCTCCGGAGAAGTATTACTTGGGTATCTATTCTATGGTAAGGAATCTGTAGCTAGAAGTCTCTATCAGATAAACAAGTTACTTACCATGGGTAACGCCTTGTCTGGTAGAGACTTTGTCTACTCATAGATTCCTTACTGATCGTCCCTGCTGTGCAAAACGATTTATTCATATAGGGTAACCCTTATGAAGTCCTTAGTGTCTGCACACTGGTACATCAGCAACTTTTGTGGCTCCGCGCTTCTGGCGTGGAAAGGTCACAAAATGTAACTGATGTCAATGCGCTGGGGTGGCACCTTTATAGGTACCTTGCATGTCATTTCTGGCGTGGATAGCGCTGAGTTAAACGACACCCCCTTCAGGCACTCAGAGGTACTACTTGAAAACATTCTGGATCCAATCTGGCGCCGGGTATTATTCTAAGGTAAGAAATCTATGGCTAGATAGTCTTTATCAGATAAGGCATTACCAAAGGTAAGTAACTTGTTCTGTAAAACCTATAATGTAAAGAGGCTTAAAAAATACAATTGAAGTACTAAACATATAGTTTCTAATTTTTTTTCAGTGCACATCTAAATGTTGTTCTTAATTACATGCAGATCCGTTCATATTATGTCCAGACATTATTGACACAGAAATATGCAGCATTGTTTCTACTTCAACGCCAACAAATCTAAGGTGTTCAGGTAAATTACATTTTGTGTTTGGAATGTTTCATGCAGCCATGGTAGAATTTTGACACTCAATGGCTTGAAACGGTAGTGGATGCCTACTTGCTATGTTACTGTACCTAATATGTACAGTACTATTCAACTGTATTTATATTGTTTACTTTGTGGTTTTGAAATGTAAATGTAATTTGCCAGTTATTTCTAAGGTGTGCCATTTTTAAAATGTATTATCTGCTCTTGGAAAGAAAGATGTGGTGAGTGCGCGAGTGGTCTTGGTGACCCGGTGAACAAGGGGACTTATTGCTAAGAGCTGGAGGAAGACCTGCTCAACATACAGCCTGGTCACCCTCATGTAGAATGAGGCGTACCAGACAGGAAGGCAATAACTGGTCAGGCGGCAGTCAGTCGCCTGAGACAGCAAAGGACCGCAGGTTGCGCTGGGTCTCAGGACCAGCTGCTTGGAGAGTTAACTCGGCCCCTAAATTAGACATGGCTAGCCCGGTGGGCCCTGACTAGCTTTCACACTTTCAGACATTTGTACAGCAATTTAGAGTGTTTTTTGGACTTAATCAGACCCAGCTACCTGCTAATATAGGATTACTGACATGTCGCCAAGATTCAAGGGATGCAATTGCATATATTAATCGGTGCCAGCAGTTAGTGAGAAAGGCAGGCTTTTGCCGCATTTTACCATGGCCTATGAGTAGAATTAATAGGCCTTATCTATGCTAGTGATTGAACACAAGTATCACAATAGTGGCGCTGATAGGTGGTTGAATGCTACAAATTGAAGCTTAGACAAAAACAACGATGCCAAGAAAGACCATCAATCTCAAAAGGGTAGTTGTAAAGACACAGTGGAAGATGCAGAAGTCTCCGTGAAGTCTCTGGCAGAGCAATGCAAGTTGGTAACATCAACAGACCCTCACCATGGTAGACAAGTAACAAAGATGGCGAAGTAGATTATGTCTGTACTGATGGATCGCTGGGAACTTCGCCAAAGGCTGTCCTCACTTGGCCTCGAGCCCAGCCATTTCTGATGAACCCCTGTCGGGTTTCTACCCAAGATAAAAAGATTCGTCCTCAAGACTGAAGAAATAGCAAAAGCCCATTTTTTTAATTTCAGTTACTAACAGGACTGCCAGGTTACCTTGCATATGGATGGTTGGGAAATGGCGAGGGCGCCTCCCAAAGCTCACTACGGGGAACCTGAGGCGTCGTAATGAAGGGCAATGCATTTTATAGTTCTGGAGTCATGAATTCCCAGCTTCTCATCTTGGACTTCGTTCGTACCCAATATGATTGTGACTGTGAAGTATATCATTGACTGAGTGCTTCCAAAAGCAAACACTGCAGACAGACTAATTCAATCTATACTTTACAAGGGAGGGTCTCTCTTAGAATTTCCTTTCGTTATTTGCATGCGTCACACTTTGTAATGGTGCTAAGGCTTTGGTATACGTGGAGTATATATAAGGGGCCCTGGTACGGGGTTTTCTCTGTGTGCTGGGTGTCATCGTGTCGTGCAGCCGAATGCCCCAGTGTGTTAGCTGCCTGTCTTACCAGTCATGTTGTGTGGGTAATAGTTGCTAATGAGGTTTTCGCAAGTCATTTTTTCCGTTGTTCTTTATATGTATCAGTTAGGCACATCATCTCATTTATATTTGTATGTGTGGGGCATGTGTGCGTGTGCCTTCGCAGGAACACGGCTGAAAATGCACAGTGCAGTAAAACTACCTTTCTAGATTGGACTGTTGTGCAGCCTGCATATTGAATATAATTCTTGTATTGGTGTTTTCTTTCATTCAGAAACGTTGCTATTCTATCAGGTTAAATGAGGTTGGCCTGCTCTATTCTGTTTATCAGTAGAGCCCGACATAAGAACTAGACTCTGTAGCTTTCAAACGTATTAACAAAGCACATTGCAAAGTGTGAACTCTATACGTAAAAATGTTTAATCAGCTTACTTTTATGCCATCGGTTTCTTTACAGGATGTAGACCACTAGGGACCTACCTGAATAGCAGAAATATTTGCAAGATTTTGCAGCGTTGCCCATACCAATGTGACCGTCACAAAGTCATCCTGGAAGCTGAAGAAAGCTATAAAAGAGAACTCAGAAAATCAATCACTTACGAGAATGATAGCTCTGCGGCTTACAAAAGTAATTTTAGTGACTTTTACAAAGTGTGAATTTAGAAGTACAATGATTTAGAAACCGGTTTTTATTTCTCTGCACTATTTTTAGATCGTTATAGAGTCAAATATAGTACCGCTATATGGTGAAAATAAGAGAATATTGTTTTTTTAATGTAGATTTATATTTTAATATCAGAATTGATAACTGGCCCTCTCATGCTCAGACCCCGTCACACTAGGCAGGAACTGTTGATACTCAGACTTTAAATAAATGAATGAGTGCATGAATTGTTAGTTATGCGGTGCACACTACAAACTCATTTGTCTTTTTGAGCTGATGTACTTAGCGCCTTATTGGAAGTGACTACCATAGCAGATGGGATTTTAAAGGCTTCTTAAGATTGCTTAATTCTGTTCTAATGTTGTTAAGGATCAGAGAAATTTTTTCGTTGAGTTACTATAAAAACAAAAGCAGAGGAAAGGTTGGGCTTTAAAGAATAAAAGCATAGACTTATTAAGATTTCACACAGCGCAGTGCAGCAAGGGAAGTTGGTACGTTGCATGAAAGGTATAGAGCAGAAGTTCTCCATATTGATGAAAATATGGTGCAATTCTGCTCTCTCCTAGCTCTGGTAAACGTCTAGCTGCATAGGAGCAGGGCAGGCACCTTTGTGTCTTGTTGCAAGGGTCATGCATTGTGGTCAGGATAGTTTTTGTGCAGGAAGAGATATTTGCCTTAATCACGCCATTCTAAGGTAGGCTTAGGATTTTGGTGCAAACCTATGTTTACAACAATTTCCAACTATGGGTTTGTGTTAAAATATATGGGTGGATGCACGGTAATTCCAGTGCACCACCCACGTAACTCCTACTTACGTAAAGTACATAAGGCAGCACTAGGTGACAGTTTGCCTTACCTTTGTTTTTAAAACAAAGTCACACAACTCAATATTTGTGCAGCATTGTAAATCCCAAAATAGATTATGCGTGAGGGCTGGGCCAAAACGTGACACAACCCTGATGCAAAATCTCAGTCAATCTTGCCCCTATTTTGCATGCTGTGGGGCAAGGTAAGAATTTATTGGCAATGTACGATGATAGGGTATGATGGTGATTACATTATGCAAATCCTTGATCCTTGATCCTGATCTGGATCTTCAGGGCAGCTACTGTATTGTCTGAATTAGGGGTGTGGGAAAGTTGTGTAATTTGCTTTTCTATGATTACGGAAAGATTAATCAAAATTAAGTGAAATTACTTTTAATTACACAAAATACAAATCCTTCTCACTGCGCTATATTTTAGTGTAAAATGTGTTTTTGCCCCACTTTTTGTGGTAAGAATGCATTTTACGCCAAAAAATAGTGCAAAAAAAGCAAAAGCACCACTTACAGCAGCCATTTGCATTCCTTTTTTAGTACACTTTTATGAGAAACGGCATGTAATGTTAAAATGTTACTGCAAATGGCATATAATTATGAAAAATGGTGTCATGGTATAATTTTGGGAATTTCACATAACTAGCGTAACATGAAATACCTGACATTACTGGAATAATACTAGCGTAATTTACATTTCACCAAGGCCTAGTTTGAAGGGTTCTGTTTCTTTGTTGCGTTTTTGGTATGTGAAAATTAAGCCTAAAAGCAGTGATTTTAATTTCTTTGAAGAAAGCAATATGACTGTTTAGTGGTAGGTCTAAAACACAATGTACATTTATGCCGAGCACAATCCGTTCTAAACGTGTGAGAACACGATTGCTGTTTTCAGAATGCTAAAAGTGTTGAAATCTGAAGCCTAGTGAACATGGTGGGCTCATGAGCATCCCTTCTGATTTCCAAGACCAACTTACTTGCATGTACCCTCTATGCGCTTCCCCTGAATCCCATTTTAGACTGCTGGAGGCGTCAAATTTGATTGTCTTGATAGTTTGGAGGCTTGAATCTCTTCTATTAAAATTACTCATCTGCCAAGGTAATACTTTCTTTCTTAACTGCTCAGCTCTGTAGACTTACGAACCAAGAATAGCTATTATTTATAAAGGGAACTTGAAGTTTCAGTCTTAGCTTGATTACAATTGCCTGATATAGAAACATTTAGAGCTAAACTGAGTGTTGGCTATATTTTCACATACTGCCCCCTTCACCAAAGTTATAAGTGGGTTGTTCGCCTGGTTAGATGAAAGTATTCTAAAAGCCCAATTTCGATTCCCCCTACTAAGTCTCGTAGAGTTTCAATTTCTGGGGAGGAAGCTCAACAGACTCTACCGTTCAAAATTTGCTATTGATCATGATTTCTTTTGATTTTTTGCAAAAAGTGAATGGATGTACTCATGAAGAAGGTCATCAATTAGACCACATATTCTCCACATCAGTTATAGTTGAGTACCAAACAATCACATACTATTATATCAATAGGAGAAGCACAATAACCATCCAGAATCTGGGAAGTAAAGTCAATAAGCAAACAATAGTTCCTAGGGGTGTATCTTCACAGTATTTGTAAACCAATCAATGTATTTATCAGATTTGGGAATTGTTCTGTTCATTCACAGACAAGACAAGACGTATCTCACAACAATGTGAAATTCACCCACAACTATTTTTCATATTGTAACTCAATATAAGTGTCAAACAAAGCAAAAGATAAAAAACAGACTATGCGAACACTGTAGCAGAATAAGATACAAGGTCACGACAGCCCCATTGTTGACACTTCATGTACCAAGGCCACTGCCAAAGAAAATAAAAGGGCATTGTGGAGGTTGAAAAACCCCTGAGAGGCGGTGACTTGCAAATATTGCTTAGCAAAGCAGACTGTAAATAGATAACGCAATGCAGCATATTTTAACTGAGGCCCCAACACTATGAAAGAGTGTCGTAGCATTATCTTTTCTTGAATGATTTTCTTCTTGGCCATCGATGTTATGATCAAAAATTATGTTCACACAGTGCATTACGTACAGTTCGATTATCAGTGTTTTTTTCTTTTAAAGTAATATCGTGAATTATTTTAAATTGTATGTAAGTAATGTATTCTTGCTCTGCACCACAAATATAGCATTGTGACTTCTGCATTATATTCTTACTTTGAATTGGATTACAATCCATGTGCCATCCAGGTACAACTGATTTTTAAAGTAGCCTCCAATTTTATTGTTTTTTCCAATTTTGAATATTTCCTTATGAAAACAATTCTTTAAAGAAAATTCTTGCTTCACAACTGTGCACCTTAAATTTAATTTTTTGATTGCTCTCTAGTCTGGTACGCCTTTTCAAACCCACTGACAACTTTGCAGAATGTAAACCGACATCACACAATGGACATACTTCTAGGTCCAAGGCTTCACATGTGCTTCCTTGCTCATCAATTGGAGGCAAACACTGAACTCAGCAGGGCTACAGAGTCACAACCCCTTCTTCTGTCATCGAGTGCCAATGGCATTTAAGCAAATTTTCCTGCCTTTGAGAGGTTTCCATACTTGTATCTTTTAATACAATCGTTACTATTTTGCTCATATTTTTCTTCTGAACAGTTTTGTCTCCCAGATTGTATCTGTGAATTCCTGCGTGACCGCTTTCCTCTTTTACATCAAGTTTTCTAAGGTTCAAATAAGTCTTTTCTTTGATTCGACTTTGATCCAATATATTAATTATTTCAAGCTTATTTTAACATTATTCACTATTTTTACAATTTTTCCTATTGAATGGTGAAGCATGTTTCAAATTATTCACTGTTTTTAATAAGTACGTTTATTGAACATTTGCTCTGGAATGTCACCCTTTTCTCAGCACTGTTTGACAGTTAACTGTTCAGTCCTTTTTGATGGTTCAGTATATGGGAGCCATGAGGTCCTTCTTTAAGTAAATACATTACATTTTTATGGCCCTGCTCTCAAGCCATGAAGCCAAGAAATTGGTCTGTCTCTAAAAATGTTTTCAATTTTCTGCCATTCGCAAATTTCTGCTTCTCCTCAATAATCCATTGTCCTGAAGATGACCCTTTAAATAAGTTTGGGTCAAAACGTCATCAACATAACTGGCAAATGGAGAGAAATTAAAAAAGTTCTGATTTGTTGAAAGCATACTACGTTATGATTAATCAATTATGTACCAGTTACTTGAGACTCTATGGTCTATTGCCTTCATTTGCAAATTCGCAATTTTGGTTCTGTTTGAACCTCACACATGTGTGATCATTGAGCACTTTTTTCATGTACTTTTACATTAACAATAAAAATGAATACTGCATTAATGCCACTGAATGGTGGTCTTTACTATATGACTTAGGTTTATCATGTTTATCATATTTACCAAGCACACACATATGCTGAATATGGACCATGCTCTGTGTTGCTGATTCATTGATTTACAAATATTTTGAAGAAACGCTGCTGGGGGCTATTATTTACTCATTGAAACAATCAAAGAAGCATGATTGTCAGATCACTTCTTAATTTTGTCCTGTACAGTTTAGACAACTCCACTAGGCTATCAAAGCCAAAGGACTCTCTCCATTAGCAGGATGTGGTCTAACAGAAATCTCACTGAATGAGGCAACTTATTGTTAGTCTTATTGTTCCTTCTATAAACAATGGACCAAGTCGGACAACAGAGTAATGATTAATTCTGCAATTTTGCACAGAGTAAGTAATTTACCCCAAAGCTAAAGTTAGGGGGGAAAACAAATCTGAGAAAGTTGGAACGCCAGTGGAAGAAATCACGCAAGTTTTTCAGGGAGATCAAATGCCACTATGATCGGCACTAAATTTCACAACAATATTTTTTTAGTTAATCAAGCAAAGAAGCTTTTCTCATCCAGTAATATTTCATCTGCGAGTCATTCTACTAGAAAATTATTTAAAATAATTCTTTCCTTTGACAACCCTTAAGCTATGTGTAGTATAATCTATCCTCTCAGTCCTGAATTGCTAATTTAGCTAAGTACTTCACAGAAAAAGAGATGATATAGATAGTTAAAACAATTATTCATACCCTTCTGATGCGATATATTACCTTTAACGTTTACAGGTCTGCTTTCTCACATAACCTTCTTTTCAAACTCAAATACATTAAATTCCTTTAAGCTTACCTCAGCCGATGACTGAGACACGAATGTGAAACAGCACGCCTTCAGGGCATCCTTCGGAGGCTTTCTTCAGCTCCATTTGTAAAAGTTGAGAACACATCTTGCTCCATACTGGACTGACAATCTTTATCCATCACTCAGGAATGGCTCTGTCCATCTCCTGAACCATTCAAACATGCTGTTGTTTGTCTTCTCTTGAAGAAAATCATGTTTGACCCAAAATATTTTAAACTTAAGGCCTATTTACTACCATGTGTGGGTAAACTCATTGAAACATTTCTCACAACTAGGAATTTGTTGAAAGCAGGCACTGCTTTCAGAGCACTTAAGCAGGATTTAGAACCAACAGATGTTTAGCACTTATTGTAACTTCAGCTGTTGATGATTGGAGAAATATTGTTGTCCAGGGTGATGGTGGAGTCCTGATTCTTCTGGACCTCACCACCCCCTTCAACACCATAGACAGCTCTATCCGTATAATATTTCTAGTGTGCTTTTCAATAGGGAACGTTCTGGACGACTGATCTAATTTTTCCCTAATCATTCTCACATTATACAATTAGGTTATTGTCAATTAAAACAAAAGCCCATAGCTTATGACCTTCCTCAAGTGGCCATGATTGCACCTATTTTATTCAACTTGTATCTTGATCCTTTGGCTGTCATTCTGGATCAGCCTAATATAATGCCTTACCACTAAGATGACGACACACAGTAGGTCTGCTGGCCCCCAAATAATTTGACAGATAACATTTCCACAGTCGTATCATTAGATCTGAAAGAAACAGGTTAGTATTAGATTCCTTACCTTAGAATATCCCCAGGCGTCAGACTGGATCCGGAAACTTTTGCGTAGCAGTACCCTTGCGCGTCGGTAGGCGTCGTCTGCGGCTCCCGGGCGTCGTTGGCGCCGGGATGACGTCGCCGGAGTACTTAGACGCCGCCCTCGCGCGCTGACGTCAGTTCTGCTTTTTTCCGCGCCAGCAAGCACAGATCCGGAAAAAGTTCTACCCATAGTCAATTTTTGACTAACTTTTTCGATCCTTTTTGATCATCTTTCGAAGTCGCTCAACTCCAGCGGTATTGGTAGGGATGCCTGGGTTTAAACCCTGCGTCGACTGCAACCGACTGATGTTGGTTACCGACCCCCATCGCCGGTGCCTTCACTGTCTGGGCCCCGACCACGACGACAAGTCCTGCTCCAACTGCCGGGCCCTGACGTCCAAAGCTAGACGGGAGCGGTCCCGCAAGCGACTCGAGCTCCGGCAGTCGGCCCGCGCAGCTCAAGGTCCCGGTCGGCGAGGAGGTCGAGGGACCGGTCGCGGGGTCGGAGTCATCATTGCTCCGGGAGTCGTCACCAGTCTTCGGGCTCGAAGTCCTCAGGTAAGAGGCACAAGAAGTCGAAGAAGCGTCATCGCTCTTCTGACTCCCCCCGAAGCTCGCGCGACGCGGCCGGGGGTTCTGCGACACCGCCCCCGTGGCTCTGCCGGAGCCGCAGGCGTCGCGGCCTGCTCCATACCTGCCGGTTGCTGGGCAGAACGCGACGCCGGAGGAGATTGAGGCGTTCCTCAGGGCCATGAGGTCACTCACTCCTCCGTCTGGTTGCGTGGCGCCTTCGGGCCAAGCGGCCCGACTGGGTCCCCACGCAGGCCGGGTGCTTTGGCCCCGGCGCCGTAGGGCCCAGCCGGATCCGGCTCCAGATCCAGGTCGTCGCTGGTCGACCTCACGACCTCGCCGGCGCCGACCCCCAGGGTGTCGCCTCCGTCGCCATCCCAGGACATCGTCATCCCTGGTCCTACCCTCGATTTGGGTCCGGCGACGGAGTGGCGCCGCTCCGTGCCCCTCTCGACGCCGATGGGAAATTTCTATTTCTATGACCCGGCCCCTTCCTTTGACCCTGAGTATCAGGAGATGGGTGAGGAGGAGGATTGGGAGGGGTCCGAGGACCCTCTGGCACGTGAGTACCAGTCTTCTCAGGACTGGACAGGTGAGCTTAAGGAGGCCAGTGGTCTGGACACTTCGCCCGACACTGGTTTTGTCTCCCCTCCTACCGTGGCCACCGAGGAGGGGGCTGCCTATAGTGTGGTGCTGAAGCGGGCTGCCAAGGCCTTGGGCCTTGAGCTCTCTGTCACGGCCGTGAGGACTAATCTCCTCACTGAGGTCCTTAAACCGCAGGCAAGCTCGGCTGAGCCTCTGCTACCGTTTAATGAGGCCTTGTCAGACGTTCTTCTGGGCACTTGGTCCAAGCCCGCTACAGGTCCGCCTGTAGATAGGAACCTGGCCAGGTGCCACCGCCCGGCACCGGGCGACCCTTGCTTCCTGTCCACCCACCCCACCCAAGAGCCTGGTCATCCAGGCCTCTAACTCCCAGACCGCTTTCCCGACGGCTCCCCCGATCAGGAATCCAAGAGGTATGAGCAATACGGGGAAAAGGTATTCTCCTCCCTGAGTTTGGGGTTGCGGTCAGTCAACACTGCGTGCCTCTTGGGCCGTTACATCCACTCTCTGTGGGACACAGTCGCGGACGTGCTGCAACAATTTCTGAAGGGGGTCCGGACTAAACTCGCCCAAGCCCTTGCGGAGTGTGGAGATGCAGCACGGTATTCCATCCGATGTGGGCTGGATACCACGGACTCACTGGACAGAGCGATGGCAATGACGGTGGCGATTCGTCGCCATGCCTGGTTGAGGTCTGCCAACTTTTCGGCTGATGTCCAAAATAACCTTATGGACATGCCGTTTGATGGTCGCCGCCTCTTTGGCGACAAGGCAGACCATGCACTTGAGCGCTTTAAGGACCACAGGGCTACGGCCAAGTCTTTGGGCCTCTCGGCCCTGCGCCAGCAAACGGCTGCCTTTCTCTCCTTTCGTGGCCAAGGAAGGGGCGCCCCCACACGTCCTGCCAGCCACGGGCCGCATCCAGCGCAGTGGCAGACGTGGAAACCGCCGTGGCGGCGGTCGGGGACAACGGCGAGGCCAGTCCACACCTGCCCCTGCAGCATCCGCCTCAAAACCCTCCTAGTCCGAGCTCTCAGGCCCATGTGATGCCAGTGGGGGGCAGGGTTCGCCATTACCACCTCCACTGGTGCACTGTCACATCGGACAGGTGGGTGCTGCAAATCGTCCGAAGGGGCTACTCCCTCCCCTTCAAGGCGACCCCTCCAGGCATGCCACCGCAGTACCACCGCATGTCGGGGGATCACTTGAAACTTCTACAAGAGGTAGTTACAGCCCTCTTGGCCAAGGGGGCCATTGAGCGCGTTCCTGGGCCAGAAGTAAGGTGTGGTTGTTACTCCCACTACTTTCTGGTACCCAAGAAGGGCAAAGAGGGCCTACGCCCTATCTTGGACCTGCGGAACGTCAACGGCTTCCTCCGGAAGGAGAAGTTCAAGATGCTGACACTGGCTCAGGTCTTAGCTGCCCTGGACCCAGGAGACTGGATGGTAGCGTTGGACTTGCAGAACGCTTATTTTCATATCCCGCCCACCGGCATTACCTGCGGTTCACGGTAGGCCACGAGCACTTTCAGTTTACCGTGCTCCCTTTCGGCCTTACTAGCGCCCCACGGGTGTTCACGAAAGTGATGGCGGTGGTCGCAGCTCATCTGCGCAGGTTAGGGGTTTCAGTCTTCCCCTACCTCGACGACTGGTTGTTGAAGGCGGGCTCGCCCCAAACAGTCGTCAGCCACCTTCAGACTACGGCCGACCTCCTGCACCTGCTGGGGTTCTCCATCAATGTGCCGGTCACACCTGTGTCCCTCTCAGAAGCTCCTCTTCATTGGAGCGGTTCTAGACTCGGCGCAGTTTCGGGTTTATCATCCCGAACAGCGGGTTCGGGATATTCAGGCTCTGGTTCTGATCTTACAGCCGTTATCCCGAGTCTCGGTCAGGTTGATGCTACGGCTTCTGGGGCTGATGGCCTCTTGCATCCTTCTGGTGCATCACGCCCGGTGGCGTATGCGGGCTCTGCAGTGGGACCTGAAGTTTCAGTGGGCCCAGCATCTTGGCAACTTGTCCGACCATGTCTTGATCTAGGAGGGCACTGCAAGACAGTTGCAGTGGTGGCTCACGGACCGCGATTGGGTCAGCGGCAGATCCCTCTCCCTACCCCAACCGGAGCACGTAGTTGTGACGGACACATCCCTCCAGGGCTGGGGGGCCACATGGGAGAAGCGGAGATTATAGGCCTCTGGTCTCCGGCGGAGTCCCGGCTCCACATCAACCTCTGGAGATGCGGGCGATCAGGCTTTCACTGAAGGCATTCCTCCCCTCTGTCCGGGGGAGTGTAGTGCAGGTGTTCACGACAACACCATCGCCATGTGGTACTGCAACAAACAGGGTGGGGTGGGGTTGTGTACCCTATGCCAGGAAGCTCTGAGCCTCTGGCAGTGACTGGAACATAAGGGCGTGACCCTGATGGTTCAGCACCTGGCAGGTTCCCTGAACGCCAGAGCGAACGAACTCAGCCATCGGTGCATGATGGATCACGAATGGCGTCTGAACTCGGACGTGGCGTAAGGCCTCTTTCAGCAGTGGGGAGAGCCTTGGTTAGATCTATTCGCCACAGAAGAGAACGCGCAATGTCATCAGTTCTGCACATTGGAATTTCCAAGGCGGCACTCGCTCAGAGATGCTTTTCGTCGCGAGTGGAGCTGCGGTCTGTTGTACGCCTTTCCGCCTAAACCACTTCTGCCCAGAGTACTGAAGAAGATCAGGCGCGACTGGGTCCAGGTCATCCTTGTGGCTCCGGACTGGGCACGAAGATACTGGTATCCCGAGTTACTCGGCATGTCTGTCGATCCCCCGATTTGTCTGCCTCTTCAGGAGGACCTTCTGTCGCAGCAGCAGGGGACGGTCCTCCACCCGAACCTGTCCAGTCTCTCCCTCCATGCTTGGAAATTGAGCAGCGACAGTTGAGGCCATTTGACTTGCCTCCTGAAGTTTGTAGTGTGATTCTGGCAGCCAGGCGTCCCTCCAGAAAGTCGGTATACGCCTGCAGGTGGAACAGATTTGTGGCATGGTGTACAGCAAAGGCCGTGGATCCACTCTCTGCCCCCTTTCTGAGGTTCTCCTCTTCCTTCTTTCTCTTGCCCAGCAGGGCTCTGCTCTGGGCACTATCAAGGGGTACCTTTCTACCCTTTCCGCCTTCTTAAGGCTACCTGATCAGCCTTCTTTGTTCAAGTCCCCGATTGTAAATAGGTTCTTGAAGGGCATCACTCATATGTTTCCCCCTGTTCCTTTCGTGATGCCCCAGTGGGACTTGAACCTGGTTCTGACTTACCTGATGTGTGCTCCTTTTGAGCCGCTTCATAACTGTCCTCTCCGTCTTCTTACCCTTAAGACTGCTTTCCTGGTTGCCATCACCTCTGCCAGGAGAGTTAGTGAGCTCCAGGCTCTTTCCTCCAAGCCTCCTTTCCTTTCTGTCCATCCGGACAAGGTTGTGTTGCGGACAAGACCCTCTTTCCTGCCCAAGGTAGTCACAGCCTTCCACATGGGGCAGTCCATCACTTTGCCCACCTTCTTTCCTCCTCCGCATCCCTCTAAAGAGGAAGAGCGGCTCCACTGTCTGGACCCAAAACGTGCGCTCTCATTCTACCTGGATCGCACACGCCAGTTCCCGGGTGGATGACCAACTCTTTGTTGGTTACGTGGGCGCTAAGAAGGGACGGGCGGTGCACAAACGGACCATCTCTCGGTGGGTCGTGTTGTGTATCAAGGCATGCTACACTTTGGCTAAGAAGAAGCCTCCTGTTGGGCTGAGGGCCCATTCCACTCGGGCATGGCGGCTACTACTGCCCTGTCCCGGGGAGTCCCCTTGCAGGACATCTGTCAGGCAGCTATGTGGGCCTCGCTGCACACGTTTGCAAGACACTACTGCCTGGACAGCCAAGTCCGGAGGGATGGCCTCTTTGGCCGTTCCATCCTCCAGGACTTTCTGGTGTGATTATTGGTTTGCTGACCCACCACCGGGGTTGGTATTGCTGGGGTATCTATTATAAGGTAAGGAATCTAATACTAACCTGTTTCTTTCAGATGCACAAGTTACTTACCTTCGGTAACGATATATCTGTAAGAAACCGTAGTTAGTATTAGATTCCTTACCGCCCCACCCATCCTCCCAGTTCTGCGAACCGATATCTAGGGTTAAGGTCATCCCCTTTCAGGGCCCTAGTTTCATGGCACCAGTGTTGGTTTTTATCATGGCTCTGTGTTTCTGGAGCGGAAAAGCTGTGTATAAGAACTGACGTCAGCGCGCGAGGGCGGCGTCTAAGTACTCCGGCGATGTCATCCCGGCGCCAACGACAACGGACGCGTAGCCGCAGACGACGCCTACCAACGCGCAAAGGTACTGCTACGCAAACGTTTCCGGATCCAGTCTGACGCCTGGTGATATTCTAAGGTAAGGAATCTAATACTAACTACTGTTTCTTACAGATATATCGTTACCCAAGGTAAGTAACTTGTGCTTCTGGAACCCACCAACGACTAGATGCGACATAACTTTAAAGAATCTAACCCAAAAAAAAGTCCTTCTAATTTAAAATAAAAAGAACACTGGGAATAACTCCTTGTAGCTTTCCTTACTAGGGTTTTGTCTCACCACTCCATGCCTCCTAAATTAACGCAGCACGCAACTTAGGAATTCCTTTGGATACTGCTTTCTATGGATATGCACATTTCTGCTGTCATCAAATCCTGTGTTCTTGAGCCTCAGAAGCTAAGACACATTTTTAGGTCGAGCTCGACCTGCATTCAATGCGAAGCATTGATTGCTGTCTGCTCGGAACCTATTGTCAGCCGTTTCTGGGAATGAAGACACGAGTCAGACGCCCGCTTTTCCAGTCTCAGTTTTGACCGCGGGAGCGTGCCTCTGAGACGCGCGTGCACAGACGCACAGCCCCTGCTTTCGCTTGGCTTGCATGCAAACACGGCGCACACACACACACACACAGCCAGCCCCCACCCCCTGCACACACACACACAGGCGCGCACACATACACACGCTGCCGCCCCCCCCCATCCCCCCTGCACACACAAACACACACACACACATACAGACACGCCCACACACAGACACGCACGCATACACCCGCCGCAGCCCCCTACCCCCCCTGCACACACACACACACAGACACACATCCCCGCCCCCCCCCCCCTTACAACTAAGCCCCACTCACTGCATCGCCGCCACTCCTGACTTCGGCAGCCACCGCGGGGCTCTACCTCAGGCATGGGAGCCCCGCCCGCGTCACCAATGCTGCTCTCTGGCACTCCGTGGATGCGGGCTTCACCAGAAGGCGGAAGTCCCGCCCCACGACCGGCTTCACGCTGCCGAACTTTCGGTTCAATAAATTGTGATTAAAAGAAAGAAACGTATTTCCCCTATAAACTGCCAGAATTTTGGCCCAACATGTTCCTATTTATAACACTAGTTGAAAGAAAGGTAAAACTTATTCGGCGATATAATCAACGAAGTACAATCCTGATTTTCCGAGAGTAGGAGCTAACTAGTAAACCTTACTAGTGGCTGCTCGTTAGCTAGCTGTGTAATTCTAAACTATACTCCACGCTACAAGCCTAGCGCTTTGAGCAGCTCCTCGAACTGCAGCTGTGGTAGATTAACGAGGCGCCTTGGTGAGGATTGTAAGAGTCTCCACCCTTCATGCCCGCATGTGAGTAGGCCACCCAGCCTGAGTAGGTTATTTACCACTTCTGTTTATCCAATCACAATATCCGGAAATTAAATGCAAGTAACACATGGACCTGGGAGACTTGGCAGATGTGCTCCCATCAAGCCTGCACGTGCTTCTAAGAGTCAGTCCATGTGTGAGACCCTCAGTCCTATCTATTTATTTATTTATTTATTTATTTGCAAATTTATATACCGCGAACATTACCCGAAGGTGTCAGAACGCTTTACATAAGATCCAGTTGCATTACATAAGGAATTTGGATTACATGAGTTACATAAAAGGTACATACAGCAAAAGTTGCATATAAACAAGTTGCAAGTTCGCACAAGGAAGATAAAAAACAGTAAAACGTTACATTCACATAGGTGTAGTAGTAAGTACAAAGGTCTACTACAAACGCTAGTGGTTAGAGATATATGTATACAAGTTGCATATTCACTCAAGTATTTACAGATGTCAGTGTTATTAATGACATGCATCATGTTCAGACACCCTCGATTTTTACCTGTCTGCTGTTTAAGAAGATTGCCTTCTCATCTTCGGCATAATGCTTTTCTGTTAATACGTCTTTCAGGTTACCGATGAATGATGCATTAGAGAGGTGTAGAACCCACCCACAGTTTTTTTTGGCTGTACTTTTGTGTATTTAAAATATGAAAAATATAAAGTGGTTTATTGTTTTCAAAGGATGAGTAGATATCTTTTTCTTTGCTTTCTAGTACTTTTAGTCATTCGTCAATAATGGAACGAAAAGGACCTCAAGTCTGGAAATTTAGTCTAGTCTGGAAATTTGTATTGCGCAGAACATATCACATCCCGTGAGGGAGTCTCATGGCGCATGCGGACAGTCCCAGAGAAAAAGAGGAGAGATCCTAAAAAAAGGCAAGACCTAGCAGAAAAGCCATGTTTTCAGCAATTTTCGGAACCTCATGTGCTCGGTCGTTGCACGGATGTTCAGCGGAAGTTTGTTCCATAGGAGGGGTGCCATATGGGAAAAAGCACGTCCCCCATTTCTGACTGTATGTACTCTAGATGGAGTGAGTAGGAACTTGGAGCTGGATCTCAGTTCTCGTCCGGGCTGGTACCAGGTCAATTTTTGGTTCCAGTATTTGGGTCCAGTGCAATGCATATGTTTATGAACTAGACACATGATTTTAAAAATGACTCTTTTTTTTATTGTGAGCCAGTGTAGGTTCTTTAGGCTTGGAGAGGAAGGGGATCGTTTTGGGAGTCCAAGAATCAGACGGGCAGCAGTGTTTTGAACAACTTGTAGCCTCTTTATGTGGCACTCATTTATGGCAAGCAGGATGGAGTTGCAGTAGTCTAACCTATTTATTATGAGGCCCTGCACTAGAACTTTGCGAGCTTCTTTTGGTATCCATTTGAAAGCTCTAGGAAAACCTAGACTAGTTGAGCTACTCAAGCACTAGGAAAACCTAGACTAGTTGAGCTAGTCGCGTTAGGACGTTGAAAACTGCAAGTCCCAGCATGCTTAAGACCTGTTAGCTAAAAAAAAGTGGCTGAGAGTCAACTACACGACAATGACAATTCAGTGCTTTCTTAAGAAAAGCACTGAATAGTTTTCCATTCTTCAAAAAGCAGCATCAGTTTAACATCAATACTCCACCAATTACACTAAAGAAAACCTAATAGCCCCTTAAATTCACTACAAATGATCTGCTACACAAACTAATAATCACTTTAAAATAAACTGCTCTTAACGTACATGATGTAGCAGAATCCATTAGATCTGACATAACTGGTGATGTATATCATTTTACCATTGACATGGGTATAATCTAGTTTGTATGGATATGTATCATTATTCTATTGTCTTAAGTCCAGTTGTTTACTAGTTTTACATGTGGAAGTTGTCCGGTGTGAGGTATGGTTTTGATCACAAAGGCACAAATGATGGTTTGTGTAGGGAACTTTAACCAGTACATTTAAAAAGTTTTTAGGTTTTGTGTTGCAACCATAGTGTCACAGTGAAATCCTGTTATGTTAGAATTTTTAGAATGCAACAAATACTTAAGGGGAGCACTGGCAATATGGAGCGTGTAGTCCGCAAGAAAGCATCAATAAGATTGCATAACAAACATTAACAATGCCAATAGGTCTGGCTAAAGAAATGTTGTATGATAATATGAAACATTACAAGTAAATAGCATGGTGATGAATAAGGCATGCCAACTTGTTACTCTCTGTGTCACTCAGATTGCTATGAACGTCAATGAATAGAGGAACAAGTTTGAAAAATGATGTCATACTTGAAAAAAAGAAAATGTATTTTAACTGTTTGTAATGTTTATATTGCATTACAAATGCTATAGGTGTCACATTTGCGAAAGTTAAAACTATTTGCATTGTAAATGACAAAGCTATTAATTTCGCTATTTTCAAAACCAACACATAAATAAAAAAAATGTCATTTACAATACCAATAGCTCAAACTTTCCTAATGCGAGACCTATTGCATTGCAAATACTTGTTCCATTTGTATTGTTTCCATATGGGGATGACTGGACAATGATTTAGTTCTACCTTGGTTGGAGTTCGATAACTTAGTTTTCCTTATCCTTCCTTAAAAAAGCGCATTAACTGTTTACAACTCTACAAAAAGCTATTTTCAGACTATATTAAACTTATTAAAATGTAATCAACGTTACTCCTACAGAGACCGCTTCACTGGCTATCTATTAGTAAGCAGATCCAATGTAAGACCACTTGCATAATGCATCAGGCCATGTATAGCTTATTACCACAATTTCTAACAAAGAATATAGGGCTAGATGTAGGTGGCCGTTTCAGGCCATTTACCGACGGGTAACGGCCGATTTTGGCCGTTACCGATCGGTAAATGGGTGACAGGTATGTAGGGGGCATTTTTTTACCGATTTGGTAAAATTACCTATTCAGTAATTTTACCGAATCGGTAAAATAAAAATTCGGTAAATTTACCGAATCTGATGCATCCAGATGTAGGTGGGACTCTTCTGAGTCCCAGAGGCCTTACCGAATCGGTATTTTACCATCAAATCCAATTTGATGGTAAAATACCGATTCCGGTGTGCATGCACATGTGTGCATGCACACCTATTCCATGTGACAGGCAGACCTGCCCTTAGGGCATGTATACCTGCCACATGGCACCCAAGCCTGTTTTGGGGGTGCCAGAGGGTGTTAAAGTGACACCCCCTGCACCCTTGTGAAAATCGGTATTTACCGAATCGGTAAATACCGAATCGGTAATGCCCATTCATTCCTATGGGCTTCAAAGCCCATAGGAATGAATGGGCATTACCGATTCGGTATTTACGAATCGTTAAATACCGAATTTTTCCGATTTGTTATTCCAGCACATCTGGAATACCTACATATCCACCCCTCAGATTTACCGATTCTTAATTACCGAATCGGTAAAATGCGGTAATTTTCGGTACTTAAGAATCGGTAAATCTATTTTACCTACATCGGGCCCATAGTCAGATGTTTCCTGGCTAAACATTTGCAATAGTTTACTTCCCATATACTCGTGGTACCTACATAACAGCTCCTGTGGGTGGGAGGGACCCTGCTTTTCCTTGGTCCTTGTCTGTGGAACTCGCTACCATCTTCACTGAGACAATATTCAAATTTCTTGAAATCCTGCAAATTACTAAACACATTTTTGCACAATTATAGAAGTAAATGCATCAATTACTGTAAATGTATATATATGTGGCCTAGGGCTTTAGCAAATACACAATATGGGGAGCTCCTAAAAGACATATGAAATACACAACATATATGCATTTATGGACATATTCAGCCATCCGAGTACACACAAAGATCACTACAGGCAAGGACCAGTTTCTGAGCCTACAGTATGCTACATGCGGACAAATAGACAGGATCCTGCATCCATTCAGAAAATCCACTGATATTAGAGGCTCATTTCATAAAGTAAGGATGACTGTATATGGACTTGTTTGTGCTCCGTGCTCTACATTGTATACTTTCAGTGAGTATTGTCACTTAGTGAATCAAAGCTGTAATTATAAAGCACAATATGTAATTCAGTGAACAAACTTAAACATGTTTTTTGTAGAGATAACTTGAGTACTTTGGTAAACGGCTTAGAACAATCTATTGTGTGTTGAAGGCTCAACAGGATTCCATACATAGTCCAGTGATTATTGCATTAGGTACTCACTAAGGACCTGGATGAGTACGTCTTGGGACTGGCTCTCGTCAAAAATGACAGGTCCTGCAGAATGTCAGCTGAAGTGCTGAATGATCACTTAGCATTCTGACCTGTGTAGGTGGTGACGGGGAGCAGGGAGAGACCTAAAATGGTAAATAAGGTCTTACATGTTCAGGATAGGGGGTTATAGAAATACAAGGCCATATATAATTACTTCAGATTTTCACAGGTAAGGGTTTGAACTGAGTTAACAATCTTCCACCGTGCATAACTGCCAGGGAAGGAAGGTTTGGGCCTGTCTTTTTTTAGGTCAAGCCTAGTGCAGCGTGCAAGCGCTGCTCCAGGAGAGGACCTTTAGGAATCCGTCTGCCCTTTCCAAGCACTCGTGCTTGTGGTGGCATCCACCTTGCGGGTGCGAGCAGTGGCGTGCGCTGGGGACACCTCTTTTTAATTAGCGTGGCAGCGTGCGCTTGTTTAAATTTGCCTGCTCGTGGTCGCTTTCACTTTGCCAGAAACGCGCCTCCGGAGCAGCCAGTTAAGCGGGCAGAATCTTTAACAGTGCGTGTGTGAAGAATGTGTGCAGGCATCTCATCCATACATTTTCAGATCTAAAGTTTCCATTGTTTTTGAGGCTCTTTCTAACGCACCCAATATTTAAGATAAAACTCTTTGAGCAACAAGTCCACAAAGCGTGTAACTTTGGCAGAAGCGCTATATAAAGAGGTCGTATTGATAGTAGAATCGTGATCGAGATTAACTGCAACAGTATCACAATAATCGAAAACCAGAAGGCATATCATTACTATTTTTAGAACTACAACATTATTGAGCATGTAATTATTTGCCCATCTCAGCTGCGTTGTCTTCCTGACTGCCTCTGAGCCGCTCTTTTTTTTTTACCATGTCTCGTGTTTCTTTTTTTTATTTGATTGTTTCCGTGCGGCCTGTTACAGCAGTGTCCAACACGTCTTTTCTCGGAGATCAGAGAACCATTTTCAGAAAAAGAAAGATGCCAAATGGCTAGTGAGACGTCTGGATGACTATATATTGTGGTTGATGCAGTCAGATTGGCTGTCTCCAGTCCTGCCTGTCTCCTGCTTTCTCAGTGTTTGGAGATCAGGGATTTGGGACCTTCGGGATAAATTGATTTTTCCAGGATCACACACGTTGGACAAGTGCAAACGTTTAAATTAGAACCGGTTCTATGATGGGCGGCTTAAGCATTTGCTCCATAGCTGTGGTGAACTGAGCTCCTCTGATTGAAGAAATCTGTGTGTGTGGTTTGAACAGGGAGTGTCATCTCTTTACCACGCGCACACATCATTTTCTTCAAACATGTTTTTATTAGCATTTATGAAAAGCCATTGCGCAGTAATCAGTATTACAACTGGCGAACGCCACTTAGTGATACAATAAGGGTCGAATCTGAAAAATGTGGCCTTTACAATAAATCTAGCATTGCCATTGCAGCAGACCTATTTAGTTAGGTTCAAGGATATTTCGCATGACAGTAGATTACAGTGCTAGCAAAAGCAATGTCGTACAAATGTATCTCTTGCACGGGCATCACAGAGTTATGATTGTCCTGTGACAGTAGTCAAGTCGCCAAGGCGCAAGGCTGTGCGTTACCTCTTCAGTGTTCTTTCTCCAGAAGCCAAAGCGGGTCTGCATATAGGTGCCACCAGTAAAGCTTCAAACAGTATACCAGTACACATACATTTTTAATACATCTTCCAATACATCAATTTAACCCGTGTCATGGTTAAACGGCTGCTTCAGCCTCCAATCCCTGGGAAAAGCCTAGCTGAAGTAATCATCACAGAGATGTTTTGCTTTCTGTTTCGGAAAACAGAGGTATAACAGCTTCAGAATCTTACAGTGCGTCGAGGGCATCAGAGTAGCACTTTAGGGCTTTGGCAAACTGCACTAGACCATAACAGCTTTTCAGGAGGGCACTCTTTGCAGATGAGGGGATTGAGAAAGTGAGGTCAGATTTTGACACAGATAAATTTACAGAGACTACTTAGCGCCTCACTGCATTTGCACGGCTGGCTTTAGCGCTACATAAAATATACGCACAAACGCGCCCGATTAAGTACAAAATCAGAAGGCATCATCTCATCCAGCGCCAATAACAAGAACCCTGTACCCCGGACGTCGGATACCGCTGTTTTACTTGGCGCTTATTATTTATCACCTGGAGAGAGCACAACTGTCAACTTCCAGTTAAGCATCCCCTCTTTTGTAGTTGGGTATGCTGAATGCGTCTCATCCGACAACAAATCTTTCCATAGATAAAGGAAATTCCCAGAAGGTTTCAACCTGACAGTCACACAAAGAAATGCCGGTGTCTGCTCCAATGAGACAGTACACCCAACCACACTTACTGCCTGTGATAAAAGTGTGATGAAACAGAATGGCACCTCACAGGCACACACCCTCGGGGCAAACGGCAGATGTTACCAACTTAAGACCCCTTTCTCATCATTGGTAGTCATTCTGATTCAGGAAAGAAGAAAAAAGTGTCCAAATAAAGTAACTTAGCATGTGAAAAAGGATAAATCAAGTGCAAGCAAGGAGCACAAATGGTTGCTCCTCAGAGTGACAGAACAAGTGATTAAAATCACCAGGCACACCTGAAACACAATTTGCATTCTTAAATTAGGTGTGTTCTGATGAATTAAAAAGGTTGGTAGCTTAGTTTTGCATACCAATACCTTCAGCCAACATGTTCCTCTTCCTTCCTTCACACCTTCTGGCAGATTCGTCAGGGCTCACCACTTAGTCACTGCACCAAGGTTGGACACCATGACTCTGGGACTGTCAAGTTGAAAACACACCACAGTTAAAAAAACACCCAGGGACATCTCCCTCGAACCTCTTCAATATGTACATAACTTTATCGAAAAAAACATAGTTACCCTCATCCAGCCACGTCCTCTCATACCGGCTGGTGGGGTAAACAAAGGAATGGCTCTGTATCTAAGCCTGTTTCAATGATTAAAAGGCTCCTCCTGGCGATTGTTTCATCAATCTGTAATATATGAATCAATAAATGAATATTGGGGCTCTTCTGCTAGTTTATAACCTGTACTACTTCATTGGCAAACAAAGTCATAGCTAATAAAGTATAGATGTAGTGTACATCTGCTTTTGGATGTTTCCCGGCAAAACTGCTGGTCTATTTGCTCACTGGATCCAGACTCGACTGACAAAATTGTAATCGATCGTAACTGTAAAACAAATACCAACAGCCAAAGCCCCCTGTAAAAACCGTAATTGTAAGAAAGCATCTATTTTTCAACATAGCATAACCTCAAAGGCGTATGCATATGTTTTTGGATCATTCGCGGCGATCCTGCTGGTCTGTTTTCCTACTAAGTCAAAACTCAACTCACATGGTTGTGATAGAGCAAAACAGTGAGACGGCGTCACAGCTAATGCCCTCTGTACACAGCGTAACCGTAGTACTGCGTCTATGTTCCGACATTGCGTGACCTCAAAAGGCTCATGTATCTCATTAACACGTACTTCCAAAACACACAATGCAAGAGCCTGCCCATTAGCTACTTGCTGCATATAGCGTCATCAAATTGTCACCCCGCTCCCCCCACTCCTCACCATACAGGGGTTCGACCGACGCATGTACTCATCCCAGGAACAGCGCGGCTGCCTGGATGTTGCTTATTTGAAGGGGCTGTCTAGGTGATTTATCGCTGCTGTTGCATGGCTTGGGGAAATCATGTGACAATGATCCCAAATGTGGGTGCCATCTTTAAATGTCAAAAATGCTGCAGGGAGTATTCAGAAGTATAATGACAGATAATGAAAAATGCATCACAACGTACATATGTAGTTTGGAAAATTAAATGTATGCGAAGGGGATATTTTAAACAACCAGTGGGAGAAAGCTGTGTTTATATTCCTTACATACAGCGCCATAGTTATAGTGTAAATGACGTTTGGAAATGTAAGATTTCAACTTGTCACACCTTGGTCATAGTGTATGTTATGTCTCTGGAATGCAGTCTCTCTCTCCTAATATCCCTAGTGAAATTATTATTTTGCAAATTGGAGGGAGTCCACCCTATACTACGAGACTTACATTTCCTAACTTCATTTACACTATAACTACAGCAGAAGGAGAAAGGAAACCAGGCTCAGAGGATAGGTCAAGGCCACCTGTATCCTCCAACTCTTCTGCCCACTCCTGTTCCGACTCGCACCTCCTTGCTAGAGTGTCCTCAGACCCCTCCCAGTCAGCCCCCTCCTGCCCTTGGCACTGGCTGCGGCGGCGGGGGAGGGACAGGGGAATATAAATGGTTCAATGGTGGCGGGAACGGTGCCGGTCGGCGCTGATCCGGCTATGATCCGACTCCATATCCCAGTTAGGGTCCCAACCTGGAGCAAAATTGTCCGCAAACCCGGGCAAGGGCAGAGGTGGTACAAACGGATCCATTGCGGCGCCGGGAACGGAGCCGTGGGAGGCGGCGAGGCCAGAGCTGGTGGCGGCGGACCCTGTGGTGCCAGAGCCGCCAGCGGAGGACCTTGCAGGGCCGGCGCCGCTGGTGGCAATGAAGCGTTCTCAGGTGGGACCGAAGGCAGGACGGCGGGAGCCCGAGGCCTGAAAAGGCAGTCCATGGCAGCAAGAAAATCTTGCACCTGGGCCGGAGTTGCTGACGGACTCGGATAAAGTGGGTAGGCCGTGGGACTCACAGGCTCTAACGGAGGCGCGGGGGAGGTACCCCCGGCCTCATCGTCTGCGTCCAGAGACTGACGGGGGGACGTCGGAGAGCGTAAGTGCTTCTTCGACTTCTTTTTATGACGTCTCTTACCCGATTCTGAGAGTGAAGACTTCGACCCCGAGGAGCGATGATGATGGCTCCGCGGTCGGTCCCTTGATCGATCCCGGATCTCGAACAGCGCAGAGACGACTGCTGTGCCTCCAGCAGCTTACGGGACCACTCCCGTAAGGCCTTCGAAGCCATGGCAAGACAGTCGCTTGCACCTGAAATGCATCCTGCTCAACACCCGCTCCATCCACAGGCACGCCATCGAGGTCTGGAACCTGCTCGACACCACAGCCCCAGACGTCGCCTTCTTCACGGAAACCTGGATGAACGCCTCTCAGCGCCTGACATCGCCATCGCCATCCCAGACGGCTACAAGATCATCCGAAGGGACCGCATCAACCACACCGGAGGAGGCATCGCCATCGTCCACAGGAACACCATCCGCATCACGACCAACACCGATGACACCCTCGCAACCGCCGAGCACCTGCACTTCCAAGTCCACATCAACCCCAAGACCACCCTCAGAGGCACCCTCATCTACAGACCCCCTGGACAATGCACACAATTCAGCGAAGACATCGCCGACTTCATCAGCTCACACGCCCTCTGCTCCGCTGACTACATCCTCCTAGGGGACCTCAACTTCCACCTGGAGAACAACAACGACGGCAACACCACCACCCTGCTGGACAACCTCGCCAACCTGGGACTCAAGCAACTGGTGACCACCCCCACCCACTACGCCGGACACACACTCGACCCCGTCTTCTCATCCAGCAAGCACATCACCTTCAGCCACTCCACCGGACTTCACTGGACCGACCACAGCTGCGTCCACTTCAGCTTCAGAAGAACCACGACCCACCACCACCCGCAACAGGTTCCTCACAGGAGCTGGAGCAAGATCACCACCGAGCAGCTCACCACCTCCCTCAACCAGAACCCACCCGCAAGGACAACGGACCCCACCGAAGCAGCACGCAACTTCACGAAGTGGCTGACCGCCTGCGCCGACCACCTCGCGCCACTAAAGAACCCTCCCAGCAGACCCAGAAGCAAGAAAGCCTCCTGGTTCACCGACGAACTCAAGGACTCCAAGAAAAACTGCACCACCCTCGAGAAAGCCTGGCTCCTCGACCAGACCACAGACAACATGACCGCCCTCAAACACGCCACCCGCAAGCACCACCACTACCAAGAAATCACTGAAGGAACGACTGGACAACAACGCCCACGACCGCAAGGAACTCTTCAGCATTGTCAAGGAGTTCACCAACCCCAGCACCGGCAACAACGACATCACTCCTTCACAAGATCTCTGCGACTCTCTTGCCTCGTTCTTCCACCGCAAGATCGCCGACATCCACAACAGCCTCAGCGCACCATCCACGCACCCAACCGTCGAACCAACGCCACCGTCCGCACCTGGACCACGGTGACCACCGAAGACACAGCTCGCACGATGAACACCATCCACTCCGGATCTCCGACCGACCCCTGCCCCCACCACATCTTCAACAAGGCCGACTCCATCGTCGCACCCCAACTCCGGGACGTCATCAACACCTCCTTCCACACCGCCACCTTCCCGGAGAGCTGGAAGCATGCCGAGCTCAACGCCCTACTGAAGAAACCAACAGCGGACGCCACCGACCTCAAAAACTTCCGCCCCATCTCGCTCCTCCCTTTTCCCGCCAAAGTCATCGAGAAGACCGTCAACAGACAGCTTGCAGCCTTCCTCGAGACGAACGGATCTCTCGACCCCTCGCAGTCCGGTTTCCGAGCCAACCACAGCACCGAAACCGCCCTCATCGCAGCCACCGACGACATCAGAACCCTGTTCGACAACGAGGAAACAGAGGCCCTCATCCTCCTGGACCTCTCCGCAGCGTTCAACACTGTCTGCCACCGCACCCTAGTTCAACGCCTCAGCAACATCGGTATCCAAGAGAAGGCACTGGAATGGATCATCTCGTTCCTCACCGGAAGAACACAGAGAGTCCGCCTCCCCCCATTTCGATCCGAGGCCACCGAAGTCATCTGGGGCGTACCGCAAGGATCATCACTCAGCCCCACCCTCTTCAAAGTCTACATGAGAACTCTTGCAGCCATCGCACGCCAGCACAACCTCAACATCATCTCCTACGCCGACGACACCCAGCTGATCCTCTCCCTCATCAGAGACCCCGCCACCGCCAGAACGAGCTTACACGAAGGGATGAAAGATGTCGCCGAGTGGATGAAGAACAGCCATCTGAAACTGAACTCAGACAAGACGGAATTCCTCGTCCTGGGACCATCGCCCTCCGCCTGGGACGACTCCTGGTGGCCCCCCGCCCTGGGCGCCACTCCCAAACCAACAGACCACGCACGCAACCTGGGCTTCATCCTGGACTCCGCCCTCTCGATGACCAGACAAGTCAACGCCGTCTCCTCATCATGCTTCAACACCCTACGCATGCTCCGCAAGATCTTCCGATGGATCCCGACCGAAACCAGGAGGACGGTCACCCAGGCACTCGTCACCAGCCGAATGGACTACGGAAACACCCTCTAAGCCGGAACCACAGCCAAGCTACAGAAAAGACTCCAGCGCATCCAGAACGCCTCCCCCCGACTCATCCTGGACATCACCCGACGCAGCCACATCTCCGGCCACCTGAAGGACCTACACTGGCTGCCCGTCAGCAAGAGGATCACGTTCAGGCTCCTCACCCACGCACACAAGTCTCTCCACGACCTGGGTCCCAAGTACCTCAACGACCGCTTGGCCTTCTACACACCAACCCGCCAGCTACGTTCTACAAGCCTCTCCCTCGCCGCCGTACCATGCATCCGAAGAGCCACCGCCGGAGGCAGATCCTTCTCCTACCTGGCGGCCAAGACATGGAACTCCCTCCCCATCCATCTTCGACTGACCCAGGACCATCTCGCCTTCAGGAGACAACTCAAGACCTGGCAGTTCGTGCAATAGCTGACCCCCTCCCCCAAGCGCCTTGAGACCCTGCCGGGTGAGTAGTGGGCTATACAAATGTTATGATTGATTGATTGATTGATTGAAGTCATGGACGCGCTCCAGACAGTAGGAGCAGACGCCATGGGGGTCGGCCACCGACTTCGTATGGCGATAGGCCCCACAGGATTTAAATCCAGGCATCCCTACGTGGCACCAGGAGTCAAAGACTCAAAAAGGTGGAGACAAAGGTCTAAAAAAGTCAGTCAAAAAGTGACTAGGGTACGTGCTCTAACCAGATCTGCGCTTGCTGGCGCGGAAAAAGAAAGAACTGACATCAGTGCGCATGGGTGGCGCCTAAGTAGTCTCCGTGACGTCATCTCGGCGCATACGACGCCAGCGACGGATGCGGAGCCGCTGACGCCACCTTCGGAGGCGTAGGGGTACTGCTGAAGAAAAATGTCCTGATCCAGTCTGACACCTGGGGATATTCTAAGGTAAGGAATCTATCACTAACGTGTCTCTTTCAGATGTTGTTATTACATGGCTAAGAAAATAAACACTCTGATGTTTTCAGTGTAATATAGCCTTTATATAATTGCCAGCGTCACAACAGTGAACGTGGGGCACCACCCTTCCTCTCGGCATCACTCTGCCTGCATTAATTATGTCGAATAACTCGCCATGTTGTGAAACAGTAGATATCACATTAATCACACTCGCAACAGGGTTTATGTCTCAGTGACCCAGGTGTGTCATCATCATTATGGAAGGGGAGAGCGCGAATGCATTTGATACAGTGGTCTAGAATTAAAAGGCACTGGCGTTATTCATCCAATGTGTTTAGCACCAAACTTATCAGCTTGCACCGTCGGGGCGCTTCTTGACACACAGAAATGTTTGCGCTGATGCAATGATTCAGGGAGGGAACAGCAGAGATGTACAGACAGCGGTCCAAAGGGGTTAAGAGAGAATGGAGTGCGCAGCAGGGAAAGGCACTCTTTCGATGACAGGTTCTGTCTGCAGCTCCCACCTCTGGGAGCGGAGCGCAAGTCCCTGCAGCGCGGCGTTCAGCAGTCTCCCCGCAGAGGCCCGGGCTTTGCTCGCACCTGTCAGCAGGCCATGAGCAAAGGTGGAGATAGCAGAAGGCTATGGGTAGCACCCCGCTCCCCAACACACACACACACTTTGTCTTGCTGGATATACCCCATGCACCCCTGATTCAAGGTTTGGTGGGCTATTACTCCAGAATGTGTGCATTTAAAATTGAAATTTCAAACGGTTCATATGCAAAGGCAGGCCAAGTCCTTTGATTTTCCCAATGAAAATGTTTCCATTCCAAAATCTAAATGTGTTGCAATTAATACCGTTGTAATCTTTTCCTTTTGTGTGTTACTTCAGCTGAACACGTGCGTTCTTGGGCCAGGAAATGACAAGACATGAAGGGCCCAGAGTCATGAAGAGTGCAGCAGGTGTAGGGTCTCTGCAAAGAGATCTATCTATCTATCTATCTATCTATCTATCTATCTATCTATCTATCTATCTATCTATCTATCTATCTATCTATCTATCTATCTATCTATCTATCTATCTACCTATCTACCTATCTATCTATCTATCTATCTGTTGTCTCTCTTGCTTTATGGATGTACATACATATCTTTTTCAAAATCTCTCTCTCTCGCGCGGACAATATCGAAATAGCTGCCCCTTTTGTTGAGTCCCCCCCCCCCCCGACCGCCCCAAAAATAGGCTCCGCAACTGAACTCAATCACAGGGGGTACCAAACTGTAAATTGACATTTGATGATGCAACCTCTTGCTGCACAGGTTTCATCACAAACTGCGGTCAGCTGGGTGGCAAATATCACATAGAGGTGGGTGAGCAAAGGAGAGCTCAAACCAGGCGTGAAACAGATGCTCGGCTCCGGCGTAGGCCAAGGTCCTCTTGGAACCTCGATCCCAAAACCAGCCAAGATATAACAGTGATGATGTGGCCTAATGGCAGCTGCCGAACATGTAACATGGGGAGCCAGGTTTGAATGCAGGCCTCGGCTGTATGTCCTGTGAATTCTAACCTTGCTCCCTGTGAGAGAAAAAAGTGTCACGTACTCTGTGTCTATTTAGAAGTGCTCTTACATCTGCGGGCAAGGTTGGTGCTATGTAAAACTGCCCCCAAAAAGGTGTCACTAATGCTCAAATCAAATCCTCCAATAATGAAGGACACAGCATTAACCTTTGCTGTTAGAAAGAGATACCATCTAGTGGCAGAATGATAAGAGGGTGGCACCAGTTAAGTTACTCAAAGACAACGATCATGCTATTTTTAGTAGGCGCTGAGATTGTCCAGAATCACAGAATTGTTAGCCAGTACCAAGACTCGAGCATGCTTTTCACGCCAGCCTCAAGGTTGGCAACTCTAGCCTTACGCCACAACTTTACCCACAAGAACTAAGGCAGCCCTCCTTTATGTCATGCGCATTTTCCTCAGTTGTTTTGCTTTAACTCTGCAGCAGTTCACGGTTTTAAATGTAACTTGTTTTTTTAAATTCTATACTGCGCAAACTTTACCCGAATTTATTGGAGCGTTTTACATTGGCACCAGTTAAATTACACAAAGGCAATGATCATGTTATTTTTAGTAGGCGCTGGGATTGTGCAGAATAACAGAATTGTTAGCCAATACCAAAACTCGAGCATGCTTGTTTCGCCAGCTCCAAGGTCGGCAACTCTAGCCACACGCTACAACTTTGCCCACAAGAACTAAACAATTTTCAAGGGTATATACAATGAAGCCATAGGTGTTGTTTATTTATCTTATGCAATCAAAAACCATTCACAAAGGCAATAGTACTGTTTGTTGTAGGTGTAAAGCTACTTGTTGTCTTATATAGCTGTATGCAATGACAGAAGCAGCAAAATACCAGTCGGGAGGCACACTGCTAATCACAGATTTTTAGCTTAAAGTGTTTAAGCCACGCCCTTAATTATGTCTGTCACGCCCATTTGAGAGATCACCCTCCAGTTTTTTCATCCCACTTAAAGCCCTGCTGCTGAAGTCCTGGTTTCGATGTTGGCTAACATCATGAGGAGCGCCAGTCACAGCTTTTGTGTCAGGGAAACGCCGTAGTGTGTACACGTGCTTGTTGTTTTATTAACTTTTTATCAAACGGAGGGTTAAGGAAAAGTCTGATCCTTTCCATTTCCTTAGCTTCAATATCAAAAAATCAATGAGGGAAGGGATCACTTGTCCTGAGTAACCAGGGTTTTATAATCTATTTGTTTCTGGTTCCGATAAAAAAACCCTCATTCACGTACCAAGACTCGAATGGCGGTGTATCTTGATTCTCCGCCTTTTTTGCTAGCAACATGACAGCATTATCATAGGGTTTGATTGTATGCTTCCTCCACCCGGACGTAGACCACTGGTTAGTGCAGTAGTGATTAGTGATCAAAAAGGTGTTGTGTTCAGTTAAAAAGAGGCTTTCTTAACCTAAGTTAGACAAATTTTAATTAGTACTGGAAAAAGCCTGGTTAAAAAGGTTTGGTGTGCGTAGGAAGCTGGAGTTAGGGGGCTTCCGCACTGTCTAATGTCCATAAAAAGGTCGACATGTTTCAGCCATCAATTGCCCATAAGGGGTCAGGTTGGCTTTCTTCAGGACCTAGTATCTATAGTTAAATAAAGAAAAGTGAAATAACATTGTATTGCAGGTTGATTCTTGGAATACTTTTCCGAATCTGGGAAGGTCTGCAAGTACCTGTGAGTATTGAAAAAACGGGGGAGGGGGTAATGGGCAGACAATACAAACACACATAGATGACGTCCAAGCGCAGTATCGTAAATGCTGTTGTGTTTAAAATACAGAGGAAATTTGTTTAAGGAACTTAAAAATGGCAATTCTTTTGTCACAGAAGGCAAAGTTCTCTTGTTCCCGTTAGGCAAACTTTCTCTGATTGGTCATACTGATCATGTTATGATTCCATCATTCATACGGACGTATCATCAGGCAAGAGACAAATGCCACCACCAATTTGTCTATTATGCAACAGATGCCCATATCATAGATAGATCCTTCATGATCACCTAATGAGATCTTGGACAATCACACCAATAACAAACATGAACCAGATAACCGCATGTGACACAAGAGGGATGTTATACAGTGTTGCGACATAAGTCCCACTAGCAGGCATGTTCTGCATACACATACAGACAAATGAACCCACGAGGCATTAATGAGCGCAAACCATACAGACGTATGAATGATGGCATCTTAACATGATCAGTATGACCAATGAGAGAAAGTTTGCCTAACGGGAACGAGAGAATTTTGCCTTCTGTGACAAAAGAATTGCCATTTTTAAGTTCGTTGTTTTATTAAAACATATCATATTTTACACACTACCAATCTGTGTGATTTTAAAATCTACACATTTCGTTTCATTAACAACAAAAGTTTGTGGTAGAAAGGTTCCTTCATGTTTCACAAAAAGCCATATTTAAAGATTGCCTATAAACAACTTAGTCAGCAAAGCCTGGGATAATGGGCCCCATTTACAAGGGTGTTGCTGTAATTTACTTGCTCCTGTTTATTCCTGGACAAAATTAAGTCACACTTCCTAACAGCAAAAGTGATTGAGCCCTGTGCCTCTACCCGGTATAGTGGGGTAAATGGACAGCCTGTATGTGGCTGGTAAATTATACACGTAAAAATGTTACGAGCCAGCTATCATTGATCTTAGGGCACAAAGTCAAGGTAAGCTACTCCTTGATATTTTTTGGGGTAGATGGGTGCACAAGAGTCTGGTTACTCACCATAGAGATTTTCTCTTCATTTTGATCCTACTTGCCAGAAAGGAAATCTGTAGAAAATGGACATTAACTGCTCCACCATCAGATCTGGATTAGATAGAGTCAAGAAGGTGGGCAAGCAAGATAAAGCTAACATGCAAAAACGAGGGAGCTGAAAATGGTGGCTACCCTTTGTATTCTGGCTAGTCAGTGAATATACCATCTTGAGACTCTGCTCCTGGGGAGGAATGTCTTGCCCTTCAGCCAAGTATCCAGGGTTGGGCAATGACTGAGTGTGGAATGAGGACAAAAAAGGACTGATTTCCATCAGGAATAAAATCACCAAATACATACAACAAACATACCTCCACTCCAGATTGGCACTTCGCCTCAAAGCCCCAGCATACAAGGAAAAAATGAGTGGTACATCTTTCTCAGTTCAAGGAGCCAAACTATGGAATTCATCACCCCCAAACATAAGATCCACAGATAACTATCTTTTCTTGAGGAGACTACATCTGTGCATCTCCACGACCACTCAAGGCTGCGCCGTTCGACTCCAACTCCTGTGAATCCCCTCGTGCACCTCTTGTAGACTTTGTCACATGAAGTAGAGTATATATGACACCACTCACCAACATCATCCAATCAAAAGACTTCACCATCATCTCCTAGGCTGATGACACCCAGCTCATCCTCTCACTGTTAGGCAAGGAAAACACCACCAGAACCAACTTCACCAACTGCATGGCCATTGTATCAGTCTTCTTGTGTTTCATTGTGGCTATGAATGAACCATGACTCTTTATTGGGGTTGATGCAGCCCATATACCCTTTAATTTTCGACTGCATAAGCCGGGGCAATGAAGACAGTTCATTGTGAATCTCCTCAGGCATTATGTTTATCAACACACCACTGTAAATAATAAAAGGTATGGAACAACTGTTTACCTTCAGTGTAATTTTAGGACAATATTTGACTGACTTTTGTTTGACTTGCATTTTCCTTCAAAAAATTTTATCACATAAAATGTAAAACTCTCTGATACCTTCCGGTCTAGCTAGCTCTAAATAAAACTCAAAATAATAATAATAAATAATAAGAGTTGGCTCTTTCCTACATAACTACAATACTCTTAACAGAAATGTACAGAATATGCCTGTATATGTAAACCTTTATAATTCGATTATATGTATGTATTTAGATACGTGCATTTCTTCGAACAAATATATATACTACCTATGGTTTAAACAAATATTGATATTCTTTAGGTCTTGCCCAACAAATGTACAATATATATATAGACGCACCGTATTGGGATTTGAACTTACCGCTACCAGGCACACAGACTCCAGGACCACTGAGAGAGGCAGAGCGGCGGGCGAACAGCGCAAGGGACTCGTTGTCCCGTGAGGCACCAGCGCTCCACAGCCCCGCCCCCTCCTACCGGGCAGTTAAATTTGACCTCGCGTCTCCCGCTCTGCGGGAGACGCAGCCTATTGGGATTTGAACTTACCGCTACCAGGCACACAGACTCCAGGACCACTGAGAGAGGCAGAGCGGCAGAGCGACGGGCGAACAGCGCGAGGGACTCGTTGTCCCATGAGGCACCAGCGCTGCACAGCCCCGCCCCCTTCAACCGGATATCTCCAGCTGGCCACTTCCGCCCCGCGGGACGCGCGCGGGCGGTGCCGGGCTAAGCCTGGGCAAACGGCGGGCCGTCCGAGGCCGAAAGAGAACGCGATGGGGCCCTTCTCTGTGACTCCCGGACCCGGATATCCTATAGAAGGTCAGTGTTGCAGTGAGCATTAAGTTTTGTCGCTACAGGGGCATGGCCGCAAATGGAGCAGGGAGGGGCCGGAAGCCTACCACCGGAGGCGTTGTTGGAACGATAGACCAATTCCTAATTACGGCATCGTCAGTCCTACAAAGGGAAATTGAATTCACCGAAAAACGATTATCCATGGAGCAAATATTCAACAAAAAATCCTCTCTGGGTACGATAGCTACAGCCCCATCCCCTCTGCCAGTTTCAGATGCAGCACTATTACAGCCATCACTGGCAGTGCTACCAGGAACTAGAATTACACCGGGTACATCGGAGAGTGGGATCAATACTCTGGAGGAGGTAGTAGTGATGTTGCATAGCCCACTAGTCAATATGGCCCCTTTTGAGCCCATATCAGAAACAACTCCCCAAAACTCTTGTTGCACTAGATCCGGTCAGTCCGCAAGGCCGGCGGCGGACATGAACTCAGGGTTAATAGGTAAAGCCCCGGATCAAGCAGCTAAAAGAAAGCGTGGGGGAACTGCTTTAACTAACAAGAACACTAAAAGGCAAAAATGCTCTATAAAGGATGTTGAACTGCCTGTGGTTGACTTAGTTGGACAACTTTCTGGAACAGACAAGTCATTGTCATTAGTCGAAGAAGCTACGTTACTAATAGAGAAAGGTGGGGATTTTTGGGACAAGATGGAACAGATATTTATACAGTCATGCCTTCCAATCCACAAGAGACTGGACTCTTGAATCACTATGTATACCTAAAGCAGGAGGGATGGGTAGGGGGAACTCGGAGATGTCCCGCAATGGCCCAAATACATCTGGGCCAAGCCAAAAGGGTTCTCAAAATTTAACTCCGGGAGAAATATCCGGGGAGAGGGTACCAGTTGTACACTATGACACAGTAGTTACACACCTAACTCCCCAGCCAATGACAATGCAAAGAATTTCCCCAATTAACACAGGGAATACGGGGGGAAGGTGCATGACTGTTGACAGCAGCCATGCACAAGGACCTAAGCAGGCAACGAACTTGGGCCTGGGGCCTAGAGTACTGGGCCCCAGCAGGCCCCAGTTGCCCCTCCTAGGTTTGCCCTCGGAGTCAGTCCCATATGTGGTGGCCCTTGCTGGGGTCCCTTCCCTGAGCCCGGACAAGGTTGAGGACTACAGAGACCTTAAAAATAAATGTATTTACTGGTTGAATCGCCATAGACCTCTCCAGGAGGGGGGAGCCAGTGAAATTCTATTCGCTAGACGAATAGATTGGGTAGGGGCCAGGGAAAAGAATATAGATGGGGACTGCATTGTGATTAATTTTAGTTACAGTTGGACAGTTAGGCACATTTGTAATCAGAATTCAGGTAGTCTAGACACATGTATCAAAACCCTGCCATTGACTTATTTTTATCCAGGCACATATAGTAAGAAATACCCTGAGTACAAGAGGGTTGGGACAAATCAGATGGGTGAAGATAAGCGAAGAGATAATCCCATACTAGGAAAATCAAATTGGGACAGGCCATTATATAGCCCAACGTCATTCGACATGTTTTATCACCACAACAGATTTAACGATCTGGATTCTGTCGACTGACTACTGAGATTAAATAAGTCCCATTCCCACATAGTTGACTGTAAGAATATGCCGGAAGTAAAGGCTAACTTCCTGAATATGAAACATCTTTTTCCGCGTATGGAACTATGGCAGAGGAACGTCCATTAGAGGATAGAAAGCGTATAACTAGTGGCTACCCATTGAGTAGGACAGGAGGTAAAAAGGGAAGCAGTGGTACTAAGTCTAAGGATGTAGGGATTAGAGGAGACAGCGATGTGGGCGAAAAGAGGGGACTGTTACAGTGTGAATGTCGGGCCCACAGACCATCTAACTATAGTGCAAGTAGAAGTCTAGCTCAAAGGGAGGATAAGGGGAGCGTCAACATAATTTCTTGGAATGTGGCTGGGCTGAAAAATAAATTAGCTTCAGATGACTGGGGTCTGTTCATGGATAAACACGACATCAGCCTTATGAAGGAGACGTGGGCCATGGACGACTACCAGCGAAGTGGGGTTGCTACATTCAATGTCCCTGCAACAAAAGGGGTTAGAGGGAGACCGTCAGGAGGGCTCAGTACTTGGGTAGCGACTCACCTAGGAGTCATGGCTAAGCAGGTACCAGCCAATTCCCCAGACATTTTATGTGTCCTATTAACACTACTGGGGAACAAGCACTTAGCCATATTTAACATCTACTCCAGGCCAACACAGAGTGGTCAGGAGTCCCTGGTCATTGAACAGCTAAGGGGATTTGTTAAGACCCTAGGTCCTGAGGTCGGCATAATTATTGGGGGGGGATTTCAATTGCCAATTTGAACCCCTCAGTAATTTAAGTACTGAGGATCCCGATGAAGAAAATCTATATTGGAGCATTCCGGAACCCTCAATTACTACAGTAAAATCATGGACACCGTTGGTATTGCAAATTCTCTCCCTTACATTGTCCCTATCAGTAAGGCCTTGTAATGGCCGACTAAAATCGGATAGGCCCGGAAATGTGACCTTTAATAGAGTGGGCCAATCTTCGATCATCGAATATATCATGATCGAATGTAGGTCATGGGACAAAGTCCAGGACTTCAAGATCCATTATCGGATGGACAGTGATCATAACGCACTGGTAATGTCCTTGAAGCCCTGGAGTTGGGGCATGAGAAATATTGTGCCTGAGACCAACTCCCCTCTGTATCCCCTGCTCTTGCATAACAATAGGAGGAGAGTTAAATGGCCTCATAGTGTGGGCTCCCCAAATCGGCAGTCCGAAATATATCTCTTGCCCTACCTCAGCGATATGGCTGAGGTGGGATCCGAGGGGGCTATTGTTGGAAGGGATAACAGGCCGGTAGAAATTCATCAACAGTTAGCCTCAATATTGTTAGAGGTCTTTTTTCCATTTCAGGTATGCAAAGAAAATTCGCCCAAGACCCATCCCTGGTACACTGCTGAATGCCGCAAAATTAAAGGAGAGCTGGTTAAAGCAGCCAAAGCAAAAGATAGAACCGGAATTAAGTCGCTAAGGGTGCTGTATAAGCATGTCCTAGAAAGGGAAAGAAAGACGTGGGTGGAGGGTCAATGGGAAGATCTAAGGGAGGCACTACAACGCAGAGATCTTAAATCGTTCTGGGCAATTGTTGGTTCATAGGGCAGCGAAGTGAGAAACGCCGTAAGTCCTAACATAGCCCCAACATCATGGGAAGAACATTTTAGTGGCCTTTATGCTCAACCAGGCACTGGCGATCCCGAGCTGGAGTCCCTGAGCCTCCTCCATGAGTATCGATTGGAGGGGGCCCAGGAGATATCGATCCTGGAGGTCTAGACTGCCAATGCTAGGTTACTACCCAACAAAGCACTGGGGCTTGTGCACGAAACGCGTCAGCTTCAAGACTCGAACATTGAGGTGATTTGCTTTAACTGAGAGGTTGCAGCTTGCACCAATAAACGCCATGAACTTACCTTCCTGCTGTGCGCTCTCCTTTTGGGGACAACTTTGTGTTGGGATTTGTAGCGGCTAGTCCGGCCACGGATGAAACCTCGCCGTGGGAACACGGTCTTTGCTGGCGCCAACCGACGTCAACATTTAAGGAGCAGGGAGCTGCATGATGCGAGGTATATTGTGCAACCCCTCATGTATGGGACATCTCACCAGCCCACTGGGGTTTTAATGTGGAACATTGATTAAGGCTGCACGCATGCAAATTCACTGGAATAAACATTGCCCGGATCTACAAGAACCACCAAGACCAGAAGGCAACGGGTTTTCCCCGCCTACCGCAGCGAGTATTTCAGGTGATTTCAGCGCTGGGGCCTTGCATGGTGTATGCCCCTCCAGAGTCTACCTTTGAAGAAGTGCGCGAGGCGCACGAAACGCGTCGGCTTCAAGACTCGAACATTGAGGTTATTTGCTTTAACTGAGATGTTGCAGCTTGCACCAATAAACGCCATGAATTTACCTTCCTGCTGTGGGCCCTCTTTTTCGGGACAACTTTGCGTTGGGATTCGTAGCGGCTAGTCCGGCCGCGGATGACGCCCCGCCGTGGGAACACGGTCGTTGCTGGGGCCAACCGACATCAACATTTAAGGAGCAGGGAGCTGCGTGATGCGAGGTATATTGTGCAACCCCTCATGTATAGGACATCTCACCAGCCCACTGGGGTTTTAATGTGGAACATTGATTAAGGCTGCACGCATGCAAATTCCCTGGAATAAAGATTGCCCGGCGCTACAAGAACCACCAAGACCAGAAGGGAATGGGTTTTCCCCGCCTACCGCGGTGAGTATTTCAGGTGATTTCAGCGCTGGGGCCTTGCATGGTGTACGTCCCTCCAGAGTCTACCTTTGAAGAAGTGCGCGAGGCGCACGAAATGCGTCGGCTTCAAGAGTCGAACGTTGAGGTGATTTGCTTTAACTGAGAGGTTGCAGCTTGCACCAATAAACGCTATGAACTTACCTTCCTGCTGTGGGCTCTCTTTTTCGGGACAACTTTGCGTTGGGATTCGTAGCGGCTAGTCCGGCCGCGGATGAAGCCCCGCCGTGGGAACACGGTCGTTGCTGGGGCCAACCGACATCAACATTTAAGGAGCAGGGAGCTGCGTGATGCAAGGTATATTGTGCAACCCCTCATGTATAGGACATCTCACCAGCCCACTGGGGTTTTAATGTGGAACATTGATTAAGGCTGCACGCATGCAAATTCACTGGAATAAAGATTGCCCGGCGCTACAAGAACCACCAAGACCAGAAGGCAACAGGTTTGCCCCGCCCACCGCGGCGAGTATTTCAGGTGATTTCAACGCTGGGGCCTTGCATGGTGTATGCCCCTCCAGAGTCTGCCTTTGAAGAAGTGCGTGAGGTGCACAAAACACGGCGGCTTCAAGACTCGAAGATTGAGGTGATTTGCTTTAACTGAGAGGTTGCAGCTTGCACCAATAAACGCCATGAACTTACCTTCCTGCTGTGGGCTCTCCTTTTGGGGACAACTTTGCGTTGGGATATATATATATATATATATATATATATATATCACCAAATTGCTGCAAAAAACGATCCTCAACCTTGCAACGCTGGTGCCGTTGGTGGCAGCAGCCGCCACACTATATATGAACCTGCTTCCCATCCACCTTCAATAGCTGGACACAGAAAAACGGCACACCAGGAGAATCCAGCACAAATCCTTTTATTGTGCACTTATAGAACAAGGACGACGCGTTTCAGCGTTTGCCTTTATCAAGTTACCACCATTTTGTTTTCAAACATATTTAAGTCCGTTTTCCATGACAAAATCTTAAAGATAGAAAACATCCAATCAATTCCTTTCAGACACAAAATCATGTAATCACAATGTTCAAAATCAATTAAACAGTGTTAATGAGATCTCACATCTACATATATACAAATTTACAAATTTATACATCCGTGGTGTTACAAGTTGTGTTGATACGGATAAGGGTTGCCGTTAGATGTATCAGCCTCATCTTGTAGGCAGTCGCTAAGTTACCCGAGTAATGTAGTTCGCCTACTGATAGCTAGTGATTGGGCGAATTAGCTGAATATACCATGTGACTATTTCATGTCACGTGATGGTTACCAAACGCTGTGTGGCTGGGAAATGTAGTATCCCGCCAAGTGCGAGCGGGGTTCGAGACTGCTCTAAGATGAAATGATTTTCAGAACTAGGGCACTGTATATGAAATTCGACTATTCGTTTATTGTTTATTGTGTACTCAGGAGCTCCCTGAGTTTAACACAGTGTCTGGGGTGTCCCCACTACCATGGATAAAGGGAAAGGTGTTGAAATTTGGTGGTATGCCTTAGGTTCAAGTGCTCATAATAGGGAGTGAGGAAATGGTGACATTTTAGTGTGAGTGTGTAATAATGTGAAAAGTAAAGAAAGACTGGAAATAAATCTATTTCCACTCAAAAGTGGCTTGTGTATGGCTTATCATTCATAATATTCAGACCCTGAAACGACTAGCGTTTCCATGGTAACACCACAATTGTGGGTTGCCATTCGCAACTATAGCGTGAGGGGGCTAATGATATGTGCGTAAGCCAGTTCTTAAAAGTGCTAGTGATGTAAAATCTTCTTACAGAACTCATCATTCAACGAGGCAGCATTGTCCTATCCCTGACAGCTTCATATGCCTATATGTGAGGATAACTCCTCCCCACAATTAAGCCCCTTGGGGGTCTTACAGTCTAGGTCTATGATGTATCTGGATTCTTTGACTCTCAACTGTGTTTCGTAGTCTCCACCACGTATATTCTTGGGGATTTTGTCAATGCCAAAGAACCTTAAGCTGCCGTTGTTACTATTGTGTTTCTCCTCGTAGTGGCGAGCCATCGGGTAATTGTGATCCCTATTTGTGATGGCACGCAAGTGCTGTAGGATCCTCACCTTCAGTGGGTGTTTGGTGCTGCCTACGTATCGGAGCCCACAAGGGCACTCCAATACGTAGACAGCAAACTTGGTGTTGCAGTTGATTTGTTGCCTAATTTGCTTCTTTTGTCCTGTGCCATTTAGAAAATCTTTGCAGGATTTCCCATTGCGATTAGCTTTGCAGCTACCGCAGGTTGTGAATCCGAAAGGTATGGGAGGCCAGTTAGTCCGATATATATATATATATATATATATATATATATATATATATATATATATATCACTCCACACCTCCTCCAGCAACTAAGAAGCGGAGGCCACACAAGGGAGAAGGGGGAAGCCCTTTTAATGGTGATGCGGCATAATGCCTAAAAAAGTTCAAGTGACTTGACCACTTGCTTTTGAATGTCCTGCTGATTCCCCCATTGGTCGGAGTCCGCCCTGCCCCTTCATAGATTATTTGCTCACCACTCGCAGTTGATGGAAAATACGAGTCCCAGAATTCCTTTCTCTGGTAAGTGTTGCACGGGACATTTCCAAGTAGTTGGACGGAGTTCAGGGCAGTTAGCGATGTGATCGATAGTCTATGTCCCGTGATTTTGAACCAAAAAGTTTCCTCCGGTCCCCAAACGTTCCAGCCCCTCAGCAAACAATTTCTACCGGGCAGGGGTAGATATGGCAGTGCACTCCACCCTCCGTGAAGTCACGAAACGCGCTGCAGCCGCCCTTGTGTCATCTGTGCTGAGCGGCGGGCACCAGGTCATTCGAATACCTTGGACGAAAGAAAAACCATGCCGAAGCACGAATCAGTGTGACCTGGGTCAACTTGAAGAACGGGGCCCCTGTAGCGCGTCTCTGGCAACCGCGCACAATATCACTCCACACCTCCTCCAGCAACGAAGAAGCAGAGGCCACACAGGAGAGACGGTGGAAACCCTTTTAATGGTGATGTGGCATAATGCATTTCGGCCTGAAACGGCCTTCTTCAGATGCCTAAATATGTTCAGGCGACTTAACCACTTGCTTTTGAATGTCCTGCTGATTCCCCCATTGGTCGGAGTCCGCCCTGCCCCCTTTATAGATTATTTGCTCACCACTCGCTGTTGATGGAAACTACGAGTCCCAAAATTCCTTTCTCTGGTAAGTGTTGCACAGGACATTTCCAAGTGGTTGGACGGAGTGCAAGGCAGTTAGCAATGTTATCAATAGTTTATGTCCCAGTTTGGTTTCCGCCCCCGCCACACAACTGAATCAGCGCTTCTGATGGCTGTGGAGACCTTGCGTCAGGGGGTGGATGAGGGTCAGACCATGGCCCTCATCCTATTGGACCTGAGTGCAGCATTCGACACTGTAGCTCATACCACCTTGCTACAGTATCTGAATAGTGGTGGGATATCAGGTGCTGCACTCAAATGGATCCAGTCCTTCCTGACAGGGAGAGGCTTTCAGGTTCACCAGGGAGAATGTTATTCTAGGGAAATCGGTTTGGGCCAGGGCGAGCCCCAGGGCTCGTCCCTGAGCCCCACCCTATTTAATCTGTATGTCTCCCCAGTGGCACCTATCGTTGAAAGCCACGGTCTGCGCATGATGTCCTATGCCGACTACACGCAGTTGGTCATCTCCCTTTCTCGCGCGCCCGGTCTTGCGGTGGACAGATTCAGAACTTGCATGCAAGAAGTAGCAACCTGGATGTCCACCAACTGTCTCAAGTTAATTGGCAACAAGACCGAGGTGCTCGTGGTGGGGGGGAGCCCATCTGTCTGGTCGTCGGCATGTTGGCCTTCATGCTTAGGCGAGGTTCCAACTCCCTGTCAAGAAGCCAGGAACCTCGAAGTTTAGCTGGACGCGGACCTGTCCTTTGGACCTCAGATAGGCCGCGTGGTGGGTGTCTGCTTCAGGGTCCTAAAAAGTCTGCGGAAGGTTCTAGATCTCCTTCCTACGTCAGCCCGCAGGACGCTGGTGCATGCCCTCGTCACATCGCGCTTGGACCACGGCAATCTGCTGTACCTGGGAGCCACCAGTAAGGCGATTAACCGCCTCCAGGTGTTGCAGAATGCAGAAGCTCGCCTGATCCTGAAATTTCCCAAGAGATCTGCTTCCAAAGCAGCCCTTCAGACCCTTCACTGGCTCCCAGTAAGGAGCGGGGTCGAGTTTAAGGCCCTTTGTACATGCCATCGCATCCTGACTGGGAAGGCACCAGCACCGCTTCAGAGTATGATCACCCGATACACGCCTACGCGTGCTTTGCGCTCCACCTATGGAGGCCTATTAAAGGTCCCCAGGATAAAAAAGGCTCGCATGGGAGGTAGATCTTTCAGATACCTGGCGGCAAAAAGCTGGAATGCCTTACTTCTGGACCTTCGCCTGGAGCCATCGGAACTTGGCTTCAGGAAGAAGCTAAAAACCCACCTTTACACACGTTAAACCGAGCACACCCTGCGGCCCAGCTTTGCTGACTCCACTTGCCATAGCGCGGGGACACGCCATCTGAGCGTAACCAGGCGCTTTACAAAACTCCCTTAATAATAATAATGTCCCGTGATTTTGAACTAAAAATATATATATATATGTATATGTATATGTATATATATGTATATATATATATATATATATATATATATATATATATGTATATATATATATATGCGTTTATTTCTCTTTTCAAAAAGCGGCATAGTTCTGTTTGGCTCTAATGCATTTCGCTCACCACTGTGAGCTTCGTCAGAGAGGAGGCGCCGCAGGTTCAGGTAATTGCAGCTCACCCACACGACCAAGAGTCTACCGGTGCTTCCGTTTTTTAACCCCTTGTTGGGTACCGCATTTCAGCTGTTCTTTTGAATTGCTGCATGCTGGGTCATGTAGTTTGCTGTAGCCTTCCGTGCGTGCTGAATTCAAATTTGCGCCTCCTATGCCATCCGGAAAACCCTGAGAATGTCCTTTTCAAACATTTTCTGGGACCCTAACCATAGTCCAGTCTATGGGAGCACCACACACCCTTCGTGCTTCACACGTTCAGCATCTGAGCGTAACCAGGCGCTTTACAAAACTCCCTTAATAATAATAATGTCCCGTGATTTTGAACTAAAAAGCTTCCTCCGGTCCCCAAATGTTCCAGACTCACAGCAAACAATTATATATATATATAGCTTCCTCCGGTCCCCAAACGTTCCAGATATATATATATATATATATATATATATATATATATATATATATATATATATATATATATATATATATAGATAGATAGATAGATAGATAGATATATAAATTCTGTTCTGCTTGGTTTTTTTGTTTCCGCTTTTGGCATTTTGCTTTGCTTCATTTGAAACAGAAAATGATGCACATGTTACTTTAACTGAATAAGAGATGCCGCACCTACTTTGTTTGGTATTTAAGACCCTTGTTTGTTTCAACTTACGTCATGTGATCAAGCCTCGTTTGGGAGGTGAAACGCGTTATGGCGGATGGCTGGTGTGATTCGAAAATAAATCACCGATGAACTTTGCACATATTCTGGGCTCACTCTCGTTATTCCTGAGGATTTGGCGATGAACGGCGTTTTCGTAATTTAATTGTACCAAGGAGCGTTAGTGGTACGAGTGAAAGCCCCTCTCCCAGCTTTGGGCGTGGTGCAGCAGGAAGCTGGAATCCCGTAACTCGGAATTGGAAACTCTACTCCGGTAGGAGGAAGCTGCCCGAGCCCCTGTGAGAAAGCACACGTACCTATCAGAGCGAAAGGAGTCGCAGCTGACCTGGCAAGTTGCGGGAAAACTGTCGATAGCCGAGCCCATGTAGGACAGCTAATGCAAATCATAGTAGAGAGTGTGTCAAGCGGCAAGCGCTGAGAACTGTAAATAGCGCGTTGACCGTTTGTTTCTTCGGTGTCACATTATTAAACACCACAACTAGCCGACATGTCCGCCGACGTGTTGAAACGCAGGGAGGAGGTTGCGGGCCACATGTTTGTGGAAAACCCAGAGGGGTCAACGACTACACCTGTACCGGGGGGTGCCGCGGGAGTGACCGACAGCCCCAGTATAAAGGAAACGTTTCGCAAATTGGAAAGGTTGATGAAACGTAAACAGTCTAAGTGGTGGGAGCATACATCCTTATCCAGATATCTCGCTGTTAAACGCGCCCCACGGGGTCTCAGGAGTACTCTGGCCCCGAGCTATGAAAACCCGGACCCGGCAATGTTAGCCGAATGGGCGGAAACGAACTTGGAATATTCCGCACGTTTAATGGCGATATTAGCAAAATATGCTGACAGTGATAGAACGAAACTACAGATGGAAATAGAAGCTGTTGAAGCGGAATTAACAACAATAGGCATCACAGAACAAACCACGAAACTGCGAGAGGAGATGATGATAAGGCTTGCGAAGGAGGAAGAAATAATCAAAAAAAGAAAAGCCTTTAAGTTTGAAAGAGACAGACTTGACTATCTCCATGGCCAAATTTTCACTTTTGCACGCCGCTTTGACAACATAAAAGCGCAAGTAGGTAAGAGTAACCCAAGGACAAGGCAAGATGCAACAGTATCAGCCTCATCCACAGATTTAAGTTCGGCGGCAGAGAGTGACTCAGACAACGAGCAAAGGAGAAAAAACTTACAAGAGGGGTTTACCAATCTATCGCTGGCACAAGAGGTAAATTGCCTCTGCGAGAGCCGTCGAGACACCTTGAGATCCAAATCGAAGGTAAACCCCCAACAAAACACCAGAGGGCCAACTTCAAACGCCTCCAACGCCGGAAATGCCACGAGAGGAAATACGGCCGGAGGAAAGAAGGGCAATCGAGGAAAGAGGGGAAACTGGAAAAATTCCAAGCTCAAGCGTCAACCTCAGCACAACAATTGTAAACTTGACGGACATTATCCTGAGTGGAAAAGAAAAACAAATCTTTAGTTTAGGTCTATCTTATTGCCCTCCTAGCAATATGAATTATGTAAACCTCAGAATGGATACTTTCCGCTTCATCAGAAAACTCAAACTGAGCAAATATCATCGCATGCACCCATACAAAGAGCGCGACAATTTGGTGGCAGCCAGCCCCACACTACACCCAATTGGAGCGGATGTAACATTTAATGAAATATGGAGTTTGCAACAGGAGGGGCAGCCTGACACACAATCTCAGCAGACAGACAATGACATGAATAATGTTCCTAAGTTTACTTCCTTCAAGAAGAAATCAACTTTTCTTCCGATTATGACCCATGACAGCATAGACCTTTATCAAGAATTTGTCATTAAAGATTTGAAAAAACTGTACATAACTACGAACAAAAAACATGCTATTTTGAGCAGACAGAACCAGTGTTACAACAATCTGGTCAAAAAACTCAAGGCTGATAAAAACGTCATTGTAAAGCAGGCGGATAAGGGAGGAAATATCGTCCTGTGGCACCGTGACGACTATGTGAAAGAAGCAGAAATTCAGCTCAGTGATTTAGACTGCTCAAAAAAAGTAACCTCATCGCCGTTAAGACAGCCTGGTCAGAGCAAAATTCAAAACTTATGGTTTGGAGAAGTGCAGGCTTAATCTCTAATGATGAATTTAAATTTCTCAAAAAAGATTGTCCAGTGATACCTACGTTATACCTATTGCCGAAGGTCCACAAAAATCTATCCTCACCACCAGGCAGACCTATATTATCGGCAATAAACAGCTCAACTGAAAACATTTCCTAATATATTGACTTTTTTCTAAAGGAATGGGTGCTAACATTACCGTCCTATGTGAAGGATACCACAGACTTCATTTGCAAGCTTAACGACTTTGTATGGAACGACAACTACATCTTAATCACTTTGGATGTCACTGCCTTATATACCTCCATAAAACATCGAGATGGGATTAAGGCAGTGGAATATTACTTGTCAAAACGACCTGACAACTGTTCTAATCATAATCGCATGATCTTGGACATGTTGAAACTCTGTCTAGAACAGAATTATTTTATTTTCAATGGACAGGTGTACCAACAGTTGAGAGGGGTCGCGATGGGGGCCTGCTTCTCCCCCAGTTTTGCATGCCTACACATGGGGCTGTGGGAGGAGCGGGTCCTCATGGGCGTACATGGTGACACTATGAGATCACATGTCATAATGTATTTAAGATATATCGATGACCTCTTTCTTGTTTGGAAAGGCGTAAAATCTGATGCAGAGGAATTTGTTGAACGGTTAAACATGAATTCGTTTAATTTACAGTTTACCTCTCACATAGATGACGTCACTGTTAACTTTTTGGATGTCCAGGTCTACATCAAAAATCATAATTTAGAAACTAGATTACACAGGAAAACAACTGCAGGCAACACAATACTTCATGCCGCAAGTCAGCATCCGTGCCACTTAATCAATAGCATCCCCTATGGGGAGATGCTAAGAATGAGGAGAATTTGTAGTACGGATGCTGACTTTGAGATGGCGCAACAGGAATGTAAGAAGCGCTTCCTGGAAAGGGGCTATAGAGAGAATATCCTTGATGTAGCAATAAAAAAGACAAGAGCTATAACAAGAGAGGAATCTTTAATACCCAAGACCAAGGAACCTGTAATCAATCCAGACAGTCTGCATGTGAACTCCAGAGTCATAGTTCCATTCTGCCAGCAGCATTCAGACATCAAAAAGATCTTCCTTAAGAACTGGAACCTGATAAGGGGGGGATCCCATAATCGGAAGTGATGTCTCAATTAGACCTGAGATCACTTTTCGCAAATCCCCAGCGATGGAGAATGCACTGGTGAGCAACATTCTAGAAACTACCATATCAGGGACATGGGAAGCCCTGAGTACTGGTTTCAGAAAATTTTCCTTTTGTAAAGCTTGTAAACATGGAGTAAATAAAACCCACTACTTAAGTCCCTTTAGAGAACGTCCAATACCCATCACGAAAAGACTAACGTGTAAGATGGAGTTTGTCGTTTATGTCCTGCAATGCCCATGTGGCTTGAACTATGTGGGCAGCACACGACCTATGGCGCACAAACGCATTCTCCAACACATCAGAGCCATAGCAAGCAAGGACCAATCATACCCGGTGGCGCGCCACTTTGAGGTGATGCACAACAGTGACCCTAGTGGCCTCCAGTATTACCTAGTGGACACGATTCTGCCTTTAAAACGGGGAGGTGACAGAGAAGGTAAACTCCGTCTTTTTGAGACAAGGTATATTTTGGAAATGAACAGTAAAAGTCCAGCTGGACTGAACGGCCGAGAGGATTTATATACCTGTCTCAAGGATCTGTGAGCCCTTTTTTCCTTGTTTTTTTCCTTGGTATTTACGAACTCCCTGTATCTATAATTAGCTATTTCATCTGATTTGAATCTATGTCACCATAAGCTTTGCAAAATTCTCCTTTCCTTCCGCTGGGACTTGATGGTCGCTCCTGACCACTCTCTGGTCAGTGATGCTCGGTATACCCTAGCAGACACATGAGATTTGTCTCATTACAGCAATCAAAATGGTCACCATGTGGGGTTAATTACTCTGGTTCCCAAGGACCTCCCTTTTTTCTGTGAAATAATATTTCTTTTTAACATGTAACCAATTTTGTTTATATTAATTAGGTAACACAAGCACTTTATATTTCTTTTTCAAGTAAATTCAATTCACAGCTGCTTATAAGGGTCTCACACGCTTAAAAGTTAGGAGTGTTAATTTAGACATCTCTTAAAACATAACGGAATATGATTTTTCCTGCTTTCACTCTTATCCATTATAAATTATACCATTTGGAAGATTCTTAAGTCTAAGTCAAATACAAGTGCACAAGTACTAAATGTATTCTCATAAGATATGTTCACATGACTAGACTTAATGTGTATATATGTAAATATTGGCTTAGTGTATATAGATAGATAAGTTATATATTCTTTATAATATATATTTTTATAACATATAGGTATATAAACTTGTATATGTATTGTACAGCTATATATATTTTTAATACCTTTTTAACAGTTTCGCAACATGGTTAAAATGAACAATTTTGGATAATGATTGTATTTATTGATTGATTAATTATGAATGAACTTTCGATGATTAGCACTCTAAATCATCATAGAAATAATTAATTGGAATTGAATACATTGGGCACTTGCCCTCAATTCTGTTCTGCTTGGTTTTTCTGTTTCCGCTTTTGGCATTTTGCTTTGCTTCATTTGAAACAGAAAATGATGCACATGTTACTTTAACTGAATAAGAGATGCCGCACCTACTTTGTTTGGTATTTAAGACCCTTGTTTGTTTCAACTTACGTCATGTGATCAAGCCTCGTTTGGGAGGTAAAACGTGTTATGGCGGATGGCTGGTGTGATTCAAAAATAAATCACCGATGAACTTTGCACATATTCTGGGCTCACTCTCGTTATTCCTGAGGATTTGGCGATGAATGGCGTTTTCTCTTATGGGTCTCTATTTTATTTTAGGTATCTCAATATGCAAATATGATCGTAACAATTCTTTCTATAAGTGCTTCACTATTGATATATTGAGGAAAATCTCAATATAAAATAAAATAAATATAAGAGAAAAAAATTAGCTTCAAGTACACAACACTTGAAAGTCTGAGTTTCTATCTACCCAAACAAAGACAAAAACTGTAACTCTCTTCAATGCATTACTCTATGTCTCATCTATACTTATCTGTATATCTCCTATGCTCCACTCTATAACTAATTCCAAACCTCATTCTACTTTGATCTCTCAAGTAAGCCTTCCTAGTCTCTTCCATCCTCTAACCCTCCTTGACTCACCCCAAACCTCATTTTACTACTGGGATCTCCCAGATAACACCTTCTAGACTCTTCTGTCGTTTATCCCTCTTTTGACTTATCCCAAACCTCATCTTACTACTATGATGTCCCAATTAACGATTTCTACACTCTTCCCCCCCCTCTCTCCCTCCATTATCCTATTCAATCAAACTAACAAACTCACATGCCAACCAATCAAATTCACAAATTATATTTCCCTAAACTAATCCACCACTAATCTTTTTGGGTTCCGGAGTAGCGTGCTACTCGCCAAAAAGCTCTACAACGCCTCATTGGGAGTAGTGAAGCGATATATAAATACAATTACAGTAACAATTCAAAGGGTAAGGCTTTTTTCATGAACTGGTCCAACAAATTTCTGTACGCTTTTCCTCCAATACCACTCATTCTGTCAGTGATCATCAAACTACAATGATCATACTCGACCATGATCCTGAAAATTCCAGAGTGGCTGAGACAATTGGGTATGCAGAGCTACTTCACCTATCGCACAAACCTCACAGAAGGTTGTCATGGAACCAAATCGAAAATCTTCCACCCTAAGGTACAATCCTTGAATTTGGCAGTATGCCACCTGACGTTATGTAGTATGGACATTGAGGTTTGCCTGAGGACTGTATGAGGATACTCAAAGAATCTAATAGTCCATTCACCAGGAGTTCTTATGCTTTCATGTGGAAGAGATTTTTATTTTGGTGTCTTGCTAAAAATTATGATCTATTTTTCTACCACAAAAATGCTATTCTATCTTATTTACAAATACACATGTTATGTTATGTTATTTACTGCACTTAACAAACTCAGAACTGCAATTTCCTTCAATAAAAGTGCATTTAACTGCTATAGCAGCTTATTGTAAAGCCCCAAATCAAAGATCTTTCTTCTCAGTCTGATTCATTAAAGAATTCCTGGAAGGACTAAAGAAAGTTTTATTTCAATCACAAGGCATGTTCCTCCATGGGATCAAATCTGGTTCGTTCTAAACATACGGCTCCTCCTTTTGAGCCTATTCATAAAGCTACTTTTCTGCATCTTTTGTGGGAAGTTTAGTTTTTTGTTGCAGTTATATCTGCTAGAAAGGTTAGTAAGTTGCAGGCCTGATCTTCCATAGAGCCTTACTTGACATTCAACTACTACAGAGTAGTTTTAAGAACACAGGTGGGATTTTTGCCTAAACTGGTGTTAGATTTCCATGTAAATCAATTCATCTCCCTTCCTGTATTTTTTTCCAAATGTTTTTGTGTCTTAAAATTTTACTTAGATAAAACAAAGCCCATTAGAAAGACTAGACACCTTTTGGTTAATTATGGATGTTTAAAGGCTGCTTTAGCATCCTCCAAACAGACCATTGCCCTTTGGATAGCCCATTTCATTTAATTGTGCTTCCAACTGGAAAAAACCTTTACCTGGTAAACCAAGAGCTCATTCCACATCTACCTCTTTCAACCAAGAGCTCCTTCCACTAGGGGTAAACCCATTTGTACCACTTTAGTCAATTTGTTATGCAGCAACGTGGACATCTTTTTGCCTGTTCAGCTAGACATTACAATTCAGAAGAAGAATCTAGAACGAATACTCTGGTGGGTCAGCAACTCTGCAAAATGTATTTAACTAAGCCAAGGCGATTTCTTTACATTTTGGGCATGCTTTGTTGGTGAACAATTCAATTTACAGCTGCAAAAATGAGGATTTGCTTGCTACTCTATTCTGAGTTAATGACTATCAGTTAGAATTCTATGTTGCAGAAGGAAATGTTATCTCCTTGTAATTCTAGTTCTGCATCGTAGATGTTCTCACTGAAGTCACAAATAACCTTCCCTCCTCCGCGGAAGGCAGTGCAACACATTTGTATGCAAATAATTCCTTTTGGATGTCACATACTCCTGTTCAAAAGAAACTGCGCCCATTAGGGAAACTGCCAATACAGCACATGCTGGGTGATGGAAGCTGCTGGCTCTCTCAAAGTTACAGTATATGTTGAGTGCATCTGATGCCCTTTGCAATTGATAGTCACCTTTCCCTTCATTGTTATCTCTGCAGTGTTTTTAGTCGATGGCATTTCCCACATTAAATGCTGCAGTATGGTTCAGAATTATAATTATACTGCTGTAGCTTTCTACAGAAAAAATGCAAAAGAAGGCCTGTCTTAGACTTACGTGAGAAATATATAATGAAGTGTTCCATGTTGTAGGAAGCTGGCTCTGTATATACTATACCAAAGTAAGGTATAGTGTGCACAGACTCCAGGGAGTCCTCAGAGGTATAGCAGAGGCTAAATTAGGTAAGTACAAACAGCTGTCTTTGTGGTAGTGTGGGCAAGTGGTTAGTCTTATCCAGAGGGAGGGTTTAAGCATTTATTGTATTCACTCAATCACGTCTGATACACACTCGGAGACTAAATCCAGACCAATTGGGTAAATATATAAAAGGTATACTTATTTCTTGAACGAAGCAGGACTTGGTACAGGTAGTTAAATATACTTTAAATTGTAAACCTTTACACAGAAATGCAATTGAGGTTTGATTTTCAATTGTTACAGGTTGGTGTCACTTTTAAAAGCAGTTTGAATTGCACAGTTATTACTTTTAGAATACTTTTTAATTGCTTTAAGATTACTTTGAGTACTGGGAGTGGTATGCCTAGATATCACACCTAAGGATCTCACAATACAAGGTAAGTAGTATTTTTCTTGGCTTTGAGTTATAGTTACTGTTTTCCCATTCAAAACAACATTTCAACACTTGAAACATTTTGGACTCAAAATCTTATAAGATGTGTTCCTGGTGGGAAAAATGGTTATCGGTTTTGCAGGTAAGTAAACATCTTACAAGTTGGAGTTTTAGGGGATAGGGCCAAGGTTCCCCAAGGTCTAGATGGGCACTCGAGTTGCACCCCCAGCGGCACTGGGGCGGCGGGGTGCAGAGTGCAGGGGTCCAATGGGGTTAAGGAGGCGTTTGGTTAGGGACTGCTTACAAGCAGGCCACTCTGGTGCAGGAGCAAAGCTCCTAGGTTTGAGGTCAGCATTGCAAGGGGCCAACAACCAGCACAGGAGCTGCACCACCAGCGGCACTGGGGAGGCCGGGTGCAGTGCGCCAATAAGCCATAAGGGACTCTGTGTTTCTCAATGGAGACCTTTGGTTCGGCAAAGTTGCTGCAGGCTAGGGCAGGGAGACTTCCTGAAGGCGACCACTGGTTGGAGAGCTAAGTTGGACTCTTGGGGGATGCCTGGACACTGTCGGTTGGGCCACCAAGGTCTTCTGGCGTCAGATTTTCCTACCAGCTCCAGTCGCAGTCGGGGGTACCCTACAGGCTGAGGCTGCAGGGCCATCTTGAAGCTTGGGGAGGTCAGGGATAACCAGATCCCAGGTCAGGATTGCTGAGGAGAACTCCTCATGGTGTTGAGCCACTCGAACTCAGGCCGTGGGCATTGGGTGCAGAGTGGTGCAAAATTGAGGAGTCATTGTAAACCGGATTCTGGTCTTGGAATCTTTGTTGAGCAAATCCGGTGCTCAAAGGAGACATAGTCTGTAAGGTGAGGGCAGGTCCTACGGGCTCCGGGGGGCTGCCGGCTGCTGGACAGGCCGGCTTCTTCGCTGTAGGCTGGTCGGAGGCGGACAGGCTGGTAGGGCTGGGGCCAAAGCAGTAGTAGTCCTCTTCTTCGTGGGTCAGCACGGCTCTTTGGGCCTTCTTCTTTCTTCCTCCAATTTCAGTAGGCAAGGTTCAGGGTTTCCCCTAAATACTACATTTAGGGGCGTTAGATGGGGTGTGCTGGTCGGGACTAATGGGCCCCTTCCTTGGTTGGGTACACCCCCTAGTATGCCACCCTCCAGTGGGAGGGGGGCATGAGCCTCTTCGTGATTGTCTGAGTCCCCTCATCTTCAAGATTGGTTTTCTCCTGCTCAAAGTGGAGGGCATAACCGGTGGGTGCCAGTTTGCCAGGGGTAGCAACAGGCAGGAGCAGCTCACAAAGGCGGCAGGCCTTTGTAGCTTACCCTTCGTGGAAACAGCCCATCCTTGGGCAGGAGGCATGACACCTCTGCCCAGGATGAGCTTTGTTTCTAGACCAGAGAACAGAGGCTCTCTACCCAAGGGTCAAGAAACCTGTGGTGATGGCAAATGGCAGGAACCCATTCAGGAATCACACCATGGCTGGTCGATTTTCAGGGGGCATCTCTAAGATGCCCTCTGAGTGCATCTAACATTAAATTCCACACCTCCATCTGTGTGTATTTAATGTGCTGAGAAGTTTGCTACCAAACTTCACAGTTTTTAGTAAAGCCCTTATGGAGCTGTAATGTTTGTAATGAGCAACTCTCAGACCATATACTCTTTATGGCTTTACTACACTTACAGTGTCTAAGAATGGACGTAGACACTGTAGGGGTACAGGGCTCATCTGAGGCTAGTGCAGTCTGCTAGAGGGGTAACTTACCTAGGCCTCAGGCAGTGGGTTGCAGACATGGCACACAGGGATGTATGCCATGTCGACTCTTCACGAAAACACACAGCCTGCAATGGCGGTGTGTGGTTGTTAAGGTACAGGGCCTCTAAGGGTGGCACAATAGGTGTTGTAGCCCTCAGAGGCTTCCCTGGTCACAGTGCCCTTGGTATGGTACCTTTTACAAGGGGCTTACCTGTGGCCTCGGATGTGCCAATTGTGGGTACAAAGGTACAGTTTTGGGAAGAAACACAAGCCCTGGTAAGCAGATTGGCAGGGAGAAAGGGCACATTGAGTCAGGTTGCAACAGATGTCAGGCAAAAAGTGGGGGTACTCATACAAAACGGGGCACTTTCTTACACATGGTCCCTGATACTATTTTATGTTCATAACTTCAATGAGAATACCTACGATGCAGATATAGAATTACAAGTAAGTAACATTGCCTTTGCCTCAAACCTTTGTTCTTAAACCTTGCCCACTTTGTCGCCATAATATGTAAAAATACTGACCCCCCTCCCCCCACCACCGCAGTGAACAAGACTTTGCAGTTGCTTTGAGAAGTTAGCCTGGCATATGATGTCCACTAGTTCTAGTGGGCACCTTGCACCAGTCTTATCGACCCTTATTTTTTATTTTTTTTAAACCTTTATTGCAGCATTCATAAAGTACAAGTATGGGCCTACAACCGCAGGGGCCGGCCGCTAAACAGAAGTAAAACCCGATTTATCATGATACAACACAGCTCCTCAGCCGACAACCCTGAGTTCCGGCAGCGATTCAGGATGGATCTTGTATTAGAACGCATTGATAAATCACAGGATATAATAAAGGTTTTATTTTATATTATTTAAATGAGCGGATCAGGTGCCATACAATCTAATAGGATACGGGGGACAGGCCAAGAAAACAGGATATGCATATAGAAACAGCCATTCGTGGGACTCTGGCGTTAATGCTTATGAATCAGAATAAACAACAAAACAATATACATTTTCGTGAACACCAGTTCTCAGGGCCTGCCCACCCAGAAGTTCGACTAACGTAAGAAGCATGGGCACTAAATTCCAGATCACAATGAAATCAAAATAAAGCACAAACCATACTGATCCTAAAGGAATAAAGGAAGGGAGAAAAAGGCCATAGAAAATAAAAAAGGCAAAATAAACCCCCCCTCCAATCCCCCACCCTGCACCCCTGCCGTTGGCTATAACCCAACCCCACTAGCAGCGTGCCTGTCGCCCCATTAACCTAAACCCTAAAGGAAGGAAGAAGAACAATGGAGGAGGGCATAGTCGTACGATGTTTCCTGCCCCTTGGCCCTACCCGCCAAAAACAGACACCCCCTGTCGCAAAAGACGGATGTAGAGCTACTCTTTCAAAAGACAATAGGGGACACCGTGATACACCCCCAGCCTCTTTAATCAAACAGTTACAGTTCAAGCGTCTATAACAGTAGTTCCAAACCATCCCGATTCAATTGACTTAACCTTGACCCTTTCGAACCAGCACACAAACCCTCCCCAGCGAGACCCATGAGCACACAAACAAGTCATAGATGAGAGGGAAGTCATCGAAAGTCAATCCATTACCACCTGTAGCTAGTAACTCCACGAGAACTTCAAGCGCAGAAAGTTTCCCTAGCTGGACTGTCCCGATGTTTCTTGCCCCGGGATCGTAAAATCTCCAAAATAGGGAGAGACAACCACAAGATGAGAGAAGAGTCTACAACACAGGTTGTCGGGGGGGGGGGAACGCCATTCGATACCTCCAAAGTCAATGGTGATGAAAGGTACGGTGATACACTCACGGCCTCGGGGACACCATCTTCCAGAGCGCCATCCGTTGGTTTCGATATTCGCTTCAATACTCGTTCCCTTACGGGGTCCTCGCACAAAGTCAAAATGTCTGTGGCTTGAATGGCTCTTGATTGCTGGTTCAACCGTGGGGCAGGGTCCGGTACCTCGAGCAGAATCCCAGTTAGGCATGCATCCATTTTAGTCAATAACACATCCACTTGCGAGTGAAACGCCCAAAGTTCTGCCAGTATTGACCTCAGCGTTAGCCCAGACGCCGTTCGATCCATAGTATCAAGTTCGGTACCAGTCACAATCAACTCCCCAGGTGAATCTGGTATTTTCGGGGGTAACGAACAGGATCACGAAAGGGCAAGCGTGGACGGCGACCCGTCGTTATCCACAGCCGCGTTAACCCGGCGTAACACCGCAGGCTGGGGTCCCGACCCGCCGAACCCCGGCAGGAATCTATACCGGGTCCGCGGGACGGGGATCCCCACCCACAGTCAGCAACAGCAGGTCACCTCTCTCTCAACGCTGGGAAAAGAAAACAATCGCCACCAAATTCGGGCGTAGACGAAGTCTCCACTACGATTGACCGGACCCTGCCAGGGTCTCTCAGCCGATGTTGTTGCACTGCAGCCTGGCCTTGCAGATACTCGAGGCCCCGGCTTCACCACTGGAACAGGCCACGATCTTCAACTCGGTGTAAGTTCGTGAAATCAGCCGATAAAAATTTGGGGATTTCACCATCGGAATGAGGAACACTTCATCCAAGCAGAGGTTGGGCATAAAATCAGGATATTGTACAGGATCTTGTGGCGGAATACGGAGGTCGGCGGAGCCGGGAACCTAAGCAGCCATCTTGTTTGCCGCCGTAGCTCCTCCTCTTATCGACCCTTATTGATGATGATTGTAAAGTCAACCTTATAGAAAGCTATCCCAGTGGTAGCATGGACCAGCAGTCATCAGGCTAAGACTTCAGAGAGCGTTGTTTTTACCAATTATAATCCCTTGAGTACCAAATGAAAGCACACCACACAAGGTATATATCAAATATATATGTATTTATTCTAAACACAACCCTTCTGCACTCTTTATGAGGTCCGAGGTAAAGGTACAATACAAGTTACTCAATTAGCATACGAAAAGTTGCACAGTATACGTTTTGCCCTAGGGGCCTCTCAAACCATATACTAAAATAGTGGTATAAGAACCATGTGAGAGTTAGAAAGCAGGCCTGGGGCCTGTGGAATCGCTGGGGCTACTTTAAACAACCAAAGGTTAGGAAGTAGGAGGCCCACGGGAGAAGCGTGCAGTGTCTAAACACAGCCGCGGGTTACCATTGACTTTCTATGGGAAACAAACAAGTTACAATTTTACAATTTAAGAATACTTCCGGATGGACTACGATGGAACCCTTTTAGACTTAGACACTAGGAGGGCCAATACCTTCGAGACTACCAGAGTACTTGTGTTACCTCACCCACGGAAGCCGGGTGCATAAGTGTCTTTTGATGTCGGGTTTCGTCGTCGATTTCAATGGAGAGCTGCATAGAAGTGCTGCAGGCGACCAGAGGAAAAGTGTCCGGGTGGATCCAAGGATGGATCGAAGATCTGAAGAACCTGAAAGCAGAGGAGACAGAGGCTGGGTCACTTGCCAGTGACCAGGGCGGCGATAGAAAGCTGCCACCAGATGTCGGGTGATTTCAGGTGAAAAGGTGAAGTTTTTCTCTTCAGCCACGAGGACCAGGAGGCATCAACGACGACCAGGAGCTGGATTCGAGCTGTCCCACGAAGGATCTAGTTGACTGCGGTGTTGGTATCCTGATTGGACCCAACAAGCCTCAGCAAACGCAACCCCCGCAGGATGTCGAGATTGGCTTCGGTGCAGACCAGCAAGGTCTGTGGCACTTCTCCTTTGTAGGAAGGCTGGAGCAAACCTGGAGCAACCAGGAAAGCAAGTTAGATTCAAAAGAAAGTCTTCGTGGTGCTCACTAGCCAACGGACTAGGAACCGCGAAGACGCGTGGAGCCGAAATGCAAAAGCCGGGCCCCACGGGACACTCGTGGAGTGGGGGCCTCTGAGCTTCAGTGCAAATGGTGCTCGGGTCTGGAGCTTCAAGCACCCCAATGCACAACTTCGAGATACCTCGTGAAGTGAGTGCAGCTTGCAAAATGCAGGATGTCCAGGAGTTCCGGTCCCACGTCTCTTGTGTCCGCCACGGGTCTCAGCTTTGCTGTGAGCGAAGGTCGGGTCAGAGATGTCTGGAAGTCAGTGTCCTGTGTCGCAATTTCTTCTGGATCCGCCACGAGCCTCAAAAATGCAGACCGGCAAAGTTGCTGTTGGTGCCTGTTTGCACAGGGTGGTCACTCCTTGACCACAAGGGAGATGTCCTCCATCTTCCAGTCGAAATGGAATGTCGAAATCCGGGATTTATGCTTCAGTGTTTCGTCTAGGGTAATCTAAAGTCATAGGGACTGAGTTCCTATACTTATACTCTGTTTAGGGGCTAGACTACCTAGAAGGTCCCTCCTATGGGTGGACCCGGGAAGGGGGTGGTTACACCCCTTTCCCTTGTCCAGTTTTGCGCCAGAGCTGTGGCAGAGTGCCCCAGCAACCGGTTTGAACTGGGAAATGCATGGAGCACCTAGTGTGCCCCAGGCAGTGTCTAGAAAGCATTCACTGAATGCAGCCCTCTTGCCCCAATACATAAAACCCTGTCTGGGGAGGTGCCAGCACCTCCCTGGGCAGGAACCCTATTGTGCAGGCCTCCCCTGCCAGAGTTTTGTCCAGCAGCAGGAGGGAAGACTCGTGTCTGTGGCAGCAGCATTCATTTTGTGATTCTGAGGCTCTGTTTAACTTTAACCGGATTTACCAGTAACTACATGTCTTCTCCCTCTAGAAGGGTGGAATGCTACCCCCATCACCAGGACTGGTGGGGGGGGTCGTTTTCCAAAGTGTTTGACACCTTACATGACATGTTTTGATAAAGCCAAACCAAAGTTAGCATTAACCACGAGGATTATAATGCATTTAAGATTATATGGTATGGCTATATCATAAAACAGCTATAAGGAGATGGTTCCGAAAGCTGCAGAGGGGCTCAGCTCATGCTAGGGCACACTCTCACATAAAACCAAGCACTCTACCTCCAGGATTGTCGAGGTCTGCCATAGGAGTGACTTATAGGTGTATATGTGCCTATATATGTATGTAGATATAGGTATACTATATCTAAGTAAGGGGTGATTACACCACCTTACCCAGGCTGTGTGAACAGACCTGTGGTGTCAGTTTGGAAGGCAAACCAGGGGTGACACAATACATGCTGCAGCCCCTGGTAGGCCTAGGTGCACCTATGCCCTGGGTACCTAGGGTACACTATACAGGGGCTTACAAGGGTGACCTAGTAACCAATCTGGGATGTACCTAAAGTACATGGAATCCATGTTATAGAGAAAGCAGATAGACTGGGGCCCTGAATAGCAGGGTCCAAGGCCAACTAAGTCGTAAATTGGCAAAACACCAGGAAAAAAGTGGGGGTAACCATATAGTCAAATATCCACCTTCCTACAGTTGCTTCATACTTTATAAAATTGAAGAAAAGCCACTCCACGTGGCAAAGGGGGATGTAAATGACACTACAGTTAATGACGAGAGATTCAGGTGGGAAGGAGACGTGAGGCTAGAACTGTCTGACGAAGTTGTGATTTGGCTAAGGGATATGCATTACGAATATCTTGGAACATGCCAAACATTTTACGCAAACATGCCCTGTACCTACTATAGTTAAATTGTCGAGAATGCAGAATGTTTTCGCCTGGTTGGGCCTGTCAGTAACGGTAAAATAAACATTGACCTACCGGTCTGGCATGTCTAACTTGCATAAACCTGAATCTCTTGGTACTATCCGATGACCTAACAAGTTGCAAGCAGAATACCTAGGAAAGGCTGTTGGACTCTGGCTCTGTATATACTATACCAAAGTAAGGTATAATGTGCACAGAGTTCAGTGGATCTCCAGAGGTATAGCAGAGGCAAAGGTGGATAATACCTTACTCTCTTTTGTGGTAGTGTCGTTGAGCATTCAAGGTTATCAGAGGGTAGTGTTAAGCATTTGTTGTACACACTCAGGCAATAAATTATGCCACACACTCAAAGACTGAATCCAGACCAATTGTTTGTATAAAAAGTTATTATTTTGTTATTTTTATTTCTAGAACCAAGAATTACTTAGTAACAGCTCAGTTTTACTTTTCATACAATGTTACTTTTCAACAGACAGTGACGGCTGTTCTGGTAGGAACATTTAGATTACTTTTGTAGTTGAGAAAGTGATTAAATTGTTCAGAAACACTTGAAAATACACTTAAAGTACTTTTTGAATACTTTTCTAGTGTGGCATGAAACACACTCCTAACACAGTTTAAGCAACCTAGGAAATTGTTAAACAGTTTAACTCTGGTGAAGGTACTAAGTTGCTTTTGTTGCAGTTCAAGACAGTTCAACATAAGAATTTCTGAGAAAACCACCATTCAGTCCTATGAGAAAAACAAAGTGTTAATTTTGCAGGTAAGAAAACGGTTTTGGGATTGGAGTTTTGGAGGGTAGAACCAAGGTTCAGGTTGGCACTCAAGGGGAAAAAGCAACGGCACTAGGGCGGCCAGGTGCAGTGTGCAGGTTGCCAATGTTAGCCAACGGGCCTAGGGCCCACCACGGTTGGGGACTGCTCACAGGCAGACCACTCGGTCTCAGCAGCCAAGCTCCTAGGGTCAAGGTAAAGGCAAAGGGGGTCCCATGTTGGCACCAAGTCCACGCCATCAGCGATGCAAGGGCGGCCGGGTGCTCAGGAGGTGTCTGGTGCCCAATGCTTTTCAATGGAGTGCGTCGGTCGCTGGAAAGGACTACAGGCTGGAGCCAGAACACTGAATGAAGGGAAAGAACTACTGGAGGACGAACATGAAGCGTTGCTGGACACCTGGACACTGTCAGTCGGACACCTCAGGACTCAGGAGCTGAGGGTGCAGGGGTGTCCTTTTATGTCTGGTTCTTCTCACCGGTTCCTGTCCCGGTTGGGGGGTCTCTTCAGGTTGAGGCTGCAGGCGTCGAGGAGAAGGTCGGAGGAGGTCGTCCAACGCTGGAACATATGTCAGGATCACTAGGGGGATCCCGCTGGGGTGCTGGGCCACTCGGAGTCGGGCCTTAGGCATCGGGTGCAGAGTGTTGGGGACTAATGGATCCGGCTCGATCTAGAGTCCTGGTTTGGGTTGGTGTTGGACACATCCGGTGTCCATGGGAGATCAGAGTTCTTTAGGAAGGCAGGGTAGGTCCCCGGAGTTCTTGGAGGCTGGTGGCCTCAGGACATGCCGGGTTCAGCTTGCAGGCGTTTCTGAACAGGAGACAGGCCGGTAGGGCTGGGGCCAAAGCAGTGGTCATCGTCCCAGAGAGTGGAGGGCTCTCTACCCAGAGGTCCAGAATCCTGTCTGGAGGTCGCAGATGGGTGAGAGCCTGTCAGGAACCACAACGGAGTTGGTTGTTTTTCAGGGGGCATTGATAAGATGCCCTCTGTGTGCATTTTTCATTAAATCCAACACTGGCATCAGTGTGGAGTTTAATGTACTGGGAAGTTTGATACCAAACTTCCCAGACTTCAGTAAAGCCATCATAGACCTGTAGAGTTCGTGTTGACAAACTCCCTGCTCATGTGCTCACAATGACTTCACTGCACCAATGTCTGTGACTGGCACAGACGCTGTAGGATCATATCTCTCTTGCAGCTATGCCCTCACCTGGATATGGTGCACCCTGCCTTTAGGGTTGTAAGGCCTGCTGGAGTGGTGTCTTACCCATGCCACAGGCAGTGTTGGTGGGCATGGCACACAAGGATGTGTGCCATGTCGACTCTTCAGTTTGGTCTGCACCAAAACACCCAGACTGCATTGGCAGGATGGGGTTGTTAAGGTGAGGGGTCTCTGAGGGTGATATAATACATGCTGCAGCCCTCAGAGGTCCTTTCTGGTCACAAGGCCCTTGGTACCAGGGGTACCGTTTACAAGGGTCTTACTGGTGGCCCAGAGGTGTGCCAATAGTGGGTACAAAGGTACAGTTTTTGGAAAGATCACAGGTGCTGGGGCCTGGTTAGCAGGTTCCCAGCACACACTCAGTCCAGTTGGCATTGGGTATCTGGCAAAACGTTAGGCGGTAACCATGCAAAAAGGGACACTTTCCTGCAAAGGCTATAACTGCGGCTTGTATCATGATTTGAAAAAGAGATGCCCTGTAATGTGTGAGGTGAAACGCAGTGTTCCTGAGTCGCAAATTTTGACTTCAAGTAGACCAGATACAACACCAATGTGGGATATGTTCCAACGTGACCTCTTTGACAATGATGATTGGCCACCATAGATTACCTCCTACTGTCCCACTCTGACTACTGGTGGATGGCACTGTTGGTGCATGCACATTAGGGTCAAGAGCTTCCTGCCATCCCCCCTGCCCGTTCCCGTAAAGAAAAAAAAATACCTGCATGTGACGGATTACTAGCAAATTTAATAGTGAATGATTGCTGATGCTTCAATATCGGAGAGTTTGAAGTATCAACAATATCTATGACATATTGTAATGAATACATATAAATGTACTATAAATTAAGCTTACAATTCAGTACTAATGTAGTTTGTGTATTGGTCATTTTTGAATGTTATGAGCATCCCAGAGTGTAAATAAGTGAAGAATTATAATACTGTAAGAGTACAATGGAAGGTGATTGGTTCGAATACTGTAATATTAATAATACAAATATTTTAAAAAGTAGGCTATGATAAATACATTTGTCATCATTAAATTGATGTTCCCTCCATCCGTGTGTTTCTTAGGCCCTGGCAAGAAGTAAAGCAGTGGAGATGATGACGGCTTCCTACTGAGAAGCTTTAGGAACTCTAAGCCCATAATTCAAGTCCTCTTTCCTTCAAGTGATTTCCACTGCACGACTAGGAACTGCGGAAATTAGTGCCAGTGCCACAAATAACCACTTTTTTGGTATCTATGCTAGTAATCTGAGGTAGCTATGGGCTCTGATGGTTATTAACCCATATGTAAACTTCTTTTTTTTAATGAAGAACTTTATTGGGGTTTTTTGAAATGCCACAAAGCGGCCAACAAGATTAAGGCACAGGGTAATTTTCGGGTTACACGTACATAGACAAACAGTTCAGCCAGTTGAGTTCGATACAGTAGTGAGTCAATGAGGTTCTCCGGGTCTACAATAGGAGTGAATACGGATCACAAGTATAGCCATTTTCCCCACACTTGCCTGTGTTTTTGAGGACAGTCTCTGGCCTCCAACACTACCCTCTCCTGTTGAGCGCACCAATCAACTCTGCATCACCACTATGCAGTGGTAGGAGGGATGGGGCTCACCCATTTCGCTGCATTTATAAACTTCTGTATAGGTGATCCTCAGGTTAGGTCCAGGCTTTCAACATGTAGTCACTACCCAGTTTGATATAGATCAGGACATAATCTTTACAGTGCTGTGCTCGCCCTGGATGTGCACAGAAGCCTGCTGATTTGCTTGTAGCTCATCCAACCGTTTTTGGCAATCCAACTACTTGTTTTTCACCTATGATCTTTCCTATAAATGCTCCATACAAACTGCAAGTATGACAAATAAATGGGTGAGAACAGCAGTTCCTAGGACATGTCCCTCATTAGAGGCTGGCATTCCTTGTGGGATGCAGGGTTGGTCTACCTGAGACTGAGCAGCCTCGAGGACAGGAGTATAAATGGTTACACTTTTGCAGAACTATAGGACCACAACAGGGACCTGCTTCCTTAAATGTGTATGCTACTATCTCCAGAAATTGTGTAATACTCGTAAAGATACTTGTAATGAAAGCATGATATGTTCTTTGTCACTCTGTAAATTTTATTCACATGCATTTCACCATACCTGCTTGAAATAGAATGAATTCTAAATCAGCAGTGGGTGGGGCTATCGCCATGTTAATATGTGAAGGGGAGGGTATTGTGGTGCAAAATAAAAAGGTCTGGAAGACATAGGACCAAGGAAGGCTCGACTTAAGAAGCTCATCATTTCTTGGGCTAGTAGGTTGCCTTTATTCAGGGTGAAGCACCCCCTCAAAGTATGGACTGTGACCAGGATGATAGCAAATGGGTATTGGTCTGATTACTAATCACTAATCTTCATTACTTTCAGACCAGGGTTTTTTTTGTCACAAAGCTGTGTCCTGTCTAGTTGACCCTCTTGAACATCTTTAACAGGATAAGGGGATGTATTTATGATACAAATAAAAAAAGGTATGGAGAAAATCAGATCCACAAAGGATCAAAAGATTTATTTTCATCCATTTCTAGTCCTAGAAATGGATGAAAATACATCTCACTTTTGGAGATAAAGACTGCAATGAGAAAGCCTGTAACTGTAATCAAAGAATATTACGGGTAGGTCACAGAAAAGTGATACTAACTGTATGCTTATACTAACATAAAATATTTAAAAAGTAAAACTGCATGTTAGGGAAATGTGATATTGTCCATTGCACAATAAGAGCAGAGTTTGTCGTTGGTGGTGTTGCTTAAATTATTTAGCAAATATACTTTTAAAAGTGTGATCCAAATGAAAAGAAACATTGGATATGACATCATATGTTAACAAGATGATGTGGTTTATTTCTAGGCATACAGTTAGCACCGTTTAGAAAAGGAATGGATTCTCTGTCGTGCCTGCGAAAAGAATACGGTTCTCAGCAGAAGTTTCATAGTAAGTACATTGAACATATCTTTATATGTGACTGGACAAAGATTTTATGCATTAATTTCAATGCCATAATTTTTATACTGTAGGTATACTTTGCACTCCAATTAAGAATGCCAAGGGAAGCACTTCAAATCAAGCCGAAGTATCCCAAAAAGGTTTTCCATTGAGTCGAAAATGAAACTTTAACATAGCCAAACTGTGAGTAATGTTTCACTGAAGTATGCATTTGGTACGTTTTTCACATGCAGAAAAAGCAAAGTTCTATTTTAATTTTTTTAAATTTAATTGGCCTGGTAGACATTTGATCTGAACTATCTTGACAAAATGTAGTCAATGAATACATGTATTATTGATAATGTTACCTGAATGATTTTGTATTACAAATTAAAGTGTATTTATAAAATATTTACCTCAGCACAAGCAGAGCATACTGGCTCTACTCTTTTGCCTACAGACTCAAAGAGGGGTTTTCCCATGATCTTAGTCCTGTTCGACAAGGAGGATCAGTGTGCGTATCACCACCTTCCCGGCCATTATATCCCAGAATGTAAGGCAAGCAGGACAAGTGTCACTTAGGATGACTTGAAGCCACCTATCCCCTGCCACTGCTGTCAAAGAACTGGGCTGTGAAAAGAGTAAAAGGTAGCATCTATATGTGTTCCAGTGATTGTAATATAACTTGGTCAGCGAAGTCTTGTTGGTTGGATTTTTGGCACCCCCCTAGACATAGTTGCTCAAGACAGCAGAGCAATCTCTTTCGGCTACACTGCTTCTACCAACAATATTTTTGTAGGTCCCATTACACACGTTTCTGTAGGCTCCGAATAGATCTTAATGTAAGTTCAAGGTTCATACAGATGATCTGTGGCTCAGATAGGCATGCCTTATAGGCTCAACCATTAATCACTCCAGTTATAGGTTTTTTAGGCTCTGATAAGTACCCTTCAGTGATAACTTTATTGTCAAAGGAATGGTCCCTTAAGCTTTATGCAACTTGATCGAGTCAGTAAGATATTTATACACATTGGAATACCTCTGCTTCCAGAGGCACAAGACCTAAACATCTATGTTGTTGAAGAAAAGCTTATTTGTCAAATAGGTGAGTGTAGCCTGAAAAACTGTGTTGTTTTTCAAAAACTGAACCTATCAACTATTTCTAACCTGTTGAATCCTTAATCTTTCGGAGTTAGGAAAGCCAAGGGCCACTAGGCTCGAGTCCAATTTGCCTATGCCTTAAAAGGTATCTGGGTCGTAAATCTCGTTTACCAGAATCCTAATCAGTAGCTGGATTACCAGCATTGCACTTACCACTTGGATGTTTTGCACATTTTCACTTACTGAACAGTTCATAATCTTATTTTCATAGGTGCGGTTGTTGTTCGATGTGGATCAATCTGTCAGTGCAGCTGTTTTCTTTTGTTTTGATGGTCGATTCGCACATCAATTGCTTAGGTTTGTTGAAGACACAAATATGGACAATGCCGGAAAGCCACATAACATGGCATCAAACTTAATTTAGTAGCATGGAACTTTTCATTTCAAGTGTGATCCACGCTCCAGCTTCTGGGAGCAGTGCACAAATAATTAGACAGACTACTCATAGCAGTCCTTAGGTGAGTGCAAGCAGTGGTTCTTTTGAACATAAGCCGGTAACACTTCATTTCTTATTGAAATGTATACTTACATTCTCAAGCAATTTCATCTTCTGTAAATATTATTTCTGGGTGCATAAGTATAGTGTCCTGACACTAAGCACTATGTATAATTGCAAAATCAGGTTACGGTGGACCCCAGAACACCACTTACACTCACTTGCATAACATATGTGAATTGATATTAATATAATGCAATGAAAAAATATTGAAAGGATGTAAGTCAGGAACTCTTGATCAAATAAACAATTTGAATTTGTTGACCATTTAATAGAAATTAAGGAAATTTACTTTGACTCACTCTGCTGGGGTTTGCAAGTGGTCTTCTGGGATCAGTCAACCATAAGCAGTGGTTCCAAAATAAGAGGGAACAGCTATAGCAGAGTTGGCAAAACCTGAAGGAAATACATGAAGATTCTATTATAAATTATGTATTTTACATTGTAATGGAGTCACCAGCCTGGTGCACTGACCGAGGCTTGGTTCCATCTGGATCCTTATCCCAAGGTGAGGAGCTATAGTTGCTGTGAGCGTAATTGACCATCTAGAAGTGTGCCACTGGTTAACCAAATGGTTATTTAAAGATTTTAAAGATTGTTGTCCTACCAGGAATCTGACATCGAGGCTGGTGGGTGATGTAGGACTTATAAATGGTTAATAGTGGCTACAATTTTGTCATGTGTTGCGGGTGCAAAAAGTGGGATAACTTGATAAAATATACATAAAAAATTTCAAATAGTTGTTTTTGACTGATACGTATTCCTGTAGAATCCTCACCTTATGAATAAAGCAACTGGCTTTGAATTGGATACTTTTCTCCACCTTGAGGCTCCCTCATAGGAAAAGTGGCCGATGCAATTTTTGGAAGTCTGGAGAATCCTGGTTGCTGAATTTTGGACTAGCACTCTTCTTTTGGAGGCTTTGTCTGCTCACAAATAGAGGAATTTATCGTAGTCTAGTCTCAATAAAATAAATGCCTGGATGACAGTCCGTTGGGCTGAGAAAGGAAGAATCCATAGGATTTTCCGCAGACGTTTCAGTAAGGCAAAACAGGTGGCTGCCATCTTCGCAGCCGGAGGATTCTTGGACAGCTTGTCCTCCAGCATGAAGCTCAGGTTCTTCACCTTTTGGGCTAGCGTGGGAAGGGTGCCCAAGTTTTGAAGCCATTGCCGTGGGCCCCATTGGTACGGGTTCTTTCCCAGCACCAGCACCTAAGTGTTTTCCCCGTTAAGTTTGAGAGAATTCGTGTTCATCCATGAAGCCACCCCTTGCCAGACAGGAGTTCAGGGCCTCAGAGTTATGATCCTGGGCAGGAGACATATAGATAATGATTTGTCAGGCTGACACTTTCGACCAGGTCAGCCAAAGGTCTGATGTTGAATAGTCAGACTTAGGGCTGAACCTTGAGGAATCCATGATGTAAAGGCATATCGTGGAGAAGAGGTGTTCCCTAAGGAGACCTGAAAAGTTTGGTCACTCAGGAAGGATGCCATCCAGGATAAGGCTGTTACTTACTATACTTACTATACTGAGCAGTCTCTCAGGCAGCGTGACGTGACACTGTGTCGCAGGCAGCACTACTGTCCAATAAAATCAGTACTGCCATCTCTACGTCATCCAGGACCCGCCTAAGATGTTCTGTCACTCCTAAAATAGCAGATTCAGTACTTAGATCCTCTCTGAACCCCAAATAGGAAGGATGAAGCAAGATATGGGTCTCCACAAACGCATAGATTAGTCTGTTAACATGCTTTTCCATGATTTTAGCCATAATAGGAAGCATAGAGATGTGTCTGTAGTTGGACCAATTCAAGGGATCCAGATTAGGTTTCTTCAGGAGGGACAAGACCTTGGCATTTTTCCATGGCTGGGGAATGAGACCTGTCTGTTAGGAGGAATCAAAAAGTCAAAGTCAAAATGTCAGGGTCCAGGATTAAAAGCTTAGCAGGGGCAAGAGGGTCAGCGAGGGAGCCTGATCTTATGGATTATACCACTGATCTGAAAAGTTGTAGATCCAGCATGTCCAACGCTTTACGATACTGAATCGCAGGGGAGTGAAGCGTGTAGGTGGACTGTGATATTGTGCAAGCTAGATGCTTGGAAGGTTATGAGGTCACTGAAGCTAAGTGTTCTATCAGACAGTTGCTCCAGTGCCCCTTACATGGATGGATGTACTCTCACTGAATAAACCACCACCAACTCCATTTCAACCTGCTGAGTATCATCTTTTCATAACTGGCGACGATTTGTATTCGAATGCCCAGCAGATCTTCATTGGATTTTCAGCCATCCGTTACGCAGACAATTAGTCAGAATAAGGGGCCCGAGAGCAGTCCGCTGTCTTCGCACAACGTTCAGAAGTGCCAACTGTCGTCTTCACTTGTAAGTGAACACCTAAGGTGAGATTTTCTTTTTCTTGCTATTTTCCGTCGGAGATATTCAACAGAAAACGGAAATATTTTGCGCTACCGTCTGTCGCACTCGTTGCCTAGCAACCGTTCAAATCTACTGTTTCTGCTGAATTTCAAAACTTTACACGTATTGTTCGTCAAGGATTTCCTAAAGAAAATGGAAAAGCTTACAATAACTTTAATTTCCACATGATTTGACTGTCCCGACTGTTGCCTAGCTACTGCTTCTTTGAAAAACGAGTTGCCTCGCACTATCTGTTCATGATCTATTTTCGGCTCGACAAGGCAATGTGGTTCCTACCTCAAGTGTGGTTAAGCTTGTGGCTTAACCAAGGGCACAGCTTTCAGCTCGAGGGCAGTGAAGCTTACGTCTCAACAAACTCACGACGCATAAAATTTCAAGTATGAGCTCACCTTATCTTGCAAGCCGTATCTGCATCCTGCTGAGTACCCCGGAGTTGTTGTTCCTCATCCGGTTCTGCTCTTTCTTCATTTGATGATAGAGTGCCATTTAGCTACTCTGCCTCTGGTGGCTTTCAGCAGCACTGCACAGTTTTTCTTCTGTGATGTGCACACCAATTAATTGTTGAATCATATCGTGCAAGCCTGTACATCAGTGATTTGCAAGCTTACTTTCAATATACATACTGGTGATCTGAATACATTGTGCAAGTTTATCATCGATTTGCACGCTTTTAGCAAATCCATATACATCTTTGTAATCTACATACTCCGCAAGTTTATCAGCAATTTGCACGCTTTGAGCAGATCCATATTTCAGTGATTCGCATGCTTTGCACAAACTCGTCCGCAATTTGCACGTTTTGTGCAAATCAATTTTTTTGTAATTTGTATACTTTTGAGTCTTAAATTTTTCTTTTCTTTTCCATTTTTCAACTAATAAGAAACGATGCAAAGTATTTCACCACCTGCACCGTTCTTGCAAGAACCAGGTGAACCACCTTTAGAATGAAAACTATGAATCTGTTCCTTCAAAGCGTATTCGGAAGCTATTGACGCTACAAAACTCAAACCAGATAGGAAAAAAGGTCTAATGTATTACCATTTAGGAGTTGAAGGTCAAAACATATTTGACCATGTACCTAAATATGAAGTATTAGACGAGACAGATCAATTCAACATTGCCTTTGCTCAACTAGATAAATACTTTTCAATGACAAAAGATCTAGTCGTTCATAGATTACATTTTTTTACTAGGGTACAAAAATTCTCAGAAAGTATTGACACATATGTTACTGCTCTGATGGTATTGGCTGCAACTTGTGAATTTGAAGAGTTCACATCACAATTAATCATAGATCAACTGGTAGTAAAATGCAGTTCCAAAAAAATCCAGGAACGTCTACTTACTTGTAAAAATCCATCTATAGACAAAGCTATCGACATACCTACAAATATTGAGGGTTCCCGTCAAGATGTGAAATTTTTAGAAGAATCTCTTAATAAAGTGTCCTTTTCAGGTGCAGTCATTAACAAACCAATTATTACAGTTGAAAACAAAAGGAACAAGAATATATTCAAACCTAAACCCCCAAACTTTTCGATCACGAAGAGTTCGTTTTTTTAGATGTGGGCAATCGGGAACCGTGGGGAGGTGTAACCGTTGACCCAGACTGCCGCGTTTGGTTGGCGGTAGCAGTTAAATATACGGTTGCGGAGTGTTTCTCCTACCCCGAACTGCTGTAGCACCAGGTCTAGATAAGGCCAATGCACGGTATCGAATGCCTTCTCTGCATCGATAGTGAGGAGCATGCAGTCCGGCTTCGTCCATGACCCAGCTTCGATGAGATGGAGGACTCGCCTGGTGTTATCGCTAGTCTGTCGCTGCGGTATGAAACCGGCTTGATCGGGCTTCACCAATTGTTGCATGTATGGGGTCTACTCGCAATAATGCCTGTGTAAAGCTTCAGGTCGATGTTTAACAGGGAAATCGGCCTGTAGGAGCCATACCGGGCGGGGCCCCGCCCGGGCTTGGGGATCACCGAAATTGCCACTTCTAGTAGATCCGGGGGGATGGCACCAAGCTGATCAAAGGTGTTAAAAAGGTCTCTCAGTAGCGGGGCCACCTGTGGGCAGAAGGTTTTATAGAAGGCCGCTGTGTAGCCGTCTGGGCCTGGAGATTTCCCCAATTTGAGGCGGGAAACTGCTAAGATTACCTCCTCAAAGCCAATGGGCCGATCGAGGAACGTCGTTTGTGCTTCATTCAGGGATGGGAGGGTGGCTCCCTGCAGATAGTCGTGGCCATTCTGCAAGTCGAGGTGGTCCGCCGCATATAATTTAGCGTAGTAGTCTCCAAAGGCCGCCGCAATGGCTGCGTCATCCGTAATGGGGGCCCAGTGGCTGGGCTGGGGGGCTCGGACATGTTGCCTCTGACGCTGTTCCCGCAACTGCTCGCTAACAATTTCCCGCAGCGGTCTCCTCCGGTGTAGTATGCGTGTCTTAGTCGCATGGCGGCGAATTCCGCCACATCCTGGTCTAGAGCTGCCAGCATTTTCCGCTCCGTACACAGCTGTCGCCACGCCCGAGCCGCCCCTGTGCGTTGGTGCATCTGCTCCAGTTCCGCCACCCGCTGAGTGAGTTCGGCTCTCTTCTGTGCGCACTCCCTATTATTAGCCGTAGCTACGCAGATAAATTCACCGCGGAGGACCGCTTTGAGAGCCAACCACTGTGTAGCGCGTCGTGAGTGAGGAACTGGGTGAGCGCCGTTTTGATTCGTTCCACTGTGGCCGGATTCTACAAGAGGCCATCCCGCAATCGCCAGTGTCGCTGTGGGCCGGGCGCGGCCGAAATAAGAAAGGATGCCACTACTGGTGAGTGATCGGACAGGGAGGCCGGGAGGATCTCTACGTCCTGTGTCTGATGCGCCAGCTGGGAGGAGCACAGGAGGTGATCAAGTCTTGCATACGTTTTGTGGGCTGCGGAGTAGTAAGTGTATGCTGTGGCCCGTGGGTCTAAGTGCCTCCACAAGTTGACTAGATCCAAGTCTGAGAGGTGAGTGTGCCCCGCTGCTGATAATGCCCCCACCTGACCGGACTGCTGGCCGGAGCGATCCGCAGTGTTGTGGAATACTAGGTTAAGGTCTCCCCCTAGCAGTAAGTGTGGATGCGTGGTGGCTGTGGCCGCTTCTAAGGCAGTAGCAAAAAGTTCTCCTGACCTTTGTTTGGTGCATATATGGTACCCACTAATAACGTCTGTCCCGCCACTAGGAAACTGTGGACCACCAACCTACCCTTGATCTCAGCCTCCCTCCTTTGGGCCCGCCCTCCAAAGGATTTGGCCACGAGAATCGCCACTCCGGCTACCTTTTTATTTGCAGACGAGAAAAACTGCCAGGGAAAGGATCGGGACTTGAGTCTATTCTGATCTTTGGGCAATAAGTGTGTTTCTTGCAGGAGGCAGATGTCCGCCTTCGAGATAGGACCGCTTTGCGCTTGGCAGGATTATTGAGCCCTCTCACATTGAGTGAGAGAATAGTCAAAGGGCATGTCATTCTAAGCGGTTAGCTGGGCTGGCTGTGCGCCGCGTCTACTACGCAGTAGTGAGGTGTGGTGCTGTGTCAGTGTCGAGCTGTGTTCTGCGCGTGTTAGCCAAAGCAACTCAAAAGTAAACTCAAAATTCTGTGGAGAAGGAGGACCCCCCCTCACCCCCCCAACCCCAACGCCCCCCAACTCCCACTGTCCCCACCTGACTTCCTCTCCCCACCCCTACCCCAACTGCGAGCAACCAACTAGTGAACATTGTCCCAGGTCCAGTCATCAGTCCGGCTGGGCCTGTGGTAGAGTGTAAAGTTGAAGGGGAAACAATGGTGATGGCTGCCCAACGGCCCCCCGCCCTGACCCCCTCGCCTTATGGCGGCATTGCACATCTACAGCCTCATGAACAGTGTCTCATGGTGCGCTAGCCGTGTCCCTTGTCACCTCTTGTAAAGCAGCCGCGTGTTCTTGCGCCACAGTCTCCGGGTCTGGCTTGCTGACCTTCTTCTTTGGTCGCCTGTGCCTCACCTTCTGCCAGCCGTCTCCGGCGCCCAGGGAGAACGCCGATTGAGAAAGGGGAGCACCAGTCTCGACCCCAGATCCATCCTCTTCTTGGGGGATGCCCAGCAATTCGCAAGTGTCCCGCAGGGATCTGAGTTGGTGTAGTGTCCCATTCCACTTGAAGATGATGCGGAAGGGGTGCCCCCAGGAGTATGGGACCCCCTTGTCTCCTAGGAATGTGGTGACCACCTTGAATGTCCGCCGCTTTTGTAGGGTGATTGCGGACAAATCCTGAAATAGTTCCACCGCCTGTCCCGGGTACGTGAGGGGTTGTTTTTGCCTGGCCATCTTCAAGATTCGTTCCTTAAGTGGAAAATCAGGGAGGAAGGCTAGAATGTCTGGTGGGGGGCGCTGTAGACCCACTCTGTGCGCCCTGTCTATTCTGATCTCAAAATCCGCAGGCTCCCCAAGTATGTCTCGAAACAAACCTTGGAGATATGCTGCCACGTCCCCACTTTCAGCCTTTGGGGGTAAGTTCCGGACTCGGATGTTGTTGCGTCGTGAGCGGTTCTCCAGGTCTTCTGTGTGCGCCTGAAGATCCATCTGTTGCTCCTGGAGCCTGAGAATTTCTTGCTGAAGGGTGTGCACTTCCTCACCTCTGGCGGTCTCCGCATTCTCCATCTCTGCTACTCTCTCCCCAATCTCGTCCACGTCGCGCCGTAATTCTTTGTACCCTCCAGCCATCTCCTGCTTGAGGGAGGTGTACAGCGCCTCCATACAGGACTTTATGGCCGGCGCTTCTCCGTCGACCCGGTCTCCGTCTTTTGGGTGAGGTAGTGACGCTTGCTTGTCCGGACTCTTCTCCCCCTTGGCTGTCCCTTTTGCAAGCATTTCGGGGATAGTGCGCCCGCCCCTGCGGTTGGAGGAGGACATGTCCGCGGTGCGCTTCTTGCTATTGACACCTCTGTCCCCTTCAGTGCCTTGCACTGAGGTGTTGCTGTCGTTGGGCCGTCACCGGGCCCGGCCGAAGTAGGCCTGTGATCTGCTTTGCGGGGAAGCGTGGTGCTAGGGCGGTCCGGCAATGATCGTCGGTTCAAGGGCCAGTCGCTATCTCTGGCTGTCGAGAGCCCGACCCGTACTCCTCGAACGTGCGCTCTCAGGGTCTGCTCCGTCTGCGGGCGGACCCGTGTGGGTGGCTGCTGGTGTTAACCAGGGTTGCACCCGGTACTCTCCACCCCGCGTCGCAACGTGGCTGATTCGCCGGGGAAGTGCACTCGCTGTTTTCGGTCTTCGCCCTCTAAGGCTGCTTCCGGGGTTCAGGTCCTGTCTCCTGTTGCCGCCAGTGGGAGAGTGCCGGGGTCTGTGTCGGGTGCTGGGCCCACTCGTGCCTTGTGTGTGCTCCGGTCGCTGCGTTCTATACAGGGCCCAGCGTGCACCCCTCTATGTGGCGCCTAGGGTGATCTATGTGCTCGTTCTCGGCCCCGCCGTATAGGCCTCACAGAGTCCGTCTGCTGGCTCAGCGCGTCCCGGTCTGCCCGTGGTGGCAGCGTAGGACCGGCCCGCACAGCCGTCTACACCACTCGGCTGCGGTAGCCAGGTCCCCTGCAAGTATCCGGACCTCCGTATGTCCCTCGATTGCCATCTAGGCCGCACGGCCACACAGCTTAGTCCTGGGTGGGCCTACCGCCCCAGTGGCACCTCGGGGCCTGTTCGCGCCTCTAATTTGTCCCCGCTTCTGGGTCGCCTCAGCACCAGCTCCGTACGTTGGCTCTCCGGGGGCCCGACTCACCGCCCCCCGTGCCTGATGTCCGGGGCGTCCTGCTGGCTGCCTCCTTACCTCGGCATCCACTGCGGCTGCTGGGCGCGGGTGCAAAGCTCTGCGTGCAGGCCCAAGCCGGGGCCTCTGGTAGCGTCTCTCGCCGCCCGCTGCGGCGCCTGGTTCCGGGAGACGTGCCCTTTCCGGGCGGCAGCCGGACTCCAGCGCCGCTCTAGTTGTGTGGGGAGTCACAATGGTCAGTGTCGTTTCGGCCGCTTCTTGGGCGCAGAGTCTCGGCTCCGTCTCGCTTCCAGCAGGGTCGGCTGCCCCGATCAGCACTGCTCGGCGGGCTCCGCAGCTGAAGGTCGCGCTCCGGGCCTCAAGTATATTCACCCCCGGTGGAGCTGTGCGGGGTTCCATGGCTCTGAGACTGGTTTCCCCCACATAAGCCGTCGGTTAGAGCAGCGCTCAGGGTGCAGGGAAGCTGAAAACAAGCTTTATAGAGAGTCGGGACGAGGAGCCGCCGCTAGACACGTCCGCTTAGGCCGCCATCTTGGCCACGCCTCCTTTTATGTGTTTTTTGTTTATTCCTCAATTAACCGCTTCCCGTCTTCTGCCTTACTCAGTGCTGAGAAAGATAATGCTACTTAATTGGGGCTTAAGTCCATATCCAGCTCATCCGGCCTATCTGCAATCACGCAGACCTGACAAGCTTGGACCTCATTAATGACTTGTTCTTGCAATTCTGTGTCACTTTAGTGGAGCCATTTTCTTGTCATTTGAAAAGTCTTGCACTTCCTCTAACAAAGTGCAAGTCAATTGTTTCCATACATCGAGCAAGAGTGTTTTTATTTTAGAAAAATTATTGACTAAACTCTTCAGAGGAACTCGTCCCGCGGATTTCAGACGAGAAAAACATGTCACTGCATTCTTTTTTTTCAAAATTTTATTAATATTAAGCATCACTTGCCAATGTATTGTGAAGCGACCTCTGATGTTCAAAAAGAGCTATGTGGATGATAGAAATAAAAAGAGAACAGTTTTTTCCTTGCTAGAGTTTGAGCAAGGGCAAAATACGTTTGACAGTTAATAAGAAGTTTTTTGTTTTTTTTAAACAAACAGGAATCAACTTAATCTGCTCAATCTTAGCCTAACAACATGCCCTCATTTGCATAATATCACTCATTTCAATTGTTCTGTACCTAAGATTTACAATCTTGTATCGACCTAGCAATTTGCTTTGGCAATGTAATGTTAATGTTATGTTAATAATTGCTTGTAGAGCGCACGTACACCAGGAGGTTTCATGGCGCTAACTCTAGTGTGTGTGCCGGGACCAGCAGAAGTTACACGTGAGCCTGTATGAATAGCCATGTCTTGAGTGATCTCCTAAAGCCTAGGAGGTTGTTGCATGATCGGATTTCCAATGAAAGGGAGTTCCATAATCTGGGGGTCAAGGGTAAGAGATACAAATTAAACAATAAGGGAGACAGTGAGGATCCTTGAGGGACCCCACAGGATGTGGGAAGTTTGGAGGCAGTAAAAGGGGCTTTGCGTACCGCCTGGGTGCGGTCGCTGAGGAAGGACTGGGTCCAACTATAGGCCGAGTCACGGAGGCCGGCTTGTCTGACACTGTCCAATAAGATGGTGTGATTGACCGTGTCAAACGCGGCTGAAAGGTCCAAGAGGACCAAGGCCTGGGGAATTCCTTTGTCCGCATTTCCTCGGAGGGAGTCCACTACTGCAGTAATGACCGTCTCGGTGTAGAGAGAGAGATTCGTTTAAGAAGGTCAGGATAGGGGGCAAGAGAAAAGAAAAAATGTCCTTTAAGATATGCGGGGGACAGCAGTCCCTAGGTGAGCCGAACTTTACCCTAGCCAATAGGACCTGTAGAGAATGTGCATCTATGAGTGGGAAGTGGTCAAGGGTGTGGGACCTGAGTGTCATGGCAGGGGGATCCATCTTAGGGCCGGAAGCAGGGATGCTAGCTTTGATGGTGGCGATCTTTTCCAGGAAATAATTGTTAAGGGAGTCACACAGATTTTGGGTAGCCACAGGTTTGGGGAGAACTCTCTCAGTATTAGATAGCTCGTTCATTATGGCAAAGATGTCTTTTGATTTATTATTCGATTTTTCAATTTTTTCGGAGAAGTAAGCAGCTTTAGCTGAGATGATGGCTTTTTTATAGTCTGTGCGGCCGCCCAAATACAGGAGTTTAGCATCCGGGGCGTAAGCCCGTCTCCATTTCCTCTCTTTTTTGCGGATGTCTAATTTTTGAGCCCTAAGATCAGGAGAGAACCATTTCTGGGCTTCAGAGCGGCGGGCGATTTTGAGTTTTTTGAGCGGAGCATGTTTTTTGCTACCCGCTAGTAGCCCGGCAGAGATATTGGCTTCAGCCATATCCACATCCAGGTTGTCTGCAGCGGTGGAGCTGGCTAGACTGTCCAAGAAGGCCTGTTTATCGAGGGTGCTCCATTGTCTAATAAGACTCCCCTCGAACGCAGGGGGCTTGCTGCAGGTCGGGATAGAGACGGTGAAGTTAATTAAGTGGTGATCGGACCAGATACATGGTGATATAGTAGGTGTGGAGACTGTAAGATTAGTAGTCCATACCTGGTCCAGAATGTGGCCTTTAATATGTGTAGCAGAAGCGATATGGCGACTAAAATTGAGGTTAGAGAGGAGTTCCTTTAATTCAGTGGCGTGCAGACCGCCAGACTCGTCGCTGCACCAATAATTGAGGTCGCCAAGTAAAAGTATTTTTGCGTAATCCGTGACCAGAGTTGCTAGCTGCTCACTCAGTGAGATGGGAAATGATGGCATGTGTTGAGGGGGTCTGTGTATGAGGACGCAGATTAATGGACCTGCATTGGAGTAGAGTTTAATAATCATATTGTCTGCTGCAGGGAGATTTAAGGGGGACATAGAGGTGAAGATGTGGTCTTTGTGAATAATGGCCGCTACTCCGCCTCCCGCTTTTCCTGGACCCCGGTTGACATGTAAGATGTAATAGGTGTCAAGGAGGGCTGCCAGGATATCGGGGTGGAGTCAGTGTTCAGCCATGTCTCGGTTATAAAAAAGATGTCTGGCTTATCCGAGAGAGAAAGAAGAAAGATTTCTAATTGATGTTTGACGAGGGAACGAGTGTTAAGGTAAAAGATACGTAACATGGAATTTCTGACCTGCACGGGGGTAGGCCTCTGACTTTGGCGGGGGACTGTAGGCGGGAGCCCTTGACGTGGGTTCTGCTTGTGAAGGATACCTAAGTGTTTAAGGCGTGCGAGGGTGGCAGGGCAAAGCGAAAGGTCTACCTGATGTAAACTTCTGAGTTCCTCCGAGAAATAGGTGGTAGTTCGTGCAGGGGGACTGGCCCCTGGGCCCGACTTGGCGCGGACGGGCGCAGACGGGCTTGCCTTTGGCGCACAGTCGGCGCGCCCGCTGTGCGCGTCCGCTTTGACATCCTCGTTTTAAAGACCCTGAGGAGCCAAAGACTAGTGCGCTGAGTGAACTGCCTGCCCAATATGTCTCCCGCTTCTGCGGTAAACAGCGTCCTAGCTTGTGGTCTTCAAGCACCTAATCGGCTTGAAAGAGGGAAATGGGAACAGGGAATCAGTTCGTTTTTTAAGAACAGTGCAAAATAAGAATATAATGCGCCGCAAAATAAAGGACAAACAGGGTGGCAATTTTAAAAAACACTCCCGGCTTCCGCCTCAGGAGCCAATCACTAGACTATGTGCACGCGCTGACAGCCTCGTTGTTAAGACCCCGAGGAGCCAACGACTAGTGCGCTGAGTGAACTACCTGCCCAATATGTCTCCCGCTCCTGCGGTAAACAGCGTCCTAGATTGTGGTCTTGAAGCACCTAATCGGCTTGAAAGAGGGAAATGAGAGCAAGGAATCAGTTTGTTTTTAAGAACAGTGCGAAATAAGAATATAATACAGCGCAAAATAAAGGACAAACAGGGTGGCAATTTTAAAAAACACTCCCGGCTTCCACTTCAGGAGCCAATCATTAGACTATGCGCACGCGCTGACAGCCTCGTTTTTAAGACCCCGTGGAGTCAACGACTAGTGCGTTGAGTGAACTACCTGCCCAATATGTCTCCTGCAGTAAACAGCGTCCTAGCGTGTGGTCTTCAAGCACCAAATCGGCTGGAAAGAGGGAAATGAGAGCAAGGAATCAGTTCGTTTTTTAAGACCAGTGCAAAATAAGAATATAATGCGGCGCAAAATAAAGGACAAACAGGGTGGCAATTTTAAAAAACACTCCCGGCTTCCGCCTCAGGAGCCACTCACTAGACTACGCGCACAGGCTGACAGCCTCGTTTTTAAGGCCCCGAGGAGCCAACAACTAGTGCGCTGAGTTAACTACCTGCCCAATATGTCTCCCGCTCCTGCAGTAAACAGCGTCCTAGATTGTGGTCTTGAAGCACCTAATCGGCTTGAAAGAGGGAAATGAGAGCAAGGAATCAGTTTGTTTTTAAGAACAGTGCGAAATAAGAATATAATACAGCGCAAAATAAAGGACAAACAGGGTGGCAATTTTAAAAAACACTCCCGGCTTCCGCTTCAGGAGCCAATCATTAGACTACGCGCACGCGCTGACAGCCTCGTTTTTAAGACCCCGTGGAGCCAACGACTAGTGCGTTGATGGAACTACCTGCCCAATATGTGTCCCGCAGTAAACAGCGTCCTAGCATGTGGTCTTCAAGCACCTAATCGGCTTGAAAGAGGGAAATGAGAGCAAGGAATCAGTTCGTTTTTTAAGAACAGTGCAAAATAAGAATATAATGCGGCGCAAAATAAAGGACAAACGGTGGCAATTTTAAAAAACACTCCCGGCTTCCGCCTCAGGAGCTAATCACTAGACTACGCGCACGCGCTGACAGCCTCGTTTTTAAGACCCTGTAACGACCCTGTAAGATTTTCGGACCAGATAGAATCAGCTCACCAAGACACCACCAACCCGGCTGAAACGTAACCACCTCCCTCCTCAGGACCTACTTACCATGGAACCTGGGTACCTACCTGGGGATGGGGAATTAGCAATATACAAGCTTAGATCATCCAAAACACCACCAAATCCATAGGGATTATTAGAAACAATCACTAATTGCTACGGAATTCCATATTCTACACCACACTCATACCTTATAGTCTCGCGGCAATCTAGCCCAGACTATGCTACCCTCCTCCTCATAGTGAAGGGGGGCAGTTCTGATCACTAACCATTACACACCGACCACAATCAGTGTTCACACAAGCCACAGTCCTGTGGGTATGCACACCGTAACCTCCCGGTGCTCTCTCTCTCTCAAGCCACAATCTTATGGGTATACACACCGTATCCTCCCGGTGCTCTCTCTCTCTCTCAAGCCACAGTCCTGTGGGTATACACACCGTATCCTCCCGGTGCTCTCTCTCTCTCTCTCAAGCCACAATCCTATGGGTATACACACCGTATCCTCCCTGTGCTCTCTCTCTCAAGCCACAATCCTGTGGGTATACACACCGTATCCTCCCGGTGCTCTCTCTCTCTCTCTGTTGGGAAGTTTCTCTATATACCACAGGGAATGTCTCATATACAATATTATAGGTTATGTGATAGATAGACAGTTCAATCCTCTCACACAAGAATGGCCAAATTACAATATGCAAAGGTTATTCTCTGATATAAGTGCTCCCTGCTCCCTTGCTGAGTTACCACTTACCCGGACGGGAAACGCATCCGTCCACATAACAGCATCTGACTAGAAGAAAGGTTAACTTTACCTTAAAAACAACAGTTACACAATGGTTCACTAAGAACTGGGGTCCCTTTATTACACAATAGCAAATTATTATTATTATTATTATTATTATTGGGACATTTGTAGAGCGTGCGTTACGCACACTGGCGTAACGCAGTATACAATATAATACTGCAATATAACATATAGCCTAAAAAGCAAAGGAAATAATTAGAATGTGTGTGCACGCTAACAAGAAAGGGTTGACGTCACCTTATGAGTACGAAGTCTGGACTCAGTTGTCATCTGGGTTCCCTTCTCGTCTGTGCCTTGGCTCATCTTAGGATCACCCCTGCAGTCACGTATACATGTCTGCACCGCTATGCTCTGTCTCCTCTGCTCCCCTCCAAGTCACTGGAACCTCCCTCTTGTTCTCTGTTTCGTCTGTCTCACTCTTGTCGTTCTGCACTACTCCTCTCTCCTCTCGATCACGAACTATCTTCACCTTCCGACTTCGATCCTGTAAGTCAGTTACTGCCGCTCTAATATTCGTTCGCTCCACTAACTTCTTTACTCTGCATGCTCTGATCTCAGTATCAAAGCTCACCAGCTGCTCCAACTAAAGTAACTTCAATCTTTCTGAGAGATTATCAGCCTTCGGTCTTTTCGGACTTCAAAATGGCGACAGTCTGCTTTAAGTTGATTAACTGCAATAATGCTAACGACTAGCTGCCGTCTGCTAACTGACTGAATGAACTCTCCTCCTCTCTGTACTTTCGCTAATATAGAACCTTGTTCATGCATGGACATTTCCAGCCAGTAACCTGCCGCCCACCAAATTCTTGTACCACCCCGTGCCAAGGACACGTTCTCAGCCGGCCGGCCTGATGTTATGTCTTCGACACAAAGAAAAATACAGTCTTTCGATAAGGGCCAGCCCGAGCTGGTTCTCTCCAAGCGAACAACACCTTATAACTAAAACATTACATTTGACCTAAAAGCATCTCAAGCAGCCGAGGCAGAAAGAAAGATGGAGTCTCTCCTGTTCGAGGCCTACAAGGCCCGAAATAAGCATAAAGATGAATAACTCTATCAGGAATATACTAGTAACCTTACAAAAGGACGGAATAATACTAATACTAAGGTTTCTATCACCTAACATAAGCTTATAGGCCCTAGAATAGAGAAAAGAATAGGGAATTATGTCAAGCATCTTGTAAATAGGTCAAATCTAAGGCTCTAATCCCTCTATTAGAATGATAGTAGGCTAAAGTCACCTTCACCCAAAAATGGAACAAAAACCCTGTCAGAACAGACCCCAAGGAGCCAACGACTAGTGCTCTGAGTGAACTACCTTCCCAATATGTCTCCCGCTCCTGCGGTAAACAGCGTCCTAGCGTGTAGTCTTCACGCACCTATTCGGCTTGAGAGAGGGAAATGAGAACAAGGAATCAGCTCGTTTTTTTAGAACAGTGCAAAATAAGAATGTAATGCGGCGCAAAATAAAGGACAAACAGGGTGGCAATTTTAAAAAACACTCCCGGCGTCTGCCTCAGGAGGCAATCACTAGACTACACGCACACGCTGACAGCCTTGTTTTTAAGACCTGAGGAGCCAACGACTAGTGCGCTGAGTGAACTACCTGCCCATATGTCTCCCGCTCCTGCGGTAAACAGTGTCCTAGCTTGTGGCCTTCAAGCACCTAATAGGCTTGAAAGAAGGAAATGAGAGCAAGGAAGCAGTTCGTTTTTTTTACGAACAGTGCAAAATAAGACTAAAATGCTGCGCAAAATAAAGGACAAACAGGGTGGCAATTTTAAAAAACACTCCCAGCTTCCGCCTCAGGAGCCAATCCTTTTGCAATATCAGTGTTCCCCAACCTGTACAAAATCTCTTAAGTTAATGTTCAGTACTGTTCTGGTCATATGGGCGACAAGGAAACCCGTGTAGGCTGAGGACAAGGGGCTGTTCTTTGGGGTGGATGGACAGAAGGCTCATCAGCCTTCCAGCTTGGAGAACACATTTGAGGAACTCATATATTTCAGGCAGACACATATTTAATTTGCCCCTTATATCTGCCTGGATAAGGTTGACTCACTCTCTATACTGATGGGGCAGTACTCAGCGAAGCCGATATGAGCACATTTTCCAGGGCTGCAAACAACCTGGGATGACTACACATTTATAATACATTCATAAATAATAAGTATTAAATTAAAAATTAAATAGTTCTCTTCTCCTACTTTACATTTGGTATAATCAGCTGCTTTGATAAATTATATTTTCTAAAATGAATATTTATCATTTGTCAAGGTATAGTTATTTCCAAAGACATTAGTTCACCTCCAAATGCCCTCTTGACACCTTTTAATAGCTGGTGGTTCAAGCCTTTATCTTTTGCTTCCAGTATAAGTCATGTACATTTTGTCAAATGTTTTTTCGTAGTAATTACTTTTGGTCTCTCCATCTCGAGGTTAATCTGCACAAACATTCCTCAGTCTATTTCCCGTCAAGACAGCAGTTTATGGTCAATTGTATTAATTTCTACTACCTGTCAGTTGTTATAGGACCTATGGCAATTTTATTATGCTCTTGAATCACAATGACATATTTTCAAACAAAATATTTGTATTCATTATTAGCCGATGGCTAAGATACATTTAAAAAGAGAAATTCACAATGTAATGTAGTACCTTAACCATTGGTTTGATGGCATGCTCATGAGGTGTTATCTTTTTTAAGTACTCTTTGTATAATACAGTAGGCCACATATGAACCGAATGTTTGATGGTATTCTCCATTTAGAGGCCTTTATTTCATCACCACTTTTCTCCTGCTTTTATTGAGTGAAGTGTCTGGAACAGTGTTTAATCAACTAAACACTTTTCCATTACACACCACATAATTCAACAAAAAAACACATAATACAAACCAACAACACAATTACATAACACACCACATACACACAATCCACACCACATACTTCCCCAACACACCACAAAATTAAACAGCTCACCACATAATTAAACTCCACTTCATAACACTCCACAACACAAAACACTATACCACATAATTACTCTCCATAACACACAATCCCATTCCACATAATTCCTATACACTAAATACTGCATCATTTCTATCCACATAATTCCACTGCACAACATACCACACAATTCCACTACACACCACATACATCCACTCCAAAACACATACGTAAGGAACAATTACATTTACAATGCTAATACCTCAAATTCTCGCAAATGCCAGACCTATTGCATTGCAAATGCTTGTTCAAATGTTCAGTTTGGAACTAGAAAGAGGACTGCACCTCCCTGCGGGTGTTTGCAAACATGAAACTAGGACTAGACTATAAATGGATTAAAAATCTAAACACGGCATTTTAATTATATTTTTAATATTTTATTTTAAAAAATCAAGCAAATCAGCAGGTATATCTCAACCAGTGTCCATTGATCACAAAGTGCACGGAAAACAGGTAGTAAGTATACAGAATTTGTGGCATTACGATTATCTTCTGTGGTCCCCCTGTGTCTCTCATCCTCTGTATGAGACACCTCGCCAATACCTGAGCTAGATATGAGCCTAGAGTAACAACCCCTGTGTCTGCGTGTCATCTTACGTGTCTTCCAGTTTATCCGCCTCCTCATCCTCCATTTCTATGTAATAGTAGCTCAGCCACGGCTGCCAGATTTTCCTAAACTTTCTCGGGCAACTCCTCACTTTATAAACTGTCTTTTTGGCTCCCATGTACATATCAATAGCAACCCACCACTCTTTCAGATTGGGAGGTTCTTGTCTCCCCCATTATTTGGCTATATCACGTTTTGCCACTACTAGGCCTAGGTTCAACAACAGAAGTTGATATCTGGAGATGTCAACGTCCGTGTGGATGCCCAATACCACATATTTAGGGTCCATCGGGATTTGCTCTAGCAGAATGTACTATCCGTGACCAGTAGTTATGGATTTGGCGGCAGTCCCATAAAGTGTGAATGAAGGATCCGCGTTCCGTTCTGCAATATAGACAGTCCGGCGTCTCTGCTCTCCCCATCGTATGTATCTTGGCCCTATCATACTATACCCTGTGTAGGATTTTAAATTGAACAAGTCGTAGCCGCAGCTTAATTGCCACCTCCCTAGGGTGCATCAGTGCTGTCTCCCAATCTATGTCCTCTAGTGTACCTACCAAATCCTCCCAGTTTCCCCGAAGTGTTAGCAGGTTGTCGGGCATGTTGATTAGTGGGGGTCTTGTACGTCCATGAGACTGCTTTCTCCAGTTTCTCTTCTTGTAGCAACCGGCCCTCCAGCGGGGCATATTCTGAGAGGACCGCAGTGTCAGGTTTTGTCGTCTGCCGTGCGTTCTGGAGTTGAATATACTTGTACTGCGTATCTGTTAGCCTATAGGCCGATTGCAATTCAACAAGCATTAGCATGCCGCCCTGTCGTGTTATATCCCCAAGGGTGGTAATATCAATAGCGTTCCATCTTTGAAACCCCTGTAGCTTTGATAATTCAGGCAGGTGTTTGCTTTCCCAAAGGGGTGTAGACCTAGTCAGACTCTTGCCAATCTTCATCACTCGTTCGGCTTCTCTCCATGTCTCAATCGTCCTCTGTGTTGCTGGCAGCAGGCCTACCACCCCTGGGCCCCCCTATATGTAGTGAAGGTAAGAATGTTTCTGAAATTGGAGCATCTCCAGGGCGTTTGATGGGTGGTCCTGGGAGCGTGCCCCCATTCATTGACGTCGACAAGGTGTGCCGCTCGGTAGTATGCCCGGACATCTGGAAGTGCTATTTCCCTTTTATACTGGCTGTGCTGTAACATTTGCAGCGCCACTCGAGGGGGACCCCCATCCCACAGCAAAGTGTGTAGTTCATTATTTATTGCCCTAAAGAGGACCTCTGGTACTCTGCAGTACGTGTTTTGAAATATGTATAATAACTTGGGTATTGTGATCATTTTGAACATAGAAGGGCCGTTATGGAGCATCCGTCTATGCAGCCCGCTATTGGGTATAGGGTTGACTTCCCCCAATTAATTTTGTAACCCGCCTGCTTACCGTAGTTTTCAACTATCTGGAAAAATATCAGGAGTGTCATATCAGGGTTAGTTACGTATAGAAATATGTCGTCTGCGTCCAGCGAGATTCGTTCATCACGCTGCTGCCTCTTGGGATCTCGGAAGCCTGTTAGGTCAGGATGTGCTCTGATCAGACATGCAGGGGGTTCTAGAACACGCGCAAAGAGCAGAGGGGACAGTGGACAACCCTGTCTAGTTCCCCGCTGGATGGGGAACTCGGCTGATTTAACGCCGTTTACTCTAATTCTAGCCCTGGGGTTTGTGTATAAGAGATCGACCCATATCTGGAAGTTATGCCCGAAGCCCAGTTTTACGAGGACCTGCTCAAGAAGGGCCAGTGCATCCTATCGAATGCCTTTTAGGCGTCAAGTGAAAGTAGCAAATGGGGAGTCTTTCTCTCTTTGGCCAGGTCCAGCCAGTTTGCCAGCCTACGGAGGTTTAGGTGTGTGGCACGTTTGGGCATGAAGCCTGACTGATCCTTATGTATCAGGGACGTAATGACCGTCAAGAGACGTGTGGCGAGCATGGAGGCCAAGATCTTGGTTTCAATATTAAGAAGTGAAATTGGGCGATAGGAGCCACAATTTTCTGGGGGTTAGCCTTATTTCAGTATTACAACGACTGTGGCCTGGCAGAGGTCTAGGGGGAGTGTTCCCGCCTCTTTTGCCGCTAGGAACATATTTAAGAGACGTTGAGCTAACCTGGAATTATTTAGTTTGAAGAATTCCCCAGGCAGTCCATTTGGCCCTGGGTTCTTTTCCGAGTTGAATGAATGAATGGTAGTATTTATAAAGTGCAACGTTCACTCCAAGGAGTATCTTGGCGCTAGGGGGAGGAATATGAAGGTCAATGCAGATGTGCAGCGAGAGGGTCAAATCTAGAAGAGAAAGGTTCAGATAAGAGAGTACCAATTTATCAGGTGTAGAAAATAGCCAGGTTTTTAAAAGTTTCCTGAAGAGAAGTTCTGAAAGTATCAATCTCAATTGTAGTGGAAGGGAATTCCATGCCTTGGTTCCTAGTACTGCAATGGTTTTCCCCCGTTTGTCTTCAAGCGGTAACTGGGGGTTGCTAGGTAGCTTCCTGAGGATGATCGCAGGAGCCGCTGAGTAGAGTAGGAGTGTATTCGCGACTTCTGATAGGAAGGCCCCGTTGCCTTGAATGATTTGTACATGATTGTTAGGACTTTGAATAAAATCCTTTTGTGAATAGGCAATCAATGCAGCTGATTAAGTGCTGCTGCCAATGAGGATCCCCCCGGGAGCTGAAGTACCAGCATGGCTGCCGCGTTCTGGACCACCTGCAGTTTTTTCAGCACTGATTTATTAGCTCCTGCATAGAGGCTGTTGCAATGGTCTAAACAAGACAGCACCAGTGCAACAGCCACTGACTTCCTAGGGTTCATTGGAAGTAGGTCTAAGAACTTTCTCAGAGTTTTAATTGTGTGAAAGCACATACTTGCCACTGCAAGTGATTGGCTATGGAAAGACAAGGTTGAATCACACTTGATTTCTAAGTTCCATGCTGTAGCCGCAGTAATGGGGGGTGGAACTGTATTAGCCGGCCACCACTGACTGGGCGTAAAGGTGTTAGCCTCCCCAAACAGCAAAATCTCTGTTTTCTGGCTGTTGCACTTCAGATGGTTACATTTCATCCAGTTCATAACTGCTGTTAGGCAGTGATGGATTTCTCTTCCGCATCAGTGGAGTTTTTGTCTAAAGTAAGAATGATCTGGGTGTCGTCTGCGTATGTTACAGGTTCAACACCAAAGGAGTCAATTAAAATAAGCAGTGGGGTCATGTAAAGATTCAATAACGTCGGGCTCAAAGAGGAGCTCTGCGGTACTCCGGCTGATAGCTGTTTTTCGGGTGATTTGTGGCAACCAAGGGTCACAATGTTGCGTTGATTTTCTAAAAACGACAAAAACCAGGCAAGTGCCTTGTTAGTGATGCCACTCATCTTAAGTCTGTCTCTCAGAATGTTGTGAGAGACCGTATTGAACGCTGTCACAATCCCTGTGCAGTTGAATGCTGTGTCCTTGCCTCTTCTATCTGGTTTACCCAATTCGCTTCCCTTTCTTCCTGGATTAACCAGGCTAGCAACTTCCCCGCTCTATCTCCAGACTCGTACAGTCTGTGCTGAGTGGCCTGAATTTGGATGCTTACTATTCCCTCTGCTAAAACGCAGAGTTCCCTCCGCGTAACCTCAATTTGCCGTAGCATCCTTTCCTCTATATCGGGGGACAGTTTCTTTTCTAGTTCGAGCAGTCTGCCTTCTAAGACTTGTATTTGTATTGTTTCTTCTCTATGCTTTCGTGCAATTACATCTTGTATTCTCCCCCTTAGGACTACCTTGTATGCCTTCCAAAGGGTGGCCTCCGAGGTAACGGAGCCTTCATTGTCTTGGAAGAATAATTAAGTCTTGATGTCAACAGTATCTATTACTGTCTTGTCCCTTAGCTGCCAGTCATTAAGTCTCCAATCTGACTTGGGCCTATGTGCATTGCCCCTCACCTTCACTCTTAGTGGTGAGTGATCCGAGATACCCCTAGCCAGGTATTGTATGTCCTCAATCACTTGAATTTCCCCTGCCAGGGCAAAGAGGTAATCGATTCGGGAGAAGGTCTTATGCGCCCCTTAGAAAAAGGAGTAACTACGGTCAAGTGGGTAGTTCCGGCGCCAAAGATCCATCAGTCCCAGTGATCTTGAAAATTCCGGCAATGGGGTGGGCGTCTGGTTAACCGTCGCCACCTGGGACCTGTCTAAATGTGGGTTCATCACATCATTGAAGTCGTCCCTATAATGCAGGTTGAAGAGTCTGAGTCTAGCAGGATCTTAGCCACTGCCTAGAGTGTCTGGGACTGTAGCCGCAGCGGGGCGTAGACACTGGCAGGGTGATCTCTCTCCGTCCCCATGTACCCCGAACCGCTGCATATGTACCTCCCCCCCCACCCCACCCCCGGTCTACCCAGGTCTTAGCCACTCCACAGGCTTCAGGGGAAAATCAGGCATGGGCCAATGTGACGTAGGCCCCTCTCCCAATAAATGCTCATCTAGTGCCTCGAAGAGGGGTCTCCTGCAGGAGGACCAAGTCTAGCTTAATCCATTTGATACACCTGTTCACTAGGCCCCTCTTAATCTTACTGCCCAGTCCGTTGACGTTCCACGTCAACACGGTGTATGGTACACGGTGTATGGTATGTCATGCATTACATGTGTGGTTCATGTGGTTTGTATAAGGGGTACTCCCTACCCTGCCAATCCCTATCCCACTGTATCCAAGTCTGCAATTGAAGACATCCTGCTGTAACTGGGAACAAAAACCTTGTAAATCGAAAAATCCCAAACTCCCTTTTTATCCCCTCCCTGAACCCCCCAGCCCACATCCTCTCCTACCCTACGTCTAACCCTTCAACTGTCAACATGACAACAGGCCTATGAGTCCCCTACGGAGTCTGTCGAGACCACCCTCCCCCCTCCCCCCCCTCAACCCCAAAAAAGAAACACATCAGCAAAGGATATTATCACAGTTCAGGAGAGTGATTCACACAGTTTCTCCCCGATACAAACAGGTCTGGGAGGGGGGCCTCCTTGCAGTCGCTGGTTTGCCGGCATGTTCATAGCTCACGCCCTCGGTTCACATTTCTTCACCACTTTTGTTCTTTTGTGGTTGGTGTTCGGGCGCCATTTCCAGGGTCATTACCCCAGATCCTTCAACAATATGGATGGCCTTGAGCAGGGGGTGATCGCCGTCAAGTGTCCTCCAGGGAGTTTTTATTCGAATGATCAGAATGGGTGCTAGCCCCCTGGGTCGAATCTCTAGTGGCGGCCTGAGTCCCCCCCCCGCCGAGGAGTTCCCTCTCCTCCGATATGGATTCCCGGGCTGCATGGTCCCTAAGCTTTTTGGATTTGTTCCGACAAGACGCCTCCTAGTTCTTTCTCTCTGTGATCTAGGATCCCATCGTGATTGCGAGTCACCATGTTGCCTCCCACTGCCACTCATCTCGGGTCTGGGCCTCGGGCATTTTTCGATCCAGACCCAGGCGTCTTCCGGCGTTTGAAAGAATTGGGTAGAGTTTTGGAAGATGACTTTGAGTTTGGACGGAAAGAGAAGCATTATTGGATATGCAGAGCTCGGAGTTTGACTTTCACAGAGTCAAAGGACCTCTGCATCTTCTGAACCTCCCTGGAATAGTCAGGGAAGATCATAATTCTAGTGTTTGCCAGCTTAAGTTCTCCCTCTTTCCATGCCTCTCTTAGAACCATATCTCGGTCTTGATAGTTCGGGAATCGTGCAATCAGGGGACGTGGAGGGGCCCTGGGCGGAGGCCTCAAAGCCGGCATCCGATGTGCCTGCACGATGAGAAAACAGGTGGAAAACTTGGCTCCCGGTAGGACTTCTCTCAGTCACATCTTCAGGAAGGTGTTGGGGTCTGCGTTCTCCTGTCCCTCCGGTACCCCAATAAAGCAAAGATTGTTTCTCCGAGCTCTGTTTTCAGCATCGTCAACCTTCCACATCACCTCTCTCATGCTGGCCTGGAGCCCCTTGGTGTCTCCTTGGGATTTATGCGCCGTTTCCTCAACCTTTGATATGCGAGCCTCCACTTGTGTGACTTGATCCGCAATGTTGCATACATCCCGTCGGAGGGGAGACACTTCGTTTTTTTTATCTAGGCCATTTTGCCTTCGATTGCTTCTCTCGACGCATAGATCGCCTGGAGGATAGCTTTATTACCGGTGCACTGGCACCCTGTTTTTGGGTCTTGGGTTCTTGATATTTGGCCATGGTCGGCTATGGCAGTTGAATATTCTTGTCTACACTACCACAGGTCTGCGGCACTAGCGGGAGGCTCACAGACTCGCTGCAAGGGGGGCTATTGTAGGGGGGTAGAGTCCGGGATGTGTGGTCGTCTCGCCCCTCTTGAGTACAATAGAAGCTGAGGGGCCGCCAGTCTGCGTCTTCTTACCTCATTACGACGCCGCCTATACGAGTGCTAGGTGGGTACAGGAGGGCATCTCTTGGCACTCTTTATATTTTGACTCACGAGGGCCTCTCCCCAGGGTTTACCAGTAGTCTATTTCCCTGCAGTAGGTCTCCCGGGCCTCCCCCATGCTCTCTAACCGGTGCTCCGCTCTTGAGTGTCTCCCACGGGCCAACCAGTACTCTCGGGCTTCCTCACAGGTAGCGCACCGTCCCTGTCTTGCCAATGTCTAACGTGGTGAGGGCATAAAATGGTCCTCTATGAGGGAGAAGACATGACTAATTGTATTCGGAAATATCCAGGAACTCACAGATGGCTGGTGTATGCACAGACTCTCAGCAGATCTAGGGTATAGGGTTTCTCCAGGGGGCCTTTATTGCAATCTCTCCCATGGTGTGTCACTATGTTCAGGGACCGGGGGGGGGGGGGGGGGGGGCAAACAGCATGCGCTATCCCCAGGCCTCTCCTTGCGCCAAGCAGAGCTCACCCCCAGGCTCAGAGCCTCTGTCCCTGCTTCGTGTCTCCTTCAAATTGCCTGGCCAGCACCCCGTATCAAGGTGCGCTCAGGGCCCGCTCCCGGTCATGGGAATTTGCCTCGGGAGGGGCAGCGCGACCGGACCGGACCATCCGCAGCTTGCCACTCCCCAGGATCACCGCGGGTGATGTCTCTTGGCTTGGATCGGGGCTAACAAAGGAGAGGGTGGTCCAGTCCCCACTGTGCAGGAAGCCAGAGGCCCCCACGGCCTCTCTGCCTGAAGTCAACGGCTCTGGTGCCCCACCCTGATCAGCCCCGGCTGCTTGCAGCCCCTTACCAGCTCCGGGGGCATCCACAGGCCAAATCGCCTGCGGGTCTGTAGAGACAAGCCCCTCCTCAGCTCGGAAGCAGGCAGGATAAGTACGGCGACTCCCGCCACGCTGCAGGTCCAGGAGAAAGTGAAAGGGGGCCTTTCCTCGCCGCACGGAGCAGTGGAGACCGCCACTCCGGCACTGCAGGACTACAGGCCCAGTCTCAATGGCTTCCCCCGCCTCCGACAGACATTGCGGTAGATGTCCCACTTGTGGGTCGGCTCGGCAGCAGGCGTAGCGCCTCACAGGTGGCGTCCCCTCGTCTGTGTCACGAGTAGCTCCAGGGCAACGTTGTCGAGTCACCAGGTCTGGTCGGCCATTTTGGCGACCGGGTCCCGTTCGCTTGTAGGTTGCAGTTGCTCCCTACAAGACTGCGCCGTAGCTTCAAGGGCAGTTTCTTCCTCTGTGCAAGGATACAAAGCACCCTCGACTTGAGAAAGCGGGTGCTAATCGTGGCAGAAAGACAGGATTCGTGGTGGGCAAACAGAGCCTCGGTGAGTGCGACTACTCAGCCATGCTGCTGGCCACGTCCCCTGGACTTTACTTTCTTCAATATTTTTTAATCTGCACTTGCAAATAAGTTCATCCCGCCGTCTTGTTTGTTTATTGTGATTCCCCCTTTCTTGGGCCGCCTGCACAATTATTGAGCACAATGTGTTCACACTGCACTGAACAGTTATTGCACTGGTTTTAATGTGTATGCTACATACAAAAACACACTGTCAAGTGAAATCCTATTGTATATATTGAATTATTTGGTCATATCTTGTTTGTTGACTTTTTTTATGCCATACAATACATGTTTTGGTATTTCATAAATGTTCCATTCTGACTTATAATGATACCTGTTGGGTCACTTTTGAACAATAATAATAGAAAACTGTAGCAGAAATGTGGAAGATAGAACGTTGTTCTTGACAATAGACCAGCACCGGCAATGCCTATTGATCTCGCTTGTATGCAAAGGTAAGGGAGACCAATTGAATTAATAATGCTTGTTTCATTAGTAGGAGAATTTTTCATATCTAGGAATCTTCTTTGTACATACAAGTTGTTGATTCTGTTGTAGAAGGGCGTGGGGGTTTCTCTAGAGACAAATTTGAAATTTGTGGGAGTATACAAACTTTAAACGTTGTGGTTTTGAAAGTTACACTCTCCTTTCAATGAATAACAACATGCACAAACTACGGTGACTTTTCAGCCTATTTAAGTAAACTTTAAGGAATAGTGTAACTCGACCAAATCTATCCCCACAATCTGCCAAAACATCTTAATGTAGGCGAACTACGAATCCTCAGATTTCTGGTTGAATCAGAGGCTGCTTAAATAAAGTGTACAACTGATTTGATTAATGATATGCATTTTCTATTTTACAGAAAAATCGGGACAAGGAGTATTATTATTGAAATTATTCAAGCTATAAACAAACTAACCCGTGACGACATACATTATAATGGATTACTGAAATCTAAGGCCTCAGCAGTGCCAAACTGGGTGCAACGTTCAACATACCCCGTTGAAGAGTAACTTGACTTTTAGAAGACTAAATAGACATGTGGTGCATGCACTTCTGCCATATTGTTCTATACCAGGAGCTGCCATTGGAAGCTTAGCTGAATGTTGTTCTGCCTGAATGTCTATTCAGACGTTACAAGAGTTTGTTTCTTTACAAAAGTTTTCATTTGTTGTGTTTTGTGAGTTTTCAAGTTTTCCCTATGCATGTAATTCTTTTTAATTATTACGGTTGTGTTTTCTCTTCTTAACAAAGACTTTAATCTCAAACTTTGATGGCAATATAGTTACATTTGTATGTCTACCCAGCGTTGCATTTACAACAGTGGTGAGCTCGAGGAGGGGGGAATAAGCCTTGCAGGTTCCCCCACGCCTCTTCCGTGGAATTCATCCTACTTACCTCCTTCAGCCCATCGTCCCAGGATGTTGTGCTGAGTGGGTGCTGCAACCTCCATGGTACTGTGCAGTTACAATCTGGGGCCATATTACACAAAGTGCCTGGGGGCGCAAAAGGCATTTGCACCCGCTTTGCATACCCCCTTGGGCCTTTGGTAATACAGAAGGGGCCGCAGATGCTTCTGCTGCCCCTTCTGTAATACTGAAAGCGATGGCGCACATACAGCGCCAGCGCTTCCTCCAGAGGGTGTTCCCTCATTTGCATGGGAGAGTGCCCCATGCAAATAAGGGAATCCTTTGCCTCTACACCCGTGCAGTATTACAGACGCGGGCACAGAGCAAAGAAGTTCTCGGGAGGCGCACAGACATCCCCTTTGCAGGTGGCTGCAGTCACTCACTGCAGCCGACTGCAAGGGGATCTTTAAAAGGTTAGGCGGGCTACCACCTGCACAGTGAAACATGGAGCGGCTGCTTGAAAGCCCATTTGAATGCACTACCCCCAGGCAGCACATGTTCCTGGTTGCCCTAGGGGTAGCACATTCCATGTAATAAGGCGCAGTTTCTCTGTTTGCGCCCGGTCCACCTGTTTTAATGTGCGCAAGTTCGCAAACAGGGAAAGTGCGCCCTATACATAATAGGGCCCGAGGTGCCAATTCCCTAACCGATCAAACAGCATTCATGTTTCTTAACCGTGGCGTTTTTCTGTATCCAGACACTTCCTCGCAGTTTGCAGAGCACATATTTAGTGAGGTACTAAGGCAATTAAAGGTGGATGGCTGCTGCTGAACTATATTACCACAGGTCATATAATTGCACAATAAGGTGAAGAGCAAGAAGAATTGACAAAGCCAATAAGTCTCACCTTTTTTAATTATTTACTGTGCCAATAATTTTTGCCAATGCTTAGTAGCATCAGCTAACACACGAGCATTGTAAAAGCAAATAGGTTTGGCCTTTAATGGTCACAAGCAGAACTATTGGCATCGCCAGTGCCTGTTACCGGTGCTTCCCGTCTCAACATAGCGTTACCCATTGTTTATTACTAATAACATATATTAAAAACATTAAAAGATGCCCTTCTGTGCCTTCACCTGTACAGTAACCATCTTTGCATTTTTTTTAATACTTTATTAATAGTAAAGATTGGAATACCCCACTGTAAAGTGGTGCCATAATAGTACCCCTGTGAGATGCAATGTACTGTAAAGCTGAACGACCAGCCCGTTAGCAGCTTATGAAGAGCTGCAAGGCTAAAACAGCTAAAAGCAAAACATATATTAAAAAATGGCCTAGACAATAGTATGATCTTCACAGTTTTTATTAGTAAATTGTTGTGAACTGTTTTGTAAATGTAGAAAATAAAGATAATTTTGGTTGTTGTTATAAGTTTCACCAATTTAAACACCATTAATACTTAAGAATTTGTTGGTGCGGGGGCCAATGGTTCTCTTCCAGGGGTAACTCATCAATAGTCATAAGCACTGAATAATCCATGTACATGTGCGGGTCCCCGGAGCATATACAAAAATACATATATATATATATGTATGTTTAGTTAAAAGAGTACGAAGTACCTTCAGAACATACATGTATACGTATATAAATATGCAGCCTACCATGACTCAAATAAGCTAAAATGCCAATTTACATGGGTTTTTCTATAAAATGAAAATAATCTCATATATCATTTCTGTAACAGAGACCATGCACTCCATGAGTGTCCCAACACAGTCCTTTATTTTCAGAGAAAAAGGCAAGTAATAGCAGGCAATTGGCCCATAGGCTTTATATATGACAAAACATCACAGTACTAAAAAACTGGCACTGTGCCTTTAAGACCTCCAGGAGCCCCATGCTCCCATCCTGCACCACAGGTGACAGTTAGGTCAGTTCTTTTTTACGGCTCCTTCTGTAAGGATCCTGGAGCATTGAGTCATTTTTTGATAAATCTAGTCATTTTTGGTTTATTTCAATCCTAGATATTTCTACACTACGTTTTGGACTACTGGCAACCTTTACAGTTGTTTTCTGACAGTTTGGATAACTATTTTCTGTCAGAAATGCCAGCTTTGTTCAACACATGTCCCTCCTGTGGAAAGAAAATGAAAAGATCTGACCCACATGCTGTCTGTATTGTGTGCTTACGATCCTCACACAATCCAGAGAAATGTTATTATTGCGAACAATTCTCCGGAAGAACTCTTCGGGACAGAGAGAAAATAAAGCTGCATGCATTACTGGAGAGAGGAAAAGGACCTTCAAAAAGTGGCCTTGGAAGCACTTCTGCATTTAAGGATCCCTCCTCTCAAGAAAAACACAGAAAATGGCGCCGTTCTACTTCTTCAACATCAAGACGGAAGCAGATCCCTGATTGTTTACCTTCAGCGTCGAGATCAACATCGGAAAAACAGGCAAGGCATGCTACAACTTCGAGGGACAAATCGGCGTTGAAGCGGCTAGAGCCTCCGTGGTCGAAACGTAAGTCGACGTCAAAGCATACTACTTTGGGCTCAAAGTATGTTGGTCCAGAGAAACCTAAGTCGACATAAAAGTTTGGGTCGATGTCCAGGAAATATCCACCGACGTCGAGACACTGGTCGACGTCTAGATCTCCGCCGTAACTGGCATGGTCGGTATCAAGAGGGTCGGCGTCAAAGACTCCGCCACAGGCATACAGGCGAGCAACGTCAAAGTCTCTGCAACAGTCCCACAGACAGTCGGTGTCGAGGAATTCGACGTCAAGGACATTGGCACGCAGGCGTAAGTCCGAAGATGCCTTGCCGTAGAAGCGATCAACGTCGAGAGTGGCACAATCTGTGTCTCTGTGACCTCTCGTCGAGAGAAAAGGATCCTACAGCAACGACGGTGGAAGTGCTAAATGAACCGAGATCGATGTTGAAGACCATACGTCGAAGGAAGTGTCTTCTTCCCCTGGCATCCATATTGTGTAAATCACACCGGAGGGATCTCCGGTTGTGGAGAAACGGAACCCCGTCAACCTTTCTCCAATGTGGCTAGAGAGTATCCAGCACTGGAAGGTTTCACACAGAAGTCCTGGCTCTGAATTCTCTCAAACATACTCTCCCTCCAGAGTCCCTGCTGCTTCTCCACCTACTGAATCTATGACACCATCTCCACGCAGGTCTTCAAGGAGAGATAGGGCTCCTTCGGTTCAACATTCACAATCCAGGACACTATGTAGACGGTAATATGTCGGTGTTGGATTAAGATTTATACACAGGAAGTGATGGTGCTCTTGCTTGTGCGTGTGTGAGATATTCTTGTAATTGTTGAGTATACGGTGCAAACAGGTCAGGGGAGAACAAACCCAAATAAAACAACCCCTGCAATTGTGTGGATGTGTGTCCACACGTGCAAATGAACAAAAGTCCTGTGCATACGTTTCTTTCTAATGGGTTTTGTTGTCAAAACCAATTTCAAACACATGAGCTCATGCAAATAATGAAGGTTGAGATCTTGGAAATTTCAGCAAAAAGGATTTATAAGTCAATCCAGATCAGTACAAAGTACATTCTACCAGCCGACACATGTTTTGTCACAACGTGTTACAATTGTGACTCTTCACGGCTGTAAGTAGTGTTGGGGCAACATTTTATTATTGGATCGAGCTGTGATCAAAGGCAGTCTAATTGTAAAGAGAGTGATGTGCGATAAACATCACAAATGGATATGGGTTAATCGGAAGAGCGATAATGAAGAACGGGTCTGTCCCTCACTTGGCAGGACTTGTGCTGGCTGCAGCACGTCTCGTGGCTCGTTTCAGTTGTATCCGGCCAACTGGATCACAGCTCGATCCGATAATAAAATTTTGCCCCAACACAACTTACAGCCCTGAAGAGTCACAATTGTAACACATTGTGACGCAACACGTGTCGGCTGGAAGGATGTACTTTGTACTGATCTGGATTGACTTATAAAACCTTTTTGCTGAAACTTCCAAGATCTCAACCTTCATTATTTGCATGAGCTCATGTGTTTGAAATTGGTTTTGGCAACAAAACCCATTAGATAGAAACGTGTGCACAGGAGTTTTGTTCACTATGTAGACAGTCTAGAGCTGGCCCTTCCTCCACTCCAAAAAAAAGTAGGCGTAGGACTCCATCTTGGTCCACGTCCTCCAGGTCATCTATGAGAGACAATTCACCAACCCTGTCTGCTACACCTCCAGCCAGAGTGTATCCAGTTGATGACATCGGGATTTTAATGAGGTTCTATGCAGGGGTGCCAGCAAATTGATATGTTGGTACCGACTACCTCGTGGTCAGTTATATTTGAAACCCTGCATCACAGATCCTCGGCGAGCCCCCTACTTCCTTTGGTTCCAGGTCTGCTTGAACCAGCTATGCAGACCTTTCTAACCTCAGCTACAATTAGTTCAGCTCCCCCATTTATTGCAAAGAAGTACACGGCCCTGGAGCAGGATCCTCTGTTCCTGAGACCGTATTCGGTCATAGTGGCGGCAGCCAGGAAGACACATCCTGCAGCAACATCCTCCGCAGTCCCTTGGGAGAAGGACAGTAAGAACATGGACTCGCTGGGCAAAAGGATGCGCAACACATCTCCATCCGTCATGAAAGTGGCTTGTGCATCTGCGCTTCTGGGGAGATATGATAGGTCTCTCTGAGACTTTTTAGCTTGATTCACCAAGAAGCAGCCCAAAGAAGACTAGCAGGATTTTCAGGAATTCTTGCAGGAAGGTGGTCTGGCTGCAAATCAGGTCATTAGTGTAGCTGTGGATGCATCAGATCTGGTTGCGCATGGCTACTCTTATGCATTTGCGCTAGACGCTCAGCCTGGTCGCGTCTCACTGGTCTGAAACCTGATGCACAAAGGAGAATTGTAAATCTCCTTTTCAATGGCACGTCCTTATGTGGCTCTCATTCCGATGACAAGATGTCCAAAATGAAGTCAGAGTTGGAGACTCTAAAAGCGTTCGGCCTTGAGATACAAAAGGACTTTCGACGTAAGTACCAACCATACGACCGTCGGTATTTCCAACGGAGGGTTCAAACCCTTCACTGGTCGACACAACAGCATCAACCCAGGCCTCATTACTATCAGCGCAGACTGGGTTGAGGAAGGGGAGCTGCAAGACAAACACCTGCCGCAGAGAAGCAATCTGCAAAGCAGTGAGCTCTGGCTTCCCCCTTACCCGTTACCCACTCTGGTGGAGGGAAGTATTATGTTTCATCTGGACAAGTGGAGAAAGATAACAAAAGACAAGTGGGTACTGAATATTGTGCAGAATGGTTATTTGCTCACATTCAAATCCTCACCTCCATCAGTAACACCTCGAGAAAGGTATTTCCAATATCACCACTTGTTACAAGCGGAGGTTAACATCCTACTACAGAAAGACTCTATAGAAGCAGTCCCTTCTCCGCAACAAAGACAGAAAGTCTATTCCCACTACTTTCTGGTACTGAAAAGCGGTCCTATCCAAGAGTACAGACCAATACTCAACCTGAGACTTTTAATCAAATGTATCCCCAAAGAGACATTTTGCATGTTGGCACTGCACCAAATCTTTCCTCAACTACACCAAAGGGACTGGACGTGCTCCATAGACCTGCAGGACGCCTATTTTCACGCGCCGATTTCCAGAAAACGGTACAAAAGGGGGTGGTGATGGACTAGGAAAGACATGGCTTGGTAGTTCTGGCTGGACTGTTCCCATGAGGCACAGGGTCAAGGCTGATTTGCATATAGCCATTGTCTGACCTAGGGTGGTGTGGAGTGCAAAGAAACGATGGATTTAGGCCCAGATCTTTGTACTGGGGTGAATGTAATACATTGTTCTGCATTCTGTCCATCAACTGTGTTTTTTGCAATTTTCACCCCGAGTGTGCTGGGTATGCGCAGACGTGAGTCCCAGGCTCTCCACACCACTGGAGTCAAGCTATCCAGGCTGAAGAAGGCTGATAGCCAGAAACCGGTCCTTGGATGCTTGATTCCGGTCTCGGGAAGACATGGCTTGGTAGTTCGGGCTGGACTGTTCCCATGAGGCACAGGGTCAAGGCTGATTTGCATATAGCCATTGTCTGACCTAGGGTGGTGTGGAGTGCAAAAAACGGATGGATTTAGGCTCAGATCTTTGTACTGGGGTGAATGTAAGACATTGTTCTGCATTCTGTCCATCAACTGTGTTTTTTGCAATTTTCACCCCGAGTGTGCTGGGTATGCTCAGACGTGAGTCCCAGGCTCTCCACACCACTGGAGTCAAGCTATCCAGGCTGAAGAAGGCTGATAGCCAGAAACCGGTCCTTGGATGCTTGATTCCGGTCTAGGAAAGACATGACTTGGTAGTTCGGGCTGGACTGTTCCCATGAGGCATAGGGTCAAGGCTGATTTGCATATAGCCATTGTCTGACCTAGGGTGGTGTGGAGTGCAAAAAAACGATGGATTTAGGCCCAGATCTTTGTACTGGGGTGAATGTAAGACATTGTTCTGCATTCTGTCCATCAACTGTGTTTTTTGCGATTTCCAGAAAACATCGAAAATTCCTGCGCTTTCAGGCAGCGCACCAGCATTTCCAGTTCAAAGTCCTACGTTTGGGCTCAGATCAGTTCCCCACACGTTCTCGAAATGCATGGCAGTAGTAGCAGCTTTTCTTTGCAAACAAAGGATGTTCATCTACCCGTACCTGGACGACTGGTTGCTGAAAAGCTCGTCAACCATTCTGTTTCAGAATCATCTCTCATACTGCATGCAAGTGCTGAGAAATCTGGGCCTACAAGTCAACTGCAAGAAGTCAATCTTAAACCCGACCCAAAAGATCGACTACCTGGGTGCTTCTCTGGATACCAAAAGGGCAATTGTGTGTCCTTTGGAGGAGAGGTTGTCCTCCATCCATGAAAAGTGCTGCAATCTCCTCCGTCTCAGCATCCCCCAGTCAGACAAGTGTCCTCGCTTCTGGGCTAGATGGCATCCTGCATCTTCATCATCTCAAACGCCACATGAGTCCTATGCAGCAAATACTGGAGGACCAGTCGTCGCAGATTTTAGGTCGCTGAGATGACCTTGTGTTTCTCCCACAGTCAGCCAAGGATTCCATCAATGGTGGATGAAGCAATCGTATCTGTGAAAGGAAGTTCCTTTCCACCAGGACCTTCCCAGTCAGATAATCGTCACGGATATCTTCCCTGCAAGATTGGCGTGCTCATATGGATGCTCTTCAAGTTCAAGGACTCTGGTCAATGACAGAACAAGGGTACGACATCAACTTGTTAGAACTGAGAGCGGTACATCTTGCACTCAAATCACTGTTCCTGTCCTTACACTCACGTTCCCCGTTGATTCAGACGGACAACACCACAACAAGGTATTATCTGAATAAACAGGTGGGAACCCAGTTGAGACCTCTCTCTCTGGAGGCTCAGACCATCTGGAGATGGCTTCTCGCAAGAAATCTGACCATTTCGACAATTCATCTCCCAGGAACTCTCAACGTCCAGGCAGACTCTCTAAGCCGGGACCTTGTCGAAGCTGACGACTGGGTGCCAAACAACGACGCCGCGCAGGACATCTTCCACCAATGGGGAGTTCTAGACATCGACCTATCTTTGCATCCAGGTTCACCAACCAGGGTCCAGATGGAATGCGCTTTTAATAAAACGGTCTCAGACATTATGTTATGCTTTCCTCCAATTCCACTGATTGCCCCGGTGATCAACAAGTTCTTCAGGGCCAAGACCAGGATGACACTGATCGCACCAGAACGACCTCACCAGTGGTGGTACCCAGATCTTCTTCAATTATCAGAGGTCCCGCACAGGAGGTTACCATGCCGGCCAGACTTACTATCCAAGAACTGGGGGAAGGTGTTCCACCCCAACCTCTCATATCTACGATTGACAGCATGGCTCCTGAGGTCCTCCAGTACGGGCATTTAGATTTGTCCACTGACTGTATGAACATACTTAAAGAAGCCAGAAGACCTTCCACCAGAAAATCGTACACTTTCAAATGGAAGCGGTTTTACTTATGGTGTAATAATAATGATCATGATCCCGTTCAGGGCCAGGAACAGGTCATTTTACGATATTTGCTGTACCTGGCCAAACCAGGCCTTCAATTTTCTTCTGTAAAGGTCCATCTAGAAGCTATTACAGCATACAGAAAATCTCCTATGCAGGTTTCCTTTTTTCAACTCCCTGTTTTTAATGACTTCCTTAAGGGGTTAAAAAAGGTCTTACCCCCCCTCCCCCCGATCAGAGCTCCGTCTCCTCCATGGGAGCTTAACATAGTTCTTGCTAGGTTAATGGGGTCTCCATTTGAACCTATTCACAAAGCCTCTCTGCAGCACTTGTCATGGAAAGCCACTTTCTTAGTGGCCACAACCTCTGCTCGCAGAGTGAGTGAAATTCAAGCTTTGTACTGCAAAGAGCCTTATATCATTTTTCATGCAAATAGGGTAGTCCTATGAACTCATCCGAGTTTTCTACCTAAAGTGGTCTTGGATTTTCATATTAACCAGTCCATTACTCTGCCTACTTTTTTTACTAATCTTTCGAACCCTCTGGAAAGGTCCCTTCATTCACTAGACCTTAAGAGGGCTCTCAAGTTCTACCTAGACAAGACCAAGACGTTGAGAAAATCAGACTGTCTGTTTGTAAACTATGGTTCCATAAATACTGGTTGTGCACCTTGCAAACAGGCCATCTCTAGATGGATAGTCGAGTGTATCACTTTGTCTTACCAGTTATCCAACAAGCCCCTCCCTAGCAAATCAAAGGCTCATTCTACCAGAGGAAAGGCCTCTACCACGGCTCTCCTAAGAAATTTACTTATTGAAGAGATTTGTAAAGCTGCCACATGGCGATCAGTATAAACTTTTACTTGCCATTACTGTTTAGACTCTGACATGCAGGCCGATGCTCAGTTTGGGCAGGCCTCGTTAAGGAATCTGTTTGGATAATTTATCCTTAGAGTGTTGTCTTTGCTGTATCTATACTGTTATTTGTCCGCAGGAAAGTGGGTATGGGCTTGCTATTCTATTCAGTGCTTATGACCATTGATGAGTATCCCCTGAAAAAGAAGGATAAGTTACTTACCTATAATCCTAGTTCTCTTCCAGGGGTATAGTTATTAAAGTCATAAGCTACCCTCTCCGGACGAATATTGACAGTATGATAGCTTTTCGCACTTTATCATTTTAGTGCACCATAAAAAAGAACTGGCCTAACTGTCACCTGTGGTGCATGATGGGAGCAGGGGGCTCCTGGAGTTCTTAAAGGCATGGTGTCCAGGTTATTGGAAGGCTTAAAGGCAGGATGCCAGATTTTTAGTACTGTGATGTTTTATCATATATGCAGCCTATGGGTTAGTTGCCTATTACTTGCCTTTTTTTCTGAAAATAAAGGGCTGTGTTGGAACACTTATGGAGTGCATGTTCTATATTACAGAAATGATATATGAGATTTTTTTCATTTTAATGAAAATCCCATGTAATATTGGCATTTAGCCTATTTGAGTTATGGTAGGTTGTATGTTTATATATGTATTATTTTAAGGTACTTCGTACTTTTTTAGCTAAACATACTCATATATATGTATTTTTGTATATGCTCTGGGGGCCCGCACATGGGCGGGAATATTCAGTGCTTATGACTTTGATCAGTATACCCCTGGAAGAGAACTAGGATTACAGGTAAGTAACTTATCCTTTTTGAGTTTCTTTAAGAAATTTCACACCCCTGGGTGCTAGTTGTGGGTTCAGACCTCTCAGGAAAGCAAAAATAGTAGTCTTGTAATCCCTTATGCCGAGACTGCAAAACTGCGTTTTTAGCCAGAAATCTCTCAGATTTTTTAAAACTGGGCAGACACATATCATGAGTACTAAAGTTCCCTTTCGGGAAGTTATATAGCCGACATTGTTGATCAACGGACCCAGTTAGTCTTCCAAATTTGTAGGCCTTTAAAGAGATGAGCCCACATCTCAGTCTCATTAACTCTCTCTTGATTGATATTTTCATGTGGGAGGCTCGATACGTGGCTCTCCATGGATCTTGATATGGGGGTCGCATAGATTGGCGTGAGCCTTCAGGTACAGTTCCTGGATATCGGTGACCCTTGATATTTTAGCAAAAATTATGCAGATAGCTTTGCAGAAAAGCTAGGAAGTGGATTGATCGGCGTCTCCAAGGATTCATTGTGTCCCTCAAGTAACGTTCCCATGGTGGAGCTTTATGTAGGATGGCCCGAAGGATCATTTCCTTTAATGACCCTGGGTCTGCCGTTCTCAACTTTCCGTAGTATCAAAGGAATCTTGCTTCACATACTAATACCTGTTTACAGAGTCCTAATTCCAGGTGATCCTGTGATGACTGGGACGCGTTAGGAAGGTTAAAAAGTCATCTGTAACACCTCATTTGGGCTTTGCCCAGCCAAATAGAAGGATTGTCATAAAAAATCAAGGTTCCATAAGCAGGAGTGTGTATGAATTTGCCGTTAATTACATAACATAGGCCCATGAGATCAGGACTATTTAATGACGTGGCTAACCTCTTAAAATTCATTATCATTAACAAGATGGACACTTTAAGATAAATGTGTGGCATGTGAGCAACGGGAGCTGGTTACTTGTTCAATGACTACTTTGTTTATGCTAAAATTGAATTTAGCCAGCCGCTTGTTTCTTAGTCACAGGTCATTATTTTAATTTTGCTATAGTTGATGCCACGCTTATTTTCTACCAAGAAGCCTGCAAGGGCCACCAATGAAAGCTGAAGTCATACCGCTGTATGGTCGAAAAGTAAACTGTCTTCTGCGTACTGTAGACAAAGTATGTAATGCCCAGTCAAATCAAAAATCAAATAAGCTTTATTTCGGTTTTTGAGTTTAAACCATAAAAGCAGCAAAAAGAAATACATACATGTATATAGAAATCAACAGTTCATTACAATGTTGAGAAAAGACCGGATATTTAAAACAAAGTAAAACCAATCTAGTGCAAATTAAAAACGCATGGTAGACAGAAACCCCTTTCACCAGGTGTTATAGTTCGATGCTCTGGGGCCAGGGTAAAAATCAAACAAGTCCCAGATAGAAATAGGGCCATCTCCAATTTTGGGCTGGGAAAATCTTAAAAATGGACAATGTTCCTATGTTTGAATTTAATTAGTATCAGGTCTCCCGGAATGTCTTTGGGCATCATCCCTAGCCATCCCACCCTCCTGACGCTCAGGATTCCGCCATCTAAGTCAGGTGGCAGCGGTCTATTGTTATTGAGCCAAAAGATGGCTTTATTCAGCAGGTCCTGGCTTGTTTCACATTTGTCCTGACTAAGTTCGGGGACCCCGGAGAGAACAGTCACATAGGGGGCGGCTTCAGGGGGTAAGTTCATTTGGTGTCTTCTTTCTTGAGGGAGCCTAGAGGTTTTGAGAGGGAGGCGAGTGGGCTTAGGAGTAACTTTACTGCCGCTTAGGATTGGTGTACTGAGAGAGGGATCTTTCCTGTGTTCGATGGACTCGGGGTTTACAAGGTTAGTAGAGAGCGTAGGGCGAGAGAGAGTAACAGTATTTACAGGTGATGGTGCAATCCTTTGTACTATTTTTTCAACATCAGACAACCTGTTTCCCAGATCCGTAATTTTTGAGAGCAAGGGTGTTAAAGCCGCATTCAACAGTCGCTCAATATGGGCCAGTAGGGTCGAATGGAGGGGGGAGACAGAGTCATTTGATGTGGTCCCCGCTTTAGATGGCGTTAATACGCTTGGGTTGACGAAGGAAAAAGAGGGGCTACAGCACATACGGGCGGCATTTGGTGGAGTAACCTCATTTTTCCTTTTGCTGATTGGTTCCCGAGACAGTGTATCAGATTGAGGCAGGATTATTTCAAGGGCCTGGGGAGTGCAGTTTGTGAGATCCATATCTCTGTCCATTGTAGGGGAAGTAAGGATATCGGGGGCATAGTTTGTGCCACACAAGGCATTAAGTTCTTCCCAGACAGACATGGTAGTTGGTTTACGAAAAGGGGTCCCAAACGTCAATAGGCAAATCACAACACGAAAGAAAAACAAAAGGGTAAAATGTCTCTATACCTCATCCTTTGATAGGGCCAAGTGGGGTGGCCCGTCCCGTCCTCCTCAGGTCCTCTGAGGGCCACAGAGGGCCCGCGCGCGGTCCCGCGACACGGGGGCTCGCGCTGGCCTTAAGCGCACCTCCGCCTTCCTGGGCGCAGGGGGTGCAGGGAATTTAGTTCCCGATCTACTGCCTCGCCTCGGTGATCGGGATACAGCAGGCATCAAGGTCCGGTGGCAGGAAGGAAGCAGCGCTCGGGCTGCAGCACACGGCACACGGCAATACCCCGGATGACCTCCCAGGTCAGTGATTGTGCAAGGTCCCCCCAGTCAACTTCAGGGGCACTGCATTTGCTGCCTCTAGTGCTTTATTAATGTCAGCCAGGTAGATATTAAACAGCAACAGCAGCAGAATACAGCCTTGTTTCACTCATGTGGAGGGCTCAATTTTATGGGTAGTGACTATCGGGGGTTATTTTTACTTTTACCCATGTGTCAGTGTATAGGCTGATGATAGCGCCCAAGAGGCCTTCAGGTATGCCCCACTTTTTCCATAGTCTCCGACTGTTCACTCTATCGAAGGCAGTTTTAAAATGAATAGAGGCCACGTATAAAGGGGGAGAGTAAATAGAGTTTGCAGTTTTGATAAGCACAGAGAGAATCATCAAATTATCTTTAGTTCCGTGTGCGCTCCTGAAGCCGGTTTGGGTGATAGGAATACGAGCCTTGGCACTGGACCATTCTTCCAGTTCACTGATTAATATTTTTGCAAAACATTTGCCATCCACATCCCGTAGGGCAATAAGTCGGAAGTTGGCCGGGTTATTACATGGGCCCTTTTTAGGTCTCGCCTGGACATCGCATCCGAAGGATGCGTCCAGGCTGGAGACTTAAAGCTGCCTGACACGGGGGAATGAGGGACAAGAAACTGTGACGAGCTTATCCTGGCTGGATTGAGCTGCGTGCACGCGCGTCAACATTCACGCATGCGCACATCACAGCCACACGCATACACAGCACTCACGCATGCGCACATACACACGCACACCCCCGTCACCTACACGCATACACAGAGACCCCTCCACACACACCAGCCCCTCTCCTCTCGGCTCCACACACACGCACACGCATTTACACTTACACAGACACGCAGGCACCCAGACAGGCACCCCCCCCCCGTCACACACACGCATACACACAGACTCCAGGACACATACACATACACACACATGCACGCTCACACACATACACAGTCCGCCGCCGCGCGCGCGCGCGCACACAGATGCCCCCCCCCCCCAACAAGGCGAAGCCCCACTCACCGGCATCCTCAGTGCAGCGGCTCCCACCGGCAGCAAGACTCTTCTTCCCTTCTTCGGCACCGGGGCGCAGGGTAGGCTCCTGCCTGCTCCGGTGCGCCAAACAATCGCGGCTCTTCCGTGGGAGGCGGGGTAGGCTCCCGCCCTCCTACTTCCGGTTGTCCCGCCCAGCCTGCCTGACTTCCTGGTCGCAGGCCGGCGCAAAACGCTGCATAAAAAATGCGCGCGTCCCCTCCAGCCACTGGCGTAGCTAGGGGGGCGGTCCGCCCCAGGCGGCACTAAGTTGCGGGCGGCGGCTGCGCAGGATTTTGGTAGGGAGTCAGTCGGGACTGAAAGGGACAGTGATGTACAAGCCGGTCACCCGTCACCCCCGACGTCCGGCTATAACTGAGCAGCTGGCACTGCACACGTGTTGGAAAGTGCAAGCGCACATGCTTGCAAATACTGCACCACCTACCTTAGTGGTGGTGCAGGGCTCGGCCTACAGTGTATGTGGATCCCAGGGCCGTCAATCTGGTAGCGCGCGAAAGCGCTAATGACGGCCCTGGGAATCTTTTTCAGCCAGTCCCCGCGCTGTACAGAAAAATATACTAGTTACGAGCACCACCGCCATGGCCTCTCTTTAGTGGATTCGCTGCAGTGAAGAGCGATTTACAGGCAGCGATCAGACAATCCAGCTGATTAAGAACAGCAGCAGTCTGAGTCTCACAAAGTTCGAGACCGACCACCGCACCGCTTCGAGAACCCCGACCGGGCTGTGAGTATTTACTACATATAGTGCTAATTATGCCTGGCGAGGCGCTAAAATATTTATTAGATAAGAATGATTGTAGTAAAATACCTCGTCATTCATGGCCCACTTCTCAATTTGGAACAACAACAATATTATTACCGGAACACTTTGACCGTCACTTATGAGTTAATATAACAGATTGAAAACGCTTTTCCGTTTGTTCTTTTTTTACACCTGTCATTTTCTCAGAGTTTTACATACACGCTAAGCACATGGTCTTTGATTTGTGACTGCTTTATCCGCTACAAAACATAGCCAAAGCTCTTTCAGTGCAAGCTTCCATACAACACCAGATTTTCCCACATAAATGTCAGACAAAGACAACATCCTGCCTATTTATCACAGGCAGAGTTTCACTCCTAGTCGTTTAACCACCAGCACTTTTCAGGAGTTTTACAAACGTCCAAAGTTAAGACAAATCCCCGAATGCTACTTATTATTGACTTAACAACAGCCTGCACTTGCTTAAGGCGTCATACTTGAAATGGGGCCACTTAGCTGCTGTTAAGAGACGTACAACATACATTACTTTTCCTTTGCACGTAGTTGATGTGGGATAAATGTGTTTTTAACCTATGAGGCTTGGTATTTTGTTGGAAAAAGGTCACATACAGTGACAACCTTGATGTTGATGAGCGTTTGAAAGCATACTGGGTGAGTGCACAGTTAAGCTTTCTTGCACAAGGCACACAACTAACTAAATCGACTTTTAATGCTTTTGTAAACAGTGAGTGCAGAGTGACAGTGAGTGCAGAGTGACAGTGAGTGCAGAGTGACAGTGAGTGCAGAGTGAGTGCAGAGTGGCAGTGAGTGCAGAGTGGCAGTGAGTGCAGAGTGGCAGTGAGTGCAGAGTGACAGTGAGTGCAGAGTGAGTGCAGAGTGCGTGCAGAGTGACAGTAAGTGCAGAGTGCGTGCAGAGTGACAGTGAGTGCGGAGTGACAGTGAGTGCAGAGTGACAGTGAGTGCAGAGTGACAGTGAGTGCAGAGTGACAGTGAGTGCAGAGTGACAGTGAGTGCAGAGTGACAGTGAGTGCAGAGTGCGTGCAGAGTGACAGTGAGTGCAGAGTGCGTGCAGAGTGACAGTGAGTGCAGAGTGAGTGCAGAGTGACAGTGAGTGCAGAGTGACAGTGAGTGCGGAGTGACAGTGAGTGCGTGCAGAGTGACAGTGAGTGCGGAGTGACAGTGAGTGCGGAGTGACAGTGAGTGCGGAGTGACAGTGAGTGCGGAGTGACAGTGAGTGCGGAGTGACAGTGAGTGCGGAGTGACAGTGAGTGCGGAGTGACAGTGAGTGCGGAGTGACAGTGAGTGCGGAGTGACAGTGAGTGCGGAGTGACAGTGAGTGCAGAGTGACAGTGAGTGCAGAGTGACAGTGAGTGCAGAGTGACAGTGAGTGCAGAGTGACAGTGAGTGCAGAGTGACAGTGAGTGCAGAGTGACAGTGAGTGCAGAGTGACAGTGAGTGCAGAGTGACAGTGAGTGCAGAGTGACAGTGAGTGCAGAGTGACAGTGAGTGCAGAGTGCGTGCAGAGTGCCAGTGCGTGCAGAGTGCCAGTGCGTGCAGAGTGCCAGTGCGTGCAGAGTGCCAGTGAGTGCAGAGTGACAGTGAGTGCAGAGTGACAGTGAGTGCAGAGTGACAGTGAGTGCAGAGTGACAGTGAGTGCAGAGTGAGTGCAGAGTGACAGTGAGTGCAGAGTGACAGTGAGTGCAGAGTGCGTGCAGAGTGACAGTGAGTGCAGAGTGAGTGCAGAGTGCAGAGTGGCAGTGAGTGCAGAGTGGCAGTGAGTGCAGAGTGGCAGTGAGTGCAGAGTGGCAGTGAGTGCAGAGTGACAGTGAGTGCAGAGTGAGTGCAGAGTGACAGTGAGTGCAGAGTGCATGCAGAGTGACAGTGAGTGCAGAGTGACAGTGAGTGCAGAGTGACAGTGAGTGCAGAGTGACAGTGAGTGCAGAGTGACAGTGAGTGCAGAGTGACAGTGAGTGCAGAGTGACAGTGAGTGCAGAGTGACAGTGAGTGCAGAGTGACAGTGAGTGCAGAGTGACAGTGAGTGCAGAGTGACAGTGAGTGCAGAGTGACAGTGAGTGCAGAGTGACAGTGAGTGCAGAGTGACAGTGAGTGCAGAGTGCAGAGTGACAGTGCGTGCAGAGTGACAGTGCGTGCAGAGTGACAGTGAGTGCAGAGTGACAGTGAGTGCAGAGTGACAGTGAGTGCAGAGTGACAGTGAGTGCAGAGTGACAGTGAGTGCAGAGTGACAGTGAGTGCAGAGTGACAATGAGTGCAGAGTGACAGTGAGTGCAGAGTGACAGTGAGTGCAGAGTGACAGTGAGTGCAGAGTGACAGTGAGTGCAGAGTGACAGTGAGTGCAGAGTGACAGTGAGTGCAGAGTGACAGTGAGTGCAGAGTGCGTGCAGAGTGCCAGTGCGTGCAGAGTGCCAGTGCGTGCAGAGTGCCAGTGCGTGCAGAGTGCCAGTGCGTGCAGAGTGCCAGTGCGTGCAGAGTGGCAGTGAGTGCAGAGTGGCAGTGAGTGCAGAGTGGCAGTGAGTGCAGAGTGACAGTGAGTGCAGAGTGAGTGCAGAGTGACAGTGAGTGCAGAGTGCATGCAGAGTGACAGTGCGTGCAGAGTGACAGTGAGTGCAGAGTGACAGTGAGTGCAGAGTGACAGTGAGTGCAGAGTGACAGTGAGTGCAGAGTGACAGTGAGTGCAGAGTGACAGTGAGTGCAGAGTGACAGTGAGTGCAGAGTGACAGTGAGTGCAGAGTGACAGTGAGTGCAGAGTGACAGTGAGTGCAGAGTGACAGTGAGTGCAGAGTGACAGTGCGTGCAGAGTGACAGTGCGTGCAGAGTGACAGTGCGTGCAGAGTGACAGTGAGTGCAGAGTGACAGTGAGTGCAGAGTGACAGTGAGTGCAGAGTGACAGTGAGTGCAGAGTGACAGTGAGTGCAGAGTGACAGTGAGTGCAGAGTGACAGTGAGTGCAGAGTGACAGTGAGTGCAGAGTGACAGTGAGTGCAGAGTGCGTGCAGAGTGCAGAGTGCGTGCAGAGTGCAGAGTGCGTGCAGAGTGCCAGTGCGTGCAGAGTGCCAGTGCGTGCAGAGTGACAGTGAGTGCAGAGTGACAGTGAGTGCAGAGTGCGTGCAGAGTGACAGTGAGTGCAGAGTGACAGTGAGTGCAGAGTGAGTGCAGAGTGCAGAGTGGCAGTGAGTGCAGAGTGGCAGTGAGTGCAGAGTGGCAGTGAGTGCAGAGTGGCAGTGAGTGCAGAGTGGCAGTGAGTGCAGAGTGACAGTGAGTGCAGAGTGCATGCAGAGTGACAGTGAGTGCAGAGTGACAGTGAGTGCAGAGTGACAGTGAGTGCAGAGTGACAGTGAGTGCAGAGTGACAGTGAGTGCAGAGTGACAGTGAGTGCAGAGTGACAGTGAGTGCAGAGTGACAGTGAGTGCAGAGTGACAGTGAGTGCAGAGTGACAGTGAGTGCAGAGTGACAGTGCGTGCAGAGTGACAGTGAGTGCAGAGTGACAGTGAGTACAGTCACTCAGCACCACCACATTATCAGTCAGAACCACCACAGCATCACTAAGAACCACCACAGCACCACTCAGCACCACCACAGCATCACTCAGCACCACCACAGCACCACCATAGCACCACTCAGCACCACCACTGCATCACTCAGCATCACCACAGCCCCATTCAGCACCACCACAGCATCACTCAGCACCACCACAGCACAAATATGTTCTCTCAATGTTTCAAGCTTTATTACAAATGTCACAAAAAGATGTTAATATTTCACTTCTGTTCTTGGATTTTGTTACAATAAAATACACTGAACATAATCTTCACAAAAGTTATTTACAAAAGTTTAAGCTATTGCCATTATAAATTACAATCACTTTTATTAAGTATTAAAAAAAATTAAAAGCCATTGTTATTTGTAATATCAATACATCTAAGTCACGTAAATACAAATGTTGCATTACAAATGCTATAGGTGTCACATTTGCGAAAGTTATAATTATTGGCATTGTAAATGACAAAGCTATTAATTTAGCTATTTTCAAAACCAACACATAAATGAACATTTGGTGAATTTCCATTAAAATATTTGACTTTTTTACTAAGATATTATTATACTGTTTTATGCAAACAAAATTTAGATACTGCATAAATAACTTTAATAAAACATATTTTATATGAAGCTTTTTATGTAAAAAAAAAACTATAGCATAAAGCAAAAAACAATTGCCATTTACAATGCTAATAGCTCAAACTTAAATAATGCGAGACCTATTGCATTGCAAATGCTTGTTATGGATTGGGGTCAGAATGGGTCCACTCCAACTATATGAGACTGCATTATCCATTAAGCAATTTTTGAAGAGTGGCTCGAGAAGGTCGGCCCAAGCTGCTGCAGCATCTTTAAAAATCCTTGTGGGGATGCCATTCGGGCCAGGGGTTCCCGCAGCTCTAAAAGAGACTAAAGTGTGCATGGTTGAATCTTTAGTGAATGTGGCACCTTGCCACAATGGTGTATTATGAGTTGGACCGGAATCCACAAGAGGCTCTTAAAAAAAATGTCTTAAAGCTGCCCAATAATATATTGATAAATGTAATGTTTCCACCAGTGGCGGCTGGTTTTAAGAGGCGAAAGGGGCGTTGCCCTACTAGCCTCGGGAGTCTCGGGACTAGGATCGGGGAGGAAAAGAGACTGTATACAATGCAGCAGCTGCAGCTCCCTTCCTAAAATAAAAACGGAATTTGTATTCAACACGAAGCAGTGAGCACTTCATTTGATTCAAATAAAGTGCTCACTGCTTCGTGTTGAATACAAATTCAGTTTTTTTCTTTTTAGGAAGGGATGAGGTCAGAGACCCCTGCGCATGTGCTGGCCAAGGCGAGGACTATTGCTCGCCCTCGAAGCACATGTGAGAAGAGTGATGTCAGCCTGAAGGGAGTGGCCAGAGAAAGCGGAAAATAAATGGTTTTAAATGGGGTGCTTATGCCGTGGCCCAGGCGATTTTAGCAGCGCACTATTTAAATGAATGGTAAGGGACAGGGCTGGCCTTTCTCAAGACAGAGTAGTGGGTGGCAACAATTGGAGCACCCCTTGCCTTCGTGCTATCTCCTGATTGGATAATGGGATCTGAGGGAGTGGGCTGTGGAAGAGTTTGGCTGCACAGCTCTGAGTTGGGCATCATCGACATGCAGCAGGTGTGCTGTATTCCATGTGTTGTTGGCTGTGTTTATTGCTCGGGACGGACACTGGCTGCAACCACAGCATAGCACTGCAGATTATTGACAGGCTGGGGTGTGACAACAGGTAAGTAATTGCTGGGCAAGGACAATTTCTCACTGTATTTGAACCGACTTTTATTTTTAATTTTCAGCAGCTACAAGAAGCCTCCGAGCAATTACTCTTAACTCTGCTCCTGCCCTGAAATCACTTTTAAAAGTTTGTTGCCGAAACAATCAAGATTCTACATTAACTACATGGGCTACCTTTGAGCATACTTTGTTTGTTGCATCGAATCCTCAGGTGGAGATTATTTTTTTCACTCATCAGTTATCACGTTTTCATATGCTGCTTTTCGACTGTGGAACTACCTTTATCCCTCACAGCATCACTGTTGATGCCGGTGCATGTTTTTTATTTATCTTCAATGTGAATTTTGTGTTGCCTTCTATTTTGGTTTTTATATTTGCAACAGAGGAAATCTGTTTTTTCCAACGTGGCTTTAAATTTTGCTCCAGTATGTGATACAAAATGGCTTACGCATGAGTGTACAGGCAGTTTCAGAGGGGAACTTGTTCGTGGTCTGATGAGGAATGCAAATTCGCACATTCACTACCTCGCTAATTGACTATATCTATCTGTGTCTCAAAATACTGAGAGGAGACACAGATAGATATAGTCTATTAGCGAGGTAGAGAAAGTATTTGCATGAGTATGACTGGCTGGTTGGTCCTTACCATGGACTTTGTGAAGTTCCCAGTTTCAGATATACTTGTGGTGGTGTCCAGTGTTTTCATGCAAAAGTTTTTGTTACAGAGTTCATTACTATTCCTCTTAACACAGTAGTGCTGTCGCGCATTGGCTACAGGCCTTCTGAGCTCAGGCTCCCTACTATTCCCTGAGAATTGTTCAGTGCTTGCACTGTTAAGATGTGGAATGCTTTTTGTTGCTTTCAGCCTCCAACAAGTTTATTTTTACATGTAGAAAGGGGGTATACATTAAAACCTTAGGATACAGTGACTTCCTTAACCCCTCCCATGCTGGTGACGAACCCCAGCCGTCACGCCCCACGGTGGGCATGTGCTGATGACGGCTGGGGTTCGTCCTGTTGTCCGCACAGCGGTAAAGTCGCGGCAGCAGCGAAGGGGTTAATGTATGCTTTATTCGTAGTTAAAAACCTGGCATTCTATCACTTCACTAATGTTTTCTCACACCATGGGCTAGGATATTTCTTGAAAAAAAACACTACGTCCAATTCCAGTCTGCATTTACCTACTGGACGGTATCTGCCCAAATTTGGTGTGATTCTCACTTCTTAGTTACAGAACAGACTACAAAGCAAGTATTTACATTAAAAAGAGAATTTCATTCTTCTTTGTGGTGCACCATTTAAAATCATTAGCATTGATTCCATTGCTCTGTTAGGATCAAAGCATATGCCGACACACTAATAAACGCAAATGGGCAAGGGGTCATCATTTGTGCAGTAATCACTTCCCAGCCAATTTAATAATATAAATTCTGCTTTCACAGCTTGTCAGAACCCTTAGGGAGTTCAAGAGTCTTTCCAAAATGCTTTTTTGTTCAGTAGTTTGAAAGGGATGTTTTATTTACACAGCAGCAGTCTCTTGAGAGGATGACCACAATTCTAAATTATTTTGGTATTTTTCATTTTACCAATGTGCTTGCCACCTGTACATACCATTGCTTTGGGTTGTGCTTTAGAACTACGTGCTCACTCGAAGCTTGTTTCTATTCTCATTTGGACATCTCACCTCATGTCTACTTCGAGAGGTGATCACTTTCTGACTAGAAAATTAAATAATTTTGTAAGCGTTTGCTAGGATTATTTTTAACGATTCAGATTGTGAAGTCCCATTGTGCTTTTTGCTAGAATGTAGGTAACGCTGCTATGGCACCAGACTTTCTTGTATATCCCAGGTCATTAGTACTAGTAGAGGCACTTAGGGGTATATGTACAAGAACTGCTGTAAACTAGCATTAGCAGCAGTTTTCTTAACGTGGCCTATCGCCGAAAACTATCGCCCTGTTAACAATGTATTTACAATACGTCTCTTCATGGCAATAGTATCAGCTAGCTGCGGTGAAAATTGCCGCTAACACTAGCGTCAAGTGATGAAAGGCCCATTCAAGGCAAAAAACACACGTTAGTCAGCTCAACATGCATTTCTTTGCCTTTAGAGGCCTATAGGTCCACCACCAATGAAAAATAGGAAATAAAAACAATGTAATGCAGAACGGAGGAGCCAGGGCCAAGTGCAGCACAGATCAACAACCCCCCCCCCCCCCCCCCCCCCCCAAACCCTACAACAGCCAGGATGCCCAGCCAGAGTCCCAAAGGAAGAGGAAATGCAGATTCAGGGCTTCATTTATGAAGAGACGCAACGCTGGGAAAAACCAGTGATGCATCACTTTTCATAGCGCCTTCCTTGCAACACCGTGGCAGCCAAAACCTTGAAAGCGCGACAGTCCCTGGGGCCGAAGGCCTCGTTGGGCCTGTGTCCTTAACCCGGACGGGTGGCAGAGGTGCTGTGGAGTTGCTGGTCCGTGGTGGTAGACATTGAGGCGTCGGTGATCGCTTTACCTGGTGGTTAAGTGTGGCAGGTCGCATAGAGACACGTGCTGAGCTGTGTGAGAAGACCGCCTGGCTCCCTTGGAGCTGTGAACTGTAGAGGTTATTTTGTGCACTAACGTAGGGAGGTCTGCATCACATACCATGCACCACCACTACACCAGGGTGCACTGAGGAGATTACCAATGGTGGTCCGCGCCCGTCTGCATCACAGGTCGGAGGATGGTGTGCTGGCCGAACGCTGTGGAGGGTGAGGCTTCTGAGCTGCACCAAACTTGTGTGGCGGGAGCGCTGCAACTTCACGCCTAAGGGGGCCCTGTTGCATCACCTGCATCTTGAGATTCCCCAGCGTACTTTGCAGTGACTGCTGTACCCAGTCTTGTGAAATCCCGCCTGACTGAGGCTCCTGCTGGCTGAGTGACAGATTTGGAAAGAGTGCAGCGTATTGAGCCCCGGTGTAAATGCTCACGTGAGGAGAAGGTCGGACGCGTAGCAGGAGAGGCCCAGGGCGAGTCGGGCCCAGGCCTATGGCATGTGGGTGTCTCACACTGTGCACTGAGCAATCCCTGTGCTGCGGCTGACCTACGTCACCGAGGGCGCTGCACAAGACTGGTGGGGGACTCCACTAACTTGCTCAAGTCGCTAAGACCAGCCATTGGTAGCAGTGGGTGCAAGGGGCACGGCCCGGTTCTAGCCCAGGTCCTTGGGTATGTAGCTTGATCCGCTGTTACTTACTAGGGAACACAGAATCTGGTCGCCATCGTTAGATTGGAAGAGGCAGCATGGTGGTGCTGCCCCTTGTTATTATGCTTTTGGGTGTATGGGGGACTAACCCTTAGTGGACTTCCTCTCCTCACAGCGCTGCGCCATCTGGTTGCTGCTTCCTCTGACCCGGAGGTCAGGTGTTCGAGTCCCTCCTCGACCCCCAGTCTCCTGCCTGCGCCTCATCCCTGGTGGCCTAGTGGTAGAGCGTCACTGCTTTGCAGCTTGAATGCCCTCCTGTCCCTCTTTTCGGTCGTTCTTGTTTATCTTTCTGCTCTTCGTTGCTTTTCTACCTTTGTTGATTTTTTTTATTGCTTTGTTTGGCTTTGTTTTTCCTGTGCTTTTTTGCAGTTCCTTTTTCCCTACCCTCTCCCTAGTTGCCACTGCAATCCCCTGCGTCCCTGCCCCCTCCAGTGTCTTTTACCGCGTTTCCCGCCTCCCGGCTGTCCAGTCCCCCTGCAGCACTACTTAATGGCGGACGCTGTGCAGCCATGCGTAGCAGGCGTACCACTGGTGCACCGCAGGTAAGCCAAAGGTAAGCCCGTTTGCGTCCGTCCGCCCCTCTATTGCGCCCAACCACAGCGACCCTGCCTCTGAGACCCTCCACTGCTACGAAGCCAGCACCGTCCTCACCCTCAACCCTGGACGCCACGCCGCCTTCCATCTAGCATCACCAAAGAATTCCCTGGCACCCTCCGCCTGCTGAAACTGCAAACACATCTCCTGCCACATCAGCACACCAGCGCCTCTTGCCGCCCAGCCGACCAACAGCGCTCCCGATTGGCTCACCTGCATCCTCCTCATTGTGCGGTTTCTCCACAAATATGCCACAGGAATCTGTGACCTCCTTGACCCCACCTCGTCTGACATCGCCTTCTTCACGGAAACCTAGGCCAAGCTCTGCTCCGGACCGGACATCGCCATTGCCATCCCTGATGGCTAAAGAATCACCCGTAAGGACCACGCCGACCATCCAGGAGGAGGCATTGCTATAGTCTACAAAAGTACACTTCGACTGTCCTCGTAATCTAATGTCCCAACGGGGACCATGGAACACCTCCACTTCCAGATCAGGAATAACCCAAACACCACCACCACTGCACCTTCGTCTACAGGCCCCCTGGGGCATGAACCTCCATTCACCTATGCCATTGTAGACCTCATAGTACCCCAGGCTCTCCAATACACAACTACAACCTACTCGGAGACTTCAAGTTACACCTGGACAACCCTAGTGACCTGAACACCACCCCCCTCCTGGGGACTCTGCCAACATCGGACTCAAGCAGCTAGTCACTGCACCAACCCACATAGCAAGACATGCGGTCGAGCCTGTCTTTTCCACCAATGGGAAATACAACTACAGCCACACCACAGAACTCTCCTGGACCGACCATCATTGTATACATCACGCCTTCACCATGCCCACCTTACACCACTGCCATCATCGCCCCCTCCCCACCCTCGGTGTGGCTGGATTAAGGCCACCGAAGAACTTCTCGTTAACTCCTTCAGCATCAAAGCTGCGCCAACGCTTACAGAAGCCAACACCGCAGCGCACAACATCCAACAATGAATCTCCAACTGCGCGGACACCCTAGCACCCCTCAAGAAAAGCCCTGGCAAACAACACTCCCAAGAAGGCGAACTGGTTCACTCCTACCCTCCACTAGTCCAAACGCAACTTCAGACGTCTCGAGAAGAGATGACGCCACAACAATACACCTGAAACTCACACAGCCTTCTAATCCACCGTCAAAGCACACCACACAGAGGAAGAGGAAATACCCTGGAATGATAAGCTTTGTGAAGGTAGGTGTCCCTTCCAGCACAACATCAATCAACTCCACAACACCATGGCGCAAGGGTGCCTGCATTGGCGCATGGCAGCCATTGTGCGTCAATGTAGGGGAAACATACAGGGGGGCTTATTCATGAGCCCCTTCCGACTGTTTAAAGCCGCCGGTCCGTCATTTTCTTGACGTACTTGCAGCGTTAGTTTTGCACCACGTTTTGCCGTATTTACAAAGTTACGCATCTAGGCATATGCATGACCTTGTGAAGCCCTGTGCCACATTAGACCTGCATCAGGTATGATGTCTGCAGGGTGGGCGTTCCCATGCAACAAAGCCTAATAGGAGTGGCGCAGTGAAATCTATCAGATTTCACTGCAACAAGTCAAGGACTCCCCTGCTACATTTAACAGAGGCGATGGGGGCTAAGGTGTTGGCCTACGCGGACAACACCCAGCTGCTTTTCACCTGGGCAAAGGGGGGAGATTCTGTGCTCCGGGCCCAACTTTGCCTGTCATCTATTTTTAAATGGATGGCAGAGGCACAATTCAAATGTAATGAGGGAAAATCTGAGCTCTTACACTTCGGCACATTTTGTCAAAACTTCAGAGAACAGCCTCCCCCCCCCCCCCCCCCCCCCCCCACCTCCCCTCCCCCCGAGTTCTCATGTCCCACCTCTACTGGGCGGCCAGCTAAAAATCTCGGGTTTTGGTTCGACGAAGATCTTTCTTTCGCGGACCATATCAAGAAGCTGGCCGGCGGTTGCTTCGCCTTACTGAAATCTTTTAGATGTTTTTTTCCCCTTCTGCCTCCAGCTGCAAGGCAAACAATTACTTGCGCATTGATCCTGTCGCAGTTGGATTACGCGAATGCCCTTTTCGACGGTATTCCTGGCTACCGGCTGAGGAGGCTTCAGGTGGTGCAGAATACTGCAGCCAGACTTTTATCGGGCCTGTCATCCAGAGATAGTGTCCATCTCCAGCTGCGATTGGTGAAATTCAAGATATTGGTCATGGCACACCATGCGCTTCACCGGTATGGCCCTATCTATCTTCAGAAGCGCGTCTCTTTTTACACGCCTACGCGCTCTCTGCGCTCCTCATCTTTATTTCTGGCCCGGGTCCCGCGTTTTAAGCGTCAGAGGATAGGGGGCTGTTCCTTCTCAGTTAAAGCGTCAGCTGCTTGGAATGCCCTTCCTCTGAGTCTGCGTACCATCCACGACCTTGGTGTATTTAAGAAAAAATTGAAGACACATTTGTTCATGTAAGCCCTTTGCGATCCCCCTTGGTTCCGCACCGGGACACTCACGAGTAGCCAAGCGCGTTATAAATTTTCTTAACATAACACTGCGTCATATCCTTACGCCAGCCTCATTGTAGGCGTAAGAGTGACGCAGTGCCATAGAGATAGGCTGGGCCCATGCATTTCTGGAGTTGTGTCATGCTTGTGACAACTGCAACAATGCGTGACTTTAGCGCTGACAGATACGTCAGGATTCCATACGTATCTGTCATTATTTGCGACATGGCACCGTACAGTAAGTACGGCAGATCCCTGGTGTCGCAAGAAGGACACAGTGAAAGGTGTCTCAAAGCTGTTTTGTCGCAGCGATGCAACACTTTCCATGTATGAGGCCCAGGAATGCACCCTATCTTATTGATAGTGCACATTCCTGCCCTTTCGTTGTGTCGCAGGGCAGTGCAGCAACATTCCTTCTAGCGCTGTCCAGCACCAAAACCTCTGAAATGAGGCCCCAAATGTTTGCACCAATTTTAAGACCAGATATTTTCTGGTCTTACAAAAACTGCCTCTAACTGGACTTTGAGGTAGTTTTGGGGGGGTTATTGCCGGAAGGAAATATCTGAAAGAAACACGTTAGTGTTAGATTCCTTACCTTAGAATATCCCCAGCCGTCAGACTGGATCTGGAAAGGTTTCGTCAGCATTACCCCAGCGCGTTGGTAGGCGTAGTCTGCAGCTCCGCGTCCATCGTCGGCGTCGTGATTGCTGGGATGACGTCGTCGGAGTACTTAGAAGCCGTACTCGCACGCTGACATCAGTTCTTTTTTCCGCGCCAGCAAGGGCAGATCCGGGAAGAGCTAGTACTCTTAGTCACTTTTTGACTAACTTTTTTTTTTTTAAACATTTTTTTATTGAAGTAAACAGTTCTAACATAAGACACATCGTGGAGCAGAGAAAGTGCGGTTGTGCTTATATTATAAAAAGACAAATCAATGCAGTCTTTGGCGGATACAATGACTGTCTACCTCCAAGCCAGTGGGCCTCTACCTCGATCCTTCCCTCCTGCCCAACCCTCCGAGCCATACCCCCCCCCCCCCTCGCCCTCTCCTCCTCCTCCATCCCTGTAGGAGAGTAGGGTCTGCAATCCTATGGTCACCCCCGATTTTTGCTTTTTGCTTCACTGGTTTACGACTTTCCCTGGCTGTGGGCCTGCTAATCAGACCCACAGCCTAGCTATTCTCTCTCTAAATTGTCAAGCATGTACCTTAAGTGCATTTACCAATTGGTACTGGGCCACCTTATCAGTCCCTGTACAGCATACCTTAGGTATCCGGGACATAGGTGTACCCAGGGCCTACCAGGGGCTGCAGCATGTATTATGCCACCCCTGGCTGGCCATCCAAATCTGACACAACTGGCTGCACGACAGCTGGAGCAAGGTGGTGTAATCACCCTTTGCTTTAGGTATAGTATCTCTATACCTAACCCTAAAATGGACACATATATTCCTATCAGTCACTCCTATGGCAGGCCTCATCAATCCTGAAGGCAGAGTGCTTGGAATTATGTGAGATGGTGCTCTGGCATGAGCTGAGCCCGTTTGCAGCTTGCGGAACCAAGTTCAAATAGCTGTTCCATGATAACGCTATACCATATACTCTTAAGTGCATTATGAACCTCGCGGTCAAATGCTAACTTTGGCATAGCATTATCAAAATATGTCGAGTAAGGTGTCATACGAATTGGAATACTAACCCCTCGCCAATTCTGGTGACGGGGTTAGCATTCCACCCTTCTAGAGGGACAAGTAACTGTGAACCCCGGTTAAAGTTAACTCGAGCCTCAGCATCACAAAATGGATGCTGCCACCACAGACACAAGTCTGACCTCCTGCTGCTGGGAGTCCTTCCAGCGAGGGAGGCTCGGACAAAGGGTTTCCTGCCTTGGTAGGTGCTAGCACCACCCCAGACAGGATTTTGTGTATTAGGTAGGACAGGGCTCAAAGGAATGAGACATGCCTGGGGCACACAAGGTGCCCCGTGCATACACCGGTCAGAACCAGTTCCTGGGGCACTCCAGCCCCAGAGCTGGAGCAAGACCGAACAAAGGAAAGTGGGTGTAACCACCCCCCTTCCTGGTCCCACCCAGAGGAGGGACCTAGTCGTAGTGCAGCCCCTTTAGCCGGATAAAGGTAGGAGCTGGTCCCATTCCAAATTAGATTATCCTGATCAACTTCACAAGAAGAAACTCTGGACCTCGACGTTCTGCTCCACAGAAGACAGAAGGAATCTCCCTTGTGGGCAAGGAGTGTCCACCCTGCATCTGCAGGCACCATCAGCGTACTGCGACTTCCCTTTGTCGTCTTCCTGCAAAGGATCCAGACTTCAGAGCCCGACGAGACCCGGATTCCCAGACCTCTCCGACCTCAACCCACATCTGCAGCAGAGCTGAGACCAGTGGGTGCGATGAGACACGTGGGACCGGCCATCTTGAAAGAAGCAGCACTTCGCTCCAGCACGACTTCCGAGGCATCCTCGTCCAAGTGCTTTGGGGACTGAGAAGCCCTGACCCCGAGCAGCTCCTGCATCGAAGATCAGCCCTCCAGCGTCCACGAGATCTGCGTGGGGCCCTTCTGCCTGGTTGCTGCTCGATGCGTTGTCTGGTCACTTGCCGGCTGGCTAGTGACCTCCTAGACGACAAACACCAACAACTTTGCTGCTGGTCTGGTTGCTCCAGACTGGCCCTTGCACCCTTCCAAAAAAGGAGCACCCCGGACCCTCCTGGTCCACTCCAGACGCCGTTTCCACTCACCGCGTGGGTTGCCTTTGCCAAGGCCTGTTGACCCCGAATCTGGAGACGACACCGCCGACAGTGGAAGCCTGCGTGGGACAGCTCGTGCCTCCATCTTGGTCGTCGAAGACACCACCTGGTCCACGTGGCTGCAGAGACAAGCGTCCACCTTCACCTGATCGCGACGACGACATCTGGTTCCACTCCTGGTTCCACTCCAGTCACTGGCTAGTGACTTTGAACATTGTCCCCTCTGCTTTCAGGTTCTTCTCTTCATCAATCCACCCTTGGATTGCACCGGACATCTTCCTCCTGGTCGCCTGCCTCATCTTTCTTCAAGGCTCCATAGACTTCGACGCGGAAACCCGACACGACTTCGCACCTATGCACCCGCAGCCTGTGGGTGAGGTAACACGAGCATTTCGGTGCTCAAGGGTAGCTTGACTCTCCTAGTGTCCAGTTCCATTGTTGTTTCAGTCCTATCTAGTCAGGAACGTCCGTACTCACCTTTTCTTTAAACTGTACTGTCCATAGACGTTTGTACGCATCTCGCGTGTGAGTTCACACTCTGCACACGCGCTCCGTGGGCCTCCTATTACTTACCTCAAGTTAGTATAGCGTGGTCCCAGCGATCCTACAACCTCTGGACAGCTCCATTCCTTTAATTGACTTTCACATTCCATTTATTTAGTATATGGTTTGTCGTGCCCCTAGGGCACCATTGTAAATCGTGCAACTTAAACGTATTTTTCTTAAGAGTTTGTCATGTGCTTAGCCCTCTGACCTCATAAAGAGTTCAGAGGTGTATGTTAGTTAATAAATAACTGTTTATTTTCATAACTACCTGTGTGGTGTCCTTTTCATTTGGTATTCAAAGGTTATATGTGGTAAAACAGCTGGCTTCACATGCCATAAAGAGTTTAGCCTAAAGACTGCTTTTGTCCACGCTACTAGGATAGCTGGTCTATAAGGTTGACTTACAACCAATCACCATAAGGGTTGTTTGGACTGATACAAGGTGATCACTAGAACTAGTGAGCATCATATATCAGGCCAACTTCTCACAATCCCCACCACTAGTCATGCAAAACATGCCAAAAGCTAAGGCCCAGTGTCTCCCAAGGAAGGAAGTGCCAGATGTATGTCGTGGGCAGTGTCTAGCGAGGGAAGTTCCTACGGTGTGCCCTCCGGGCGTCCAGCCACTCCCCTCTGTACCTCCTCCAGGCCTGCCAGACCTTTTCCCATTTTTTGGGGCAACCCCGACTATTGTAGATGACTTTCTCCGCCCTCTGGCACCAGTCTTTGACTAACTTTTTTTCTCCATTTTGACTATCTTTTTCGAGTCGATTTGACTCCTGGTGCTGGTAGGGATGCCTGGATTTAAACCGTGCGATGCCTGTCACCGTCTGATGTCCGTGACCGACCCCCACCGCCGGTGTCTCTACTGTCTTGGGGCCGACCACGACGACAAGTCGTGCCCCGACTGCCAAGCCTTGATCTCGAAAGCTAGGCAGGAGCGGTCCTGTAAGCTTCTCGAACTCCGGCAGCCGACTCCCCGCCGCTCGAGGCTCCGGTCGAGGAGAAGTCGAGGGACCGGTCGCGGAGCCACAGCCATCGGTGCTCATCGAGCCATCACCACTCGTCGGGCTCGAAGTCTTCCGGTAAGTCGAAGAAGAAGAAGTCGAAGAGGCGACATCGCTCTTCTGACTTCCCTTGCCGGTTGTGCGACTCGGCCGAGGGTTTGGGTGGCGCCACCCGTGCGGTTCCCCCCGAGCCGCAGGAGTCGCGTCCGGCCCCACACCCTCCGGTCCCTGGGCTTCATGCGACTCCGGGCAAGATTTGAGATTTCCTCGTGGCCATGAGGACTCTCTTTCCGCAGTCGAGGCCCGCCGGTGCACCTTCGGGCCCCTGGACCCGACTAGGGGCCCTAGCATGCCGGCGGCTTCGGCCCTGGTGCCGTCGGCGTCTTCGGTCCTGATGCCGCAGGGCCCCTCGGGATCCAGGTCTGGATCCCGGTCGACCCCAGTCGACCTCACGGTTCCTCCGCTGGTGCCTGCCCCTACAGTGCCACTCCCTGCTCCATCCTCGGATGACGCAGTCCCCGGTTTCAGTCAGAGTCCGACGTCGGAACCTCGCCGCAGTCTCCCACGTCAATGTGTGTGGCCTTCACCTACGACACAGCTCTGTCCTTTATGCCTGTTTATCAGGACACCGATGAAGGGGAAGACTGGGAGGGCTCTGAGGACCCACTGGCACAACAGTGCCAGTTAAGTCAGGACTGGGCAGATGAGCTGGGGGAGGTCAGTGGTCTTGACACATCGCCTGACACTGGTTTCATCTCTCCTTCCTCCGTGGCTACGGAGGAGGCTGCTACATATGGTGTGGTGTTGCGTAGGGCAGCCAAGGCCTTGGCTCCTGGGCTGCGGCCAAGTCCTTGGGCCTGTCGGGCCAGCACCAGCAGACTTATGCTTTTCGCCACTTTCGTGGCCAAGGAAGGGGCACCCCCACATGTTCTTCCAGCCACAGGCCGCAACCAACCTCAACGTGGACATGGTAACCGCGGTGGTGGTGCAGGGGGACAGAGGCCCGGTCAGTCCACATCCACTCCTGCAGCATCTGCCTCAAAGCCTTCCTAGTCCGAGCTTTCAGGCCCATTCCACGCCAGTGGGAGGCAGGGTTCGCCATCATCTACTCCACTGGCGTACCATCACTTCGGACAGGTGGGTGCTGAAAATCATCCGAAGGGGCTACTCCCTCCTCTTCGAGGCGACCCCTCCAGCCATGCCACCACAGTACCACTGCATGTCGCGGGATCACTTGCAGCTTCCCAAGAAGGGCAAAGGGGGCCTGCGCCCTATCTTGGACCTCCGGAGCGTCAACGGCTTCCTCCGAAAGGTGAAGTTCAAAATGCTGACTTCAGCTCAGGTACTGGCTGTCCTAGACCCTGGAGACTGGATGGTAGCGTTGGACTAGCAGGACGCATATTTCCACATCCCCGCCCTGCCGACCTACCGGCGCTACCTGCGGTTAACGGTAGGCCACAAGCACTTTCAGTTTACCGTGCTCCCCTTCGCCTCACCAGTGCCCCTCGGGTGTTCACGAAAGTGATGGAGGTGGTCGCAGCTCATCTGCGCAGATCAGGGGTTTCAGTCTTCCCCTATCTCGACGACTGGTTGTTGAAGGCTTGATTGCCCCAGACAGTCGTCTCCCACCTCCAGAGTAAGGCCGATCTCCTGCACTCACTGGGGTTCCCCATCATCATGCCGAAGTCACACCGAGTCCCTCTCAGAAGCTCCTCTTTATCGGAGCAGTTCTGGATTCGGCGCAGTTTCGGGTTTATCCTCCCAAGCAGCGGGTTTGGGACATTCAGGCTCTGATTCCGATCTTTCGGCCTTTATCCCGAGTCTCGGTCAGGATGACGCTGCGGCTCCTGGGACTGATGGCCTCCTGTATCCTGCTGGTACATCACGCCACGTGGCGGATGCGGGCTCCGCAGTGGGACCTGAAGTTCCAATGGACACAGCATCAGGGCAACCACGTCCAGATCTCAGAGGGCACTGCAAGACAGTTGCAGTGGTGGCTCACGAACCGCGATTGGGTCAGTGGCAGATCCCTCTCCCTTCCCCAACCGGAGCACACAGTGGTGATGGATGCGTCCCTCCTGGGATGGGGGGGCCACATGGGAAAGGCGGAGATCAGAGGCCTCTGGTCTCCGGCGGAGTCCCGGCTCCTTATCAACCTTCTGGAGCTGCGGGCGATCCGATTTGCACTGAAGGCATTCCTTCCCTTTGTCTGGGGAAGTGGAGTGCAGGTGTTCAGGGACAACACCACCGCCATGTGGTACTGCAACAAACAGGGCGGGTGCGGTCGTGGACCCTTTGTCAGGAGGCTCTACGCCTCTGGACATGGCTGGAACACCAGGGTGTCACCCTGGTGGTTCAACACCTGGCAGGTTCCCTGAATGCCAGGGCGGACTAACTCAGCCGCAAGTGCATGATGGATCACGAATGGCGTCTGAACGCGGACGTGGCACAAGGTCTCTTTCAGCAGTCGGGAGAGCCTTGGTTAGATCTATTCGCCATCCAAGAAGGCGTGCAATGTCATCAGTTCTGCGCTTTGGAATTTCCAAGGCGGCACTCGCTCGGCGACGCTTTTCGTGGCAAGTGGAGCTGCGGTCTGTTGTACGTCTTTCCGCCAATACCACTTCTGCCCAGAGTGCTGAAGGAGATCCGACGCGACTGGGCCCAAGTCATCCTTGTGGCTCCGAACTGGGAAAAAAGATACTGGTATCCCGAACTACTCAGTATGCCAGTCGATCCCCCGATTCGTCTGCCTCTTTAGGAGGACCTTCTCTCGCAGCAACAGGGGACGGTCCTCCACTCAAACCTGTCCAGCATCCACCTACAGGCGGGGAGATTGAGCGGTGACAGTAAGGCCATTTGACTTGCCTACTGAAGTCTGTGATGTGATTCTGGCAGCCAGGTGTCCCTCCACTAAAATGGTATACACCTGCAGGTGGAACAAATTTGTGGCATGGTGCACAGCAAAGGCTGTGGATCCACTTTCTGCCTCTCTTGCAGAGGTTCTCCTCTTTCTTCCTTCTCTTTCCCATCAGGGCTCTGCTCTGGGCACTATCAAAGGCTATCTCTTGGCCATTTCAGCCTTCTTAAAGCTTCCTGATCAGCCTTCTCTTTTCAAGTCCCCCGTTGTAAATAGATTCTTGAAAGGCATCACACACATGTTCCCTCCTGTTCCTTTCGGGATGCCTCCGTGGGACTTGGACTTGGTGCTTACTTATCTCATGTGCACTCCCTTTGAGCCACTTCATATTTGCCCTCTCCGTCTTCTGACTCTTAAAACTGCTTTCCTGGCTGCCATCACCTCTGCCAGAAGAGTGAGTGAGCTCCAGGCTCTTTCTGCTAAGCCTCCTTTCCTCTCTGTCCAGCCGGACAAAGTTGTTCTGAGGACTCGTCCTTCTTTCCTGCCCAAGATGGTTATGGCCTTTCACATCGGGCAGTCCCATCACCTTGCCCACCTTCTTTCTGCCTCCGCATCCCTCAAAAGAGGAAGAGAGGCTCCAACGTCTGGACCCAAAACGTGCGCTCTCTTTATATCTAGACTGCATACGACAGTTCCAGGTGGACGACCAGCTCTTAGTTGGTTACGTGGGCGCTAAGAAGGGACGGGCGGTGCACAAGCAGACCATCTCTCAATGGGTTGTTTTGTGCATCAAGGTCTGTTATTTCTTGGCGAAAAAGGAGCCTCCTGTGGGGCTGCGCGCCCATTCCACTCGGGCCACGGCGGCTGCTACTGCCCTGGGTCGGGGAGTCCCCTTGAAGGACATCTGCTGTCAGGCAGCTACGTGGGCCTCGCTGCACACGTTTGCCAAGCACTACTGCCTGTACAGCCACGTCCGGAGAGATGGCTTTTTCGGCCGTTCCGTTCTCCAGGACTTCCTGGTGTGATCTTGGTTCGCAGACCCACCACCGGGGTTGGTATTGCTGGGGTATCTATTCTAAGGTAAGGAATCTAACACTAACGTGTTTCTTTCAGATGCACAAGTTACTTACCTTCGGTAACGATATATCTGTAAGAAACATTCGTAGATTCCCTACCGCCCCACCCATCCTCCCCGTTCTGCGAACCGATATCTAGGGTTAAGGTATCTCCCTTTGAGGGCCCTAGTTTCATGGCACCAGTGTCGGTTTCTTGCATGGCTCTGCGTTCCTGGCGCGGAAAAATATGTACACAACTGACGTCAGTGCGCGAGGGCGGCGTCTAAGTACTCCGACGACGTCATCCCAGCGATCACGACGCCAACGATGGACTCGGAGCCTCAGAGGACCCCTACCGACGCGCAGGGGTACTGCTGATGAAAACTTTCCGGATCCAGTCTGACGCCTGGGTATATTCTAAGGTAAGGAATCTAACACTAACTAATGTTTCTTACAGATATATTGTTACCGAAGGTAAGTGACTTGTGCTTCATTGTCAATATCGCAAAGTGGGGTTAGCGGTAGTTCTTGCATGGCAATGCCCACTGTTCATCTCATTTTGGTTAAGTCCTGCTAACAGAAGTGGCGATCTTAAAAATTCACGTTTACGCCGGAAAAGTGCTGCTAACTGCAGTTAGAGGCAACTTGTAAATACGACGATAAAAAACCCACTGTAACATCAAAGAATTGATGCTATGGCGGCGCTAAGTCCTTGTACATATACCCCTTAATGTGTTAGTTAAAAAAATTAATTTGAACGTGTGCGCTATATTTATTAATCAAAAACTGATTTGTTGTTTCTCTAAAAAAACAGTGTTTGCTTATACGGAGACAGCCTTTCTTGGCAAGCAAAATATTATACAGTTGTAATGCATTGTATTAGGAAGTAGCTACACCAAAAGTACTAGAACATTTAAAGTGAAACTACTCACAGTGAAAAGCATGTTGTGGGTAAAGTTACTAATCACTGGTTCCTTCAGCAATGCTGTTTTTGGCGGATACTCGAACGTCAGATTCCTCACCTTAAGAATATCTGGAGGTGCCACATTGAATCTGGAAATTTTCTCAGCAGTACTCCCCTGTCACTGGGTGGCACTTTGCAGCTCCACATTGGCTTCATTTTGCCCAAGAAGTGGCAGAGTGGAGACGCATATAAGCGCTACCCCTGTACCCGATTTCAGTTTCTTGCATAACTCTTTCTGCGCCTTTGGAGCACCTAACAATTTTCAGTACCAATGTGCAAATCTCTAATTTGGGACCTTTTTAGATGGCAAAAAAGGGACCACTCCACAGAATGGGGAGGTGGGAGGGCAGCGAGGAGTCTGTAGTTAGAGTATCCACTTGGAAGAGTGTTACTGAAGGTAAGTAGCTTGTTCTTCTGATGGATACTTCTAACTGCAGATTATTCACCTTTAGAATAGATACCAAAGCAGTACCTTCCTTCCAGTCAGACCAAGGCAGTAATGATTTGTGAATGCGCACACTGACGTCCATGTCGCTGCTTGGCAGATGTTCAGAACAGCCACTCCACGTGCCAACACAGTGGAGCAGCCTTGTCCCAGTGAAACTGGTCCTAAGCCCTTCTGGTGGTTGTTTTTTAACTAATGCATAGCAGATCTTAATGCACCACCTTGACTTTCTTTACCATACAGAAAGCGGATTGTCCATCTGATGGTCTTTGGTGCAATTGATGTAAAACTTTTAAATTCTTTTGGGGTCAACCCAATGGAAACTTTTCTTGCGGGGGTCTGTCTTGCAAACTCCACATAAGGCCAATAATTTTCTTAGAACCCAGCATAAATTGATTTTGTAGAGGGACTCCTGACAGCAAAGGTGATATCCACAACCTCAAGTGGTAGAAGAAATGCAGTCAACTGCAGCTGCTCAATCTCCATGCATATAGGTGCAAATTACGCAGGTTCGGGTAGTGAAACTTGCTCTGCTGCTGCAATAGAAGATCCTCCCCAAGCGGGAGCCTAATCGGAGGCAGGTGCTCATGCCCAGAAGTTCCAGATACCACACACTCTTGGCCCAATCCAGAGCCACGATGATGACATGAGCCTGGCCTTTCCTGATCTTCTTCAAAACTCGAGGGAGGGATGCAGAGATGTAAAGGCACACAGGAGTCCAATGTTCCATAATTGCCAGAATAAAATTGTAAATTGATACTTGTATAGCGCACTACTCACCCGCAAGGGTCTCAAGGCGTTTGTACGAATACCGCTGTGGAACCCATCCTGGCTTTCCCTGTGAGGCGTCCACTCCTGGGCACCCCCAAGGTGGAGGCCAGGCATCCTTAGCGTTGTGGGGCCGTTGTGGAGATTAAGCAAGCTATTGCCCAGAGTTGCAGAGTGGGACTCCACGATTGGAATAGGCACGAGGCGAGAATTATCAGGTCCGTGGAATTTTGAGCCCAAGACCCGCCGAGGCGTGGAATTGAACACTGGTCCCGGGCCAGACCTCTGCATCAGGGTCTGCCTCTCCAACCATTGAGCCACACTTCTCATGAGTCTCTCATGAAAAGCTTTTTTTTTTGGGGGGAACTTCAATGGGCAGATGTTTTACCACTCCGTGTTCTCGACGGTGGCAAAAAGATCCAACCCGGGTACTCCTCCCTGTTGGAAGATGCACTGTGCCACTTCAGAGTGCAAGGTCAATTGAGATCTGCCAGGTGGTGCCAGCTGAGTTCATCCGTATGGTATTCAAACATCCTATACCAAATACATACACACTCTTGACATTGGTGTTTGTCCCACCATAATTGGCTTGTTTTTAGATATTTTATGTGGGATTTCCCCGCCCACACACACACACAATGCCCCTCTGCATTGATTTTGCCACTTCCAAATGCATCACTGTTTAATTGGGTGCTCTGTAGCGCAGGTGGCAAAATAAGAAAAGAAAACACGGCACAAAGTCTGCCTATCTACTGCACCGTGTCCAAGACATTCCTATAAAACAAAGTAGTCAGGTGCAACTTCAGCATGTTAATTGAGAACCCTAACAATGTTGTGATGTTTGATGTCGTATAGAGGTGGTCCCCGACTGAAAGTGGCGAGTCCACCTTCAACAGCCTGTCATCGAGGTAGGGGAAAACCAGTACTCCCAAGCTCCAAAATGGGCGCCCACCGTGGCCATCACACTTGTAAACACCCGAGGAGCGCTGGTGAAGACACATTGAAAATGTTCCTGACCTACCTTGAACCGCAACTAACATCTGTGGGAATACAGTACAGGTATATTAAAATGTGTTTTTCCCTGCAGGTCCAAGGCCACCATCCAGTCGATGGATCCAGGGAAGACGACCTGGCCCAGAATGGGCATTTTGCATCTCCTTCCATATATGGCCAAGATCTAAAATAGCCTAGCCCCTGTAAGGCTGCTTGGACTCTAGCATGCACTACTATGAGACCGGTATTCCTCTTTAAACATTTTAATTCATGTATTCAATGTGTTAAGTCATTTCAATATTTCAACATTTGTTTTACAATACAAATCATCATTTCATAGTATAATAGAAGAGATTTTCATTTCACATAATACATTGCATTTATATTTGAATCAACCCAATGCATTTCGGGACCAATTTGTCCCTTTGTCAGGGGTTCTGTCGAAGAAAAGGCAAAAAGGAAACTTATTACATACGATGCTTAACAATTTACATCAATTTCACTTTTTTCATAACGTTATGAAGCTTCTTAAGACTTTATCTATGATACATAAGTCTATCATTAATAACTGATGCTTTTAAGCTCATTTGAGAACATGCAACTACTCTTGTTGTGGTATGTTTTATACTAAACTCTATTGGTGACTCATGATCAGGGATATTTTTATTATGTTGTCTTACCTCGTATTATGAGGCAAAAATTTGAGTATGGCACTGGTGGCCGATTAAAAGGACCCTGGTTCCATCTAGATAAAGACATACAGCGTTTGAACGTTAACATCTGGTGAACTGGTATCCTTGTTTAATGAATGGGAGACGAAAGAATTTTACCTACCTCAAATCTTTTGCGAACCGCAAAGTCTGTAAATTAGAATTAAAAGAGCTCCTGTTTAAATGTTTAGTTGTAATTTGGGCATTTATATCGAACATTATTTAATGCTAAACAACCCTCACCTGCGAGAAAAGCGGAGTTATGTTTCCTCGCTTATGATAGTTACTGCCGAACTGCAAAGAATAAAATAACGTAAGGTAAATTATTTCAAATACCGAGTCGTAATATGAAAGTACTATCTATACCGTGATAAGGTATCAATAAATCCTCACCTGCAAATAGAGTGAGAATATATTTCCTCGTTTTTTTGATCGTAGCTGCCAATGTACTGTGGAAGATTAAACAATATTACGAGGTCAATCTTTACGTCGCGTTTCATAAGTATCGGACGACAATGTAAATCATGTCCATATGATAAAAAGCTTACCAGCTGTCAGCTGTTGATTTAGTCGGCGGCTGGTTCTGTGGAAAATTAAATATTAAGGGGTTAAGTCTGGGCGTTGTCGTTTCGTTTTGAAAATGCCGACAATTATTTTGGGGGATTTTCGCGTGGTATAAGCTTACCGGCAGTCAACTATTAGCTTCAGTAACGGCGGAGTCAGTGTTTGGGCGCGTAAACGGAGTCTCGCTACGCGATCAACAGGATGCGGAATTTGACTTCACGAGCATTAATATTAAACACTAAAAAAGGACTTACGTTTTCCAAAGCGTGAAGAGCTCATCGTCATTGAAGAAGGACTACGAGTTTTAGATCGTGTTGAATTCTTTCAAGTGTTATAACTTTATTGTTCACATGCATTAATGTGCAAGAATGTCTAGCGATTGTGTGTTCCAACTTTATTGATCACATGCATTAATATGCACGAATGTCTAGCGATTATACTTTTTAGGCTCGGAGCTGGCTTGTTGTTTTTAAACATAGGCAAATTAAATTTTCGTATTGTTTGAAGAATTTAGTGGAACACTTGAAAGCAATTCAACACAATCTAAAACTCGTAGTCCTTCTTCAATGATGATGAGCTCTACACGCTTTGGAAAACGCAAGTCCTTTAATAGTGTTTAATATTAAGGCTCGTGAAGTCAAATTCCGCATCCTGTTGATCGCGTAGCGAGACTCCGTTTACACGCCCAAACACTGACTCTGCCATTACTGAAGCTAACAGTTGACTGCCGGTAAGCTTATACCACGCGAAAATCCCCCAAAATAATTTTCGGCATTTTCAAAACGAAACGACAACGCCCAGACTTAACCCCTTAATATTTAACTTTCCACATAACCAGCCGCCGTCTAAATCAACAGCTGACAGCTGGTAAGCTTTTTATCATATGGACGTGATTTACATTGTCGTCCGATACTTATGAAACGGGACGTAAAGATTGACCTCGTAATATTGTTTAATCTTCCACAGTACATTGACAGCTACGATCAAAAAAACGAGGAAATATATTCTCACTCTATTTGCAGGTGAGGATTTATTGATACCTTATCATGGTATAGATAGTACTTTCATATTACGACTCGGTATTTGAAATAATTTACCTTACGTTATTTTATTCTTTGCAGTTCGGCAGTAACTATCATAAGCGAGGAAACATAACTCCTCTTTTCTCGCAGGTGAGGGTTGTTAAGCATTAAATAATGTTCGATATAAATGCCCAAATTACAACTAAACATTTAAACAGGAGCTCTTTTAATTCTAATTTACAGACTTTGCGGTTCGCAAAAGATTCGAAGTAGGTAAAATTCTTTTGACTCCCATTTAGTAAACAGGGATACCAGTTCACCAGATGTTAACGTTCAAACGCTGTATGTCTTTATCTAGATCGAACGAGGGTCCTTTTAATCGGCCACCAGTGCCATACTCTAATTTTTGCCTCATTATACAAGGTAAGACAACATGAGTCACCAATAGAGTTTAGTATAAAACATACCACAACAAGAGTAGTTGCATGTTCTCAAATGAGCTTAAAAGCATCAGTTATTAATGATAGACTTATGTATCATAGATAAAGTCTTAAGAATCTTCATAACATGTTATGAAAAAATGAAATTGTTGTAAATTGTTAAGCATCAGTTCAAGAAGTCTTTATTCGATTAGTTCATCATAAAAGACATACAAAAAACAATATATACATATAAAACAGTTAAAACAAGTATTAAATCGGTGACAAGCTAATCAGCTTCTTGTGCAAATATACAAAACTTTACAGAGAGACTCGAGTACAACCATAGATCAACAGGTTACAGGTCAGGATGTAAGGCAGTCACAACTTTTAAGTCCCCATTTGATTATTTTTAATGAGCCTGCTTCTAAGCACCCAGGCCCACCCAAAGAATTTGGCAACCCCCACAACAATAAGGGGATCCAGGTTGGTTTTTAACAATCTAGTTGCTTCCACAGCCGATCTGGTTCCTAGATTTCTACATACCGGTCTTAGCCATTTAGCTCTGGGGGCAGAGTATAATGGACACACATACAAAAAGTGATTCAGGCTTTCCCCAATACCTTGACACTTAGGACAAAACCCCGACCTTTCTGTTCCCCACTTTTTAGTGAAGTCCCCAATGGGAAGTGAACCGCATCTAAATTGAAAAAATAGTTTGCGGTCCAAGGGTTTGGTTATAGTATCCCAATACCCTTCTAACTTGGGCGTGTCCTTATGTACAATGAACAGTCCAGTAAGACTGCTCGAGCTAATTTTTGAATACATACTGTGTGTCACCCATGCCCAATAACATTGCTTAAGTTCCTTTTTTGAGGGAAAACAGGCGAGGACCACAGATTGCCATAACCCAAAGCTATTAAGGTGGCCTTAAGGTCTCTAAACCATCCAATATTTGCGGCACCAGAGCTATTTTTTACCTCCAAGCAGGCTTCTGCATAATGATGGAGTTCTGGCGTTGTCCACAGACGGCGCCAGAATGTTAGTGGGCGGAGTCTTGCTTGGTCCTCCACCGAGTGGCATCCTAAGTCATAGAGAAGGGGGGTTAGTGGTGTCGACTGTGGCAAACCTGTGGCCATTCTTAGAAATTTATTTTGGGCATGTTTTAGCGGATCCAAATTGCTACCACCCCAGAGTTCCGCACCATACAGGACTGCTGATAAAACCTTACCACCGTAGATCTTGATAAGCGGGGACATTGGCCTCGTAAAAGACCCTTTATGTTCCTTGATCAGTGCCCCGCCCAACTGTTGGTATTTCATGGTCATGAGCTCGATCTGATGGGTCCAACTCATGGTGTCACTGAAGGTAACTCCCAGGTAGGTGAAATGCTTTGTCTGCTCCAGGGGGGTGTCCCCCATGGAAACCCTGGCATTTATTTGTTTGTGCCCCCTTAAAACCATGAATTTGGTTTTGGACACGTTCACCTCCAGCTCATGTTCGCTGCAGAAACTCTCGAACCTTGACAGTGCTTTCTGCAGACCCTGTCTGGTTCGAGAAATCAGGAGAGTATCGTCAGCGAACATGAGCAGGGGGATTTTCATACCAGCCAAACTTGGAGCATCCGTGGAAAAGTTGTCATAGTACTTGGTAACTCTATTGATATATAGAGAAAACAAGGTGGGTGCCAAAACACAACCTTGCCTGACACCTTTAGCCACTGGAAAATTCTCCGTCACCTCACCCAGTTTACCCCATCGTACAAATGCAAATGTCTGTGCATGAAGGTTCACCATAAGTCGTACCAAAATGGAAGGCATGCCCAAGTCTAGTAGGCATTTCCAAAGCCCGGCCCTCGGGACAAGATCAAACGCAGACCTTAGGTCCACGAAGGCCGCATAAAGGTTGCCTTTGCCCAAGGTGACCGTCTTCCAGTGCAAAAGCATGAAGCGAAATGCCTGATCCAGGGTGCTCACATGTGGTCTGAACCCCGCTTGGAGAGGAGTAAGGATGTTATGTTCCTCAATCCAAGCCTGAACCCTTGACAAAACAAGACGGGATAGGATCTTCTGGACCGCGTCAATTAGACTGATCGGCCGGTAGTTCGATGGAACCGACCGGTCACCCTTTTTAAAGATAGGCAATATTTCAGCACCAGCCCAAGAATCAGGTACCCTGGCACCCATGGCCAGCGCATTTACCAATCGCACTAGGTACGGTACCCATAGATCTTGATCCTGTTGGAATATATCCGCTGAGATACAGTCCGGACCAGGCGCTTTACCCCTAGGGATGGCATTCAGGACTGTTTCAACTTCTTTGGCCGAGAACACAAGTGTATCAAAAGTTAATGGCCAACTAATGGAATCTTGCGTGGTGCTATGGCATCTAAATTGTTCCTCAAAATGGGACACCCATTTCTGTTGTTCAACGGATGCAGGGCTTGGGCGATCGTCCTGTGACTGACCCCACCTAAGGAGGTGCCAGAACTGCTGTAGGTTCCTGGAGCCACAGGCCTCGGCTAATGATGTCCAGCGCTCGTCATCCCATGCGGCTTTAGCATGACGTTTGGCTTCATTGTACGCCTTCCTACTGGTTTTAATTAGGGCTGGGTTCTTTAGTTTTAAAGCCTTGAATAGAAGCGAGTGGGACTCTCGGCAAGCTTCGTTGTACCAGTTTGCGGGTTTCTTAACCTTCCCTCTACCCTTGTTGGCAACAAATTTAACAAACAATGATTTCAAGGACAGGAACAGGCTAGCATGAATGTCTGTGATATTTGAGATCGTCGTTTCCTGGTTTTCACACTTGTCAATTTCCATTAAAGAGTTTGAAACCAGGGTTCTGATCTTTATGCGTGCTTCCACATCCACAGAAACCTTTGGCCAGCGCACCCTCCTCATGTCATTTGTAAGTACCACGGCCTCCTGAACAGGGTTAGGCCGTAGTTCAATCGGCCCTGCAAAGCTAAAGTCCTTCAGTTCCGCTATGAGTGGTTTGTGGTCACTTTCTGGTCGTGGCTTAACTATCATGTCCAATACTATAGGCCACATTTTGATGTCAACTAGGATGTAATCAATGCGACTGCTATGTCTGCCATTGAAAAATGTGTAATTGCCCATCCTATCCGAGCTTGCACGTCCGTTTAGGGCACGCAACCCCCAGTTCAGGCAGAGACCTTTAATGAATGTGGCTGCTTGGGACCACTTAGTGATCGGGGGTAAATCAAGTTGTGGGATCCCCCAGGTCAGATCCTCTGCTTCAGTTAATAACCCATCCTCTTTACTTAAAGGTTCAAAACAAGTATTAAGGTCACCCATAACAACCACATGACCTGTTATTATAGTAGAACCTAAGAAATCATCCAAACAGGTGAGGGTGGTTGATACTCGGCCACCCGCAATTCCTCTTGCGTATACATTGATCAGCAGTATGTCCAGCCCACTATTTGTTTTCATACTAATTATCAAAATATCGGGGCAGTCAATAAAGATTTCCTTAACGGATACACCTGCAACTTGGCAAACCCAAATAGTGAGGCCACCCATAGCCCTACCTCTTTGGCCTCTAACTGCTGGTTTGTTAAAGTTCAAGAAGCCTGGAAAATACACTGGTAGGGTTGCCCAGGTCTCCTGAAAAGACCATACGTCGCCTTCTCGAATGAAATCAGCCCAATCGGGAATGCATATACAGGATTCAATTCCTGCTACGTTCCAACATCCCATAGTGGTACCTTTTTCACATACTTGGTCACATATTTTAGTTACGGCTATTGGGTAGGGTTCGTTAGACTGGGGAGAGGATTCTACAAGCACAGGTGCATCTGTAATCAAACCTTCCATTGGCAAACGTATTGACCCAGCCTGAGTAGTAGACTCAGGGTTTGCGCCCACACTGATAACATCCATGAGAGACATAGAGGTGGGTACAACAGCTAGAATATCTGGCTCCCCTGAATAAACCATACACCCCTCCACACATTGATGAGGTTGGTCTTCAAGACTTTCGACAGTACTTAATAGGATACTCAGGTCATCTCCCACACTCAGACACTCAGAATTAAATTCATCATCCCTTGTCGAAAGTGCTGGTCAGTCGTTAGTCGACAGCCCTGATAGTGGGTCGTATAGGTTTCTCAGTGGAATATTCCAAAACTCTTTAGGCTGTGTAAACCTGCTGGGTAGAAACTTTGGGGCTGCTGTATCTGTGTGAAAGCAGGTGTTGTGGGAACCATTGGATATAGGGACTTATTGGGGAATGGCAAATCCAATAAGGCAGGAGGACATATGGGCTGGGTATTGATCTTAGCCCAACCCGGCGTTTGTACGGGACAATTGTAGCTAGATTGTATGTAGGAGCGATACTGAGCCTCAGTGTTAAATTGGGGTCCGTGGAAGCTGGGTGTAAAGTTGGACCATTTAAGGAGGCTTTTAGTGTTTTTGTTGCTATTAGCAGGAGGATGATTTGTTGGATTGATCAGGGTCTCAGGATAAAAGTAGCTAAGGTTCCTCGTGGAGATCCCTCCCTCATTACTTCCCACATACCAGTCTGTGAGATGGGATACTACTCTATGGTCCCTAAAATTAATAATCACTATATCCCCCTCTATATCCTTAGGGCGAACCCCTACCCACTGACATCTTCTGACCGTAACAATATCCCCATTGAGATGAAGGGGAAGGGGTCTATTTGTTTTTAGCCAAAAGATGACTTTGTTTTTTAAACTTTCGTTATTTTCCCTATCCCCTTCCGCAACTGGTGGCACACCCGTCATAACAATAACATAGTTCATGGAATCCGGGGGCAAGTCAACATTTTTCTTCTGGGGTAGGGGTTTATTAGTATTACCAATCGGGTTAGCGGGTTTACCCTTCCCGTTCTTTGTCTGTGGCACTACACCCTTAGCAGGCGGTTTGTTAGCTACCACCCTAGGATTTGCTTTGGCAGTGCTGGTTGCTCTAGGAGGTTTGGCAGCCAAAGCCGAAGCTTTATTTGTAGTAGTGACTGCGTTGGTTGCACTTTTAGGATGTTGGCTAGTGGAACTAGTTATATTGCCAGCAACATGGAGTGGACCGGGAGGTTTGATGGATGGACCCTTGACCTTATCCGAGCTAGAGGAATGTGTTGGCTCAATGGTCGCCAGTAGGCGGTCCAATTTGTCCCCCATTGTCCTAACACGCTCCAGCAAGGGTAGCATATATGATTTAATAAGCTTCTCTATAATAACATAGGAACCCTCATTAACCCCTTCGATAGCTGACTCAGAAGTTACCAAATCCTGTATATCTGGTGGCAGTAACTCAGCATTAGGTGGGATCAGTAACTCATTGTTTGATTTAGGTAGAGGTAGTGATGGTGACTGGCAACTTTGGCCTTTCCTTTTAACCCCGCCCTTTCTCCTTTTTTTCCTAGGTGGAGAATGCACAACCCTCTTGGCCTTGTCAGGGTTGGTTCTAGAGTTACACATACTCGTTGGAGGTATACTCTCGCCTGGGTCTATACAAACCAGTGACAGGTTGGGCAACATAGGACGAGGTTCCGAATCCGTAGCTTGGATGTCAGTGATGTTTGTTTCAACAAAACTAGAGTGATCAATAGGGGGACAAACTAAGTGGCCTCCGCTGGTAGCACTGGCACATGGCGGGGAAATAATTGGGAACCTAAATATACTTGGGGTTAAGTTAATATCAGTAGCATCGTCCTCAATAGAGCTCAACCCTTGGGCAGCCTTTTCATGGGTAAAATTTGAAACTGACTGTGTGGGCGGTGGAATTTTCTTTAGTTGCTCAATTGAGCGTCAACGCTCTGCTCTTCTCTCTGCTAGGAGTAGATCCATATCTACCTCCTTGGTAGATTTCTTAAAACATTTATCTAATGGGCCAAGAACAGAGATACCTACACCTGGGGGAGCAGAGTGACTCATATCCAAAAGGACAGATTAAGCTTTCACAACCCAATGATACAAACGGAATACACTACTGACAGATAACAAAGTGGTGATCAATGAGACAGTGTGCAAAAACAAGATAGAAATGACCTAGCCCAGCCCGGCCTCCTGCGGCCCCGGACGGCCACAGACGGTCCCGCCCTTGTCCCGGGCTTCTCCCGCACTCTCCTGCGCTGCAGGAATGGCTCTTCCCGTTTATAGCTATGCGATTGGTCACCGAGGGGGCGGGGCCGGCAGGGAGAGCAGCCCAGCTGGACAAGGGCGCGCGGGGACTCCTGGTCCTTGGAGTCCACCGCTCTAGCTCGCAGCCCTGCCGGTCGGTTTGAATCAGGCCCCTTGCAGAGTCTAGCTGGCCGCTGCAGACTGCGAAGCGGGACCCGCGAAGCGGGTCCGGCGAGGCGTGGCGGCTGCAGCAGGCTCTCACGGCTCTCACAGAAGTGCTCTGATCCTCTGGTCCTTGGAAGGGTTTGGGCGTCGATGAGGCAGTTAAGGCAATCCACAGAAGGTCAGGATGAACGCCGCTTTAACCAGACGAGGTGGTGGCTGGCCGGCAGGGAGAGCAGCCCAGCTGGACAAGGGCGCGCGGGGACTCCTGGTCCTTGGAGTCCACCGCTCTAGCTCGCAGCCCTGCCGGTCGGTTTGAATCAGGCCCCTTGCAGAGTCTAGCTGGCCGCTGCAGACCGCGAAGCGGGACCCGCGAAGCGGGTCCGGCGAGGCGTGGCGGCTGCAGCAGGCTCTCACAGAAGTGCTCTGATCCTCTGGTCCTTGGAAGGGTTTGGGCGTCGATGAGGCAGTTAAGGCAATCCACAGAAGGTCAGGATGAATGCCGCTTTAACCAGACGAGGTGGGGGCGGGGCCGGCAGGGAGAGCAGCCCAGCTGGACAAGGGCGCGCGGGGACTCCTGGTCCTTGGAGTCCACCGCTCTAGCTCGCAGCCCTGCCGGTCGGTTTGAATCAGGCCCCTTGCAGAGTCTAGCTGGCCGCTGCAGACCGCGAAGCGGGACCCGCGAAGCGGGTCCAGCGAGGCGTGGCGGCTGCAGCAGGCTCTCACGGCTCTCACAGAAGTGCTCTGATCCTCTGGTCCTTGGAAGGGTTTGGGCGTCGATGAGGCAGTTAAGGCAATCCACAGAAGGTCAGGATGAACGCCGCTTTAACCAGACGAGGTGGGGGCGGGGCCGGCAGGGAGAGCTGCCCAGCTGGACAAGGGCGCGCGGGGACTCCTGGTCCTTGGAGTCCACCGCTCTAGCTCGCAGCCCTGCCGGTCGGTTTGAATCAGGCCCCTTGCAGAGTCTAGCTGGCCGCTGCAGACCGCGAAGCGGGACCCGCGAAGCGGGTCCGGCGCGGCGTGGCGGCTGCAGCAGGCTCTCACGGCTCTCACAGAAGTGCTCTGATCCTCTGGTCCTTGGAAGGGTTTGGGCGTCGATGAGGCAGTTAAGGCAATCCACAGAAGGTCAGGATGAACGCCGCTTTAACCAGACGAGGTGGGGGCGGGCCGGCAGGGAGAGCAGCCCAGCTGGACAAGGGCACGCGGGGACTCCTGGTCCTTGGAGTCCACCGCTCTAGCTCGCAGCCCTGCCGGTCGGTTTGAATCAGGCCCCTTGCAGAGTCTAGCTGGCCGCTGCAGACCGCAAAGCGGGTCCGGCGAGGCGTGGCGGCTGCAGCAGGCTCTCACGGCTCTCACAGAAGTGCTCTGATCCTCTGGTCCTTGGAAGGGTTTGGGCGTCGATGAGGCAGTTAAGCATCGTATGTAATAAGTTTCCTTTTTGCCTTTTCTTCGACAGAACCCCTGACAAAGGGACAAATTGGTGACGAAATGCATTGAGTTGATTCAAATATAAATGCAATGTATTATGTGAAATGAAAATCTCTTCCATTATACTATGAAATGATGATTTGTATTGTAAAACAAATGTTGAAAATTTGAAATGACTTAACACATTGAATACATGAATTAAAATGTTTAAAGAGTAACACCCCTCTCATAGTAGTGCATGCTGGAGTCCTAGCAGCCTTGCAGGGGCTAGGCCACTTACATGTTGATTCCCTAATGCTAGCAGACATTAATCTGGCATTGCACACATATCACTTAAGTAGTTAAAGTTATAATACAGAGTGCAACTCCCGCAATCATTCATCAAGATCTAAAATAGGACATAAGGCTCCAACCTCCTTTGGCATGAGGAAAATATTGGGAGCAACAACCCATCCCCATCTCCGAGTTTGAAACCCTCTTGATTGCCCCTTGGGACAGTAGCACACGCACCTCTTGCAGCAAGATGAAAAGGTGCTCTGCTCAGATGTGAGAAAAAAATGAAAATTACTGTGGTTTGGAGAGGAACAGAAAGGCATAGCCCTGTAAAACAATCTGGAGTACACAACTGTTGGAGGTGATGAATTGACACCATGAGAGAAAGTGTTGAATCCTGGCTCCCACAGGATTGATATTCGCCGCTAACAAACAAAAGTGGCTTGGTAGTTAATGCTGCAGGGGAGTGGGAATGGGAAGATCGGTGCCCTTGGGGACCTGCACGGGCCCTGACAAATCCCCTTCCCCTGCCAAGAAAGGACTGGTGTCACTGCTGTTTGTGCAGAGGAGCCTGACACTGCCCATACACCCAGCCCCCTTGAATAGCCTATGAAGCGGCCGAAACTTGTATGCAAACTGTTGGGGGGAGAGGGGGTCATACGAGAGGCCTACAGAATGTGCCATGGACCAGCTCTCTGAACGGTATCAGGTGAAGTCAACTTTTTCGCAAAATAGGTGGGATCCACCATTCATAAGGATACCTGCACATCTCCAGAAAATCATGTGGACTGTACCTACGCATGGCAAGAGAAGACCACACTGGTGCCAACTAGTTGCCTCAAGCAATTGGTAGTAACAAGACCAGCATGAATGACATATTTGGCCGCATCCTAACCATCCTGAACAGTTTTAGCCAGGGAGGTCCTAAATCCTTCTGGAACCACCTGTAAAATCTTGCAGGGTATGTCCCAGAGGGTGTTTATATATTGACCCAGTAGAAAAACTGCACTAACTTGACCTCAAGGCTAGGCTGGCCGAACACAACATTAGTTTCCCAAATGTCTCAATCATTTTTGACTTCCTGACTAGGGGTGGGGATTAGGTATTGAATTGGGGTTCCTCTTGGAGGCGGATGCCTGGACCATCAGACTCTGGAGTAGGATGCAGCGTAAGAAAATCAGGGTTATCAGGCAGTGCCTTTATGCCACCTGCCTGTTCACTAGTGTGCAAGAGTTACACCAAGTGCCCATCAGAGTATCCATTAGGGCTCCATTGAATTATTTAATTAATCAGTTGCCCGTCCCCTCTCGATTTTTCATTCAAGTACATGGACAAAGTTATTCCATTGTTTAAAAAAGTCTCACTTGCTCCTCTCCTTACTGTATATATTTTATCTCGCTTATACACATTTCTAAGTTTACTAATCCCTTCCACAACCTTGGGTCTATGATTTAACTTCCAATAGAAAGTAATAAAGGACCTATTTAGTAACAGACACATGAAAATTACTCTCTTGATATGCATAGGCTATCTGTGTACATAGCTTGAATATCCTAGAAATTATAAGATAGGTACCGGAGGGAGAATATTCTGCAATTTTGCTGTAATGATAGATATCGGAGAATGGGAAGTGACTATCGGAGACAAGATGGTGGCTGCTTAGGTAGCCGAAAGCAGCACTGGTGAGTACGGGCTATAACCAGATGGAAAAAATCCTCCCAGACGATTTGCTTGAGCTGCCCGTGAAACCCCCCTGTGAGGCTCTGCTCCCCTCCCCCGCCCCCCCCCCCCCCCGTTTCTCATGGTCAGATTGCGCCACCAGAGAAATAGCTTGGTGTCACTCTGGCTGAAAATCAGACCGCGGCTGATTGAGTGCGCCGCTCGGAGATTGCTGGCTCACCATCTGGTGTTGGAGGTTGTGGGAAGCGACGAGACAATGGCGCCGAAGATCGCAGCGAGCTCCACCAGCTCCAGAGCTACTGCGATGTCGGCAGCCACCCGTAAGCTCAGAGTGGAAGCGGTGACTGCGACTGCGGATGCTACGGCTGTTACAGCGCCGGGGGCCGGTACAGAACATCCCCTCGCGTCAGATCCGCTGAGGAGTGGCAAAGGCGGGATTATGCTGAAGAATCGACCGCCCGGTGCCTCAATAGCGGAAAAGTTAGTTTGGGGCAAGGAGACAAGGACTCGGACTCTCACTCTTACTGGGAGACCCACGAATGTGGATAATGGAGCAAAGAATGGAGCTAAGGGACAGGAGAATAAGGAGGTGAGTGCATCAGATTCTTCGGGGTCCCCACCCCTAATTGTTGTATGTCTTGGTGGCTTAGCTACAGATGGTGCATCTGGGGGGAGACCAGAGGCTGCTCTCTCTAGTCCCTGCTCTATCTTTGGTAAAGAAGGAAATAAAGCCCTGACAACGAGCAATGGCCAGGAAAGCACTAGAATTATGCCGGTGATCTCCTTAACAACAGAGCATGACACTGACATGGACACTGTCATGGACAAGAATAAAATCCAGGATACCGTGGGCCAGGCCCTAAAGGGTGTATGTGATAAAAGGCTTCAGGGGCCCAGTCCGAAGAATATGGAAGGGGTTGTATCCACTATCAAAGATTTAACAGCTACCGATAAAGATAAAGATGAAGATAAAGCTAGACTTGATATGAATAAAGAACCCAGGGACTGTTGTTTTTTCACTCTCGGATGGAGGGGAATGGCCAGAGGGTGACCAGAGCTCCTCACCAGGCTCTAGTAATTTAGATTCTGACCCCGACCTAGAAGATGATGAACCTGACCCCCCCCCACTACGGCCAGGGAAACGAACCAATATATCGGTAAAAACCGGGGGAGGAAGGACCTGAAATGGGACTACTCATCTACTGCTCCACTATCAGGTCACATAGCGGATATTCCCCAAGCGAAAAATGGTGCCGTTCCATCAATGCTGGAGATGATTCACCAGGCCATCCTCTCGCATAGGGAGGAAACACGACAGGACAGTCAGAACGCACAGGCTGCAATGAGGAAGATGCAAGGAACGGTTAGAAAGTTGTCCAAGGCATGTTCAAACACAGGCGAGAGGGTAAAAAAATCTTGAGGAGAGAATTGAGGTGACTGAGTCAGAAGCCGCTAGCGCGTTGGCTATGGTCGAGGCCTATAGCTCACAAATCAGGGATATCCAGTGGAAGCTTGAGGAATCCGAAAACAGGCAGAGGCGAAATAACCTCAGGGTGCTGGGTATCCCTGAAGGAGTTGAGGGGCAGGATACAAAATGTATATTATTGGCCTCTTTGAATCTGCCTTTCCTGAACTAAGTGAAAGGAACTGGGCGGCTGAAGTTCAGAGGGCCCACAGCATCCCGTTCAAACCCAGAGTTCAGGCAAAAGAGGGGGATAAACCTCGTGCGATCCTCATATTTCTTGGTAATTTCCTGCTAAGACAGGCCATATCAGAATAGGCCAGATCAGAACCAAGGAGAATAAGCGAGGGGTTCTCGTTTTTTGTCTGTCCGGATTTTTGCCACTCAACAGTGGAGAGACGATGGAGATTGAGGCAGTTAATTAAACCTTTTGAGGACAAAAACATTCAAGTGTATCTGGTCAACCCGGCGCAGCTCAAAGTAATTCATAACAAACAGACTCGATACTTTGCTTCAGAAATCAAAGCTAGAGAGTATCTTGATACAAGTGTCAAATAAGAAAGCTTTAATGACATGGGCGTAGCTGAAAATTCAAGAAGCTTTTGGTTTCCTGGATATTATTGAATGATGTGTTGGGTAGAGTATTAAGGGGTAAGGAGGGGACTTTTTTTTGGAGTTTAGGGTGGCACATATATTGTGATCTATTGGGTGTAATAGAATTTTGGGAGGGATCAAAGGTTATAATTTCTTATTGGGCTACCTCGCCAATGCTGTGTATATCACATGCGCAGACCAAGGTCTGAGCGTCTCACTAGGGTAGGGGGTGTATGGGGAAGGGAGGGTAATGGGGGGGAGGTTGTAAGGTGGGAGGTGGGGGGATGGGGGAGAAAAAAGGGAAAAAACCCTGGTACTATTGTATAATTGGTGTTATTGGAGTGGGTACATGTCTGCTTTTGAGCAGTCTATGGATTTAAGATGGTATAAAGATCGAGATGGAAAAGCTCTAAAAATTGGGGATTCTTAAAATTTGCACAGTAAATATAGGAGGATTGAATGATTGGGAGAAAAGACAAAGGTTAGGGTACTTTGTCAGATCAAATCAGATGGATATGATTTGTTTACAGGAGACCCATCTCCCATGGGCCAAAAAACATCTGTTGGGCTTAGGAGGCTATGAACTCTTGGCCTGCTCCTCCTAGACATCCACAATTAGAGGGGTAGCAATATTGGCTAGATCTTCCGTTGCTAGAATAAAGCGGCAAATGTCAGATGGTCAAGGGAGATGGGCGTTGGTGGAACATGAAATGGGATATACAATCTGTACAGTGTATGGCTCCAATCAAGATGATCCCGAGGTTTTTAATTTCCTGGAATTGGAATTAAGTAATTGTCCGAGACCCATTATTATGTGTGGAGACTTTAATATATCTGCTGATCTAACTAATAACAGTATTTATGGTGGTCGTAAACCTAAAGTTTTTCGTGCCTTGAGTTCTTTAATGGAATCACTTGGTCTGGTGGATGTTTGGGGGAATAAGGAGCCTAATAGGCAGGGATTTACTTACTTCTCATGCCCCTATAAAAAATATACCAAATTGGATTTTTTTTAATCTCCTCCACTGAATTAAATAGGGTTGGGATTCAAAAGTTACCCAGACTTTTATCTGATCATAATCCGCTAATTCTGCAGTATAATACTGGTATATCAGTTGAAAATCAGACAAGATGGACTTTTGAGCGGAAGCTATTAGCTAATCCTATATTCGTAGAGCATTTAAGGAACTGGGCTGTGGAATATTTTGATATAAATCGATATAGTGCTAATACAAATATGGTCTGGGACTCTTTTAAATCCGCCCTGAGAGGAGAAACAATAAGTTTTTCGGCAAGATTACGGAAACAAGATCGAGAACTCAATACGAAACTAACTGTCCAGCTTGTGGAAGCAGAAGAACAGCATATAAGGGATATTATCCAGGCCTGTGATTCCACTGAGAGTCAGCAGAGGATCCTGGCTATAAAAGCAGAAATATGCAAGGGGTTGGCACAGAAAGCAGCAGACGAGTATCAGACACAGAAGGGTAGGCTCTATGAAACGGGAACAGGCGGGGAAGCTTCTAGCACTACGAATAAGACAGAGCTCTAAAAGGAAAATAATAGATAACATCCAAGAAGGTACCCTGAACTACACAAAATCTGAAGACATTTTAAAGGTTTTTAGAAATTACTATCAAAAGCTATAGATGGAAGAGATGCACTTCGATGGGATTACCCCAGACTTTAAGGACGAAGGACCTCAACTGGCTGGGGCAGATAGAACTATGCTTGATAGTGACATCAATATGGAATAACTGATGGAGGCATTGCAGGAGATAGCACCAGGGAAGGCCTCGGGTCCCGATAATATCCCCCTTGAAGTATATAAAAGCCTGCAGAATGAGATTGCACCTATACTTTTAGACCTATTTAACAGAATTATTTGCTCTGGGGTGGTACCGCATTCCTATAAGAATACAAATATTGTTGTATTTCAGAAGAAGGGAAAGCCTAAAGAAAAACCTGGCTCGTATCGTCCAATATCCCTCATAAATACTGACACAAAGATCTACGCCAAGGTCTTGGCCAAAAGGCTTGGAGGGGTCATTGGCGGTCTGGTCTCCCCGTGACAGCATGGGTTTATCCCAGGTCGTGGCACAACGGACCATATCAGACGTGCCATCACGTTGATCGATGCCCAGGCTGCCGTGGGGCAAGGATGGCCATGATCCCTCTGGACGCCGAAAACGCCTTTGATCGCCTCACGTGGAACTATTTGTGGGAGATATTGGACCGAAGGGGCTTTGGCCCTAGAATCTCGAGAGCTATTAAGGCGATGTACTCCGACCTAAAAGCTAAAATTCAAATAATGGGAGGTAGTTCAGAACCATTCTCTATTTTAAGAGGGACACAGCAGGGATGTCCCTGCTCCCCCATTCTTTTTGCCATGTACATAGGTCCCCTAATACGTAGTCTTTTAGAATGTAGTCAGATTGATCCAATAGTTAGCAATAGGTTTGAAACTAAACTGCTAGCCTATGCGGACGATCTGGCCATTATTACTCCGAAACCAGATAAGGCTTTGATAGCAATCGCAGGGATAGCCAGGGATTTTGGGCAGAGCTCAGGATACCTTTTAAATGAAAGTAAAACCCAGATAATCTGCACAAGGAATATCATAAGGTCTGATGAGAGGTATCTTAACTCAGCCGTTTATCTGGAAGCCAGAATAAGTTTGTTAACTGATGAAATTGTTAAAGTTAATTTTAATCCGTTACTAAAATCAATTACGGCAGATTTGAAGAGAATAGATGTCCTCCATCTTTCCATAATAGGAAGAGTTAATGTCCTTAACATGACTATGCTCCCTAAGATCTTGTATTTATTCTGATCAATCCCATATTTGATTGATGAGGCTGTCCTAAAAACTATCGAGACAATCTTCGTAAACTTTATCTGGCGATACGGTAAGATCAGATGCTCATTGAAATACCTATCCCTCCCGCAACAAAGGGGAGGACTGGCAGCGCCAAATATTAGATTTTATCAACTAGCCTGCCTACTGAGCCAGATGGCAATCTTATTCGAGCCTGCCACAAATCTGTCCGATACTCGATATAATGATCAAGTAATTCCATCCATATATGAGCTGTTATTGGGCAGTGAGGCTTTGGGACTCCTGTTACGCAAAAATGATAGACGATATTATAAAAAAAATGCGGTATAAAGTGCTGGATAGTCTCTGGGAAATATGGAAGCAAGTTGGGAAAGCAATGGCAATTCCTAAAATCAATTACTATACATCCCTGTGAAACTCAAGTATTTTTCCGCAATGATAGAATGGTGAGATTAAGGGAACAACTTGGGGTTAAAAGAATAGCGGATATTTTTGAAGGAGATAATCTGTCGAGCTTTGAAGAGATTCAGCAGATATTTGGAATCCCGGCGAATCATGGATTCAAATAACTGCAGATCGCTGGAGTACTCGGGGGTATTAGACCTCGGATTATCCCAGGAGATCAGATTAGTATAATAGAATATTTATTAAGGGGCGGAACTAAAATTAAGATGATCTATGGATCTTTACTGTCAAGTATACAGGATGACTTGGAAAAATTTGAAACATCCTAGGCAACTAGACTGGGCGATCCAGATGTGGATTTAGATAAATCTCTACAGATGGCTAGTAAAGTTTTCCGCTTCTCCAATCTGAAAGCTCAGCAATACCCTTTTTAATCTGTATTTCACCCCTGCCAAATTATGTGAATGGGGGAAAAGACCTGATGATAAATGTCCAAGATGCCAGGAAGGCCCAGCTAACTTGGTGCATATGTTTTATAATTGTGATAAATTAACTCCAATCCAGGGGGAAATTGAGATATTCTGGGAGGGGCTGCTAGGTTTTAGGATCAATCTATCCCCTACCCTAATGTTAATAGGAGCCGATAGTATTTTGGGCCTTAATAAGGAGAATGAGGCATTCGTCTTTATGAGTGTGGTTGTTCTCCGGATATTGCTAGCCTCCGCCTGGAAAGATGCAGCACCCTCTTCCTATCAGATGTGGTTGGCTAGGCTTCTTGGGATCTATAACATTGAATACTCCCTGTACTTACGGGGGGTAAAAATGAGGGAATAGGGCCAGGACATATGGGCACCAATCAGGGGCTGGCTGGATGCTCAGACATAAATCTAAGGTCACGATTAAGCTATTTGGTGGTATCACGGTCGATCTTTTAATTAAATTCTGACATAGCACTTTATGATATAAATGAATTATGCTGCTCTTCTATCTTTAGAAAATTTTAACCTGATTCAGCTTTATACTTCTCTTGTACATTTCTTGTAAATATTATTTTTTACATCTTAAATGAGGTTTATGAGGATTATTTTTAATGTATTTATATGTATTTATGAATTTACCAGGTGTGTTCTTTTTTCCCAATTAAAGAAAAAATAAAAATTATAAGATAGGTACCGGAGGGAGAATATTCTGTAATTTTGCTGTAATGTTTGGAAAAAAATGTAATCCTAGCATTTTGTTATTTTGGGACATTTCCAAGTTATATGAAAAACCATGTTTCCTCAGTTTGTGTAGAGCATGTGAAACAATGTGGCCTAATATTTTGGTTTATTTTTTAATTCAGAAAGGCCGGGCTTCTATAAAGTATCCATTTAGCAAAAAAGTGCATTCGCTTAAAATTCGCCTCTCATAAAATACAATTTAGCTGGTTGCAATTCTTCCATATTTTGGGTGATGCTTTTAGAAAAGCTTTTTTGCTGTGGACAAGTATGTTATACCATTTCCTCAGACCAATGTGATGACCATTGTGATATAAGTTATCTAATGATTCCCCATTTGTATTTAAAGCTTTAAAATCCATTTGCTGTCAATATGAAACAATTTTAGCATATGATCATCATAGCCCTTTTCCATGAGATGTAACAGATTGAACTATATTAGACCAGCTTTTACATTTTGTATCTTTGGCTAGTTTGCATGAACAAGTTACTTATATTCGGTAATGCTCTTTTTAGTAGAAACTTTATCTAGCTGCAGATTCCTCACATTTTAAATATATTACCATGGTGTCAGATTGGATCCGGAAGATTTCCTGTAGTACCTCTGCACGCTTCTATAAGCACCACTTCCGTGTGCTGTCAGTTACTTTCGGGGCTGCCCGCGCCCTCAGACGCAGAGTCCCAAAAGTAAATTGGTGTAATCAGTGTGCAGATTCCTAGACTTGGGATCTTATTAATGGATAGAGTCCAATCACAGAACTGGGAGGATGGGAGGGTTGGTGAGGAATGTGCAGCTAGATCGCATCTCTACTAGAAAGAGTGTTGTTAGAGGTAAGTAACTTGTTCTTCTGATAAAGGCTTCTAACTGAAGATTCCTCACCTTTTGAATAAATACCAAAGCAGTACCTATTTGCATGTGTATCTGTGTATGAATTCAAACCAAACAAACCAGAAGGTCCAGCAGGAGCAAGCAGGCAAAATGTCCCTCTCGGTAAACTGGGTAGTGGTGCTTTGTGAACAATAGGATGGATGACCCAGTTACCGCCTTGCAAAAATCCGGGATAGGGACTCCGCTTATTAATGCAATGGTAGTAGGTTTGACACCGGTAGAATGAGTATGCAGAAAGAAAAGATGGATGGAATGATGAATTAATCAAATATTCACACCCAGACGTGGGTCCCTTGCTGACTTTGCCACTGGATTCAAGCTAGCCTGGCTGATGAGGGGTGCTACCCCAAAACCGGTCCCAGGATGCTTGTTTCCCGTCCAGGGAAGACCTGGCTTGGTAGTCCGGGCTGGACTGTTCCCATGAGGTACAGGGTCAAAACTGATTTGCATATGGCTGGGTCTGAACTGGGGTGGCGAAGCGTTCTAAAGAACGATAATGGATTCAACCCAGATCTGTAACTGGGGGCGAGTGTCTGAAACGTTTCAGCAATCCGTCCATCATCTCCTTGAGAAGGAGTATGCAGTCCTTCTGAAGGCTGTTTTTTGTCCAGTGTGTAGCAGATCGTAATCCAGAGCACAATACAGTGTGACATGGTTATCTTCTGCACAGACTTACCTTTTTTCTCTCCAGAGAACCCCCACAAAGAGCTGATCGGCCACCCAGTATTCTTTAGTACTATCTATGTAAAAGCTCAGGGCTCTCTTGGGGTCCGAGTGATGTAGACTTTCCTCCTCAGAGGGGTGAGGCAGAACACAGAAAGCCAGCAAGGTGATGTTTTAACTGATGTGGGATGGCGTCAGAACTTTTGGCAAGAAAGATGCCTGTGTCCGCAAAACCAGCTTGTCTAAGAAGAAGGTGGTGTACAGCGGGTTAACACAAAGACCTTGAAGCTTACTCACATGCCTCGCCAATGAAACAACTAGGAAGAACACTGTCTTGAAGGTGAGAAGTTTCAAGGAAAAGCTGTGAAACTTCCCATAAGGGCACACTTCAGAATACTGAAGGCCAAGTTGAGGTCCCTCTGTGGCATCACAAAGAGAACGGGAAGAAAGAAATGATAACCTTAAAAACAATGCATAACATCTGGATATTTAAACAATGAGGGCTAATCTGGCAACTGCATAGAGGCCAATAGGTATTATTTAACTGTGCCTATAGCAAAGCCTTGCGAACAACAAAACTTCAGATAACTTTGCCTGGAGGGGGAGTCTATGGGCCGAGTACCACATCAATCCACAAATTTGTCTACACAACAGGCATATACTGTTTTTTTTCAAGGGATGCCTGGCTACCAAAATGACATCAACCACCTATGCTGAAAGGTCGAAGGTGGTCGCAGTTGCTGTGCAATCTCCAAGCATGCAGATGGAGATTGCGACGGCCCGGGTGAAGAACTGTGCTCTGTCCTCCCGGAAGGGTAGTCTGAATGGATGACTGATGCTCAAACCCAGGCAAGGGGAGACGAAAGAAAAGAAAAGTAAAAAGAGCAACGAAGAATGCCCAAAAGGCAAAAAGAGGGTGCAACCAAACAACCATTAAACAGAAAGAGAACACGGCAGCGTCCAAGTCCATAAAGGAGTTTGTAGGCAAACATTATAAATCATTAAACCCCGCAATAACATCGGATATAGATGGAGAAATAGTGGTAATTGGCGGAGAAATTGGTGAAATCTCAGGCCTGCTAGATGAAAATCAAAGACGGTTAAATAAGGGAGAACTCCAGGAAGAAGTTAATCTTGATAATGAGGTTGATGGGGTGAACCGCAAATCGTTAAACCAGACACTGCAGAGCCAAAATCACAAAATCTCGGCGCCTCGTCTATCATCATCGCCAAAGATGTTCTCACTGTTGTCACCAGAGATTGAAGATCACAGGGGAAACGAAGGCCAGAATCAGAGCGTAATCTGGGGAGGTGCACCAGATCAATTCCAGCAGCACCATCCATTGCAAAAATCCCCAATACACCAAGAGAGCCTAAGGAATAATTACCCAGCAAACCCAGTCAGAAATACCACACAGGACTCGGTGCTCTCAGAAAATCCAACATCCTCGCTGATGGATTTAATCTTGTTAATGCAGAAGGCACTTCAAGGAATCCTGGAAGTAACCCTCTCAAACAACGGAGTGATGAAAGCTCAGAAACAACATCTAAAGAAAATAGAAGAAGAACTCGGAGAAATAAAGAGCCAACTGCCGAGCAAGGAAAAGCCAACTGATATATCTCCACCAAATGAGGAAAGCGACAGGATAATACCAGAAGAAGAAAACATGATAATACTTGAAAGACCGCCTAAACCCGCAGAACAAACAGCAAAGGATGCTGCAGAATCTATGGACAATGTGTACATATCAAAAAGACCTATGCTGATAAAAAGGCGCGGGGGATATGCCACAATCGGGACCAGGAACAGGATAGGAATGCCCAGGAAAACGAAACATGTAGGAATGAGAAAAGGGAAGGAAGTAACGAAGGGGGGGGGTGCAGTCAGGATTAAACGCCTCAGCCCCAACATTTATAACTCAGAGACTCATACAGGTAGAGGCAAAAAATCCAATGACCCCAAAGACCCCGAGAGCACCTAGGAAAAAGCATACCCACAGGGAGGAAATCGAGAACCCGCCCTCCACCCATACGACGAGACAAAAAGTAAGACTAATGGATGAACGGGTTACTGAACAAAGGCCTGTAAGACCACAGATGCATGAAGAAACCAACATGAAAAATAAAGGTCGGAAAAGAGGGAGAACATTTACCAGCCAACAAACGCACAAAATAAACACGAACTTATATGAGAGAGTTGGTAACAATTGGTTATTTCTGGACCTGATACCAGCAGGGAGGAAAGAGAAGCTGACAAGAAAAATTAATCCCCTAAACAGAGCTCTGATCTTGGCCGCATTTGCCAAATGCGGCAGTCTGAGGGGGATCGGCTCTAAAGACCTCCAGCATGTTGGCTTTGTAGAAAACAGATATGGAAAGGAAATAACAAAAATCACCCTCCACTCAGACCTGGTAAAAAGGGCAATCCTGAAAGCCTCAAATGAGATAATGCAACAGGGAATAAGGATTATCCCAGAGAGTGATATAAAAACCTCTAAAGATAACAACTTCTTAAAACAGCATGCCGGGCTACAGAAGAGACAAGTGATCCTCTATAAAGAAACAAAAGGAGATCGAAGCTCTCTGAACATTGTAATAGACAACTCAGGGAATGATCCCTCATGGGGCAACTGGTCGTTACATAGTAATTGCACGGGAGAATGCAATGGAAATAATTCGGTGGATTCAGACGAAGACGGTGCTCTGAGTGACGTTGAATAGGATGGAGGGGGTTCGCAAGATCTAGGTCTCTTAACCTGGAATGTAAATGGGCTAGGCAACGAGCAAAAATGGGAATATGTAAAGGAATCCATAAATAAAGTGGACATTGCCTGCCTGCAAGAGACCTGGTTATGCGACGACACCCCAACCCTTGACGGTTATGCCCAGATTCATAAACCCGCCATAAAGAAAAATCGTGGGAGGCCCTCGGGGGGGCTGATGACATTGATATCAACAAAAGTAATGAGGGAAATAAAACAGTTGAATACAAAATGTAAATGGGTACAATCAAGCAGAATTGAACTCATGACGTTGGATCTAAATTTTAAAATGTTGATTTTAATGAATGTTTACATGCAGTGGGACAATGGGGAGGAGTATGAAAGGGAAATGAGATGTTTTAAAGAGGATGTAGACAGTACTCTAGAAAATTATCCCACAGACATAATAATGATAATGGGGGATTTCAATCATAAACTAAACCCAAAAAAGGCTGACCTTTGGAATAGGGAACAGTTAGAGGTATACAGAATAAACCTGGCAAGGTTCCCAGTTGGGGAAATTTCGAAACAAGACCTAGTACTAATACACACCCTAGGAGGCAGAGGTTTTCACTGCGTAAATGGGAGAATAGAGTCAGACTCACCAGCAGGAAAAACGTTTATCCAAGGGCAACAGAACTGCCCAATTGACTATATATTCCTGCAGGCCTGGAACTTTCATCTAATTAGAGACTTTAAGTTAGACCAAAAAGAGGTGAGTGATCACAAACTCCTACACATAGTAATATCATCGGGGGGAAGGAAATTACAGAGAGAAACAGTGATCACCCAGGAGGTTGAGTACCCCAAACGCGTGACGACACGTTTAACTGAGGAATATATGGAAAAATTAAAGGCTATGCAAACAAAAATGGCACCTGAAAATTGTGAGAATAAAAATCTGGAATGGTTTATTAGAAAATTAGAAGAAGTTGTGCAATGCCTAAAGATAAAATTAAAAGGGGATAACCCCATAAGGGTAAAACAAACAAACCGTGGTAAAGGCTTCTCAGTGGCGTGCCAAAATAAGAAAAGGGAGATAAGAGCAGCACAAAGGAAACAAAAAAAGAACTTTACACAAGAGAGACAGGAACAGTAAGTCAAGCAGAAAAAAGAACTCAAGCAAATGGTACTCTCCACAAAAAGGTTATATAAAGAAAAATGCTGGTTAGAATTATTAGAAGCCATAGAGAAGAAAAACCTAAGGCAATTTTGGCAACTAGTAAAGGCTGCAGCTGGAACAACAGATAGGGAACTAAATTGTGTGGTGAGTGAGGCAGCATGGGAAGAGTACATAAGGGAATTGTATGGGGCAAGGACTCCCAGAGAGGAGATAGAGATCAAAACATGGCAAGAAATCTCAGAAGACCTTTTACTCAAATTTAATGAAGATCAAGTTGAGCTCACAATAAAAGAACTTAAGTTAACCCGGGCAGCAGGCCCAGATAATCTTCCTGCAATAATTTTGAAGACTGAGGTTAAATAGTGGGCAAGATTTCTTGCCAAGTTGTTCCAGGTAGTACTAAAAGAAGGGGTGATGCCTCCAACCTGGAAGGGGGCCGTAATTAGGCCGATCCACAAGAAAGGGAGCAAAGAGGTGCCAAAAAATTACCGGCTGATCAATCTCCTAGATATAGGTGAGAAAGTGTTTTCTAAAATTGTATTGAAACAACTGAATGCATGGGTAGACGAGTACCAAATAATTCCCATAGAACAGGGTGGTTTTAGAACGGGCCACTCCACAATAGACCACGGATTCGCTCTATGGGCGATGGCGAGGAAGTCGACGGAGCAAAATGGCAAGTTATGCTGTTGCTTCGTCGACTTCAAAGCAGCCTTTGATTCTGTGGATCGGGCCTGCTTATGGGAGACCCTAAAGAAGTTAAATATCCCAAAAGACTTACTTACTATATTAAAAGAATTACACAGGGAAAACTGGGGTCAAGTAATTAAAGATACGGTGGGCTCCGTGACCCCAAAAATACCAATTGCAAATGGACTAAGACAGGGCTGTGTGCTGGCCCCCCAGCTTTTCTCGATCTTCCTGTCAGATCTCCCGGCATATCTAGAGGTGGAGGGTAGTGCCAGCCCTAAAATGGATGGAAACAAGATACCCTGCCTATTGTACGCGGATGATCTGGTAATAGTAGATCAGACCGAGAGGGGCCTCCAAAGGAAGCTTAATGCCTTCAATACATATTGTGCCAGCAAATTCTTAACTATCAACCTGGATAAAACTAAAACCCTATGCTTCGGGAGAAAGTTAAGCAGATTCAGTTGGTACATAGGTGATCTCAAACTGGAGACAGTAAATGAGTACCGATATTTGGGTATATGGTTCGATAGGTCTCTAAATTGGAATACCCATTTGGAAACTCAAAAGGCAAAGGCACTTGCTTCCATATGTGGCCTAAAAAGGTTTAATGGGGACTATGGTGAGATGTCTCACCGACCACTGCTTAGAGCTTTTGATGCAATGATCCCCCTCCCAAGTTTTATATGGCGCAGAGGTCCTTTATTTGAGCGGTAAGGGATCTTGGGACGTGATAGAGGGGAATTGCATAAAAAGGCTACTATCACTTCCCCAATCTGCCATGATACAAGCCATCAGAACCGAAATAGGTACAAAGTCCTGGGTGATACTAACCCAGATGGCTGTGATCAGATTCTGGAAGAGACTAGAAGACCCTGAAAGTAAAAAAGTAGCAGACTGGTGTCGCAATGAAATTCAAAAAAGCGAGCTAAAATGGGCGAAGGCCTGTAGGGAAAAACTGAAGGGAATCTGCAATTCGTTAGAGATCGACTTGGACCTGGGAACATACCAAATCCCTAGTACCAAAGGTAATCTGAAACAAAGGGGAAAAGAAGTTTCCAAACTGCTTGATATAGGCTATTTAACAAAGAAAAAATCAGTGGCGCATATGCTAAAGGCTTGGTCCCAAGAAAACTGGTTCCCCTACCTTGATAGATTACCCAATCGTGGACTTAGGCAAGAGATCCTGAGACTTCGAATTGGGATCAACCCATGGCTTATAAACAGAGACCTTAAAATAAAAATGCTAGATCAAGAAGGTTGCTGTAGGTGTAATCTGGGAACTAAGGGTGACCTGCAGCATATCATGTTAGATTGTTTGACACTCCTAGAACAAAGAAAACTTTGGCTGCGCCCAGTTTTTATAAAATATGATGTAAAAACAAGGTCGCAGGCGGCCAGCCTCTTAACAGAAATCCCCTACATCGATATTGTAATTGCCCTTGGGAAATTTATAAAGGCGGGCCTGAGTGCATTGAGAGCCAAAGAATAATGTGTAGTACTGTATGGATTTTAGCGGAATGAAATCGCTTGGAGTAGTAAGATTGTGAATAGGTTTTATATACAAAAATAAGTTTTAAGATAATTGTAATTTTTTCTGAATTTTGTACTTTTGATAATGGTGTATATGATCTTTTAATGGACAAGTTTTTAAAAATAAGTGTATGAATTTATGGTGCATACTCCATTCTGCGTTATGTCACTGCATTGTTTAAAGACCACGGTCATAATAAACATATATTTTGACTTGACTTGACTCAAGCCCAGGAGTACTGAATACCGTACTCTCCATGCCCAACCTCGGGTCACTTTGATGACTTGAGCCTGGTTTATCCTGATCTTCTTGAGAACTCTGGGCAGAAGTGTTTGGTAGGAAGGCATACAGGAGTCCCAACTTCTACTTGAGGGGTAACCCGTCTCTAATGGGGAGACGCTTCGGAAACTCCAACGTGCAAAAGAAGTGATGTTGCACTTTCTTGGCAGCGGCAAACAAATCGAGCCAAGGTTCTTCCCATTCGTGTCAGTAATTTTGCACCTCTTCCTGGTGTAACTGCCACTCATGATCTGCAGGGCACCGACAGCTGGGCTTGTCCACTCTGGCATTCAATGATCCTTCCTGGTGGTTCACTACCAGGATGATTCCTTGACGGTGCAGTCATTTCCTAAGGCGAAAGGCCTACTGGACCGCCTGGACCCTCATTCAGTCCGGTTGCTCCTCCACGCTCCAGCTGACCTACACGCTGGTATCGTTCTGCTTTCCTGAATTTCAGCTCCCAACGCTGCATTGTCCTTCATTCATTTAATTGCTAGCGCTGCACTGTCGCTCCATAGCGCTGAACTGTCGATTTTATTTGTACCTTCTGAATTGCGCTGCACTGTCGATTTAATTATTTAATTGTGCCGCACTGTCGCCTTATTTATTTAATTAGCAGCGCGACGTCGCTGAGGCAGTAACTCAGACTTTTCAGCTGATTCGTGCGTGTAAGGCTCTTATAACGCTGTGCATTTGCTGCCCCTGGCTGTGCTCGCCTTTGACCCTCCATTTTGTGTTTTTGTTTTTCCCCTGGTCCGCCCCTCCTCCCGCCACCGCCTCCTCCCAGCTGCTGCCCCTCCCACCCACGAGTAATACCCTTCCTCGCTCCCGAGCTCCCTGTGACCGCCTGGACCCTCATTCAGTCCGGTTGCTCCTCCACGCTCCAGCTGACCTACACGCTGGTATCGTTCTGCTTTCCTGAATTTCAGCTCCCAACGCTGCATTGTCCTTCATTCATTTAATTGCTAGCGCTGCACTGTCGCTCCATAGCGCTGAACTGTCGATTTTATTTGTACCTTCTGAATTGCGCTGCACTGTCGATTTAATTATTTAATTGTGCCGCACTGTCGCCTTATTTATTTAATTAGCAGCGCGACGTCGCTGAGGCAGTAACTCAGACTTTTCAGCTGATTCGTGCGTGTAAGGCTCTTATAACGCTGTGCATTTGCTGCCCCTGGCTGTGCTCGCCTTTGACCCTCCATTTTGTGTTTTTGTTTTTCCCCTGGTCCGCCCCTCCTCCCGCCACCGCCACCGCCTCCTCCCAGTTGCTGCCCCTCCCACCCACGAGTAATACCCTTCCTCGCTCCCGAGCTCCCTGTGACCGCCTGGACCCTCATTCAGTCCGGTTGCTCCTCCACGCTCCAGCTGACCTACACGCTGGTATTGTTCTGCTTTCCTGAATTTCAGCTCCCAACGCTGATTTGGCCTTCATTCATTTAATTGCTAGCGCTGCACTGTCGCTCCATAGCGCTGAACTGTCGATTTTATTTGTACCTTCTGAATTGCGTTGCACTGTCGATTTAATTATTTAATTGTGCCGCACTGTCGCCTTATTTATTTAATTAGCAGTGCGACGTCGCTGAGGCAGTAACTCAGACTTTTCAGCTGATTCGTGCGTGTAAGGCTCTTATAACGCTGTGCATTTGCTGCCCCTGGCTGTGCTCGCCTTTGACCCTCCATTTTGTGTTTTTGTTTTTCCCCTGGTCCGCCCCTCCTCCCGCCACCGCCACCGCCTCCTCCCAGTTGCTGCCCCTCCCACCCACGAGTAATACCCTTCCTCGCTCCCGAGCTCCCTGTGACCGCCTGGACCCTCATTCAGTCCGGTTGCTCCTCCACGCTCCAGCTGACCTACACGCTGGTATTGTTCTGCTTTCCTGAATTTCAGCTCCCAACGCTGATTTGGCCTTCATTCATTTAATTGCTAGCGCTGCACTGTCGCTCCATAGCGCTGAACTGTCGATTTTATTTGTACCTTCTGAATTGCGTTGCACTGTCGATTTAATTATTTAATTGTGCCGCACTGTCGCCTTATTTATTTAATTAGCAGCGCGACGTCGCTGAGGCAGTAACTCAGACTTTTCAGCTGATTCGTGCGTGTAAGGCTCTTATAACGCTGTGCATTTGCTGCCCCTGGCTGTGCTCGCCTTTGACCCTCCATTTTGTGTTTTTGTTTTTCCCCTGGTCCGCCCCTCCTCCCACCACCGTCTCCTCCCAGCTGCTGCCCCTCCCACGCTCCGCCCCCTCCACCATCCATTTATGACAAATGCCCTAACGCGCAGCGTTCACGCGCAGCGACCGCGCCCAATTCGCGCCGAAGGTGCGCCAAAGGTAAGCCCGTCTACGCCCGTCCGCGCCTGGACCGCGCCCAGCGCCATACCCCCTGGCCCTCGCATTGCCCAGCCCTCCCGCATTACCTACGATGCCACCACCCTCCTAGCCCTTAACCCCGGCCGCTCCCCCAACTGCGTCCAAGCCGCTCCTGGACACACCCATGGACCCTTCTCTTGCTACTCCTGCAAGTTCGACGGCACCAAGAACAACTCCTCATCTACGAACACACAACAGATATCCGACCCCAACCACCTAAAATGCATCCTGCTCAACACCCGCTCAGTCCACAGGCACGCCATCGACCTCTGGAATCTTCTAGACACCATATCTCCGGACGTCGCCTTCCTAACAGAAACATGGATGAACGCCTCTTCCGCCCCAGACATCACCATTGCCATCCCAGAAGTCTATAAGATCATACGCAAGGACCGTACCGGCCACACAGGAGGAGGAATCGCTATCGTCCACAAGAAATCCATCCACATCTCAACCAGCTCTGACGTCAATCTCGCCAACTCTGAACACCTTCACTTCCAGATCCACACCGACCCCAAAACCACACTCAGAGGCACCCTCCTTTACAGACCTCCAGGACCCCGCGCACAATTCAGTGAGGACATCACGGATTTCATCACTCCACACGCCCTCCCATCCAAAGATTACATCCTTCTGGGAGACCTCAATTTTCACCTTGAAAAGAGCAACGACCATAACTCCACCACCCTTTTGGACAACCTCACCAACCTCGGACTTAAACAACTGGTCACTTCCCCCACCCATATCGCAGGTCACACACTCGACCCTATCTTCACTTCCAGCAACCATGTATCCTTCAGCCACACTACGGCTCTCCTCTGGACTGACCACAGCTGCGTCCACTTTACCTACAACAAGCCCAAACCCAACAACCACCCCCAACCAACTCTGCAAAGAAACTGGAACAAAATCACCATCGACCAGATCTCCTCATCGCTTCTTCTAAACCCCCCAGCCCACTCCTCAAATCCCGACCAAGCCGCCACCAACCTCACCCTATGGTTATCCAACAGCGCCGACATCCTAGCACCACTGAAAAAACGACAAATCAAACTTGGCAGCAAGAAAGCCTCCTGGTTCAACGATGATCTTAAGAAATCCAAGAAACTCTGCCGCTCCCTGGAGAAGGCCTGGAAAAAAGACCCAACCACCAGCACCAAGGAAGCCTTCAAAAACGCCACTCGCACACACCACCAACTGATCCGAAAAGCCAAGAAAACCGCCTTCAAGGACCGACTAGATAGCAACGCCCACAACAGCAAGGAACTTTTCAACATCGTCAAGGAATTCACCAATCCCTCGGCCAACTCCAACGACATCACCCCCTCTCAAGCCCTCTGCGACTCTTTAGCCTCATTCTTCCACAACAAAATTGCAGACATCCACAACAGCTTCGACAACCAACCCGGAGACCAACCCACCCAACCATCTGCTGGACCTTCACCACCCTCGAACATCCTTAATGACTGGAACCCAATCTCCACTGAGGACACTATCCGCCTGATGAACTCCATCCACTCAGGATCCCCAACTGACCCATGCCCTCACCACATCTTCAACAAAGCAGACTCCATTATAGCACCGCACCTCAGAGACGTCATCAACTGCTCCCTCAACTCCGCCACCTTCCCGGAAAGCTGGAAACACGCAGAACTCAGCGCACTTCTGAAAAAACCCACAGCGGACCCCACCGAGCTCAAAAACTACTGTCCCATTTCGCTCCTTCCATTCCCGGCCAAAGTCATCGAGAAAGCTGTCAACAACCAGCTCGCCGCCTTCCTCGAAGCCAACAACTCCCTCGACTCCTCACAGTCCGGCTTCCGAGCCAAACACAGCACTGAAACCGCCCTCATCGCAGCAACAGACGACATTCGAACCCTACTGGACAATGGAGACACAGTCGCCCTCATCCTCCTCGACCTCTCCGCAGCCTTCGACACAGTCTGCAATAACACCCTTCTACAGCGCCTCAGAAACATTGGAATCCAAGGAAAAGCACTAGAATGGATCACCTCGTTCCTCACCGGAAGAACCCAGAGAGTCCGCCTTCCACCATTCAAGTCAGAGGCCACTGAAGTCATCTGCGGCGTTCCACAAGGATCTTCACTCAGCCCCACCCTTTTCAACGTATACATGAGCCCCCTCGCGACCATCGCACGCCAACACAACCTCAACATCATCTCCTACGCGGATGACACTCAACTGATCCTATCACTCACCAATGACCCTCGCACCGCCAAAACTAACCTACACGAAGGAATGAAAGAAGTTGCCGAATGGATGAAACATAGCCGTCTGAAACTGAACTCTGATAAAACAGAAGTCCTTATCTTAGGTACCTCCCCCTCCGCATGGGACGATTCTTGGTGGCCAGAAGCCCTTGGAAAAGCACCCATCCCGACAGACCATGCACGGAACCTGGGCGTCATCCTGGATTCCTCACTTTCAATGTACAAACAAGTCAACGCCGTCTCTTCATCCTGCTTCAACATTCTTCGCATGCTCAAAAAAACATTTCGTTGGATCCCCACCGAAACTAGGAAAACGGTCACCCACGCCCTGGTCACGAGCCGACTGGACTACGGAAACACCCTCTACGCCGGTACTACCGCTAAACTCCAGAAAAAACTCCAACGAATTCAAAACACCTCAGCCAGGCTCATATTAGACATCCCGCGTAAAGAACATATCTCTGGTCACCTGAAAAATCTCCACTGGCTTCCCGTCAATAAGAGGATCACCTTCCGGCTCCTAACCCACGCACACAAAGCACTCTACGAAATCGGACCAGAATGCCTCAACACACGACTGTCCTTCTACTCCCCCTCCCGCCAGCTACGATCATCCAACCATGCCCTTGCAACTGTACCTCGCATCAACAAAACCACCATGGGAGGTAGATCCTTCTCCTACCTGGCAGCTAAAACCTGGAACTCCCTTCCCACTCACCTTCGCCTTACCCAGAATCACCTAGCATTCAGAAAGCAACTTAAAACTTGGATATTTGACAAGTAATTCCCCTCCCCTCCTCAAGCGCCTTGAGACCCTCTGGGTATGTAGAGCGCTATATAAATTCTTTGACTTGACTTGACTTGACTTGACTTGACTGGCACAGGTTCCGTCATAACCTGAATGTCCTTAAAGGACTGGGTTATTTAAGACCCAGCGGTGCCAGGGGACAACACCTGAAACCTTCGTGGGTAACCTGCTCCGGCGTACGAATGACAGAGACACGGGACACTTCCTTCGGCGTCAAAGATTCGAAGTTTATTTGCTGCAGGGAACACAGAAGTCACAAGAAGTACAACGAATGTAGGTTCGAGGAGACTGCTTCAAATTGCTACTGTGGATCGCTCCTTTTATACAGATTTCTCCCATAGGGTTTACATGGTACACAAAGGTTTACAACTCGGTTCCCATAATTATCCCCGAGAGGGGTCACTTTGGTCACTTTGATACATTCAAGGTCCGGGGCATAAGTGAGGAAACATTTGGCGGTTCCCAACTGTAAAAACCCATCTTCCCACTATTAGTACATTCCAATCGGCAGTAAAACAGATCGAAGAAGGAACAAGGACAGGTGCAGAGGAAGAAGGAAACAGTGGGGAGATCGAAAAGGGTGTAAAAGGGAGGTATCAGGAAACACGAGCTACAGGCATCAAAGGGACGTGCCTAATGAGATGCACGGCTGAGACAATAGACCGGCACGGCAAGATGAGCCTCGAGCGGGGCCATCTGCCTTACAGTATCATCCCCCTCGTCATAAAGACACTTTCAAAGGACATGTGTCTTCCGCAGATATCTTGGGAATCCCAGGGTCGCGAAACGGACAACGTCCGTTCGCTGGCTACTTGAGGGCAAGAAACAAAATGGATGCCGTATCTAAGACGGAACTCGTGGGTACAGATGAAAAACCCATGTAACAAACGAACGGTTTAAGTTAGCACAGCAAAACTGCGCACACTTACTAAACTCGTCATTTGTGGTTCGTAGATACCAGACTCGACCATATTCGTACGAGTCGAAAACACCACTTACAATTGTCACGGAACCTCAGACGCTCCTTTTGCCCTCATGTAGGCAAGCACTAGTCGGAATCATACTCGATATTCATCAGACCATCTAGATGTTGCTGTAACATAGCTCTGTCCAACCGAGTCCCCTTGGTAACAGGTGGCTGTCTTATACACGTTGTAGCACAGAGGCCACATAAGGCAGGACCACACTGCACACAAAGGCAACACGTGAACAGGAACGCCACAACAACTCCGATAATCATCAGAATCTTCCAACCCCAAGTTGACATCAGGCCCCAAAACCACCCAAGTAGCGTCCAATCCCCTACATCCACGTGTATGGATTCAGAGATCTTATGCAACTTTGAGATGGCTTGATAGACGGTCGGAGCGTTATCTGGAATGAAAATACAGCAGCTCGAATGGATCACCTTACATACCCCACCTCGATCTGCTAAGATCACGTCTAAAACCATACGGTTTTGTAACGTCATAAGTCTATCCGCCTGAAGTTCTGTGGTGATATTACCAAGGGCACTGGCAGTAATATTAGCTGTCGATTCCACCACTCGAGTCAACTGTCTCAGGTTCCTACTATTAACCATAGGCCCCCAAAACGGGAGGAAACCCTTGAAAAAGTCTCCTGCCTCTTGACCGGCAGTGTCCTCTTCGCTAATTACGCCTCTCACAACTCTAGTTTTGTGATAGTCTGCGTCTACAGTGAACTTCGGAGGCAACAGATTTGCGATAAAACATGAGCCCACAAAGTCGGAGGGCAACCATGCATACGCACGATCATGGCAAAGAAAGTATGTACCCTTGGCAGCCAGAAACACAGGGGACGAGACCATCGGCAGAATGTAGTTCTCAGTGCAAGCACTCTCTCCAAGTCGGGCTTTCGATCTTCGGCCACGACCCATTAGACAAAAATTACCAATGTGGGGTACGACCCATATCAGAGGCGAGCTTTTAAGCTGTTTTTCACTCGTGAGCGCACTATACTCGACCTTACTCAGGACCCTGTAGGCTTGTACCTCTTCCTCTGGGATGAGCGACCGCTCATAGATATCTCTATCTAAGTCTTCTATCGCTATAGACAAAGGCTTATGATACGAGCCAGGGCCAAAGTAGGGAGAACGTGGCTCTCGACTGGGGTAAGAATCTAGTGCGCTTCGAAACATTGTTTGGAATGCTCGAGCTGAACCCTGGGAACTATACGGTAAGACCAGATATGGAATTCCCTTATCCGTGGTATGTGGCATCAGTCCACACACCCAACAATTAGTAGTATTAACCACTAGCTGGTGCTGATGGAGGAGCTGAATAAAGGAATTATTTCGGAATTCTGCACGTCTAGCCTGTTCGTGTTCAGGTAGGATATGAAAAGAATGAGGGGATGCAGTAGAGGTAAGTTTAGGGTCAGAAGTAGGAGTAGGTATGGCAGAAGGTAAGAAGTACGACATCATGTAATACACCCCACCCGCCAATAGTGCAGAAACAGTCAAAAGCAATACGAACATTTGAAACATAAAACATTTGGTACGGATAAGTTGTCGTAGTTTGAATCTTTGCGCCTGAGCTTCTTCCAAGTCCATCAGCTTTGAAAACGCCATCCCCTACGACCGTCCGCAACGTTTCTTGACGCACTTCGTTCTGTGTAGCAGTAGCCAATCCCTAGGAGTTCCCAGGAACCGACGGTCTTTAACCTAGCGTCAAGACCTACTAACCAGAAGGAAGTACACGCGCGGCCCTACGGCCTTTATTCACAATGTATATGTAAAATGTCTCTCAGCTGTGGAAGCAAAAATACATAGGGAACGAAACTCAATATATACAAAAATAATTACAATGATATAGGTGTTCAGACTGATCGTGGAAAACGGGAAATGTAATTGTCAAGGGACAAAACGAAATCTTTTATTAGTCCTTAATGCTAGATCGCAAGAAGTATCGAGTTTTCCCAGGACGTGTATGTTCATCAAACAAGGGATCCGATGAGGGAACAGAGTCCTGCTGATCAGTCGAATGTTCCTGTCTTGAATCTTTTGATGACAAATGTTCAACAGTGTCTTTCTGCTGCACTGAGGATTCTCCGACAGGTTGTGCGTCGCTAAAAGGTACAAAAGCTGGCAATCCTTCGGATTCAGCTGAAGCAATGCCCCTCCTCACCCACGAGTCTGCCGGTAACGGTATAGGAACTTTCTTCGTATGGGTGGCATGCACCCAATTTTTCCGGCCCTCTAAACGGACGGCAGTTCTCGTGGCAAGGAGGACCTGGTAGGGTCCAGTGAAACGGGGTTCCAAATTCTTCTTACGGGCAAAGTTTCTGGTTACCACCCAGTCTCCGGGCTGGAGCTGGTGGCCTGGACCCTCATTCTGCGTCGGCAATGCTTCGTAAACCTGTTGGTGAATTAACCTCAGTTTAGCAGTCAGATCATGAAGATAATCAATCAACATTGGATATTCAAGACTAGAGAACACACCCGGTCTAGGGATTCCCCAGACATTTGCAGGACGACCGAACACTATCTCATAGGGACTAAGCCCTACTCGGGAGTGTACGGTTGCCCTAGTTGACAATAAAGCTAAGGGTAAAGCATCAGGCCACGAAAGACCAGTCGTAGCCTGAATCTTCGCTAGCTTCAGTTTAAGGGTGCCGTTATACCCTTCAACCAAACCAGCTGACGGGATGATTGGCGCTATGGAATTTTTGATTAATTCCAAGGCCCTTACACACACTCTTCATCACACTCCCCACAAACTCACTTCCGTTATCAGACCATACAATCCGAGGCATTCCATACCGAGGAAAGTATTCCTTCAGTAGGATTTTCGCAGTCGACAGGGCAGTATTGTCTTTAAGAGGGTAGGCTTCAATCCATCGGGAGAACGCGCAAACCACAACTAAAACGTATTTCAGGTTATTGCATCGCTCCATATGGATGAAGTCTAATTGAATCACCTCAAAAGGACATGAAGGGGGAGCAAAACTACCAGGAGGTGTTGGAGTTCCCTTACCAGGATTGTATAACATACATACCATACAATTCTTAACCAACCGTTCAGCACATTTCGTGATACCATCATTCTTCCACACATGGGACAGCAACTTACAAATACCTTTCACACTAATATGTGCTAACCCATGCGCCATTGTCACAACAGCTAGCACATACGCATCCGGTAACATCCATCTCTTATGTTCCGACAAATCAACCCAACAACCATTCGCATCCAACTTTCCCGTACTTTCTTTCCACTTCGTCTTTTCAGTCTCGGTGGCCTCATCTTGAATCGCTTTCACACTCTCGATAGTGTCCTCACACATACTAGTCTCTGTAGGCCACCTAACCGAACTCGTCACATACATTCTAGTGCTAAGGTTCCGGGCAGTCTCCTTAGCAATCTCATCCGCAAATGCATTACCACGACCAACATCATCCGTCACCTTACGATGTGCACTACATTTAACAATCGCTACCTGCTTAGGCAACGTAAGTGCATCCAAAAGATCATTCACAAGCTGACCATGCTAAATTTTCGTGCCATGCGACGTCATAAAACCTCTCTCTCTCCACAACCGTCCAAAACTATGGGCGACGCCAAATGCATATTGGCTGTCGGTAAACACATTCACACGTTTCCCTTTCGCTAACACACACGCTCTAGTGAGAGCAATCAGTTCTGCAGCCTGGGCAGAATTCTGATTCAGTCTCGCAGCTTCCACAACAGTATTCAAAGTTACAACAGCATACGCAGTAGTCACATCACCATTCGGCAATTTAAAACATGAACCATCCACATACAAAGTTCCATCCGGATTTTCCAAAGGAGTGTTTTTGAGGTCCACTCGACCTTTTGTTTCTTCTTCAATCCTCAAATAACAGTCATGTTCTGCTATTTCATCTGACTCCGTGCTAATTGGTAACAAAGTCGCCGGGTTCAGAACATTGCAACGTTTTATCTGAATATGACTTGCCAATAGCGTCAACTCGTACCCAGACAACCTCGCACTCGTCAAGTGCTGAGTTTTCGTACGATTCAAAAGAGTGTCGACTGCATGCGGAACCATCACCGTAAGCATATTATCCATGACCAATCCTGCTGATTGTCGGATGGACACTGCAGCTGCCGCTGTTGCTCTCAAGCAACTCGGCAATGCTCTAGCTACCGGGTCCAAGGTCGAGGAAAAATATGCACATGGACGTTGCTTACCACCAAAAGGTTGCGTTAAGACACTCAAAGCTCAACCTTCCCTCTCGTGAACATATAATGTAAACGGCTTACTGTAGTCAGGGGTACCTAACACAGGAGCCGAACACAATGCGTCACGCAGTTCAGAAAAACTTTTTTGACATTCATCCGTCCATGGTAAAGGAGTTGAAACATCCTTGCACGTAAGAGCCACCAATGGTTTCGCTAGCAATGAAAAATTTGGAATCCATTGCCTGCAATACGACGTGATACCTAGAAAGGCACGCACATCTCTTTGGGTTGTTGGCACAGTCATTCGCGCAATTGCTGCAATTCTCTCTGGGGTCAACCGCCTTCCCTCCTTTGACAATAAGTGACCTAGATAGGTTACTTCTTGACAACAATTTTGGAGTTTAGAAGGTGACACCTTGTGATGTAAGTCACAGAGATGTTGCAGCAACGACACCGTAGCAATTTTGCAAATGTCCTGAGTATCTGCAGCCACCAATAAGTCATCGACATATTGGATTAAAGCCGCACCAGCCGGCAACGTAAACGCATCCAGTTGACCCTTCAAGGCTTGACTGTAAATCGATGGACTCTCACAGTAGCCCTGAGGAGCACGTTTAAACCGGAAGCTGCGACCACCAAGAGAGAAACCGAAAAGGTCTCTGCTTTCTTCGGCAATCGGAATGCTAAAGAAAGCATTCTTCAAATCGATCACCGAAAACCAAGATGCAGAGGCTGGAATCAGAGTCAGTAGCGCCGTGATGTCAGGCACAACAGGGAACTGAGGAATCACAATTTTATTCACCTCCCGTAAATCGATGACAAAACGATAAACAGGCGGTTTTGAAGGATCAGTACGTTTTAGAATAGGCAGTACAGGGCTGTTGCACACGTTTCCCCGTGTCTCTTCAATAACATCTTTCTCGATCAGATCATAGATGATCGCTAACAGTGCTCGCTCACCATCAAGAGAGATCCGATACTGGGGAATACGTGGCAACCGTACATTAGATTTCAGCTGAACAACATAAGGGGAGATGTCAAGCAGGCCCACATCATTGGGACCCGTTGCCCACAAAGATGCAGGAAGAGAACTCAATTCCGATGGAAGCCTATCGAGAGACAAGTACATAGGAGAGACAACCTTCTCTCCTAACGTAAGCTTTACACCCGCAGGAGAACAATACAAAGTTGCATACAAACGTTTCAGCAAATCCAGGCCCAAAAGATTTTCACCACAACCAGTAGTCAAAATCAACGGAGCTTGAAGCTCACGAGGCCCAATTGTAAGGGGCAGAGGGCGTGAAACTGGATTGCTAACGGGGGCGCCAGAGAATCCAACGGAAACATTAGTTAAGCCAGACAAAGGTGCGCCAGGGAGTTTCGAATGCATTATGGAACTTTTCGCTGCACCAGTGTCCAACAGAAAAGGCTCAACGTCCCCCGATGTAGCAACTGCGACGTAAGGCCCTCTCTGATCAACTGGAAATGATACCACTCCCTCTCCTCGTCTATAGCTGTCCTAGTAATTACTGTCGTCAGTTCCCTGATCGACGTAATAATCATCCACATTGTACTGCGCAGATCGTCCTTGCGACGATCCACGTTGGTCAAAACAGTTATTGGAATTCGATAAGTTATCTGAACGATCATTTTGAACACCACGACCCCTACCACGTGATGTCTGCTGAGAACCACCACGACCTCCTCTAGATGAGTTACCACTGTTACGATCGTTTAAAACGGGACAGTTGAATTTTAAATGACCCTCCTGTCTACAATAGGCACACTGATTGTACCCTAACGATGATCTTTGGGAAGAGGAGTCATTTCGAGATTGCGACCTATTTGATTGCGACTGCGATCTATTTTGCTGAGGAGCATTCTGATTCGAACGCGGAGGATAGGCCTGCTGCAACAACACTTTTGTTTTTAGTTCTTTCGTCTTTTTATCAGCGCGGTCGTTCTCCTCTTTCTCTCTGTTCTCATAATACTGTGCCGTAGCCAATATTTGGGCAGATGTAGAGACGGCCCACGCACTCTCAGAATTTTTTTATTTATTGCTCAAATCGGGCAATAAGTTAGAGACAAATTTATCCACAAACAACCGTTGACCACCCTCAGTGCCCATATCCTGACCACTATGGTCGATAAATGCCTCCTCAAATCTCGTAAAGAAATCAGAGACACTCTCGTCCTTTTTCTGTCTACAAGCTGACAATTTGTCCCAGTTCACCCTCATAGCTGGCATAAGAGTTTTCATTAGCGCAATTATTCTCTGAGGGAGAGCAGCAATCAGCTGTTCGGGTTTAGCACCACCAGTTTGCAACCCATCCGCCGCTATAATGGCAGCCCAATCACCACCTAATTCGTTTGCATGATTTTCCTGACGAATCTTAGCCCATACCGGTTGCGGTACGACATTTCCAAACAGCATATCAATATCGGCAAGATTCATTATCGTAGCGTCTACGAGCTGCGACAATTCTTTATAGTACCCTGCAGGATTTTTGCGAGGGTCAGGCAAAGATTGCTTCACCTGTAGCACTTCCGATCGTTTCCATGGAAGATGTATCCATACTCTCTGGAAATGCGGCGGAATAATAGGAACAGCAGCATTATCACCTGGCATCCACACTGGTGGAACTTCGCGCATAGGAAACTGACCAGACGCATCTAACTGGCTCTCAACATCCTCGACAAACAAGGCTTGAGGTATAGGAGTGGGACGGAAAGATAACAACCGCTCAACAGCACGTCGAACGTTGGTATCCACTATCAGTCCGTTCGAGAACTGAAGCTGTATATCAGACAAAGCGGTCAACACATCGTCAGGTGCATCGGCCGATATCTGGTCACGCAGAACCTCACACATTTCTTCGAACACGTACCTCTGTGTCGGTACGTTAAATTGACAGAACGTATTAAGTACAGCACGTGGAGGATTTCTAAGAGGGTGCGTCATCCAACCCATCGCCATGTTATATAGCGCAGCACGTTCCCTGTTACCGGGAAGCTGACTACGTCTCTGAGGACCGTCTGAACCAGCGGACCCAAGAACAGGTCCAAGAGAATTAAAGAAGCTAGCCGCAACAGGAGGAGTACGGCTTCGAATAGATGGAGAAGTATAGCACAAAGGACTAACAAGAGAAGGGGTAGAAACAGAAGAAGCAACAGGAGTAAGTAGAGCAGGAGCAGTAGCGGGAGCAGGAGTATGTGGAAGCGGAGGAGCAGTAGGAATAGAAGTAGGCAAAGGAGCGGGCACAGTCGGAAGAACGGGTGCAGGTTGAGGAACAGGTTGAGGAACAGGTACGGGGGGGGAACCACAGGAGCTGCGGTGCCCTGTACGTACGGAGGTGGTGACTTCATAAGATAGGACATTAAAGGATCCTCAACTGATTCTTCCTTCTTATCCGACTCCGTTGGCAAAGCAGGATAGCATTTGTCTATGGACATACGCTGTAACCTATCAAACACTTCCTTTTCCTTATCCTCCTTATCACGCTGAAACTGCTCTGCTTTCTTTACAATGGTAGCAACACCATCTCTCTGATTACGTTTAGTCTGTCTGATCTCTTTCTGTCGGGCTTCTTTACGCCACAACCGAAAGGCATCAAACATGGCCGGCCTTGACTTCTTCTCAAACAATTTAGCCTCAAGATTATCTAAAATCGTGGTCTCGAAACTACCATGAGGTGGCCAACTAAGGGCACCATCTTTTTTGGTATAACGAATCCAGTATTCATTAAAAGTAATCGGGCCTAGCCCGTGCTTACTGTAGAGCTCATAAGTGGGAGTTCCAACCGGAGGTATCGGACAAGAGTCCTCCAGTCGGGAATCCGTACCACAACGTCTGAAACAACTAAACAGAGTACTGCGACCAGGCATTTTGCACACTAGCCGAGTTTCACAAACTTCAAGGGTTACGGGATTTACCAAGTCCCAGCAAAGAGCAAAAACCCTCGGTCTTTGGCGGCTGCAGTCGTCAAATATCGCAACAAAGTACCAAGAACCACAAATGCAATGGAACCATGCAACAACTAAGCAACCACAACCAAGAACTCTGGGAGCGACCCACAAATACTTAACTCAAAGATCGATGGCGTCACCAAGAAGGCCCGTCAATCGTCTCGCTATATCAAGGTCTACGCCAGGCGCCAAAACAGGTCTACAGTCAGGGCAGCAGTCCGTCACAGCCGTCAGGAGGCGGGAATCTTCGCGGGAAAAGTCTTCGGGCCACTTATTTCGACAACAGGATCGATGAAGCGGAGTGCACCTTCCCTCGGAGATTTCACACGAAGTTCCTCACGATCGTCGGGCTTGGACCGGTACCACTGATGCAGCCCCACTGGGGCGCCAACTGAAGGACTGGGTTATTTAAGACCCAGCGGTGCCAGGGGACAACACCTGAAACCTTCGTGGGTAACCTGCTCCGGCATACGAATGACAGAGACACGGGACACTTCCTTCGGCGTCAAAGATTCGAAGTTTATTTGCTGCAGGGAACACAGAAGTCACAAGAAGTACAACGAATGTAGGTTCGAGGAGACTGCTTCAAATTGCTACTGTGGATCGCTCCTTTTATACAGATTTCTCCCATAGGGTTTACATGGTACACAAAGGTTTACAACTCGGTTCCCATAATTATCCCCGAGAGGGGTCACTTTGGCCACTTTGATACATTCAAGGTCCGAGGCATAATTGAGGAAACATTTGGCGGTTCCCAACTGTAAAAACCCATCTTCCCACTATTAGTACTTTCCAATCGGCAGTAAAACAGATCGAAGAAGGAACAAGGACAGGTGCAGAGGAAGAAGGAAACAGTGGGGAGATCGAAAAGGGTGTAAAAGGGAGGTATCAGGAAACACGAGCTACAGGCATCAAAGGGACGTGCCTAATGAGATGCACGGCTGAGACAATAGACCGGCACTGCAAGATGAGCCTCGAGCGGGGCCATCTGCCTTACAGTATCATCCCCCTCGTCATAAAGACACTTTCAAAGGACATGTGTCTTCCGCAGATATCTTGGGAATCCCAGGGTCGCGAAACGGACAACGTCCGTTTGCTGGCTACTTGAGGGCAAGAAACAAAATGGATGCCGTATCTAAGACGGAACTCGTGGGTACAGATGAAAAACTCATGTAACAAACGAACGGTTTAAGTTAGCACAGCGAAACTGCGCACACTTACTAAACTCGTCATTTGCGGTTCGTAGATACCAGACTCGACCATATTCGTACGAGTCGAAAACACCACTTACAATTGTCACGGAACCTCATCCTGGACACACTTTCCCAGGGTAGCACCAAACTGAACTGTGTCCAGAATGGCTTTGATGAAGAGGAGCGTCTGAGAATAAGTTAGAGGTGTCTAGTAAACTCCATAGAGGGCAGACAGTTCGCCATAGTCTGGAAGTGGCTGACTACTGTCTGGGACAAGCCTGACTCCCAACAGCCAGTCGTCGAGGTAGGGGATGTGTGGCTCCTCTGACCTCGGAAGATAGACTGCTACCACCGCCATCACTTTTGTGAACATCCGAGTGGCACTGGTGATACCAAAGGGGAGCACAGCAAATTGAAAATGCTCCTGTCCCCCCAAGAACCGAGGTAGCCCTGATGGACCTGTAGGACAGGTGGACAAGTTACTTACTTTCAGTATCAGCTTTTACTGGTAGAGATAGGATCTAGACGCAGATTCCTCACCTTTGAACTTCCAGGCTTCAGGCTGGATCCGGAAGCTATTTCTTAGCTGTACCCCTGTGTGCCTGTAGGTGGCGTCTGTCAACTCTGCGTGACTTCATCGGCACAGTGTTTGTCGTTGTCGTGACGTCCACATCATCAATATAACTGCCACTCCGGTGTGCTGGCATCAGTACTTTTCACGACTTTCAACGTCAGAAGCACAAAGCCATGAAGTGACTGACCGTGGTGTGTTAAAAAATGAACAGCTAGGGCCCTGGAGGGGAACATCCCTGACACTTAAAGCCAATCCCGCAGTGCGGGGAGGATCGGTGGGTCGGTAAGGAATCTGCAGCTAGATGTCTCTAACTGATGGACATGATACTTACCTTCGGTAACACCTTGTCTGGTAGAGTCATGATCTAGCCGCAGATTCCTTATCAACCCACCTATCCCTCCTGCACGGCATCGTGGAATTGTGTGCAGAGGGTGTGGTGGGAGACGGTGTCGAAGGCAGCTGAGAGGCCCAGTAGGATGAGGGCAGCAATTTTGCTGGGTCGAGGAGGGTGCAGATGTTGTCTGTAGCAGCGAGAGAGGAAATCCTTAAAAATTATATATTAAAATTAAAGTAAAAGGCGTTTAAAAGGCAATCATGCGATTTAGAAGCCCAAACCACAAAGGAAGCCAACTTAAAAAATATAAAAGTGTCAATTTAAAAATGAATTTAGGATGTTAAAATCAGCTTGAATAAAAATTCCCACCAAACTGAATAGCCAAATGTTTATGTGTTCCGAGTGGTAGACGAAACATTTCTGTTCCCAGCATCCACAGATGATGATCCCAGAGGCACACATTGGAGCAGGTTGGTACAGCAAATATGTTCCCCGTCCACCCCTACAGCAGCTGCTGCGGGTGCAAGACAGCCAGTCAGGGTTCTGCTGAACCAGAGCCAATCCACCAGGGGCAGAACCAACCCAGGGAGGCTCGTAGATTGCGGCCTGGAGCAATGGACTCCGCCAGGGACAGCTATACAAATGCGCCTTTAATGGGTCCATCAGTACGTTTATATCCGAAGGTTCAACAAATTGTGATCCCAGGCACAAAATCAAGGCACATTCGAAAGTGCACAATTGGCAGCGTAACATGGGCTGTATGCAGTGAAGCCATACAGGCCGGAACAACAAGAACCAAAGCTCTTCCAGTTTTCGAAGCAAGGGTGCGTCAAAGCAATGCACCATGCGCTCCCGGCAGGACAGTGCAAATTCCATTTGATCTCGAAATGGGACATCCATGGCAGAGGAAAAAGCTTGCTTAGGGTGTTAAAGCGCACATTGGTAATATTAATTGGAGGCCATAGCGTATCCTCCCTAACTGTACGTGTAGGTGGAAACGGGACGTGTGTACAACAAGTAACAATGGAAGAAATGGTCACCAGATAGCCACTCATGATTTCATTCCACAGCAACCTTGATTGTTCAACATCAGGTAACTCCCATTTGAAAGTAATCTGAAAGCCGGACGCATCACAGCGAGGACCATCTCTAAACTGGCTGTAACGAACCCTGTCATGTTTGGTATCAAACAGGTTGGAATGATACCTCCACTTCGTAAACAGTGTGGAGGTATGATTCTATGCACTGTAAAGCTCCTTCGTGAGACCCTCTGTGCTCCAGGTACCAGTCTCCCACATCCAGACAGCAACCTAGGGCAGCTGCCAACCAGATGCCCGATTCTGCCCTACTGTTGCTTGCGAAAAGCTTGAGCAAGGGAAGGCAGAACAATAGGTATCCTGTCACAGGGAGGTGTGACCACCTCCCAGACGGGGTTTAGTGTTTTGGGGTAGGGTGGGAGCGCTTTCCAGCTCCACTGAGACAGCTAGAAGGGCACATTTGGTGCCCTCCTTGCCCTACTCCAGTTCAAACCAGTTCAAGAAGCCGTTGGCTCCTGCTTTGGCGCGAAACTGGACAAAGGACAGGGGAGTATGCATGTATGTATGGGATTTGTAGAGCGCAGGAATCACCCCAGTAGGGCATCTCCACGCTATCGTAGCAGGAAAGTCAGATTAAACATGGGCAGACAGGCTTAAGCTCTGAATAATGCTGTTTTCAGGAGTTTCCTGAAGCGGGGCAGATTGGAGAATTTTCGCAGGTCCTCAGACAAGGTGTTCCATAATTTCGAGGCTAGACTGACAACAGTTTTGCCTCCTGTTCTAAACATCTTAAACCGGTAATCAGGTAAGCCCTTAAGTACCCTCCCCACTGTCTAGTCCTCCTCTGAGAGGAACCCCTGAATCGTCCCAACCCTTTCCTAAGGGTTCTTAAGGGCTTACCTGAGGGTGGGTCCCTAGATCCGTCATGGGATTTGATTTGGATCCAACTCAGCGTCATCTTCAACCATCTGGATACTCTGACCACATTGGACTGACCGCATTGTACTTCGCTATGGGACCGCAACAGGAAGACTCCGACTGCTCCAGGTTTCGTTGTCCCTCAAGGCTGTTGCACTGTCAGTGTCCATGCTCCATACAGGTTCCACACAGGGCCTGTGGATATCCAAGACATCCAAAAAATCTCCCTTGGAGTGAAGGAGTCACTCCCCTGCATCTGCATGCGCCTCAACGTAGCTGACCGGTCTGCTGATCCTTGGCTCAGACAGGCTCAGTAACACAGGTGGCGGTTCTACAACTCTCTCCTGGCCTGCATTATCTTCAGACTGAGTCTGAGGCCAGAATCCCTCATCAGCACGGCTGGAACCAAGTCCCTGTGCACCTTTCGGCTGGCTGTTGCCAAGACCGAATGACTCTATTCTCCAAAGATCTTCGGACCCTTCTTGCAACTCCTGGGCCTCCAGCCTTGGGGTCCCTTCGAGGGTCTTCTTTAATTCCAGTGGGCTCCCCCGTTGCTCTAGCCTGTTCTGACTTGCTTGGTTGTGGTGAGTCACTTGGACCTTGCTGGTCCTGACACTGCACCGTCTTCAATTTTCGCACCTGTTGTTGCTGCCAATGCTTGTTGGTGCCTGCGCTGGACACTGACCCCCCCCCCCCGGCTCTCGACATCCAACATGGGACAGCTTGTGACCGGCTCCTGGTCTTCCACAGAGTCGCCTGGTCCGTACAGCTGCAACTTAAAAGGCACCGTCAACTTTCCTGCATCCATGGCATCGGTGGACATTCAGCTTCCGTGCCTCCTGGTCACTTCTGAGTGGCATAGACTCTGTCCCCTCTGCTTGCAGTTTTTCTCAACTTGAATCCACCTTTGGGTTCCACCAGACTCCTTCGTCGTCTTCTCCAACTGCACTTTTCCTGAAGTCCTCCATTGTGGTCATCAGCGATTTCTGACTTCACTTTCCACCTATGTACCCGGCTTCCCTGGTGTAGGTATCTTGGTTCCTGGGGTATCAACGGGTGGGGTGACTCTCCAACCTTCCTTCTTCCACAGGGTTTCTCTAGGGTTCACCGGAAAGGGTCCTTCTTCTTTAAAATTGCAACGCGACTTACCCATTGACTAGTGTTGATCACGCAGTCGTGTTCATACTCTGCACACAGCCTTCGTGGGGTTCCGGGGTACTTATCTTGGGTGGGTCCTTGGGTGCCCAACACTTCTACGTCTTCTGGGTCTAGTCTCAACTTCAGTCGTGGTTCGCATACCACTATTTTAGTATATGGTTTGGTCTCCCCCTGGAGACCACTGTGTATTTGTGCTACTTACCATTCTATTCCCCAAGTATTTATGTGTATTGTGTGTATCTCCGGTTGGGAGATATTGCAATGTGTTAGTGAGTTTTTTTTGTAATAAAATACATATTTTTATGACTACACTGTGTGATTCTTTTTCACTTAACCCGTACCATAAGATTAAGAACTGGTAAAACAAGCTGCTTTACACTCCTTCTGGACTAAGCCTGAAGGCTGCTCTCCACAGCTACCATGTAGAGAGCTTTCTAAGGTTGCTAAGAGCACTAAAATCCCCATAAGGTTGTCTGGATTAGTGCAAGGTGCTCACTTGAATAAGTGTACACCATATACTAAACCAGCCTCTCACACCAATCAAAGCAGAACTTCTCAACACTGTAAGTTGTCACCACCCCTGAATGTTCAGACTGCTCGTACCGAATGTCAGGCCTCTTTGCAGTAAATCCCTTGGTGTTACCTAGGAATTGTGCCTGACATCTGTTTGTGTCTAATAGCCAAACTAACCATCCTTTCCATATGGGGTCTGAGTAGTTGTGTGTGCAGCATAGTATCTACTGTGTTCTCTCTGTATGCAGTCAATTGTTGCCAATTTTCAAAAGGTGCAAGTGTGAGAGCTCGGGTGTGTTCAAATCCTTCATCCTGGCTAGTCCAAGACAAGTTGTTTGTTGCACTGTTTTGTTCTGGAAAATTATTTGTTGTGGTATCAGACCTGCTCTAAACAAAGCCTCAGTTCCCTGATTCTGCCAATCTTTAGTACTCCAAATAGATTTTACATCTATTGTATTCCTCCAAAAGTCGAAACCTTGTACAGAGAGCTGGGAAAGAAAAGAAGCAGAATAAATCAGCTTGGTGTCTGTCAGCATATTTTTCTTTGCAGGTGATGGTGCGAGCCTATAGTAATAGTAGGCCGGGTCAGCTGTGTCATGCCCAGAACAATAAGCAAACCTGTGTGCAAATGCTTTTGAACTAGCCCATGGTGGTGTAGGGCAATATTCCTATTGTGTGTAGGTGAAAAGAGCACAAGGAATACTAGATTTATGCAGAAAATTACGTATTCATTTCATCATAGTTAGCTGTACCATCATATAACTATTCAGTAGAAAACACAGTGGAATGCTCGAGATCTTCTAGCATTTCGTGCCCTGTATCAATATCCCAATCATCAAAAACAGTATTAGGGGTAATGATATAATTTAAAGATATTTTAAACAGATGTGGAATTTGCTAAAGTTCAGTAGGACCATACACATCATGTGATACCTTATCCCAAACAATCCCATCAGTAGCTGGAGCAGCTGAAATGTTTACCAGGGAAAGGTCTCTTTGTTCACAGTGTGATGATGCGGGTGGTTTGAGAACCAAGTTCATCATTTGAACTATAGAACGTTCTGGGATAAAATATCCATTCAGAAGTAGAAAAAAACTCTGTCACAAACCAATCAAAAGGACCAGGTAAAGTAGCACAATTGTAATCCAGACAAGCAAACTTTCAGCCAAAGATAGAAAATGTGCATCTTCAGCCTGAAAGGAAGAGGTGGTGGTGGTGGTGGTTCCGATGCATCAGATGACAAATCATCGAAGTTGATGAAGTAGCCAGAGGCTGTCCGGCCCATCTTTGGCAGGTTGCGCAGAACTTGATGAAGACTAGATCTGTGGTACATAAATGTACCCTGTAGTGTAGTTCCTATATTTCCAATAGGCTCTGCACATTGGAATAATATATCCTACAGATTTGACGTAGGACTTAAGTCAATAGGTCTCTATCGAACATACTGAACTTAATTGTTTATGCCAGCTAGCTCAGAGGTCACTAGAAACATTCTCGAATTCACAAGAAGGGATTCGTTTCTGACAACCGCATAAACATGACAACTTTGTTTCCCAAGAATAAGAATATATCTCTCAGAGTCGTGGAAATAATAGATAACTATTTTAATTAATCAATCGTGCATGATTCGTTTCTACAGAGTTGCAGAGAAATACTGAGACAGCATTTTCAATAAATAGGTTTATTGAACAGTCTTCTTTCTCATGCAAGAGAGCTGAACTGCTACAATCGTTAGGCAGAATGCGAAGTATAATGCGTAAAGAGTAATATGAAATATTACTGTAAGAGCATTGTATGGTTTCTAAGCCATATAAAAATACATACATAAATAACATAGACTAAAATACTCAACTGGTGCTTCTAAAATACGCCTACCCCAATGTACCTAACCTAAGTCTAGTACATGGGAAGAATAAAGTATGGTCTTTGCATAGGTTTAGTTTTTGCCAAGAATCTACCAAAGGTTACTCTAGGTTCTAATCAGCTCCATACCTTTTTTAGAATGAAGGAGGTCTGGTATCTCTGTCGCGGGACTCGATTTCCCAACACCCCGCAAGGGGAGTCAGAAACAGTGGAGCTGGATTCTCAGCAGAGAAGGGCAGCTTCCTGATCAGTGCGTCAGCTGGAGAGTCTGCTTCCTTTGGCACTTGCTATATAGCGAGATGCGTTGGGCAAGTAGGTCTTCAAACTACTCCGAACCACTGTGCCTTTCTATAGCAAGTGAAGGTATATTTATACCTTGAAGGTGTTTAGGAATGCCATAGTTGACTTAAAGTCGGGCATATGATTGTCATTAATGAACCCCTAGGGACTAGTTGTTCTTTGAAAAGTAACTGAGTTCTTGTAGAAATCAATATTCAAGCAAAGGGAAGTCCCTAACGGCTTAAGCTGGTTTTCCAAGAAATCGTCGTGATGTTTGGTGAACGGATGGAAGTAACCATGCCTCTATTTGGGTAGCATGGGCTATGCCTAAATAAGGGCTTGATTTCTTATGCCTATATAAGGGCAACGAGAATTGTACCTATATAAGGGCATGAATCTAGAAAATCCATTTGGAATCTAAAACGCCATACAACACCCATTCCACTTTCTTATGTATGACATTACTAAGTTCTAAACACGTTAAACATATCTAAACATGATGTGTTAAAAACCCACCCAAATTACATAAAATGCATTGGTACTGGTTGTACATAAAAAAGCATTTGTGCTGTACGCATTTAAAAGCAATGTTTCATTCCAAGCATATAGGTGACATTTTCAAAATGCTATCTGAATGAATCACGAAAAACAAATAATCACTGCATTGCCACACCGTCAGATTGCCGACCTGGTATTTGGAGGTTGCGGGAGCCAGAGACGCCATTTCTTGCCTTTCCAGCCGTGAGGGGAACGGCGCGGCGTGGTTGTGACCGTGTGGAGGCAGAGAAAGGATTCAAGGACCACAAGCCCCAGAAGTCTCGGGGTGGCGCGCAGGAAGTGACGCTGCTAGAGGGCGCCTGAGGCCCTCATAACTGGCCCAACCCTCCCGCAGCACGGGACAAACAATCACTGCATTGCCACACCGTCAGAATGCCTACCTGGTATTTTGAGGTTGCGGGAGCCAGAGACGCCATTTCTTGCCTTTCAAGCCGTGAGGGGAACGGCGCGGCGTGGTTGTGACCGTGAGGAGGCAGAGAAAGGATTTAAGGACCACAAGCCCCAGAAGTCTCGGGGAGGCGCGCAGGAAGTGACGCAGAGGGCGCCTGAGGCCCTCATAACCGGCCCGGCCCTCCCGCAGCGCGGGACAAATAATCACTGCATTGCCACACCGCCAGATTGCCTACCTGATATTTTGAGGTTGTGGGAGCCAGCGACGCCATTTCTTGCCTTTCTAGCCGTGAGGGGAATGGCGCGGCATGGTTGTGACCATGTGGAGGCAGAGAAAGGATTCAAGGACCACAAGCCCCAGAAGTCTCGGGGAGGCGCGCAGGAAGTGACGCTGCTAGAGGGCACCTGAGGCCCTCATAACAGGCCCACCCCTCCCGCAGTGCGGGACGTGCCCGGGCCGCCCCTCTTTCACTGGAACTTTGTGCCACAAGGAACAAGGAACTTTACAAGAACTTGGGGTCAGCAAGTAAGACTTTTTTTTGGTGAGACTTTGTCAAGGGTTGCTGTTATAGTTTTTCTTTTTTTACTTTTGTCTGGGCTCGTCTGCCAAAGATGAACAAGGGACAAACTAAAGGAGGGCTAGGTCTTGTGGGGACTGTTGATGCTTTTTTCATTAGGGCTGAATGGGAATTACTCCAGAAGATTGAGAAAACCCAAAAAAGGCTGTCCTTAGATTTTAACCAGGCTCCTGTGGAATCTTCGCAGCAGGGGCAGGGAATCGCAGCAAATACAACAGAAATAAGAGGGGCTCAAATCACACACGAGGCTCAGATACACTGTGCAGCCCAAGCACCCTCGCTTATTGTCCTGAAGGATCCAACCCCTATTGAGGAAAATCTGCCCGTTATTCAGCCCAGCCCCATAAAACTCCTTACCCGTCAGCAACGTTTAGCTCAAGCAGGGAATGGCGGGGTTGTTTCTGCCACTAGTACATCATCAAAGAAAAGGAAGGCAGGTAGTACCCCAGTTACCACACACCAGGCAGGCAAAGTACCCAAAACTAGAGGCACCCGGGGGAGGAAGGGCCGTTCGCAAAATACTGTCACCCCAAGTAAAAACATGCCATCTAGTGCTAGTCCACAGTACCCCCACGCAGGTCCAGTTTGACATGGAAGATCGCATTATAGCGAAACTAGAAGAGAAACTACGTTCTATACCTATACCTATCCTCACAAATCTAGAGGACATAGACTGCAGATTGTGCAAGATCGAGAATCACTTAGTGATATCTCAGAGCACTCTGGTGGGAGAAGGGTTAAATGGGCTAGTTGACAGGAATAGGGAGGCAGTCAGGGGACAGAACACATTGTGTAGGGGGCCCTCTACAGGGCAAAGTGGTAACATTCAAGCCCCTATTGTTGAGAGATGCATTACCGATCCTACTCATGCAAACACGAGTCGTAGGCAAGAACTAAATAAGGGTGCATCTCATGGTCCGGTACAAAGAATTAACCACCAACCACATCGACTTAATCAGTTTAACCTACCTTCTGAGGCCACTCCTCTCACTGTCATCCTATCGAATGTCCCCCCTCTGCAGCAAGGAATGGAGGAACATTGGCCCTCCCTTAGAAACAAGGCCCTTCATTACCTTGACAACTTAACCGGGCTGGGCAGCTGTCTCTTCAGAGACTTTAAAATGACTCTCAGAATTCCCTGGATTGGGGATTGTGTGGTGCTTAATTTTGGTTCCCCGCAACTTGTCAAGCTGATTTTTGAGAGGGCAGGGACTAGGAACCTAAGGGGTGTAGGTATCAGCAACCTACCCTTTGGGTTCTTTTATCGCAACACCACTCAAATAGCAAGAAGCAGGACAGATCTGTCTGGCAGGGCACAAACCCAGGGACCAAATGAGTTATTGTCCCAACGCAAAAAAGATTTCAGTCACTTACCAACCTCGAGGAGATAGATTGACTGGGTCCCCCAGTACCGGCAGATATCAACACTCCGATTGAGCTAGTTGTAAATAAGGAGCTTTCTGTATTTAGCGTGCCTATAATAACTACCCATGTAGGAACAAGGTTACTTAGCTGGAACAACGCTGGGCTAAGTAACAAGACCGATAACATCAACTGGAGGGACTGCCTCACAGAGTGCGACATTATTGGGCTACAGGAGACCTGGGACACAAAAAATATTTTTTGTCTAGACGGTTACACAGCATTTTGGTCACCAGCAGTTGCCTCCTCAATGGGGAGGGCCAAGGGAGGGTTGTTGACCTTGATCTCTCTCAAAATTGAGGGCACCTACACTAAAGTGGAGACCGGCACACCTTATTGTTTGGCTGTTCAAATCTTAACCAAGAATGCTGGCACTTGGCTTATTGTTAATTTTTATAATTCTTTTGACAAAGCATTTTATAATTAACATTTAGTTAGTCTATATGATTTCTTGGAAATATATAGTAAAAAAACTAAATTCCTATTCGGTTTTTGTGTTGGGCGATTTTAACGTTCACTGTTGTAAAGGAAACTTATGTTTGGGATAGTTTAGGGCCAACTGACCAAGAGAACATACATTTTGAGCACTCACCGCAGGGATCTTATCTGGAGGAATTGGTGGCAGAAAATGATCTGACATACTCAAAGTATACTGAAGGGGATATTCCCACCTTTAAGGGCAAAGGCCCCAGGTCAACTATAGATTATATCTTTGTGAGTACAGTAATGAGCGACAGGGTAAGCGGGTATAGTGTCTCTTGGTCCACCTTTAGTGACCATAACCCCATTACCCTAACCGTGGTAGGTGATCTAAAGAAAAAGGAGAAACCCAACGGGATAGTGGGCAATCTAGACATACGGCCCACAGACCAAGCTCGTCGACTAAAATGGTGTAGGGTGGTCGCTCATGAGTTTCATTACAACCTAGTAGCCAATGTTGGTGGTGAAATGTCTATCTGTCTGACAGAGGGTAAGTTAGACGAGGAGGTCCTGGAGGCTTATTCTAAAATCTGCACCCAAATTGACAGGGATCTCAAATTGTCACGAAAAGGCCATGAAGGGGTTGGGGAGAGATGGTTCGACCACAACTGTTCCGTAGCCCATCGGAAGTTGTTGATAGCATTGAAAACCACCCCCCTTGATAAATCTGTTATAGCCAGTCTAAGGAAAATATACAAAGTGGCCTTAATGAACCGGAAGAAGGAAATAAGGGAGGAGGCCTGGAATGAGCTTTTATCTATTGACGTCATTAAAAATAGCGCTAAATTCTGGGCAGTGGTCAATAGGCCCTTTTTTCAGGACTCATATAATAGTGAGCTTGACTGTGGTATTCAGGAACAGGTGTGGTACAATCATTTTAAACAAGTCTATGATGGGGAAGTTCAATGTGCTAACCCGGCCCTCAATACTGAAGAATATACCCTATCCTTTACTGAGGCAGAGGTAGCCAAGGCAATAACGTTAATGACGAGCAACAAGGCCACTGGACCGGACGGAGTGCCGGCAGACCTTTTTAAGTCCGGCATTAAGACCTGGTCAAAGATACTGTATAATGTCTGTCAATGCCTGCCATCTGGGTCTGCCTAACTCATGGGCAAAATCCGTTATAGTTCCCATCTTTAATAAAGGTAATAGAGGGGATCCTAGTTGCTACCGTCAGATATCTCTTATCGACTCCTCAGTTAAGGTATTAGTTAGGGTGGTGTTAAGCCAACTAACTGGCTGGTTGGAGGAGACGGGAACACTCCCAGTCCTGCAGTATGGCTTTAGAAAGGGCATGGGCACAATAGACCAATGTTTAAACCTGCAATTATTGATTGGGAAATACACAGTTGCTAAGAAGGGAGCACTTTTCCTAGCTTTCATGGACCTGTCATCGGCCTTTGACCGAGTGAACAGGTCCAAACTGTGGACCACGCTCCTGGCATCAGGAGTTGATAAAAACATTGTCCACTTCCTAGCAGATTTACACAGGGATCTATCTGCCACTGTGAGGTACGATCAGATGGGTAATTGTACCGATGGAATTCCTGTTGTAAATGGCATCAGGCAGGGGTGTATCCTGGCGCCTTTGCTTTTTACACTTTATATTAACAATTTGGATTCCACTCTACTTGCCTCATGTAAAGACATTCCCTGTGCTGGCAAACAAATGATCCCGACACTCCTTTACGCGGATGAGGCCGCTCTTCTAGCCAGAACCGCAGTAGGACTTCAATTACTTCTAAACTCCTTCGCGGCTTTCATGAGATCACTGGATCTTAGTGTAAATTTCTCCAAATCTCATGTAATGGCGATTGGTCAGAAAACAACCAGGGTTAAAACTCTTCATTGCGAGGGGAATACACTAACAAGGGTAACAACCTTTCCTTATTTAGGAGTCCTATTTGATGATCAGTGTTCTTGGGGTACCCAAATTTTAGCAAAAAAACTGTACTGACTAGAGCCACAGCGGCTGTCCTAGGTTTTGCTCGCAAACTAGGAGCCAGACCCATAAAGGCCCTTTTTTAGATTTACAGAGCTAAATGTGTATCTCTTGCAATGTACAGGGCTGACTTGTGGGGTATCAGGAATGTGAAGCCCATTCAGATGGTCGAAGATAAGCTCCTTAGAAAAATCATATCTGTCCCGCAATCAACAGCCAGTTACATTGTCCACCAGGAATGTGGAATAGGCTTTGTAGAAGATTCTCTTGCAGTGGCACCCCTGTTAAAATGGATAGCGACCTGGCTGAACCCTGAATTAGTGCTAAATCCTAAAATTTTGAAAGATTGTATGGCACTCGATCATGGGCGTTGTATTTCCTGGCTTAAATATGTCTATAATCTATCTGTGTAGCTGGGTAGACCTGAAATATACAACGCACCAGAAAGGTTGTTGAGGGGAAACGTAAAATGGGCTAAAGAAACCTATCTGGGAGTTGCCACTATGGCTAGAGAAGAGAAGGAACTGGAAAAGCCAACAGTAAGGGCTCATCAACTGCGAAAGACTACCCTGTCCTTGGAACCATATCTGGATACTGTTACAAACCCCAATCATCAATTCTTATTGACTAGATTTAGATTAGATCAATTTCATTTTCTCCTCGGTGATACGCCAGGGTGGGAGAGGGTTGATGATCTTGGGGTTTGCACGTGTGATAATTTTTCCGGGCAGGAAATAATTGCAATTTATGTTCTTTTGCGAGCACCTTATTCGGAAGCGTTTTATGCTTCCAATTTTATCAAACAAGGGCTTTCTGCAAGTCAAGCCAGCTCTACTCTATCTGCAGCTATTGTCAAATGTATGGGAAATTTTTAATATTGCCAACTTTCTCTCTGCGGCTGTAAGAACCTTAAGGAAAACAAGTAAAGCTCAAATTGTGTATATACTAATTAATTGTTGTGTATTGATGTAATTCACCCAAACTACCTTTTTGACTGTTGTATGTATGTAAATATCTGACATTTTTTAAGTCTATTTATATGTAATCCATGGTTTTTTAATTCTTCTGACATTGTATGTCTTTTAGTATGCTTTTATGGTTTGCACATAAACCGAAAAAAGTAATTTTTGACTGACTGACTTGAATCACGCAAGTACATTTATGAAATGGCACGTAAATACAGAAAAGAAAAGGTGCTGAAACCATTTCACGACAGAATATATTAAACTTGTTGTTCTTAGGACAAGGTCAAATATTGTCTCAAAGAATTCAAGTTCTCTATGAATAGTTCTACTTTAAGCAGATTTCTTTGTGCCAAAAACAAAAAAAATAATTTGGAAAAAATAATTAATCATAGGAAAAAGAGTTCCAAATTTAGAACTTTGTTTTGAAAAATGAAAGTCGAATTCAGAGTCTCTCAGAACACTGTGTGCCAATTCAAAAGTCAGTGTCATTGTTTGGAGAAAACATCAAGTCTTATAAGTCTGTAAAGAATTCGTCTACCATTGTAGGTGAGAGTTAGATTACCACATTAAGAAGATCAACTGCACATCGTAGAACAGGTAAGATGCAATCTTGCCAAATTGGTCTGAATGATAGAAACCATGTGGTATTCAATTCTCTTAGACTAGGTAGTCCCAAAATTTGGACGATACGCTCACGACACTTCATCGCCAGTAGAGTTGTCTCCACGGTGAACTGGGTATCGCTGGTGACCTGGCTTGCCATATCGCAGCTGTAGGAGCAAAAATAGTATCCCTGCAGCGAGTCCCAAAATGAGAGGCAATCGGCCAAACACCGAGTGCACGAAGTTTGGAAATATTCCTAGGACTGCTTCAAACAGTCCCGCAAAAACTCTTAAATATATGTACAATGCCCCTCGTATCAGACATGTTTAAGATACAACCTAACATTTCTGAGAAATGTACAGGGCAATTTGTAATTAATAGGGTGTGTATCTCGGCAGAAGTCCTTGCGACTTGCAGATCATACGTTTCTTTGGCTAAGGTCAGTGGCACCGTTTTTTGCAAAAGAATGGCTTTCTTTCTGCTTAAAGTATCAATTCGTATAGAAGAGATGTTCAGTGAAGGCCATAACGGCGGCTCCCAGTGTGTCTCGGTTTTTGGAAACAATACTTGCATACAGCAAGTGACCCTGGCTGACACAGTAACAAGATAGGGTAAACCAGGCAACATGCCACAGCAGCTATGATCGTTCAACATAATGTAACTTCCATTAGAAAGTTGTCTAAAAATTGGATCAATCACCGCTGCTGGTGGCAGGATAAGTTGTTAGAGGAACCATCGCAGGCCCCATGTAAATTAATATCCTGACATAAGAGAGAACAGCTTAGTGGGTTTTCACAATTTTTACCACGAAGAAAAACTTCTCTTCCCCCACTCCAACATTTGTGTGTATATGGTAATTCCCAGGATGTCTTGATGTATTCTTTACCCAACCTTGTTGCGTGTTTATCTAGGTTCCTGATCGATACTGTGACCTTATGCCCCTATTCGGCTATAAATCCATTTATTCCCTATATTGGCATAACCGTTCAAGTGCGATTTTCTGAAAAGTCATCTCTGGCCTCACACGAACAGAGCCACATTCCAGCATAGTTCCTTCTGCCACTTCCTTTGCGACCAATTAGTGCAATGACAGAGCAGTAGTCACTATCTGATATTCCTAGATAACACTCTGAGTTCTTCAACAAGATAAAAACTGAGCAAACCTGGATATCCCCGCTTGCTATGTTTTGATTAGTAATAGAACTCTAATGAGCAACTGATAACTATCACTTCCTAGTGACATCTTTAATTGACGTCTTATGTCCAGCAAACTTGCGTCAAACCCGGCACCTGTCAGGTATAAATATTACCAACGTTGCCTTAAGCAATTGCCTGTTGTACGAGCTACTGAAGCCAGCTGCCTGCACGACCCCGTGTTGGTAAATCTAGCACTCTGTTGCTGCAGCCTGCTATCCTGTGGTGGTGAAGCTGCTGATACAATTATCGCCGCTAAAGCGCGACCTATGGTGCAGTACGCTTAAGGAGCTGAACAGCCGTCCTCTGCGAAGACATCCAGCAGATTCCAGCTGCCCGCGGACGCTGTCCCCCCTCCTTCCTCGACGCGCTGAAGAGCAGCCGCTGCCTTTCTCGTGCAGAGAAATCCAGTCCCGGCGCTTCCGGTTTACCCTCGCGGGTGACTGGGATATCGAGAGAGACCCCTGAAGGAGATACCAATCCTCCATCATTCTATTCAGAGGTATGGTGTTGACTAAACCCTTAGACGAGAATTCTTGAAACAAACCTTGGCAAAACCAACTTAACTTAAAGCTACTTACTTACTCCCCCTTCCACATGTTAGGCTTAGGTCAGGCACACTGGGGTAGGCTTAGTTAGAAGCACCAGTTGAGTATGTTAGCCTAATGTATATATGACTGTATATATGTTTTATTACTTTTAAACCATTGTATGGCTAAGAAACCATATCAATGCTTTTACAGTTCTATTTCGCAATACTTATCTTACTGTACGTACTTTTTATAATAACAATTATTGCAATTGTGGCAATACATTTCTCTTGTACGAGAAGAAAGACTGTTCAATAAATGTTAACCTTTTATTGACAAACGCCCGTCTCTCTATTCTCTACATCTCGTGAAAGTAAACTGCACTAGACTGACTGAGTGAAATACATGTCTATTTTTTCACACGACCCTAGAGATTGACTCTTGATCTGAGGAGCAAAGTTGTCATGTTGCACGGTTGTTGGAAAGCTGAATCCCTTCTTGTCTGTGCCAAGGAAGCTGATCACTTCCTATGCAGAGAAGAAAGTTTCCAGTGACCTCTGAGCTAGTTGGTAACACAACCCAATTAAGTTTAGCATAGTCAGTGGAGGCCTGGAATATCCGCAGTTCCACGTCGATACTACTGTTTATGTTATTCCAATGCGCAGGGCCTAGTGGGAAACTAGGAACTACACTACAACCTTTCATATGTGCCTGCTGGTATATGTTTTAGGCAATACTGAAAATGGAAAATTGTAACAGGCAGAGTGATTGTTCAGTGTAAAATCCATTCAATGGCTGGTTTTTCAGCGACTGTAAATGGCAATCTGTCCAGTTTTTCAATGCTCAGCACCGTATAGTCTGCTCCCCTCTGTGCCAATTTGAACTGTATATCAGTGAGAATAAATTCTGAAAACAGTGACGTAGTATTGATTAAACGCCAAGGCACATAGCCTGAACAAAGGTTTTGCAACATCCAAGCTAATAGCATGCTAGAACGTAATTGCGACTGTCCAAGTTGCAACATGACCGAGTCCTGTTCCATTACGTCTATGGCAGAGGATACTATGCTGTCCAAAGAATATACCCTGGACGACAGAGTCGTTAACCCATTGTCAACCACAGAGAGAGTTTTCTCTAAAGTAATATGATCAATATCTCGAATTTGTTCTGCAGTCTCTGCTTGCATAATCTTCCATGCTTCATTATAAGCAGCATAGATACCGGCATATATAAAACGTTTATGACGCGGTTCAGTAGGTCCCTGCAAGAAGTCCCTAAGATCAGCACCATCTTTAAGTAAAGAGAAGTGCTGTTTTGCATCCTTAAGTGTAGGTCTCTGTAGCCATTCAAGGCACAGTTTCCCTACACTACACTGTATGTTGTTACTATTCCTGGATGCTGTCTCTGAACATATCTTGGATCTGGCCTAGTGAATGTGAACCCTTGTGTCTTATTCAGGAATCTATCTTGACAGTTGTTTGTGTCTATGGGCCAGATTAACCATTTGTTCCAATCAGGATCTGTTCTGTTGTGAAGCAAAATTGTATGTACGTCTACCTCCCCCTCTGAAGTGTTGTGTAGGTGCAGGTATGGACGGTTTGTTTAGGTATTTTATCTTGGCTAACCCAAGACAAGATGTCTGTTGGACAGTGTCATTCAAAAACATAATTTGCTCTGGGATGATGTGGGCTCTAAATAAGGCTTCTAATCCCTGCACTTGCCAATCTTTTGTGCCCCAGACAGTTTTTGTCTCAATGTTGTCTTTCCAATAGTCGAAACCGAGTGAAGACAGCTGAGCACAAAAGGCAGCAGAATAAATGTGTTTGGTATTTGTCAACATACTTGTCATTCCTGTCTTATTAACATTTTTATAAAGTAAAATGATTCTGGATTTTATACATTAAAACCTGAAAAGTATGGAAATTTTCCCAAAAATATTTTTGAGCTACCCTTTGGTGGCGTAGGACAATGTTCTCATTGGTTATACATCAGTACATTTCTAGGATTTGCAGATTTGTGCAAGAAATGGTGACCATAGTGATTATAACAATACAATTGTTCATAATCTGATGAACCTTCTAAGTATTCATGATTTGTAAACTTTGCAGACATTTCTAAGTCTGACATCATATCATTAACAGTCTCGAAGTCCCAATCATCAGAAAAGGTACTAGATGAAACAAAGACATTCAAGGAAATCTTGAACTGGTGTGGAATCTTCAACAGCTCCGCTGGTTCAAAAATGTCATAATCAGTTCTGTCCCAAGCTGTACCACCAGGTATAGGAATGGCTGTGATGTTCACTGACAAGTCTCTTTGTTCACGATGAGATGATTGTGTGACTTGAGTAGTAATGATGTTCTTACTTGCTGTGTCCATTTTAACATATCTTCCATGTATCAGCATTCCAAAAGTTATTACCAGAGTTAACCAAAGTAGAAGAAACAGTACACCCAACACAATCCAAAGTTCAATCCATGGTGAAACCAGATAAACCTTTTCAAATTAATGAAAAAGATCTGTTGCTTGCACTTTAAAAGTTCTTTTTACTGGCGTCGTTTCAGGCTCACTGGGATCCTCAGAAAACTTATTTAAGTTAATGAAATAGCCAGAGGCAGTTCTGTCAATTGTAGGGATTGCATCGGGATTTGTTGAAATCGCTGGAAACACTTGATCACTTGTTACTTCATTGTAGACAGGTGTTTCTTGACGAACTGTTATTTGGGTTTCAAGAGGTACAATTCAATTCAATTTATTTATTTTATGTTTTGGCTCTCAAAAGAGGGCCACATAAAATACACAGGATAAGAAAAACAAAACAGATACATAACAAAATTATGACATTTGAGATACAAAGTTAAATACAGAACTGACATGCAAAACAAATCTACAAGAAGTCGGAAAGTCAAAACATCTCCAGAAAACAGGTTAATAGATAGCTAAAAAGCCTTTAAAAAAGTTAAAAATATGGAAACAGAACATTTCATTAGGAGGGCAGTAAAGTGCATAAAGAAAGTCATTCAAAGTGACGATGCCAAGGCGGAGCCAAATAACTTTTAACCATCTTGAGCGCAATTTACGGAGCGCAGGGCAAATCAGTAGAGCATGCATACAGTCCTGGGTGCTCAATTTACATAAATTGCACAAAGCAGAGGAGCCATACCATTTGGATAACAGTAGATTTAAAGGGATTAAATCATAACGTAAAAGAAACCAAAATCTACGAATACCATGCGGTAGGTTCCATATAGCATAGGGTTGAGGTGACTTCATCACATAGGAGTTGAGGAGTAGGTCTACGTTCCTTTTTTCACAAATTAACTTTTTATCAGAGTGAAAACAAAGGTCCCACGAAGCTGCTTTTAAAACGAGTTTTAACTGTAAGGGAGAGTACAAGAATAAAGCGTTCTCATCTAATTTTAGAAGGGCTACAGCTTTTCTAAAATTACTCACAAGTTGAGAAAACTCATTAAAATTACCCAATAATTCACTTCTGAGGAGAGCTCGCATAGTCCCTACTTCCGCTCTGGCCAGGCAGGCCACCCATCTTACTAGGGCACATAATCCCTGTACCCAGCTGCTCCTAAGACCAAAGTCAAGCCTGCAGGCGGCCAAAGAGCACGCAGTATTTAGGGAGGAAAGAGATCTTAAGAGTTTCCCCTCAATCTTATGGCAAAAGTCCCAATTTTTGACCTCTATAAGTTCAATACCATACAGTATTGTTGCGGGGATTTTAGATCTATACACTTCCAATAGGCTCAAGAAGTGCCGTTTCCCCGTTGCCTGGTATAGGGAATTTAAACCTTTGCCATGGGCAAGAGCTTTGCGGGAGCAATGCTCTATATGGAGCCTCTCACTCAAGTTAGCTGTGATGATTTTTCCCAAGAAGGTATAAGAATTTACAACCTCCAATTTTTGGCCCCCGATAGACCAACCAAAATCAACAGAACGACACTTCTTCTTACCAGCTATACACATAACTTTACTTTTGGAAATATTGATCTTCATGCAGTGGGCTACAGCAAAGGCATAAAGAGCATGTAGCCGATTTGCAAGTCCTTTAGGGGTCAAGTCAAGAATAAGGATATCATCGGCGTACATCAGGCAGGATATAGGGGACCCCCCCACCACCGGGGCAATGCCCTCACTGGCAGACAGGGCGGCGGGTAGGTCTGCCGTGTATAAGGAAAACAAAAGGGGAGCCAATAAACATCCTTGTTTAAGGCCATTCAAAGATGGAATTTGATGAGATAATCCCCTTTCGCTCCCCAACAGAACCCTACACCAGGTCTCTATATGGAGAGACCGCACCAGCTCCAACAAATAGGATGGAACACCAAGCCCAGCCATTTTTCTCCACAGCGTTCTACGGTCTACTTTGTCGAACGCTGTGGAGAAATCAATAAAGGCGGCATACACTACCCCTCCTCTCACCTGAACATATTTATCTGTAACCACATGAAGAGCGGTGAGGTTGTCTAACGTACCGTGGTCCCTACGGAAGCCGGTCTGTTCAAACGGCAAGATGTTGCTCTCCTCTACCCAAACGGACAGGGAATTTAAAAGACATTTCGCAAACACCTTTCCGATGGAGTCAGGAGAGCAATCAGCCGATAATTGCTGGGGCTATCCCTAGTTCCCTTCTTAAAAATAGGGACCAAGATACTTCCCCTCCAGGAGGCAGGTACCATTTTAGACAAAAAGCAGGCTTTATACAGGGGGTACAAGATTTTACTCCACCTTGAAGGATCCTGTTTCAGGACCGTCATGGGGAGTTCGTCAGGACCCATTGCCCCAGAGACACGCATGTTTTTTATAGCCATCTCAATTTCTTCTTCTGTGGGGTAATTGATGAGACCTACGGGTACAAGTTCCATAGCTTTGTTGCATAGTCCTTTTCGCACTGCAGATTTTTCAAAGGTGATGAGTCTCTCAATTTGAACCTCTTGGATAGTAGCCAGATTAGGGCGTCTGCTACATTGGCAGAGTCCACTTGGCCTACTGCTTATGATCGGCCACATGATGTGGTTTGACCAAGTCGATGGACACGAACCTGTTCTCCTTTTTTACCAGCAAGGGGCGGCAGTCATACTGTTCTTGATCTGTGGATTGCTAGGACAGGTACTGGTTGTCTGTAAGAAGGCCCAAATTTCTTCTTGTCCGCGATCTTCTCTCTGACTAGATCCCCAAGCTTGGGAATCCAGACAGGTCTTGCTGGGAAGGTCGGTTTTTCTTCAGCGGTGGTTGGCTTCAGGAACACTTTACTTTGTTTCGTTCTTATTACAAAAGTCCTGTAAAACAGCCAAACGGTCTTTGATATCAAAGGGTTTCTGGTCTACAACTGAAGTCTGACAATCGAGATCCGATATTAATATTCTGGTCCCAAAAAGGACTTCATATGGAGTGATACCCCCTAGAGAACTTCTTGGCAGATTGTTAAGAATATGTCCGATACTTATTAGATGTTTGACCCACCCTTCACCCGAGCCTAATACCCTAGCTGTTATAGATTGCTTTATGTCCCGGTTTTTTCTCTCCACTTCCAAATTTCCCTCAGGATGGAATGGACTAGAGAACCGCAATGCATTGCCCAATTTGGCCATGGTCTCCTTGTAAGCTCGAGAGCTAAACGCAGGACCCTGGTCAGAATGTAGTGTGCCGACTGCGTATGTGCCAATAAAGACTTGCAAATCTTTTATAACATTTCGAGCGTCAGCCGAGCGCTAAGGCCAGATCCAAATGAACCTTGTCTTAATATTTGTGGGACGGCATTCGTCCATAGGGACGTCGCCGTGTAGAAAGTCTAATGCGGTCTAACAACGGTGTCTGTACTGGGCTGGCTACACTGTAGCCAGGTATCTGGCGGCGTTCTTTGCTGCGATCTCTGTTGCAGTCATGGCAGTTAATTGCAAATGTGTGAATGGGAGCATTCATCCCTGGCCACCAGTACGTCTCCTTTAATTCTAGTATAGACTTGGAGATCCCTTAAGGTATCAGGCCCTCTCCAAAATATGCTTTGTGTATCAAAGCTCCTCTACGTTTCCTGTTTGGAATTACCCTATCCCCCACTCCAGGGATTCGAGCAAAAGGAACAGAGTTTGCATCAACTATATCTAAGTATTTGAGTGGAAAGTTTTGAGGTAACGCTGCACCACTGCCTTTGCTTGTGGTATTGACAGCTAGCATTAATTTGCCGTCTATTTTTGTTTTTGAATGAGTGATTGCCATTACGGAAGCAGTTTGCACAGCTGCCTTCGAGGCTTAATCAGACGATGAATTCCCTGCAACGTGAACGCCATCACGTTGATGACTCAGTGTATGTATCACGTGAGCATTTTGTAGTCCTTGTCGTAACTGAACTACTTGTTCCCAAAGCAATTTATGCTTGATTGTGCCACCTTTTGCATCTTTGTAACAGTTTTGAATCCAGTTCTGCAAGTATTCATTGTAAGATTGAACACAATAATACAAATCGCACACTAGGAGTGTGGGGAATTTGCGGTCCGTATTCTCAAGCGCCATCTTGAATGCTTGTAGTTCAGCTCGCTGAGCTGTACAATCTCCTAGAGATTGTGTTTTAGTGACCATTGGTCTGAATTTGCTATTGCGCCAACGACCTTTAACGATCACACACGCTGCACTATAGGCTTGTTTACCCCCCGTAGCGGGTTGAGCTGATCCGTCAGTATAAATTATACATTCATACTGCTCTAGAGGCAGAATTTCAGTAGGCAGAGGATATTCTTGTTCGTATTGAAGAAATGCTTGTGTTTTCAAATAAGGGTCAAAAACGTATTCAACGTCTGTTGCAGCAAAAGAATTAACCCATTGTATCCATCTCGGATGTAAAGCTTTAGCATTTGGAATGCTCGCTTTGGTCACTGCCTCTAAGGCAGGTACAGGAGTTACGACCATAATTTGTTTCCCCTGTGCGAGGCCTCTCTCTTTTGCTACTGCAGTTTGAACCGCTGACAGAATTTTTTTCTGTTGAAGTAAACTTAATTTCTGCCTGTGTGTACAAATGTGACTTGTAAGCTATTGGTACTTTTTAACCTTCGTTAAAAGTTAAGTATGTGAATCCGCATTGTCCTGGAATGATTCGGATCATTAAGTTGCGTATGTTAACGCGTGTTTGCAACTGTTTTGTTGCTAACATGTCTGTTTGCAATGAAAGCAAAATTTCTGTGTGTTTTTGTGTCCAAGTAACTGTTTTAAAATCAGGTTTGTTTAATTCGTAGAGAGGTTTAACTCTTTCTGCGTAATTTAGAATACAAGTTCTTCTGACGTTCAGGAAACCTAGAATCAACTAAGTTTTTCGGCGTTTTTGGAGGTTGGAGCAGCGCACATTTCTTTAAAAAGTTGGCTACCAGGCTTTTGCCTTTACTTGATAACTCATATCCTAGAGAAAGGACGTTTAAATGGGCAATTCTAGATTCATTTTTTATTGAATTTGTACCCTTCAGAGGCGAATCCCAATATAATGGTGGTCAACCTGTTCAAGTGCCTGTCCAAGTCATCGTCTGTTATATAGATGTCATCGACATGATAATGCTTCATCGTCATACATTTGTAGTTACTCTAGCTGAAAATAACCTAGGACTATTCTTGAATCCCTGAGGGAGACGACAGAATTGACGCTTCATCCCCATAATTGAGAAAGCAGTCACATACCTACTTTCTGGTGCAATGTTTTGACAGAAGAAACTATTAGAAATATACAATTTGGTTTTATACTTTTTACGCACAATGTTATTCATTAGTGCTGCACTGTGTGCATTTTGTACTGCAAAAGTTTTGCAACAAGAGTTTAGATGTCTGTAATCCAAAACTAGACGATATGTATTGTCTGGTTTGGAGACAGGAAACAAAGGATTGTTCATTGATGAGGTGCATGTATTAAACACCCCCTGGTATTCAAGTTGATCTAATATCTCCCTGACCTGTTTTTTAGCTTCTTGCTTAACTGGTTACTGCCTTTGTGCAGTTGGTTGATTTTTTAACTGGATTTTATGGTGAGGAGAATCCTCATCTCATCCTACATGATTTCTGTATAATGCAGGAGCCTGGGCAACTGCCCAATTCCTGGTATAAGTATATTTAAAATTAATTGGAATGTGGTTGGAGAAGGCTGGCATAACGATGTCTTCACCATGTGGGCACTGCCTGACAAATTCTGGTGGCCAGTCTTTTTCAGCTAGAAGAATGTCATAACCCTTTGAAAGTCACTCCCAAAAGAGTGCTCTCACTTTCTTGGTATGTCCCCCTCCATCAGGAGTGTTATTTCATATAAAATACGTGGGCAATCAATCCTGTTATCTGCAGTTTCAACTTGAATGAACTCATTCAAGGCCACGGTCTCCTGATGATCCTTCAAGTTCTAGCGAGCTATGGTGACTTCTGCTGCGCTGTCCAAAATTGTCTGAGCCCATTCCCCGTTCTTCAGTTGTGCCCTCAAAATCCTCGGCATGTCTGATTTTTAGACTTGCTACCTTCTTTTTGGTGAATTGAGGTTTCTTGTTTTTCTGAACGTGTTGATCGTCTTTGGACTTCATGCGGTCTTCCTTGTGTTCTGATTGTCTCTTCTTTCGGATTTCTGTGACAAATTCTGAAAGGTACGAGAGGAATGTGCATCAGTATCTTGATATCTATCAGGTTTTCTCAAATTATCCCTATTCCTGAAATTATTCCTCCTTTCAGAGGGCTCCTTTTGAGGAGACCTACCTCTGGATTGAGAACGCTTCTCTTTAGGTTTAAGTATTTTATTAAGTAAGTACAGTGGTACAGCAGTGTAAAACAAGAAAGAAACCAGGCGACATTAGACAGTTCCTAGCGTGAAAAATTGATGCTTTCTCCAGAGCTCACCGCCACCTGCATAGTTCTACAGTCCTAGTTAGGCGAGAGCCGCCATGGGTGGCGTCCCTGAGCATTGCATTCGAATGTCGATCAGAAAGCAAATAACAACCCCTCTGTACCTCACTTTTAACGTAACAAACTACCCCAACAGCTCCCCATGCCCACCCCCTTTCCCACCCCCTTACTCTCTGTCCGGTGTAGTGCAATGAAGAACTCAGAGACTCACAAGTCCCCTCCTGTTCTTTACCCCACATGCGTACCCAACCTTCCCACTCCCCATTGGCCGTTCAAGTGATCGGCGGTGTAAGCCGAAGGAGTCGCAGGTATTTGGGGCATGTAAGCTCTTTGAATTCAGTAGCCAGTAAGGTATGGAATGGTTGCCACAACTCTGTGAATTGGTCGACCTCCCCAGCCAGTGTAAGCAAAATTTTCTCCATGCCCAGTACGTGCCATAGCCTGTGTAGCCAACCCGTGATCGAGGGAACAGTGGAAGTGCGCCAGTGTATTAAAATGTTCTGCACGGCTGAGCCCAAAGCGATGGCTATGTGTCTCCCTCTCCGGGATTTCAACGGGAACATTAAGGCATTAGGCAGACCCAGTAGGGTATAGGCCGGGAAACGAGGTAACTCTATATCAAAACATTTATCAATTTCATCGATCACCTCCTTCCAGTAGTCCTGTAGCAGTGGGCAGTCCCATAAGATATGCGTCAGTGTCCCAGTGTGCCCACAAGCGCGCCAGCATGTAGTGTCTATGAGCCTGTTCATTTTGTGCAAGCGTTCGGGAGTGCGATACCAGTACGTTGACACTTTGGTGAAGGTTTCTGTGAGCCCCACATGATAAGCAGAATGTCGCGCTCGGTATGAGATTTGCTCCCATTCCTTGTGGCTAAGCGTTCTCCCCAGTTCCCTGTTCCATCTCTCCCTACCAGGATTATAGATGTGTGTGGGTGGAGGCTGTATCATTTTATACAGATCCGATATGAGTTTTGCATCCGATGTACGCGTCGCCATCCATCGCTCATAAGGGAGCAGGTCCCTGTACGCCGCGTCCCGCACCCGTGGCTGTAGTGCCCAATGTCTGAATTGCCAATATCTCATCCTATCCGTCTCGGCCAGCTGGTAACTCTCTTTAAGGTCCTCAAAGGGGAGGATCCCATCCCTCCCGTACACATGAAAAAGCGCTCTGCAGCCCTTCTTTCGCCAGTGCGCAAAGGCACCCTGTTCCGTCCCTGGTGTGAAGTCCGGATTATCCACAATAGGAGTGAACGGAGAAGGGAACGAAGTAAGCTCGAACAGTTCACTAGTGGCATCCCATACCCTCAGCGGCACCCTAGTGACATAGGAGGCATAGAGATTCGGGGGTCTGTGTTGTCTGCGCAGGAATGGTATTTCCTGCAATGGCCGGCCCGCCACTGCCTGGTCCTGGAAGAGCCAGTGCTTGTCCGACTCCCATCTGCTCCATTCCACTAGGTACCTCAACTGTGACGCCTGGAAATATTTGTGAAGGTCAGGGACTCCCAGTCCACCCGCTTCCGGCGCTAGAGCCGTCGATGCTCTCTTCATTCGGGGTTTACGGCCTTGCCAGACAAATTGGGACAGAGCAGTCTGCATCATCCGTATCCAGCCTTTAGGGGGCTGCAGCGGAAGTGCCCGGAAGAGATATAGGATTTGTGGTAGCACTGTCATCTTCAGCGCCGCTATCCTGCCTAGCCACGATATCGTCCCCTTGTTCCACCTCCCTAGTTCCTCTTTCACCTTCTTGCCTAACGTCTCGTAATTAACCGCCACCATCGCCGACAGCGTGGGAGCCAGCAGGATACCTAAATAAGGCACGTGGTCCCGCGACCACCTTAGTGGGTAACGCCTCTGCAAATCTCGTCTCGTCCCAGGCGTCAGGGAGATATCCAATGCCGTGGATTTCCCCATATTCATCTTAAACCCGGCCGCTCTCGCAAAAGCCCCGAGCTCCCCCATACACGCGGGTAAAGCCCTCTGCGGGTCCTCTAGCGCAAAAATGACATCGTCTGCATACAAGCTGACCGTGTGGGTATAACCCCCCATCCGCACTCCCGTAGCATCTGGATTTTGTCTCACTCTCTGGGCAAAGGGCTCCATGTAGAGAGCGAAGAGTAGAGGAGACAGCGGGCAACCCTGTCTCGTGCCGCGTTCAATATAAAAGCGCTTCGATCCACAGCCATTGACACGCACCGCCGCCGACGGGAACTTATAACAATTAAAGACCATGCACCTAAATTTCTCCCCTATGCCCATTCGAGCCATCACCCGCTCAAGATACGGCCAGTGCACCCGGTCAAACGCTTTTTCGGCGTCGACCGAGAGGAGCATCCTTTCCCCAGGGATCCGCGACGCCTTTTCCAGTACATGCACCAACCGCTTGGTATTATCCACCGTTTGTCTGCCGGGTACAAAGCCGGACTGGTCCGGTTCAATCAGCCCGGGGAGATACTGTGCCAACCTCGCAGCCAAGATCCCCGTGTAGATTTTAAGGTCAACATTTAGGAGGGAAATCGGTCTGTACGAGCCACACTGAGCCCTGTCCTTCCCTGGTTTTGGTATGACTGATACCGTGGCGTGCAGGAGATCCGGTGGGATAGCACCTGGGCAGTCGAAAGAATTAAACAGCTTGGTCAATATTGGAGCCAAGATAGTGCAAAACGTCCTATAGAAAAGGGTGGTGTATCCATCTGGTCCCGGAGCCTTCCCGAGTTTCAGCCTAGCGATCGCCGCAATAACCTCTTCTATCCTTATCTCTCGGTCCAGGTAATCTGTCTGTATTTGAGCTAAGGACGGGAGAGTCACTGAGTCCAGATATTCATCAGGGTCCCCAGTCGTCGTGCCGTCCTCCGCATAGAGCTCAGAGTAGAACTGTCGAAAAGCTTCAGCTATTTCAACGTCTTCCGTGACTGTGCGCCCATCCGGCACTGCCAGTTCTTTGACTCGACAGCATTGGTGTGCGATTCTGAGCTTAGCTGCCAATAACCGGCCACAGCGATCCCCTCCCGTGTAATATGCGTGTTTCAGACGGAGAGCCGCATATTCAGCTCTGTCCAGGTCCAAAGACGACAGGACTTTCCTCGCCGCCTTCAGTTGTTTCCAAATTCTAGGAGCCCCCGTTCGCCGATGCACCTGCTCTAATTCCCTGACCTTGTGCGTGAGTTCTTCCCGTTTAACCCTCCTCTCCTTATTTTCGGTTGCCGATATTGTTATAAATTCTCCCCGTAGAACCGCCTTAAGTGCTCCCCATTGAGTCGCCAATGTGGTGTCGGAGTTAGAGTTATGCAGTTGAAATTCTGTCACTGCCTCAGTGATACGCTGCACCACCACTTTTTTGTGTAGAAGGGTGTCCCGTAGACGCCAGACTCCGCGCTGAACCGGGGTCGACGGGGGCAGGAAGGTCCCCGAGACCGGTGCATGATCAGATAGGGAGATGACCCCTACCTCAGAGGCAGTGGCCATGTCCCGAACCGGGCCAGAGACCAGTAGATAATCCAGCCGGGCATATGTTTTGTGTGCGTGCGAGAAATAAGAATAGTCCCTATCTGTGGGGTGAAATCCTCTCCAAAGATCGTGCATATCGAGTTCAGCTAAATGTGTTTTCATCGTGTTTGACAGTTCCCCGGTCTGTGGAAAGCGCTGCGCTGATCTGTCTAGCGAGGAATCAAACACCAGGTTCAGGTCCCCCCCAGAATGAGATGTCTGTCAGGAGATGCTGTGACCTCTATCAATGTAGTGTGGAGGAAATGTTCCTGACGTTCGTTTGGGCAGTAAACCGACCCCACCGTGAATGGCAGAGGCCCCAACTTAAATCTGTACACCAGCAGTCTCCCTTTTTGCTCAGCTAATTTGTGTAGCATCTCTCCCATAAAGGATTTAGATACCAATATAGCTACTCCTGCCGTTTTAGTGGTGTTGGAGGAAAAGAACTGTGTGGGGAAGGAACGGGACCGCAACCTATGACAGTCACCAACCAGCAAGTGCGTTTCCTGCAGCAGACAGATGTCTGCCTGTGAGGCCTCCAACAAGGAGAGAACCGCCCTACGTTTCGTGGGATTATTTAGCCCTTTCACATTCAAAGTCACTACTTTCAATCCTGCCATACCAGATGAATGTAACCTCCTAGCATCTGACGAGCAAAAGCAGCAAGCGCCAATCCTGCCTTCGGATCGGCCTGTGAGGTCTGGCTAAGCTGAGCGAACATAACAAAAGCACCGGACAGAGCTTCCCCGAACTCCCCCCACCCGGATCCCAAGGCCCCCGAACCCCAACTCCCCGACCCCCGCATCCCCTTCCCCCTTACCCCAACTTGAACCTTCCAACCCATCCCTCTCAACCGTCTGTAGTCCAAGTAGTCCCAGGCCTGCCCCTCTCGGACAAGTCTGTGGTGAATTACCTTCGTGGGCGACTTGCCACCAGCACCCCTCCCTCGCCTTCCCGCGCCCCCCCCCCCCCCCAAAGCCAGCTCCATCAGTAATGCATTGTCAATCTCCCCCCGGAGGCACGTTATGCGGTTAGCGCCACTTCCTCCACAGCCACCGAGGTCTCGGTAGCTGTTCGAATTGCGTCCGCCATTCCAGATCTGATTGTGGGCGAATTCGGTCTCTGCGAGGCCCTCTGTGACCTGCGTCTCGAAACTCTCCGCCAGCCTCCATCAGTTGAGTTCCTCCTCCCCCGCGGTGTGGACGATTCCTCCTCCTCCGCTGTGATCCCTAGTACTTCACATACATCCTGAAGAGACCGTAGTTGGTGCGACTCTCCATTCCACCGGAATATGAGGCGAAAGGGGTGCCCCCATGAGTAGGGCGTGTCGTGTTGCCTCAGGAAGTCTGTCGCAATCTTAAATGCTTTGCGCTTCTGGAGCGTGGTCGCGGCTAGGTCTTGATACAGCGCCACCGGGTGGCCTCTAAACGTTATCGTCTGCTTTTTCCTTGCCTCGCACATGATTCGTTCCTTTAGCGGAAAGTCAGGAAGGAAAGCTAATACATCCGGGGGAGGCCCCGTTGCACGCCGCCGTGGGCCTACTCTGTGAGCCCTATCTATTTTAATGGGGAATTCTGCAGATTCGCCAAGGATGGTGCGGAACAGTTCCTGCAGGTACCCCACTATGCTGGAATCCTCTTCTGCAGGAGGCACTCCCCGGACCCTAATGTTGTTCCTTCTCGATCTATTTTCCAAATCTTCGTTATGCAGTTGAAGATCTATGTGTTGATCTCTGAGGCGGAGTACCTCCTGCTGCAAGTGCGTAATCTCCTCGTCCTGTCTTTGCGTGGAGCTCTCAACTGTGGCCACCCTCTCCCCGAGGCCATCCACCTCTCTGCGGAGTTCCCGCACTTCACCGGCCACTTCCTGCTTTAACTCTTGAAAGTCTTCCCTCAATGTTCCAAAAAGTGACTCCAAAAAGGATCTGTTGACCGGGGGCTCCCCGCTGCTCCCCCCATGAGAGCCGCTTGCGCTGCCCGATGGCGTGGAGGTCTTGTCTCCTTTACTTAATGGTTTATTGAGCATTTCCGGGAGCGTGCGGTTATTTCCCTTGCCTCCCCTCTGCCCGGCCATCTTCCAGCAGCACCGCAGCTCAAGTGCAATCTGCAGCAGGCCCCAGCCAATTCGTCACCGGACCAGGCCGGAATCTTTGGCGTGTGTCCTCCGGAGCCCCCGCTACGTCGCTCTGCCCCAGGTGATTGCTATAACACAAGGCTGGGCCCTCGAAAGGTCCGAACGGGTCGCGGGTCAGTTGCGTCACGGTCCCGACAGCAGCTGCTCCGATTACTCCAGATGCGTGAAGAGGCAAGGTCCGGGCCCACAGGTCGCCCGGCCGGACGCCACTATGCCCGCAGCCACCGCCGCTTAACCCTGCGCCGCGAGTGTCTCCGCTCCCCAGGCCAGGCTGTCCACCACCGCCGCAGGTGCCTCAGGGCCTCAGCTGCTCAGGACCAGCTCGCTATGATTATAATGCCCGCTACGCCCCTCGGAGGGTCCCTCCTCGCTTCCACAGTCTGCTCACTCAAGAGGAGCTCTTCTCCACTCAGTCCCTGTACCCAGGCTCCGCTGCGTCTTCAAATCTGCCCTGGCGCAGTATGTCTCTAACTGTCTCTCTATACTGGGTGAATTGCTCCGCTCTTCATACACTCACCCAGCCCGCACCTCACCTCTTCTTGCCAACGTCGGGGGGGGGCGCCGTGTCCAGGGCCCAGCTCCGTCCAGCACTTCTCTGGCCCCCAGGCGCGATCAGCAGGGCGCCAAGGAACCTCCACTTCGGGACCTGTTGTGTCCCCGGTGCTGCCCCTCCGGTGGCCTCTGGTCTCGGGTACCTCCGGTTAGGCCGCAGCCTCGAGCCCGGGACCAAGACAGTCTCCGCCTCCGGATAACCGGTCAGCGCTTCCCCAGGTCAGGCTCACCGAGTCGCTGGGCCATCGAGGTGTCGCCACTTCCCTCAGGACCTCTCACCGGGTCCGCTGCCTCACCAGTTCCTCCTCTCCGATGCCCTGGGCCTCCGCTCTATCCCGTCTAGGCCGCAGCCGCGGCCTCGAGTTTTCCAGGGGGCGGGCCCGGGGCTCACCGCTCCATCAAGCGTCCGACCAGTCCGCCCCGGTCGCCTGCAGCCTGCTCCCCCAAATCGCCGCCATGCCGTTATACCCTGCAGGCCTCCTTCTCCGCTTTCTGAGGCTACGCCAGCTCCACTCGGGCCACTTCAAGTCAGACCGCAGCCGCGGTCCCCGGCATTCTCTGGGGCGTGACTGGGATCGGAACCTCCCCGGCCTCCGGAAGACCGGTCAGCGCTTCCCGGTCCAGGCCCACCACTCCACCGGTCCTCTGACTCGCCACCGCTCGCCTCCGGACCTCCCGTCGGGATCAGCCACTCCGCTAGCTCCACCTGCTAGTGCTCCGGGCCTCCGCACCTTCCCGTCCAGGCCGCAGCCGCGGTCTCGGGCACTCGCAGGGGCGGGTCTGGGCACGCCGCTCCCCGGGGCGCCCGGCCGGTCCACCCCGACTTCTCAGAGTCGGCCTCGTCAAGCCGTCAAGTGCTGCTACTTCATGCGGGCCCCTTTCTCTGCGACCTGGGGCTGCGCCGCCTCCAGTCGGGCCCCCGACACGGCCCGCTCCGCCACTGCTGTCTCGGGCCCCAGTGGCCTGGTTCTCCGCTCCGGATGCCGCGATCAGCGGAGGAGCCGGCGCTCCACTCAGCTCCGTACAGAGGCTCTCTCAACCGTGCCCCTTCTCCCGGGCTTGCAAGGGGGGAGAAAAGCTATGTTTCAGGGCTTGGGGCCTAGGCGGGAGCGGGAGCTCGGGAGGAACACGTCCGTTCACTCCGCCATCTCGGCCACGCCCCGTCGAACGCTTCTCTTTAGAAGTTTGTTTGCTATTTTCTCACTTCTTTATAATAGGAGTAGGAGTGTTTTTAGTAAAGGCCTTTTCAGGACTTTCTGGCAGTTGGGGTTTAACTGGTTTCCCACCCAAGCTGTCTCTGCCTAATTCTTCATAGGATTTTTCAATTATTCTGGCCAGTTCTTGTGGTTGCTCAGTTACATAAAATTCCCTGAACTTTTGGCGGATTGCCACAAATGCTGCTTCACCTTTAATATTAGCTAGTATTATTGTTGAGACCTGTTTGAAATCTTTCAGTAATTTCATACCTAGATTTAAAGCAGGCTCTGCCCCGTATTCATTTTGAAACTGTTTCAAGACGTGTGGTATTAGCGCCATAGACGGAACACCATGTGTTTTAGTGTAAATTGCAGCAAAGTCTGTACCCCAAGTGTCGCAGTCCTCAAGGTGTGGTGCTATCCCCATTGGTAAACAGATTGTTATAATTCTGTGTTTCTCATGCGGGGTAGTATTAGGAAATACTGCCTCGATTTGAGTAATTTTTTGAGCTATCCAGAATGGAATTTGTTCCCGTTTTGCGGGTGATTTACCAACGACTCAATGTAAAGTTTGTGGTGGAATTTTATTTGTGTTCCCCTGGTGGGGGGGATGCTGTGGAATCCGTATTGCTGGTTGGACTGTGAAACTCTGCATGACATATTGAACCAATTGTCTATATATTTTGATTAGCTCTTTGAGTTGAGCTCGTAGTTCCATATCTAGCATGTCGTTAATTTCAGGATGTGGAGTATAGCTGGCTAACACCGGCCATGTTGCCCCTGGTCTACCTAGTGGACCGAGCCTGGTAATTCGATTTATATGTTTTAGGGCGCATGCTCCTGGTAAATTAGTGGAATTTCAATATCCTCAAAAGGAATGTATTCCGTTGGCGGTTCATCTTCTTTGTAGAAGTGAAACACATTTGTAACTGGATTTGCTTCAGGGAAGACTATCCATGAATAGAATACCTCTGTCTGATGATATTCATGTGCCTCTATCACAAAAACTACCCTACCACCTCTCGATGTTAGGCCATTTTTGATTAGTTTTATAATGACGGTCCTCCTTAAATTTTGATGAATGCTTATAGCATCATCATCAGTTTCTTGGAAACCTGTTGTGTCAAAAGCTGCTGGATTTACTGCAGCTCCACCGATCTCGTGTCGCTATCCGGAATTTTGTTGACTGAAAGTTTGCAGAGCAGGTTTCATGGAAACGAATTTGAGAAAGTTTCTAGTGGCCTCTGAGCTAGCTGGCACTCACAATTAAGTTTAGTATATTTGATAGAGACATATTGACTTAAGTCCTACGTCAAATCTATAGGATATATTATAACAATGCGCAGAGCCTATTGGGAATATAGGAACTACACTACAACGCTAGATACTAAAGTAACTCAGTCATGCTTTTCTCAGAGACCCCTTTTTCCAAAATACTCCAATAGACGTCTGTAGTGGGTAAAGGGATAATATCCGCCATAGCTGAGTAGGACGAAAAATCCTATGTATTAGCTTTTTGGTTTATTCAACGTTGAAGGATACAGTGTTCCAAAATGACTGAGCGGCCGTCTTCAGTGTCGACGATGACTCACTTGTGGACTATTTCATCGATGACGTAAACATTGTTGAGATTAGCCTTACTGTTGATGGTGCAGTGAACACCTTTAGTCATAGAGGCTGTCAACATAGACATCTTAGCTGTCGAAGATTTTGTCATCGAATTGCTTGATTTAAGAGAAGGCTCCGAGGTAGGCTTTTTTTATATCTGCAGAGACTGATGTCTTTTCAAAAGGAGTAGAAGGTTCGAACCTTGATTTCTTTTGTTTAGTTTTGAGTTGCTGATTGACTCACTTTGTCCTGGTCTGGCTTCTTTTTCTCTGTCATCTTATGTTCCCTACTGAACTTACCATGTTTTTCGCTCTTTAAGGTCTTCATCTCCAGAGGATGGATTTCAGTCATTTTCCTTCTCTGAAGCCATAATAGAAGCCTTGCTTCTCTGTCCCTCAGTATTTTGGCGAGAAAGGCACAGGCAGGAAAATATTTCTCAGAGAAGTAAGAAAAGTTCAACTGAAGGACACAAATGTGAACATATTATGGTCTCTGTAAGCAACTGAGCAGAGCTCAGTGAGACTCCCTTTCACACAACGTGCAGTAATAAATCTGAGGTGTAGTGGCTCTGGAGAAGAGGAATATGGCAGGGGCTTCCGTCTGAACGGTTGAAGTTTGGTTCTACTCAAAATGTTGTGGATTGGTATACAATCTCATGGGATTGCACTTTACTGCCTAGTGCAGCTGATTTTTACTGCTAGTTATATTTACAGTGGGACTCCCACCTCAACAACGGGGAAGATTCAAGCCTGTGAATGTGTCAAAGACATAAATACTGGAGAACCACAATGTACAGGTAAGTAACTTGTTTTCTCCTTTCTCGGACAATAACTTGCCTTGTGGGTGACCAAGCTGCACTCTATAGACTCTCCCAGGTGCAGCAGACTCTGGTACAACTTTGAGAATTGGGTCCTGGTGCTTCATGGCGATGAGAAATGGCAACTTAGAGATTTGGGCTGCCAACTCGCCCTAGTGGGCTTCTTTAGCTGTTGTGGCCCAGTGCTGTGAAAAGGAGGTCATACAACTGATCAATCTGAAAGAAACAGGTTAGTATTAGATTCCTTACCTTAGAATATCCCCAGGCGTCAGACTGGATCCGGAAACTTTTGCGTAGCAGTACCCTTGCTCGTGGGTAGGCGTCGTCTGCGGCTCCGCGTCCGTTGTCGGCGTCGTTTGCGCCGGGATGACGTCACCGAAGTACTTAGACGTCGCCCTCGCGCGCTGACATCAGTTCTTTTTTTCTGCGCCAGCAAGCGCCGATCCGGAAAAAGTGGTACCCTTTGTCATTTTGACTGAACTTTTTCAATAATTTTTAATCACTTTTCGAAGTCGAACGACTGCAACGGTGCCAGTAGGTATGCTCGGGTTCAAACCCTGCATCGACTGCAGCCGACTGATGTCGGTTACCGACCCTCATCGCCGGTGTCCTCATTGCCAGGGGCCCGACCACGATGACAAGTCGTGCCCCAACGCCGGGCATTGACGTCGAAGGCTAGGCGGGAGCGGTCCCGTAAGCACCTCGAGCTCCGGCAGTCGGCCCCACGCCACTCGAGGTCCCGGTCCAGAAGGAGTTCTAGGGACCTGTCGCGGGGCCGGAGTCATCACAACTCGGAGGATCGACACTACTCCTCGAGCTCCAAGTCCTCAGGTAAGAGGCAAAAGAAGTCGAAGAAGCGACATCGCTCTTCCGACTCCCCCCGATGCTCGCTCGACGCGGCCGGGGGTTCGGGTGACACCGCCCATGCTGCTCCGCCAGAGCCGCGGGCGTCGCGGCCTGCTCCATACCCGCCGGTCCCTGGGCAGAGCGCGACACCAGAGGAGATCGACGCCTTCCTCATGGCCATGAGGTCACTCACTCCGTCGGGTGCCGCGGCGCCTTCGGTCCAAGCGGCCCGACTGGGTGCCCAAGCGTGCTGGGTGCTTCTGCCCCGTCGCCGTCGGCGACTTCAGGCCTGACGCCGCAGGGCCCCACTGGATCGGGTTCCGGGTTGTCGCTGGTCGACCTTACGACCTCGCCGGCTCCGGCCCCCAGGGTGTCGCCCCCCGCGCCATCCCAGGAGGACGTCGTCCCTCCCTCGATCCGGATCTGGCGCCGCTCTCGACGCCGATGGGAGACTTTTACTTCTATGTTCAGGCCCCATCATTTGACCCTGAATACCAGGAGATGGGTGGCGAGGCGGATTGGGAGGGGTCTGAGAACCCTCTGGCACGTGAGTGCCAGCCTTATCAGGACTGGGCAGGTGAGCTAGGGTATTCCAGTGGTTTGGACACTTCGCCAGACACTGGTTTTGTCTCCCCTCCTACCGTGGCTTCGGAGGAGGGGGCTGCCTATAGAGTGGTGTTGACGCGGGCGGCCAAGGCCTTATCCCTTGAACTCCCCGTCGCGGCTGTGAGGACTAACCTCCTCACTGATGTCCTTAACCCGCAAGCAAGCTCTTCGGAGCCTCTGTTGCCGTTTAATGAGACCTTGTCTGACGTTCTTCTGGGCACCTGGTCCAGGCCCGCTACAGGTCCCCCTGTAGATAGGAGCGTGGCCAGACGCCACCGCCCGGCTCCGGGCGACCCTTGCTTCCTGTCCACCGACCCCACTCCACTCCAGAGAGCCTGGTCATACAGAACTCCCAGACCGCATTCCTGACGGCTCCCCCCGATCGGGAATGCAAGAGGTACGAACAGTATGGCAAGAAGATGTTCTCACTGAGTTTGGGGTTGCGGTCAGTTAACACTGCGTGCCTCTTGGGCCGTTATACCCACTCTCTGTGGGACACGGTCACGGACATGCTGCCACAATGTCCGGAGGAGGCCCGGACTAAACTCGCCCAAGCACTTGCGGAGGGTCGAGATGCGGCACGGTTCTCCATCCGATGTGGGCTGGATACAACGGACTCGCTAGGCAGAGCGATGGCAACGACAGTGGCGATTCGTCACCACGCCTGGCTGAGGCCCGCCAACTTTTCGGCTGATGTCCAAAAGACCCTTATGGACATGCCGTTTGATGGCTGTCTCCTCTTTGGCGACAAGGCAGACAGTGCGCTTGAGCGCTTTAAGGACTCCAGGGCTACGGCCAAGTCCTTGGGCCTGTCGGCCCCGTGCCAGCAACCTGCTGCCTTTCGCTCCTTTCGTGGCCAAGGAAGGGGTGCCCCCACACGTCCTGCCAGCCACGGGCTGCAGACTAACATCCAGCGAAGTGGCGGATGTGGTAACCGCCGTGGCGGTGCCCGGGGACAACGGCGAGGCCAGTCCACATCCACCCCCGCAGCATCCGCCTCAAAGCACTCCTCGTCCGTGCTTTCATTCCGACACGACGCCAGTGGGGGGCAGGGTTCGCCATCACTTCCTTCACTGGCGCACCATCACTTCGGACAGGTGGGTGCTGCAAATCGTCCGAAGGGGCTACTCTCTCCCCTTCGAGGCGACCCCTCCAGCCATGCCACCGCAGTACCACCGCGTGTCGGGGGATCACTTGGATCTTCTGCGAGAGGAAGTTACGGCCCTCTTGGCCAATGGGGCCATCAAGCGCGTTCCTGGGCCAGAAGTAGGGTGGGGTTGTTATTCCCACTACTATCTGGTTCCCAAGAAGGGCAAAGGGGGCCTACGCCCTATCTTGGACCTGCGGAACGTCAACAGCTTTCTCCGGAAGGAGAAGTTCAAGATGCTGACACTGGCTCAGGTTTTAGCTGCCCTGGACCCGGGAGACTGGATGGTAGCGTTGGACTTGCAGGACGCTTATTTTCACATCCCCGTCCTGCCGGACCATCGGCGCTACCTGCGGCTCATATGGTAGGCCACAAGCACTTTCAGTTTACGTGCTCCCCTTCGGCCTTACTAGCGCCCCACGGGTGTTCACGAAAGTGATGGCGGCAGATTAGGGGTTTCAGTCTTCCCCTACCTCGACGACTGGTTGCTGAAGGCGGGCTCGCCCCAAACAGTCGTCAGCCACCTCCAGACTACGGCCGACCTCCTGCACCTGCTGGGTTTCTCCATCAATGTGCCGCAGTCGCACCTGTGTCCCCTCAGAAGCTCCTCTTCATCGGAGCAGTTCTAGACTCGGCGCAGTTTCGGGTTTATCCTCCCGAACAGTGGGTTTGGGATATTCAGGCTTTGATTCCGATCTTTCAGCCGTTATCCCGAGTCTCACGCAGGTTGACACAGCGGCTTCTGGGGCTGATGGCCTCCTGCATCCTTCTGGTGCATTACGCCAGGTGGCGGATGCGGGCTCTGCAGTGGGACCTGAAGTTTCAGTGGGCCCAGCATCAGGGCAACTTGTCCGACCAGGTCTTGATCTCGGAGGGCACTGCAAGACAGTTGCAGTGGTGGCTCACGGACCGCGATTGGGTCAGCGGTAGATCCCTCTCCCTACCCCAACCGGAGCACGTAGTTGTGACGGGCGCGTCCCTCCAGGGCTGGGGGGGCCACATGGGAGAGGCGGAGATCAGAGGCCTCTGGTCTCCGGTGGAGTCCCGGCTCCACATCAACCTTCTGGAGCTGCGGGCGATCCGGCTTGCACTGAAGGCATTCCTCCCCTCTGTCCGGGGGAGTGTAGTGCAGGTGTTTACGGACAACACAACCGCCATGTGGTACTGCAACAAACAGGGCAGGGTGGAGTCGCGGATCCTATGCCAGGAGGCTCTGCGCCTCTGGCAGTGGCTGGAACATCAGGGCGTGACCCTGGTGGTTCAACACCTGGCAGGTTCCCTCAAGGCCAGGGCGGACAAACTAAGCTGTCAGTGCATGATGGATCACGAATGGCGTCTGAACTCGGACATGGCGCAAGGCCTCTTTCGGCAGTGGGGAGAGCCTTGGTTAGATCTATTCGCCACAGAAGAGAACGTGCAATGTCATCAGTTCTGTGCGTTGGAATTTCCAAGGCGGCACTCGCTCAGAGACGCTTTTCGTCGCGAGTGGAGCTGCGGTCTGTTGTACGCCTTTCCGCCTATACCACTTCTGCCCAGAGTGCTGAAGAAGATCAGGCGCGACAGGGCCCAAGTCATCCTTGTGACTCCGGACTGGGCACAAAGATACTGGTATCCCGAGCTACTCAGCATGTCTGTCGACCCCCCGATTCGTCTGCCTCTTCAGGAGGACCTTCTGTCGCAGCAGCAGGGGACGGTCCTCTACCTGAACCTGTCCAATCTCCACTTACATGTGTGGAGTTTGAGCGGCTGCAGTTGAGGCCATTTGACTTGCCTCCTGAAGTCTGTAATGTGATCCTGGCAGCCAGGCGTTCCTCCACAAAATTGGTATACGCCTGCAGGTGGAACAAATTTGTGGCATGGTGCACAGCAAAGGCTGTGGATCCCCTTTCTGCCCCTCTTTCAGAGGTTCTCCTCTTCTTTCTCTTGCCCAGCAGGGCTCTGCTCTGGGAACTCTAAAGGGCTACCTTTCTGCCATTTCCGCCTTCTTAAGGCTCCCTGATCAGCCCTCTTTGTTCAAGTCCCCGGTTGTAAATAGGTTTTTGAAGGTCATCTCTCACATATTTCCTCCTGTTCCTTTCGTGATGCCTCAGTGGGACTTGAACCTTGTCCTGACTTATCTGATGTGCGTTCCCTTCGAGCCACTTCATAACTGTCCTCTTCGTCTCCTTACTCTCTAGACAGCATTCCTGGTTGCCATCACCTCTGCCAGGAGAGTGAGTGAGCTCCAGGCTCTTTCCTTTAAACCTCCTTTCCTTTCTGTCCATCCGGACAAAGTTGTGGTGCAGACGCGACCCTCTTTCCTGCCCAAGTTAGTCACAGCCGTCCACATCGGGTAGTCCATCACCTTGCCCATCTTCTTTCCTCCTCCGCATCCCTCTAAAGAGGAAGAGCGGCTCCACTGTCTGGACCCAAAACGTGCGCTCTCATTCTATCTGGATCGCACACTCCTGTTCCGGGTGGATGACCAACTTTTTGTTGGGTACGTGGGCGCTAAGAAAGGTCGGGCGGTGCACAAACAAACCATCTCTCGTTGGGTCGTCTTGTGCATCAAAGCGTGCTATTCTTTGGCTAAAAAGGACCCTCCTGTAGGGCTGAGGGCCCATTCCACTCGGGCCATGGCAGCTACTACTGCCCTGGGTCGGGGAATCCCCTTGCAGGACATCTGCCAGGCAGCTACGTGGGCCTCGCTGCACACGTTCGCAAGACACTACTGCCTGGACAGCCAAGTCCGGAGAGATGGCTTCTTTGGCCGTTCCGTTCTCCAGGACTTTCTGATGTGATCATTGGTTCGCAGACCCACCACCGGGGTTGGTATTGCTGGGGTATCTATTCTAAGGTAAGGAATCTAATACTAACCTGTTTCTTTCAGATGCACAAGTTACTTACCTTCGGTAACAATATATCTGTAAGAAACAGTAGTTGGTATTAGATTCCTTACCGCCCCACCCATCCTTCCCGTTCTGCGAACCGATATCTAGGGTTAAGGTCATCCCCTTTCAGGGCCCTAGTTTCATGGCACCGGTGTTGGTTTTTATCATGGCTCTGCGTTTCTGGCGCGGAAAAGCGGTGTATAAGAACTGACGTCAGCGCGCGAGGGTGGCGTCTAAGTACTCCGTCGTCATCTCGGCGCCGACGACGGACACGGAGCCGCAGACGACGCCTACCGACACACAAGGGTACTGCTACGCAAAAGTTTCCGGAGCCAGTCTGACGCCTGGGGATATTCTAAGGTAAGGAATCTAATACTAACTACTGTTTCTTACTGATATATGGTTACCGAAGGTAAGTAACTTGTGCTTTAAGTCTCTTGTTTTGGCTGGGCCCCGGACACAACTTCTACCAAGCAGGAATAGTCCCTTCTCCTTTGCTAGCCACCAAGTTCAGAAGGTGTAGGCCACACCTGTGCATCCTCTCTTTGCTGGTTCCTTGATGCAGCAGGGCAGTCCTCTTCGATTCTCTTCTCCAATCTCTCGGGATCTGAGTAACTGGTGCAGGGGTGCACTTTTTATGCTCCGAAATTGCCCTCAGAGTATGATGTGGTTGGTGGCCAGTGGACTGCCAGGTTCTCTTCCTACTGAAGACCACTTCCTGCAAAGTGTGGCTTGTGGCTATCCCAGGATGCACCAATCTGACCCCTTCAAACATTGGAGAATCCTTCTCTTGGTGGCCAGAGGTCCCTAGCCGCTACAAGACCCTGGAAAAACAGTTTGGCAACTTGTTTTCCCTTCCTCTCCCAAGTGCCAGCTTGTTTATCTAAACAATAGGGGGTCTCCACTCCCAAGTGTTTCTCATTTGCTCTGCAAAGCGGCTTCACCTTTAAAGCTCACCTTTTGGGCCAATATACCTATGGTTTCGAAAGGCAACACCTCTCTTCCATACAGGCTGCTATTGTCGTCTTTCCTGGATATCGCTTGCTCGTCTCCCCAGAAGGGCAGAAAGCTGTCTCGAGGAGAAACCCAGTGTGCTGTTGCAATGGGCACTGGGGATTTAGGGCAACAAACTGGCAACTCTGTAATTTTTACACAGTGCAACAAATTACATTAATGTCGACATGGGCATCAATTCGGGCTTAACGTAACGAGTTGTTTGATACCGTACAACTTTAGTATACCAGTCAGAAGTTAGCAGGGCTACTGCAGCAGCCTGCCACTCTGCACTCACCATTGAGGCTACTTGCCTATTTCCACAGAAATGGTAAATGCCAAATGTTCCACTTTAAAATATACAGCACACTGCGTTACAGCGTGCTAGGCCTCCTTTAGGGGTGATTTGTGCATATTAAAAAGGGAATACTTGGCTTTGCCATGACTTTTAATGGCAAAGTCGAGTTAGCAGTTTGAAACTGCCCTTCCAGTCTGCAGTGGCAGACTAGAAGCCATCTTTTACTCGTCATACCCAGGGTGGCTCAATAACTGCTCCAGTCCCTGGGTGACCCTCTAACTTACAGGCCCTGCGTACCCACGTACCATATACTAGGGACTTTCAGTAAATTAGCTTATGCCAATTGGGTATAAGCCAATGAAACATACACAAGTTTAAGGGCACGGGCACTGAGGTCTGGTTAGCAGGCCTCAGTGCACCTTCAGAATAAAAAAAACAGCAGCATCAGTCCAAAATTTTGAGGCTGACCATACAAAAAGAGGCATTTTCTTACAGTGACTTACCTTTGGAAGAATCACTATGTTTCTGCTTAAGAAGTGTGAGGATGGTGAGCATGAGCAACCACAGGAATGCCACCTATATCTCTTTTCACTACAGGCTTGCGCCATTGGAAAGTTTTGCTTCCCTCTCCTTGATTGCCTTAGGATACATACTGAGACAGGACTTCAAGTCAGGGTCCAACCCAAGGCACCACCCACAAATTGAGTGAGGATCAGTAATGGACATCGGTCTCTCACAATCCTTACAGGGCTTAAAGCCCTAGCGACTGCAGAGACAACCTAGCAGTGGTATTAGTTTATTTATAATTTAAGGTGTAAAACTGTGGGACAGAAGGAGCTCAGGATTCAAAGGCATGGAAGAACAAATGACTTGCCTTCAGTAATGCTCATTCTGATGGATACTCTACATAACTGCAGATTCCTCACCTTGAATACGCCCAAATGCCAGACTGAAGATTTTGATTGTATGTGCTGACAGTTGATGTCATGTGGCGCTGCATCCGCTTCATCCTGCCCTGGAAGTGACATTGGAGAAGCATGTAAGCACAACCCCTACATGCTGCTGGCAGTTTCTTTCTTGACCCTGTCCATGCCCTGCTCTGCTCTGGGACTAAGAGCCAATTAACTGATCAGATTAGACAGTGTACAGATCTCTGGATTGGGGCCATTTTCTGTATGGAAAGAGAGACTATTCTACAGACGGGGGAGGTGAGGAATCTGTGGTTAAGTATAGTATTCACCAGAAAGAACATTACCAAAGGTAAGTAACTTGTTCTTCTAATGGATACTTCTAACCACAGTTTCCTCACCTTAAGTTTAGGTAACAAAGCATTCCCTTCCAAGGTGGTTGGTCTGTTGAATGTCTCAGACTAAAAAGTCCTGCACAAACAAACAGGCGAAATGCTAATCCCGACGGACCCAACTCTGCATGGATGCCAACATAGTAGCCTGTCCAATATCTAGGACAGAGAGTCTGTGTGCCAAAGCAGTGGTAGCAGCCTTGGCTCTGGTAGATTGAGGCCTTATACCTTTTAAAGGCTGCTTCTTGGTCAATGTGGAGCAGATCTTAATACAGAGGATCATCCATCATGATAATGTCCACTTCTGCATGTGAGCATCTTGAATTTCCTTCCACAAGACGGCATTCAGAAGTCAGTAATCTAAAATAAGACGACGGGCTCCGTCCTGCTTTGCCAGCAGTAAATAAAAGTAGTCCCTGTAGGAACTGGGAAGTTTGTTTTCCCACGCACCCTGGACGTGATCTGCATGACCCTACCCCCAAAATGGCTGGGGTGCTTGTTGCGAAGGTAGTGGGGCCTTGGCCCTGCTGCTATGACAAACCTATTGAATAGCCTCCAGAGAATCCCAAGGATCTCATCCCTGCATGATGTAAAAGCACCACACTAGTTCAAACTGCTCTGCCCAATAAATTAGTTGTGTCCAGTACAAATCATGACATATTTGGTGGCATTGGACCAACCTGGATGGTTTGCGCTAGGGAGACCTGAAATTCTTCAGGGACTAATGGCAAGATCTCACAGACCATGTGCCGGAGAGCATTCGAATATTGTCCTAAACAGCTGGCACTGACCGACCTGAGGGAAAGGCTGGCCGACAAAAACATTTATTTCCGTAATGCCTCAATTCAGTATGTGAATCGGAGTGGGAGTGTGGGGCTGGGGAGTTGTAGGCAAAGACTTGGGGTTTACCCTGCTGGTGGAAGCTTGGACCACCAGACTTTCTGAGATGGACTGTCGTTTTAGAAATCAGGCACCAGTCTGTGATGCATAGGGCTGCCTGCCTCTTCAACATTGGTAAAGAAAAAGGCGCCCAGTAATGTGTCATTCAGGGCCTCATTGAATGGCAGGAAAGAAATGGAAAAAGTCTGTCCAGGCTGTAGAACTTCGGTCAAAAAGCTTATCTTGACTTCCACAGTAGGAAGCTGTCAGCACAATACCTCAGCTGCCCGTCGTAGCATCAAAGCAAAGGAAGCACTCTTGAGTTGATGGTCCTGGTTGGGGGAATCCAACCCAGTATCAGGGTAAGTGAACCCCTCATTGTCCTCTTGTCAACCTATTGTATACACATGTTTACATTGTCATCGTCATAGCGTGGGGATAAATCATTCCTATCACCTCCATTGTCATCTTTGAAGGCTAGCTGACGGATCAGAATCAGAACAGAAAATTAGTTTGAGCAGTGAAGGGCAGTTCCTGCTGGCAGGTTAGGCCACTTCCACGCCGCACGCCGCACAGCTCCGCTGGTGTTTCTCTGCCTTTGGTGCCCACTGCTGCCGCTCTGCGAGTATGCCCCCCCCCCCCCCGCTCTGTGTATATTTCTTGTGCTTCCCCTGTTTTCACTGTGCTAAATTGCGCTAACTGTTCTGCGCCCCTTTGTACCGTTTTTACTCTCATTTCCCCTGTGTGAACTGTTTTTTTTTGTGCGCCCGTCCCAGTTACCTTCTGTTTACCGTCCCTTCCCGCCGCTGCCTCCCTGCGGCCCGCCCCCTCGCTCTCCCATTCACACCCCGCCTCCCATCTCCCCTTATATGGCGGCCGCGCCGCTGGCGCTGAAGGCGCGCGTGAAGCAAGCCCGTCTACGCCTAGAGCGCGCCCATTGCCAGAACCCCTGGCCCCTGCAGTCACCAGGACGCCCGACACTGCTACAATGCCAGCACCCTCCACGCGCTCAACACCGGACGATCACACACCTGCTTCCTGGACGCCCTGAAGCGCACCCACGGGCCTTTCACCTGCCGGAACTGCAGCTTCACCAGCATCCACCTCGCCAAGCCTCCGACAAGGAAAGAACCCAACCACATCAGATGCATCCTCCTCAACACCCGCTCCGCCCGCAAACACGCCGTCGAACTCTGGGACCTACTCGACTCCAACACCCCAGACGTCGCCTTCCTGGCGGAGACCTGGCTGAACCTCTCCTCGGCACCCGACATCGCCATAGCCATCCCGGAAGGCTACAAGATCATCGCAGGGACCGCACCAACGGAGTAGGAATCGCCATTGTCCACAGGAACACCCTCAGAGTATCGAACAACACCGACGACACCCTCAGCAAAGGCGAATACCTGCACTTCCAGATCCACACTGCTCCCAACACCACCCTCCGAGGAACCCTCGTCTACAGACCCCCCTCGGACCCCGACCACAGTTCAGCGACTCCATCGCCGACTTCGTCAGCACACACACCCTCGCCTCCTCGGACTACATCCTCCTCGGGGACCTGAACTTCCACCTTGAGAACAACGACACCAACTCCACCACCCTGACTGACAACCTAGCCAACCGCGGACTCAAGACAACTCGTCACATCACCCACCCACTCCGCCGGCCACACGCTCGACCCCTTCTTCACCGCAAGTCCCCACATCTCCTTCAACCACACCACCAAATTCCACTGGACAGACCACCGCTGCATTCACTTCACCTACCGGAAACCCACCACGCACCACCACAGCCAACAGATGCCTCGCCACTGCTGGAGCAAAGTCACTGAAGACCAGCTAACCTCCACCACCGTCCAGAACCCACCTGCCAACCCGACCGACCCCGACACCGCCTCCCGCAACCTCAGACAATGGATCAACGACTGCGCCAACGCCATCGCCGGTTAAGGAAACCCTCCAACAGACACACCAGCAAGAAAGCCAGCTGGTTCACTGAAGACCTCCATGCCTCGAAGCAAACCTGCCAGAAGCTAGAGAAGAACTGGTTCCGGGAACGAACACCAGACAGCTACACAGCCCGCAAGAATGCCACCCGCAAACACCATCACCTCATCAGATCCACAAAAAAGGCATCCTTCAAAGACCGCCTAGGCAACAGCAAAGAGCTCTTCAACATCATGAAGGAACTCTCCAACCCCAGCTCCAACACCAATGACATCCCACCCGCGCAAGACCTGCGCGACTCGCTGGCCACCTTCTACCGCTAGATCGCAGACATGCATGACAGCTTCAACGCCACGATCGCCCAGACAACCACCGAGACCTCCGCCCCCATGACAACCATCCGCACCAACCGCCTGCTCTCCTGGACCGACATCAACGATGACACCACCATCAAGATCATGAACACCATCCACTCCGGAGCTCCGTCAGAACCATACCCACACTACATCTTCAACTAAGCCAGCACAACCATCGCACCCCACCTCTGGAAAGACATCAACATCTCCTTCGAGACAGCAACCTTCCCAGAGAGCTGGAAGCACGTCGAGATCAACGCCCCACTCATGAAATCCAAGGTGGCCGCCAAGGACCTCAAGAACTTCCGGCCCATCTCCCTGCTCCGGTTCCCGGCAAAGGTCATCGAGAAGACCGTCAACAAACAGATGACCCGCTACCTCGAGGAGAACAGCATCCGTACCCTTCCCAGTCCGGATTCCGAAGCAACCACTGCACCGAAAACGCCCTAATCGCGCCACCAATGACATCAGGACCCTGCTAGACAACGGGGAACCCGCAGCCCTCATCCTCCTGGACCTGTCAGCCACCTTCGACATTGTCTGCCACCGCACACTGCGAACACGCCTCCATGACGCCGGGATCCAAGAGAAGGCCCTGGACTGGTTCACCTCCTTCCTCTCCGGCAGAACACCGAGCGTCCGCCTCACCCACTTCCGCTCCGAAGCCACCGAAATCATCTGCGGCGTACCCCAGGAATCATCCCTCAGCCTAACGCTGTTTAACATCTACATGGCACCACTCGCCCGACTACACGACCTCAACATCATCTCCTATGCCGACGACACCCAGCTGATCCTCTCCCTCACCTAGGACCCCCACACCGCCAGAACCAACCTCCACGAAGGAATGAAGGCCGTCGCCGAATGGATGAGAAGCAGGCGACTGAAGCTAAACTCGGACAAGACAGAGGTCCTCATCCTCGGATCCACCCCCTTGGCCTGGGACAACTCCTGGTGGCCGACAGCACTGGGAACAGCTCCAACACCCACCGACCACGCAAGCAACCTAGGGGTCATCCTCTATTCCACCCTCTCCATGACGAAGCAGGTCAACGCTGTCTCATCCTCCTGCTTCAACACCCTCTGCATGCTCCGCAGGATCTACAAGTGGATCCCCACCGAAACAAGAAGAACAGTCAACCAGGCCCTCGTCAGCAGCAGATTGGATTACGGAAACGCCCTCTACGCAGGAGCCTCGACCAAACTCCTGAGACAGCTTCAAAGCATTCAGAACGCCTTGGCACGTCGCATCCTCGACATCCCTCGCCGCAGCCACATCACACCCCACCTGAGAGACCTACACTGGCTCCCCATCAACAAGAGGATAACCTTCAAGCTCCTCACCCATGCACACAGAGCACTCCACAGCACCGGACCAGCCTACCTCAACAGACGACTCGGCTTCATCACTCCCACCCGCCAGCTCCGCAGACCTCGCCAAGGTCCCCTGTATCCGAAGAGCGACCTCCAGTGGCAGATCATTCTACCACCTCGCCGCCAAGACCTGGAACACCCTCCTCATCCACCTACGGCAGACACAAGACCTGCTGACCTTCAGAAGACTCCTTAAGACCTGGCGTTTCGAGCGGTAACAGCGTCCCCCACCCCCCAGTGCCTTGAGACCCTCACAGGTATGTAGTGCGCTCTACAAATGTTTTGATTGATTGAAAAGGATTGTTCTATCTGAATCTGAAAGTATAGGGACCGGGAGCTCGGAGTTGAACACAACTATTGGTATGGAGTCCTCCTCTAACACCAGTAGCGTTTGGCCGGCATCAATGTGGACGAGGCAGGCAAGGTTTTCGGTGCCAAGAGTTAAAGTCAGCTCTGAAGCCAGGGCATTCAATCAGGAAACACAGCTGGCAGCAATGGCAGATCTGCTGGCATTACCAGACAGGACGCCTCTGTAGATCCTTGGAGCTCAAAGGCGTGCCAGAGGGAGCCGGGAGAGTTCCAAAAGTATACAAGGTGGCCTCTTAAAGGCCTTATTCTGTTGTGACGTGGTCTAAGGCCAGGAAACTCTGGGTGCTTTGCGATCAGCTGTGAATTGGGCTCCTTTGTCGGGGACCGGGAGCAGGCCCAAGAGAAACCCTGACATCACGACTTCTCTAGCATAGCGGAGGTACAGGGACGAATCCCACATAGCCTTCTTGAGCTTCTGTTTCGACTAACAAGAATGATTGCACTGCGTAGAGGAACTGTTGAGGGAGCAAGTCAGCAACCTCGATTGCAAGCAAGACTTAGTGATATCTTACTGTGTTCAGAAATGGACAGCTTGGCTTCAGGTTCCCAGATTGCACTGCGGTTCATGAGGCCACACTCTTCGCATGGCTCAGAGTCATGCACCAAAACCAAACATCAGAGGCATTCCTTGTGATAGTGTATCGTAGACATTTCTTTTCAATAGTCCTGGCAAGGTTTAAATCCTGTAGTTTTTTAAGGGAACATATTCCATTGCACACTGTTTTTTTTTTTTAATTTAGAAAAACTCAAGAACCTACAAGAGAAAGTGGGAGCAAGTTCCGGATCTGCGTACAAAGGCACAGCAAGTAACTGATGTTGATGCGCAGGGGTGGTACTCATGCGGCTAAGTTGTTCACTTTGGGGGCAGAACGAAGTCAAAGCAGAGCTGCACGCTCCCGTCCACCAGCATGTGTGAGAAATACACTTTAAATCTTCAGGATCCAGACTGGGACCTTGGAATATAATAAAAGTGAGGAATCTGCAGGCAGAAGTATCCATCAGATATGATGATTTTTGGAACCAGAGGTGGAATTAGTGTAGTGTGTCCAGGTATCTCGGATTTGCCAGGACAGCCCTGGTTTTCCACCAGTGGTTCTGGCAACTTTTGGGAAATGTAGTTTATGTCCCGTTTTTTTACAGTGGATCGACCAAAAATAGAGGGAGATGCTGTTTTTATGTTTTCGAAAAGCAGGGATAGTTAGCAGCTGTTATAAGAAAGCACTTTAAGTAACAGGCATGATACTGGCTTTAAAAATTACATTTTATGTATTTTCTTACTGCCTCTTGTCATTTTATGCTGATGAGCACCCTCATTCTGGGCTCTCGGTTGATGTAAAATAGTAGTTCTTTTTTTAGCGTAATGCCCTGGTTTTTGGTTTTAAAATTTGGTCACCCTAAATTAGGGTAGCCTAAATTAAAAAAAACGAGTGGAGCCAAGTGCAGATTACAATCAAAACCTAAAAAAACTGTGAAGGGCACAACCCCTGTTGGTATCTGTAGGGGGAAATTCTAAAGAGAAAACTCAGACATGCTATAGGTCCCAGCAGATTTGCGGTTATTCCACTGTGGGTAAAACACCGACATACTCTAGACGAGAATGTTTGGCCGGTGATGGTTGCCCATGTTCTTTTATTTGGGGGAGGGCTGTGCCTCCACTCAGTCTTCCCACCCTGCCTTCAGGAACTTTGCCACATGCACCTGCCGTGAAGTGTATTTTAGTTGGGCGCAGTGCAGGTGGGGAAATGTCAGTCGGCAGGAAAGGCACGGCACAGTGGCTGCATACTGTCCCAGCACCTGCCTCTGCCACAGCAAAAGGAAGGCACTACATAAAATTATGTGTGCTTCCAATGAATTCGTAACTACTGCCTTGCTGCTGTCATATAGCTACTTCTTTTCTATATACTGTGTTAAGTTACCATGAGCTTATTAAATGTTTAAACGCCATTTTACCTTTCTGCCTCATTTTGCACACGACACATAATTGTTGATTTAGCTTTCAACCCAGAAGAGCTTCGTGATTTACTTGAGAAATAATATGTTATTGCTCTGATATCTGATTTGCTCGGTACACTGTCTGCACAGTGAGTGCTGAAGGCTGAAAGGATAACTAAACACGATGTTGTTGTGAGAAATGATCTTAGCACGTCCATAGACATAACACACATGCTGCTGCCAAAATCTGGCTCTAGGCGGGTTTTATATTGTTGTGCTGCACACACACGACACACACTTGATGGTGCTTCGCATGCAGAGAGCTGGTGGAAGATGATGTGATCCTCTGCCACTGAGATTTTGAGGTATGGGCCCGCCCTGCTAAAACCCAAATGAGACCTTCATAGATATAAAATACTATGCTAAATAGGGAGGGTGTGAATTAGGTATTGTTAATTCCTATTCATTACAGCATCTTAGTATGCTGTCACCATTCGCCTTTTATGGACTAGTAACTATGCTGATAACTTTGTTGCTTATAATATGTTTGCTAGTATTGTACAAGATACTGCGTTTGAGAACCTTGCATTAGTAAATAAATATTTCAAACATGCACGTGTCCTCTTACTCCACGTTCTGGTTTGTAATGATTATATAACGAAAGAATGTTCATGTGTTCCACGATACCTGAGGTAATCTAAGTTCATGTTCTGGTCTGTCTAAGCATTGGGAGTTTGTTATGACCAATGAGACACTGTAGCTAGCTCGGTAAGGGGATTTTGGGTACTGAGGTGAGTTTTGGGCCATCCTAATTCACCGAGGTTCCAGGTCTCTATGCACAGTTCTGTAGGAGAACGGAATTCCCGCTACATGGCGCCCATACGTTGTTGGCCTTATATCATGACACTCGAGTAGTATATCATTCAAACCTTAACCTCTTCACTGTTGTTTCCGGAAAACGGTGATGTCGGAAAAACCTACCTATTTTTGAAATAGGTCTTTTCAAGCTTGATTCTTTCTAAAACGGTTTCCTTGAATTACTACCCAGTTGTGCTACAAAGTTTACTTTGTTTTTCATATTTCTTGTGCCGTCTTGGCTGCCGTGGACATTCCGCTGCATAGTCGCTTTGCGGTGCGAGATCATTTGCGGATGTACAATGTGCCTTTGGAAGGCTTGGCTGTGATCATGGTGGTGAGTGCGGAACATGCTTATCCTTAGGAACTGTTTTATTCGTGGGTGACATTTCCGGCAGTAGACGCTAATTCTGGTGTATTCCACACGTACACTCCCACGGCTGTACCTAATGAGTATACTCCGTACAGGGCACAGGAAGTTCCTATTGATGTTTGGCAGCATGGAGTTTGGTTTGGTGGCGCCCTACCCCATTCTTTATCAGCTCCGAGGTTAGGTCCTTTGTCCATTCCAGGCGCTAGTTGGCCTGTTTTGGCTGGATTTACTCCTCATCCTCTACACAGCAATTGTAACGTGGCTGAGCTCCGACGACTACATGTAGTCGCGATTGCCGTGATTTGAGCCTTAGTGCATTACATGGGCCGTAATCTTCCGGGTGGAGCCCCGGGGGTGCGGCGCTTCCAGCCGGACATGGCGGTTTAAGAATCAGTCCTGTCATGGTGAATGCGGTCATGGGCAAGAAGCCCCAGGATAAGGATGATTTTCCTTTCTGGCTTGCCGAGAAGTTTGACCAGCTGGAAGCTGTATTTCCTAATACGACTCCGGGTGAAAAACACCGGATTCTTACGCTAAGTTTGCCGAAAGATTTGGCCTCTGAGCTCGTTGACTGAGTCCTGGGGAAAGACTTTTGCAGCGGTCTATGCGAGGTGCTACGGCACCCCGTCTATGTCCGTGCTGTCTTCGGTCCTTAAACGTGTTCAAGATGATCACGGACCGGAGTCTGCGGTTGAATTGGGCATGCGCCTGTGTGGCACCTTTGATGTGGTTTGCGATCTGATCCTTGCGAATGTCAAGGGCGCTTCCCGATGCCGAGAAACCCCGACAGTTAGCGAAGATCATTGTGGCGGCTTATAAAACCGTGGGTCGCAATGCCAGGGGACTTAAGCCTTTTTCTGTTAAAGAGAAAAATCAGCCCCAGGGACAAGCTTCGGAAACTGACGTTCAGCCCAAGTCCAAAAAACAATATTGGCTTAAAAAACAGAAACAGGGTAAGAAACAGCAACAACAACAGACCCAGAGTTCTCGTCCTGCGTTTCCGGTGCCTGCGCAGTGGGAACGTACTTATGACTTGCGCGATCGTACGACGATTAAAACTCCTGATCGTTTTCAGTCTTCTGACCAACGCTCTCCGCGTTCCTTTCAGGACTCATCGGTTTCGACAACCGGTGGTGGAGGGGGCGGCAGGGGTCGGAGTGGCCAGCAAGGACGTGACCAGCCCCGCCCGAGGAACGGTGCAGAAAAGCAGGAGGGCTCAACGCCTAAGAGACCGCAGTTTGCCAGGAAGAAAGTCGCAGCTTTAACAGCGCATCGATATGCCCCAGATAGTGAGAACGCAGCTTCGGAATCTGACGTGGGCTCTGACCTTGCTGGACAGCGCGGCGGAGATTACCATAGTGAGAGAGGCCCTCTGTCCACTACTGAAGGTGAAAGCGACTGATACTTATGTTGTTATTGAAACAGCTGATACCAGAGTTGCTCCCCCTGATAGACTTTTTGAAATTGTCCTGTTAATCGAGGGTTGCAAAAACAACAAGTGATGGACCGAATGTGGATCAATGTCACACATTCCCCCAGTCAAAAGATCTGGGCCCAAATCCATCGTTTTTTTGCACTCCACACCACCCTGGGTTAGACAATGGCGATATGCAAATCAGCTCTGACCCTGTTGCCCCATGGGAACAGTCCAGTCCGAACTACAAAAGCCATGTCCTTCCCAGAACGGAATCAAGCATCCGAGGACCGGACCGGTTTCGAGGTAACACCTCTCATCAGCCCGGCTAGCTTGACTCCAAGTGGTGTGGAGTGCCTGGGACCCACGTCTGGGCATCCCCAGCGCACTTAGGGCGGCAATTGCAGAAACAACAAGTGATGGACCGAATGTGGATCAATGTCACACATTCCCCCAGTCAAAAGATCTGGGCCCAAATCCATCGTTTTTTTGCACTCCACACCACCCTGGGTTAGACAATGGCGATATGCAAATCAGCTCTGACCCTGTTGCCCCATGGGAACAGTCCAGTCCGAACTACAAAAGCCATGTCCTTCCCAGAACGGAATCAAGCATCCGAGGACCGGACCGGTTTCGAGGTAACACCTCTCATCAGCCCGGCTAGCTTGACTCCAAGTGGTGTGGAGTGCCTGGGACCCTGTTAATCGAGGGTGACATACAGCAAACCATTAAAGGGGTATTTTGGGAAAATCTTTCGTCTACATATGACATTTTGCTTTCGAAGGCTGACTGGCCCCCACCTTTTGTGCTCGCAGCTCCGCGAGGGGAGGAGGTGATCCTCCCCAGTTTCGCGAACACAGTCTCGAAAGAGGATGCGCTGCACTTTGCAGAAGAGTGGGCTCTGGCTCTAGCACCGGCTATGTATCACAATCAATGTGGTTGGGATAGGTTGTCCCCATGCCATGAGATTCCTTCACGGTCTCAGCCGCAGCCTCAACCTCAATATCCCATACGGCGAGAAGCAAAGTCATCCGTCGCGGCTATCCTTGAACAATTGGAATATCAAGGTGTGATTGAAACCTGTGTGTCACCAATGAATAACCCTCTATTTACTGTGTACAAGCCAGACGGTTCATATCGTTTGGTATTGGATTACCGACATTTAAACTCGCATTGCCGTAACTGTGCAGTGCAGAATACCCACGGCTCTGCTCTTGTGAATAGTCTTGTGCGTAAGCGGTTTAAGACCACGCTTGACATTTCCAACGGTTTTTATGCCCATCGATTGGATGCTCTAAGTTCCCAATGGACATCCTTCACTTGCGACGGTGTGCAAAAACAATATCGGCGTTTGCCTATGGGCTATAAGAATAGTCCTGGGATTTTCACTGCCCGCATAGTCTCCCTCTTAGAGGGAGTCGACCCAGATGCTTGTTCGTATGTGGATGACATATCTCACGACGACGAACTTTGGGAGCATCTGTGTCGAGTCAACGGGATTATTTGTGCCTTTGCCGCCTTAGGTTACAAATTCAACTTTGCAAAATCGCACATTGCAGAGTACACAGTGTTGTTTCTGGGCTACGAGCTCTACAATGAGGGAAAGGGATTGGCTCCTCACTTCCTGGAGAAATGCGCATAATTGCGCGCTCCAACAACACTGAAAAAATTACAATCTCTACTGGGCTTCTTGAATTTCGGGAGGACATACATTCCGGAATATGCCCAGCGTATCAAGCCTTTGTATGCTTTGATACAACCATCTTTTTCCAAATCATGCTGGCTGCCTGAGCATTCGGCTATTCTGCAGTCTTTGCAAGCTGATCTGCTCGCTTCTAAATTCTTAATGACTCGTGATAACCAGACTAACTTGGTGATAAGAATTATCCCTGGGACGGTAGGTTTCACGTACATGACTTTTAATGAAGGAGACACAGTACCTATTGCTTACAAGTCACACTTGTACACTTCGGCTGAATTGCGCTTCTCCACTGTGGAGAAAGTTTTGACGGCTGTGCAGATGGCTATTCTTAAGGAACGTGCCCTGTCACAGGGAAAACGCATGTTGGTTGTTACCCCGTGTCCTGCCTTGGAGGCAGTCACAAAAGCCAGTGTGCCTAATTCTAAAGCTTTGCACCCTCGGTGGATTCAATGGGCTGCGTCCTTGACATCCCAGGATGTCACGTTTATTTTTGACGCCTCATTACGGTCGCAGGAGTACTTGCAGTATGAATTAGTTCATCCGGCTCCTTTAGCAATGCAACCCCTGGAGGATTTCCATTGCATCATTTACACTGATGGTTCGGCGCAGGTTGCGCATGGCTCTAAACATGCCTACGTTTCCGCATGCGCCATTGTGGTCGGTGCCATGGTGAACGACGAGTTCAAGTCCAGTGTTGTGCACACGCAGACACTAGGGGACTGCACTGCACAATTAGCAGAGCTTTGTGCTCTGATGCTTGCATTGGAGTATGCGGATCCTTGTGTGACAACCTTAATTGTGAGTGATTCTTACTACTGTGTCCAGTCTTACAATGAGAACTTGATCTATTGGATTCAAAATAACTTTCGTGATTCCAAGGGTAGCACAATAAAACATAAAATGATCTGGGTCCGAGTGGCTGAGCTTAAAGAGTGGTTGCCACTTGTGTTTGTGATTCATACTCTCAGCCATCAGCGCGTAGGGGTCCACGCCGTCGGTAACTCGCTTGCTGATGAAGCGGCGAAATCAGCAGTATCGAAATACTTAGTTGCAGCAGTTACACGGTCCAAAGTAAAATAGATGACATCTTGGCGGCTGTTGCTGCCACTGAGAAGGGAGGTAAATATCCTACGGGGTTCCCTTCGAAGTACACATGCCACTTAAGTCCCGATAAGGTTCCTTATGTGAAAATTCCTGATGTTGGCGAACGTTTGATTCCCAATCACCAACCAGAGAGAGAGAGCAGCGCCCTACCTGACAGCGCCAGTAAAGCCACAGCGCACGGAGAACAGTAAACAGCGGACCAGCCAACCAAGGATACCGAACTCCCGCCACCAGTCGCGCCGCCGCCTCGGGACTGCAAATCCCGTCAGGCACTGCGGCGGCGCGTTCCCCGACGCGGCAGAAGCGCCGGGAGGGGCTCTATAAAATCGAAAGCCCTCGGTGGAGCGGGGGGGAGACAATCACCAACCAGAGAGAGAGCAGCGCCCTACCTGACAGCGCCAGTAAAGCCACAGCGCACGGAGAACAGTAAACAGCGGACCAGCCAACCAAGGATACCGAACTCCCGCCACCAGTCGCGCCGCCGCCTCGGGACTGCAAATCCCGTCAGGCACTGCGGCGGCGCGTTCCCCGACGCGGCAGAAGCGCCGGGAGGGGCTCTATAAAATCGAAAGCCCTCGGTGGAGCGGGGGGGAGACAATCACCAACCAGAGAGAGAGCAGCGCCCTACCTGACAGCGCCAGTAAAGCCACAGCGCACGGAGAACAGTAAACAGCGGACCAGCCAACCAAGGATACCGAACTCCCGCCACCAGTCGCGCCGCCGCCTCGGGACTGCAAATCCCGTCAGGCACTGCGGCGGCGCGTTCCCCGACGCGGCAGAAGCGCCGGGAGGGGCTCTATAAAATCGAAAGCCCTCAGCGTCGCGGGACGCGAGCGGGACGCCCGGGGCGAAGCCCGGGCAAAGGGCGGGCCCTCTGTGGCCCTCAGGGGCCTGAAGCGGCCGGGACGGGCCACCACCCTAAGTACTTCCCCACTTCATTACCTTTGTAGAGGAAAGGGGCAGTAACCACTGTTCAAAGATGACCAAAACAACTAAAACACCAATGGCGACTAGATCTACCAGTAGGCAAAAAACAGTGAGTACACCTTTGCCCACTATAACCGCTATAGATAAAATGCTGCAAAAAACCATCAATGTTGTGGCGGATGCTATTCAGGACACCGAGAGGAGACTCTCCTTGACACCTAATCTATGCTTCCCTGATCTGTCTTCTCATACTACCTATGACGATCAAAATATGGATGACACAATCTCATCCCAGGAGTCTCTACTAATACAATCGTTCTCGGAATTACCTAGATCACACATTAAGGAAAAACCCTCTAACTCATTCTCCTTGGAGTCATTAGCTAACAATCAGGATAACAGTCTTATGATCTTAACTAACACCGCAAAAAATGATCAGCAGACTATGGATATCCCATTGACATCGGAAGTTCGCACTGAGGAAAATGCCTTACCTATCATTGTCTTAACAGAATCTCAATCACTAAAACAACACAAATCCCCAAAGATCAAACGGAAAAAGTTTAGAACCAAATTCCCTATGAGGAAAACCCACCTACCCTCTGGTAAACCCAAACGTTCACTCAAAGACATGTGGCAGAAGAAAAGCTCAGTGGAACCCACTGGACCAAAAAGCGGGGGACCCCTTCAAACCTCTCCAAATCTATACGACACAGATGGAAAAGCTAAGTCCAACTCGGGAATATCTGTAGTTAATGAGGAAACAGGTCACATTGATAAGAAGAGTACCTCGAGTTTCCCCTTTATGAGAGAGATTGAAGCTTTAATTAAAACACTTCTTCAACCTATTAGTCACCAGATTGATACTATAGAAAAGGCTTTGAGTAAATTTGAGAGGACTCAAAATGATATTTCTTCTAGTATCCTTAGATTGCTCAAAACAACTAACATGCCTTCTCTTTTTGTTCCTTCAACAACAACACTTAACGTAAAAAATTCCAAAAAAACTGGCAACTCAGTGAAGAACACAGAAAAACAAAATAAACCACAATCTCAGAGCCTACCGACAACAGACCAAACATTAAAATCTCAAACAGTCCCCAACCTCACTGTGAATACAACGACTCCTACAGTTAATAAACCAAATAACCAAATAGAAGAGGATGACGATGACAGTGAGTGGGCTACAGAGGGACATCCACCTAATACAAACACAGGTGTACTAAAGAATAAAAATCGCACGGCCTCTCCTAAAATTAACACTCAATCAAATGAAATAGGAGCTCATCCTACCAAACCTATCACAACAAGTTCACTATCACATATTAACCTACCTCCACAGGCCAACCCCTACACGATAGTCATGATTGGGGTGCCCAAAGTCGACGATAACAGGGAGGAAACGAGGGAGGAATTGAGGAACAAAGTAATGCAATGGCTTTCTACACACAGGCCCCTCCCTCAAAATATAATAGGTACTATACATCAAGTCAAAAGAGTAGAGTGGGTGGGCACTCGATTCAAATCCACAGAGGGTGACTGTATTGTGGTCACCTTTAAACATCTAGGACCGGCAAAATTCATCGCAGATTGGAGGAGCCCGGGGACAAATAGCTTGATTAGGACTATGGGATTAAGCTATTTCTATCCAGCCCGCTCAGACACACGCAGGAATAAAACCAAATATAACTACATTCAAGAAGGACGCTATATGACACAGCCAAATTTCCAACCTTGGCTGGCTCCTGCCCTACCCCGATTTGATAGCCCAATGGGTTTAGATCATCACTCTTACACTCACCCATGGGGTATCAAAGCATACAACCACCAACCAATTGAAACAGCTGAACGGCAAAGGCACGGTTTATACCGCGCCTATAACCCTGCTACTGTACAATTTAATGAATACGGGTTTCCTACTACCAACAGATACGATGTTTTCTACAACCACGACCAATTGGATGAGGTTGACTGACTGTTATCTGACCCATTCCTTGATAAATTTTCTGATAAGGCAAGGAATCCCTTAGAAAGCAAGACTAACGCAGTAAAAACATCCACCTCCCATGTAGTCTGCTTAGCAAATCCCACCCCTACGATGATATCGAGCTATATAGTCAGCCCCCGAACAAACCAAGCTCATGCTCCGTCAGTGAACGAAGTAGGTAGTTCATCTAAATCCATAGTTTTACAATCTCACTCATCATTTGAGAACTCTGGGTCTAAGCATGTGACAGGGACTATCCCAGAACCGCGTTCCCTCTCCAACATAAACCCAGAACTCAAAACAGAGCATATTATCTCCAACACAATCAAAATATTGTCCTGGAACATTGCTGGATTGGCTTCTAAAATCAATGACCCATTATGGGTGGCCTTTGTTAAGAAGTATACCATCCTGTGTTTCCAGGAAACCTGGTTGATAAATGGCAACATCTTTATCGAGGGATTTCAAAGTTTTTTCGTTCACGCATCCCCTTCACCTAGTGGCAGGGCAAAGGGGGGCCTGGCAATATTTATCAGCCTGTCCCTTAAAATGCAGATTAATCATGTGCAGTTGGATAGCAGGAGTATTCAGATCCTGACACTCAGAAGGGGGAAAAAAGTCATAACTCTGATTAATTTCTACAATTCTGTCGCAAATCCAAGTGACTGTAACATCGACAACCTTGTAAATTGTCTAGATGAAAATTGGACAAAATTGCCACAGGACAAAATACTTCTTGGCGACTTCAATACGCATATTTGCGGTAACCCTCTGCTGACAACCCTGGGATCGTTGGGCTGTGGTCTCAAAACAGGCCCCCACTTTACACACTGCCATCGTGGATCAAAATTGAACACTTTAATGGATTCCACGAATATGACCATGGCACTATCTCTGAAAGAGGACTCCTTTACTTTTGAAAATCCCACCTATAAAGGATCTGAGTCAGGGTCCATCATAGACCACATCCTCCTTTCTGCCGGTGTGGCCCAACAGGTTCTAAAGTTTGATATCCTTGTGAGCATTTACAGTGATCACAACCCCTTACATCTCGAGCTACAATGCGACTCTTTTGTACTCCAAAATAATATCAAGGATCCAGGGGTACTTAAGCCGGTTAATAACAACCGCCGCTTGAAATGGAATCTGATAAATAGTGACAAACTGTATGAGATTGTTGCCAAAGACTGTGAACTTGAACTTAAGCTCTGTGCCACAGACTCTGCTTCACCTGAAAGCGTACTATCCGCCTTTGCAGTGGTGTCCAGAAGGATAGAAAAATTTCTGACTGTAACTGCCAAGGGAACAACTGCTCAACACCCTCGTTGGTTTGATCATGCCTGTTCTTCTACTAACCGCAAATTAAAGGCTGCTCTTAAAAGCAAACCGAGAGACCTAGCACTGGTAAAGGCCCTTCGAGCAGATTACAAAAATGCACTTGCTTCATGCAAAAAATCTATAAAAACTAAAACATGGGAATCTTTGCTCGATCCCTCAATTTTGGGCAACAGCTCAAAGTTCTGGAAAATAATTAATAAACCTCTTTTTGACGACCCGACCGCTGAGAGTCTCGGCACAGTCATTCCAGAGAATGACTGGATCACCCATTTTGGATCCATCTTTAAGAGCGAAGCTCCACAGTCAAAAAAATTACCTCATCTCCCCGAAAGCAGCCCTTTACATTTCTCTACTAAAGAAATTGAACTAGGGATTCTTGGTCTTTCTAGCAACAAAGCCCCGGGCCCTGACGGTCTTCCACCAGACCTATTTAAATCCAACATCACCTTATGGGCCCCAATTCTTACATCTGTCATTAATGCCGGGGTTGAAGTGGGAGCCCCTAAATCCTGGGGAGCATCCACTATCGTCCCGGTATACAAAAAGGGCGACAGAACAAAAGCAGTTTGCTATAGACCAATCTCCCTGATAAACTCTGTTGCGAAGGTAGTGGGAGGGGTACTCCTAAATCGGCTGAATGCTTGGGCCAAACAAAATAACATAATGACCCCTGCACAGTATGGATTCAGACCAGGACATGCAACAACTACACAGTGTCTGAATCTATACCTAATAAGTGGAAAATACACCCAAGCAAGAGATGGAACATTGTATATGGCCTTTATGGACCTTTCTTCGGCCTTTGACTGTGTTGATAGGAGCAAACTATGGGAAATCTTGCAAAACATGGGCGTCGAAAATAATCTAATCAATTTCCTGGCCGACCTACATAACGACACACGTGCTAATGTACGGTACACAAAAGACTTGAAAGTAACGAGAGATTTTAATATTAACCGGGGCGTCAGACAGGGCTGTATTTTAGCACCTTTCCTTTTTAATTTGTACATTAACGGACTCGAGGACTATCTGATAAAAACTGAGACAGACTACCCTCGTATTGGGAAAATAGGGGTGCCGGTCCTGCTATATGCGGACGACGCCGTTTTGATATCCAGAACCGCATTAGGACTTCAAAAGTTGTTGGATTCTTTTTTCCAATTCATGTCGTCACGTGATCTGAATATTAACAACTCCAAATCTTTTATTATGACGGTTGGAAAACCCCCCAAAAAACGATATCCTTTTTCAGTCAATGGGGAAAGCATACCGCTAACAAAAACCTTTTCATATTTAGGAGTACTATTTGACCACAAGCTCTCATGGGGCCCTGCTATAAACAAAAAGAAAGGCGAGTTATTAAGAACCAATTTTGGAATATTGGACTTTGCACGCAAACTAGGTAACACCCCAGTGTCCGCCATAATGAAATTATATCAGGCAAAAAGCGTCGCGGTGGCATGTTATGGAAGTGAGCTGTGGGGTTTCTCATCAGTAGAAGCTCTGGTAACACTAGAAAATAATTTTTTGAAACAGGTCCTGAGCTTACCCAAAAGCACTGCTAATTTTTCTGTACATGAGGAACTGGGTTCACCGTACCTAGGAGACAAAATTGCCGCAAAACCCCTGCTTTGCTGGTTGAATTGCTGGCGCAATGCATCTATACCACTGACACATAGCATCCTCACTGAAGCCCTCACCTGGGAAGGACATCTTAAGATACCCTGGATGAATTATATTAGAAACTGTTGTAAAGACCTGGGTAGACTGGATCTATACCTAACACCACAGCATACCACAAAGAATGATGTTGATTTTGTAAAAAACACTTTCTTGTTAAAACGACAACTTGTCAGGGAAGACACCGAGATGAAGAAGTCCAGTGTTAGGAACCACACAATAACAAAGACTTGTGTGTTCTGTGAACCATACTTATCATGGAACATTTCTAGATATGACCGCTTTCTGTTGAGCAGATTCCGATTTGGTCTCTACCACTTGCTTTTAGCTGTGCCGAGTGGAGCGCATAGAGGTCAAGTGTTGCCAGCTTGCGGCTGCGACAACTTGTCTCCGCAAGACTTGGCTCACTTTTTATTTCTGTGTCCTTATTATTCGAGTCCAAGACAAATGTTTTTAAAACCTTTGCTTAAAAAGTTGAATTTTACACAGATTAAGCCTGCACTTTTATATCTTCAGATGTTGCATGACGACAGTACCTTTTTTATCTGTAAGTTTTTAAAAACAGCCCGGCAGTTCAGACTAAGTATGGAAGGATGATTCCAATTTGACCTGTACTAAACATGAAATTAAGTCTTGAATAGGCACATGTATTTTATACCGGTTTACTGCATTTTTTAACTCTCTCGTGAATTGACTACTTTTAAAAATGATTTTAAAAAATCTTGAATGAATTGTATAATAATGTACTTATGTGCTTTTATGACTGCTTTTCTGACAGTCGAATAAAGGATTTTTGATTTGATTTGATTCCCAACTCGGATCGCAGGGCTACTTGATTACAACGGCTCATGAAGGTGTGGCGTCTGCGCGCGTCTCAGCCACTGTAACTCAGCTACAACAGTGGTCCTGGTGGCGGGGTTTGTACAAACAGACGCGTGATTATGTCCTTCAATGTGACATTTGCCAGCAGATCAAGCCTTCGACTGCTGCGCGTCCGCCTCAGACACAGTTGTACATATCTAATAAACCACTGGGTTGCGTTTATTTAGATTACTGCTGTCCTTTTTCTTCTGATACTGCGTATAAATACATCTTAGTAGCAGTTGACTCATGCACACGCTTTGTGTGGGTATGGCCACATCGCAGCACTGATTCACGGACTGTCATTAGAGATTTGCGTGTCTTTGTAGGGATTTTTGCCTGTGGTACCTTCCATTCGGATCAGGGTCCGGCTTTCGCCTCTAAGGCGTATAAGGATGCTATGGTTTCGTTGGGGGTCCAAGTCAAGTTTCGTCTCCATACAGACCTGAGGGTAATAGTGTAGTGGAGCGAATGAACCGTGACTTAAAGCAATCTTTGACAGCTCGAGTTATAGGCACTGGCAGAAACTGGTTAGCCCACCTTATTGGCGTGCAGCGTGCTCTAAACAATCTCTCTAGAAGGTCTCTGGGTGGGCGGACCCAGAACAAAATGCTCTTTGGTATCAAGATGTATGTCCCTGACCTCGATGGTCTAGACTGCGTGGCTCAAACCACGGCCTTTGACGTGGATGAACATTGCAATGTTTTACAGGATCTACAAAAGACCAGAGACAGTCTAGCAAAGGAACATTTGCCCTCCACATCGGATGATGCGTTGCAGATCCCGGTAGTTGGCTGGCTACCCACAGTTGGAGAACTGGTTCGAGAGAAGATCGATAACAAGAAAGAATTTGGTCCTTCCTATCGAGCACCGGTTCCCGTTCTTGGAGTGAAGGGCACAAGAACAGTCATTTTACCACCACTTCCAGGTCGTAAGGAAAACAGGTTTATCTCAATTGACAATGTCAAATTACACAGGGTGGCCGATTCTTCATAGTATGACACCGGCAGTCTCCTGTCCTTCGGTGGTGAGAAATTCTGTGTTGGCCACTATTTCAAATTCTGAGCCGGAAGTGGCCCTCGAGATGCCTGCCATTTCCAATCCTTTATTAAATACTTTTCACGTTAATAACATTGATGACATACACTATGATTATCCTGCTGCTTTGTCGATGCCTGATATACAGACACGTTTGACCACAGAATCCCGTTTCTCATTTGACTCTGTTTCAGTAAATTCGAACAAACCCTCACGTCTTGCAACATATGCCACGTTCTTTAAAAAACATTTTTTGGTCCCTCCATGGACATATATTTGGCTGGTGCTATTTTCAGTTTATATTTTTATGTCAATTGGATTTGTGTTTTATTTTTTCCGTCTGGTCGATGGACACTATGTCGAGGAGAGAACATGCATTCAGCATCTTAATGGAACTTTGCCCCCCCTTTCCTCGTCCCATTCTGCACATAGACTGAGGAGAGACTTGAATTTTGTGAACATCACTGCTCTGCCGGTTCTTGATGGGATTGTGTGGGATGCAGTTAAATTTCAAATCCATGGCCCCACTGAAGTGGTTAATGTCCCTAATGTACTCAGAGTGAACATGGGGGATGTGGTGAAACAAAACATACGTTCTGATGATTGGGATGTTCAGGCCGTAGAGTCATTATTTTCTGATTTGAAATATTATACTGCCTTTGATGCTGAAGATTTGTATTTAGAATCTGCTAATTATGGTGATTTGTTTTGTTTTCAACATTTTGGCAATGATTTCTTGCATAAAACAAGTTCCAGAAGGGGTACTGTAAATTACACACAGTGGGAACATTGCCCGGCACCGTTACAAGGCAGCTCCAGTACATTTTTGAAAAAGTACACTTATTTTACCGACTTTAATCAATCAAGTCCTGAGTCATTTTACTTTAAGATGACACAGAAGCCCATGTCCAAAGTTAGACTTACTGATACTAAATTGTTGTATTCGATGTCCTTTCTAGACAGATTAGCTGCAGATGGCTATGAGCTATGGAAGGAAACCATTGACCGTAAATCGTTTTGGGGTTCTAAAAATTGGCAGGTACAAGGCACTGAGGCTTTGCACCATGCATGTCTCATCCCAAATCATATGTTGTTTTTAAATTCTACCATTTTCCAGACAACATGCTTTGGATTGGCTACTTCAAAAAAATTAAATACCCCTTCTTTTCCTGATTTAGAAGAATATTCGGGTTGGAATAGTTATTCAAAGTCTTCCATTCAGAATTGCAAACGTTAATGCAAAATGCATCCTTCAATATATCCAGTTTGGATCCTAAGGGTTGGCTTATGTGGCACAGAAGCTCTGATTCTTGCCAACGTCGCTTTTTGGGTTTAGCTGAAGGTTTTACACAAGTCAGGCCTGATCCACGTTTTGATGCTGACTATACAGTCACCACTTACTCAGTTGGCAAATTATGTCAGAATTGGCTACAACATTCTACATTAGCTGCTGTTAAATTACATCTTTCCAAGCTGACTGATGATGTGGATTTAAACGACTTCATTAAGGGCCCGGCTAATGGTAGATCTAAAAGGCGGATTTATGCAATTTACAATGAAATCTGGAAAACTTCACATGTTGAGGCTGCTAAGCGCCTAAGAGCGATAGATCAAGCTAATTTAGAAAAAGTGCTTGGAGTTGTAGATAACAGTATTAACATGCTTTCTTCCCGCATTTATACATTGAACAATATTGTATCTTCTGTTGTTGACATCGTACATGATGAAGTGTCTGTTTTGTACCATGGTCAGAATCAATTGCGTTCTATTATGCAGTTTGCTTGGACCCTGCAGACGCTTGAGGCTAGTCGTGTGCCTTGGAGTTACATGAATGTTTCCTCTCTTTTTGCACCTTTTAATTTAACTGACAAACAACAAATGCTTTCAATGCGTGATGCTTCATTTTCCATGTTACACATTGAGAGGTTGGAGTCTTTACCGTTTTCTGTTGCTGAAGCGACTGCTGCAACGTGGCTTATCCACGGATTGATCACATTGCCATTTGCCTTGTACAAATGTACTACTTGTATGCATTACATTGCTATAGGGAGATATGAACCATTAGGGAACTCATTCCTCCACGAGACGTGGTCTATTCCATTCACTTATAGATGCCTGAAAGACGGGAAAGAGGTGTACCTTATTGGGGAAGAATGCACAGAGTCCCCTGACCATTCATTGATATGCAGACACATCCAGTTACATGGTTCTTGTAATCAGGACCGGCCTAATTTAGCCTGTTTTTTAAAAGGGACCCCGGTTCCTGCGATTGTTCCCACATTCACATTACTGACGAATGGTAGTTATTTGCTGTTGAACAACGAGGAGTGTTGTGGTTTAATTAAAGGGGTCGCTTACGTGGTAACTGTATCGGAACGTGTAGTCTGTTGCAAAAACGTTCTGTATCCCCCTACACATGGGAGTTCAGCTGTTTCCATCTGGCCGTGCATCCCAACCTTGAAAGCAGAGTTCAATGGTATGACTAGAATAAGAGCCCTTTTGTCTCAAAAAGAAGTGGCCCTGAGTTCGGCCCGAGAAACATTCGTCCTTCACATAGCTAACACGCGCACAGAGGTGCAGGCCCTTTTGAACACTGATTTACCGTTACATTTCAGTGAGCTGGTTCACCAAATCTTTAATGCCTCCTCCACTTTTGTCCTGGCTCATTTTTTAAAATTGGTTAGCAGTGGTCTCTTGACTTCATTCGAGAAGATACTTAGAATCATCCCTAGCTTTTTCCATTCTATATTTTCGAGTCTGTTTGGGGCTTCCCGGTTTTGCTGGCGTTAGCTGCAGGCGTTTTGATTTTATTTAGTTTTGTTAAACATGGATGCCCATCCTGCGCTGGAAGCCGCAGAGCCCCTCCTACTGCTGTTTCGCAACCGGATGCTTGATTACTATGGCGCCCTGCCGCTTGCGACTTTAAGCACGGCTTTTGGATTATCGTTTCGATTTTCCTATTTCACATGTGCCCAGCCTGTTTTTCATTGCATGAGCTGTGATTTCGATGGGCCCTTGATTTGTGTGTCTGCTTGACGGTGTCTCCTGACGTCGATTTTAATCATCTGATTAGCCCGTAGTTGCTCACGAGTTGGTTTGTTCTGGCGAAAGGATTATGGCCTTGGCAGCGATGCATGGACTAATGGGTCATTGGAACATAATCACAGCGGCGCATGAGTTCTTGGCACATAGCGTTCTGGAAAACCCACGAGTTGTCCTCTGATGCTGCTAGAGGATCCAATGCTGTAGGAACACGTATGTTCTTTTCCACTGCTTAATTGGATGGCTGATCTGTTTTCGGATGATGACAGTGATTTCATTTTAGAAGCTGTTGCTGCATATTTTGCATATACAGTCCTACCATGAGATGCCTCGGAAACTTTTTATTATTAAGGCACGTACCTGTTTGTATTTTTTTGATGGTGCCTTTAGCTTACACTGAGTTCTTTTTATTCGCCCCAGGCCTATTGACATTATATTTGGGGATTTTTGAACGTTTTGTTTTGGCCACTGTAGGCCGTCATGTATGACTTTTAAGATTAGCTTTGCTCATTATTATTGAACTTTGCCTTCATGTTATGCCCCTATTCTGGTGTTACATTTCCTTGTTTTTGTCCGTGCTCGGATCATTGGGGGGGTGTCATATAGCTACTTCTTTTCTACATACTGTGTTAAGTTAGCATGAGCTTATTAAATGTTTAAACGCCATTTTACCTTTCTGTCTCATTTTGCACACGACACATAATTGTTGATTTAGCTTTCAACCCAGAAGAGCTTTGTGATGTACTTGAGAAATAATATGGTATTGCTCTGATATCTGTTTTGCTCGGTACACTGTCTGCACAGTGAGTGCTGAAGGCTGAAAGGATAACTAAACACGATGTTGTTGTGAGAAATGATCTTAGCACGTCCATAGACAACACATGCTGCTGCCAAAATCTGGCTCTAGGCGGGTTTTATATTGTTGTGCTGCACACACACGACAGACACTTGATGGTTCTTCGCATGCAGAGAGCTGGTGGAAGATGATGTGATCCTCTGCCACTGAGATTTTGAGGTATGGGCCCGCCCTGCTAAAACCCAAATGAGACTTTCATAGATACTATGCTAAATAGGGAGGGTGTGAATTAGGTATTGTTAATTCCTATTCATTAAAGCATCTTAGTATGCTGTCACCATTCGCCTTTTATGGACTAGTAACTATGCTGATAACTTTGTTGCTTATAATATGTTTGCTAGTATTGTACAAGATACTGCGTTTGAGAACCTTGTATTAGTAAATAAATATTTCAAACATGCACGTGTCCTCTTTTACTCCACGTTCTGGTTTGTAATGATTATATAACGAAAGAGTGTTCATGTGTTCCACGATGTTCTGGTCTGTCTAAGAATTGGGAGTTTGTTATGACCAATGAGACACTGTAGCTAGCTCGGTAAGGGGATTTTGGGTACTGAGGTGAGTTTTGGGCCATCCTAATTCACCGAGGTTCCAGGTCTCTATGCACAGTTCTGTAGGAGAACGGAATTCCCGCTACACTGCCTCCCTACCCCCTACATCCTATCCTCTAATTTTCATGATACAAACACAATCGGATCAGACGTGGTACCCATCAGGTCACCGTCCGCTCTATCACTGACTGATAGTAAAGACTGGGGATGATTCTGTAGTTGTAGCATATCCAGAGACAGCTGGAAATTCTGGGTTTCAGCACAGTACGTTCTGCAGTGTGACCTTTCTGATCCCTGCATTAAACATGTGGAAGGCTACAAAAGCGAGAGACATCTTTGCTGTGCCATGACATTCCTCTCTCTGTATGTTGGTCGCATATAATTCAGCAGACAATTAAAGCGGTCTACAGCCAACATAAATATGAAAAGAGTGTTCTTACCTAGAGCTTCCTAACAAAATGAAGAAAATTACACCTTACATAAGACAGCACTATTAAAATAGAAATTATGCAATGGAGTGATATATTTGACGGTCACTTTGATTAGTAACGATGTATTTGCAACTCCTGCTATCTTACAATACAACTCTTCAACAAATACTTTTCTGAGAGTGCACTTAACTCTGATGCTTGCTATACAGTGCCTGTGCCCCATTCCTTCTTTCTGTAATGGGTAGTATTGCTTGCTTTAATGCGACTTACCCTCACTCTTCATACTTCACTCACCCAATTCACCCTTGCTTTATGCGGAGAACGAGAAACACACTTATCAAACGTTTTCTTCCTACACTGTGCCTGTGTCTCTTTATAATGCTTGATGCAAAAAAATGTCCCTTTTTAGTTCTCGCCTAGCGTTGCATTTAAAGTGAGAGAGGAGCTTTCAGAAAGGGACTTGAAGCCCCGCCCATCATTTTCATTGGGTCCTATCAGCGTTTATGCTACACGCTGGCTTACCATTGAAAATGATGCCTTTTGGCCACTGCCCTTTCTCCCTTTCGTCCGGTCCATCCAGACTGGGCCGTCTGCTTCATGGCTGTCCTGTAGCACTTTATCTTTGGGGGCATCTGTTTCTAATTAGCATGGCCTCAGCGCGGCCATGCTAATTAGAAACAGATGGCCCCCCCTAAAGATAAGAAAGTCTGCAGGCACTACCCTGCACACTGAGGTCTCCTCTTTTCAGCGTCCTCCCCTTGCCCCCCACCCGCGACTTTCCCTTCTTCCCAAAGACACAGGCCCTTCTTTAAGGCATCTCCCCGCCCGGCCTGCTGCTGGTCACTCAGGGCAACAGTTTCAATTTTCTGTCTCCCCTTGGCTTCTTCATTTTTGGAAGAAATCAGACTAATTGTGACAAAACGCTGGTTATCTCCAGAAAAACAATTAAATCCCTTCGAATACATTTAAAGCAAAATGTGCATAGCACCGTAAAGAGGCCGGGTGCTGGGGGCCGGGCCTGGAATGGCATGTTCCCCGGCCGGTCGATATCCTGTTATCGAATCGTGCATATCTCTTTCAGGCAGCTTGCAAAGTCTCCGCTAACATCTAAATTATAAGGTCACAATTCGGCTAATTACTCAATTAAAACCTATTACACTTATTAGGGCGGGCCCGCTATTGATCGCGGTTGCGTTCGACTGAGGCTGCAGATTGCTTTTCACCCCTACCAAAAGATTCAAAATTTCACACCAGGATCTGGGAACCGCAGTGATTTACTGCCGCACGTGGAAAGAGGGAGCTTGCATGACGGAGTGCGTGTGTAGTTGAATGAATGTGTCCTTGTGCCCAGTAAGTGTGCGTGACCCAGTGTCTGTGCAAGACTATATATGTGAGATGTGTGCAAATAAGAGGATGTGTGTGTGACTAAATGTGTGTCCCCGAGAGAAAATATTTGTGTTTTGTATGTGTGTGCGCATGGATGAATGTGTAGTGTGTGCGCATACATATGTATGTGAGAAAGGCTGTGGGAGAGAATAACAGTAAGCGTGCATGAGAGCATGTGTGCATGCCTGACAGGGAATATGTGTGTGTTTGAGGACTGGTGTGTGTTAATTTATAAAAGAGTAAGTGTGCATGGAGGTGGCGAGAGAGTGAATAGGTTTGTGAGAGTATGTGCATGCACACGCATGTGGAAGAATGTGTTGTGTGAGTGCATACCTATGTGCGTGGGAAAGAGTTTATGTGTAAGGTGCAACATGTGAGAGAGAGAGAGAATAAAAACAAGTGTGCGTAAGAGTGTGCATTTTCACTTCAGTGAGGTTGGTTTGTGCAGAAAATGTCTTGCTTGAGAAATATTTTTTTGCATCTACCAGTTGCCCGCTGGTGTGCCCCCACGTGAAAACTACGTTTACTGAGACACTTTATAGCAACTTTGATATTAAAACCACAATTTCACGAAATTGCATAAAATTGTGAAACATTTCGCAAAATGACAATGCTACTTTGCATGACAAAATACTCACCTTGGCACACATTCCCCTTTGACTAATGCATACTAACTGCTGAACAGGTTTTATATACCCCAGCAATTAATTATTCGCTGGCTTTCAGGCAACTTCACATTTCTTCAACAGAAGGAAAACAATTACCAGCATAGCCAATAGGTCTCTGCTTCAGGACCTGCTGCATAACTAAATACCTACAAGGTCCCAAAGACGAGACCTATTGTCTATGCCAATGCTTGTTTTCTCAAGTGCTGTGCTTATGTGGCTAACTCACGCTTCCCGTGCTGTGCTTTTGTCTCAATGACCGTTCCTTTAGCGTGCCTGGGTGCATGATTTATGCTCACCAAATAGCACTTGACTGCTCACCAATTTTTCTCATACTGTCCTTTTTTTCAATCACCCATGCAACTCTGCAGTGCTCTCTCGTTTGTTTTACCCTTCAGCCCTATAGTGTGATTGCATGCCTCATTATATATTCTGTGCTTATTTGACTTGTGCATTAATTCCATACTACGCGGGTTGCTTACCCATTCTTTCTGTATTCTGCAATCCCTTTTCTGTATATATTGACAAACACTTTATTTCAAGTAAATGGTTGTGTAGCTCAACCGTTCATCCAATATAGTGCTTATTTGATTCACTCCGGTATATTTACAGTACTTAAGTCCATACATAGGCTTCCTTTATTAGACAAGTGGTGTTACCCATTCCTGCTCTGCTCGGCTTATGGGACTCACCCACTGTTCTTTGCATGAGCTGATACACCTTTCATTTTTACAGAACACTTGGCTCATCTGTTTGTCTTGCACATTGGACATCGGACTCACTTATTCTTAACTACTACGTAGGTAACTACCTACTGGATGTGCAAAATTGGTGAATTGTTGCTAAACAGCACATGTTTTAGTCACCTTTCTTTCTATACAATGTAGGTCTGTGTGCGTTCAGACCCCATATTGGATATCTTGCACTTTTGAGCCTCAACATTGTTCCTATACCTTGCATACAAGCGCTCATTTTAATCCTCCATCCAATCTGTAGGGTATCAATGAGTCATTAATGCCAAGGTCTTCCCTCTACGCATTGATGCTATAACAGTGCTCTGACTTAAGTGTAATTTGAGAAAAGAGGGTCTCTGAATCCATGTATGGAGTTACTGGGTGTGTATGTAACTGAGCACAGTGTGAAAAATCACATTCTAAGAGAGAATCACAATCTGACAGCATCCTTAGTTTTAGTAACCCTCTCAGTGCATACCCAGGCAGTCTTCAATGATGCCTACCCACGTTGTGTGCCTAATTAAGGTGGCACCCACCATGGGTTGGAAACCACTAGATTTGCAGCATCCACCTGAATGCACTGCAACCCACACCAACACAGACAAAGCAGAGGCAAGACAGACAGAAGCTTACCCCCATCGAGGCTCATGAATGACTATCCTCCAGAGTAAGAGGTTTGCCACCACAGCAGGAAGCACCAGTTACAATCTAATGATTATACCTAAAACTAGCTATGCATGAAGAGAACAACCAACGACAGTAGCTCATTGAGCTGCTGCAGGGGCTGTTTATTGCGGTGGTCCAATTTTTTCTCTGGAGAGTTAGGCCACTCCTGCACCTTGTGTTCCAGTTTGCTATCACTAGTGCTGACAACAAGACGAGGAAGGGCTGAGTAGCATTTCCATTGAGGGCTTGAAATGCTAGGCAAACCACACTGGAGTCAGAACTACTAGGCTTGTTTAGGGTTGTGGCAGTGAGGTGGACTACTTTGCCATGAGGAGCCGGCCCCTCCCTTGGTGGACTCATTCACCTCTTACACCAATGAAACAGACCTACATCATGAAGAAGGAAAACGTCAAACATCACGAATAACAGTTTCAATACCCTATGGCTGTACTGTGTAACAAAAGAAAAGGAATATGCTACTTACCAGTATGCATCTGTTCTTGGCATGTAGGGCTGCTGACATTCATATCTTGCAAAAACAACAGTTGATGGACAGAATGCAGAACAATGTCATACATTCACCCCAGTACAGAGATCTGGGCTTAAATCTATCGTTTTTTGCACTCCACACCACCCAGTTCAGACATGGCCATATGCAAATCAGCCTTGACCCTGTGCCTCATGGGAACAGTCCAGCCCGAACTGCCAAGCCATGTCTTTCCTGGACCAGAATCAAGCATCCTAGGACCGGTTTCTGGCTATCAGCGGTCTTCAGCCAGGATAGCTGGACTCCAGTGGTGTGGAGAGCATGGGACTCACGTCTGAGCATACCCATCCCACTCGGGGTGACAAATGCAAAAAAAAAACAGTTGATGGACAGAATGCAGAACAATGTCGTACATTCACCCCTGTACAGAGATCTGGGCCTAAATCCATCGTTTTTTTTGGACTTCACAGCACCCCAGTTCAGACATGGCCATATGCAAATCAGCCTTGACCCTGTGCCTCATGGGAACAGTCCAGCCCAAACTGCCAAGCCATGTCTTTCCTGGACCGGAATCAAGCATCCTAGGACCGGTTTCTGGCTATCAGCTGGCTTCAGCCACGATAGCTTGACTCCAGTGGTGTGGAGAGCATGGGATTCACGTCTGAACATACCCATCCCACTCAGGGTGACAAATGCAAAAACAACAGTTGATGGACAGAATGCAGAACAATGTCATACATTCACCCCAGTACAGAGATCTGGGCCTAAATCCATCGTTTTTTTGCACTCCACACCACCCCAGTTCAGACATGGCCATATGCAAATCAGCCTTGACCCTGTGCCTCATGGGAACAGTCCAGCCCGAAATGCCAAGCCATGTCTTTCCTGGACCGGAATCAAGCATCCTAGGACCGGTTTATGGCTATCAGCCGTCTTCAGCCAGGATAGCTTGACTCCAGTGGTGTGGAGAGCAAGGGACTCACGTCTGAGCATACCCATCCCACTCGGGGTGACAAATGCAAAAAAAAACAGTTGATGGACAGAATGCAGAACAATGTCATACATTCACCCCAGTACAGAGATCTGGGCCTAAATCCATCGGTTTTTTTGCACTCCACACCACCCCAGTTTAGACATGGCCATATGCAAATCAGCCTTGACCCTGTGCCGCACGGGAACAGTCCAGCCCGAACTGCCAAGCCATGTCTTTCCTGGACCAGAAAGTCCCTTGCTCACTTTGCCACTGGATTCAAGCAAGCCGAGCTGAAGACGGCTGAAATGCCAGAAACCGGTCCTCGGAAGCTTGTTTCCCGTCCAGGGAAGGCATGGCTTGGCAGTTCGGGCTTGACTGTTCCCATGAGGCACAGGGTCAGACTGATTTGTATATGGCCATGTCTGAACTGGGGTGGCAGAGAGGGCTAAAGAACAGTGATGGATTAAACCCAGATCTGTTGACTGGGTGTGAGTGTTTGATTGGTTCAGATGCTCCGTCCATCACCACCCCCTTTTGTACCTCTTTGTTCGCGATAAGTTGGCAGGGTATGCTCAGACGTGAGTCCCCTGCTCACTTTGCCACTGGATTCAAGCAAGCCGGGCTGAAGACGGCTGAAATGCCAGAAACCGGTCCTCGGAAGCTTGTTTCCGGTCCAGGGAAGGCATGGCTTGGCAGTTCGGGCTGGACTGTTCCCATGAGGCACAGGGTCAGACTGATTTGAATATGGCCATGTCTGAACTGGGGTGGCAGAGTGGGCTAAAGAACGGTGATGTATTAAACCCAGATCTGTTGACTGGGTGTGAGTGTTTGATTAGTTCAGATGCTCCGTCCATCACCACCCCCTTTTGGGACATTCATATCTTAGCATAGATCGCCGCCTAGTGTTGGGTCCGGATGATTGCACCTTGTTGTCCTGGAAGAGTCTTCGAAGTATCACGAGATAGGTGACTCCTACCCTGGACTACAGTGCGCATGGGCATCTTCTCCATCCTCAGACTGTTTTTGGTGGCAAAGATGGAGTATAGTAAAGTAAGAGATTGGCATGCAAAAGAGAATCCTGCAGCTCCCAGAGGCACCGGGGAGGAGGTTGGGCGATATGAATGTCAGCAGCCCTACATGCCAAGAACAGATGCATACTGGTAAGTAGCATTTTCCGTTCGAGGCATGTGGGCTGCGGAATTCATATCTTAGCGTAGACTGTATAGGAGTATCTCCTCTAGCGGTGGTCACCTGTACCAGCTGCAGAAGTCTGAAAAAGAGTTTTAAGGACAGCCTGGCATACAGCAGCTTGCTGCTTTGTTTGCACGTCTACACAATAGTGTTTAGTGAAAGTGTGTATGGTAGACCATGTAGCTGCCCTAAATATGTCTTCAAGGGGAATATTCCCTAGGAGAGCCATGGATGCCCTCATTTTACGCATAGAGTGTGCTTTTGGAGGAACTGTTAGAGTGCGTTTAGCTTTTTGATAGCATATTTGAATGCATTTAACTATCTATCTGGCTATTCCTGATTTTGAGATGGGATTACCTTCATGTTGTGGTGAAAAAGCAAGAAACGGTTGCTTTGTTTTCCTAAATGATTTAGTCCTGTCAACATAATATAGCAGAGCTCTCCTTACATCTAGCGTGTGTAGGGCTCTTTCAGCTACTGACTGTGGATTTTGGAAGAAAACTGGCAATTCTATTGATTGATTGATATGGAAAGTGGATATGACTTTTGGCATAAACTTAGGGTTAGCCCGAACTACTACCTTATTTGCATGTATTTGCATGAAGGGTTCTTGAATAGTTAGTGTATGTAGCTCACTTACTCGCCTGAGGGAGGTAATGGCAATTAAGAATGCCACCTTCCATGTTAGAAATTGCAATTCACATGAATGGAGTGGTTCGAAAGGAGGTCGCATAAGTATGATAAGTACCTCATTTAAGTTCCTGACTGGTGAAGGTGGGTGCTTTGGAGGGATTATCCTTTTAAGACCTTCCATAAAAGCTTTGATTGGGGGTACCTTAAACAGGAAAAGGTGTTGTCTGTTCTGGAGATATGCTGCTATAGCAGCAAGATGTAGCCTTATAGAAGAGTACGCCAGATTGCATCTTTGAAGATGCAAGAGGTAACAGATAATGTTTTGGATGGAAGCATCTAATTGATTGATTTGGTTATTGTTGCAATAAATTACAAATCTTTTCCATTTAGCTGCATAGCATGCTCTAGGAGTTGGCCGTCTTGCCTCCTTGATAATGTTCATGCAATCAGGTGGCAAGTTAAGGTAGCCGAACTCTAAGACTTCAGGAGCCAGATCGCTAGGTTCATCTGATTGGGATCTAGGGGCCTGATTTCTCCATGGTTCTGAGTTAAAAGATGGGGCGAGAGGCGCAGTCTTTGGTGGGGAAATACTGAAAGTTCTAGAAACGTTGTGTACCATGGCGGTCGTGCCCATGTGGGAGCAACCAGGATCATTTTGAGTGACTGCTGACGTAGTTTGCATGCCACCAGGGGAATCAGTGGGGCTGGTGGAAAAGCGTACGCAAATCTGCCTGACCAGTTCATCCATATCGCATTACCCTGTGACAACGGGTGTGGGAACCTGGCAGCAAAGTACTGGCATTTTGAGTTTTTGTTTGTGGCAAACAAATCTATCTCTGGATGCCCCCATTTTTGAAAGAATGGTTGGAGAACTTGCGGGTGAATCTCCCATTCGTGTAGCTGTTGGCTGTGTCTGCTTAACAGATCCGCTATTTGATTGTCTTTCCCTGGCAGGTGTTCTGCTAGGAGAAAAATGTTTCTTGGAATTTCCCACCTCCATATGCTCTGTGCTAATTGTTACCGCTGTGGAGAGTGTGTCCCTCCTTGTTTCTGGATGTAATACATGGCTGTCATGTTGTCCGTCCGGATCAACAAAGCCTTATTGTACAAGTATTTCTGGAATGCTTTTAGTGCCAGAAATATTGCTAGCAACTAATTGGTTGATATGCAGTGTCTTTTGGTTGATTGTCCAGAGCCCTTGGACTGTATATTGAAGTAAGTGGGCTCCCCAACCTGTCAGTGATGCGTCGGCTGTTAGTACTACTTGTGGAACCGGCTCTTGGAACAGTCGCCCCTTGGAAAGGTTTTGTGGGTTCCACCACTGCAGAGAGTTGTAAGCGCGACTGTCTACCAACACTAGGTCTTTTAATTGTCCTTGAGCTTGGTTCCACTGCCGTGCTAGGCATTTTTGCAGTGGACGCATTTTAAGTCGGGAATGAGGGACAATGATATGCAGGAGGCCATCATGCCTATGAGCTGCATGAACACTCCAGCTGGCAAAGAGTGTTGTAGCTGAAACTTTTGAATGAGAGTCTGCATGCTATCCTGGCTGGATTTGGATATGCCTTTTCTACTGAGGTATCTATTGTAGCCCCCAGATATTGCTGTATTTGGGAGGGCTGTAGATTTGATTTTGGGTAATTTATGGAAAAACCCAGGCTGTCTGTGTAGCAGCTGGAGTGTCTGAGACGTATGGCTTGCACACTGCGCCTACGAGTTTGCTTTTATGAGCCAATCGTCCAGGTATGGAAACACGTGGATGTGTTGCCTTCTGAGGTGTGCTGCTACTACCGCTAAACATTTTGTGAAAACTCTTGGGGCTGTAGTCACCCCGAAGGGGAGAACTTTGAATTGATAATGTTGACCTTCTATTGTGAACCTGAGGTATTTCCTGTGAGCTAGATGTATAGGTATGTGAAAATATGCATCTTTGAGGTCTAATGTAGCAAGGAAGTCGCCTTGCTGGAGTAACTGGAGTACTTGTTGTAGAGTAATCATATGGAAATGCTCCGAGAGTATGTATTGATTTCTAAATTGAACAGACACACACCACACTGCAACATCTCCAGGGAAGAGATGAAAGTTTTGAGATCATTGGCCGACGATCCTCTGATCACTATAAAACAAGCAGACAAAGGAGGCGCCACGGTCCTTATGAATACCAAAGACTATGAGGTAGAATGCAACAGACAACTGAGCAACCGCAAGTACTATACTCCCATCACTAACGATCCAACCCAGCGCTTACTAACCACCATCACGGGCCTGGTTACAAGCGCAGAGTGTGATCAATGGATCACGAGAAAGGAGGCAGACTTCCTGATCAAAAAGGACCCGAGGGTTCCCTATTTTTACATCTTACCAAAGATTCACAAAGCAACCAGACCGGTACCAGGGAGACCAATAGTCTCAGGGATAGACTCCGTCCTGGAACCCCTATCACAATTTTGTGACCACTTTCTGCAACCCCTCGTCAAAAACATCCCCTCCTACATCCAGGACACCACAGACGTGTTACGCATCCTGGACAGTGTCCAGAATGCTGAGGAGATTGATCTATTGATCACCCTAGATGTGGAGGCCCTCTACACGAACATCCCTCAGAGGGCCACTCTAGAGGTGATTGAGGAGAGACTAGGTCTGGAAAGGTGGGACTCGAACACCCCACAGTCCTTCATCATGGAATGCGCTACCCTAGCACTTACAGAAAACTATTTTGAATTCATGGGCAAATTTTACCATCAGACCCAAGGCACCTCTATGGGCAGTACATTTGCTCCCTCGGTAGCCTGTTTGTATATGGCCCAGTTTGAAACTACACACATAGACCATGAGTCCAACCCTTTCCGCAATAACATCCAAATGTGGAAACGCTTTATCGACGATATTCTGATCTTGTGGAAAGGACCCACAACTTCCCATGAGGCTTTCCTTGTGTGGTTAAATGCGCTAAACCCACATTTGAAGTTTACCATGACTTCATCACCCGAGGAGATTGCTTTCTTGGACTTAACCATAAGACTACACGAGGGGTCTATAAGCACCACCATGTATCGGAAACCCACCGACCGCAACAGCCTCCTCCACTACAAAAGCCACCACCCGAAGGCCCTGCGCACCAATTTGCCCTTTGGGCAATTCCTGCGTATTAGGCGCAATTGCAGTAATGTGCGTGATTACAAGAAGGAATCCACAATCCTGTCTAGGAACCTTCTCGACAGGGGTTATCCTAAAAGCGATGTCCTGAGAGCTAAGAAACGGGCGAGGAATAACAATCGCGAGGCACTGCTTGAACGCAGGGAAAAGGCCCCAACTGAGAACCAACCCATCACATGTGTGACCACGTTCACCCCCCTGTCTAACCAAATCAGGAAGACAATCAAACACCACTGGGGAATATTGAACACAGGTGACATGACCCTGGAAGACCCAAGGTTCGCTTTCAAAAGATCACAGAACCTAAAGGATATTCTAATTAGCACCCGACCCAAGAAGGCCAGAAAGGAAACGCAACAGACACTGTGGCATCTTCCACCGGTCACGGGCCACTATCCCTGTGGTATGTGTGGAGTCTGCCGGTACACAATGACAATTAAAACTATACAGCTCTCGGAGAATTTCATCTGGGAGTTGAGGCACCATACCAACTGCAACACCTCACACTGTATATACCTCCTCACTTGCCCTTGTGGTTTGCAATATGTCGGAATGACAACCCGCCCCATCAAAACCCGTATCATTGAGCACCGTAGCAATTTCCGCTGCAAAAAGACACACACAAAGATGTGTAAACACTATGTAGACCAAGGCCATGACGAGGATTCTGTCAAGTGGGTGGTACTCGAGTCCAGCCCCAACTGCCCTAAGAATGCCCTCTTCCAGAAGGAACAGAGATGGGTCCACCGTCTTTCCTCTGATAGATTGGGTCTCAATGAGGACATCCCGTGGCACTCACTGTGAGCCATCCAAACTCCAACTTATCATATGGTTGCCATGCAGCCTCACAACCAACATCTGGCTGCAATCTTTAATTATACCTCCCCCGACTGGGTTCATATCCCATAGTGAGCGTTACACACAGTGAGCACAACACACACGGTTAAATGCGACCTCCCAGACTGTCGGCTTCACGACCAGAATTAAAGTCACAGCACTTTAGGGGCTATGTATGACACACTCGGAACTGATGACTGTGCCAAGTTTTTTCCACTATCATCCTTCATGAGCCATCTACACTCTACCCCAGATGAATACACACCACAAGCTTCAAAACAAAACCGCCTAGAACATGCTAGGTCCATGGATCCACTCAGGGGGTAGGCTACATAACACCAGTCTAAGATGGCCGCCGCAGTACTGATCGGCATCATATTTGATAATAATGTGCGACCAATTATTTTTTAACTCTGGATCGAAACCCGGCTCCCATGGAACATAAGCTGCTGATTTATGGGTATCCTAACTCTGCAAAGCGGTGCGCTATTCAGCGTCATAGCCCCCCCGTAGCTACCGATCGACTAGTCTAAGATGGCCGCCCCGCGATCGGCACAAACCACGTGACACGCCGATAGGCGGAGACGCGCGATCCGTGTTGATTCGCTGCCGCCAGTGTAAATAACCCTCCCCGCCGAGCTCCCACATCTACTCGAGCTCGGCGGAGAAGGGTAGGTCACGCAGCGAAGGCACGAGAGATTAGAGGTAAGTGCTGTAGCGGGACATTAGGGCTCTAGACCAGGAGTTCCATGTGGTTTTAGTCACTGCCCATTTACTAATGGTTGCCTGGCGGTTTGTTTACCTTGACCCCAGTTTCAACCTAAGGACTCATCCTTGATGCTAGATCCCGCCGACCCCTCATGTGGCTGTTAGTTCTTGACAGTTTGGTGAGTCCACAATGTTAATGTGTTAAAACTTAGGCTCTTCTAGAGTCAGTGTGTGTGCAACTCTTCACCTATTCACTTTGATGTTATTATGGGTGTCCTCCTCGCGTTTAACTGATGCAAAAACACATGGTATGAACCCAGTTATACACTTGAACCTGGACAGCTGCTGCATATCTTTATTTTAAAACCTTTTAAACTTTTTATTTAAACCTCTTCACTTGTCACAACAATCCACCTCACCCACTCAGTGATTGTTCAGTGTTCCACACTGTAGACACTCGGCATACATCACCACTGAGGCATGCAATGACTGTTACTTGAAGCACTAGTACAGCATGCCACATTATTCACAGGTCTTTCCCTTGGCGTGACCTATTCTGCTACCTGCAAATTGTTTATAATGATTGTTGTTTTATCTCCTTTCTATGTCTAGGCATAGGACAACTCCCACAGAGGTAATCACACACAAAACTCACACATGACACCAGCATGTTTTAGATCACCTTGTTAAAGGTCCTGATGAATCGCGGGCAACTTTTGCCCACAGCGAGAAACATGTCGACCGTCTTCACCACTAGCCCCATCTAGGTTCACCTGACCTTACTCGTTGAGTCCTAGTGAGCTAGCCCCCTGGTTTTAATTGCAGCTAGGGACCCCCTGAATAAAGTTGATTCCGGTACCCTGAGCTACATTTTAAATATCCCTTTTCACCGTCACATACCTCCCTGCCCACACACCCACACCTCACCATAAGGCTGTTGGAAAAAGATCTCCGCCAAAGAGCCCCTCTTTGAGGTGAGCCCGTCGGGGATTGCACCGCCTCCCCGACGAGGAGCAACCGCCGATGATGAAGCATGACATCCTTCGGGGTTTGTGAGGCAAATCCATCCAACAAAATGGATGCCCTTGGGTGTTACACTTACACCTTCGGTCACGCCAATTAACTTTTTCCCTAATCACGCCTAGGAACAGTCCGGCACCCCTCCTTGTTGTATCTGCCGATACGGGCACACGCTGTGACTGGACCTTCCACTCCCCTGAGTGGTAAACAGTGTCCGTAGATCAACCGATCACTTCTCCTTTCTCCCTTTTTTGTAAAATACCTGAGCACGGTCTACACCGTGGGAGTTCTCTCTAGGTGGGTTAGATAGTTCAGATCCCCCATTAAGTGTTGACCTCAGACTAAATAGTTGGGTCATACCTGGTCCAGAGCCCATTTTGGCACTTGGAACCTCTTCCTTCCTTCTTTCTTCTTCTCCCACTTCCCTACCTTCTGTGAAGGACTACACTCCACCGAGACCAGCCACCCTTGACCATTCCACTATGGAGGGCCAAGGCCTGAGTTTTGGTGAGGAGGATGCAGCAGCTATCATGAGGATACCATCTCTATTTGGTATCGACGTTGAACCAGCCACGGGGAGTAATACAGCAGAGTGGCAATCCCTATCAGATTTGAAACGAGAATGGATAAGGATAACAATCCACGGGACAATGATGGCTCAATATTTTAAAGCCAAAATAGCACCTAATGGGTTGATCGTTAAAAATTTCCCAAGGATATTCTGGGAGGATGGCCAATTCAAGGTTGAGTGGTCACAAGTGTCATGGAAGTGTACACATGACCTCCTCATCCTAATAGTTAACACGGCAAAACGTCTAGCGGATGCACTCCTAGTCAGAATACAAGCAGCTGAAGCTGCCTTAAAAACAGCGGTGCAAAATCCAGGCTTTAAGACAAAATTAGCTGAAATCAACAAAGAGATGACAGAACACAAGGAATTCCTGATGAACCAAAAGGTTGCCAAGTTACAAAAGGACATCAAGAAATTCTCAAAAGAGAAAGTCTATCCATACCTGAAGGATGACTACGTGCCCCCAGGTACCAACCATAATTCAGACTACAACTCAGACTCCAGTACTAATTCTTCCAGAAGGGGCTCTAATAGCGGCTCCGATAGTAGTGGAGAAAATGGAGCAGCACAGATGCCGCCCAGAACAAGAAGAGGAAGGGGCCGAGGGCAACAAAACTACCCTAACTATCCTAACCAAGGACCACTCACCGGCCCCCCACCCTTCTGGCAATATCCCCAGTTTCCCAATTTCCAACCCCCGTTTGCTCCCCAATATCCACCGTTCTACCCCCCTCAAAACCCTACACACCCTCCTTTTTTAGGCAGAGGTTGGGGCAGAGGGCGAGGGCGAAAAAGAGGGAACGCTCCGGAAAAGAGAGTACAGTGGGAGGAAGCACGCCCACAAGGGATGGATACGAGGAGCACGAGCCGATCAGGACCACAATAAGCCTGGTGGTCAACCTCTCTGACCGCCCCCTCTCACAGAAAGAAGTGGAGGTCCTACAAAAAGGTTTAGGTTTTGTTCCGACACCTAAGATCGACCAGTTCCAAGAGACTAGGGAACTGAAATCTTTTTTCAGAAAAGTGAGGTTAAAAGCCTTTTTTGAAGGCAAACCTTGTGAACCTACAGATGACTCTGGACTACATAATCCATCAACATTCACACCGCACAATGGAATGGTCCCCCCAGAGGTACTCACATTCGAACAAGCGGTTTTGAAGGATATTTCTAAATTGAACAGACACACACCACACTGCAACATCTCCAGGGAAGAGATGAAAGTTTTGAGATCATTGGCCGACGATCCTCTGATCACTATAAAACAAGCAGACAAAGGAGGCGCCACGGTCCTTATGAATACCAAAGACTATGAGGTAGAATGCAACAGACAACTGAGCAACCGCAAGTACTATACTCCCATCACTAACGATCCAACCCAGCGCTTACTAACCACCATCACGGGCCTGGTTACAAGCGCAGAGTGTGATCAATGGATCACGAGAAAGGAGGCAGACTTCCTGATCAAAAAGGACCCGAGGGTTCCCTATTTTTACATCTTACCAAAGATTCACAAAGCAACCAGACCGGTACCAGGGAGACCAATAGTCTCAGGGATAGACTCCGTCCTGGAACCCCTATCACAATTTTGTGACCACTTTCTGCAACCCCTCGTCAAAAACATCCCCTCCTACATCCAGGACACCACAGACGTGTTACGCATCCTGGACAGTGTCCAGAATGCTGAGGAGATTGATCTATTGATCACCCTAGATGTGGAGGCCCTCTACACGAACATCCCTCAGAGGGCCACTCTAGAGGTGATTGAGGAGAGACTAGGTCTGGAAAGGTGGGACTCGAACACCCCACAGTCCATCATGGAAGGCGCTACCCTAGCACTTACAGAAAACTATTTTGAATTCATGGGCAAATTTTACCATCAGACCCAAGGCACCTCTATGGGCAGTACATTTGCTCCCTCGGTAGCCTGTTTGTATATGGCCCAGTTTGAAACTACACACATAGACCATGAGTCCAACCCTTTCCGCAATAACATCCAAATGTGGAAACGCTTTATCGACGATATTCTGATCTTGTGGAAAGGACCCACAACTTCCCATGAGGCTTTCCTTGTGTGGTTAAATGCGCTAAACCCACATTTGAAGTTTACCATGACTTCATCACCCGAGGAGATTGCTTTCTTGGACTTAACCATAAGACTACACGAGGGGTCTATAAGCACCACCATGTATCGGAAACCCACCGACCGCAACAGCCTCCTCCACTACAAAAGCCACCACCCGAAGGCCCTGCGCACCAATTTGCCCTTTGGGCAATTCCTGCGTATTAGGCGCAATTGCAGTAATGTGCGTGATTACAAGAAGGAATCCACAATCCTGTCTAGGAACCTTCTCGACAGGGGTTATCCTAAAAGCGATGTCCTGAGAGCTAAGAAACGGGCGAGGAATAACAATCGCGAGGCACTGCTTGAACGCAGGGAAAAGGCCCCAACTGAGAACCAACCCATCACATGTGTGACCACGTTCACCCCCCTGTCTAACCAAATCAGGAAGACAATCAAACACCACTGGGGAATATTGAACACAGGTGACATGACCCTGGAAGACCCAAGGTTCGCTTTCAAAAGATCACAGAACCTAAAGGATATTCTAATTAGCACCCGACCCAAGAAGGCCAGAAAGGAAACGCAACAGACACTGTGGCATCTTCCACCGGTCACGGGCCACTATCCCTGTGGTATGTGTGGAGTCTGCCGGTACACAATGACAATTAAAACTATACAGCTCTCGGAGAATTTCATCTGGGAGTTGAGGCACCATACCAACTGCAACACCTCACACTGTATATACCTCCTCACTTGCCCTTGTGGTTTGCAATATGTCGGAATGACAACCCGCCCCATCAAAACCCGTATCATTGAGCACCGTAGCAATTTCCGCTGCAAAAAGACACACACAAAGATGTGTAAACACTATGTAGACCAAGGCCATGACGAGGATTCTGTCAAGTGGGTGGTACTCGAGTCCAGCCCCAACTGCCCTAAGAATGCCCTCTTCCAGAAGGAACAGAGATGGGTCCACCGTCTTTCCTCTGATAGATTGGGTCTCAATGAGGACATCCCGTGGCACTCACTGTGAGCCATCCAAACTCCAACTTATCATATGGTTGCCATGCAGCCTCACAACCAACATCTGGCTGCAATCTTTAATTATACCTCCCCCGACTGGGTTCATATCCCATAGTGAGCGTTACACACAGTGAGCACAACACACACGGTTAGATGCGACCTCCCAGACTGTCGGCTTCACGACCAGAATTAAAGTCACAGCACTTTAGGGGCTATGTATGACACACTCGGAACTGATGACTGTGCCAAGTTTTTTCCACTATCATCCTTCATGAGCCATCTACACTCTACCCCAGATGAATACACACCACAAGCTTCAAAACAAAACCGCCTAGAACATGCTAGGTCCATGGATCCACTCAGGGGGTAGGCTACATAACACCAGTCTAAGATGGCCGCCGCAGTACTGATCGGCATCATATTTGATAATAATGTGCGACCAATTATTTTTTAACTCTGGAGCGAAACCCGGCTCCCATGGAACATAAGCTGCTGATTTATGGGTATCCTAACTCTGCAAAGCGGTGCGCTATTCAGCGTCATAGCCCCCCCGTAGCTACCGATCGACTAGTCTAAGATGGCCGCCCCGCGATCGGCACAAACCACGTGACACGCCGATAGGCGGAGACGCGCGATCCGTGTTGATTCGCTGCCGCCAGTGTAAATAACCCTCCCCGCCGAGCTCCCACATCTACTCGAGCTCGGCGGAGAAGGGTAGGTCACGCAGCGAAGGCACGAGAGATTAGAGGTAAGTGCTGTAGCGGGACATTAGGGCTCTAGACCAGGAGTTCCATGTGGTTTTAGTCACTGCCCATTTACTAATGGTTGCCTGGCGGTTTGTTTACCTTGACCCCAGTTTCAACCGAAGGACTCATCCTTGATGCTAGATCCCGCCGACCCCTCATGTGGCTGTTAGTTCTTGACAGTTTGGTGAGTCCACAATGTTAATGTGTTAAAACTTAGGCTCTTCTAGAGTCAGTGTGTGTGCAACTCTTCACCTATTCACTTTGATGTTATTATGGGTGTCCTCCTCGCGTTTAACTGATGCAAAAACACATGGTATGAACCCAGTTATACACTTGAACCTGGACAGCTGCTGCATATCTTTATTTTAAAACCTTTTAAACTTTTTATTTAAACCTCTTCACTTGTCACAACAATCCACCTCACCCACTCAGTGATTGTTCAGTGTTCCACACTGTAGACACTCGGCATACATCACCACTGAGGCATGCAATGACTGTTACTTGAAGCACTAGTACAGCATGCCACATTATTCACAGGTCTTTCCCTTGGCGTGACCTATTCTGCTACCTGCAAATTGTTTATAATGATTGTTGTTTTATCTCCTTTCTATGTCTAGGCATAGGACAACTCCCACAGAGGTAATCACACACAAAACTCACACATGACACCAGCATGTTTTAGATCACCTTGTTAAAGGTCCTGATGAATCGCGGGCAACTTTTGCCCACAGCGAGAAACATGTCGACCGTCTTCACCACTAGCCCCATCTAGGTTCACCTGACCTTACTCGTTGAGTCCTAGTGAGCTAGCCCCCTGGTTTTAATTGCAGCTAGGGACCCCCTGAATAAAGTTGATTCCGGTACCCTGAGCTACATTTTAAATATCCCTTTTCACCGTCACATACCTCCCTGCCCACACACCCACACCTCACCATAAGGCTGTTGGAAAAAGATCTCCGCCAAAGAGCCCCTCTTTGAGGTGAGCCCGTCGGGGATTGCACCGCCTCCCCGACGAGGAGCAACCGCCGATGATGAAGCATGACATCCTTCGGGGTGTGTGAGGCAAATCCATCCAACAAAATGGATGCCCTTGGGTGTTACACTTACACCTTCGGTCACGCCAATTAACTTTTTCCCTAATCACGCCTAGGAACAGTCCGGCACCCCTCCTTGTAGTATGTATTGATTTAGCAGTCTGAGGTCTAGTATGGGTCTGAGGGATCCATCCTTTTTGGGAATTAGGAAGTATAGAGAGTATACCCCTGTTCCTTGGTGTTGAAAGGGGACTTGTTCTATTGCACCTTTTTGTAGCATGGACGCGACCTCTTGTTGTAACAATGTGATGTGTTCTTTGGACATAGGACGGTGTTTGGGTGGTATGTTGGGAGGAGTAGAAGTGAGTTCTAGGCAACAACCATACTGGATAATTTGTCTCACCCACCTGTCTGAGGTAATGGAGTTCCAGACTGGTAGGAATTGTTTGACTCTGCCTCCGACTGTTGGTAGATGGTCTGGAAGGAGTGTGAGGAAGTCACTGTTTGGAGGCAGTGGAGGCTCTGGTGTTATTGCCGCCACGTCCTCTGCCCTTGTTATTGTTGCCCCTATAACTTCCTCTGTTGGAGCCTTTATTAAAGGAACTTTAGGTGTTGCTTTTGCATGAAGAGGAAGTCTGTGATGTGTTGCCTCTTGCGGTGCCTCTGTAGGAGGAGCGACGAAAGGAACCTCTATGTTGTTGAAACTGCAGTGCGCCCTAGATTTAGCAGTTTCGGTGTCTTTTTTCATTTTGTCTAAAATGGTACCTACTGCAGGGCCAAACCGGAAGTCTTAGTTAACTGGTTGAGGATGGTGGACTGTACCTCGTTCTTAAAACCAGAGATAGGTAGCCACCCGTGTCTGCGTAGTAATACGCTAGTATTAATGACCCTAGCTGATGTGTTAGCTGCGTCAAGCGCACCTTTAATTGAAGCATTAGTTATACATTTGCCTTCCTGTATGAGGTTGTTAGCCTGAGCTTTGAAAGGTTCTGGGAGGTGTTGCAGTAAATTTCAAGTTGATCGTTATGTGCTCTATGGTAGCGAGCTAGTTGAGCTTATGTGTTCGCAATCCTCCATGAATTAGCAGCCTGTGAGGCTACTCTCTTGCGTGAGGCTTCTAATATTTTAGAGTCCTTGTCAGGAGGGGGAGCATCTCCTGTTGTTTGTGAGTTAGCTCTCTTTCGAGCGTTTGCTACAACTAGTGAGTCTAAAGGCAACAGGGATTTAATATAAGTAGGGTCTGTAGGGGCCACCTTATATTTCTTCTCAATCCTGGGATTGAGTACATGTGCTCTGGCTGGATCTTTGAATATGTCTGGCGTGTGTTTTAGTACCCCTTTTAACATAGGAAGTGTCCTGACATTCTTCTCAGAGGTAGGAAAAGTGTCAAATAGAAAATCCTCTTTTGGGTAAGTGTGCATGTCAACCTTGTGGTATTTTGCTGCCCTATCTAGCAGTTGGTTAAAAACAATGGTGTTGTCAGTAGGCGATGGCTTTGTAGGGTATGGGGAGGTGTCTGGGATGGGTTGTGCGTCATGGATCATTGTGGTCCTCCCATGTGTCATCCTGTGCATGAGGATCCTCTGGTTCATTAAAATCGTCTTGAGGATCTTCCCCCATGTTATCCCCATCATTATAATCTGAATGTGTAGGAGAGTAGGGCACAAAAGGCATATTAGGATAGAAAGGAGGAGGAGTAAAAGGCCTACAGGGGGATGTCCCAAAGTTTTTTTTCTTTGGAACAGGAGAAGGAATGTCTGTGTCCAATGGTCTCTTTTTCCGGTGATAAACTGTAACGTGTCCTGTTTCAGGGTCTATATACAGTTTAGATTGTTCCTCAGTTACTGGATCAGGATCAGGATAGAAGAGTTCTTCCTCAACTGTCGGTGGCTTTGGCGCCGATGTTTTTGGCTTACTGACTTGTTTGTGACCTTTTGGCTCGAGGGCCTTTGGTTGTGGAGTTTTTTCGGCTCCACTGTTGCTTTGGGGTCGGTAACCTTTTTTGGTTCAACGTCCTTTGTTGGTTTAACAGTCTTTTTTGGTTCGGCGACTTTGTTTGGGTCGACGACCTGTTTCGGATCGACCGGAGCTTTTGGTTCGATACGTTTTTTATGCTCAACAGCTTTTTTCGGCTCAAGGTTTTTGGTCGAGTCAATGGCTTTTTTCGGTTCGACCGGCTTTGTGGTGTGATCCTGCTTTTGTCGATCAACACTCTTTTTAGGATCGACTGCCTTTTTTGGGTCGGGTGTTCTTTTTGGATCGACGACCCGTTTTGGTTCAAGGCTCTTCTTTGGCTCAATAGCTTTTGACTTGATAACCTTTTTGGGTTGGGCGACCTTCTTTGGTTCGACGACCTTTGGTTCGACAACCTTCCTCGGTTCGACGACCTTTGGTTCGTCGAGCTCCTTCGGTTCGACGACCTTCGGTTCGACAACCCTTTTGGGGTCGACAACCTTCTTGAGGAGAATGTTACTCGGTCCTGGGCTATCAGAAGGCTGGGTTTTGGGCTTCGGAGCCGAGCCGGAAGGCGGGGCTTCTGAAGGAGCTTGTCGATCTCGGCTAAGGCCTTTAGGCGATGCTTCGACCGGAGCCTTAGATTTTGGGATAAGCGGTGTTGGGGGCTGGGTACTCACTGTTTTCCCTGGCGTGATCTGGTCATCGGAGTCCGACTGGTCCTCAACGGAGACGATTTCTAGATCAGAGTCCGCCGCTTCTGGGAGGTCGTGTTCATCATCGAAGATGTTCTCCGGTTCCGGTGCCGGCCGCTGCATCTCTTGCCTAGCGGCCCGTCGACTCCGGATGGTCTTCTTCGAACGGAATTGGGCAAACGCTGGGCAATTTTCTTCGTTGTGCTCCGGTGATGAGCACTTGTTGCATACTGTATGTTTGTCAGTATGCGGGAATTTGGAGTGGCATTGTGGGCACCTTTTGAACGGGCTCCTTTCCATCAACAGCAGGCCCACTTGGCGTCGAAAGGCCCAACGGCCTGCGTCGACGACCGGATCGAGATGGAAAGTTTGGTCGAGTCAAAAAGTACCGAACGAGAACAATACCGTCAAAGTCGAAGGCCTTCTGGCCTTAGAAAGTAGTTTAGTTTTGTTTCCGAAGTTAGAGTAGAGGAATAACATCCGAACCCAATGGCGGAAAAAACTATCTGAGGATGGAGAAGATACCCATGCGCACTGTAGTCCAGGGGAGGAGTCACCTATCTCGTGATACTTCGAAGACTCTTCCAGGACAACAAGGTACAATCATCCGGGCCCAACACTAGGCGGCGATCTATGCTAAGATATGAATCCAGCAGCCCACATGCCTCGAACAGTTACTTACATTTGGTAACACTCTTCCGGGTAGAGACTCAATCTAGCCACAGATACACAGCCTACAAGAACGCCATCCACAGACACCTCATCAGATCCGCCGAAAGTGCCTCCTTCAAGGACAGACTCGACAACAACGCACACAACAGCAAAGAACTTTCAACATTGTGAAGGAACTCTCCAACCCTAGCTCCAACACCAACAACATCCTACCATCGCAAGATCTGTGTGAATCCCTTGCCACCTTCTTCCATCGCAAGTTCACGGGCATCCACGACAGCTTCAACAACCTGACCTCCCAACAACCACCGACATCTCAGACCCCGCAGCCACCACCCACATCGATCCCCTGCTCACCTGGACCAACATAAACAACGACGACACCATCAAAATCATGAACACCTTCCACTCCGGCTCTCCGTCAGACCCATGCCCACATCACATCTTGAATAAAGCAAGCGCCACCATCGCACCTTATCTCCGCAAGACCATCAACATCTCCTTCGAGACTGCGACCTTCCCCGAGAGCTGGAAGCACGCTGAAATCAACGCCTTACTGAAGAAACCCAAGGCAGATCCGAGGGACCTCAAGAACTTCCGGCCCATCTCCCTGCTCCCAGCAAAGGTCATCGAGAAGACCGTCAACAGACAGCTGACTCGCTTCCTCGAAGAGAACAACATCCTTGACCCGTCCCAGTCCGGGTTCCGCAGCAACCACAGTACTGAGACTGCCCTCATCGCCGCCTCCGATGAAATCAGGGCCCGGCTGGACAACGGCAAAACTGCAGCCCTCATCTTCCTAGACCTATCAGCCGCCTTTAAAACTGTCTGCCACTGCACCCTCCGCCTCCCCCCGTTTCGTTCCGAAGACTCCGAAATCACCTGCGGCATACCCCAAGGATCATCCCTCAGCCCGACATTGTTCAACGTCTACATGGCACCGCTCGCCCAAGTCGCCCGACTACACGACCTCAACATCATCTCCTACGCCGACACCCAGCTGATCTTCTCCCTCACCAAGGACCTCTTCACCGCCAAAACCAACATCCACGAAGGAATGATAGCTGTCGCCGAGTGGATGAAGAACAGCCGACTGAAGCTGAACTCGGACACAACCGAGGTCCTCAGCCTCGGCCCCACCCCCTCAGCCTGGTACGACTCCTGGTGGCCGCCCGGACTGGGAGCAGCACCGACACCCACCGGCCACGCACGCAACCTGGGGTTTATCCTCAACTCAACACTCTCCTTGACCAAGCAAGTCAACGACGTCTCGTCCCCCTGCTCAACACCCTCCGCATGCTCTCCAAGATCTACAGGTGGATTACCACCGAAACAAGAAGAACGGTCACCCAGGCCCTCGTTAGCAGCAGGCTGGACTATGGAAATGCCCTCTATGCAGGAGCCTTGATCAAACTCCTGAAAGGACTACAACGCATACAGAACGCCTCTGCACGCCAGATCCTCGACAACCCGAGCCACAGCCACATCGCACCACACCTAAGATACCTGCACTGGCTTCCCGTCAACAAGAGGATCACCTTCAAGCTCCTCACTCACGCACACAAGGTGCTCCACAACACCAGACTGACATACCTCAACAGACGACTCACCTTCTACACCCCGAACCGACAGCTCCGCTCTGCCGACCTCTCCCTCGCCACCGTCCCCTCGCATCTGAAGAGCGACCACCAGCGGCAGATCATTCTCCCACCCCGCCGCCAAGACCTGGAACACCCTCCCCACCCTCCTACGGCAGACCCAGGACCTACTATCCTTCAGGAGGTTTCTCAAGACCTGGCTATTCAAGCAGTAGTAGCACCCGTCCTCCCCCCCCCACACACACACACACACAGCGCCTTGAGACCCTCACGGGTGAGTAGTGCGCTTTACAAATGTACTGATTGATTGACAGATTCTTCACCTTTTGACAATTTCCCAGGGATCAGACTGCTCAATAAATTTTTCAGCAGCACCTCTGCATGCTGGTAGGTGGAGCCGTGCAAATTGGTGTTACCAGCGTGAAGATTCCAAGACTTGGAATCTTATTAATGGATTAATGGATAGAGTACAATCACAGAACAGGAGGTTGAGAGTGTCGGTGAAGAGTCTGCGGCTAGATAGAGTCTACACCTGAAGGCGTCTTACCGAAGTGAACTTGTTCTTCTGATAGAGACTTGTAGGTGCAGATCCCTCACATTTTTAATAGGTACCAAATCAGTACTGATTTGTACGGGGGTCTGTGGATAGACCCAACCTACAAAGTCTTTTGCAGAACCAAGCAGGCAAAATGCCCCTCTCTGTGAACCTTACAATTCAGAAAAGAGCACTTCATGGAAGCAGGTAAGGCAAATGTCTAGGACAGGGACTATGTGTTGCTAACACAGTCCTTTTGGAAGCTGGTTTTGGACCAATGAGTAGCAGGTCGTAATGCAGAGTAAAATCCAACAGGAGATGGCTCTCTTCTGCACAGCGTTGTCTTTTTTCACTCCATAGAAATCCACAAAGAGCAGATCATCCACCCGCTGTGCGAACTATGTAAAAGCTCAGTTCTTTTTTGGGGTCAAAGCAATGGAGTCTCTTCTTTGAGGGGTGGTGTGAATCATAGAATGCCAGCAAGGTGATATTTTGACGGACATCACAACTTTAAGCAAGAAAGATAACGGTTTCCTCAAAACCAGTTTGTCTGGAAAGAAGGTGATGTAAGACAGGTAGACGCAAAGACTTTGAAGCTCACTCACACACCCCATCAATGTTATAGTGAAAATGAACATTGTCTTGAGGGGAAGAGCAGCAAGGAACAGCTGTGAAGTGGTTCAAATGAAGTGCATATCAGAAATGTGAGGGTGAAGTTAAGGTCCCACAATTGCATGACAAAGGGAGAGGAACCAAACAAATGTAAACCTTTCAAAAGGGCCATAACAACTGGAGACTTAAAGAAAGAGGGCTGATCTGGCATCAGCAAAAAGGCTGAAAGATACCCTTTAAATGTGAAGAGAGCAAAGCCTTGCTGGGCTAGGGATAGAACAAACAAAACGTCAGACATCTTTACAAGGCTGGGGTTGTATCTGCCAAGTACTCCACAAAACCACAAATATACAGTTTTTGCTGAGGGATGAATGGCTGCCAGTATGATATCAACCCCCTTTGGAGGAAAGTAAAAGGCGCTCAGCTGTCACTGCTTAATCTCCAACATGAAGTGGGAGATTGCAAGGGCCGGGTGCAGAATCCAGCCTTGTTACTGTGACACGTGTCTTCCCAGAGGTGCAGCCTGATTGGAGGACAGATGCTCAGGCCAAAGAGTTCTGGATACCATACTCTCCGTGCCTGGTCCGGGGCCACTAGGATGACTTGGGCACAGTCAGCCTAGATCTTCTAGAGGACTTGGGACAGGAGCTGTTTAGGCAAAAAGACAAACAAGAGCCAGAAGTTCCATCCTAAGCATAATGCGTCTCCTAGTGAGAGAGGCGATAGAAACTCCAATACCTGGAACTGCTGAAACTGCACATTCTCAGCAGTGACAAACCGATCGGGACAAAGTTCTGCCCATTCGGGGAAGAGACCTCATACCATCTCCAGGTGTAACAGGCACTCGTAATCCGCTAGAGACTGCCGTCTTAGATCATCCGCCCTGCCATTTAATGGTCCTGCAAGGTGGTTTACCATCAGTAAGATTCCTTGGTGGTCCAACAATTTACCAGAGGCCTCTTGGCACAGGGTCCATGACCCCAACCCCACCCAGTTTGCTGCAAGACAACATGGAGGTGGAGTTGTCCATGAGCACCTATATCAGCATCCCTTTGATGGATGTAACAAAGTCTTTCATTGCCAAGCAGAAAGTTAATATGGAGGCAGGACTCTGCCAGAGACCGGAGTCCTCTGATCGCCACATCTTAAAGATGGCCACCGCCAACTCAGATGCGATGCATCGGTCACCACTGTGAGCTCTGCCTGGGGAAGGGTCTGCTGCTGACCCAATCGCAGTCCAGCAACCACCACTGCAGATATTTTACAATCTCCTGAACGTGATTGGTGAAGTCCCCTTAATGTTGGACCCACTGATACTTCTGATCCTACTGCACACATGCAACCTGGCATGCTCAGCCAGCAGGATGCAGGAGGCCATTAGTCCCAGCAGCCTCAAAGTTGAACTCATTAAAATCCAGGTCTGATGCTGAAAGATCAGAATCATAACCTGAATGACCTGGAATCTCTTTACCGAAGAGATAGGTGAGAAACCAAACTGTGTCCAGAATGGCTCTTATGAAGAGGAGTTGCTGGGAAATCAGGTGTGACTTTGGCACATTGATAATGAACCCCAACGATGACAGGGGGTTCACTGTAGTCTTGAGGTGGCTGGTGATTACCTGGGGCAAGCCCAGAATGGCACCCTTGACCTCAAAAGATGTGCTGCCACCACCACCATCACTTTCGTGAACACCTGAGGGGTACTAGTGAGACTAAAGGGAGCACAATAAACTGAAAATATTCTTGTCCCACCAAGAACCGCAGGTAGTGCTGTTGGGTCTGCAGGATGGGTATATGGAACTAGGCGTTCTACAGGTCCAACATCATTCATTCTCCAGGGTTGAGCGCAGGCCAGACATAGGACGGTTTGAACATTTAAAAATGTTCCTCCGGAGGAAGGTGTTGAGAGCAGGTCTAAAATTGGACAAACGGGGGGATGGTGGAAACTGCGGCAGTGCAGAAAGGAAGGGTAGAGCACAGCTGTCCTGAACAATTAACAGGACGAACCTGTCTGATGATATGGTGTAATGGCTTGCCAAACCAGCATGACACTTTTGATCCTGCCTCTTACCAGGTGGCTGGGCTCCACTATGGGTGCGCTAAAGAGGTTTGGCAAGTGGGGCTGCTTGGGCGGTGGGGGTTATGTATGAGGGGCTAGTGGACTGGGTGGCCTATTGACCTTGACTGTGGGGGTGGTGGGCAATAGAACTGTGAACCTGCTGGGCTCCATGCTGGCGTTGATTGGCTGATGGTATAGGGTACCTCTGCGGAAGCCACAAAAAGCACAGTAGGGCTGATACAGCTGGTGACAGGGGAAGATAAGCCCAAGGGGCGTGCTGTGGCCCTGCCCTCCTTGACCAACAAGAGAGCGGCGTCAACCTTATCCCCAAGCAGCTGCGTCCATGAGAAATGACAGGACATCGCCTGAAAAACTAGTAGACCACAGCTAAGCGTGGTGGCAAATTGCGACACTGGTGCTCATGATCCGGCACAAACTTGGCCACATCAAGACCGTCCTGTATGGCGTGGGCCAGGACCGATCGAAGATTGACAGGGACACATGGGGGTACTGGAGCTACTGAGTCCCAAAGGGCATCAGAATAGCCACCACCAGGCAGCTGGCATTGACGGACCTCAGCATGTCTCCACCCATTTTGCCTCCTTATCGAGGTGAGCAGTAGGAAATGTGTTGGGGTTAGTTTTGCTTGCAGACACCTGCACCACCAAGCTTTCATACAGGATTGCCTGAAACAGGGCAGTGGAACTGTGCAATTTGCCAGTTGACCGGGTGCCAGAGCAAGGTTTGGTCCATGCCGCCAACCAGGTGTCCTTATGGGCCTCATTAAATAATAAGAGGGGCTCATTTGATGTGTGCCCTGGCTGAAGTAAGTACATTGGCCTTGACCTCCAAGGTAGGGAGCTGAAGGTCAAGGACTTTGGCCGCCTTACGCATAACTGTGGTGTCAGAAGCACTCTGCTCAGTGGCAGGGGGCCAGGGGAGGTGTCAAGGCCACTAGCCTCCAGCAGATTGTCATACCAATTCTCCTCATACTAAGGTTCGCCAGTCCCCTTACCTGCATCATAATAATCCAAGTCTGTGCTGAACAGAGAATGCAGGGTGTGTGTTTGGCGTGGAGGCATTTCAAGTGGAGTAAATGGAACCAACTCAAGGTCTGAGAGAACAATTGGTGCTTCGTCTTCCAGTGCCAATGGAGTCTGCTAGCTCCGGGAACCGGCATGAACCACAGTGCCAGAGGCAAGACTGGAGAAGAAGGTGACCCATTTAGGGGCTTAGGGGCTCTAGCTGACATTAAGGGTGAACTCGCTGGTTGTAACCAAGACTGAGAAATTCTTGGTTCTGTGGAGCACGCAGGCGAGCCAGAGGGAGTCAGCAAGGATCCGAAGACTCAGAGCATGGTCTTACAGAACTCTTTGATATGCCTACGAGTGCAAGACGGCCCCAGAAACTAGGGTGGTGCCAGGACAAGTTTCGGGATCGGATCCAAAGTCAAACGACTTCGAGAGTGAGATCTATGATGCCACCCTGCGCCTTCACAGGGGAGTGTGAGTGGCAGGAAGGGGCCGAATCTTGCCTAGATTTATTGTATTTTTTCTTCGACTTACCCAAAGACTTGGATCGAGAGGAAGACGGACCTCTGGAATGAAGCCGGCGTCTTTGGACCTCGAACGGGACAGAACATTTCATTTGGACACATCTGGTGGCAGAGTCTTCCGCTGCGTGGCAATGTAGAATTTGTAGTGTAGGGCCTTCAGATTCATTGACACCCAGTCATTGCAGGCCTTAACCCCTTGAATGCTAAGGACAAGATGGTCTCATCCTCCAAACCACTGGGTCCGTATGCGCGGAGTACAAGCCCATCTTGTCCTTAGCGGCTTGACTTTAGGCAACACAGGCAAATTTGGTGAGGATCGGTCATAGATACTTGCAACAGTCCTTACATGGTTTGCAACCTGTTGTTTTGGGAGGTGACATGTTCCTTGTAGTAAAACAATTTTTAGATAGAGGTGGGTCTCAAACAGATGAGAGGTAGCTCCCGATCAGCGTCTGGTGGTGTGGAAAGAAAGGAACTGACATTATCGGACAGCAGTGATGCCTAAATAGGCTCCGCATGTCATTTCAGGAGAGGATCAGCATCAGTGCGCAGCTGCACAGCTTCACCTACCGGTGCGCATGGGTGCTGCTGAAAAGTTTCCAGATCCAGTCTGGCGCCTAGAGAATATTCAAAAAGTTGAAGAATCGTGGCTAGAAGTGTCCATCAAAAATAAATAACACAACAAGTAGTGGCTGAGAGAAAAGCACCAGTTGCACTTAAGTTTACATATTGAATACTTAAGATCTGAAGAAGAAAAAGTCTCTACCAGACCCAAGTTAGAATACTTAGAATACTTAAAAGAAAATACAGCTGCGACTTTCAGAGTGCTTAATCCTTTGATGCATGGAAAAAATGGATTTCAGAGGCGTTTATGGACGCATACATACCAGTGGAGATGTCCCATCTGGAATTGTCAGTGATGGTGTACTGCATTGCCGCACATATGCGTCAACACACTGCTTGTGTATTGGGGTCTGAACATTTCTTAGTCCAGTGTGGATCTTGCAAGAGAATAGTATGCTGGAAAAATTATCCATTTAAAGAACCCGAAAAAAACCTGGTAATTTTGGGCTCAGCCTGTGCATACGCAGGTATGCTGGTTATAAAACACTCCAAAATAAAATTAACTGCTGTTGGCTCTGTCGAAGACTACAGGTTCACAAACGAGTTGCTAACTATATCATTATAAATGATGGTCATTTACAATGTAGAAAATACAATGCCTTTATATCTTGAATTTAAATGTACAGTTGTACTTACAACACCAACAGGTGTTTGAAGAATACATTTAGACATGACACTTATAATTCAGGGTTACTTTATATCAAGCATATTATTAAAGTTGAAAGGTTGCAGAGGTCTGTGACATGCCATTGTAAATGAAGGTATTATTAAAAATGACAAATTGGCCTGTGATTATTTTGATGGCTTCCTGAGCAGCAGCTCCTGCAAATGAAAAGAGACATACATCAATATAATTAAAGGTATTTTACCCTTCTCAGTTTTTATGTCAATTTGCCACTGTATGACACCCCCATTATTGAGCAGCAGAATAGGTCTGCTGCTACCTTCGGGTGTTAATTCCAGCACATTAGCAACACCCAGGTCACACTGCTGTCACTGAGAGGCAACAGATGTGGTACCAATGAAATTCTCTGGATTTATTGATCTGTTCTTGATATAGCATGTCAAAAACCCGGCAAAAGACAGCAGATCGATTTATATTGCAGTATAGTAGAGCAGTGGATTCAGAAATTTATGGTGTTTCTACATTTTCCTGGGAGGGTATCCCTTCTTATACATGATTACATTTTTAATCCACATATACATTGAATGCTTGACCCTAGTTAACTTACCCATGTAGGTTACCTTGTAAATGGTATTAAAGTCAATAAGTAGGATGGTGCAACTTTCATGTTAGTTTAGAGGACTTTTTAACAGTACTGTAGTATTTAAAGTCAGATGCAAGCAATCAACCTGAAAGGCTGAGGGGCAAAGATGCCACAGATTTGATTTGTGGTGGGACTCAACTTCCATCCTCTCTGGTCACGTGGACACAACAGGGCTACACTGATATTTTTACTAAGAGTATTTCCCCTGTATCTCCTTTAGGTAGTTCAGCTTTGCACAAAGACGATTTTTAGAGATCTGAGTGGTGTGCGAGGTAACAGAGTAACAGCATAACAGCATTAGAGGTCAGTACCAATTTTTTTAGTAAACCATTTAACAACAACTCTGAAGACACCATGGCACAGATTCACAAACTGTATTTTGTAGTAGGTAAAGTCGTACCACTCATGTACTACAAAATGCAATTCACAGCTACCGACATCCGCTTCCATCTTTTCTGTGCAATTCGAAAAATATACTTCAAGAGTTACTAAATCCCTAAAGTTGTCAAAATATGCTCAAATAGAATCCAGTCCAGCCATGGTGTAAGTCAAGCCCTACATATGGCCATCCACTTGTTAATGGTACTGCAACACACATGCATAGAAAATAATGGGGATAGGGTATTATAATAACGTCTCAATGGAAGTAATGTTAAATTAATTACATCAATTTGATCTTAAAATATAGACTTATATCTAAATGTTTTGATGATTTCAAAAAATAAAAACTTAATTCTAAAAAAAACTTTTTAAAAGTATATACATTAAATAAATGAATAACAACCTATTTAATTATAAATTGATACATACAAAAAGGATAATGAGGCGTTAAAGTTGGCATCCTTAGGGTGGTCTTCCCCCAATTGTTTTTCTTTTTACCTCCACGTTTTACTGTATGTTTTTGTTGGCAGTAGGACTGAGCACTTTACCACTGCTAATCAGTGCTTAAGTGCATGTGCTTCTTCCCTAAACCTGTGTGTAACTGGTGTATACATGACTGACATATTTAATTTACTTATAAGTCTTTTATAAGTCTCTTGTAAAGAGGTATCCCAATACCCAGGGCCTGTAAGTTAAATGCTACTAGTGGACTGCAGCACTGATTGTGCCACCCACAGAAGTAGCCTTTCTCAGGACTGCCACTGTAGTGCCAGTATGTTCAGTCCTACTACCACTGTGAACTGGCATTTAAAACTACGTACCAATCCTTATATTCCCCTTTTATTACACATAAGTCACCCCTAAGGTAGGCCCTAGGTAGCATTAAGGGCAGGGTGCTATGTAAGTAAAAGGTAGGACATGTACTGTTATGTTTTGCATGTCCTAGTAGTGACAAACACCTGAGTTCATTTTCACTACTGTGAGGCCTACCCCTCTCATAGGTTAGCATTGGAAATTCCCTTATACCTGTTTAAGTAGTAATTCCTGATCAAAGAGGAGTAGCGTTTTATATCTCTGGATTGATAATGATAAATCCTACTTACTGGTGAAGTTGGATTTAACCTTACTGTTTTAGAAAGGCCACTTTTAGACAGTGGACATTTCTCTACACTTACTGCTCTATGTGCCAGGCAGCCTGTCTCCACTACATGTCTGGGCTGGGTTACAGCTACATTGTACATTCACTCTAGATAGTCACAACACAGGACACTCAAATGCATCTGCATTCTGATAGGTCTTCCTGGGCAGGTATTCACACTTCTATAGGTGGTGTCCTGTCCCCACACAATGGGCTGATTAGCCCCCACGAGTAGCCTGGCAGACAGAACTGGGTTGAAAGGGATCACAGTGCACTTCGGAGGGCTCCTTTGAAATCATCCCCCACATCAAAGGTACTTTTGGGTATAAGTAATGGGGCTCTGTCCCCTTCAAATCAGACACTTTTTTGACATGTAACCAGATGCTGCTGGTTCTACGTCTGCACATTGCCAGAAGGACTGCTGTGCTGTGAGGAGGGATTGCCACTCTGCTAACTGCTCTGCTGTGTTCGCCTTCTGCTTGTAAAGCTGCAGGAGGGACTGCTACCTTTAGCTGTTCTGACCTAAGTGTTCTCCAAGGGCTTGCTCCCTGTTCATGAAATCTCAGGGCCATCAAAGATTACACTTGCTGGCTGTGGAACGCTGTCACTTTTGAGTCTGGAAGTGGTACCTTTAACAAACAATCATAGCATGCCTGATCAGCAGTGCCCCTTGTAACGAGAATGAGCGCTTCCCTTCAGAGCAACTGAGCACCTTGGTTCTATCACAGACGCCGCAGCACCAAAGAAGTCTTCCGAAGCGGCCCGCCTGACTTCCAGGATTAAGATTTAGCGCTTTCCTGTTTGCCCGGAGCGCCCTGCTTCCTCCCAAGACACTGCACCTCTACGCATAGTCCCTATGGGGCAGACGACGTGTTGCCTTGGCAACCCCAGGACTCGTCAGCAATGTTGCATCTAAGCCCGTTCCCCTACGGGATCCCTGATGATGCTGAGCCTCGTTCTTCTGGGCCCAGGATGCTACAACACAACCACCCCTCCGGGGCTCGACAACACAGTGGACTGTTGATGGAGTACTCCCCTCGAGATCGCTGCCTTTTCCCCAGGTACTGTATGTGAGCCACTGGAACTGGGAGGTATTGAAAGCAGAGCTGTGTGCTCACAGTCCGCAGAGATCATTAAACCACACTATTCCAGAGGAACCCATGGATCACCTTTGTCCAGGCACATGCTTTCAATACTGTTTTGGCCACGATAAGAGACAACGGGACTCAGAGCACTCCATATTTTCAACTTTTGATTGTGAGTATTGCCTAAGCACTGTATTTACCTTTATACTTTCAACGCTTATAACTTGAAAAGTATTCCTCAGATTTGTATCATGTTTGTATTGTTTTGTTAACACCTTGGGTGCTCATGACAAGCTCATCTCATCATGAGGCACAGTGACGCTGTGCTCATGACGAGCTGAGCTCATCATGAACGCCATGGAACGCCCATGCAGGGATAATTCCCCTGCTGTGCCGAGCGTTCCATGGAAACAGGCGTGGTCATGCACAGCGCCATCGTGCTGCGTGACGAGCCGAGCTTGTCAACAGCACTTCGGCGCCACGCGCGGTCCCCCTCCCCCAGGACCGCGTGGGGAATTAGCCCCGCGGCGAAGGGGTTAATATACTAAGCTATGTTTACAAACCAGAGTGGAGTATTTTTGTGGTGTATTCATTGTATTACTATGGGGGTGTGTTACACAAATACTTTACACATTGCCTCTTTTGATAAGTCTCTCTGCTCTGGGCCAAGCTACCAGAGGGTGAGCTCTGGTTATTTCGGGTGTGTATCTAGCTTACCCTGACCAGAGTGGTGGGTTCTGCCAGGCCTGTGAGTATACTGTAGCCAAAAAGAAACCCAATATCTGACATTGGTGATCAGCGGTGAGGATAGAACTTGGGTTTGTGCAATACCATATAGTAACTAATTGTTCACTACAACTCCATTTCAAATTTTTTCAATTTTCCCGGTTTAGCGTTTTTGATCTGTCCCTGCTATACCATTCTCCAAACTGGAAAAGTAGTACCAGCACCAACTGATTTTGAGCTGGCTAAGTTAGAGTCCTACAATGGGATCCAGGTGAAGGGGTGCCATAAAGGATTTCAGGTTTCTATCAAGGGAATAACCATGAAGGTTCAGTTCAAGAAAGCTTTAAGAGCCTCAGAGGAAACCCAGGTTGCAGGATGACAACCCAGGTGAGGCTGGAGGAGAATTGGCAGCACAACAGACCACACAGAACAGAACAGAGCATGAAGGACAGGGACAGCAAGCCAAGATTGTATGATGTTACTTAGCATGCATTTACATAGCATGCTTTTACTACGCGGTTTTTACTTCGCAAAAGCATTTACCTTGCATTTTTTTATTTCGCATGTCATTACTTCGCAAAATTAGTAATAACATTAGCATTTGCTTTTCTTAGCGGTACCTTACGTCGCATGTTTTTACTACGCATACAAAGTGTTTTTATTTATTTATTTTCTAATTTGAAACCTAACCACTGGGACGGGATGCCAGGGAAATAGGGGATTTGGGTGGGTAATTGATTTTAAGAATATCGGTTAACTAGAGCACTACCCTAAAACCCTTTACAAACACTACCCACTAGACTACACATACACTACAACACTACCCTTAACCCTAAAACACCACCCTACACTACACATACACTACAACACTACCCTAGACCCTATAACACTATCCCCTACACTACACTACTACACTACCCTAAACCCTAAAACACGACCCTACACTACACATATACTACAAAACTACCCTAAACCCTAAAACACTACCCTACACATACATTACAACACTACCCTAAACCCTAAAACACTACCCCCTACACTACAACACTACCCTAAACCCCCTACACTACACATACACTACTACACTACCCTAAACCGTAAAACACTACCCTACACTACACATACACTACAACACTACCCTAAACCCTATAACACTACCCCCTACACTACACAACACTACCCTAAAACCTATAACACTACCCTACACGTACGCTGCAACACTACCCTAAACCCTAATACACTACCTCCTACACTACACATACACTACAACACTACCCTAAACCCAATACACTACCCTACACTACAACACTACCCTAAACCCTAAAACACTTCCCCCTACACTACACATTTACTACAACACTACCCCCTACACTACACATACACTACAACACTACACTAAACCCTAAAACACTCCCCTACACGTACACCACAACACTACCCTAAATTCTATAACACTACCCCCTACAATACAAATACACTACTACACTACCCTAAACCCTAATACACTACAACACTACCCCCAAACCCTAAAACACTACCCCTACAACACTACCCCAAACCCTAAAACACTTCCCCCTACATTACACATACACTACAACACTGCCCTAAACCCTATAACACTACACCCTACACATACACTACAACACTACCCTAAACCCTATAACACAACCCCCTACACTACACATACACTACAACGCAACCCCCTACACTACACATACACTACAACACAACCCCCTACACTACACATACACTACAACACTACCCTAAACCCTAACACACTACCCTACACTACAACACTACCCTAACCCCTAAAACACTACCCCCTACACTACACATATACTACAAAACTACCCTAAACTCTAAAACACTACACATACACTACAACACTACCCTAAACACTAAAACACTACCCCCTACACTACACATACACTACAACACTACCCTAAACCCTAAAACACTACCCCCTACACTACAACACAACCCCCTACACTACACTTACACTACAATACTACCCTAAAACACTACCGTACACTACACATACACTACAACACTACCCTAAACCCTAAAACACTACCCTACACTACAACACTACCCTAACTACACTGCTCCACTTACCTCTCTCTCCTCGAGGTCCCTCTCTTCACCTTCAACCATAAATAATTTTACATCTTTAACAACGAAGTAAAACCAACAGACCATGCAGGCCAGGGAAGAGGGGCATGTCTGAACTGGGGTAGTGTGGTGAGCAAAATAACGATGGATTAAACCCAGATCTGTGACTGGGGGTGAATGTTTTGCCATTGTGCAACATTCTGTCCATCAATTGTTGTTTTTCCATTTGTCACCCCGAGTGGGACGGGAGTCTCGTGCTCTCCATGCCACTGGAATCAAGCTATCCTGGCTGATGATGGCTGAACGCCAGAAACCGGTTCTAGGATGCTTGATTCCGGTCCAGGGAAGACATGGCTTGGCAGTTCGGGCTGGACTGTTCCCATGAGGCACAGGGTCAAGACTGATTTGCATATGGCCATGTCTGAACTAGGGTGGTGTGGTGAGCAAAATAACGATGTATTAAACTCAGATATGTGACTGGGGATGAATGTTTTGCCCTTGAGCAACATTCCATCCATCAATTGTTTTTGCACGGGAAGAGGGGCAGGGCAGCTAAATGGCCATGGAGGGCAGAAGGGAGGGGGCAGGGGCGTGCACATGGACAACGGAGAGCAGGAGGGAGCATGGTGGGGCAGCAGGATACCTACACAGGACAGACAGTGGCAGCACAGCGGACCGAGCAGGGCTGTAGAGAGGGGCAGGTGCATGGACTATGACAATGAAGGGCAGGAAGAGGGGGCCAGGGATGATAACAAGCTAACCATGGATGTCAAGTGAGAGGGCCAATGGTAGCACCTAGGAACCATCCAGGGCAGGGGGGAGGGGTCAGGGGCATGGTCTTCGACAACAGAGGGCAGGGAGGAGATGCTTAGGGGCAACAAGATAAGTATGAAGGGCACGTGGGAACGGCAGTACAAAAGAGCACGCATGGCAGGCGGGAGGAGGCAGAATACAGACTAGGGGAAGGACCAGGGGCAGAAAACTGTCCACAGAGAAAAGGCTTGCATGGACCGGGACAGCACAGTGGAAGAGAAAGGGGGCTGCGGCACACAAATGGAAAACCAAGGACAGGTAGGACAGGGTCAGGAGGAAGAGCAGCAAAGTGACCACATAGGGCAGGCTGGCTGGCAGGGGCAGTAAGCTGTCCACATTGGGCAGGTGGGATGGGGAAAGAGCACGTAGATGGTGAACGAAGGCAGACAAAAGGGTGGGGGAAGCAATCTAATCATGGTGAGTAGGCTAACACGTTAGGGTCAGCACAATGGACCATGGAGAGCAGGAGTGAGCAGTAGGGGTATGCACATGGAGAAAAAAGGGCTGGAGCTGGGGGTAGCAACCCGACTACGGAGGGCATGGGCCAGGTACAGCGCAAGAGACCAGGGAGGGTAGGCGGGAGGGGCCGGGGCACACAGACGGAGAACAGAGGGCAGGCAAGAGGAAGCCTGGGGCAGCAAGCTGAGCACAGAGAACAGGCTGCTGTGAGTAGGCCACCAGCAGGGGGTTAGCCTGTACCAATTCCCTTATGTGAATGGCCAATGGCAGTGGCACAGTGAAGGTGATGGCTGCATATGTTTAAAAAACTACAAATTCACTGAAATAAAAAGGCTTAACAGGCACTGAAGTCTGGTATGGGAATATGATCTTCCTGAACATTAAAAAAAACTGAAATTCACAGAAAAAAGCAAAAGTTAAAGTAACATTATAGGTAGGTGTTGAAATAAGTTAACAACCAATGCTTAAATACCAAAATAACACTGAAATTCGCCAGTTATAGCTCAGTGAAGTAACTCTTACGTGCGACCCATCTATGTACTGCTTATAACCTCACATATCACATCACTATTGACATGTTAAATGACATCATAAAATTCTTTATAAAATAGATTTCGCAATATTGATTATGTATGAGTCCCCTCTGGGGATTGTGGCAGGGCATCTTGTCTAACAAACACAAAGGATACAAACCTCCCAAAAATGCAGCTATGGTATGTGGCTCAGAAGCTCCATAACGACAGCTGCAAAGAAAGAGCATACTCTTTAGCATCTTATGAAGCATTTAAGGGATTGTTTTACCAGGTTAGAAAAACAAAGCGCAAATATGACCATTTTAAAAACAAAACACATATTGCTATGCTTAGAATCCGACATGTACTAGTAAGCATAGCACAGCCTTTTGTTTCTACTTATTAAAAAAACTAACAAACTAACAATTCACAGCAGCCTTACTTTGTTGCAAAGTTTAAGCAAGCACTGGCAAAGTCAGTAGATCTGACTTTAATGTTGTAACAAACAAGTTACTTACATTCAGTAATGCTCTTTCTGGTGGAAACTCTCTATCCGCAGATTCCTCAACTTGTGAATATCCCCAAGTGCTAAACTGGATCCGAAAACTCAAAACAGTGCTCCTGCATGCCATCACAGGGCTTCGTGCGGGTCCAAGCCGACTCTGTTCCACTCCGAAAGTGCAAAATGGAGCTGCATATAACTTCTGCGGATGCACTCTCGTATCAGTTTCTTCTGCAGGCTTTCCCGCATTCTCAGAAGTGGAGCCTGTCAACAAATTCGAAGGACCAGTGAACAGATTCCTAAACTGGGACCTTTTTAGATGGAAAAGGAGACCATTCCACAGAAAGGGGAGAAGGGAGGGCAGAGAGGAATCTGCAGTTAGGTAGACTATCTACCACAGAGCTTTCCAAACTGGGTGTCCCGACACAGTACTGTGTCACCTGCAAATGGAGGGTGTGTCGCGGGATGACACTGGTATTAACGGGCACTTACCACATAGCTGCTGCTAATTAGGAGGCATTCCTTTGAAAGCTTTGTTCTCACAATGCCTCGTCTATTGCATAACGTCTCCCAGTAAATGGTCTTTAAAGACCTGCAAAGTACTCAGGCGCAGCTGTGTGTGTGTCCGGGAAGCTGGGGTTGAGGTGACAGACAGAGGTAGATAGAGGGAGGAAGACAGAGAGAGAGGGAGACAGAGGGACGGAGACAGAGAGGGAGACAAAGGGCGACAGACAGAGGGAGGGAGGGAGGGAGAGGGAAACCGTGGGAGACAGAGGGAGGGAGTCTGGGGTACACTGGAGAGAGACAGAGGGAGAGGGAGACAGAGAGAGAGGGAGACAGAGAGAGAGGGAGACAGAGAGAGAGGGAGACAGAGAGAGAGGGAGAGGGAGACAGAGAGAGAGACGGAGACAGAGAGAGAGACGGAGACAGAGGGCAACAGACAGAGGGAGGAGGGCGACAGAGGGTGGGAGACAGACAGAGGGCGGGAGGGAGACAGATAGAGGTAGAAAGAGGGAGGGAGACAGACAGAGGGAAGGAGATAGAGGGAGGGAGTACGGAATAGACAGAGGGTGGGAGAGGGATACAGAGAGGGAGGGAGACAGACAGACAGAGGGAGGGAGACAGACAGAGTGAGTGAGGCAGAGGGAGTGAGGGAGACAGACAGAGAAACAGAGGGAGGGAGAGAGACAGAGGAAGAGAGAGAGAAAGATGTGTGTATGCCAGGTCTGGTGGCTCAGTGAATGAAGGCATACGCTGCAGGGGCCTGTGTTCGACCTCATAGTCTCAAATTTGCTCGAAAATGCACCATTTGCCTACTTTTATTTCAAAATTTTCTTCCTGGGGTAGAAACCCCCTGATCCCCTGTTTGGGCTTGCTTGCTTGCTACACTGCCTTACTGTGTCCCAAAATGATGCATCTCCAAAACGTGTGTCACCAACATGAAAAGTTTGGAAAGCTGTGATCTACCAGAAGGAGCCTAACGCAAGGTAAGTAACTTGTACTTCTGATGGATACTACCAATCACAAATTTCTCACCTTATGAATAGATACCAAAGCAGTACCTCCCAATTTGGTGGGTCTGTGTAAAGCCTCAGGTCAACAAATGTTGCAGGAGTGAATGGGCAAAATGACCATCCTGGTAACGCTCTTTCTGGAGGATATTCCATATAACTTTAGATTCTTCATCTTGTGAAAGTTGAGGAGACATCAGAGTGGATAGGGAATATTTAAAACAATACTCCTGCACGCTGGTAGTTGGCATCATGCGGCTCTGTGCAGACGTCCTTCCGCTACATGAGTCTAGAGCACAGCTGCATATAAGTTGTCACCCATGCACACTGATGTCACTTGCTTATTTAGGCTGTCCACGTCCACAGAAGCAGAGCCTAACGGTAGATTGGTATGCCCAGTGTCCAGATCTCTAGATTGGGATCTATTTAGATTGAAAAAGATCCCAGTTCACAGAACATTAACCCATCAGCGTCGGTGAGGAACCAGCAGTTAGAGTATCCACCAGAAACAGTGTTACCAAAGTAAATAACTTGTTTTACTGATGAATATTTGTCGCTGCATATTCCTCACCTTATGAATAGATACCATAGCAGTACTTGCCAAAGTGGTGGGTCTATGAACTTGCTCAGACCAAAACATCCTGCAGGACCAAGCAGGCAAAATGCTCCTTCTTGACGGACAAGCCTGTTGAGGCAGTAGTGTTTCATGAACGTATGTACAGACACCCACGCAGCTGCCTGACAAATGTCTAGGAAAAAGTCAAAACAATTAAGTTGGTTTTCCTCCTTAGTGGAGTGAGGTGGCGCAAACAATGCAGAAAGGTGATAGTCTGCCCAAATGGAGTGACCGCTTTCGGTAGAAGGAACATTTTACTTACTCTGTAAGCATCTGTTTGTGGAATATAGTGCTGTAGATTCACAGACTGTGAATACTCTTCGATCAAGTGTTGGGGTCGAAAGTGTGCAAGTTATTTTTCTTAGAAGAAATCTTTTTGAGTCATGATGTATTGTGGCTCCACCTACTGCTGGTAATGCACATGTGGATCAACTCCATTGTTAGATCGGTTTTTTTTTTTGCACAAAGGTTGAGGATGTAGATGAAGCCTGAAAAAATAGAACAATGAACATGCAAAGGAAAGATTAAGGATGGAAATAGGAGAAAAAAAGGCTGCAATACCTACAGGCAACAGGAAGGAGGGTCAGCGCATGTGAATCTACAATACTACATGCCAAAAACAGATGCGTACAGGGTAACATTTTCTGTTCATGGCAAGCATAGCTGCAGATACATATGCTGTGCATAGACTGTAAAGCGTCCTCCCAGAAGCGGTTCCTAACCCGAGGATGTTGCAGAAGATAGGAAAAGTGGGCAAAGGACAGTCTGACCAACAATAGCTTGCTGGTGAGCTAAAACATCCACACAGTATTGTTCTGTAAATGAGTGGAGGGTAGACCAGGTAGCTGCCTTACAGATGTAAACTATAGGAATACTGCCCAGGAAAGCATAGAAGCTCTTTTTTGCAGTTACGAGTGGGGTCAGGAAGGGACAGGCAGTGGTCATGTGGCTTTATTATAACAGTGTTGCGGGGCAAGTGGGGTGAGAGGAACTGAGACAGAGGCTTTGCTCGTGCTTTTGAGGGAAGGCTTTATTTTCCCCAAAACTCTTCTCTTTCTGCTAGTAAGTCTCTCTAGCGAACGCCGCCGGGTCTGTGTGGGGGTTTCTTGATGAATCCAGTCTGTGGGACACTGCAAACAGGATGCCACGATCCGGAGCTCCCTTCGGTCTGTGATACCAAAAGGAAAAGAAACAAACAAACCAAGGTATTCGGACAACCGTCCTCTTCTTATAACGCTCAGGGCCGGGAGTGAAGGAAACCGAGTGCTCAAGTGCCCCAGGACTTCGGTTCAAGTGATCGGTTCAAGTGCTCGTGCTCGTGAAGAGGGAAGGAATATTTACACTATTTACAACTATGTACAAGCTTTGTACATATATGACATGTGGGACGTTTAAGGAGGTGCAGGAGGGTTGCACCGTCCCACCCAGCCCGCTACCTTAACCCGTACCTGTTGGAGCCACGCTCCTCCCTTGGGAACGTGGCGGGGCGACGCTTGGAAACGTTGGCCTCCTGGCTTGCCGTGGACACTCTCCGTGCTCAGGTCTTGGCACCTCTCGTCCGTCTCGTCTCCTTCCTCCGGGTTAGCTCTTCTCCTTCTCCCACGCTCGCCTTCCACCTCCTGGGAAACGCCGTCCGTCGTCTTCCTGGTTCCGCCTTCTTTTTCTGGATCCTGCGTGCCGTCGTCATCAAGAAGGGGAGGAGTCCCGTCTGGTTGGAATCCCCAGTTAAAGGAGCTGGGTTCTATTTTTTCTTCCTGCCTCCATAGGGGGCGATCGTCTGCAAACCATTCCTTATAGGCAAAAGGTTGGGGTGTCTGTTGAAAGGGGACAGAGGTTGGTGAGAGAGGAACGACGGACCACCATTCCCTTATTTCGTCTTGTCCCATTGGTGTCCGACCCGCTCCATCACAAACAGGTATGTATGCGTCTGACCAGCCAGCGTGCTATACCTGCCTTAGAGAGATCACACCCTCTGCGTGGATTGGCGAAAGAGACACAAAAGGTTGTTGTGTCTTATGGAAGGATTTGTCCTGTCAATTAAATACATAAGCACTCTTGACTTCCAAGGTGTGAAGAGCTTGTTCTGCTGATCATGCATGTGGGAAGAACACAGAGTCCTATGGTCTGATTGAGGTGGAAGCTAGACTCCATCTTAGGTAAGAATTTGGGGTATGTCCTGAGGACTACTCTATTGTGGTGTACTTGGAAAAAAGGTTCTCCCAGGGTAAGTGCCTGTATCTCACTAACATGCTTTGGAGAAATGATGGCTACCAGAAATGCACCCTTCCAGGAAAAAAAGTCTAAGTGTAGTGGTTCAAAAGGAGGACCTATTAGTCTAGTGAGAACAATGTTGAGGTTCCACACAGGAGCAGGTGGCACCAGTGATAGAATAATCCATTTGAGCCCTCCATGAAGGCTTTGGTAACAGGCACCCTGAAAAGTGAATTGTATTCTCTGCATTGGAGATAAGCAGTGACAGCAGCCAAGAGGGGTCTGACCGAAGTGTAAGCCAAGCCTAACATCTGCAAGGAAGCAGGTAACACTGTCTTGAACTGGTGTTTTGGGAGAGATTAATGCACAAACGATTTCTCCTAAGGTGCACAGCAGGCTCTGGTTGTGGGTCTGCGTGTTTCTTTAAGAATGGTCATGGAATCTGCAGGTAGACCGGGGTACCCGAATTCTATGACTTCAGGAACCAAATTGCAAGACTGAGCTGTTTGGGATGCCTACGAGTGCTTGATTTTGAGAGAGAAGATCCGGCTGGTTGCGTAGCTTCTCGTAAGGCACTACAGAGAGGTTGAGAAGAATAGTGAACCAGAGCTGTCTGGTCCATGTCAGGGCTACTAAAATTAGAGCGAGGGATGTTTGCTAAAGCTTCTGATCCATGAATGGAAGAAGTGGGAGAGGCGGGAAAGAGTAGGCAAATATCCCTGCCCAGTATATCCATAGCATGTTGCCCATGACTGAGAATGTGGTAGCCTGGAGGTAAAGATTGGGCTTTTTGGGTGGTGGCGAACAGGTCTATGTAAGGAAACCCACTCAACTGTAAAAATACGGGAGTAAGACTTGGGGGTGAAGTTCCCACTCGTGAACTTGTTGATGCATGCTGCTGAGCAGGACTGCAAAGTCATTGTCCAGCCGGAGTATGTACTGTATGAGAAGATGGACTTAGTCATGTATCGCCCACCAACAAATGCCCTGAGCTAGAGAAGACAACTACAGGGAGTGTGTGCCACCCTGGTTGTGTAAGTAAAACATGACAATTGTGTTGTCCATCCTAACTAGAACTGCCCTGTGCTGAATAAGAGGAAGGAACACTTTGAGGGCTAGCTGGATTGCTAACAACTCCAGGTGGTTGATGTGAGATCCTGCCGATCTTGTGTTCACACACTTTGTACGGTCAGTTCTTGTAAGTGAGTGCCCCAACTGGTGAGTGAGGCGTCCATGGTGATGGTACTGGTATAGAAAGGGCGATCCCTTGAATACATTGCTGGCATTCAAACACTGCAGAGAGTGATGAGTGTGGCCCTAGTCAACACTGGATCCTACCATTGACCCTTTGCTTGTGATCATTGTGCTGCTAGGCCCTCCTGCAACAGACGCATGTGTAATCTGGCATGTGGGACTACAGCTGTGCAAGAGGCCATCGTCCCCAAGAGGCATGACATTTCTGACCATTACCTGGAGATCTGGCTTAAAAAGAGGAGGCAGTATTTGGAATGTCTGAACCCTTGCTGGGCTGGGTTATGCTTTCCCTACTCAAGAGTCGAGTATGGTCCAAGGAAGGGCTGGACTTGCAGGACTTGCAGGTGGGATTTGGTTGCATTGATGGTAAAGCCGTGGTTGTGCAACAGATGTATGGGGGCTTGGGTGTGCACTAGGCATTGCTGCTGCACAGCACTCTGGATCAGCAAATCGCCCAGGTAAGAAAAGACGTGGACGTAGCTCTTTCTGAGATGAGAGGCAAGGCACTTTGTAAACACCCCGGGAGCTGTGGCTATTTCAAAAGGTCAGCACTTTGTGGTAAGTGGTCAGCATTTTCATTCCAAAGTTTAGGAACCTTTGATGCCCAAGGTGGATGGGTATGTGCAAACAGACGTCCTTCAGATTGAGGGCAGTCATAACGCTGCCTTGCTGTAGTAGAGAAAAGACATCCTGGGGCCGTATTATGAATGCAGTGCACTCTCCCTGTTTGTGGTATGGCGCACCTTTCAAAAGGTACGCCGGACGCAAAAAGGGACAGTGCGCTGCTTTACAAAGAATGTGCTGCCCCCATGGCAGCAGCGAACTTGCGCTGTCCGGGTGGCAGCGCATTCAAGTGAAAGACGGAGCAGCTGTTTAAAAGCTGCTCCATGTTTCACAGTGCAGGCGGCAACCTGTCTGCACTTTCAAGAGGGTAGAGAGATTTCCTTGCAGGCGGGTGCAGTGAGTGACTGCACCCGCCTGCAGGTGGACCCCCTTTCTCCCCTCCAGAGGGCTGCCTTTAGGAGGAGCACTGAATGTGTGCCACTTTTTTGTTTGCTTGCGTCCATAGAACGGCACTGGAGCAGAGGCAAAGTGATTTCCTCATTTGCATGGGGCCATGCCCCCATACAAATGAGGGGATGCAGTATTATGATAGCGCTGGCACAACATGTGCACCAGCGCTATCAGTATAACAGAAGGGGATGCACAAGCGTTTGTGGCCCCCCTCTGTAATACCAATGTACCCAGAGGGCAAAACGCGGGCGCACACACCATTACGCCCCAAGGTGCAATGTATAATACGGCCTCTGGGGTGCCACAGTATGTGCATGTTGCGGTGGCACAGTGTTGGTGCGGCACAAGTTCCATGGCCCCTTTGCCGAGTAGTGCGTGCATCTCCTCTTGGAGCAGACACTGATGTTCTGGCGACGGTCTGTCACCAATGTTTGATGGTGTTTGTGTGAGCTCTAGACTGTACCCCTGAGCTTCCCCTCTTTGATGGTTGGGTGCTGGGGGAAGCGGGTAAGGCTTAGGTAGTCAATGCTCGACAGATGCAGCCTCTTCGGGGGCTGCACTTTTTCCCTTGCACTGGCCAGTTCTGCCCTTGTAACCTCCCCTGTTGTAGAGAGGCTGTTTGTTGATGCTGCTGTCTGGGGAAGGATGTGGATGTTTAGGGGGTGATGGTTCCTCCATTCCATGATATTGTAGGCAGCAAAAGGAGCAGCGGACAGGAGGTGTTTTTTAGGGCACCCATGGCCTTAGCGGTCTTGGTGACCTCCTTAATTTTCTCCAACATCTCATCAACTTGCATTCTGAAGAGTTGTTCGCCATCAAAAGCCAAGTTGATGAGCTGTTGTTGCCCCTCCGATGGAGATTACCCCTTATCATGGCATCGATGCTTCTTGGGCATCGGCTCAAGGGCGGGTTTAAGGCCTCTTCAAAAATAGCCTTGGTGAGGGATGCCTGAAGGTCATCGGGGATAGCCTGTAAAACTGTGCCTCTGCATCTCAAAGAGTAGGAGAGTAGTAGTCTAAAAGGCAGTTAGCATTCACTGACCTCAGGGCAAGGCTCGTAGAAATGTATTTCTCTATTATATCTAAACATTTAGATCCCTGACTAGGTCGAATGGAGGAAAAAACACTGGAATTTACTTTGCATGTGTATGCCTGTATCATCAGACACGCTGTTGTCGTGTGTTGAGTGAGAAAGGTGGGGTTCGTGATGATGACGAATGGAGACCTGCCGATTAACGGGCAGACCAGAACATGGTCTTTGCCAAGTGCACAAAGGGTGCCCATAAGGGCCTCATTATATGGTACAAATGGCTCTATCAGAGGCTGACGTGGTTGAAGTACCTCAGTTAACACATTAATCTTTCGTTGGGGAGCTGTAGGTCTAGACCTTCTGCCACCCTTCGCATAACTGTGAATGAGGCGCTTTCTGTAGCTGAGCCAGGTAGAGACACAAAGGCAGTATCTGGAGAAATATACAGGCAACTTTCATCTTGAAGTTCTTTATACCAGTTCTCCTCATCAAACTGTGTAACATAGTCGTCCCCTCAACATAGTTGTCATTGTCGAAGTCAGTGCTAAAAAGATTGTTTAAAGTTTGGGCTCGCTCACATGGTAATGACAAGGTATCCATATCTGAAGGATTGCTTTGTTAATGACAAGGTATCCAAATCTGAAGGATTGCTTTGTGGTAGTGCGCCAGTCACAGCCAGGCGCAACCGGGGTTGAGATGGATTCTGCACAGAGTTGGATACCACAATGAGCTGTACATTCTCCTCTGGTGAAGGCAGCGAAGGGAACTAGCACAGGGTGTGGTGCCTGGTCCAAAGTCAGCATTGGAGTTTGTGCTGGAACAGATATGCAATGAACAGATATGCAATGAAGGGGCACAGACTGGAGAGTGGGCGGACCCGCTGTCAGAAGTCCAACTGGAGGCCCTTGCGGATCGTTGAGCCCTGAATGTGCACCAGAGAGATATGGTAAAGCACCAAAAATAAGCAACATGGCCTCTCTGCTTGCTGCAATGTTGCTGGCAGACCTGGGAATCCAGGGTGTGCCTGGATCAGAATCTGAATGGACTCTGCTGGAGATCGGGTGCCAGACTGGAAGACACATTGACGTACTTGCATCCCCTTTGGAGTCTGACAGAGTAGCGGTAGCGGTGCAGTTCCCGCCTCGACTCCTTATTCTTTTTCTTTTTTTTGGACTTATCTAAAGGCTCCGACCGCAAGGAACCTCTGCACTGGGAAAACACTTTCAAAGTGGGAATGAGACCGAGACCTTCCTTTTGACTTTGACCAGCCATAGCATGGAGCCTTCTTGTGTTTGGTGAAAAAGTTTTGACTCACAGTCCCATATAGCCTTTGGGTTCATCTGGTCACAGTTGTCAGACTCTGGAGTCATGTTCTCATACCAGGCAACATACGCAGACTTGGTGAGTGTCTGTCAAAGACATCTGTTTGAGGCAGTCCCTTCACGGTTTAAACCCTGTGTTCTTAGGGGGTGACATTTTCTCTTTCACACTGGTCCGTTCTGGAGAAAATGAGTGAGCTGAAAGACCAGAGAGTAGCTCCGGATCCACATCTGAAAGCAAATAAAGAAAGGAATGGACATCAGCGTGCATGGGGGGTGGTTATATGCAGCTCCACTCAACAAGTCTGGAGCAGAACTACATCTGCGCTGAGCCGCAAGACGCCACATATGGGGCACAGGATTATTGCTGGAAAGTTTCCGGACCCAGACTGATGCCTCTGGAATATTAACCAGGCGAGGGCCCTGCAAAGAGAAGTATCCATCAGAAACCAGTTTACCTGGAAAAAAGGTGGTAGGGCGAGGCTGGACAGAAAGGGTCTGAAGTTCTCTCACCCAGCATTTGGAAATTCTGCCAACCTCCTTCATGGAATTGAAGATAAATGGGAAGGCGCACTGAGAGTACTGAAGGACTCCAATTGGTAAAATGCACCAAGACATCCCAGGAATATGGCTATCTGGAGCAACTTTAGGTTGATACAGCAAAAAATTTTATAGGACGTACTAGCACAAAATGTGGCTATTTAAGTTGGATCTAAGTTTAAGTGGGTATTCCCTCAAAAGTAACTAGAGAAGGGAACGTTCCTGTCTGCTCTATGGAGTTGAAGGGTGAGACTCAGATTTGGGCAGAAATACAGAACCTATTTGAGGTCCTGGGGATAAAGATAGCCTTGATATCACAATTCTCCACACAGGGGATTCAGAGGAACAAACAATAGTGAGACCCGAATCTACTGTAAAACCCAAGATGTTATCACAATGATATGACACATCCCACACTCTACCCAACAAGGTCCCGCAATTTAAGACCTTGTCAGTACCTGAGGGGTGATGAAGAGTGGAAAGTAGAAGGGGCTGGAAGGTTAAACCCTTGAGCCACCACCAATAAACACCATAGATGATATTAGGAAATACCTCCCTTAACAGGAACCTTGCCTGGCTTGCTTTAAGCAGTAGAAGCAAATAGGGGGCAGAAGGCTTTGGGGAACCACAGCAGCTATTTCATTTGAATGCCGTTGAACCTGTCCAGTCAATTCCAGCAGCTAGTGAAAGCATGAAATCCCATTGAGTGCCATATCCTGAATCTAAAGAAAAAGGTTGTTGGCCACTGGAAGAGCCTACAGACATCATTGCAGAAAAGTTGGCTAGAGACTTAGCCACGATGCCCCACTTGATTGAATACATTTTTCAAGGACGGTGAAGGAAAGGTCAACAAACAGGAAAAGTAGAATCTTTTCTTAGGCAACAAAGGTAGATATTAAGATATACCTGGCAGCACGCACCCTGCCCAATGATTATAAGCTTAGTAGGAGTGTCCTCATATCACAGAACCAAACAAAAGAGAGGCCACTCTCCACACCTTCTTTAACTACAGAATGAAACACAGTTGCTGTTCTAAGGAATTCTAGAAGCAAAGTCCATCAACGGGTACCATGTTTTGTTGTATGACCTAGCAAAATAGTATCAAAATTATCCAGGCAGGGTGCATGGTGGGCATGTTTACATGACACCATGAAAGTCTGAGCAGATGGACACAGGGTGGGGTTCTAGCCTATGCATCATATCAGGCTGTCTGTCACTATCAGGTTGGAGTGAAGCTTATGCCAAATCTGTCTGACAAAATTAACACCTTCAAATAGAAAATGGAAAATAGCAGACTTGGGAATCTCTTTTTCTTCAGGAATGGAAGTACTTCCAATTAATCCAAACCATCCTACAATACAGGTGTCCATGACCAAAATGCAGCCTATACGATATCATTATTCTCTTTCTCTTTGGGATGCATGTCATGGCTCCTAACCTACAGGGTAATACTGGGCAGAGCAATGTCTAAGGGCACCAGATAAGTATCTTCCCAAAAAACTGACATGAATATTTTGATGGGGTAAAGAGTTTGAAAGTTGTCGCTTGAAATTAGGAGCAATCACCTTTAACTAGTATTTGTTTTTAGGTGTACCCCCATTTTTGTTTTTGAAAAATTGATTCGACCACAAGTTATTTAACTTTAAAAAGAGGCCGCACTATCACTGTACTGTAAACGGACCAGTGATATAAAAGGTAAATGCTGCATGTAGGCTGGGGTGCACATATGTACCACCTACCAAAGTATAAGGTTATGCATGCCTTCAGCCCAAGCATGGAACCCTGGCTGAATTACGTGAGCAGACTATTATGTTGCAAGTATCTGTGGATTGGGTTAAGAATTATCACCAATCACTAGGGAGTATGTATTACCATTCCCTTAGAATGTAATGGGAACTGATGAAGAAACATAGCATGTTCTTCCTGGTTCTGCCTGTTGGAAGGGCTTAGGCATGACCTACAGTCTACTTCTATACAGGAACTAGAACTGCTAGTAAGGGTTTTAAGGCTCAGACATTTGGCAGTCTGTAGCCTCAGGGACGGAAAAATGCAGGGAAGGACACTCTTGTGAAAGAACATGCTGACCAGTTAGAAAAAGCTGTGGCAACGCCAATAGCTCTCACCTTAAATATGCCTGTTGATTATTTTGTTTGCATAAGTTATTGTTTTTATGTAATGTTAGTGGCTGCAAATGTGAATTGTAGTTATTTTAATTTGAATGGAAAAAATGTATGACAGAATGAGTGGGTAAGTAAATGTATGTACCAGGTGGAGGCATTATGTAAAGCGGAGGTTGTGAGTGAGGGAGGCGCGACGAACAGGCGTGGGTGAAAACAAGCACCCGAGAGAGAAAAAGTCATCGTGAAGTGCAGAAGGGGAGGCACACTGGATATATTTGTAAAGTTAAATGTTTAAAAGTAGCTGAAAAGCATTCTGTGGGCATGAAGCGCATCAGTGCATACATTTATAAACAATCTGTAGAACATGTTGCAGAGGTGCAACATTGTATGGAGCAGGAAACCTGCGAATTGACACAGGACACATATGGGGGAAAAAGCTATGGAGGGAGCAGCAGGCATTGGGAGTAGGAGGTCGGAAGAAATATACTTCAATCCGCGGATGGGCGCTGATTAAGTTGCGACTTTGCACTGGTTCTCTTTCTCTAGGTACTATGCAATGTAAGAGTGCTGTTCTTAATATAGGACAAGGAGCTCGGGACAAATGAGGACAGGATGACAGGAAAGAATCTTGTGGCCATGGAATATTTCCTTTCCAGCCCCTGACACACAACACATTACTGAAGCGGCAGCCTGTGGCCCCTGCAAAGGGAGCGGGGGTCTCAAGAGCCAGAGGTGTAACAAAAGCCCCCGCAGTGAGGGGGAGGCGAGGTCCGGAAGTGGGTGAACTGCATGTACTTTTGCAGGGGGCCCCCGCAACTTTCTGTTACGCGCATCTGTGAGAAGCAGGCTCTTGGCACATTCAGTACTCAGAGGCTTCTCCGGGAGGAGTCAGCTTAGTTGTGCATTATAGCATTAACCAGAACAAAGAAAGGGCATCATTTGGAATATGATTACAAATAAGTGCCTAACACTACGTTCTGAGATCTCTGAAAAGTATTTCTAAAGAAAATGTAAAAATCCATTCCGGTCGGGGAAGTGGGAGAGCGCTGCTCTGTTAGCGAGCGTGGGAATGGAAGAGCTTGTAAGGGAAATTAAACACTGTGTCATTTAAAAACGCCGTGGTCAAAACAGCGGAAGTGAACCATTTCTATTCTCACACGTGCCATAGTTTTAAGCATTTAACACAGTCAGGAATTAGCAACCATTCTAATAACAAAAAAAGTGTTAGGAGAGAGGTGTCCACAAAGCTATGCGAGAAGAGAGTGCTCGGATGCTGTAACTAAAGCCTACCGAGCAACAACACGCGTAACAGGGGTATAACAATCGGAGGTTACAAAATGAGAGAAGGCGGGACTAACAAGCCTAGTAAGAAATCAGAAGCCAGCATTTATGAAGGACAATGACACAAGCCATTAGCAAATATGGGCGAGAGTGGGCAGGGCTTCTATTTCCAACTCCACTACAAGCAGAGCAGCATTTGCGTGCTGACTCTAGGCTCGGCCTAAAAACTGGGAACCTCTCATGGAAGTCTTGGATCTTTAAAAGTGGTCAGGAGAACGCTTTCCGGTACCTACAGAAAGTTAGGCCTTTCTCAGCTTTATACATCCGATGGGCTGTGACACAATGCTGAGGTTAACAAGGAAGACACCTCGTCAGTGGGCAAGATTTTCTGGTTCATTGGAGCCTTTCACTGAAAACCTAAAGGCATCAGCTGGACCTCCTGCTGTAGGTATACCACCCTGCAGAGCTACAAGGGTCAAGCCAAGGCTCTCACTCAAAGTGTGTATAAAACTAGCAAAATATTGTATTGCGCTGGCGGGATCAATACTCCGAATAATAATTTACTATCTCATATCTGCCTTCTAAACGTTCAACTGTTTTTAAGTTACACAATCCAGTCAAATTGACTTTCCACCTATCATAGAACTGGGTTCATTTATGACTCTACCTCCAGTTCTAGCTTATTTAGGGGCTTGCGGTTGACAAAGGGTTTAGACAAATGTTATTTTTATTAGAAAAATATTTTGTATGGTAGCTATTTCGGAAGCAGACGTTCTGAATCAATGTGTTTGCTGCCCCTGTTGCTGCCTCCTGTTATACACAGACCAGCCTTGTGAAAAGGCAGCAATGACTTGGCAAACAGTCATAGGCCATCTGGCCCCGGACACCCAATGGTGCAAATGTCAGAGGAAGACCTCCTTTTAGAGATTTTTTAAACATTTAGCCACAGACTAAGTGTTTACTGATAATGGAAACGATGCAGGTGTCAAACACTCACTTGTCGCAGGATCGGCGATACTAGCCTAAGTCAGAGTCTAGAGATGTATGTCCATGCTAGTACCAACAATGGTGGTCATTTTCCAAGAGCGTAGAACCTCCACTATTATACCTTCCTGAATACGTTCCAGCGTACTAACATCAATCAATCAATCTAACACTACAGGTATCACTGGGAAGTTTAGGTCACTAGATGCCATGGTAATTTTAGCAGCACCAGTAGCATGAGTCTAGGAGGATACCTCAGTGCTTATGGTTCTAGTTCCACAAGATTCCCTTTAAGAATCCTGGTACACAAAGGTTTATTGGGCAACCTAGAGTGAGCACCAGTGTTAGGCATTTAACATACTTGATGCGATCACCTAGTGTCATAGGGTTAGGATGTACCTCAGGGAATTAGTCTTTAGAACTGGAACTACTCCAGGAAAGGAGCTGTCCAAGGGCCAATTCTCTGACGACCATGACAAACTATATTGAAAATAGATCACCCAAATGGAGAAGGAAGAATGGGGCTCCGAGACATTATGTAATTGTGCTTATCTAAGAGATAACCCAATTCTATTCATTTAAGAGATTATCCTGCTCTTGCCACTTTGTAGCTCAAACAAGTAAAATGTAATATAATTGCAACACGATTGGTGCAACTATGCATCAGACACTGCAGAAGACGATTGGTCACCTATTAGCTATTACTTGAGTTATTCAGGTATTTAAAGAGGAGGTAATTTTCTCCATCTTGGGTACGCTACTGTAAATTGAAAGACTGTGGGTAGGGCAGCTTTTGTCCGCATCAGGAAAGAAAACTGCCTGAACTTGAATTAACTTTAATTAGTATGAAATTAAGTATTACATCATTATCCTGGAAAAAAATATTTTAGTAATCACACAAATTCTGGTTTTCGTCTCATTTACTGTTTTACAAGCTACAGTTATATCAGAAGGTGGCCAGACAAAAAGGACCCCAAACAGGTTGCACCCACTTTATGGTCTAAAATCACGAACCATAAATAACCTTCTCAGGAGACATGCACATAACATGAAATTTACTTTGTTGTGCTTCAGGGTTGCTTAAGGAAAGAGTTTCTTCAACTGCCCTGTACAAAAAACACAGCATAAACCCAAAAATGAAGGGAAATTGAAAAAGATAGCTCAGAGATGCTGAAAAACAGAGATATGCCTTTCTTAACAAGAAGTGTGTACTTGTAGGTTTATTTTCTACAGGTATGTATTTTTTATATAATCTATTTTACTGCGGAAGGTCGAAAGGAATGTTTTAATAAAATTGTGTTCCTGTATTTACATGCACAATAAAGAGATTAACTGCAGGTGCATATCAAATTAAATACAACATTTTCTGAATGCGTCTAATCGTCTTTCTTAAGAATAAGATGTACTTTAATGCATTGTGATTCCTTTTGTAGCGATGTTTTTAAAATGTCAATCTAGCTAGATAATGCCACAAAATTTGGGGCCTTTATGACACAGTGGCTGATGCAATAGAGGAAGTGCACCTAAACTCTCTGGGGCACCCACTGTAAGCAATAAAAAAAGAGACATATAAAAACAAACTTTACAGGTAAATGTATTATCTTTGAATCTGCTCAATTGATGTTTTAAACCAATAAAATATTTGGAACTCACAATTCATGGATATAATCATCCTTCACTGTTACAGAAAGGCAATATTCCTGTAGAAAACCACTGAGGCATGTTTTGAGCTTTCCAATGTCGTCTTCCACTTGGTAGTTACACACACCTAGTGAAGAAAAACAAGCATAAACCACCTGCAGAAAATGTCTTATTAACAATTACGAGGCAAAACCATTTGTTTGCTAATTTTAATAATATAGAATATAGAGTCTAGTCGAAGGTATTCCACCCTATTCCCTCCTTAGTGTTAGGTTAATTGTTGGCAGTGTTGTAAGCCAAAGTAAAGGTAGTGATTTCTTATTCTAGCATCAGTGATACCATCTGGTAGATGTTCCAATAAGTTGCACCCACTTTTAGAAAACTAACCACAAAATAAAATAGATTCTACCTACTATCAAATTCAGGTGCTAGATGGAAGACCATGGCAATAGATATGTTGAGGTCTTTGGTTAAAATCAGAAAGTCCTCAGTATTTGCAAAAATGTTCATCTCCAGTCTTAAGTTATAAATGGAAATTATTGTTTGACACATGTCAACAGTTTAATAGTGCCTAATTGCAACACAAACATATATGGCAGTGCAAATACATGTGGCCAAATAACACATCCTATTTAGAGCAAGTGAATTAATAAACACACATTCACATATTTGTTACTATAGTGGAAAAGGTCAAATTCAAGTTTAGTACCACAGTACTGCAAAACAACACTTTTTACGCCCCACAGATTGCAAGTAATAATTGAGAGACTGAAAAGCCTTGAGATGGCGTTGAGACTGTGTCGTTGCCAGCTTATTGGTAGAATTGTGATATATGATTATTTCAATGGTATTGTGGTGTAGTAGGCTGATGAAAGCTTGCTTTTCTGTAGATGGAGATCCAGTTTATTCTACAATTGTTTGTATGAGCTGACTGAGTTTTGTTTGAGAAGAGCATTATCTGCGCTTCCTCTGAAGCAGAGCTAAGCCAACCATGCACAAATTGTGATATTCTTATACTTTTTACATCCTATCAGTGTGATTTAATGTAAGGGTCTAGAAAGAGGTTGATTAGTGGTTAGTCATTGTAGTTGTATGGGGGTGGGTGGAGTTAGAGAGTCTGCGAAGGTACCCAGTACAGCTGTGGGGTAGCTTAATTGTACTTGGATCGTTTTGAATAAGTTCTTATTTCTTCCCAGAAGAAGTTGATGAATGTAAAATTGTACACAGTGTGTTGGATGTCACTTGTGTCTTGATCACAACGCCAACATTTATTAGAGTCTAGAAGACCTAGTTTGCCTGGGGTCCAAAATGCATTCCAGAATCTGGACTGAGCAAGAGAGCGTACATTTTGGCCATCAAAATGTACTACCAAATATTAACCGAGTTGGTCATGGGTATTTGGAAGAGTAGTTTTTTGTTTTGCCTTGAGTATTCAGAGATGGAATTATCTGCAGTCTTGAATAAGCTCCTTGAAAGTTCTACGTGTAGCATGCTGGTAATAATCAATGGGGCAATTATCATTGTAATAGTTTCTAGCCTTCCCTCACCAGTTTGTAAATGCTGGAGACCAAAGTGTCAATACTTATCCTTTTTGTCCGCTTTTTGTTTCATTACAAGTAGGGGACTTTGACAAGTTGTTACTAAACCATATATCTAAGTATTTTATAGCTTTACTTTGCCATTTGATTTGTGTAAAGCCTACAATGGGAGAGGAGCAGAGGTAATTCAAAGTAAATAATGTAGTCTGATCTTTGTTTAAAGAGGGGCCTGATACTGTATAGTAACTACAGATAATCTCTAGGATCATCTGGATAGCTTTTTAAGCCTCCTCTGTAAAGATCAGTACATCATCTGCATATGCTGCAACAACTAGGTTACCGGAAAATAAAATGATATCTTTGTAAACATCACAATTTTTCCATCTATTGGCCAATTAGAAGGTCGTTTTATTTGTGGTTTAGGAAAGTCGTTTGTGTAAATCATGGTTAATGATGTTGTGGTTCATAGAAAGGTCGTGGTTTTGGATTCGTTGTTCAGGTCAGTGGTTGTAAAGGCTTCGTTATTAAGGCGGTTTACCCTTAGTGAGACAAGCTGAGGCTCGATCGTAAAAGAAATAATGGGGGAAAAGAGGGAATCCCTACCTAGTACTTTGCGTATGAAAGAAAGGATCAGAGAGAGTACCATTAATCCTTATGCACACCTTCCTTTTTGCGCAGACAGTGAAGATCATTCGTATGAAGTTGTCACCTAGATTTAATGTGTTAAGAAAAGCCTGTAGGAAGGGCCTGGAAACTTTGAGAAGTCTTTACCGCATCTATGGCAACTGCTTCAGGTAAAGATTTCAGTATTTTAGGTTTTCAGAGCAAATGAAAAATAAGACCATATCCGATGCAAACCACGTTTTATTGAAATCTTGTTTGTGTTGGGGGTATCAGTGTATTTAATACTATATCTAATTTTGCTGCTAGTATTTTAGCATAGACGTTGCAGTTGAGATTTATAAGAGATCTAGGGTGGTCATTTTTGGTTTCTAAATGGCCTTTCCTTCTTTCAGACTGACTACTAATGTAGCTTTTGCAGTTGTATCTTCTATTTTACCCTGATTCTTCAAACGGAGTATAAAGGGCCCCAAGCAGTTCAATGATGCTATATAAAAAAATATTATAGAACTTACTGTTGAGGCCATCTAGCCCAATTGATTTATACAGTTGTAGTGACTGTATGACATTGATAAGTTCTGACTGTAAAACTGGCTTACAAAGCAGTTCCTTTCCCACAGTATTTAGTGTGGGAAGTCAAATCTTCTCTACATAATTATTACATGCTTCTAAGTCAATTACCTCAACTGAGTTAAGAATGTATTGTGCAATAGTGGAAATTCCATATGACCCATTTAGTTGAAGAATTGATTTTACCATCTGTATGGTTAATGGTTTGGATAGATGTTTTGTTTTTGCTGTATTTTAAGTAGTGTGCCTGCATTTTACCAGCTTTAATACTCTAGTCAACCATGTATGAGCTTTGTTAGCCAGGATTGTATTACACTCATGTAGGAAACTGGAATTTTGTAGCAGTTTGCCCCCTTTTTTACTATTAAATGCTTGTTTTCAACTCTCCAATGCACTTCAGCCTGCTAACCAGACTTCAGTGCCAGTGCTCTTTACCCTAAAACAAGTTAAAGTCTAATTGTAGGGGGGGCTTGGCCGAGACAGCGATGTGAGCAGACGCGTCTCGTGTGAGCTCCGTCGCCCCGCTGCTCCATTAAGCCTGTTTAAGCGAAGTTCCGGGGGGTTTCTACCCCTGGGGATCCCCTGAACACTGCCGCCCTGCTAGCGATCCCTTCCAGCGGCGAACTGCAACCGTTGAAGTCCACGCTATCAGCGATCGGAGCCCGGGGACCTCCGCGATCGGCCTCTGGCCGCCATCTTGCCACGGGGTTTGCCGGCGGGACGCCTGGACTGATTCCCACGGAGTGGGCCGGAGCGACGGTCTGGGAGAGACACCGGAGCCCCCCAAACCCCACCAGCGGCTGTGTCCCTCCAGCGGACCCTACCGGCTGCCTGCACAGCTACTCCGAGGCTGCTGGTGCCGGACTGCCTCCGGCGAGGGACGCAGCGACTGCCTGGACGCCACGACTACGGGAGGCCCCGGCTTTGGCGGGACCACCAGGCCTGACCCGGAGAGATCGCCGGAGGCCCCCCTCCCACGAGAGCGGACCACGGCTTCCGCACCCGTCGAGGGACCTACCTGGTGAGCGCAGCGCGCCGCCCCCCCTCCCCCTGTCTTTCCCTGGAGGGGCCCGGCGATAGGGGGGCCCAATCGCGGATCTGCCCGCCATCTTCTCTCCTCTGTGGGCTCTCTGCTGCGACGCACCTGGAGATAGTGGACTGGCTCCCTTGTGCACGCGACCCCTGCCTGCGCTCCTTGCTGCCCTGGGCACGTCGGCGGCGGGCTGGGGGGCTGATTGGAGATCGAGTGTGGGTGAGGCCCGGGCCTTGGAGGGCCCCAGCGCTGCAAGACTCTGCTCCTGGCCGTTAATCTCATACAGCCCTGCCGGGCCTGGTGGATCATTGCCTGGGCAGCCCTGTCTCAGGCTAGCGGGGACCCTGGGGGCCTCCGCCATCTTCTGCCTAGCAGCCTGACGCCCCTGACCGTAGGCCACCTATTGCTGGGTCGGTGGCGCGCTTGAGGGGACCCTCTTGGTCACACTCTCCGGTCACGGCTGTGGGACCACGCGGGCTCCGTACTGGGAACGGCCCTGACTCAGGCGGAATCGGGAGGTTGAGCCTCGTCACAAGCCTTCGGAGGCTCTCTGCCTGTGGGCCCTGGACCCTGCTCATCGTGGGACATCCGCCGGCGGCGGCCCTCTGCCGCCCCCCCTGCCTGCGCACTACCCCGCCTCCCCGGCTGGGCCATCTCGCCTGCACAAGCGACCCCCCAGCACCCTGGACCCCTGCTGCTCGGGCGCGCCTAGCCTACCGCCAACGAGCCGGCCCTGCCCTGCCTCGGGCTTGTGGAGGTCGTCCCTCGCCCCGCCATCTTCTGATTTCCGGTCTTGGGCCCCTGATCGTGGGACCTGGGCTGCTTGGCCACCGGGGCACTGGTGCGACCTCCCTCGAACTCTCCTTCATCACGGTCCGGAGGCTTCACGCAGCAGCCTGCCCTACCTCCCACTATCCCTGGACACTCTGAGTGGACCATGACCCGGGGCAAAGGGACCAAGCCGGACCCCCCCCCAGCGACGACCAGAGGTACATCAGTGGCTTCCATGTGGGGTAAGGCGGGTTCGTCGCCATCTTCCGGGGGCCCCCCACCATCAGGGGGGAATGCTCCGCCGCCGGCCGACTCCCCTCCTGTGACTCAGGCCTTCATGTCCTCCTTCATGGCAGATCTAAAGTCCGAAATTCGGTCCCTCAGGACGGAGGTCCACACATGCGTCAAAGAACTGCGCAAGGAGGTCACCGACCTCGGCGACCGGGTTGATGGCCTGGAGAAGACGGTCGATTCCCGCACCGAAGACCTGGAGCAGATCTGGCAGAGAGTGGCGACCCTTGAAGAGCAACATATCCAGCTCCAGATCAAGCAGGAGGACCTGGAAAACAGGGGGCGCCGCAACAACCTCCGCATACGGGGTGTGCCACTCGGAGAAGAGGGGACTGATACCATGGCCTATGTGGCCCTACTCCTGCACGCGGTGTGGGGCGAGGAGGACGCCCCCCCACCGCGTCTTGATCGCGCACATCGAGTCTTTGGAGCGGGGGGTAAAGCCGGCCTCCTGCCCGACATTGTCACCAGACTTCATTACTTCACGGAGAAGGAGGCCATACTTAAGGCGGCTAGGGACACCCCGGACCTGCGGTACAAAGGCCACAAGATCCAGATCTTCCAGGACCTGGCCCCCACCACGCTCCACAGGAGGAAGGTCTTCCGCCCGATCACGGAGAGACTCCGGACCCTCAACATTTCCTATCAATGGGGTCACCCTTTTGCCCTCATCTTCAAGTGGGAGGGCAAGCGAAGGGCCCTCCGGTCCTACCGGGAAGCGGCGCAATTGCTTGATATGCCGGAGTCCCCGGATCACAGCCCAGCCCGCTTTCACCACCCAGAGAACGCTCCTCCGCGCCTAGACTGGTCCACTGTGCGTAAACGTCGCCGGTCCCCCCTGTGGACGCCCTCTCTGCCTCGCAGACCAAGCAGGACATTATCGCTCACATTCGCTCCCTCGAGGGTGACCGCGAGGAGCAGGCCTCCCAGCTTCTCGCCTCTGGCACTGAGGGTGGGGACCGTCCTTCAACACCAGAAGACCACTGATCATGGCCACTGAGACCCATGCTGCCTTGAGCCTACACGTGCCCCCTGGGCACCCGGACTTGTCCTACAGCGCCACGGCGGCCTGTCCCTACTGTTCTTGGGAGGGGACCCCCCCTTCTCTCTAGCGGGCCGCCCCGTGGCTTTCCCCCCCCTGTGGGGGTCAGGAAAATCAGACGATGGACTTCGCCTCTCTTGGGTCCTGCACCACACCACTGAGCTTCAGTGCCCTCTCGGCGCCAGGTCTGAACATGCGGGCCCCATGGCTCGACTCACCCCCGGACTACCTTGCGGCAGCGGGGTGGACGAGCTGCGAGACGACTGGATTCCATTTCATCTACCCAGATCTCCGCTCCCTCCCTTTGTCCCGTAGGAAGTGACATTCCGGAGTTCATCCAAACCCTCGGGTAGAGGATGTCCGGTACCTGGGACAATGTACACTGGCCCTGTTGGCCTGTTTTGGTTATACTTCTTCTTTGCGCCTTTTCTCTTCTTTCTCTCTCTTCTCTTCCTACTTTTCTCTCGCTCTGCTCTCTCTTACTATTCTCTCGCCGGGCTTGCGGAGGGGTGGCATGGTGGGTCCTACGGGGTGAAGCTGCCGCTGCCCTGTCTGCGGGGGGATTTGCTACGCTGGGTCTTGCGCGGCTCCACTCCCCCTTAGTGCTATGACAGCGAACATCCCTACACCCTTGAAGGTTCTCTCCCTCAATGTCAAAGGGCTCAACTCCCCCAACAAGCGGAATCAGATATGGCGCTACCTCCTACACCACTCCCCTGACATTATCCTCCTCCAGGAGACGCACCTTCTCAAGGGAGACACCAAACGCATGGCGCACCCTAGATACCCCACACAGTTCTGGGCATCCTCTGACACCAAGACAGCGGGGGTGGCAATCCTCTGCAGGGCTGGCATTAGACGGGGACCCGCGAAACCCTTCAAGAGCGCTGACGGGCGTTTCCTCCGAGCCACGGTGCAGGTGGGTTGTGTACAGCTCACCCTAGGATGTGTATATGCGCCCAACCAGTCGCAGGACAAATACCTCCAGACACTTCTGCGGGATCAGTTCCCATCGGGCGACCCTAACGTGATCCTGGGCGGAGACTTCAATCTTGTCTGGGACCCCGAGCTGGATCGTGCGGGGGCCTCCTTCAATGGCGCGGGAGCAATGTCCTCTACCCTTAGAACGCAGCTTACAGACCTGGGACTCGTGGATGTGTGGCGCTACCACAACCCGGGGACCCGGGACTACTCCTCCTATTCACACTCCTATCGGACATACTCCTGAATCGACTATCTCTTCACCTCCCTTGAATTGGCCCGAGACTCCTTAGCTGCCGCTATATCCGACATTTCCCTATCGGACCACGCCCACGTGGAACTTTTGCTACAGGACCCCCAGGCCCATGCCACTCGTGAACGCAGATGGGTGCTCCCGCCGAGAGTCCTTCGGGACCCGGAGGACGTCGCCAGCATCCGTGACGCCATAGACTCGTATTTCGCTGTTAATGACACCCCTGACTTGCCCTTTCATACGGTCTGGGATGCCTTCAAGGCCACCATTCGGGGCCACATCACCTCCCTGGCGGTGGCGCGGAGGAAGGAGGCGTTCAAGATGGAAACCGACCTGGCTAGCGAGATCAAACAAGCGTAGGCCCGGGACCGGGACTCCCCTTCACGGGCGTCAAAGAGAACTCTCGCCAACCTCAGGGGGCAACTCCGCACTCTGCGCACCAACAAGGCGGAACACTCCCTGCTGGCGCTCAAACAACGCTACTATGAGGGCGGGGACAAAGTTGGCCGCCTGCTGGCCGGCAGGCTGCGGGCAAGCAGGCCGCATTTGTCGCTTACTACTCTTCTCTATATGCTGAGGAGCCTACCTCTGCGGAGGCACGGGAGGCCGTTCTTGCGGATTTCGAGGGGTCTCCACTGTCCCCGGCGTGTGCAGCTACACTAGAGGGCCCCCTGCAGGAGGAGGAAGTAACGGAAGCTGTCAAAGACCTTCCCACTGGGAAAACCCCGGGACCGGACGGCCTGCCGTTGGCCTTCTATCGCCTGTTCCTGACCCAGCTCCGCCCGCACCTGCTGCGGCTATACGGTTCCTTCTCTGACACCACTGGCCCGTCCCCTGATATGGGCCTGGCGGAAATTGCCCTGATCCCCAAGCCTGGGAAGGACCCCGACCTGTGTGCCTCCTATCGCCCCATCGCCCTCCTGAACACTGATCTTAAGATTTACACTAAGATCCTGGCCAAACGGCTGGACCCGTACATGCCGAGATTAGTAAACCCGGACCAGGTGGGATTTATACGGGATCGTCAGGGGGCCGACAATGTTCGCAGGCTGGCACACTTAGTGGGGAAGGTGCAGCATTGGGATATCCCGGCCTGCCTCCTCTCACTAGACGCAGAAAAGGCCTTCGACCGGGTCGACTGGACCTTCTTGCGGGCGGTCCTCCGGAAACTAGGTCTTGGCCCTAACATGATCTCCAGGTGCATGGCCCCTTACCTCGGGCCACAGGCCAGAATTCGGGTCAACGGCCAACTGACATCGCCGCTCTCGATTCACAGGGGCACGAGGCAGGGATGCCCGCTTTCACCGCTCCTGTTCGCCCTAGCGGTGGAGCCGCTGGCGGAGCTGATTAGGCGCACTCCTGACATTCATGGAATCCCCCACGGGGGGCGCACCAACAAGGTAGCGCTGTTCGCGGACGATCTGATTCTTACTCTTACGCGCCCTCGGGACTCTCTCCCAGCGGTGCATAAAGCCCTCTCACTGTTTGAGCAAGCGTCCGGCCTTAAGATTAATCACACCAAATCTTGGGCACTTAACCTCACCATCCCCGAGGAGGAGGTCTCTTTCCTGAAGGGGGTCACGCCCTACCGTTGGGCGGAAGATCACATTAAATACCTGGGTCTGGACCTCACGCCCCACCTTGACTCGTGGTCCTCGAGGAACTGGGCTTCTTGCCGCAAGGAAGTCCTGGCGGACCTGCGGAAATGGAAGCCCTTGATGATTTCCTGGCTGGGGCGGCTCAATGCGGTCAAGATGTCGGTCCTCCCCCGTATTCTATATGTTTTCCAGTGCCTACCCACCCCGATCCCGCTCCACTGCATCTGGAATCTCCAACGCGACCTCACGTCCTTCATATGGGGTGGCAAGCGACCCCGGTTTTCGCAGAAAGTCCTCATGGAACCGAGAGACAGGGGTGGCCTCGCCTGCCCAAATCTCCTCCACTACTACTGGGCGGCGCATCTTCGGTTCGTGATAGAATGGGGTGCACGCGAAAGCGACAAGCACTGGTTCCACATGGACCGAGTGGTCACGGGGCGCACCATATGGGACCTGCCTTGGCTACCGCGTGTGGCGCGCTCCCGAAGTGCATACATGGCGGTCCCCACGAGGACGGTTCTTGACGTGTGGGACAGAGTGGCAGTGTCCAAGGGTCTAACCACGTTCCCCTCTCCACACACCCCCATTGCAGGTAACCCGCACTTTCCCCCTGCTGCCCGGACCCGAGCTTTTGAGAGCTGGACACAAGGGGACTGCAGGGTTGCAGGAGACCTCTTTCTTGGAGGGTCACCTAAATCATGGCTAGACTGCAGGGAAGAATTTAGCCTTCCTTTAACCGCCAGCTTACAGTATGCGCAACTGCGCCACTGGACTTCGGGAGACGACATGTATCGGGCTGCTACCAGGGCATACACTCCATTCGAGAAGTTGGCACGCTCCCTCGGGGGACTGAAACGGCTCATCTCCCAGATCTACAACATCCTGCAACACCCCACCACTCCGCCCGCACATCCCTACCAGAGGCAGTGGCAGTCGGCAACTGGCGCCGATATCACACCTTCTCAATGGGCTCGGCTGTGGACTGACATCCCTAAAACCTATCGCAGCATCCCGCAGAGGGAAAACGCATACAAGATGCTAACGCAATGGTACTACACCCCCCTGAGACTCAGCAAAATGTTCCCCACTTCCTCGCCGCTGTGCTGGAGGTGTGGCACTGCGACTGGCGACTTCGTACACATCTGGTGGTCGTGCCCTACCCTAGCTGTCTTCTGGAAGGAGGTCCTTAGTCACATTAAGAAGGTGTTGGGTTTTCCCCTCCCTGAAGAGGTTTGCACGCTCCTGCTGGGCATTCGACCCCCCACACTTAGGGCCCTCACGCGCAGCGACTGGATCCTCACCCTTCACATGTTAGGCGCTGCCAAGCAACTCATTGCTCTGTACTGGAAGCGGGCTGAGGCACCGCCGATAGCCTCCTGGTTTGTGCGCCTCTGGCAGGTCCTGACTATGGAGCTGCTCACGGCGCGGATACAATCGAGGGGGGTGCGCTTCAAGGCAGTGTGGGAACCTCTTGTGCGCCATCTGTGCTCCATCAGCTATGCCCGCCACATGCCTCCCAGGCTTCGCGCTCTGCAGTTATTTGAGGACGCCCTCATCCCTGCTGACCCGAGCAGACTAGGCTCTTAGTCGCTTCCCCCAGTGCAGGTTTGCGTCTCCTATCCCTGACCGGCAACTACAGTCTCTCCCCCCAGACCCCTCTCCATCTCGCTACTGCTCACTCCTCTTCCGACTTTTTCTTCTTTCCTACTTGCCACTCTGGCTTCCGCCCCTCTTTGGGGCAGTTTGGACCCCGTTGGGCCTTTTGAAAATGTGACACCACTGCTTTCCCTCCCATACGCGCCTCGCCCGCACAACGATACATCGCCAGCATATGGCCACCTCTTGCTATCATTACCCCTAAGCCACGCGGCCGGCCCCCTCCGGGGGTTGTAGGCAGGGCGCTGTGTTAATGCTTCAACCTCCCCTGGTTAAATATGTCTACTGGCTCTTTTCTGCGCAGCCGGCCCCGACACAGGGTTGTAGGCTTATCGCTGTGTTCACAATAAAAACAGATTTGAACAAAAGTCTAATTGTAACCCAACTGACAAGGACTTTGGCACCCCTATAAATCCCTAGTAAAAGGTACCCCTGATACCTAGGGCATGGGCACTAAAGAAAGTCCCTAAGCAGGTCTCATGCCACCCTAAGGAGCCCACATACAAATTGCATGCAGCCTGCCATTGCAGACTGCATGTCATGGTGCACAGTAGGAGTCAAAACATGACAAGACACACTCACTATGTGCCATTCCAAAGTCACTGCATGTAATATATGGAGCCCTAAGGCAGGGTGCATTATATTACATGTGAGGGTGTATATGCATGAGCAGCTATGCACATGTGCTGTCTAGTTCAATTACTAGATGATACAAGTGAACAGGGAAGTCATCGTAAGTACATGTACTAGACACTGGTTACCCAGCTACATGATGGCTTCATTGAAAATACTAGTGTTTGTTATCAAACACCTTGTCTGAATAAATCTGTAATGTTGCCAGTACTAGATTTATTAATACATACACCCAGAGGGCACCTTAGAGTTGCCTCCTGCAAATCCTACCTCTATCAACTATACTGGCTGTCTGGCCTCGTCCAGCCTGCCACCACAGACAAGTTTCTGATCCCCTGCAGGTGAAAGTCCATGCTCTTTGAGGCCAGAAACAATGACTGCTCTGGAGGAAGGCATTCACACCTCCTCCAGCAGGATGGCAGTGACGTACCATATCAAAGCCAGGGGCTTCAAAGCCTCTCACGCCTTCGATATGTGACCCTGGCTTCCCCCAGACCTGGGAGACGCCACACTCTGCACGGAGGCCCATTTGGCATCAGGACAGGCGGGACATTAGCTATGCAGTGGGTGTGTTGCACCACCAGGCTAGACACCGAGCTGGGCTACCTGATGTGCTCCATGAAAGAAGGATTCTTACTTTAAGTGGAATTAGGAATGCCTACTCCCCACAGGAAGTGGTCATATGGGGTTGTAGTAACCCCAAGTGTAAATAGCCCATTGGCTACTACCCTTCACTCCCCTTAATGCCCCCAAATTGTCTATTTAAGTGGCCCCCTGACACCAGGAACCCATATTCGCCCTACTAAAGAAGAAGAATGACCAAGAAGAGCCAGTAGAACACAAGAACTGAGGACTAGCTGTGGACTTAGCACCTGCCTGCTCCTGTATCGACAATTGCAAAGGCCTAACTTGTCATACAGCTGTGCATCTTCCAAAAACCTTGGAGTGCTGCCAGCACTTTGCCAACCAGCCAGCCTCTCTCCCGTGAAGTGGAAGAGCCACTTACCTGTAGCCTGAAGGCACTGCCCACACAGTCCGGTTTACCAATCTGCTGAACACCGGGTCCACTGATGCAGCAGGAGCCCAGGAGGTGGTCACCGAGTGTCCAGGAGGTAATACCCGTTGATACATGCCGTCTTCGAGATGCTGATCCACCCCGGATGCTCCCTGCAACAATACCCTGGGTACCGGAGCCTGTTGCAGGCATATAGGCTTGTTTGTGTTCGGTCCAAACACCACCGCCGCGAAAACCGGACTGTACGTCGAGGGACTCCAACAGAGGCCAGCTCCACGGCAGAAGTCGTCCTGCTGTGTTTCTTCTCCCTCTTCTGCAGGTGCACCAAGAACTGTGAGAGCCTCAAACTCACTGACCTGTCAGACAAAATACCTAAGCACTCAAGCCCTCTAGCCAGAGCCCATTGGAATCAACGGTGTCTCTGGGGTCCTGAGACCCTCAAGAGCCAAGTTCCCTTTGGCTTCTGCCAGACTGGTCCTTCAGTCCCCACTTGCAGCCTCTCTTTGCAGGTACTGTTCCTCATGGACTTCAACGTGTAGCACTTGAGGCTACCACTGCGAAAAGCATCTCTGCAATGAGACACCCCAGGGCAGCTAAACTTGAACTCTTGGTGCATTCTTGGACCTTTGCCCTGCTTACCTTAAGTCCTGAAGAACAGTCCTGTAAGTCGTTGACAAATGACCCTATGCAGTGTATGTTTCTCCCATAGGATAACATTACTGCATTCGAGGCTCATGCTTCAAATCTGACAGCTGTATTTTCTATTTTTTTTTAACATTGCTAACTAGAAAAGTACTTTCTTGATCTAGAAAATCTTGGATTCTAAATTAATATGAAAATCTGTGTTCTTTTTTCGTAAATTGGTGTTGGATTGCCTTATTGAGAGTGTTTCTCATTCATTGACTCTGTGCGGCAAATGCCCAACACTTCCCTCGGATAAGCCAAAGGCTGCTCGACCACACTACACAAATACAGCACCTGGTGATTGTTAAAGGAAGCACCTGTACTCTAGTAAGTGATACCTGAACTTTCTAAATGGTGCACCTCATTTTGGTACACTATATAGAGAGACAGCTTCCTACAACTCATATTTGAGCTTTCTGAGGTCTGGGAGGATGCCCACACCCTTGTGTATAGAAACTTGTGTTCTAAAGAGCTGATCTTTGTCTCAAGCATACGATTGTCTTTCTAATATTTTACAGCCATTATATTGATCATGGTCTCTCTAATTGTCGTCCCACAGAAGTGTGGGGGGTGGGTGAGTATTTTCCTTTTGTTATCCTCAATTAAATTTACTGTGGCTTTATCTATTTCGATTTTGCTATCCTCGTTTCTAGTAACAGATTGTTTACTCTCCATCCTTTATATTCATGCATGGTCAGATATAGAGATCGCTTTTATTTTTTGGGTGTGAGCAGGTGCTTAATGCAAATCTGTTAAAGACAGTTCATCTCAAGAGAATGTGTTTCAAATGTTGATGACAATTGAAGGAAAGAGTTTCTTGTTAACCTAACCCCAAAACCTCTTTCATCACTGAAGTGGGTCAGGCAGCTTTCCCAAGGAGATCTGAAGAAACTGGTCTTGAAACATTAATTTGCAGGCAATAAAGAAAACTGGCACACAAATATCATCAATGCAATTGTCATCGACATTTGAAACATCATGGAGAATAAATCGAACATGCAGATAAAAGTGAATGCCTTACAAAAGACATAAAAACAACAACCAGCTTATAAGCAGAGCCTCTGGTCTAGCATAGTAAGACTTTAATGCAAAAAGTAACTTAATAGTAAAGACACTGACTGGCCTAGTATAGCACAGTAGGCTAATGGCCTTTAAACTGAATAACAATCAAGTAACAATCCAGCCTGACAATTTCTATAGTGAGGATAGAAAGCCTGATCAAAGGTGTACCGAAAATTCAGTGAGTAAGCAAAAGTTAATGTGGCATGCTATTATTTCAGGACAGCAAAAGGACTGGTATGTTAGCAAATACTGATTAACTCCTAAGGATTAGGTCCCATATCGGACTGCGAGAGATATGCAATTTACTTTTAAAGCTCGACCGGTTCATTAAAAAGCTTGGATCAACCATCATGGATCGCTTTGGATCTTGATGGGCTTATGAATTAAACGAAGATGGAAAGGTCTATCAGCCTAGCACCTGCAACTGTTTCTTTGGCATAGTTTCAAGTGAATCCAATCTATGCCCCTATTTTCTTCATATGATTTAGAATCCTTTTCTTTTGTTTGTTATTAGAGTTGGCATGTTTGCAGTTTAAATATTGACGGTCTGGGCTGTCTCAACAATTTCTGCTTGTGACATCTTCCTTGAGGGTATTCTGTGAGCTCTATTTCAAAGTTTCTCTCAAATGAGATACAGAAACATTTTAGAAGCTGTGCTTCGAAAAATGCAGTACAAGCGCTCATTGTATCCTTAGTACTTTTTGAAAGAACAAACATTTGCAGGTTTCCTCAGCTACTTCGGTCCTCCAGTTTAGTCACTTATTTATTACTTATTTTTCCAACGTAGCGGTCTTCATTGTAAGTGCCCTATTTTGTTTTTTAGTACAGTTTTCTTAGTCACTGATAGGACTGATCCTGGCTTTTGCTTTTGTAATTCTTCATATGAAGGCTTCAAAACCCTTCCTTCTACACAAGATTTCATTTAGCATCAAATCGGTGTAGTTTTTCATGTTTTGGGCCGAATTGAGAAAAGCTGATAGTCATTATTTGATTAGGTCTAAGCTTAAATTACACTCAGCTTTAAATTTAATTGGTGATTTTGGAATCAGTGGCTCAGCCTTAGACACTTACGGCCAATCTTGACATCTTTGTCTTTTTTTTATTTTTTATTTTATAATAACAAAGCAAATAGGACAGATCTGCACAGGATTGTTACAACAGATAGATGAATACTTTAGCGGGCCTTTCACAATTACATTCAAGTTTGAATCACAAATATTGGACATGACATGGTAAACATATCACTACATCAACTGAACATCCGAACCAAGCACCACTAGTCTGGTTCCCCATCTTCCCCAGTGGTGCTCGGTGGTTCGCAGATGTTACCCCTGAACGTGTTCCACGCACCCCATATCCTACCCCATTTTCTTGGGCAGCCATGGTGGATGTAGAAAGCCCTCTCCGCCACCATCGCCCCATCCATGTCCTTACACCAATTACAAAGTGCCGGTGGTACTGCCGAGCCCCACAGCCTGGCGATGCTACGCTTTGCCATCATCATGCCCAACATTACCCAGTCCTGCTGCCGGTGGTTCAGGTTCATTAGGTTCCCACACATTCAGCATGCAGCGACGAGGCTTCGGCAGCAGGGAGATGCCTATTGTTTGAGAAATCGTGCGCATTACTGCCGTCCAATATGTCGCTATGAACCTGCATTCCCAGATGGTGTGGAAAAATGCCCCCTCCTCCCCGCAGCCACGTAGACAGAATTTATGCATGGCTGTTCCTATCTTGTGCAGGAGTAGTCTGGTGTAGTACGTACGGTGCAGTATTTTGAGTTGGACCAGTTTTAATCTTGAGGGGATCGCGGCTTCACGGGGCGAGGGCCTCCTGCCATTCAGAGTTTTCAAAGGGTCCCACCTCCTCAGACCAGTTTTGTTTCAGTGTGGCTGTCACGTCCAGGAGGTTATTAATGAGCTTCCTATATGTGAGGGAAGTGGCCTTGTCCTGCATGTGTTCGGTCAGAAGCCTATCTTCGAGAGGAGACGACTCTTCCAGGACGGTACCCGTCGGTATAACCGACTGTAGCGCATGCTTAATTTGCAAGTATCTAAACTTCTCCGTCTGCGACATCTCATATTGTGTTTGTAGGTGGGCGAAATCTACCACCTTATCCTTCTTCCATAAATCACCTACCAGCGAAATACCAATGTTGTCCCAGGCCTGGAATCCCTTACTATTTCGGAGGAAGCCCAACTTGCTTGAGTCCCACAGCTGTGTCATTTGGGTGATAGTTCCCAAGCATTTGAGACGCCTGTTGGCCCGGTACCATAACTGTACAGAGTGCTGTGTCGGGCCTATCAAGTCTGGAGGCGGACGAGGGCTGTAAAGATTACCTAACAGTCCCCTTCCTTTCAAAGAGTGTCTATCAGCAAGGTATGCAGGCTCAGTTTGTGAGGCGTGTAACCAGAAATTAATCTGCTTTAGGTGTGCCGCCCAATAGTATAGTTCTATATTTGGAAGTGCTAACCCCCCATCGTACCAGCTTCTAGTTAATTTATCTTGCGCGATTCGGGGCGGCTTCCCTCCCCACAGTAGATGGGATACTGTTGCAGCAACAGTTTTGAAGTATCGTGCAGGGACCATTGATGGGGTATTTTCAAGCACGTAAAGGAAGCGGGGGAGCGCCATCATTTTATACAGTGCTGCCTTGCCTAAAAGTGTGAGAGGGAGAGTCTGCCACACCTTCACGTCGTGCTTGAACATCTTTGTCTTTTGAGTCTACCATGTTTGCTGGTGTTGTGTAAGACGGGGTTTAGGAGCAAATAGAACTAGAGATAGCACAAGGAGCTCAGCAGCAATTTAGATACCCGGTTTTTAGAAGCCTGATATTTTTGCAATGTGAAATTGTGTGTTTTTCGTACAATTTCAGCATTCAGAAGTACACTATGTCTTTTAAGAGACTATGCCGCAGCTTTAAGTTCCTGGCTTCCAGCTATCAGTATCTAGGCATATGCAGCACAATCTGCTGATGGTTTTTCAAAGTTGCATGTGGTTTTCAGACAATGGCTTAAAGTATTGGTCTGCAGTCACAAACAGCGAAATACATATGACCATTAGTTCTATTGATGTTGCTGCATTTATTAGATCTCATTTGAGCTTGCTCAAGCATTAATGATGTCAACTCTCTGTAACATAATTACAGAGGTAGTAGTGATGGGTTAGTATGGCACAACAGACCTTTACCTATAACTTGCACATAGAGATTTGTTTACTGGACTCTGCCTTCTAAAGTAGCCTGCCAGACCCCTGAAGTCTGTTCTGTATAGTTGTGTGTGGATGTCCCATCTGTATGTATCGGCTGTGTACCAAATGCAGGAGGCCTTGCAGATTAGGGCAGTAGGGCAAGAGATAGTGGTTTCCTACAGGAGTATGGAATTTGTCTTTACCCATGTCCTGCCCTTTTTTCACTCTGAGGTGGTAACTCATTCAGGTTGATAGATGTAAAGCCTGAAGGGTTTTCCCTCTTTAGTGGCCATGTTTGTTGTTTCTCTGCACCCAAGAGTCAGACTCACCCCTTTATTCTGCTGATACCAAAAGACAAAGACTGTTGCCGGCCACTCTGAAAACAATGAGCAAATGGAGCAGAATCCCTGCTCCATAACTTTGCCTGTAGAATCACCAACCTCTGTTGGCAAACATTCCATAGAAATGGGTCCGAGAGTCCAAGTAAGTATAACAAGATTTCTCACTGACCGAAGCCCAGGCAGCACCGCTGCAGGGTATTTTGAGATATTTCAGGGATTCAGGGCCAGCAGCTGACAGCCAGCTTCCCAACCAGGTAAGGAGATATCACTGTGGGTTCCTGTTGAAAGTGCAGAGGTCTTGCTTTGAGAAGAGCAGCTTGCTCTTGCTGCCGAGAAAGAAGTTGTGTTTCTGCAGGAGACTACCTAAGGGAGAGCCTATCCCCGTAGCCTGGAAGAAGAGAAACGAGTGAACAACAAGATGTACTTCCACTGCGAAGACCAGGGAAATATTGGTACCACAAAGACCTGTGGTGAGTACCAACGCCTGTCCCCAACTGGGCCTCAATCATCATAGCCCTTCTCCCTGTACAGAGAGTTCAGTGAGGTTGACAGTGCTGGCTGAAGCTGCATATATCCAGAACGGAATACCCTACTGCTCACCCACAACCTTAAGAGTCCCAGAGGAGTTTTGGGTGAGGTCCAAGTAAGTTGGCTGTCTAATCCAGAGGCCCTCTCCACTGTAAAGAAAAAGAGGGTCATCCAATACCAATCCGTGCTCAAATACAGAATTAGACCCGCCAATTGCCCTGTATTTAATATTAGCTCAGTGGGTTTGTGGTGAAACCCATATGGGGAGGTATACTAAGAGCCAACCACATGCCTGAAATTTCTATACTCTGACACACTCTCTTTAAGTTTACAAAGGAGACATCTGATTCACAGCACTTAACATCAAGCATAGACCAACAAGGGCATATACATCAAGAACATTGTTCTTGAGAAACTAGTTACTCTATGATTTGCTCATCTCCAAAGACTGTGTTAGCTCAAATATCCACAAGTACATTGCAGCGGATCGATGTAAAGGCTCCTTCGGATTTATTTCTAAAGTACAGACCTCTGGAGGATTCATAGCGCCCATTACATTTGTCATGTTATAAGGGGTATGGCTACATGTCTCAATTAAATGGCTGAATTAAGTCTTTTATAGACATGACAATACTACACAGCACCATCACCTTCACACTCCAGAGGAACCGACCAGCATCAGACAATTAGATGAGCTCAACAGATAATGATAGCAATCTCAACTTACAATCCCATTGATTCAGTAAACCAAATGGCAAAGCCAGGTAAAGGAACAGCTCAGCACTCTGTAATGATGAGGTAAGTGGCATCGCTTTATGAAGATCAAGCATGCTCTGGAAGATTCCATTACTGTAACATATGGCTAGCACAACCCCAAAACTAAATCTATCTATGCTACGTATGCCAGTGAACACTTAAATTGCCCATTTCCTAATGTAAATATTGAGCTTATGCTGATTGCGCAAACCAGAGAGAGGACAAGCACAATATCAATATGGCCCCAGCCTCAACTCTCTACCAAGCAGAAATGTATACTGCTGACTCTTCTTGCGCTCCAACACCCATACCTTGTGACAACCGGCACGCAACTAATATATGGAAAGGAACATGGTAGGCTTGGCAGCGGCATATCCACCTTATGGAATGAATCTCAGGAACTATTTGATTGCACTATAATAAAGGAGACATAAGCTTCTCTAAGGCTGTGACCTTCATCAACTTTGATTTGTGACACAAACAAGCAAAAAAGAAGGGAAAACCAGACTCAGTCTCAATTTTGCAGGTTAAAATGGAGGGTGAATGGCAGAGCGTGAAGATGAACCACCACACACTGCTTTGGAGAATGTGAGTCAAGATTCCGGTAAGTCAAACTTGTGGGGGCTCTTCTATGAAATGAAAGGTGGTCAGTCTGACCACCATTGACCCTAAGATTGATTCACTTACCAAGCATCTCAACAACATGAGAGACAGGCTGGATAAACCGCAAAACCACCAGGACCTTGCTGAACTCACTCTTAACAAACTTCACAGCTGATAAGTGAAGAATTGTTCTCATTCTTCGCAGCAAAAACCAAATTCCCTCCAACTCAAACTTAGTACAGCGGCAATCAACTCAGCCACCCCAAAGATCACTCTAGTCGTCAACCTGTTACAACATGAGTTACCCCTGCCCAAAAAGTAACTCTCACTGGTCTACTTTCAAACTTTACGATCTCAATGACATCACAAAACTTCTAGCAACTACCAAACTCAACAACCACTTCAATAATTCCGTTCCATCAAATTGCCTACCCCACATCTACCAGATCATCACCCCTCTCTGGACCAAAATCATCAATGCCTCGTTAACACAAGGTCACATCTCGGACTGCCTAAAAACCGGGCGAGTCACCCCTATCCTCAAAAAACCGACAGCTAACACCTTCGACCCCAACAATTTCCGACCAATAACCAACATTCCCATGCTAGCTAAGGTCTAGGAAAGATGTGTTCTGCAACAACTGAACCAACACATCACACATTTTAATCCACTGAACATACACCAGTCGGGTTTCAGACCTGGTTATAGCACTGAAACAGCCATCCTGCATATAGTAGACCACGCCCTCCTAGCTCTTGACAGCAATGAAACCTACCTATTAGTCCTGCTCGACATCTCTTCAGCCTTCGACACGGTCAATCATGACAAACTCCTAAGAAGACTAGAAATCAGGATAGGTTTATCTGGCACAGTCCTTCTATGGTTCAAATCCTTTTTGGAAAACAGAACGCAATCGTTCATGACCAACAAGATTCTTTCGCTCTCCTCACCAAACCTACTAGGACTACCACAAGGCACAACCCTATCCCCCACACTATTCAACTTATACGTCGAACCACTCACTGATCTACTACAGCAAGCAAACATCTCCTACCACATGTAAGCGGACGACACTCAACTTTACATTAAGATCACCTCCATCGAAGAGTTAAAGACAATGAATCTAGGTCTCGAAAAAAAAGTCCAATGGTTAGCAGCCAACTTCCTCAAGCTAAACTCACAAAAAAAACTGAATTTCTTCTAATCTACCCCCTCAATAACTCCTGAGAAACAAAGTGATGGACCAAAATGATCACTGCTCTTAACTGTACACCAACATTTGTGGACTTCACAATATTACTTGGAATCCCACTGGATAAGAACCTTAACACGCAAGCTCACATCAACCTGATGGCTAAAAATGTGCGCTTTAACCTCAGCTATCTCAGAAAAATAAAGCCATTCATCGAAAACCCGGACCTCAAAACTGCAGTCCAGTCCTTTGTCATATCAAAGCTGGAGTACAGATGTTATACCCTCTCAGGGCTTCCCAAAATCTCAACCGCTCCTCTAAAAGCCTGTCTCAACGCCGCAGCAAGACTCATAACAGGATCTAGGAAATTCGACCACATATCGGCACACCTAAAAGCACTCAACTGGCTACCTTATGAAGCTCGCATTCACTTAAAGATGGCTTGCATCACTCACAAGGCATTACTCAACAACACCCCCAGTACCTAGCCCAGAAACCTACCTTCTCTGAAGAAAATAGACATTCTACGAGTGCAGACAATCTACTCCTGAAACCCTCACGGTTCAACAAGACTAAAACCTCTAACAGCATTTTCAGGAGCGGCGCCAAGAATTTGGAACTCGCTTCTGCCATCCATCAGAAAAATCGTCCCTATACCTCTCTTCAAAAAGGAAGCAAAACTATTCTTGATGAGCAAATTCCTCCCTTAAATCTGCATATTCACCACGCCAGCTAACAACCTCAAACTTGACTATACTCTCCGTCTAGTGATACTTCGAAGCTAAGACTCGCATAATCTAGAAGTGACTTTTATCGCTCAGAATTACTCTCTTTTCTGCTTTTATGCCCTGAACCATGTTTTGGTTTGTGGTTACTTTATATGTTTTTATTTTTTTATATGCCACATGTTTACTATATGTGCTATCTAATATCTAGCTCACTATGTAAAGTGCTCTGATACCCTACCTAGGTTTTGGATAGCGCTATAGAAATCTTTAAAAATAAATAAATAAAATAAATAAACGGCAAACGGAATTGCAGAGCATTAGGGATAAACTGAGAATTTAAAGGCCAGTTCATGGAGAAGTAAGAACAATAGTTACTTACCTGTAATCTGTGGTTCTCCAGTATTGGTGTCTTTCATAGATTCACATGCCTGAATCATTCCCCGTCGTTGGAGTGGGAGTCCCACGGTACATAAAAAAGCAATAATATTCCATAACATAGAAAAAACATGGTAATAACCAACCAAGAAGTAAGGTACCACAAGCTACAGGAGAAATAAACTTCAACACTCATGACAATCCTAGTCATTTTGTACAGCCCAAACTACAGCAAATCAGGCATCAGCACCCATCAGAAGGTTCTCCTCAGAGGCTCAGGCTCTCAGATTTTCTCGTACAGGAGATATGTTGTAAACCAAAGTAACCTAAGAGCCTCTGCAGGGAGGTGGGCGGGTTGCATGTGAATCTATGAAATACACCAATACTGGAGAACCACAGATTACAGGTAAGTAACTATTGTTCTTCTCCAGTATTGGGGTGTCTTTCATAGATTCACATGCCTGAAACAGAGTAGATAGCAGTATACATCCTTGCTTGGAAGACGCTGTTTGTAACATAAACCTGTATATATGAAAAGTATATATCACAGAATAGAAATATCACACTTCTGAAAGCATGTAAAAATGCAGTTACGTAAGCATGTACATAGTAATAAGCACGAACAAGCGTCTGAAAAGCAGTAAAAAGGAGGAGGGAACAGAGGCTCACCTTATTTAAAAAGATTACGCAGAACTGCTTGACCCACTGAAGCTGAGCATATGTTACTCAATTAGCTCTACTCAATTAATGATGAACAACCACATAAACTAAATTAATTAAACGAATTAAAACGTCGGTGTAACCACTTGTGGAGGGTACATTACTAAGAGGAAAGAAGAACATACCTCACTAGGTAACTGGTCCTAACGTTATTTCAAATTACTTATCCTCGGAATAACCCATTGTTGGGAGGGACCCTCATTAGTTGGTTCTATTTATTTTTTACAGCGTGACGATAAACATTGCATAGAGGTCACGACAAATACCCAAGATTGGGCTCTGGATTTTGGACATACGGTGAGCTCTTTGTACATAGAGGTAACTTATAATTCTGTCCGATTGGACCAATTATCACTATTACTGTTATAATGTTACAGCTTCCTGTTGATAAGATATTTTGCAACAAGGTGTACATCTATCAACGATAGGAGAACTCCATACTATTGATGAGGTAAGTTTATGATTTAACTTTGGTCTGAGTTGTTTCGAGTTTGTTGGACTGCTATTACAGAGTCTTAATTAGACTCCTCATTGTTCTTACAGAACCCTGGTCATCACACCATTTTGTACAACAGGACGTTTTTAGAATTATACTGACTGATCTAATCGAAGTGGGAACCACGACCATTGATCCCTGAAAAAGGGTAAGCAAGCTTGGGCTTGGGTCCTTAGTTTAGTGATTAGGCAACAGCTCCATTTTTATGGTTCTTTAATTTCTCCACAGGGTCACCGAAAAGATCCCTGTTTTGCCTCGTTAAATATGTCCTGAGGAAGACTCGCATGGCCCAGGCATAACCGACCTCAAGGCCGCAAGACGAGTCGAAACGTCGACATTTATTTAACCCTTTCCATGCTCATGACGAGCTCAGCTCGTCATGAGGCACAGTGGAGCTGTGCTGATGACGAGCTGAGCTCGTCATGAAATCATGTAAATCTGAATTCTTCAGCACCGGAGGGGAAAATGGGCAGCAGCGATGTGGTTAATACCTGGACCACTAGATAATTCTCTCCACGATACTGTGCAGACATTAATAACATTCTGTGTCTAAGAACAACAATAGAGAGAACTGTTTGGACTATTTGAAGTGGCCAGGCTGTATAGGTCCGGTATTTGCTGGCCATACTTCGTTTTTTGGAAATTATTGGAACTGTTTTATTTATAATTTTGTGTGATTTATTCTCTTTATCTTTATCACCTTCACATTCTTTGACACCCTTTTGCTATACTGCACGTTCTATACGGGGCAATGTATATATAAAATGTGTACTGAATTGAAAATTTTGAATATGCAAATTCTGATCGATACAACAGATTAAAGTATTGTATTTGGAGATTGGTGCTGTTGCCGTTATTATGTGGTTGTTCATCATTAATTGAGTAGAGCTAATTGAGTAACATGTGCTCTGTATTTGTGAAATTTGGATTCATTATCCGATCAGAAATATATAGGTCTTGGACCATTGTTGTTTATATCAATATAATACCCAGGTCCAGTACCATTTGGGTTACCCCATTTCTTTAATGACCCACTGAAGCATCAGTCTCGCTAGCAGCATCCAACCAATAGTGTTTGGTGAAAGTATGCCTGCTGGCCCAGGTTGCCGCTCTCCAGATGTGCTGAAGAGGAACTCCAGCGAAAAGAGCAGTCGAGGAAGACATGGCTCTCATTGAGTGAGCCCTTGGTGTTGTCTGCAAAGGTCTTCCTGCTTGTGTATGACAAAAGTCAATAGCTGCAGAGATCCATCTTGCTATTGTCTGTTTAGATACTGCATGACCTTGACGAATTGTTCCATAGGCAATTAACAATTGATCCGATTTGGGTATTGTAGAGGTCCTTTGTAAGTAAAACTTTAAACACCTCTTGATGTCTAGTGTATGCAATGCCCTTTCCGCAGGGGATTGCGGGTTAGGAAAAAATGTCTTTAAGATGACTGGCTCATCCATGTGAAAGTACGAAGGCACTTTTGGCATGAATTTTGGGTTAGTGCGGAGCACTACTGAATCAGACGTGAACTGCAGGAAAGGTGGATGGACCGGGAAAGCTTGGACATCACTGACTCTTCTTGATGAAGTTAAAGCCAACAACAGTGACACCTTCCATGTAAGAAATCCACTCTGTGAATTGGTTCAAAAGGGTGGCGCATGAGCTGCGCTAACACTACATTGAGATGCCACAATGGCGGTGGACGACGAACAGGAGGAAACATTCTGAAAAGTCCTTTGAAGAACTGTTGTATTATTCTGGAAGAATAGAGTTAAGTGGAACCATCCTGGCGGTACCTTGAAATGGCTGCTAGAAAAACCTTTAGAGTTGCGTGAGACAATCCCGACCTTGCCAGATGTAGGAAAAAAAATAATATCTGTTCTGGCTTGGCTAGAAAAGGTTGAATTCCAGTGACACCAGATACAGAATCTCTTCCATTTAAGTCTGTATGTTTTTATTGTAGCAGGTGCTCTAGCTTTGGCTGGCACTTCTTTGCAATCTGCAGGGATATTCAGGTGGGCGAATTCAAGGTACTCAGGCGCCAAGCTGCTAACTTCAGAGATGTCTGGTCCAGGTGGTAAATCTGACCATCCTGGATGGAGAGGAGGTCCGGAATCGGTCGAAACTGTATTGTTTCGCACTCGATAGGAGAAGGAGCTCGGTGAACCAGTATTGGCGAGGCCATCTGGGGGCAATCAGGATCAGGCGACACAGGTTTTTCTTCATCTTCCGAAGAACCCTGGGAACCAACGGTATTTGAGGAAAGACGTAAGCATATATTTGATACCAGTTGATCAAAAACGCATTCCCCTGAGAGTCTTTGTGGGGATGCCAGCTTGCAAAGAACCAGCATTTGCTGTTCTCCTTGGTCGCAAAAAGGTCTAGATCTGGATGACCCCACTGCTGAGCGATCCGATCCACCGTAGGTTGGTGAAGTTACCATTCATGGGTGGACACCTTTGTCCTGCTGAGAGTGTCAGCAAGAACGTTTGCCGTTCCCGGTACATGGACCGCCAGAAGATTGATTCTGTGCCGTATTGCCCATGCCCATATTTCTTGGGCTTCCTGAGACAGAAGAGCCGATCTTGTTCCTCCCTGTTAGTTCAAATAGTGCATGCTTGTAGTATTGTCTGTGCGAACCAATACTGTGGCCCCTTGAACGATTGCGCGAAAGGACTTGAGGGCTAGGAAGATGGCTCTCAGCTCCAACAGATTGATGTGCCAGAGTTTCTGTTGAGGACTCCATTTCCCGCTGATCGTCATCCCTTGAAGATGAGCTCCTCAACCTTCGAGGGATGCGTCTGTGGTGATTGTAAAGTTTGGTGTGTCTTGGAGGAACGCGAAACCCTGTTGCAAATTCTTTCTCTGAATCCACCAGAGAAGAGTACTTCGGATGCGAGGGGTGATCCGGATGAGGTCCTCTAATGATCCGGAGACCTGCAACCATTGCAGGCGGAGTTCTTCTTGAAGAGGCCTTATCCTGAGATGGCAATTTCGGTATCAAAGGAATGCAAGAAGAGACCATCCCCAGAAAAGACTTGAATTGTCGGGCTGAAACTGACTTTTTTGAGAGTAAACTTCGAGCCATGTCCTATATTCGGTCTTGCCTCTCGTCTGACACGAAAGATTGGACTAGCTGTGTGTCTAGGGTTGCTCCTAAGAAAGCTGGTCTTAGGGATGGCTCTAGTTGTGACTTGCTGAAATTGACGGAGAGACCCAGTGACTGGAAGAGACACAGACACCCCTGGATATGGTTGCCTGCGTTTGTGTAAGAATTCGCCTTGATAAGGCAGTCGTCTAAGTATGGAAATATTTGTATTTCCTCCAGCCGGAGGTGTGCTGCTACTGGGGCCAGGACCTTCGTGAACACCCTGGGTGCCGAGCGTAGCCCAAAGGGAAGGACCTTGAACTGATAATCCCTGCCAGCCATTCTGAATCATAGGAATTTCCTGTGCAGAGGCAAAATGGGGATGTGGAAATATGCATCTTGGAGATCCAAGGTGCCCATGTATTCTCCCTCCGAAAGAAGATGCCGTATTTCTTGAAGTGACAGCATCCGGAACGTCAGCTTTTTCAAATACTTGTTTAGAGCACGGAGATACAGAATTGGACGCCATTCTCCATTCTTCTTCTTTATGAGAATGAATCTGGAGTTGAAACCTGCTCCTCTTTGAGCCTGAGTAACCTTTTCTATTGCTCCTTTCTTTAACATCATATTGATCTGGGAAAACAACTCCTTGAGATGAGCTGGAGGTGGGTCCTTTGGGGGAACGTTTGGAGGAAACTTTCCGAATTCGAGGGCATGGCCCTTGGCCACAATGTCCAGGACCCACCTGTCCGATGTTATTGAGGACCATTTTGAGTAGAAATTTGAGATTTTTCCCCCAATTTTTATGTGAGGCTGCGGCAGTAGCGGTGGCAGGTGATGACACTCATTGTCTTTTATCCTTTCCACGGTTGGCAGGCTTCCTTTTGTTTTGGGAATAATTAGTGTTGCGCTGACCGTAGGACTGGTAACGCTGGCTTTGGTAACGTTGATTCCCTTGCCTGTAGGAGGACTGATGACTATAACCTCCTCTATTAGAGGACGATACACGTCCTCTCGCACCGTGATAGAGCGGCTTTCGAAATTGTAAGGTGCCCAGGGGTCTAGCTGTCTCAGTGTCCTTTTTAGGTTTCGCTGGGGGGCGGAGCCGTTAGGCTCCTCCTCCAGAGAAATCTGTAGTTTCTAGTATGGGTGACTTGAACACGCCTCTCTGCTTCATTGGCTAGCTCCATAAATGGAGGCTAGCCATTGGAACAGAGAGGCGTCCGTCATTGCCGGACCAGACACGGGGGCGTTCCCGAGATTCTTTGGCTTTGGCGACGTCACGCGACGCCGGGAACGCCCCCGAGTCTGGTCCGGCCGGGCCGTGCCTGCTGCTGTCCTGGCTTGTGTCCCTCCTCCCGCCGTCCCCACGTTTCCCGCCTCCCTCCCAACGTCCGTGTCCTTTCCCGCCCCCCTCGTCCTCTCCCGCACCCCTCGTCCTCTCCCGCCCGCTTCGTCCTCTCCGAGGTTTCTTCAGCCGGCCGGCCGGCCAATCCTAGCGCGGCCGGCCGGAAGTGCCCGCCCCCCGCCGCCCAGGGGAAGAAGGAAGACGGCGGCCCACAAGAAGTATGGCGGCCCACGCGGGGCTCCCGTGGCCTGCCTGGAGGGAGCCCCGGAAGAAGCGGAGGACGTTGCCGGGCAGGTGTTGCCGAGTAGGACAGCTGCAGCCCCGCGCCTCCGCCCCCGGTGAGTGCTGTGTTGCTCGGGTGTTGCGTGGCTCCGCACGCAGGGTGCACACGGCTGCTGCAGCGCACGGATCCCCTGAACGGTGTGAGGCTCTCTCTACCGCAGGAACTGCTCTCTGCATTGTCCACCCGGCGCTCTAAGTGGGTCTCCCATTGATGTGGCGACCAGATGTGCTTCCGATAAACTATCATTAAAACAAGTTATTAATGCTTTGCAATCCGCGTGCGGGGGGCGGGGGTGTGAATGGGAGACGGGGTAGGGCTGGTCTGGTCCAGTGCTGAGCCTGCAACTTTTGTTTCGTTGTCGTCCTGGGTACCGCTGACCGACTGTGTAGGGCCACTGGAAGACAGACTCCCGGCTACCGCTGACGCTCTGTGTGATTTGTATGCAAAGCACGTTTGAATCGAAACATCCTATATCTCCTTTAAGAAAATTGCGTTAACAGCATACACAATCTATTCTAAAGGGGCGCTCCTTCGAGCTACAGGAGGTGGGTTTCTGTTAGTATCGGTGTAAACAAAACAGCAATACCGTGTCTTCATCACACTTGTTCAAACTCTGCTTTGCAATCCGCGTGCGGGGGGCGGGGGTGTGAATGGGAGACGGGGTAGGGCTGGTCTGGTCCAGTGCTGAGCCTGCAACTTTTGTTTCGTTGTCGTCCTGGGTACCGCTGACCGACTGTGTAGGGCCACTGGAAGACAGACTCCCGGCTACCGCTGACGCTCTGTGTGATTTGTATGCAAAGCACGTTTGAATCGAAACATCCTATATCTCCTTTAAGAAAATTGCGTTAACAGCATACACAATCTATTCTAAAGGGGCGCTCCTTCGAGCTACAGGAGGTGGGTTTCTGTTAGTATCGGTGTAAACAAAACAGCAATACCGTGTCTTCATCACACTTGTTCAAACTCTGCTTGTGCCATTTTAAGACACAGATCATGAGAACTTCTTTAGAACCTCTTTGTGAATTGCACAGATAGCTACAGATAAGTGAAATTAGCGCCGTGTTAATATCTGTTATTCATCGACCTATTATCATGCTGTCAACACGTGCGTGCAGCCCCCCTGCTGGCTTTCCAGCAACAGGTAGTTGTGTTTTATAGATCGGCTGAGGGCACACTGCAGAGCTTTTTGTATTAGCTGTCCTGCTCCCTTTTATGCATCGGTAAACTCTGATCAGGAGACAACACAGACGCGCGGTTCTCAATCTTAGCGCCTACAGTTCCGGAGCGGGATTTGAGAGCTAAGAAAACATGTGCCTGTGCTTAATGATGCCACCAGGGGTGCCTGTCCGGCAATCATCCGAGGGCAGGGAAACATGCTCACAGCCTTTTTCTGGTCTGGAAAGTTTTCAATTTTCCAGCGTGTTCTGAATGCTAAAAAATGAAGAAATATTATCCTGGCTGGAGCGCGTTCTGTCCCACAAACAGAGCATTAGAGCGAAGGGTGTGTCGACTCCCCCTCTACTGCAGGTCAACAATACGCTTTGATTTTTATTTCGGATCTGATTGGAGGGCGTCACGCGTTTTTAGGCCAGTGGTGATGAATGGATTCTTCTGGTGCTGTGCTCATCTGGGTCTACGATCTGATTCTGAGACCTGGATGAAGTTTCTCTCCTAGTGGTCAAGTGACAATCCTTGTCTACTGCATCTTAACAGAGATTGGCATTTCTGACATAAGTTGAGAAAGTCTGACAGATTATGTACATGAAGGTGTGGGTCCTAGATGTTTCCTTATGTACATATAAGGTGAGAGGACATCAAATCAAACTACACTATTTTGCCTTTATGTCTCTATTTTTTCTTATTTGACCTTGGGAAGGAACCTGTCCCAGACTGATATCACACTAGGAGTTTTGTTGATGTCTGTATATGAATGACTTGGCACTTTCACAGTTTTTGGAAAGATGCACAGAAGACATGTGCCAAAGTCAGACATGTTTATTTATCTGTTTTCAAAACCAACACATAAATAAAAAGTTTGTCATTTACAATGCCAATAGCTCAAACTTTTCCGAAGGCGAAACCGTTGCATTGTAAATGCTTGTTATTATCTGCAGTGCTTCCTCAATATGCGAACCAAACAAAAACTCTCCGTCGTAAGGCATGTCTAACACCTTCGCTTGAACCTCCTGGCGGAACAAAGTTGCTCTCAGCCAGCCTTGTCTGCGCAAGACAGCTGCTCCTGCCAATTGCCTGAATCCAGTTGAAGCTGCATCAACTGCAGAGTCAATCATTTCCACTGAGATTCTTTCACCTTCCTGCAGGATTTTCAAAGCCTCAGACTTGGAGGGCACTGGAAGCATGTTGACATATGGCAAGATGTCAGACCACATTTGCCGGTCATATCTGCCCAGTATGGCCAATGAGTTAGCAGCCCGGACTGTAGTTGCTGCCATTGTTGACACGCTTACAAATTGCATCCAGATGCCTGCCGTCTCTATCCGGTGGGGCTGCGATTGGAGAGGAAGGGTTCCTGGACCACTTCTGTGCAGCCTGTATTATTACCGAATCCAACTTTGGATGTCCTATAAGGCAAGCTGGAGACTTTTCAGGAGCCTTATATTTTTTATGTATCCTTGGCAAAACTGGAGGAATAGATGCAGGAGTAGACATGACTTTAATCCCCTCTTTCCAAATGAAATCGATAATAGGTATCGACAACTTGTCTCCTTGGCTGATCCTTGAAATCATAAAGGAAGCATTCTTGTTGTGTAGCCTCCATGTCAATATGAAAGCGTTTTGTAGCTCTCTCCATGAGAAGAGGGAACCCTCCTACATTAACCGGAGGTGAATCAGCAGTAGCCGGAGGCGAAGGAGAAGGTTTTTGAACTTGATAATCGTCCCACTCCGAGATCATGGAACCTTCATCGACTTCCCCTTCTCTCTCCTCTTCCTCAGAAGAATGTGGTTCTTCAGGCTGATGGGACACTACAGGTGGGGGAGACTTCGGAGGTCTTAAATCGGATACTGGCGTTTGCACCACAGGTGTAGGAGGCACAGAGTCTGTTGACTCCGACGGTGGCAAACGCCCATATTAATCATTTAGCATGTGCTGAAGATTTGTTAGCAATGCTACTGGCATCTGAGATGAGGGAACATTTGTAACAGGTGATGTCACAAGCTCAGGCGAATGATGGTCGTCTTGATCGTCCTTTGTGGTATTTGATGTTCAATTCAGAAGGACGTGTAGCTGTCTCAAACCTTTTATCCATATCCGATTCTTCCTCACTATCTTCAGAGTCCAGTAACTTGTCAGGGACCTGAAGGGGTACTGTTTGAGGTGTTAGACGTAGAGGAGACCAAGGTTCTAGGACAGATCCGCGTCTCTGGAGGAAGGATGGCTTTGGCATGGACGCAAAAGCTGTAGACGGTGACCAAACCTGCATGGTGGTACATGTGGACAGTTGCGGCGTCGACAGAGGCCCCATTGACGGCTCATCGACGGAGGTTTGGCCCCAGACGATGAAGAGGTTGTCGTCGACGATTGAGTCGTCTTCGCCGACGAGGAAGGTTTCGTCGACGACGGTGTCTTCGGCGACGACGGTGTAGGATTCGTCGACGAGCTCTTCGACAACGGGATGTTTCAACGACTGTGATGGAACAGTCATCGACGGTGGCATCGTGGCATCGACGAAGCTATCGTTGACGGAATCTTCTTCAGCTTGGCTGACGACGAGGTGCTGACTATGGCAGATGAAGATTCCTTCGTCGACGAGATAGGTCTAACAGCAACATAGACCATCGTCGACGGTGAAGACGCTGTCGACATTAACATTTCAGGTTTAGGTGAAGTAAAGGTTACCGTAGACGTAGCGTCTACGTGGATCTTCTTCGACGACTGAGTCGACGATGGCATCGTCGACGACAGGGACTGTTTCTGAGGTAAAGTCTTCTCAGAAGTCATCTTTTGAGGTAACTTTTAGGTTGTCCGTTTCAGGGGGGTGGATGGCCCAAGTTTGGCCTTAGTAGGGGGGAGTAGCATTAGAAGTGGAAGGCCTCTCAGACCCCTTAGAAGATTGTTGCCTCTTTACAATCTTGGCCCCAGGAGAAGATAATACCTCTTCAGTAGCTCTCTTCCTAGAAGGTGTTGTAGATCCAGAGGCAATACTGCCTACCTCAGAAACAGTATAGTCTTGATCCTTGAGCTTTTGTAGCCACAAAAGCAGGCGGCCTTCTCTGTGCCCGAGTGTCTTCTGAGGGAAGGTTCTACAAATCTTGCAGTCCTTAATTTGATGATCAGGTTATAGGCAATAAATGCACTTCTTGTGGGGATCTTCTTTAAAAAGCCAGAGCTTACCACAAGAGTCACAAGGCCTGAACAAAGATTTCATAGATGAAGGAAAATAGAGAAGTACTGAGCAGAGCTCAGGGAGACTCCCTTCACACGACGTGCAGTAGAAAATCTGAGAGCCTGAGCCTCTGAGGAGAACCTTCTGGTGGGTGCCGACGCCTGATTGGCTGTAATTTGGGCTGTACAAAATGACTAGGATAGTCATGAGTGTGGAAGTTTTTTCTCCTGTAGCTTGTGCTACCTTACTTCCTGGTTGGTTATTACCAATTTTTTTTCTGTGTTATTATGGCATATTATTGCTTTCTTATGTACAGTGGGACTCCCACTCCGATGACGGGGAATGCTTCAGGCATGTGAATCTATGAAAGACACCCCAATACTGGAGAATAAATGCACTGCACGGCTCCCAGAGTTCATAGCAACGGACAGGGTTGAAAATTATGTTGAGAAAAAGCTTTGTGACAATTTTGGCCTAAACAGTTTATGCTCTACATTTGTGGTGTGACAAGCTCATCACATGATTGGGCCTGAACCAAAACCTGGGCACCATCGTTGCCTCAAAATCTCAATGCTCCTCAAGTACAAAGATTAGGAAAAGATTTTGCATACATTTGGCAACCTTTTTATTAACAAGAAATTTAAATTCATTAATGGATGTTATGACACACCATAGATTGGGTCTTGCGGGGAGTATGGAGGACTGCGAAAGACAACAATTTCCTTGGAATGGAACGCACTACTGGAAGCTTTTAAGGCACTTGATACGCAACCATACTAAGAGACTTCAACATTTTTGGTTACACATTGTGTAATGCAGGAAATTACCGTGAAGTACTGAGATGTGTGGTCAGAAAGTACAGACTTTTTCACAAAGTTAATGCTGGGGGCAGTTTTGGCAGGCTGCACAGACTATGTGTAAATGGACATACTCCATCTGCTCTATGACGTTCGGAACAGTACTTCCAAGACCCAACTTTGATCTGAGTGCCCAAAATACACAATGTAAATATAAGGTGTTTACGAACATATATATCCAAGTACAAAGGGGGGTGGGTGCCGGAGTTTATTGGTTTTATTTCCTCTTTATTTTGTGAAAATGCTTTGAAAGCATTGTATGTAGCACTTGACACTTGGAATGGAATGCACTGTTGTAAACGTATCTAGGACCCTAATTAAATATCCCCGATTTATGCCCTTATGTGGTTATAACAAATCATATCCTTATAAAGGCATAAGAATCATATCCATATTTAGTAATAGCCAATGCAGTCCAAATACGGCAAGGCTACTTCCTTAGACTCCTAGAAAGTACAATGAGTTCTTTAAACAAACCAAACCTCCAGCAACCTGGGAATTCCCCATGCTTTTGTTTTGATTTGTCCTAGAACTCCTGCGAGTCCTGAATGAACTGCCAGTTCCTAGTGACGGTTCTAATTGACGTCTCATGTCCAACCTTACATCAAACCCGGCACCTTCCAGGTATAAATATACCAGCATTTGCCTTAAGCAACACACAGTGGTTTGGAGCAGAGCGGCTATCTACTTACCTAAAGCCCAGCTGATGCGAGTGCCGAAGAAAGCCGTCCCTCCCATTTGACGCACTGAGAAAGACTCTGTCTTTTCTCCTGCCGAGAAAATCCAGCTCCAGTGTTTCCAGTCACCCTTGCGGGTTACTGGGAGATCGAGTCCTGAGAACGAGATACAAGACCTCCTTCATTCTAAAACCAAGGTACGGAGCTGACTTGACCCGTAGAGAATTCTGGATTCAGATTCTTGGCAAAACTAACTTAACTTAACTGCGACTCCCTTACTCCTTCCCACGTACTAGGCTTAGGTTAGGTACACCGGGGTAGGCGTATTTAGAAGCACCAGTTGAGTACGTTTAGTCAACTTTTTTATCATTGTATGTAATTGTATATATTTTATCCATTTTAAGTATCATATGGCTCAGAAACCATATCAATGCTTTTACAGTATTATTTTATAATACTCCTTTTACTGAACGCACTTTACTTTATGTCAAGTATTGCAATTGTGGCATTTCACTTCTCTTGCATGAGAAAGAGGACTGCTCAATAAATAACACCTTTTATTGAAAACGCCCGTCTCTCTATTTCTCTGCACTCTGTTGAAACTAAGTATGCACGATTGACTGAGTGAAATAGCTATCTATTGTTTTCACACGACTCTGGAGATACACTCCTTATTCTGGAGGGAGCAAAGTTGTCATGTTTATGCGGTTGTCAGAAGCTAATCCCTTCTTGTCTAATCAGGGAAGTTAACTCCTCCCTGTTCATTCGAGAAAGTTTCTAGTGACCTCTGAGCTAGCTGGCATACCTAATCAAGTCTAACATATTCAGTAGAGACCTAGTCGACCTCAGCCCTACGTCTAAACTGCTGTTTATGTTATTCCAATGCGCAGAGCCTATTGGGAATATAGGAACTACACTACATGGCGCCCAACGTTTGGTAAGGCGATAATCTAACGCAAGATACTAGAGTAACTCAGTCGTGCTTTTTCACACAGACCCCTTTTTCCCGTAAAAACTCCAATAGACGTATGGGGGTGTGAAAGGTTAATATCCGCCGAAACTTAGTAGGAAGAGATTCCTATGTATTAGTTTTCGGTTTAGTCAACGTTGAAGGATACAGTGTTCCAAAATATTGTGCACCTAATCTTTGTCTCCTCAAAACTTGCTCTGCAAAACTTTCATTAAACAATGTTAAATCACGGCAACAACAACGAAACCGATGAAGCAGCAGTAAATGCGAATCAACCGGGTGCAGACCTTACAGGGTTTAATGAAGATAACGACCCGGATGCAATAATCATCGCGGTCAATATAAGGAAAATCATAACTATAAAACTGGAGTAACATCAAGAGGTGGTACAGTCGTATTAGTGGTAGAGGCACATGAATTTCGGCAGACAGAGGTATTCTATTCCTGGATAAATTTTCCAGCAGCACATGCTGTAACACATGAGTTCCACTACTACAAAATAGCGGAAGCTCCGGAGGAATACTCTCCTTTCGAGGAAGTTGAAATTCCACTAACATACCAAGAGCACCTGCTCTGGTTTAATGGCGCCCTAAAACATCAAAATCACATTACCAGGCTCGGTCCACTAGGCAGACCAGGAGCCACATGGCCGGTTCTAGCCAGCTACACAACACACCCCGACATTGAAAAAATGTCAAGCGAAGAACTCTTAGTTAAAATAAAAGAATTAACAAAAGGCATATAGAGATTTAGTTCAATTAACAGTTGACGGTACAACCTACCGACTAAATACACTAAATGAAAATCCTGAAAAGACTTTCATTAAAAATAATCTCAATTCTCAAAAGAAGAAGTGGGAGGGTAATAAACAAATCTCCCAGAGAAAAACAGTTTCAGTCCAGAGGAAGGTCTCCCCAACGAAGAAATAGATCTCCAGAAGGGGGGGGGGGCAAGTCTGCACAACGGGAGCCCTCTGAAAAAAGATACAACCTTAGAAATAGGGACAATTTGAAAAAACCTGACAGATAAAGATATTGATACACGTCTATCTCGATCTATTCAGACTTCCTCAAAGAAATCAGAAAGAAGAGAACGGTCAGAACATAAAGAAGAGAACGGTCAGAACATAAAGAAGAGCATGTCAAGTCCAAAGACAAGGAGCCTGCTCATCAAAGTAAAAAATTACAATTTCCCAGAAAGAAGGTAGCCAGTATTAAAATAAAACATGCCGAGAATCCTGAGGACACAACTGAAAAACGGAGAGTGGGCCCAGACAATGCTAGACAGCGCAGCAGAAGTGACCATAGCTCGCAAGATCCTGATGAATCTTCTGGAGACAGTGGACACGAATGAATACATTCAAGTGGAAACTGCAGACACCCGAGTGAGCGTGCCCCATAAACTATATGAAATAACATTACGTATAGAGGGAGATAAAACTAGGAAAATAAAAGGTCTCTTTTGGGAGAATCTATCTAAAGGCTATGATATCCTTCTAGCAGAAAGGGACTGGCCACCAGAGTTTGTCAGGGAGTGCCCACATGGCGAAGAAATGATTATGCTTGCCTTCTCAAATCACATTCCAATTCATAAAAAATACACATTTGCTAGAAAATGGGCAGTTGCCCAAGCCCCTGCATTATATAAAAATCATGTAGGATGGGATGAGGATTCTCCTCACCATAAAATCCAGTTAAAAAAATCAACCTACTGCACAGAGGCAGTATCCTGTTAAGCAAGAAGCTAAAAAACAAGTAAGAGAAATTTTAGATCAACTTGAATATCAGGGGCTGATTGAAACATGCACCTCACAAATGAATAATTCTTTGTTTCCTGTCTCTAAGCCAGACGATTCATATCGTCTAGTTTTGGACTACATACACCTAAACTCCTGCTGTAAAACATTTGCAGTACAAAATTCACACAGTGTAGCACTAATGAATAACATTGTGCGCAAGAAATATAAAACAACATTAGATATTTCAAATGGTTTCTTTTGTCAAAACATAGCACCTGAAAGCAGATATTTGACCGCTTTCTCCAGCATGGGGACCCAAAACCAATTTTGTCGTCTCCCACAGCGATTCAAGAACAGCCCAGGATTATTTTCAGCCAGGGTAACAGAGTTACTACAAATTTATGATGATGAGGCATTATCCTATGTCGATGACATCTATCTTACAGACGATGACCTGGAGACTCACTTGAAAAGAGTGAACACCATAATACTTGGGTTCGCAGCTGAAGGGTACAAATTCAACTTTAAAAAATCGCAAATTGCCCATCTGACTGTCCTATTTTTAGGATATGAATTATCAAGTGAAGGCAAAAGCCTAGCAGACAGCTTCCTAGAGAAGTGTGCAGTACTCCAAGCTCCAAAAACGCTGAAAAACATACAATCAATACTAGGTTTCCTGAATTTCGGAAGAACATACATTCTAAATTATGCAGAGAGGGTTAAACCTCTCTATGAACTAATAACACCTGATTTTAAACCAATTAATTGGACTCAAAAACACACAGAAATTTAAAGATCATTACAGACAGACATGTTAACTAAAACAAAACTGCTAACACGCGCAATCGAACGCAACCTTGTAATCCGAGTCATCCCAGGAAGATGCAGATTCACATACCTGACCTCTAATGAGGGAGAAACGTTACCAATAGCTTACAAATCACACTTGCACACACAAGCTGAAATAAAATTCAGTTCTACTGAATTTTTTTTACCTGCGGTTCAAACTGCTGCAGCAAAAGAAAGAGCCCTAGCCCAAGGTAAAAGGATATCTGTTTTAACAGCAGTATTTTTTATTTTATTTTTTATTTTCGGAGTTTTATATAGCGCTTACAGACCCGGGGGTATCAGAGCGCTTTACAGCATACATGAGGCAGTAACAAGACCAGGCATTCCAAATGCTATAGCTCTAGATCCAAAATGGGCACAATGGGAAAATTCTCTTGCTACAGAAGACGTGAAACACGCTTTTGATCCGAAAATGAAAAAACGAGAAAATCTGGAATACGAATATGAATGCTCCCTGTCAATCGAAATTCTGCCTCTCGAACAGTACACCTGTGTATTCTACAAAGATAGATTTGCACAACACTACGTTGTGGAAAAACAAATTTACAATGCTGCGTGCGCGATTGTTAAAGGTCGCTGGCGCTTAGGTAAATTCAGACCGATGGTCACAAAAACTGAATAACTCAGAAACTGTACAGCTCAGCGAGCTGAAATACGATCTTTAAAGATGGCGCTTGAAAATGCCGATCGCGAATTCCCGACACTTATAGTGTGCGATTCACATTACTGCGTCGGTCTTACAATAACAGCATGCAGACCTGGATAAAAAACGGTTACAAAGATGAGACAGGTGCCACAATAAAGCATAAAAAGCTTTGGGAACAAGTAGTTTTTTTTCAGAAAGAACTACAAAAGACTCACGTGATACATACGCAGAGTCTTCAACGTGATGGCGTTCACGTTGCAGGGAATTCATTGGCTGACAGAGCCACAGCGGCAGCTGATCACTCTGCTTCCGTAGCTACAAAAAAGCGTACGAAAAAACAAATAGATGGCGAAACGCTGCTTTCAGTAAAAGCCTCAATGGAAGGCAATCATGCAGCGTTACCTTTAAACTATCCACTCGGCAATACATACATAATTGATGCGAACTCCGTTCCGTTTGCTCAAATCCCTGGAGTGGGGGATAGAGTAATTCCAAACACGAGCCGGAGAATCTTCTTGATACAAGAAGCACACATGGGATTGGGGCTGAGGCACCAAGAGATCCTGAAATCTCTAATAGAATTACAATCAAAATACTGGTGGCCGGGGATGAGCGTGCAATGAATTGTCAGGACTGCAACAGAGATCGCAGTTGTGAACTGGACCAGACACCTGCCCAGACCCCACTATTAGACAGCATCAGGCTATCTATGCGCAGACATCCGAACGGAAGAATGCGATCCTATAAATATTAAGACGAGATTCATTTGGATGTGGCCCCAGCGCTCGGCTGATGCCAGAACTGTTATAAAAGATTTGCGAGTCTTTATCGGCACATACGCAATTGGCGTGCTACATTCTGACCAGGGTCCTGCGTTTAGCTCTCAGGCTTACAAGGAGGCCATGGCCAGCATGGGGATTGCATTGCGGTATTCTAGTCCATTCCATCCCGAGGGAAATGCGGTAGTGGAGAGAAAAAAACGTGACATAAAGCAATCTATAACAGCGAGGGTATTAGGTTCGGGTGACGGGTGGGGCAAACATCTTATAAGTGTCCAACGTAGTCTTAATAACATGCCAGGAAATTCTCTAGGAGGTATCTGTCCGTACGAACTTTTATTTGATACTAGAATGATCATCCAGGATTTGGATTGTCAGACTTCAATGGTGAAACAAAAAACCTTTGAAATCAAAGATCGTTTGGCTGTTTTACAGGATTTAAATGAAACAAGAAAAAGTCTAAGTAACGAAAAGCTAAAGCCAACGACCACTGAAGAAAAACCACCTGTCCCAGCAAGACCTGTCTGGATTCCAAAGATTGGGGATCTGGTCAGAGAAAAGATCGCGGTGCAGAAGGAATTTGGGCCTTCTTACAGAAAAGCAGTACCTGTCTTAGCTGTCAGCTGAACAAGATCAGTAGTACTACCGCCACTTGCTCGAAAAAAGGAGAACCGAGTTGTATCAATCGACCTGGTGAAACCACAACCATGTGGCCGATAATAAGTAGTAGGCCCAGTGGACTCCCAAGAAATAGCAGAAGACCAAATCTTGCTACAATCCAAGAGGTTCAAACTGAGAGACTTATCACATTTGATAAAATTTCAGTGAATAATAAAGGACTAGGCAACAAAGCCTTGGAACTTGTGAATCTTGAAACCCAAATTGCAACAGTTCGTCAAGAAACACCTGTCTACAACGAAGTAGCCTCGGACTATACAAATGTAACAAAAGAAAATCCAAAGATCAATGGAAATCCGGAAGCAATTCCACCAATTGACAGAACTGCATCTGGCTACTTTATCAACTTTGATGACTTTTCTGATGATCCAAGTGAACATGAAGACAAGCCAGCAAACAAAACTTTCAAAAAGAAAATCACAGAGCTCTTTCATCAACTCAGAGAAACATATCTAACATCACCATGGATTAAATTATGGATTGTGTTAGGTGTACTTTTCCTCCTTCTGTGGCTCATCCTGATTTTAAGTTTGAGTAGACTTATTGATGGAAAATATAGTACAATGGACACAGCAAGTCAGATCATCAACTTGGTCCTGAAACCACACAGATCCTCTCACATCAAAAAAAGAGAACTATCATCAGTGAACATCACAGCCATCCCTATACCTGGTGGTATAGCATGGGACAAAACTGACTATGAAATCTATGGCCCGGTTGATCTCTTGAAATATCCACACCAATTTAAGATCTCCTTAAGTGACTTTGTATCACCTGGTACTTTCTCTGATGATTGGGACTTTGAAAATATTAATAATATGATGTCAGATTTAGAAATGTCAGCAAAATTTACAGAACATGAATATTTACAGGATTCGTCGAATTATGAGGAAATGTATTGTTACAATCACTTTGGGCATCATTATCTGCATAGGTCTGCAAATCCTAGAAATGTTTTCAGTTATAATCAATGGGAACATTGTCCAACTCCGCCAAAAGGCAGTTCCAAAACATTTTATGAGAAATTTCCATACTTCTCAGGGTTTAATTACACTAATCCAGAAATGTTTTATTTCAAAATGTTAAATAAGACAGGAGTGAAAAACATGTTGACAAATACTAAACTGATTCATTCTGAAAAATTTTATGAAAAAATGTCTATATTTGGTTTTGAATTTTTGAAAAACAACAGACAACAAGCACTGGCGTTGCCAATAGGTCTCGCAGTAGGAAAGTTGGAGCTATTACAATTGCAAATAACAATGCCTTTTTTTTTGTTTTCATTTTAAAAACATAAAGGGCTTTGTCATTTACAAGACCAATAGCTCCAACTTTCCTACTGCGAGACCTATTGGCAACGTGGAGATGCGGGGAGATGAATGAAACGCCACCACATATACTGTTTGTTGCACGCAGTACTCCATGTTGATTTCTGCTAGGCAGCCTATTATGGGTGGGGGATGGCCTTCAACTCTGAAGAATCCCTTGTGCCCGCTTTGAAGTGGAGTGGGGGGTTTTATGGCCCTTCCCTCCATCTGCCTAGACGTGAGCAGCATATGGCAGCCCGTCGGAAACAGATGCTTGGATTACTAACCTGGATTGTTGCTAACCTTCACTGGGGCCAGAGCTGGCTTTGGTCTAATCATTTTGTCAGAGTGGTATTGGCTCAGTCCCCGGCAACAGAACTGCGATCTTATTACGCATTTCATGTGCATTCTGCAGCGCCACGCGTGTTTGCAGTTCAAAGCACGTATGCAATCTTTTTTATACATTTACATTTTTAAATAATTTCACAGTAAATGTTAAAATACAGTTATAAGACAGTATTCGTCAACATACACACCCCTAATAAAGTCTGATAGTAATAAGATACCGGTTTTCTTGTAAAAAGAGACATGGTATGGGTAAAATAGGAAGTTAGAGAAACGTTAATAGTTCATACATATAGAACTGATTAAAAATGAAGTGCATATAGCACATATACACTTCACTGGGGATATAATGCTATAAAGCATGGCACTGTAATTCTTAACTTGCACAATCAAATCTAAAATTGAGTTGTCCATCATCCATGTTACGCTAGATTCGATATTTTGAAAGCGTGTGCACACGCAGCTTTTTTGCTGCAGAGTACAGTCTGAAGCACGAAAAACCCTGTACATGGCTACACGCTCTATGTACTCCTTGTAGCACTTAAGACCGCGCACAGCGTCGCTTCTTATAGGCTATCCCACTCAGCGCCTTCGTTTGTCTAGTTTTTATTTATTTTTTTAAAGTGCCACAATTTCATCTTTTTTAATTTTCAAAGCTCTTCCTGTCATGTGCCATGGTCTACATTTAGTGTCTTGTTAACACTGCAATGCTGCCCTGGGTCTAATCATTTCGGATCAGTGGAAATAATAAAATGCTTGGTCTTCCAGCGCACATCAATACAAATATATGTTCAATAATCGTGATGCTGCGTGGAGATGAATGAAACGCCACCACATATACTGTTTGTTGCACGCAGTACTCCATGTTGATTTCTGCTAGGCAGCCTACTTTAAAAGCGCACATCAATACAAATATATGTTCAATAATCGTGATGCTGCGTGGAGATGAATGAAACACCACCACATATACTGTTTGTTGCTGGCTACAGGTGGGAGGGGTCAGGAGCACAGGCCGCGCGGCTGACCTACATTCAGACAGCTTCAGTGAAGCCACAGAGGGGGGAGCAGGGGAGGACTGCCAGAGACCAGGGAAGAGAGAAAGCAGCCAGGACGGAGAAGAGATGGAAGGTGGAGCGTGGCGGGGGTGCAAACAGAAGTATAGGAGACGGAGGGGGCAGCAAGGCAAGAAAGACACAAAGGACGGGTGGGAAGAAGTGGAAAAGGCAACGCCAAGGGATGACAGGAATAGAAAGAGATAGGAAATGATGATTTTTCCCCCCAATCACGTGCAGTCCCTTTATCGGAAGTTTCCAACCCCCAAATCAGCCCGCCAGGTGTTTGTAAATGTGTCAATTCTTAGAGGAGCGCCCAAATTAAAGGTAACCTCACGAGAAAGAGACAGACCACCTCAAATCTGATCAAGAATCAGAGGTACCAGAACTCGGTGAATATGAAGAGAAAAAACTTAGAAGTTCTTCAAGCAAAGTACACACGTTCATAGAAATTCAAAGCAAGAAGTGAACCAATGTATTTGTTTTCTATGTGTACGTAGAAAGCTTGATGGGCGAGTTAGGTGGAGAGCGAAAGCTAGAGAAGAAGCTGCCAAATGTGGGCCGGGAAACTGAAAGTACGGCCGGCCAGCGGCCGGCCATGAATAATTAGGGGAGGAGAAGCCGCACAGCACACGCTGGGAGAAGCCCTTTGATGTGCTGTGCGGCTGTGAAAAAATGCATTTAGGAGGGAGGCTGATGCGCGTGCTTGTTTGGTCACGTGATTCACGTGAACTTAAAGAAAACCGCACGAACGAAACCCTTGGTTTCACGAGGGTTTTGAGGACATGAATTCTCGCTCCGCTCAATGCGCTTGCGCGCATTGATAGGTCGCGAGACCTAAAAACCATCTGGGGTACAAAAGAATGGCAGGTACAAGGTCTAGAATCATTATTTAGAGCCTGCATGATCCCAGAAAAAATTGTATTCCTGAATGACACCATTCAACAAACAACCTGTCTTGGTTTAGCTAAAATAAAAGATTTAAAAAACGCGTCTATACCAAAGCCTATGCCTGATAGAAACACCACTACAGATGAGGGGTTAGACGTGTCCTATATTTTAAAACAAAACAGAACAATTCCTGATTGGAGCAAATGGTTGATCTGGCCCACAGACACTAATAACGGTCAAGATAGATTCCTGAACAAAATACAGGGGTTTAAACAGAACAGGCCAGACCCGAGATATTCCCAGAGACAACATCCAGGGATAATTACAACATACAGTGTAGGAAAACTATGCCTCGACTGGCTACAGAGATCCACACTTCCCGAAATTAAGCAACACTTAACTTTACTTAAAGAAGGTGCTGACTTGCGAGATTTCGTAATGGGACCTCGCAAACAGCGTCAAAAACGTTTCATATACGCTGGTATATACGCAGCTTACAATGAAGCTTGGAAAGTAACACAAATTGAAACTGCAGAAAAAATACGAGAAATTGATCGTATTAATTTGGAAAAATCACTTTCTGTAGTGGACAATGGGTTAACGACTCTGTCCTCCAGAATTTATTCACTGGACAGCATTGTATCATCCGCTATTGATATAATAGAACAGGATATGCTAATGTTACAGCATGGCCAGTCCCAATTACGTTCTATTGTATAGCTAGGCTGGACGTTACAAAACCTCCGTTCAGGCTACGTGCCATGGCGTCTAATCAACATAACGTCATTATTTTCTATCTTTAACCTTAACTGATAGACAAATCTCATTGGCACGAAAAGGAGAAAACTATACGTTGCTGAGCATTGAAAAACTAGTAAGATTACCATTGACAATGTCAGAAAGACCTGTCATTGAATGGATAATACATGGCACCATTACAATCCCGATAACAACTTTTCAGTTTCAATACTGCCAAAAATATATACCAGCAGGCCTGTATGAAAGGTTGGGTAAAGGATACATCAAGTCGACCTGGAAATTGCCTTATACAAATAGATGTTATAGTGAAGGGAAAAAAGAGGTATTTCTTAGTGGTAACAATTGTAAAAAAATCACTAAGCGGTACACTTCTGTGTCAAGGTATTAACTTGCATGGAGCCTGCGAAGGTTAATCAAATAACCTTTCATGTCATCTGCACGGCACCCCTGCTACACAGATGAAGCCCTTTTTCAGACAACTTTCCAACGGTAGCTACGTTATATTAAGTGACCACAGATGTTGTGGCATGATGCCATGAAAACCCTATCTTGTGAGCGTTACTTCCAGGGTCATTTGTTGTATGCAAGTATTATATCCAAACAGCAATCCAGATATGGAGGCAGCAATATGGCCTTCGGTGAATAGCTCTTCTATTCGAATTGATACTTTAAGCAGAATGAAGTCTATTCTTTTACAAACAACTGTGCCTTTAACCTCGTCCAAAGAGACGTATGACCTGCAAGTTGCAAGGACAGCGGCAGAGATACATACCATATTATCGATAAATTGCCCCGTACATTTCGTAGAAATGTTAAGCCAAATCTTAAACATGTCCGATACCATTGGCATCGCACATGTATTTAAGACAATTTTTTCGGGACTGTTAGCACCCTTTCAAACAGTTCTGGGCATCTTCCCGAATTTTGTGCATTCTCTTTTCGGTGGCCTGCCTCCTATTTTGGGACTCTTAGCAGGAATTTTATTTTTGTTCCTTCTGCCCCGATATGGCAAGCCAAGTCACAGACAAAACTCAGGCTATGATGGAAGACACGATCCTAGCAATACGATACCGAGACCGTATCACTAAGGTCCTCGGATTGGCCCGGCTAAGAGATCTGAATACTACCTGGTTTCTTTCGTTCAGACCAATTTGGCAAAATTGCATCTTACCTGTGCTTCGATGTCTGCTATGCGGAGAAGAATGCGTGTTGGACGTCTGTCTTACACTACCATCAGCAGTACCAATGGATATCGATGCTTTGCTTTGTCCTGTAACGATTCATGCAACGTGTTGTCCCCAGCGGCTCCCGATTCTGATGACCGCATTCGTTGCGACTTCACCATTACGATTAGGTGGCGGTGAAGTACGAGATGAAAGCGGCACCACACAGGTACAACCTTCTGTGAACATTGCTGATCTAAACACCGATGATGGCAATGCATCGCATATATGCACTATTTCTGATTTTTCAGCGGTGGCCCAACTTTCACCAACTGTTGTAGACGACTTTTTTGCTGGTCTAGCTGAGGTAATGTTCTCTCCTAACACTAGAATAATATTTGAAATAGCGAGCACACAGCGTTCCCTGAACTCTGAATTCGGCCTTCAGTTTTGATATACAGCACTGCTGAAAACATTTGGAACTATTTTTTCCCTTGAAAGCAAAATTATTTTTTCCCAATTTCCAAAATATTGAATTTTTTTTGGCACATGATACTCTGCTTAAAGTAGAACTATTCTTAGAGAACAGAACTTCTATTCTTAGATACTCGAGACAATATTTTGAAATCAGCCTCTAGCACATGTACAATCTTGTATGAATATGTGATAAAATGGTCTCGACCTTTTTTTTGTATTAAGAGCCATTTCATGAATGTCATTTTCGTGATTCTATCAGTCAACATTCTAAATGTACAAAAATGTTATCTGAATGATACCACTGCTTGAAAGCGTACAGTATAATACTCATTTTCGTGTATCTATACCATTTCAAATGCATGTGATGTATTTTGGGGTGAGCTGGAAAACACATGCATACTTATATGTTTATATATTGCTTAGTATTTTGTAATGATGGACATTATACGTGGAGCGGGTATTGTAAACGTATCTAGGACCCTAATTAAATATCCCCGATTTATGCCCTTATGTGGTTATAACAAATCATATCCTTATAAAGGCATAAGAATCATATCCATATTTAGTAATAGCCAATGCAGTCCAAATACGGCAAGGCTACTTCCTTAGACTCCTAGACAGTACAACGAGTTCTTTAAACGAACCAAACCTCCAGCAACCTGGGAATTCCCCATGCTTTTGTTTTGATTTGTCCTAGAATTCCTGCGAGTCCTGAAAGAACTGCCAGTTCCTAGTGACGGTTCTTATTGACATCTTATGTCCAACCTTACGTCAAACACGGCACCTTCCAGGTATAAATATACCAGCATTTGCCTTGAGCAACACACAGTGGTTTGGAGCAGAGCGGCTATCTACTTACCCAAAGCCCAGCTGATGCGAGTGCCGAAGGAAGCCGTCCCTTCCATTTGACGCACTGAGAAAGACGCTGTCTTTTCTCCTGCCGAGAAAATCGAGCTCAAGTGTTTCCAGTCACCCTTGCGGGTTACTGGGAGATTGAGTCGTGAGAACGAGATACAAGACCTCCTCCATTCTAAAACCAATGTACGGAGCGGACTACACCCTTAGAGAATTCTCGATTCAGATTCTTGGCAAAGCTAACTTAACTTAAACTGCGACTCCCTTACTTCTTTCCACGTACTAGACTTACGTTAGGTACACCGGGTAGGCGTATTTAGAAGCACCAGTTGAGTATGTTTAGTCAACTTTTTATCATTGTATGTAATTGTATATATTTTATCCATTTTAAGTATCATATGGCTCAGAAACCATATCAATGCTTTTACAGTATTATTTTATAATACTCCTTTTACTGTACGCACTTTACTTTATATGTGTAGAAACAAGGACCCCCTGATATGAATAAAGTTCCTGGGTCAGGGCAAATAATATGTGAAAAGTAACGTACCCAGGCAAGCAATGTAAACACTGGCACAATTCAATAAGTAAACAGAGTGAAAGTAAATGGTAAGACACTGAGTTAGCACAAAAGTACAATTTAATAGATTTCATAAAGTGTCATGAGATAAATCATTGACATATTGATAAAACATGATAACAAAAGATCCTTTTAACAGATATACATTGTTTGTACAGTAAAATAGTATAGTGGAGAGATGGTTTCCTGTCTACGCGTTTCGACACGTTGAAGGTGTCTTCCTCAGGACACTACCATCTTGATACTAGAAATAAATGAACAGTATTTAAAAATATGTCTTTGTGCTAGACAGTGTACAGTGATTAATACAGTTTACTAGAGCATTTGGGCCAGTGGGTTGATAAGATTTCATGATATACCGCATAATATCAGTTCATTTTATTTAACATACAGAAAGATACTGACAGAACATAATTTAGCTCATACTAGTTATTTCAGAGAGAAATGTTGGTAGGACATAGTTCAATTAAATCAGACAGTTAACATTTCATTGTAGGGAAATGCCAAAAGAGTTATAGAGGATAGTGATGAAGGTAATACACAGATATTAGGCAGAGAAGAGAAGAAAGTGGTGTTTATCTGTTCCTTGCAGATATTGACACAGTCAAGGATTCTTTTTAACCTATTTGGTAGTATTTAAAAGGGGACTTTTCTAAGTTTAATAAAGAGTATTATAGCTCGCGGGGTATCTAATAAAGAGTATTATTACTTCTCTTCTCTGCCTAATATCTGTGTATTACCTTCATCACTCTCCTCTGTAACTCTCTTTTGGCATTTCCCTACAATGAAATGTGAACTGTCTGATTTAATTGAACTATGTCCTACCAAAATTTCTCTCTGAAATAACTAGCATGAGGTAAATTATGTTCTGTCAGTATCTTTCTGTATGTTAAATAAAATGAACTGATATTATGCAGTATATCATGAAATCTTATCAACCCACTGGCCCAAATGCTCTAGTAAACTGTATTAATAACTGTACACTGTCTAGCACAAAGACATATTTTTTAATACTGTTCATTTATTTCTAGTATCAAGATGGTAGTGTCCTGAGGAAGACACCTTCAACGTGTCGAAACGCGTAGACAGGAAACCATCTCTCCACTATACTATTTTACTGTACAAACAAACAATGTATATCTGTTATCTGCTAATTCTCTCGATTGAGAGTACACTTGAAGGGTTCCTAACCAACTTGTTCACCATGTCCAAGGACTTATATTTCCCCGAGCCGGTCCTCGATGGAATTAGTCCCGTCCTGACAAGGAAACTTTTCATGCAGTGGCGTTATGGCACACTGCCCCTTGGGGCCTTCACGGACCGTTGGGACAGGTCACAGTCTGCTACACAGTGCCCAGCTTGTCGACACCCTTGTGAAAATGATCTCCACATTCTGTTTTTCTGCAAAGCCTACCAAAGCCCAAGAAAACATTGGCTTGTCCCACTCTTGAAAAATCTTGGGTTCAGACTATATCTTCCAGCCTACAGAATACTAAAGACTGACTTATCCCCCCTATTGTGTTTGCAGTGGCGAAGTTTTTAACAGCTGTGTGGCACACTCGTAATCGCTGTATCAAGTTAAATACGGTTAAAAGCATTGCTTCACATTTTTTAAACTGTTACATTTTCTAATAGTTCATTTTACAATATTTTTCTGAATGCTTATTAACTGCTTATTTTTATGGTTCTCTCCAATTTTTAAATTACAATCTGATTTTTTCTTTTTTCTTCTTCACTATTTTAAACTTTTGCTGTAACCTTTTATGATCCATAGCGATCGAAATAAAGTTTGTGAATGAATGTTAAAAGAATCTTTTTTATCATGTTTTATCAATATGTCAATGATTTATCTCATGACACTTTTTATGAAATCTATTAAATTGTACTTTTTGTGCTAACTCAGTGTCTTACCATTTACTTTCACTCTGTTTACTTATTGAATTGTGCCAGTGTTTACATTGCTTGCCTGGGTACGTTACTTTTCACATACGCACTTTACTCTATGACAAGTATTGCAATTGTGGCAATTCACTTCTCTTGCATGAGAAAGGGGACTGCTCAATAAATAACACCTTTTATTGAAAACGCCCGTCTCTCTATTTCTCTGCACTCTGGTGAAACTAAGTGTGCACGATTGACTGAGTGAAATAGCGATCTATTGTTTTCACACAACTCTGGAGATATACTTCTTATTCTGGAGGGAGCAAAGTTGTCATGTTTATGCGGTTGTCAGAACCTAATCCCTTCTTGTCTAATCAGGGAAGTTAACTCCTCCCTGTTCATTCGAGAAAGTTTCTAGTGACCTCTGCGCTAGCTGGCATACCTAATCAAGTCTAACATATTCAGTAGAGACCTAGTCGACCTCAGTCCTACGTCTAAACTGCCGTTTATGTTATTCCAATGCGCAGAGCCTATTGGGAATATAGGAACTACACTACAGCACAGGGATGTAATCATTATGTAAAGGTATATATGGCAATGCTTGTAATATGCAATTTGCTAATATGTGTGTCCTCCCAAACCAAGTATGTAAGTCATATTCTTATTGTTTCTTTCCTCTAAACTGCAAATTTAATAAAATGTGTTTAAAAAAACATAGTTTGGGTCAATCCTTGGGGAAACTTTTTGGCCCTATGCCTGATGAACCTAGAGAATGGTCAATGTGGACGATACTTGTTACTAACACCTGCCCCAACAAACTGTTTATGATATTGTATGCTAGTGTTGTTAGTGATCTTCCGAATTAAGATGTTCAATTAAAAAGTAATTGGGATAAATAATTGAATACTGACATATCGGACAAGCGACTGATATACTATTGTCAACAAATTAAAGATGAATCCACTTATGGTAAATTCTGGCAGACACAACTAGAATACATACAGAGAGTCTATAACACTACTGTCAGCATAGTGCAGTTTGGTTTACCTTTTCATGGTGATGGAAAGGGCTGGCTTTGGCAATGACGCTGAGGAATCTAAAATCGAAACTGAGAAACCCAATGCTGCTGCCACTTCTTTAGGTAGCTTAATCTAAAATACTACCAACAATCACTTCTGTTAGTGAAGCCATGAGAGGCAGAGATTCAAAAAGTCTGAACAGCATCATGTTTAACATTCCAAACTACTCCTCAGCAGCACAGATCTGGCTGGAGTTTGGCTTAACTGAACAGTCCTAAGCAAGGCAAGGATTCAGTCTGCTGGCACAAGACCAGGAACTCCGTCCAAACACTCTGAACCACCTGCTCTGGCAGGAGCTGCAACACAGAAATACATTGCCTGAAAGAAATTTCCTTCAGGAATCCCTGCTTGTACCGGGCTATCCCAGCTTTGGGACATCCCAACTAGTCAAGCAGTTTTTAAAAAGTGGTCTGGATATCAATTGAAAATCTCTCACTGGTAGAGGACAAGGCCACATTTTCAGGCTAAAGCCAAGTCTGAATCACTATCAACGGCTAAAAGACACTCGTCCCTAAAATATACTTTAGCCTAGGTTACTCGAAGCACACAAAGGAAAAAATATTGAAACACCATCTGGGCATACTGCTGTCAGCTCTGCATCTTCCACCTTTGCAGAAGGAGCAAACCTCAAATTGCTGCCGCTTGTGTGGTAAAGGCACGAAAGACATGCCACACATACTCTGCATCTGTAACAATCTAAAGGAAGAAAGGACAGGACTGCTTAAAAATCAGTTCAACTTAAGAGGGATCCACACGCGGAGACAGGCAGTGCTGGCCTGCTGCTTAGCTGCGTTGGTAGAAAAGAAAATGCCAAGAGCCAGCCTACACACAGTAAACTTTGCATCCGTAGCGGTCACGGAAGAGAGAGGCCTTCAACCCACAATCCTTGATCTCGGCTCATAAACACCGCCCTTTACTCTCCATGATCGGGTTAATAAAACGCAGCTTCCCCACATTGATAGGAAATCGCCCTTCCTTTGATGGACACACCACACTATGCACTTTCCCAGGTTTACCACACAGGAATCAGTACCCCTGGCTTATAAGAACACATCACAAGATTCTGTCTGCACTGACCGACCAACTTTAACTGCTAGTACTACAGCAAAGTTATGCTCTATGTAATTTTAACTGCTATGCAATTGTGTTTTATATCTACCTTTAAACTGTGGGTTTTAAATGTTATTTTATTTCTCCTTTAAGCTGGCTGGATTGCACTGGTTTGGACTAACTATGCAAATAATAAAATGTACTTACTATTGTTAGCGAAGTGGTGAGCAAGATGCTGATGTATTACACTTAACATGGTGAACCCCACAGATATATTCCTTTTGGAAGGAAATTGAGGGTGCATTGAAAACGATGACTGAGTATGATCTAAATGGGATATCCTTCATGGCTATCCCGGGTGTGTGTGAAGGGGGTACTTAAAGGCTATCAGAGGTTGGTTGCACTGGCCCTCTTGTTTGGCAAATGCAGAGTTTTTATGGCTTGGGGAGGTAGCAGACCACCCAAATTAGCTAACTGGAGAACTGGCCTATCGACATGATGAGAGTACACTGAAATATAGGATTCTGTGCTTTCCGCTCGCCGCCCACAAAAGATAGGCCCCATTTAGATCATACTTCGCTTGATTAAATGAGGAACCTTAACCCACTTATCCCACATATACAGTCTTTGAGAAAAGAGCATATTAATTATGTGATACAAAATCCTCTGCAAGTGTGCTTTTCAAGATTTACTGTAATATATCATATATGCAGAATCTTGTCTGTAAGCTGATCTGATGTATCATATGAAATGTCTATTTTCTGATGGAACGCCTTGTTAAAAAAATTGAAAATAAAGTTTTTTTTAAAAACTAGCAAAGTTGTGACACCGCTTTTATGATGGGGTGTATTTATAGCTGGCAGCCGCTTAGTCATCCCTGCATACATTTGCTACAAATTGTTTTATCCCCGATAGTAGGGCAGAGTGTTGGCTTCAAGTAGTGTGCTACATTTGAGTTAGTGAAAGACATCCTTCAAAATTCTTTAAACCTTAATCAGTAAATGTTTGAAAGATTTTTTTTTAATGCTGCAGAAGAAATAGTCTCCACTACATTAATTATGCACATTTGCAATGACTATTTCGACTGAGATTTGGTTTCCTCAGCAGCTTTTTTTAATAGCATGAGCATATATGGATAGTGATTGTTAGCTGTAAAGCAATGAACTGCTGGACACAAGATATGTAGGAGAAGACACAGCATGGTTGGGGGTGGTGTTACAAGGAGAAATTATGGGAGGAGGCCCAGGGAGGTGTGCTGAGGAAGACTAAGGTTAGCAGGAAAGAGACCAGAGTGACAGTTTTACTTCAACTTCTTGGTCCAGTTTCTATTAACAGTGTGACCTAGTGGGTGTTACCTGGGTGTGAGGTGTATGAAGAGTGAGGCCTTGTAGCCTGGGGGATTTTAGTTGGGATGGTATGCCAAATACTTGGAGCATGGCAGGAGAAGACTTCGGGTCTAGTTTTTTCTTTCTTGTATTTTCTAGTATCCCGTTTTTCAAAGCTACTGATGCTGAATTTTTATGCCCATTCAGAAATGCAGAGATTGCAAGCAAGGTACGAAGGAACACCATTACTGACAACCTTGTAGGCAATGCAGCATTTTGTGACTGTTGTGACAGAAGGCAACAGCTGCCAATGAAAGAAAGCTGGTGTGATCCCATCAATTATATTAGACCTAATATTTTCTTTTGGGACTCTTTGATGCTGGCAAGCAGGACATTGACTCAATCGAAGTGGGAAGTGCATCAGTAGCTCAAGTGGTGTTCTGAACTTGCCTTTTGGAATGAATGATTTAACCTTGTGGAGCCCAGATATCGGTTCCCAAGCCGAATGCTAGGCAATGGGGGTATTAAACCAAAGTGTGGAGTTGAGGTGGAAGCCCATGGACTTGCGATATGAAGCCAACCATGTTAACTTTGTTGAGCTATTTCCAGATTACAGCTAATAAGGAATATGCTACTTACCAGTATGCATCTGTTCTTGGCATAGAGGGCTGCAGAGTGGTACATTATGAATAGATCGCCATCTGGTGTTGGGCTCGGATGATTGCACTTTGTTTTTCTCTTGGAGAGTCTTTTGTCTCTTGGTGACTCCTCCCTTGGTTGGTAGTGCGCATGGGCATCGGCTCCATCCTTAGATTGTTTTGCCATAGTAGGGTTAGATGGAGTAGTATAGTAGAATACAGATAAGAGTGCCCATGTAAGTGTATCTAAATAAGATAATGTTGGAACAGACACAGGTTTCCGGGGAGGCTGGGAGGGCATGTACCACTCTGCAGCCCTCTATGCCAAGAACAGATGCATACTGGTAAGTAGCATATTCCGTTCGAGGCATATGGGCTGCAGATGGTACATTATGAATAGACTATACAGCAGTTCTCTCCCTAGCGGTGGTCGCCCGTGTCTGTTGAACTGTCTGAAACAATGTTTTTAATACTGCTTGTCCCACTCTAGCTTGTTGTGTTGTGTGCACATCTACACAATAGTGTTTTGTGAAGGTGTGCGGTGTAACCCAGGTAGCCGCTTTGCATATGTCATCTAGTGGAATGTTTCCCAGAAATGCCATAGATGCTCCTAGTTTACGTGTAGAGTGAGCTCTAGGAGGAACAGTTAATGTTCTCTTTGCCTTTAAGTAGCATATTTGAATGCATTTTACAATCCATCTGGCAATGCCCGCTTTGGAGATGGGATTGCCTTTATGTGTGGGAGAAAACGCAACAAATAGCTGTTTTGTCTTTCTGAAAGTTTGTGTTCTTTCTATATAGTACAATATGGCTCTTCTAACATCCAGTGTATGTAGGGCTCTTTCAGCTACTGTTTGTGGTTTTGGAAAGAAAACCGGTAATTCCACTGACTGATTGATGTGGAATGCTGAAATAACCTTCGGTAAGAATTTTGGGTTTGTTCTAAGAACCACTTTATTTTGGTGTAGCTGCATAAATGGTTCTTGAATCGTAAAAGCCTGCAGTTCACTTACTCTTCTAAGTGACGTGATAGCTATGAGGAAGGCTACCTTCCATGTGAGGAATTGTATTTCACACCTATGCATAGGTTCAAATGGTGGCCCCATTAGTCTGGTAAGCACTATGTTGAGATTCCAGACTGGGGAAGGTGGTCTTCTTGGTGGAATGACTCTTTTGAGTCCTTCCATGAAAGCTTTAATTGCTGGTACTTTAAACAGTGACAGATGTTGCCTGTTTTGTAGGTACGCCGCTATGGCTGCGAGATGAACTCTGATAGAGGTATATGCTAGGTTACATTGCTGTAAGTGTAATAAATAGCAAATGATTTGTTTAGTGGATGCGTCCAGAGGGTTGATGTGCTTACTGTTACAGTGTATAGCAAACCTCTTCCATTTTGCTGCATAGCATGCTCTGGTGGTAGGACGTCTTGCTTGTTTAATGATTTCCATGCATTCTGGTGGTAAATCTAAATACCCAAACTCTATGACCTCAGGAGCCAGATCGCTAGGTTCAGTTGTTTGGGATCTGGGTGCATTATTTCTCCATGGTTCTGTGTAAGATGCATGGGTAATAACCTTAGCTTTTGATGTGGTACTTGTGAGAGTTGTAGTAGCGTGGTGAACCACGGCTGTCTTGCCCACGTGGGTGCCACTAGTATCATTGTCATTGAGTGTTGCTGCAGTTTCCGAACCAGTAATGGAATTAGTGGTAGAGGAGGGAACGCGTAAGCAAATCTGTTGGACCAATTTATCCACAGTGCATTGCCCTGGGACCTTTGGTGTGGGTACCTGGATGCGAATTCTTTGCATTTTGCGTTCTGATGATTGGCAAACAGATCTATCTCTGGTTGCCCCCATTTTTGGAAGAATGGCTGTAGTATTTGGTCGTGCAGCTCCCATTCGTGTACTTGTTCTGACTGTCTGCTTAGGATGTCTGCTATTTGATTTTGAACTCCTGGTAGGTGTTCCGCTAACAGGTAGATCTTTTGAGGAATTGCCCATCTCCATATGTCCTGTGCTAGTCTGGACAGTTGGAGAGAGTGTCCCCCCCCTGTTTTTGAATATAATACATTGCAGTCATGTTGTCTGTTCTGATCAGGACTGCTTTGCCTGTTATTTGCATTTGGAAAGCTTTTAGTGCTAGAAATATTGCTAATAGTTCTAGGTAGTTGATGTGCAGTTTCTTTTGCTGCACACTCCACTTCCCCTGTACTGTGTATCTGTCCATATGCGCTCCCCATCCGGAGAGCGATGCGTCCGCTGTTATTATTACTTGTGGAATTGGCTCTAGGAACGACCGTCCCTTGGAAATGTTTTCTGTGTTCCACCACTTCAGAGAGCGATACGTCCGGTCGTTTACCAACACCAGATCTGTAATCTGACCTTGAGCCTGATTCCACTGTGTCGCTAGACACTCTTGTAGTGGGCGCATTTGTAGTCTGGCATGTGGTATTAGCAGTATGCAGGAGGACATCATGCCTAATAGTTGCATAAACACTCGTGCTGGTAGTGAGTGTTGTGGTTGAAATCTTTGTATTAACCCGACCATCGTCTGTACTCTGATTGGGTTGGGGTATGCTATTGCCTTTTCTGTGTCTACTGTAGCCCCCAGGTATTGCTGAATCTGGTTTGGTTGCAGGTGTGATTTTTTGTAGTTCACCGTGAACCCTAGGTGGTGCAGCAATTGAATTGTCTTCTGTGTGTTGTGAAGACATTCTTCCTTTGACTTGGCCTTTATTAGCCAATCGTCCAAGTATGGGAAGACATGTATTTGTTGTCTTCTTAGGTGTGCTGCCACCACAGCTAGGCATTTTGTGAAAACTCTCGGTGCTGTTGTGACACCGAACGGAAGGACTTTGAACTGATAGTGTTGTCCTTCTAACACAAACCTTAGGTATTTTCTGTGGGCTTTGTGAATTGGGATATGAAAGTAAGCGTCTTTTAGATCCAGTGTAGAAAGAAAGTCCCCTTTCTTCAGTAAAGGGAGTACTTGTTGGAGCGTGACCATGTGGAAGTGCTCCGAATTTATGTAAGCATTGAGAGGTCTGAGGTCTAATATTGGTCTTAGGGACCCGTCCTTTTTGGGGATCAGGAAGTATAGAGAGTATACTCCTGTTCCTTGTTGATCTTTTGGGACCTTCTCTATTGTATGCTTTTGTAGAAGTGCTAGCACTTCTTCTCTTAACAATGTCAGATGATCTTGACTCATTGGACGCTGTTTGGGGGGGATGTTTGGTGGGGTAGCTGTGAGTTCTAGGCAATAACCATGTTGGATAATTTGTCTCACCCACTTGTCTGACGTGATGTTTTCCCAGACAGGTAGGAACTGTGATAGACGTCCCCCGACCGGTGTTATGTGGTCTGGGGGGAGTTCTATGAAGTCACTGTTTTGGTGTTGAGGCGTTGCGGTTGTTATTATTTCTGCGGCCTCTTCCCTTATTGTTGTTACCTCTGTAACTGCCTCTTGAATTACCTCTGGGTGATGTTGGTGTGAAAGATGTGGATTGCTGATTCGTTCCTGTGTTCTTTGAGCCCCCTCTATAGGTGGATCTACGAAAGGAACCTCTGTGTGTTGGCTGTTGCAATGCTCCCATTGACTTAGCCGTTTCCGTATCTTTCTTCATTTTTTCTAATGTCTCGTCTGTGCTTGAACCAAACAATGTCTTCTGATCAAATGGTTTGTTCAGTAGGGCTGTTTGTACTTCTTGTTTGAATCCTGAGATTCTAAGCCATGCGTGCCTTCTTAGCATGACACTAGTGTTAATCGACCTTGCTGCAGTGTCTGCTGCGTCTAATGCACACTTAATGGAAGTATTGGTTATTATTTTACCTTCCTGTATTAATTGGTCTGCCTTCTTCTGATGTTCTTTCGGGAGATGTGTGAGAAGTTTTTCTAACTCATCGTAATGTGCCCTGTCGTAACGTGCGAGTAGTGCTTGTGTATTGGCTATACGCCAGCTATTCGCTGCCTGTGATGCTACTCTTTTGCCTGATGCATCTATTAACTTCGACTCTTTATCTGGTGGAGGAGCCTCTCCTGTAGATAATGAGTTTGCTCTTTTACGAGCGTTTGAGACCACCAGCGAGTCTAGAGGTACATGCCCTCTAATAAATATTGGGTCCTTTGGAGCCGCTTTGTATTTTTTATCGATTCTTGGGTTTAACACCCTGGCTCTCACTGGGTTTTCGAATATTTCCTCTGTGTGAGTAAGAAGACCCTTCAACATAGGAAGAGTACCTGATGTTCTCTGTGCATTAGGTAGAGTCTCTAACAAGAAATCCTCTATTTGAGGTTCTGTATGCATATCTAGTTTGTGATATTTTGCTGCCCTATTAATGAGCTGCACAAAACCTGTGTTCTCATCAGGTGGTGAAGGCTTTGAGGGATATAGCTCTGGGTCGTTGTCCTCATCTGACCCTACATCATAATTTTCCCATGGATCCTCCTCATCTGGGATAGTTTCGTCATCCCCTTGAGGTTCTCCCTCCCCTAGATCACTGTCTACATCTGACTGAGGTGTAGCTGGTCTTGGTGTGGAAGGTGTAGGAATATTTGGCCTATTGTGAGGAATAGGAGAAGAGGGTGTTACTCTAGGACGAGGAGAAGCAGGAGGAGTTATATTCGTCCCCATTGTTCTCTTTTTTGAAGGAAGAGGTTTATCTTCCGACTGTTCACTCCTTCTCTTCTTCGTGACCACTTTCCCAGTTTGTGGATCAATAAACAAGATCTTTTGTTTGGGATCTGTCTGTTGCTCCTGAATCGGTACCGAGGGTCCTGGTTCCGAGAGGTGCTTTTGTTTTCGAACGTCAGATCTTGTTGTTTTCGACACCGAATGTCTGCTCGATTCCGACTTTCTTGGTATCGAGTGTCTCTTGGGCGATAAGTCATATTTATGTTTCGACATGGAATGTTTCGATACCGAGCTCTCCTTTGTATGTAGCCTCGGTGCCGAAGTCGATGTCGCCCTTTTCTCGGATCCGACATGGTGGGAGTCCGAGTGTTTCGGTTTCAGTTTCGGTTTCGTTGCCGGGCCCGAGGGCGGGGCGTCGGAAACTTTTTTCAGCGGTTTGACCGGGCCCGAGGGCGGGGTCGTTACCGCACGGGGTCGGTTTTTCGGTAAGGGGACGTCGTCACTCACGGTTTGTTGCTCGATGAGTTCTTCAACCTCCGACTGGTCCCCTTCTGACCCCGACTGGTCCTCTTCTTCCTCGATTTGTTCGTCTCCGAACAGCTCCGGGATCGCTTCCGCCTGCATTCTGGAAACCTCGTGTCTTCGAGCTCGACTATTTCTAATCGTTAGCTTGGAGGAGAATGCTGCGCAGGCTTCGCAGTCCCTGGATTCGTGTTCAGGCGATAGACAGAGGTTGCACACCTCGTGTAGGTCCTTGTGTGGGAACTTAGCACCACACGTTGGACATTTTTTGAATGGAGTCCTTTCCATGGACTCCGGGCTTGACTGCGTCGAGAAAGGCCTCCTGTTCTTCGACGTAGATCCAAGTTTTTCTCTTCTATTTTGAATTTGTAACGCGTCGGAATGGAAATGAACGCGTTCGGATAACAATACCGTCGAATTGGAAAGGGAATACGCGCCGAAAATCACTTTCTTCTGAAGTTGATCTGGAGCGTCTCGATCTTCATCCGAACTTGATGGCGGAAAAAAACAATCTAAGGATGGAGCCGATGCCCATGCGCACTACCAACCAAGGGAGGAGTCACCAAGAGACAAAAGACTCTCCAAGAGAAAAACAAAGTGCAATCATCCGAGCCCAACACCAGATGGCGATCTATTCATAATGTACCATCTGCAGCCCATATGCCTCGAACCTTCTGTTACAGACGATCACAAGTTAGTTTGTATCAGGACTGAGGTAGTCCTCGACATCCAGGCTTGGATAGTGGTGAGCGAGTTAAATGCTTGCCTGGATTCACCTTAAAGTAGAGCTAGGTATTTTCTGCATGTTGGTAGATGTGGGTATTTTTGTCAGGCATTAGAACTACGTTTTTTTTTTTTTTTTTGTATAAACTAAACTTCATGAGTGTGAATATGAAGCACTGTTGCACACTGCTCTTCACTGGTATAAGCTTTACTGGTATAAGATCGATGTCTCCATTTTGAACAGACTCTGTTTTCCAAATGAGATTTAAACTCCGTATAAATGTGTTAAAGTCTAAACTCTGGACCATTATGTACAGCACCAATTGGTTACCCCTCATACTGAAGACCGCAGTAAAAATGAGAAGGGTAATGAAGCAAGGGTCTGCCACTGTCTGCACTACATAGGACATAATCTACTACTCAGATGGCAGTCCTGCCTCATGGTGTGGGATATGATTTTGCAACAAATTTGTCTGGCTGGTGCCTTTTCAATGATGGTGTACGATTGTCCTCCCCACCTCCCACAATGGTCTTTGGAATATTCTTACTCATCATCATCATCATATTGAACTTTATTCGGTTTTACATCAAGTAAACCATAAAAGTCACAATAAAAAATACACAATCTATTAAATACATACATTAAAAGGTATAAGATGCATATTTCGAGGCGTAAGGAAAGTGCTACAAGTGCAATAGTTAAATATCAAGATCTCGCATAATAGACACATAATAACAAATGTAAAACCTTTGGTGCAACTACCCCCACAATTGGCTAATATTCTAGGCAGGCCCTAGTTCGCATCAATGATTTTAAGTACCCTACAATAAAAATAATACACTCCGGTTTCAGCATCTGTAAACGGCTGGACGCATCTGAATAAAATTGAGCCTCCTTAAGAGGGGGATTAAAAAGTGTCTCCAGGGCACATCATAGTGTTTACAGAAGAACATAAAGTAAAGCAGATCCTGTGGAGACAGATTGTCGTAGCCACAGGGTGCTAACACCTGACCTCTTCTGGACCCCTTAGGCACCGCAATTAAAAGATGAAAAAAATCCAGTCGGAACCTAGTCAACAGAAAGCGCTCGTAAGTAGTCGGGGTCCCCAGGATAAGGCTCTGTTAGAGGCTCAGTTATTAAGGTCAGATATTTGCAGACACTGGGTTTACACAGTTCCTGATCGTCCCTTTCTATCTTTCTTCTAGCGATGAATACGTCTTTAACGGTTTCAACATTTTTTTTGTAATAGTTGAAGGTTTTAGAAAGAGGTCAGGGCGACCCAGCTCTGAAAAGCGACCTTTAATGTACCGTAGCCAAGGAATTCGTGACATATGGTCCAAGGACATACAGTCTGTAATAATTTGCTGGGTTAATTTTAATTCTGTGTTAAGCCAGCACTTCAGCCAGAAAACTAAAGGGCGTAAAGCGAGGATATCACATAGAAAGGGGATCCCCAGTTCTTCGTGGGCTATCAGATTTAGAAGGCATCTGGATCAATCTGGGACCATTTTAGCCAACGCCCGCCATCTGTAGGTCTCATTTTCCCCTCATCTGCTACCCTGGACTTACTAGAAAGAAGCAAGCCACTAAAATATACACAAAGAGCATTGTGGTCGCTGTAACCTATATCTTTAATAATAAACCTCTGAAAGAGGGACTGAGAATCTGAGGAGACTAAAATGTGGTCTATAATAGACCCTGTGCCTCTCCCTTTAAAAGTGGAAATCATGATTTTGCTATTTCGGGCAGAGAAGGACATCAATGAGCGCAAATCAAATTAATTTGCTAAGTTGTTTAATTTGTCCCCCTGTAAAGAATGTTAATAACAAAACCCTATTTTATGGAATCCCATATCACCCATGTTACTTAACTTAGGATTGCCACATGGGTGAATATTAAAATCTGCCACTACTATCGAAGGGTGTGAGCTTAGGTCACGCAACTTCCTTATTTAATGACCCAGTTGAAAAATGCTACCCTCCTTTTTTCCATTAGGTGGGTTATAAAAATTGATCAGGGTCATTCTATGATTTCCCTTCTTAAAAGTAATGGCTAGAATATCAGGTGCGGCGGGAGGACAAGTTTGTACCCGGCAGTCGAGGCCAGGGAAATATACGTGACTAAACCTCCTTTAGCTCTACCGCTGGTTGATGGGGTTGCAGGGACGAAATAACCTTTGTAACCCTCCAAAAGCAGATTACAATCCACTAGCCACGTCTCTTGCAGGCTAATTAAAGAGAATTGCCTAATAAACTGGTGCCACAGAGGATCACTGAACTTAACTGCCAGGCCTGCTATGTTCCAAGATACGACATTACTGGCCACATTGGGGATTGTCAACTCGGTTTGTGATAGAAGCAGGGGAATCGAAGGAGTGGGCTCTAACTCTGTTATCACACTCTGATTAGCCTTTTGTTGATGCCTCAGTTCCACTGCAGACTCCTCCAGAGTATCCAGTCAATCGCATTCCTCCATCCCCAATAGCGTAGAAAACCTATTGGCTAATGCTAGGGGGGGAGGTGCAACAAAGTTTGAATTGGGACCACATGAGTTATATGTCCTGTGAGGTGGTTGTAAATATACGTTATTGCAGCCTACATTGATTTCATATGGCCATCTTTGAGGTCGTTCCCTTTCTATATTCCTCCTATTGGCCCTGTGGCATTCCGCTCTATAAAAGAAACCCAGGGGTAGTGCGTGTTTTAAAGAACCATGAGATAGTTGGCCTACTTGAGCAGCACCTGATAAAATGCTTTCTGCCACAGCTGCCCTGTTAAAATTAATTATAACACAATTCCCATCCCCGTCTTAGGGGAGCTGCCAACCCATGCCACTCGTCGTACCGTGATGATGTTGCGGTCTAATCTAGGACCTGCAGCGATGTTGTTTGTTAACCAATGAAGTACCTTGTTCTTCAAGTTATTATAGTCTTCATTCATTCCAGGATGAAGCGGAGGCAAATTACCCAAAACAACCACATATGGCGTAGATTCTGGAGGGAGATGAATAGTTGGAAGGTTCTGACATGCTTCCTCAGGTGGCACGACATTACCCTCCGGCTGTTCTACTGTGCTTTGAAAGACCTGCTTATACAAGGGGACTACCTGAGGTCCATTGGATATTGGAGCACCCGCGGGCCATTTGTCTCCCTGTTTGCTGACTGCACTAATTGACACTGTGCAGGTGGTATGTCTGCATGGGTTTTAGTTAAATTTCTGCAAATACTTGTACGCGAGTTGCCTTTTTGATCTTGTACACAAGCAACTCTACAAGTTTTGCAAAAGTCCAAATGACCCCCCCACCCCACCCCATGAGGCTATTCTCAATTGATATCAACCTCTACAGAATAGGGCTCAGTTTGATGTCCAATAATGTGGCCATTAGATCATTTAAAACCTGGGTAGCCTTTGTGTCTAGGTTTAAGGCTGCCGGTTGGGAAACAAGAGGTTTAATTGCAGGTTTGGTAGTTGGGGTCTTGGTTCTTTTAGCTTTTCTCCCAATAGGCTGGAGTTTACGATTAATGCTCCCCTGGACGGTGGGTTCAATGGGCTGACAAAAAGCGGGGTAGCTGATGCAAGGCTTGATGTTTTAGGGCTATCATTCCCTTGAGATAAGACTATACTTCCTCTTCTATCAATAATGATAGCTGGGGAGAGGGATAACCCTGGGAACACTGAGCGGGGGATGTCATTACTAAGCAATGAGCCTACAGTGACCTCAAGAACAGTAGGCGACACCTGGCAATTGTCAGAACAAAAAACGTGAACAAAAAGTAGGGAGGAGGAATAGAGATCCATTCAATTCCCCGATACTGTAGTGAATTAATCAAATAGAATGGACACTTGTAGCTTCATAACCATTGGTTATAATGGAACACCCTCATAAACGCTACGATATTGATGCGGTATATGTTGATTATCCGCCCCACGTTCAGCGTTATGGCATATTCATCGGGTGTCCAATTATCGTGCTATATGCCAGCCTCAACCTGAGGCAACCTCTGGTCTGGGTAGCAGTGTCGAGGGAATGTGAGACACCCCCACAGGTGAAAGTGAGGAAAGGAAGAAAAGAAGGGAAGTGCCCTTTAAAAAAACAATACTTCTCCAACTGTGAATTTTAATATAAAAAGGAGAGGTAGTGTTATTAAAAATAAATTGGATATAGTGGTTAATCAAGTTACTGGATCACCTTATATCACTTAGAAAACAGTTGACATGTTTCAGCTCCTTATAGCCCAGCCGGGTCTATAGAGCATTCGTCAGGACATACAAAACAATACAATGATACTTACACTAATTTGTGTAGTATTCTGAAAGTGTATGTAATTCACTGCACTTTATTTCATTTATGTTTCATTTCTTCAAGAAGTAGATAACACACACCATCAGGGTGCCGGGATGTATTTAACCCGAGCCGCGTGTTAGGTTATTTTCGCCCTGTGCTGGCTCTTGTCAGAACAAGCTGATGACAATTCAACCTGAGGCACACTGAGTCTATGTGGAGACAGACCCTGGCAGTTGATAGGTGATCTAGAAAGACGCCTGTTCACAAGTTCTATCTCTTTATCGATGACAGCCGCTGCTCTCAGCAGGAAAGAGTCCATTGTAGTAACTGTAGAGGCAGTAGAAGAGGTGCTTGCCACAGATTTGGTCCCAGTGGCCCCCGTCTGAGCCTTTCTCCTCCCCATACCTTGAAAAGCTTTCTTATTGCCCCAACACTAGCGCCCGCGAGCACAAAATATGAGCACTAAGAGGCAGAAAGATGGTATCTGTGCAATGTACGTGTACACACGGAGCCTCACTGTACCCAAGGGGCAGTTCTTGCTTCAGTCACTTCAGATAATTGGCTCAGGAAATGTCCCCAGTGCCTAGGTCACAAGGAGCTTTTACCCCCAGCAATAAATATACAGTCAGAACCACGTATCAAACTTCCTCCCTGAATACAGCAGAGTCTATTAAAGTCTTTTTGAAGGAGTTAATTTAAATTCAGCCTACCTCCATACAGCTTGATGTCCAATGTGCAGAAACCAAAAGCGGTGGCCCAGCCCGCGAAGGACTGTGGGGGATAAAGTCCCCTGGCTGCTCCGGGTGTCAGCGTTGCCCTGCGGTGATATCCCGGTTCCGTGGCGGCAATTGCTGGCTTAAGCGAAGTGTGGCAGGATATGTGGCATAATATTTTTCAAAGTCAAACACGGGCTCCCGCACTGCAGGAGCCCTGACCCCCTTTTCAGTGCTTCCTGGCGCTCGAAAACGCGGTGCGCGGCGTGCCCACCACGAAGGACTGTGGGGGATAAAGTCCACTTGCCGCTCCAGGTGTCAGGGTTGCCCTGCAGTGATCTCCCGGTTCCGTGGCGGTAATTGCGGGCTTAAACGAAGCGTGGCAGGATATGTGGCAGAATATTTTCCAAAGTCAAACACAGGCTCTTACTCTATCTGTGGACAGAAGCACCTGCGTGAGAAGGGTTCATGTACACCTAGGTTACCATGTCTGGCAAACCAAGCGTTGCACTCATGCTATGATATAAGGAGCTCTTTTGAGCGTTGTGGCGGTTTCTTTTATATCAGCCTGAATTGCCATGGAGAGGGAAGCATTTAAAGCATAACAACTGGGTAAGTGTCTATTCTTTCTGCATCCATAATGAGTTTCCTGTTTTGTGAAAATATTGAGTCCATGTTCCATTTATTCCTTGCATTTAGATAAAAGCGTAAAAATATTACATACATTCATATTAAAAGCATAGTTCCAACAGATGTGATAAAAGTACACTCAGACATCAACATCTTAATCCAATTTTGCAAGAATATGACAAATATTTAACTACCTGGGTATCGGCCATGATGTTTATAAAATCTGTCGACAGCTCTAAGCATTAGGTAAAGCACTAATTCACTGTCTGGGTTATCCATCCAGGATGCTGAAATACAAAAATCTAATTTTAGAAAAATGCAAATGTATCTGTACAAGTACTAAAGAAACCATCAGATTAAATATTTCAGGAAACTACCTAAATATGTTCCCATTTTTTCTTAGTACTAAACGTTTAATTTACTTCCATGCGACTAGTTGCTCAAAGTGTACTGGCTTTCTACTTCCACCTTCTGGAAACGGTCACCTGATTATAGGGCTCATAACTAGCCCTCAAAGCCTTTGAGAATAAATAACCAGGTGCACTTCCCCTGCACCAAGCATGCACCAACTCTACAATCTGCTCAAAAACTTATGGGTTTATTCAGATGATATTTCCAGCATCTTTTCTATCACTCGGTCTACAGTATATGTGTAATGGACTCTTGTTAAGTACGTTTCATCCTCTTATTATGTCCAGCCATTTCCTATTGTCAATTTGAGTTCAGATTCCACAACTTCACAATAGGAAGAAAGGGGAATGCGAAAGGCAGGATTGGGAGCCAACACAGCAAGCAAGACTCTTCAAACGTTTTGCAACTTGTTTATCACCTTCTGTGGAAGAGAGCTTAATGCTTGCAGACTGCTTGCAATAGAAAGATGGTCTAAAGAACTCCGACATTTGATCCAATCAGCCCAGGTACAATCCAAATGTATTCCTGTCAAACAAATGACTTACCTTCAGTAACACTCTTTCTGGAGGACACTATCTAACCACAGATTCTTCACCTTTTAGAATATCCCTAGTCGCCAGCCTGGATCCAGAAAATATTCAACCAGGGCGACAGTAGGTGGCGTTGTGAGACTGTGTCGATGTTATTCTGCCCTGAAAGTGACTATTGGAGCCACATAAAAGTGTCACCCATGCGCGATGACATCAGTTTCTTTCAGGAATTCTTCCGCACCCTTAGAGGTGGAGCATATGAGCACACTGACAGAACCAGTGTGCAGATCTTTTATGTGAAGCAGCCATGCCACAAAACAATGGGATGGGAAGGAGATGAGAAATCTTAGGTTAGATAGTGCATCCACCAGAAAAAGCCTTATCAAAGATAAGTAGCTTGTTCTCCTAATTGCATATTACCCACCTTTGGGAAGTATACCAAAGTTGTACCTTCCAAGGGGGTCAATCTGTGGATGAATAAAACTGAAAAGGCCTGCAGGGGGATGTGAGCAGAATTCCCATCTTGACAGACCCAACTGTTGAGGCAGGAGTGCTTTGTGAACATGTGCAGTGATGACCCTGTACAGGGCCGGACTGGCCGTAGCAGACACTGGGCATTACCCCGGTGGGCCACAAGGGTCGGGGGACGGTTTTGAGCCCTTAGGGGCTGATTTTGTTTCAGGGCCGTTTCTGCAGCATAGCTGCAATATCGGCCGCTGTAACGAAATAGGCTGAAACCGGCAGTGGCAAACAGCTCGGCAACACCCCGTACCTCCCAGGGAGCTGGCCGAGTAGCTGCCTGACAGATGTCCAGGACAGGCACTCTACATGCTAACGCAGTCATAACAACCATGGCTCTAGAGCAGAGGTCTTCAAACTTTTTGATGCAGAGACCCCCTTGTAAAACCTTTTTAGGCGTACGGACCCCCTTCTGACAAAAAATTCTAGAAACTGGTACTCCTCATCATAAACAACTATCGACAACCATAAATGCGCCTGTTAGACTTCATCACATCCATCCATCCATCATTCATCCACCCACACTTCCACACATCCATCCATCCTTCATCCATCCACCCTTTCATCCTTCCATCCATACATCCATCCTTTACCTATCCACCCGTCCATCCACACACCCACCTTTTCACACATCCATCCATCCATCCATCATTCATCCATTCAACCTTTTATCCATCCTAACATCCATCATCCATCCACCCTTTCATCCTTCCATCCATACATACATACATCCTTTACCTATCCACCTGTCCGTCCATCCATCATTCTTCCACCCACCTTTTCACACATCCATCCATCATTCATCCATGCAACCTTTCATCCATCCACCCATACATCCATCCATCCTTCATCCATCCATCCTCCCTTTCATTATTCCATCCATCCACCCTTTCATCCATACATCCATCCTTCATCCACCCACCCTTTCATCCATCCATCCATACACCCACCCACCCATCCATCATTCATCCCCACCTTTTCACACATCCATCCATCCATCATTCATCCATGCAACCTTTTATCCATCCATCATCCATCCACCCTTTCATCCTTCCATCCATACATCCATCCTTTACCTATCCACCTGTCCATCCATCCACACATCATTCTTCCACCCACCTTTTCACACATCCATCCATCATTCATCCATGCAACCTTTTATCCATCCATACATCCTTCATCCATCCACTTTTTCATCCTTCCATCCATACATCCATCCTTTACCTATCCACCCATCATTCTTCCACCCACCTTTTCACACATCCATCCATCATCCATCCATCCATGCAACCTTGTATCCATCCATCCATCCATACATCCACCCTTCATCCATCCACCCTTTTATCCTTCCATCCATACATCCATCCATCCTTCATCCATCCAACCTTTCATTAATCCATCCACCCTTTCATTATTCCCTCCATATATCCATCCACCCTTTCATCTATACATCCATCCTTCATCCACCCACCCTTCCATCCATCCATCCACCCACCCATCCATCATTCATCCCCACCTTTTCACACATCCCTCCATGCATCAATCATTCATCCATGCAACCTTTTATCCATCCATACATCCATCCTTCATCCATCCATCCATCCATCCACTTTCATCCTTCCATCCATCCATCCTCCCTTCCATCCATTCACCCATCACTCATCCACCCTCCTTTTCACAAATCCATCCATCATTCATCCATGCAACCTTCTATCCATCCATACATCCATCCCTCATCCATCTACCCTTTCATCCTTCCATCCACCCTTTCATCCTTCCATCCACCCTTTCATCCATCCATCCTCCATCCACCCACCTTTTCACACATCCATCCATCCTTCATCCATCTATCCACCCTTTCATCTTTACATCCATCTACTCATCATTCATCCACCCACCTTTTCACACATCCGTCCACCCTTTCATCTTACCATCCGTCCATCCATACAGCCATCCACCCTTTCATCCATCCATCCTTCATCCGTCCACCCTTTCATCGATCAATCCACCCATCATTCATTCACCCACCTTGTCTGTGCCTCTCTCATGGGGGGTCAGTATCTCACTGCTTCGTCTTCCTCTCTCATGGGAGGGCATCTCTGTGCCTCCCTGCTTGGGGAAGGGGGGAGGGGGGGGGCAACCGGCTGTGAAAACATCTCACCATGAAGAACAGACTCTCAGCCACATTTCTCCTGCACAGGCGCCAGGTATGAGGGCTCGTGGGACTTAAACCAATGATATGATTGTAATGTCCTTCTACTGTTTACTGTGTATTTGTAAAGCGCTCAGATACCTACGGGTTAAACTAGCGCTATATAAAACGTTAAAAGTAAAAATAAACCCACAGCTAAGTCCATTGAACTCAAAGGGCTACAGCCTCCTCCACCCCCCAGCTCCTGTATGTCAGCCTGGCTGAAACAGCTTGTACACACACAAAGGCACACCAGAGTACTATCACAGGTCTTTAAAAGACCTTTAGTGGTTAACGAGGCTTTGATGTTTTTCACACCTCGGTGTGAATTAGGCGGCCTCTGCCTTGAGCACCCTCGATCAGCCCGACGCCAGGAACTGCACTCTGGCAGAATCTGCGACCCCCTTCCCAGGACTCCACGACCCCCCTGGGGGTCGCGCCCCACAGATTGAAGACCTCTGCTCTAGAGGATTGAGATATTAGGCCTTTAGGGAGCTGCTTTCCAGCCAATGTGTAGCAGATCTTAATGCAGAGGATTACCCATCGAGAGATGGTCCATATCGGCAACGCCTTGCCCATCTTCGCCCTGGAACGATTCACAAATACCTGATCATCCACTCAATGGTCTTTGGTCCGATCTATGTAAAATACGAGCGCTCTCTAGGGGACCAACTAATGGAGTTTCTCTTCCTTTTTCGAGGAATGAAGTGGAACAAATAATGTCGAAGCGTAATAGTTAGACCGATGTGAGGAGTCACCCCTTCGACAGAAACGCTGCCCGAGCACTGAGCACCAACTTATCCGTGATAAAGGTGGTATAAGGAGGCTGGAACGAGGGGGACTGAAGTCCGCTAATCCAGAGTGCGTATATTATTGTCAACAAGAAGGTTGTCTTCAATGTGAGCAGATATACAAGGGAAATGGTTGGACTTGAAAAGGGTGCACATGACAAAAGCGAGGACTCAATTCAAGTCCCACTATGACATCACAAAACGTTTTCACAACACATGCTGCAAACCTTTAATAAAATGCATCACAACAGATGATTTAAAGACTATTGGCTGGTTCAGCAAAATTAAAAGAAAGACAGATCAACTTTAACTGTGCACAAAGCACGGCCTTGCAGGCCAAAGAAAAGAAAACAATAACATATCGAACAATTTTGTCGGCACCTGGTCTAAATGACAGGTCCCACGCTACTTCACAAACGGGTCCCAGCGTCCCTTATGCACAGATTTCGCAGAAGGCTGCCTGGATGCCAAGATAACATTGATGCCTTCCAGACGGAGACCATAAGAACTAACTACTGCAGCTCAATCTTCACAAATGGAAGTGTAGTTTGCGCAGACTAGGATGGAAGACACTGCCCTGCTGCTATGACAAGAGGTCCTCCCGTAGAGGAAGCCTGATTGGAGGACAGAGCTTGATTGGAGGACAGATGCTCATGTCCATGCTCTAATGGCCCAATTCAGAGCCACTAGGATGGCTTGGATCCGGTCATTCCTGATCTTCAGAATACAGGGACAGAGGAGGGGTTAGCAGGAAGGCATAAAGAAGTCCTGTGCTCCACTCTAATCAGAGTGTATGACAAGGGAGTGCCTCGTTGGAAACTCTAAAAGGTGCTGACATTGCACTTTCTCAGAGGGGGCGAAAGAAGCGGAGTCAGGCTTCTTCTCAATGCTGGAAGAAGAATAGCATAGAGAATAGCTAATATTGATTCCCTTACAGTAGGCGGCTGAGCTCATCCACCCAGGAGTTTAAAGATCCCACCAGATGGTGTTCCACCAGGGAAATTTCTTGTAAGCCAGTCATCTCCAGAAGCGGACAGTTTCTTGGCCCAGACCTTAGGACCCCCACCATGCCTGTTAAAGATTGGAGGGATTTGTTAGCATGAGCTGAAAGCCATTTTGTATATCTGGCAGCCATCTTGTTTGCCATGTGCTGCCACATGCTCGCCATGTGCTCTGTCCTCCCTCAGTGTTGACTGCTCTTGTAATCTGTCTAGAAACAAACTATATTTAGCATCTTCCACCTTCGCACATGCTCAGTTGAGCTTGCAGCTGTTCCTAGTCTGTTAATGTCAGGATGTGTTCACCAGAATTAGCAGCTGTTAGCTCCTCCCACTTTGTTGAGCAAGCAGATCTTGTGTGCCCATATTAGTCATTTTGCATGCTTACATGTGCCAGGACTGCCCCTTGGTCTTATGCTGACTATGTAACCCTAAGCATATATAAGGCCTGTTTTCTGTACTCCTTAGACTGCCTCATTCCGTTGCTAAGACTTCTGTGTGACGTAGTCTGCCTCACCTGAGGTGAATAAATGCATTCTTTTTATATTTCAGCTTCTGTGCCAATTTCTTCTTTGTTGGTTTAAAAGGACAGGTATCAGTGAGACCCCTGAGAAGGTTTCTATGTTCTTCATGCCCTGCTTGTTGCAGTATCACAAGGTAGTGGTGTCTGTGAGAAACTGTACCAGGCTCTCTTTGATGTATGACAGGAAGGCTTTTGGCGCCAAGTAAACTGGCCGCAACACCAATAGACTGATTTAGAGGAGAGTCTCTGCTCTAGACCAGAGTCCTCTGATCCCCACCTCTCCCAGATGTCCTCCCAAACTCAGAAGCGATGCATCTGTCACCATCGTCAACTCTAGGTGAGGCAAGGAGAGGGTCCTGCTGTTGGTCCACTGCAGGTCTTTGCACAGTTGCACTGCAAAATGTGCATGTACCACCTGGCAAGATCGGCAAGTAAAATGCAGGAGCAAACAGGCGCATAGGTCAGAAGGGGGTGAGGGGGTTCAGTGTAGCCTATAGAGCAGGTTTAAGCCTGTCTGGGTGTGTGCTAAACATTAATGTGTGCTGCTGCTCTTTATCACTTGTGGTATGACAATATGTAAATGCATGCTCTGCACAGATAAGACCACCAATTCCACACATTTTGTGAAGCACCTTGGTGTTGCAGCGACCCTGAATGCCATCATTGTCACCTTACGACAAACCATACATACTTGAGCAGGGTGTACAGGGATGTGAAAATGCGCCTCTTGGAGATCAAATGTAGTAATGAAGTTGCCTTGCCGGAGTAAAAGCATGACATGCTGGAGAGTGGACAAGTGGAAATGTTTCAACTGGATTTATTGATTAAGCGGCCTCGGATCTAGTGTAGGGTGGAGTAAACGGTTCTTTAGTATTAAATCTTTTTTATTAAGAGAAAACATTGCGACAAATACAGCGACCTGTGCACCGAGAGGCACGGGCCTACCAATGATAGTACATGTATGTAAGCAGGGCTGGAATAAGCTCCATTCGTTACGCGTTAGACACAGCAAGCCGCCTACAACCCAGCTGGGCCGGTCGCGTATTAAAAACTTAGAAACAGTTGTTGGCTGCGTTGATCATGAAACAGAAGAAAACAACCCCAACGAGACCCCTCCCTCCCCCACCACCCCCCTCCTTGTCCACCGAGCAAAGAAACAAGCAACAAACTAACACCACTTGAAAGGATTTCCTGGATAGCATCTCACCCCGGGACTTTCTGCTTGCGTGGCTGTGTTTTGGGATCTGCAAGTGGGGTATCTGCGAGGCGCAGCAATCGCAGGTAGCGAGGACAGCTCAGTTCCCTAAACTCTCCCATAAGCAGGGTCAAGAACGGCCGCCAGAGGTCCGCAAACTCTTCACTCTTTCCCGCTTTTGTCAACGATAGCTTCTCCATTCCCAATACCGTCCAAAGCCTATGCAGCCAACCAAGTTGTAGGAGGAGGAGGGGGGGGTTGAGCGCCTCTCCAGTGAGCCACTATATTCTGTATTGCCCCCCCCAGTGCAATTGCTATAAGCCTTCCCCTCATGGATTTCAGGGGATACATCAAGGTGTTAGGGAGGACAAGCAACACATAGGCAGGGAATCTGGGGAGTTGAGTGTCTAAGTGCGTGTCTACTAAGTCTAGGATTGAGTTCCAATAAGGTTGTAGACGATCGCAGCTCCATAGTAAGTGCTCTAGTGTGCCAAGCTCCCCACACCCTCTCCAGCAGCGATCACTAACTCGAGGGTCCCATCGGTGCAGGCGTTCAGGCGTGTGGTACCAATAAGTGACCACTTTGGTCAGCGTTTCAGTAAGGCCTATGTGGTAGGCTGAGTGTCTGGCTCTGTGGTATATGCCCTCCCACTCCTTGCGTGTGAGTGGTCTCCCCAGGTCCTTCTCCCACCTGACCCTCCCATTGTACGTGTAGATGTTGGTGAGAAGTAGGTGTTGGTACAGGTCGGAGAGCAACTTTTTATCGGATGTGCGTGTCAATAGCCATTTTTCATACGGTGTGAGGAATCGCTGCGCGCCGGGTTTGATCGACGGGTGTAGGACCCAATGACAGACTTGCAAATAGGGCAAACGGTCCACCTCTGGTATGCCATAGTCCTCTTTCACCTTCTGGAAGGGGAGGATGCCGCTAAGGTCAAACATGTGCCCCACATCCCTGCAGGGCGTTGTCCTCCAAACCGCGAACGCCCGAGGGTCGAGGCCGGGGGAAAAGTCAGGGTTGTCGAAAAGCGGCGTCCTCAGAGAGGGGAACGAGGTGAGATCCCGCCGGACTGCCACTCTGTCCCATGTGTCCAGGACCGTGTTCGTGATCTGCGACGCATAAAGATTGGGTGGTCTATGGCGGCGCGGTAAGAACGGAACACCCTGAAGCGGCCGACCTGCCACCGCTTGGTCCTGAAAGAGCCAGTGCTTACTGGACTCTAGTTGGTGCCATTCTACAAGCGTGCGTAGCTGGGCTGCTTGAAAGTATAAAGTAAGGTCAGGTATTCCCACTCCGCCATGCGCAGGAGGGAGTATAGCAATTGAATGCTTAAAGCGCGGGCGGCGACCATTCCAAATGAAACGAGCCAGGTCCGATTGCGTCTTCTGAAGCCATCCCGCCGGAGGGCACAGAGGAAGAGTCTGGAAGACATAGAGAATCTGTGGCAGCAGAGTAATTTTGGCGGCCGCTATGCGGCACAGCCAGGAGAGTGTGAGGTGCCTCCATCTCCTAAGTTCCTCGCAGAGACGCGAGCTGAGCTTTGCGTAGTTGGCGTCAGCTGTGGCTCGCACAGTCGGCGCCAGTAGGACCCCCAGATAGGGAATGGAAGAGTCAGACCACTGCAGGTCAAACTCAGCCTTAGCCTCCGCCAGTACGTCCGGTAACAGGGATATGTTCAGGGTCTCCGACTTCCCCACGTTGACTTTAAAGCCCGATGCCAGCGCAAAGGTATGAAGCTCAACAAAGAGCGCTCGGAGGGATTGCATCAGCTCCATCAGGGAGAGTAAAATGTCGTCTGCGTATAGACTGACTTTGTGCGTATCACCGCCAATCGGGATGCCCTTAATAAGGTTGTGCTGCCTAATTCGTTGCGCTAACGGCTCCATGTACAGCGCAAAAAGGAGGGGGGAAAGCGGGCAGCCCTGTCTGGTCCCCCTACCAATCGGGAACCGTGGGGAGGTATGACCATTGACTCTGACCGTCGCATTCGGCTGTCGATAGCAGTTAAAAATACGTTTGCGGAGAGTCTCTCCCATGCCGAACCTCTGCAGTGCCAGGTCCAGGTAAGGCCAATGCACTCGATCGAATGCTTTCTCAGCATCGATGGTGAGGAGCATGCAGCCCGGTCTCGTCCGCGACCGAGCCTCGATTAAATGGAGGACTCGCCTAGTGTTGTCGCTGGTCTGCCGTTGCGGAATAAAGCCCGCCTGATCGGGTTCCACTAACTGCTGCATATACGGGGCCAGCCTATTCGCGATGATGCCCGTGTAGAGCTTGAGGTCGATGTTTAACAAGGATATTGGCCTGTATGAGCTGCACCGAGTGGGGTCCCGGCCAGCCTTGGGTATCACCGATATTGCGGCCTCTAGCAAATCTGGAGGTATGGCACCCGGCTGATCAAAGGTATTAAATAGGTCACGTAGCAGGGGGGCTATTTGTGGGCAGAACGCTTTATAGAAGGCCGCCGAATAGCCGTCAGGACCCAGCGACTTTCCCAGTTTGAGGCGGGATATCGCCGATATCACCTCCTCTAAACCTATGGGTCGATCGAGGAACTTCGCTTGTGCCTCATTCAGGGATGGGAGGGCAGCTCCCTGCAGATAGTCGCGACCCGCCTACAAATCCAGTTGGTCTGCCGCATAGAGTTCCGCAATAAAGTCCCCGAAGGTCGCGGCAATTGCCCCATCCTCTAGGACAGGGTCACCCTGACTAAGCTGGAGGGTCCGAATGTGTTGTCTCGGACGCTGCCTGCTCGCCAGCAGTCTCCCGCAGCGGTCTCTTCCGGTGTAATACGCATGCCTTAGCCGCAGGGTGGCGTATTCGGCCACATCCTGGTCCAGGGCTGCTTGCATCTTCTGCTCTGCGCATAGCTGACGCCACGCTCGGGCTGCCCCCGTGCGCTGATGCATCTGTTCCAGCTTTGCCACACGTTGGGCGATTTCGGCCCTCTTTTGTGCGCGTTCTCTGTTATTGGCCGTGGTCAGTGAGATAAATTCGCCTCGGAGGACCGCCTTGAGCGCCGCCCATTGAGTGGCTTTGGTGGTGTCTTCATTAGCATTGTGAGTGAGGAATTGGCTGAGGGCAGCTTTGATCCGCTCCACTGTGGCCGGGCTATGTAGTAAGCCGTCCCGCAAGCGCCAATACCGTTGAGGACCAGGAGTGGTTGGCATCAGAAAGGACGCCACCACTGGAGAGTGATCCGACAGAGAGGCCGGAAGGATCTCGACGTCTTGTGCGCGAGTCACCAGTTGGGAGGAGCACAGAAAGTAATCGAGTCTTGCGTACGTTTTATGGGCCGCTGAGTAGTGAGTGTATGCTGTGGCCTGTGGATGCGAGTGTCTCCATAAATCGACCAGACCCAGATCTGCAAGGCGAGTATGACCCATCATGGACAATGCCCCTACTTGGCCAAATCGTTGACCAGAGCGGTCCCCTGTGTTGTGAAACACTAGGTTAAGGTCGTCCCCAGCAGTAAGTGTGGATGCGTGTTGGCCGTGGCCGCCTCCAGGGCTGTATGTAAGAATGCCTCCTGACCTTCATTGGGTGCGTATATGGAGCCTATCAGTAGTGTTTGCTCCGCCATAAGAAAGCGGTGGACCAGCAACCTGCCATTGATCTCTGCTTCCTTCTGCAGAACCCGCCCCCCAAAGGATTTAGACACCAGGATCGCTACTCCAGCCACCTTCCTGTTTGCAGAGGAGAAAAATTGCCACGGGAAGGAACGGGATTTAAGTCTGTGGTGATCTTTGGGCAGTAGGTGAGTCTCCTGCAGGAGGCAGATGTCTGCCTTTGAGTGTTCCAGGAGAGAGAGAGCCGCCTTACGTTTGACTGGGTTATTAAGCCCTCTCACGTTGAGTGAGAGAACAGTCAAAGGGCGTGTCATCTTAGGCAGTCAGGCGGAACGGCTGCGCGCTGCGCTCGGTTCGTGGTGGTAAAAAGGGAAAGACAACCCCGCTCAGCACTCGTGGACAAGGAGGACCCCCCACCCGCCCTTCCCACCCCCCTTCCCCCCAACCTATGTTGTTGCATCTCGAGCGATTCTCTAGGTCCTCTGTGTGCGCCTGTAGGTCCATCTGCTGCTCGTGGAGTCTGGTGATTTCCTGTAGCAAAATATGGACTTCCTCACTTCTAGCTAACCCAGTGTTTTACACCTCCCAACGCGCTCCCCAATGTCGTCGATGTCTCGACGCAGCTCCTTGTATCCCCCCGCCATCTCATGTATTTGGTCGCTGGGGCCTCGCCTCCATCCTGGGCCTGGGCCTGGGCCTGGGTTTTGGGCAGAGAGGCTGGTAATAGCTTGTCAGGACTCTTGTCCCCTTTGGCTGTGTTTTTCGCAAGCATTTCCGGGATAGTGCGGCCCCCCCTGCGGCCCGTGGTAGACATGTCCGGACCGGGCCGTGCTATACCAGCGACTATGTCTCAGCCTCCCGCCTCGGGCTCTCGTCGCTCAGGTGCTTATGTCCCCACCTATCGCCGAGTACTGAGTCGGCGCCCTCTGAGCGTGGCCTCACCGCGTCCTGGCTCACCGGGTAGCGACCGTTGGGTACCTTCCCGGGACCGGAGCCTTTCTCTGAGCCTTCTGAGCCGCAATTGGTGTGTGGCCCCTAGTGTCCCCGGGACATGACAGGTGCTACCCCAGTGCGCGTGGTCTCACTCCATCTTCTGCGGCGCGGTGCAGCCGTCAGGCCCTGCCCCAGGGGCTCGATTTATGCCCCCCCCGCCCCCCCCGAGTGTCCTCCTCAGCGCACCTCCAGGGCTATGTGTCCGCCCCTCGCCGCCGCTTATCCTCACCTGCTGTCAGACCCAGTCACGCTCTAGCGCCTCGCCGGCCTACTCCTCACCTCCGCTACTCCAGCCCCTGCTGGGGACCAGCGCTGCAGCCCGAGTTAAGGCTATGGTTGCTATCAAGGCCCCCACGTGGCCCAGATCTAAATTCGCTATATGCGGGGGGGGGGGTCCGTTTCCAGTCCCGGCATATGTGCACTGATGCCTGGTTGCTGCGAGGCTTGCCAGGGACGCGGCCGCGTCTGGCCCCTTCGCGCCTTGCGGCTCCACTGCTGCAGAGCCTTGTGGCCCCGCCCAGTCGCAGGTTTCACCGGGGGCCCGATGCTCTGCCCCCCCCCCCCCCCGAGTCGTCGGCGAGGGGTGCCACCCGGCCCGCTCCTCACCTCTGCTCTCGGTCTCCGGGGGGATGTGTGCTGCTGCCTTTCGCTCAGGCCCAAGCCGGGGCCTCGAGTGTCGCTTCCTGTTCGCAACTCGGCGCTACCGCCCAGAGATAGCCATCAGCTGGGTGGCGGCGGGGTCCCGGCTCCGTACTTCCCGGCCTTGCACCTGCAGAGGGCAGTCGGGTTCTGCCGCGACGCCGTAGCCGCTGTCGGGGCCGCCTCTCCGGCTACTCCTCACCTCCAGCTGGGTCAGTGCTCCGAGGTCTGCTGCCAAGGCCCAAGCCTGGGCCTCGAGCGATGCTTCCCGCCTTCTCCGCGATGACCCGACCAGGGCTCAACCACGGCCCGGCAGCGACTGGAGTCCGACGTCTCACCCCGCAGGCTCACACTCGCAGAGGGGCAGTCGAGTCTCCGCATCGCAGCGGTTTTGCACCCCAGAAGGGCTCCGTCCGCCAACCGCTCTCGGCCGCACCAGGACTCCCCGCCGGCGGGGGCCGCGCCCCAGGAACCTCTCTCAACCGCCCCAGAAAATGGCGAGGGTGGTCTTAGTCGGGCCCGGGCAGCTGCCCGTTGGTATCCGACCAATATTGCAGCTCCCAGGGTGCCAAAAAGCTATTATTTAGCGATTATGGGGGCTCGGGACGGGGAGCCACAGCTGAACACGTCCGTTCAAGCCGCCATCTTGGCCACACCCGTAAACGGTCCTTTAGAACGGGGAAGCATAGTGAGTAAACTCCCTTTGCTTGTTGATGCAGGGGCTGTGTTTTTATGGCACCCTTCTGCTAGAGCACTGTGACCGCTTTATGGTCTTGGCTATGGTTGTCACAACATGGTGGTATGTTATGTGGGGTGGTAAGAAATTCGAGGTAGTAGCCCTGCTGGACTACCACTATGAACCACTGAACTGAGTTGATTTTTCATTCAGTGAGAGTGAAAACCTGCTTTCCACCCCTCCCCCGAAAGGTGTTGAATCATCAGGGAGGAATGTATGGACAGTCAGTGCTCAGAAGCAGAGGCTCCCTTCATGTAGCCGCATCTTCTCTGGCCTCTACAATTGTTGTCCCTATAGCCTCCCCATGAGTAATCCCGGACTCCATGGGAGTCATGACATGCCTTGGGTTGGTTTTGATAAGATTGTGCCTGGGCAGGTGGTGTTGCCTTAGTGGCCCCTCTTGCCTATGAAAGGATATGCTTGAAGCTGTGGATTGCAGTGCACCCATAGACTTGGCGATCTCAGTATCTTTCTTAATTTATTCCAACATTTCGTTCACTTGGGGACTAAAGGCTTTAAACCTCTGCTTTAAAGCCTGAGATGCAAAGCCATGCATGCCACTGAAGAAGAACACTAGTGTTAACACAACCATATGCAGTGAATGTTGCATCTAGAGCACACCTAGCGGTCATGTTAAAGACAGTTTTCCCTTCCACTTCTAGTTCTTCATCCCTCTATCTACAGGCCTCAGGAAACTGTAGTACGAGGGCCTCCATTTCCTTCTAATGATACTCTGATTGTATTGTGAGAGCAGGCGTACTAAGTTTGCGATTCACCACTGGGTAGATGCCCCTACTGCTTAAACAGATGCCCTCTTTCTTGCAATAAGGACAAGAAGGGAGCCTGAGGGGTGGGGTCGGTGGGGGGGAGCTTGCCCTCTATAATTTAGAATGGGTTACTGGGGGACACCTTGAACTATCTCTCTGCCCTAGACGTTTCTACCTTTGCTCTAACAAGATCCTTCCAGTTCTTCAGAACCGTCTTAGACATCCCTATGAACAATGCCAGAAATGTGATTGCACATTTTGACCACTGTTTCCCCGAGCCTGCAGTGCTGTGTGTGAAGCGTGCAAACAGCACATCACAGGAGAGTGTTTTTTTGACTAAAGGCAAAAAATGCTCGTGCACTTGCTGCCTTTCTATTCTAAATGACGCGGCTGCTGGGCTGATTGTGGGCCTTTTGAAAGAATTTATGTTAAATACAGCCCATGACGGGCGCTGTAATTAACAAATACTTTGTGAAAGACCCACAATCAGTGCCACAGCCATGCTCTATTTAGAAAAGAAATGCAGCAGGTCTATAAACATGAGGTGTGCTTTCAGAATCATCTGAAACCACACGTTTGTGCTTTCAAACTTGATGCATTTCTTTTCTAAATAGAGCGCGGATGCGGGGTTGATTGTTTGCCTTTTGAAAGTATTTGTTAAAAATGCAGCCCTTGACAGGCACTGTGATTAACATAAATACTTTCAAAAGGCCCACAATCCGCCCGCAGTCGCGCTGTAAGAAAATAAATGCATCAAGTTTAAAAGCACAAAGTGTGATTTCAAATGATCCTGAAAGCACACGTTGTGTTTGTAGACTTGCTGTGTTTCTTTTCTTCATGCAGCATGACTTCGGGGCTGATTGGGGGCCTTTTGAAAGAATTGATGATAATCACAGCGCCCGTCATGGGCTGCATTTTACAAATATTTTCAAAAGGTGCTGGGGGCCGGGGGAAGGGGGCTAGTTCTTCACTTAGTCCTACCACCCCATATCAAATTCATCCCCCTTGGTCTATGATGCCAACCCCATGCTTCTACATACAGTTGTTCATCTCAGATACTCACCTGTGGCCTGTTTGGACAGTCGCTGATTGTGCACATACACCAGCACACAGAGTATGTGCTGATTTTGCACATGCACCAGCAGGAGAAGTCACTTAACCCTTGAATTTGATGAGGCGGTGGTAACATCCATGAGGCAGAAGGGTGCGGTTGTCAGTGATGGCCTTAGATAAAGCATCCAAAGATGCTCCATACACCTCTGTGGAATGCAGTAAAGAGTACTGCCTCCTGACTTGGACTGATCTCCCGCCTCTTCCATCCCATCTGGCACATTCCATAGAAAGGGTGTTGGTCTCTTTCAGAGCCAACAGTGGACCACTTCCAAAAGCATCACAGTCGCCAAAACTTAAAAAGCTTTCAGTCTAAACTCATCCTTGAAAATGCTGAACAAAACCATAGTAAAAACAAAATTTCTGTCATTCTATGCAACTTCTACCACATCCAATTTTTCAAGGTCTGCAGCATGTGAGGTGCTGAAATATTAATGCACCCTGCAATGACACCACTACTTTCTTCAGTTCCGAACCAAGGCGCCCAATGAAACACTAGAGTTTCCCAACATTATCCATCGCTTTCAGTTGGGGTGCAGATGATTTCAAATCAGATGGCATAAAACAGAATTTGAAGGAGACATAAATGCTGTTGGGTTTAGGGCTGACCGCAGGCATCATACTGACTCTCCGTAGGAAATCTAAAAAAGGAATTCATGTCAACAAGAAACTTTTACGAGCCCACAAATACATGGCAGAATGATGCACAGGTGTGAATTTGAAGAAACTTTGTTTATCAATGATGAGATGTTAGAACACTAGAAACTGACTTCAGACTCTTACAAATACATAGTATACAAAGATTTCATAATTTCAAACTAGAATCCATCTGTGCCTTTCTAAATCTTTACCATCTATATACCTGTTTCTAACTCTATACAATTGTGTGATTCTACCTAGAGGCGCCATAATCCTATACTAAAAACCACATGCCTGAAGAATAATTGCTATTACCTTATCACTTTCTACAAAACATTTTAAGAAACCTCATTTAAAAGAGTACATTTCCTCTTCAACTTTTGCATTTCTACCTAGAAATGATAACTATTGAAGTGATCATAAAATATCTGCTCACCAATTTCATCCTTCTTCATAGTGTCCAAACCATATTCTTCATCCAGAGAACGGCACCTTACTAATCGAAGAAATGCTGCGTTTCTGCCTGAGGAAGACAACAAATAAAGAGAGAGTGAGCGAACAAGGACGATTAGCAAATCAGGTTAGGTTTTTAATCTTTCAAATTCTTCCCTTTTATCTTACAAGTCTAAATTTGAAGTTCTACTTAATGAGACTTTCATGATTGATGTGATGCTGAGAAGATGATATGAATACATAAGCTATATGAAGCAGAGTAGTGAATCCTATTTTCTGAACTATCTTTCAGTAAGTGGAGGATGTTGGTCAACAAACGCAGACCTGGTAAAATGTTAAAAATAAGTCACCTTATGGAAAAAGGAAGTCGTTTCTGCACTTTGTTTTAATAAGACAACACATAATACAGCACATTAAACACTCAACAGTTCCTGTAAAAATAGTAAGCAAGAATCTTATAATCAGGGCCACTGGAATTACATGGCAGGTGATTACCAAATTATGCGTCAGGGTTGAGTAAATTATGCGGGAAGAAAAGGCAAATTATGCAGTGCAATGCGGCACCTTTTCCTAAAGTATTACTTCATTATTTAGTCACTTTTACACTGTTTGTGCATTGGTTGCACCTCTTTAGTACATGTTTACCAATATAGCAATAAGCAGCAAAAAGGTGACCAATCAATATTTGCAAAGGGCCTTCCATTGTGCGCAACACATGTCTCTGCATCTTTAGTAACTTTTGAACCGTTTGAGCTAAAAACATTTTTTTTGTTAAAATATGAAGGTTATGCAGCAGATGAAGGATTGTGTGGCAAATGTGCCAAATCTATAACTATGCGAAGAATGCTGCGGCCCCACAATCGCATAGTTCTAGTGGCCATAGTTATAATTATATCTTTAAGTTGCAGATAAATACTGACCATTATTTGATCAAAATAGGATAGAAGGATCAATGTTAAACAAATTTAGAGTTCTTTAATATGTCCTTATCTGTTTGGCAAGTAGTTATCTAATTCATAGTAAATGTAAATGTGTGTGTCTTGTAAAGCGCACTGCTACCCGGAGGCGTCCTGGCGCTATAGACCGCTGGGGAACCCGTCCTGGCTTTCCCTGTGAGATGTTCCCTCCTGGGTTTCTCCAAGGTGAAACCAGGCAACCCCGGTGTTTGTGGGGGGCCGGTGTGGAGATGAGGCAAGCTAATGCCCAGAGTTGCCGAGTGTGATCCCTGGTTAGAGTAGGCACCGAGGCGAGAATTATCGAGTCCGCTGACCCTGGTTCACGACCCTGCCGCGTCGGGGATTGAACCCTGGTCCCGGGCCGTCCTCTGCTTCCAGGTCTGCTGCCTCTAACCAGTGAGCCACACCACTCCACTGAGGTTGCATGAGGTTAGGATTACTATTGCCACAAAAACGCACACAAATAAAGCATAAAGAAATGCTGTAGTGACATACGCCAAATCAGAAAGAGGTTTGGTAAAAGAAGACAAGTGTTACATTAGAAGAAAATATTTGTTTTGATGCGGCCATATCAGGTAAAATGCCAGATGTGTTTGCTGATAAGCTCACAATAAGGCACTCAAGACTGTTAGCATTTGATAAATGATCAGTGGAGACTAGCAAACATGAACTCTGTATGGGATAGAAGAGTAGATTCAAAAGAGTTCACGTGAGGAGGCCAGTCAAACTGCAGAAAGGAAAAAGCATTTGCAATGTGCAATACCGACTGTGCACAGTAACTTGTACTACTGAGAAAATCTGTTCTTGCCTAGTCAGTAAAACAACTGAGCTAGGCTGGTCAATGGGCAACCTTTTCAGTAGCAAAATGCAACTATTACTTCAATACCAAGTATGTAAAACAAGACACGTTTGATTTGATCCCAATACGTAAAAATAAATATGACTAAAGAGGAAAAACTTAAGCCTTTTATGCTATTTTGAAAGAGTGACTGGGTTCCAGGCGGTACTGTGAAGCACCAATATGATAAATTCGCTAATCAGTGATATTTTTCAATCAACTGTACCAGTTAGAAATGTAGAATAGGATATGAGCCAAATGTAATGTATTTTTCAGGTAAGATGTTTAATGAGCTAGACCAAAATAGACCATAAAATGCACTTTCGACACAAGACATGATAAAAGAAAACACACAAACACTTACAAAATAATCTGATGTCCTTCTGTGAAATACTTTCTGGAGGCTGCAATGAAAAAACAAACAGTGCAATGAAACACACTTTGCATGTGCTAGCCACCATCCAGTTTGCTTGAGGCGAAAGCCCGGGCAGTTAAACCGTTTTACTTCAGCATATGCCCAGTTGCATATCCCCATTTACACTTCAACGACATTGGAGGGGTTGGTCCAATAATTAAAATGTTATTAATATACCCAGGCCAATAATTCAAGAATAGCATAAATTTTCTTTGTTACACCTTGGCCGCTGGTGTCCTATCATCTGCATATATCAGAACCAGCTGTATGCTACCCAAGTTCCGATTGCTGGCAGTTTCAGGTGGATCGCAAAGAAATAGAGGAAACAAACTGAATTCATGAGCCGCACTGGTTGAATAAATCTGCGTGAATGCATCTTAATCCAGTATTTCCCCCTTTCTTCATACTTTATGTGTGAAGCTTTATCCTAAGGAATTTTTCATTATCCACTTAAAGAGAAAGGAGTCATGGCAGCCAAAGTATCTAGCCTATCCAGCTAACTTGCCATTCATACTGCAGAAGCAAAGTTGGCAGGCCTTCTGGATAGGACCCTAGGCAACATATTTTCAATGGGAATTTTACAAATTACTCTCTTCTTAGTAAAGAACTCTGGTGCCTTATTCTTTTCCAAGAGAAGAATTCTGCTACATGGACCAGCCTCTGTTCTCTAGGCCATTGATGGTCTCCCTACTGCCAGGCTTACTACCCCAAGTCTTTATATTTAACATTTTTACTTCTCCTACAGTTATCCTACTTAACGGTTTTCTCTAGAATATAAGATTTTATTTCAAGCAATACACTAACTAATTCCCACACAACCCTGAGTGAAACCCAACGTCTCTAAAAATCCCCCTTAGCTGGAACTAATCAGATAAAAACTGGATACTCTACAACGAAGGAAATGGCAAACAGACCATCACCATCATAACTATTTCTTTCATTAACAATTCCATCTTTTTTTTAAATGCATTTATTGCTTTTTAATAATTCCTCAACCAAAAAATGCAAACTTTTGATACACAGCAGATCTGATTACAGTACATGTGCTATATTCTGAGCAATCCCTTTCAGACTATTTTCATGATTCTTAATGTTAAGCATATAAATTCCATCTGCTGCAGGTCTACCTTGAGGCCTTTGAGAGCGGGGCTCTCCCGAGGAGCATGGATCAGGGAGACATCTGCATGATACTTAAGCCAGGGGGGGACAAACACGACCCTTCCTCATACCTCCCCATTACTATGATCAACACAGACCTCAAAATACTGACCAAGCTGTTGGCTACCCGGCTGGCGCCTCTCATGGAGCACTTTGGGCACCAGGATCAGTGTGGTTTTATTCCGGGTCGGAATACTGCGATGAACTTGAGAAGGCTCAACCACATAGAGCACGAGGTGAGCGACAGAAGAGCAGACGGTGTTGGTCTCCATAGACCTGGCCAAGGCCTTCGACACGGTCGACTGGGGCTATCTGCAGGAGGTACTCCGGAAGATGGGCTTCGGGCCCAAATTTGTTTGTTGGGTCGCGCTCTTGTATAATTCCCCCTGTGCCCGAGTGCGCCTGGGAGGTGCGAGATCAGAGGAATGGCGGCTGGGACAGGGAACACGACAGGGGGCCCCCTCTCGCCGCTGCTTTTTGCTCTGGCTATAGAGCCGTTCACGGTCCGGATCCGAACGGAGCTGAGGCAGCGGGGTATCAAGGTGGGTGACACCTGTAATGTCTTGTCGCTCTACGCAGAAGACGCATTGTTTTATCTGTTAACTCCTAGTGAGGTCCTCCCGCGGCTGCTACAACTCCTGGATTCTTTTGGAGAGGCGTCGGGACTGCGGATTAATCGCAGTAAATCCCTGATTTTCCCGCTCTCTGGCTTTGATTCTGTACAGACGGAGGACCTACCGGATTTGGGGATGAGATGGGAACGTACCAGTTTTCGTTACTTGGGCATTCAAGTAACCCCATCGGAGGAGCAATCCCTGGTTTGCAATGTGGATAGAGTGCTTACGTCGCTGCGCAAGTCGGTGACGTTTTGGAACACGTTGCACTCTCATTAATGGGGCGATTGGCCATTGCAAAAATGGTGATGCTGCCACGAATGCTATATACTCTCCAGAATTTGTTGTGCCCCCTCCCCCCGAGGGTCTTTAGAACGCTTAACACCCTGCTTACTTCTCTTTTGTGGGCGGGACGGCGCAGCAGAGTGGCCCTTAGCACCGTCATGCGCTCCTTTGAGGAGGGGGATTGGAGGCCCCGCGAATCGACCTCTACTACTACGCGGCACAGCTTCTCCCGGCAGCCAGATGGTTTGCAGGCATTGAGGGATGGGAGACTCAACTATTAGTGGGACGGGCCACAACGCAGGAGCTCCAGCTGGCATTGATGCGGGGTTCGGGGGCACTGGCGGACCTTCCATATGTGGTACGGCACGTGGCTAGCTTGTGGCAGCGGTGTGTCGAACAGGTACTGCGTTCGGCGCCGTTTCATAGGGAACTGCCAATTTGGATTTTGGCCCCTATGGTGGAAGTGGAGAACCATATGTCCTTCCGTAAATGGAGGGCAGGGGGCTGTGAGCTGCTTGTGGTCTTATACCCCTCGGAGAGCTTCCTCACTTATGAACAAGCGGAGGAATCTTTTGGTCTCGGCGGTGGGCAATTTCTTCAATACCAGGGCCTGCGCGCCATTGTACGATCGGTGTGGCCCCCAAGCACCCACACGCTTCATTTCATATATTGTCCTGTGGCAGGGGACGTAAATTGATTACTTTATTGTACGTGGCAATGAAACGTGATTCAGCCCCCCCCCCCGGTCCCACCGTCATGGGCGGCCTGGGAGGAGGACCTGGGTATGCACCTGGACCAGGGACGGCGGAAGCGTATAGGGGGCTTGAAGAAGCGAGTGTCCTGTAATGCCCGCTTCAAGCTCATTCATTACAATTTCCTTCATCGCACCTATCTTACCCTGATAACGATGAGCCGTTATTTGACAGACAGGCGGGATAACTGCCTCAGATGTGACACGGGGGCGGGTTTCCTCCATATGGCCTGGGAGTGTTCGCAGGTGGGGAGCTTCTGGTTGGGGGTCGTGAGACGCATAGCGGCTACTACCGGACTCCGAATTGAATTGTCCCCCTTGCACTGCATGCTGGGATTGGTACCCAAGCCCAGAAAAAGGAAACTTCCGTAAAGGTTGCTGCAGTTGATGCTGGTATTGGCAAGGCGCAGGGTGGCTATTACGTTGATGGGACAAAGGGCCCCTGAGGTGGACACTTGGCTCAAAGATGTACGTGAGTGGGTACTCGCCGAGGAAACGCACATGCAATATACCAGACAAGATGACAAATTGCAAGAGGACCTGTTGGCAGGGCGTACAATGTGTATGGCAGGTTTTGGCATGGAGTCCCTCTCTGACTCGGAGGGGACCAGTGGCGAGTTATTCTCCTTGTCGGAATCGGGCCTAGAGGGGGAAGGTGAGGCAGACCTATGAGTGATTGATTGTGGGGTGCAAGCTAATGGACCCGGCCTGAATTCCTCACGTGTTTTGTAATGTGCTGACGAATACACTGCTCTGTCGCATGGAAGTCCTTCCTCACGGTTGTGGTCTTAATCCAGGGAGTGCCATAATGAGTCCATCGATCTGTGCAATGCTGATTTAATTGATGCCTATGTGGGGGGAGGGGGGATTGGACTGTTGTGTTTTGCAAAAATTGGAAACATAAAGTTTAAAAAAATGTCTATACCCTGAAGCCATTCTTCTATAGTAGGTGTACTCTGAATATTGGATATTTGAGCTACACCAATTCTATTCTTATTCCTCACTCCTTCCTGTGGTGCTGCATTTTTAAATACCTGCAATAGGATTCGGTCTAGTGTCAGTCTTCTCTTCCTGTTGATAGGCATAAGCAACACTAGCACTTAAGACAACTTGCAAAATATATATATTTTTTTGTTTTAAATGAAGAGCTATGGCACCTATTCCGGCATCTTCAGATCCAACATGCAAGATAACGTATCAGATATATCTAGAACAGGGTGGGGACAAAGATACAGAAACAAAATGCTCTTTCAAAAGATATGTTCTGAGAGAAATGGACTGAGAATCAAGATGTTGTAGAGTGACTTTAATTACCAACTGCAGCATGTCCTCTTCAGACAAAGTTCTCCTCCATGAAGGACATTAACCCTAAAAAACATATACCCACAAACCAAGGGTTGTATTTATGAAAAACACAAATCTCACTATACCATATGCACAGAACAATGTCTCCCAAGCCGGGCTGAAGACGGCTGGAATGCCAGAAACCGGTCCTCTGAAGCTTGTTTCCGGTCCAGGGAAGACATGGCTTGGCAGTTCGGGCTGGACTGTTCCCATGAGGCACAGGGTCAGACTGATTTGCATATAGCCATGTCTGAACTGGGGTGGCAGTGTGGGCTAAAGAACGTGATGGATTAAACCCAGATCTTTTGACTGGGTGTGAGTGTTTGATTGATTCAGATGCTCCGTCCATCACCACCCCCTTTTCTACCGCTTTTGGCCGCCATAAGTGTGGCAGGGTATGCTCAGACGTGAGTCCCTTGCTCACTTTGTCACTGGATTCAAGCAAGCCGGGCTGAAGACGGCTGGAATGCCAGAAACCGGTCCTCTGAAGCTTGTTTCCGGTCCAGGGAAGACATGGCTTGGCAGTTCGGGCTGGAATGTTCCCATGAGGCACAGGGTCAGACTGATTTGCATATAGCCATGTCTGAACTGGGGTGGCAGAGTGGGCTAAAGAACGGTGATGGATTAAACCCAGATCTTTTGACTGGGTGTGAGTGTTTGATTGATTCAGATGCTCCGTCCATCACCACCCCCTTTTGTACCGCTATTCATTCAAGCTATTTCAGGGTGACTGCACAAAGGGGGGAAAAACTGCTAAGAGTTTCCATCAGCAGAAATACATGTGGTTGTGCCATCTCTAAATGAGGCAGTGGAACCAGGAGTCGAGTGAAAGGGGCATTCACAGCATTCTACCCAATCTAAATAAACGCCTAAGTCTTGGGCTTCGTTATCAAGCATGGGCCAAATGATACGGTCACATTCGCCCACAAACCCACAACATGAGGAGACACACATTGCAGTTCAGAGTATGTACATTTTCCCTTCTAATCATAAGTCTGTGTTTTATTAAATATGCCAAACAATCGGAGAGTGGTCCTCCACACCAAAGGGACGGGACACAATAATGACACCAGGTCAAAGAAAATTCCCTTTGGGACTCCTCAATAGCATACTTGAGTACTCAAACCTCAATCACACTTCACTCATATACAAACTGTTGCAATTGCCAAAGGATAGTATATAAATGCTTTAATCACCAGGTGAATGCACAATTAAAAAACGATTTCATATATAGCGAAAAAAGTCAATACAATATATAAACCACAAATATGGCACAATCATAAAACTTCAAAGTTTCAGCACTTGGTGGTCGCTAAATAATCATACTCAAATGCCCTTCCAAAAGAAGTGTCCAAGTTTTAAAATAAAACGTGGGTAAAACCCCTCCACGGATGTGCCGTTTATTTTTCCTTTATGAAGCAGCAAAATCCTTCATATACTCTAGAAGCAGCCGGCATATCTTCCCTCCAGTCCTCAAATATATATCTTAATACTGGGAATGGATATCAGGATATTGAAAACTCCAAAATACAGGCACGCAGCTTCACCTCTTCAAAAACACGAATTCTTGGACACTTCTTTTGGAAGGGCACTTGAGTAGGATCATTTAGCGACCACCAAGTGCTGAAACTTTGAAGTTTTAACGTGTGAGGTGTTCTTATTGGATTTAATACTGTTATCAAACAGTTGGTTTGGAACAAGCAGGAGGAGCTAGAGAGTGTCCCCCTGTTATCAAATCCACATGCTAACATGACGATGTTAGGACCCCTGGGCACGTTTTTATAAGAAATCCTGAAGAACGTGGTTTGGACCAGTTACTACCACCGAAACGCGTTGCCTTTGGTCGTTTTGTATCTAATTGTTACGTTTCTCTTGTGATGTCATTTTAAGAAATGTTTACATGCATATAATATGTTTTAAAATTATGAATCGAACACCAATACTGAGTAATTGAAATGTTGAACTGTGAGACATTTATTTGCTTGATGTGCGTTGTAAAAAAAAATAAAAATTAAACATTGGACTGCATTTTTTTTATGATTGTGCCATATTTGTGGTTTATATATTGTATAGACTTATTTTGCTATATATGAAATAGAGTTTTTTAATTGTGCATTCACCTAGTGAATAAAGCATTTATATACTATCCTTTGGCAATTGCAACACTTTGTATATGAGGGAGGTGTGATTGAGGTTTGAGTACTCGAGTATGCTATTGAGGAGTCCCAAAGGGAATTTTCTTTGACCTGGTTTTATTAAAAATGGCCATAAATAAATTCATAAAATTATGAATCGAACACCAATACTGAGTAATTGAAATGTTGAACTGTGAGACATTTATTTGCTTGATGTGCGTTGTAAAAAAAAACAAAAATTAAACATTGGACTGCATTTTTTTTATGATTGTGCCATATTTGTGGTTTATATATTGTATAGACTTATTTTGCTATATATGAAATAGAGTTTTTTAATTGTGCATTCACCTAGTGAATAAAGCATTTATATACTATCCTTTGGCAATTGCAACACTTTGTATATGAGGGAGGTGTGATTGAGGTTTGAGTACTCGAGTATGCTATTGAGGAGTCCCAAAGGGAATTTTCTTTGACCTGGTTTTATTAAAAATGGCCATAAATAAATTAATAAATATTTTTTTGTCGCTTCGTGTGCTTGGCATAGACTATAAAGAACTACACGTTTTTCCTCTAAAGCAATATTGGTCTAAAATAACGTAAGAAGAAACCTTGTATTTGAAACTGTGACCAACTTGAGGACTATAAAGCAACACAATGTTTAGTGAATATGTGTACATACGTCCATGTTTCTGACCTGCAAAAGTCAGTTAACGCAATGTTTCCCTGGAATGCCGTGTTGTGGGGGTACAGTAAGCCCGGAGGAGTACAACTGGATCATCTTCAAGAAATCCATGTATGTTTTACAGTATTCAATACTTGACTTTGAAACAGGTAAACAAAGATATGGTTGCGTACATTTATAAAACCTTTTTGATTTGCAATCTGGCCTAATACGATCAATACAGTACGTAGAGTGAAAAGAAAGGGAAAGGCCCTACATACTGTGTTATGCTCTACAAAGATCTGATTCTAGACTTGGCTATCCCAAAAAGTGTTAAGTCAATCTACGCGTAGGTTTTATTGCAGTTTTGAGGCTTAACTAGCTTCATATGGCAATAGACCACTCTAACGGGAGACATAATTAGGAACACATGCCTTTTTTCAATTATCTGCTTTCATATTAAATTTCCTCAGTGCTAAAACAATTCTGGACAGTATCACAATATTTATATTTAAATAAGGTATTAACTGAATAAAGTTGTGGTGCTCTCAACAGTACAGTTAGTTAAAAAAGAAACAGAAAGAAGGAAGTCCAATACCTTTCCTAATGAGACTAATAGTCTGGCAACATAGGCACCAACATCTGCTGCATCTTTTTTAGCTCGGTCTCTGTATCTGAAATGGCAAAGTATAAACCGAGTTTACTGAATGAAGGACAGTTAGTTGATTAACTTACTTTGGAATGTGAATTCGCCAAGTCACACAGATTCATCCTGGACACAATCTCACCCTGAAGGAAAGCATCACCAAGCAAACCAGACTGTCTACTAAAAGAAGTGAAATAATTTCTCTGCGATAATGACTTTAGAACTGCTGTTAAAGTCGTCATACTCTTGCAGATGGCCGAGGCAATGTCCTGCTCCACATCTTCAGACTCTTGCAACACTGGGCCCCTTTATGGATATAATGCCTTACCACAGCATGCATCATCAAGGGTCTCAGGAATTATGACCACATCACCCACACTCTGGTGAAACACCACCGGATCTTCGTAGAGTGCATTGACAGCACTACAACGCCACAAACAGATGCTTGCAGGGTAACATTTTCCGTTTACAGATTTGCGGCTATAAATACGCATGCTCTGCAAAGCGGTTATCCCAAAAGCGGGTGTCCAGTAGGCAGCTGATGCAGATATTTGGAATAAAGTTCTTTACAATATCTGACCAACCATCGCCTGTAGGCGGGCTAGAATATCCACACAGGAGTATTTAATGAACATGTGTGGCGTTTTCCAGGTGGCAGCTTTGCAGATATCAGCTAGCAGGAGGTTATCCAAGATAGGCGTGGTGGCACCCTTTTTAAATGTGGAAGGTGCTCTGGGATGGGGTAGAACAGGGAGACTGTGTGCTTTGCCTTGGTGTAGGAGGTATAGACAATCCAACTCGCAATGCTCGATTTAGAGATGGGAGTCCCTTGTAGGGATTAGCAAAGGCTAAGAAGAGTTTTTTTGTTTTATGATAGCACTTGGAGCCAAATGTACAAAGCATTTTTCAAGTCACAAACTGCCCGATTCTCAAAATGCCGTGTTTACAACCAGAAAAATGCCTTTTCAAATGTACAAAATGTGTTTCAGTAACTTATTACCGAATCGCAGTTTGCAATTCGGCATTTGGAAGGGGCGTGTTTTGGGCGTCCCTTCCAAATACCAAATTGGCATGGTATGCATTACTGTTAGAGTCCGGGATTCAGTCACGAAACAGTGATACTTTACCACCATTTTAAAAGTGGTGGCAAACAATTCACAAATGGTTAAGGGTCTTCATTTGAGAACGTTGGAAAAAATATTTGTAAGAGCAGGCAGTGTTCCCACGGACCACTGCCTACTCTTTTTTTTTTTTTTAAACCAATGCAGTTTTCCTATAAGAAAAATGGATGCATTTACATAAATAAATTACAAAAATTGCCTTATTAAAAAGCAATCACAGACATGGTGGTCTGCTGACCGCAGCAGGTCACCATCCCTGCAATGGCTGTGATTCCTAATAGGTCACAAATTGCGAAATAAGAAAGGTGCGATGGCTGGGATAGTTATCACAATCTACCACATAAGTTCAAAGTCTTATTCGTTCAGTGTCTAAATATTTTCTGGTGCTCAGGAGAAGGAAGAGCCATCCATTCTTCCTCGACTGGAGAGGTCCAGGAATCAGCAACAAAATTCTCCAGGCACACAGTGATAACATTGAGGTTGTGATTTGAATAGTTCTTTTATTTTCTTGTAGTTATATGCGCCCCTGTGCCAACACGTGTTTTGTCTTCGGCTGTTCCTGTTACAGCAGACTTCATCAGGGCTTAATATTCAGCCTCTTATGCCTATTCCTGAGTGGTACAGGTGAACCATTGCAAATAGAATCTCATGTGGTTACAATTCTGTTTATGGGTCTCCAGTTTTAGCCTGTGGATGGTATATTTAGTCACTCGTGGTTACAAAGCATCGTCTTCCATCTTGATCCCGCCAGCACACATGGCGGCAGCAAAGAAGATGGTGCAATCTATTTTTGGAAGTAGACAGTAGAGGGAGTACAATTGTTTGCCTCATTAAAGCGAAGACACCCTTTGATGTCTGTGGCTCCCTTCACAAGGAGTGCTTGAACTACTACTTCCAGAAATCGGCTGTGGTCTCAGCTGAGGACGTGGTGGTGGGGTTGGATGTTAGGGCATGTAGTGTGGAACTAAAGGCATTAAACCCGCCTTCCCACCATGAGCACCCATTGATCGGAGGTGATGTATTCCCAACCGGGGAGATAATTTCCTAGCCTTCCCACAGAAGGTGTTATGTGATAGGGAGAGGGGATGGGACGAGTATGAGCATTGTTAGTTGACACTGTTTGCGAGTGTATTAACCAATGACTCTGCCTTTGCCCTTGTTGTTGTCCCTATATCCCCCTCTTGTGTAACCTGTGCCCGTTAGGGAGATTGTCTTTGTGCTGTCTTTTTAACAGAAGCTTTCAGGCTAGCCGCCTGGAGGGAACCCATGGACTTCTCTCAGTGTCTTCTGTTAACTTTCCCCAACATCTCTTCCATTTGAGGGCTGAAGAGATGCTTCCCAACATATGGAAAATTGAGAAGATGCTGTTGCACCTCTGGCCTCAATCCTGACATGTGGAGCCACGCATGGTACCATACAAGGGTGCTAATGTTGATGCCTCGTGAAGCGGTATCTGCTGGGTCTAGAGGACTACAGATATAATCTTTTGAGATAACCAATCCCTTGGCCACTAGCCCCCTCTTTCTGGCAGTTTGTGGGAGTTGATTTATAAACTTCTCCCGCTACTATCAATAAGCTACATCATAGCGAAATAGAACACCCCTAGAGGTGTCGATGTTTTGATGGATGGCGGCCCCCACCACTAAATACGTTCCAGCCATTTCAATGCGTTTGCTCTCTTCACCTGGTAATGGGGCATTACCTGTTACTTGTGCTAAGGTGCATTTTGTGCTCTATACACCACTAGAGATTCTCAAGGGAGGGAATAGCCTGACCACAAATGTAGAGGGGGGTCAGAAGGTTGGACCTTATACTTTTTGTCTACCCTTGGCGTTACAACTTTAGCCTTTACAAGCACTTCAAAGTCAGTCTTCCACACGCACATTCGCATAGGGAGAACCTGCACTGTCCTTTTGGTTTTCAAAAGAGTTTCCACCAGGAAATTATTCTCGACTTGTAGATGCGCATGTTCACATAGTGGTACTAAGCAACCCTTTGAATAATCATGTGGTAGGCGGGAGTGTCATTAGGCAGAGACAGTTTGGCGGGGTAGAGGGTCTATGTAATTTGTAGGGTCAACAACACAGACCTCCCTGGAGTTCTCCCCTTCCTTGGGAGCTAGCGGCTCATCATAATAGTCTAGCAGTCAAATGGGCTGCTTGGGTCTGAGAAAGTATGGACAGAGCAGTCAGGAGATGGTCGCTGAGAGAGTGTCGGAGGCGGTCAAGGTGGCGGAGGGTGCCCTGGCATAGGGGGATGGGGTTTGTGGGCTTGTGCAGGCTTTTTCCAGTCTCTACATTTCATGGAGAGGGGGTCCTTTGTGTCTTAAAAGCCAGCTCGCCCTTCAACATAAGTCTGCACTTCGGGGGGTGGGGAGATAGTACATTTGGAGTCTCCTCTGGAGGCGCCTTGGTGAGGATCTTAGCACCTTGGTGTATGAATCGGGTCTTCAGCTTGGCGTCAGTGACCTCTGGCAGCTTCAGAAAGAAGGGGCACTCGGTAGTGTCCAACTACAGCATCCAAGGCACATTCGATGTCTGTCTAACAGATGATTTAGATGGAGCTTTTGGCAATGACCTTTGTTTTGAGGAAGGATGCTTGGGTGGCAGTGAAGTTGCATGGTGACGTGGATCAACACTCTTGGGTGGAGGCTTCGAAGGCTGCATTTGATGTAAACATGCCCCGGGTGTCAGAGCCGAACCCGAAGGTCGCTCCCATTTATGGTTTGGCTTGGGCTCGATTGATGACTTCCTAGGGAGAAGTGATCTTTCTCAACCTAGTGGCGCTTTGGGGTGAGGCTTCAAGTGGCCCTTAATTGCTGGCATTGGGACTTGTATAACTAGGCATGGTCTTTTCCCAAAGAAGAAGGAATGTGAAAATATGTACCTAAGAGAGTCAAGGAAACCTTTGACTTACAATCCTCAGTTCCACTAAGATCAGTTGAATGGATACCACTCTGAACCACTGCTTCATCAAGAATCTGTTCAGACGGGGGGCGTGGCTACGCAAGCGGCGATGGCGGTTGCAGCCTGATAGAGCTCCCGCCGGCCCGCCATTGATCCGACGATTTATCCTGGTCCCCGAGCCCCTGACCCGCAGCCAAAACGGGGCTCAGGTTACCGGAGGTGCTAGTGACCATCCGGTGTGTTCGGTGGCGATCCTGCGCTCCCGAGCGGAGCTGGGCGGCAAGGTGCGAGGTGCGGCCTGGTGGACTGCGGAGCAGCCGGGGCCTCGATTTTGGAGCAGCCGAGGAGGCGGTTGCGGCCAGGAGGCGGCAGCGGCGCCCCGCTTGCCCTGGGGCGGAGAGACTGCTGGCAATCATCCTTCCAGGGCCTGGCTGAGCCTGAGGGCAGTGTGGACGTAGCGAGCAGACCGGCGCGGCAGAGGCGGCCTGGTGGCCCGGGCGCAGCCGGGACCTCGATTTTCGCAGCCTGGTGTCAGAGGCCGGCAGCGTAGAGGGGAGACGGACGCCCTGGAGAGCCCGATCGGCGGTGACTGTGCCGAGGCGAATACTCAGCATTCCGGCAGCAACTGTGAGTAGTGGGGCCCCCCCCTTCCCACCCCGGGCCCACGGACCAGAAGGGACATCCTCGCTGTGGCGCGTGACGCAGTGGGTCCACGCTCCGACTAGAAGAGCAATACCGGTCACGGAGAGCCACGACCATCGGCAGCTGGTGTGGGGGCAGTGACTGAGGTCCACGCGGCGCTGTACCCAACAATAAGCCGACCCGAAGTGCCTTGTCTAAGATTCCCAAGGGCCAGCAGCAGTCAAGTGGCCCTGATACCTCTGCCATCATGACCAGGGGGGGTAACAGCTCCACTAAGCAAGTAACCATCGATAAATTCACCGGGCCTAGTGGGGGCCCCGGGCCGTCAGGGGGTGGCCCGCCTGGAGGGGGGCCGGATAACGCGGCCCTTATGGCGGCCATAACCCAGTCACGGGACATGCTGGACGCCAAGATAGGGGCTGTTGGCGCAGATGTGACCTTATTGCGCCAGGACCTGAGGAACGCCGTGGCGCGGATCACGGAAGCTGAATCCAGGGTGTCAGTGGTGGAGGACGACGTGAGTAACCTTAAAAAGAGGATGGCGGCGATGGAAACTGCGCAGCGGATTACGGCGCTCCGTGTGGAGGATGCAGAAGGGCGGACGCGCCGCAACAACCTCCGCTTCCTTGGATTTCCGGAGAGCTGTGGGAAGGGTGGCATGGAACAGTTCCTTACAAAGTGGCTAGAATCATGGATGCCCCCGGGGACGCTGTCCGCATGCTTCATTATTGAAAGAGCACACCGTGCCCTGACGCAGAAACCACCCGAGGGCGAGCGACCTAGGGCGGTGATCGCACGGCTGTTGAACTACCACGACAGGGACGCCATATTGAGGGAAGCTAGAAATAAAGAAACCCTCTTATGTGAAAATCAAAAGATCTTGATCTTCCCTGACTACACCAAACTCGTCCAACAGCAACGCCACTCTTTCATGGCAGCCAAGGCAAAGTTGAGAGGCCTTAAGCTACAGTATTCCCTGCTGTATCCGGCGCGCTTGAGAGTGATCTTCCAATCACGGACACTATTCTTTGATACGCCGGAAGACTTGTTCAGATGGACCGATGAAACGGTACAGGTCAGACCGAATTCTCAACCAGGGCTCAATCCGGGCGCCCCTGAGGGCTCGCCTCGGCCACAGCGAGACCAGACATCTAGACATGGACGAACCAAACGCTCCAAATCACGTAAGCGAGCGGCCTCGGCCGATGGCACGCAACACACTGCCAGAACCGAAGACTCCGAACAATCTAGCACAGATCATTGAAGTCTCCGGGGCCTCGGCTCCCTATTCTGCTACTACTGCTGCAAATCCCAGATGGACACACCTGGTCGCCTGGGACCCGCTGGATTGCTGGCTGTATCGCGGCCTTGTAACAGTACTGCTAATGTCTACTGAGTGTAGATGAGGCTGTGGGGGGGGGGGGGGGGGGGGGGGTTCGGGGACTGCATAATGGTGGCTGCCACTCTCCCGTTGTGAGAGAGACACTGAGGGGGGGGGGGGGTGAGAGAGACACTGAGGGGGGGGGGGGTGAGTTCACTGTTCCTCTTTGGGATGTTGGGATCCATTGGTATGGGTGGGCCTGAGCCCGCTGTTTCGGTCTCGGGACTACTCACACCGCGACAGATACTTCATAGTTCATTGAGGGTATAGGGTGGGGGGAGGCGGGAGACGGGCGGTCAGGGTTGTGGCTGCTGAGTTGGGGTTTGGGACTGTTGGGGACTGTGGGGACTGTGGGGCTAGGGGGTCGGTGATGTTCTCTGGGGTGTGTGTCGTAATAATGATTCGTGTGGCGTGTGGTGGGTGGCGCTGGAGTGGGGGGCTCGTGTGGTGGAGTGGGGGGCTCGTGTGGTGGACTCCGAAGAACTATGGCTGATTCGACTCATCGGACTCCAGAAGACTCTATGCGAGTGGTTGCGTGGAATGTCAGGGGGTTACTAGACAAAATCAAGCGTGGGGCAGTTTTGCGATGGGGCAAGAGAGCAGCGGCAGATGTGTTATTGCTCCAAGAAACTCATATGATGGGCACAAAGGCACTGGGCCTGCAGAGGTTTGGATATCAACAAGTTTTCCATGCCGGGTTTGCTAGGGGATCCAGGGGAGTGGCCATATTGATACACCGTAGAATAGCATATGTCCATGAGAAACAATGGATAGATCCACAGGGTCGCTACTTGTTTGTGAAAGGCAAGGTGGGCACGGAACCTGTTTGGGAGTGTGTACGCCCCCCCCCCCCCCCCCCTGCAATGGGCCCTGGCTGAGAGACTGTTCTCTGTATGGGACGATATATCCGAGTCAGTGGCGGTAATTGGGGGGAGATTGGAATGACGTAATGGATGTGTGTATGGATCGCCGGAGGCGCCTGGAGACGACTGACACTCCTTCCCTCTCCCTTCCACCCACTAGACTGCATGCAATGAGTGAGGGGCTGGGCTGGGTGGATGCTTGGCGACATATGCACCCTGCGACCCGTGAATATACCTATCTATCGGCGGTACATGGATCATTCTCGCGCATAGATTATGTGTTTGTACCTCGTGAATGCCTGAGTAGGGTGAAGAGCGCGGACATCTTGCCGAGAGGCCTATCCGACCATTCCCCAGTTTCAGTTAACGTGGACCTCCTGCGAAAACGGCAACCATTCAGGTGGAGGATGTCCTCGTGGCATCTGCTACAGCCAGCCTATACTAAACTTTTGCGAGAAACCATAGATCACTATTGGCGGGAGAACCTGATAGAGGGGGCAGACGTGGAGGTGGTATGGGAGGCGATGAAACCTACCGTACGTGGAGTGGATATCGCGTGGTGCTCGGGAGCCCGTAGGCGGCGCCGGGAACAAACTGCGGTGGCGGCTGAGCGAGTGGCGACCCTAGAACAGGAACGCCGCGAGGGTGGAGATGAGATCGGGCTAAGGCTGCTTTTACAAGCACAGCAATCGTACGCGTCCCTCTTGATGGATGAAGCCAGACAGGCGTGGCTGGCCACAAGAAGTAGGGTGTATCAATGGGGGGACAAGTCGTGCTCCATGCTCCATCGATTGTGCCAGCACAACTTTCAACCCCTCGTGCTGCCGGGCATTATAGACGATAATGGGGAGGTCCTGACTGACCCTAACGAGTTGGCAGCGAGCTTCGCCACATACTTCGAAGCCCAATACGCCTCATGTGACCGATTGCCGGAGGGCGACTTAGACCGGTTTTTCGCGGACCTACCGCCCATACGGGTATCAGACGAGGCCAAGGAGATCTTGGACGCACCCCTCACAGCGGAAGAGCTGGGAGACGCTCTGGGGCAGCTCAATGCGGGTAAGGCTCCGGGCCCTAATGGTTACCCGTGTGAATTTTTTAAGAAATTTCACGTACAGCTAGGGCCACACTATCGCCGAGTTCTTGAGGTGGCGAGGGAGCGGGGCGCGTTGCCCCCCGATTGGCGCCATGCCGAAATAGTAGTATTTCAGAAGCCTGGTAGACCCCCGGGCAGCCATGACTCGTACAGACCTATTTCCCTCATCAATATCGAGGCTAAAATATTGGCCAAGGCCCTAGCGAATCGCCTGGCTCCATATATTACAGATCTAGTCCACTCGGATCAGGCAGGCTTCATGCCCCACAGGGCAACACGACACAATATTCGTCGGGCACAGGCGGCACTAGACGCTGTTGGAGCCTTGGGGGACCAGGCGGCAATGCTATTGGCCGATATCAACAAGGCTTTTGACTCGGTCAGCTGGTCGTACATATTTACACTGCTATCGTGGCTCAACCTGGGCCCGGTTTTCCGGTCCTATATCAAATTACTTTATACGGACATCACAGCATCAGTGCGAGTCGCCGGGGCGGTGTCGGAGACGTTCTGCATTGGCCGGGGGACTAGGCAGGGGTGCCCTCTTTCCCCTTATCTTTTTGCCTTAGCAATGGAACCCCTAGCTGCCAGAGTTCGCAGAGATGCGTTGATACGGGGCTTTGAATGGAATGCCACACTGTCGGATAAAATTGCATTATACGCGGACGATGTCCTCTTCTTCATCACTGATTTACAGCGCTCCGGCCCACGTGTCCTGGAGGTCATGCAACTATTTGGGGAAGTGTCAGGTCTGTACCTAAACTTACGTAAATCCACCCTATGGGTACTACATGGGGACACGGTGACGGATCCCTGGGCTTCGGAACTGCAAGTGGCCACAGTTGGTCTGAAATACCTCGGGGTGTTTCTCTCACGCTCGGTGGACACGGCCTGGGAACGTAATTTACTGCCCGTCTGGGAGCGGGTCCAGACAGATATCAAAACTTGGTCCCGAATGCCCCTATCAATCTTTGGCAGGTCGGCTATCTTTAAGATGGTTGCACTGCCGCGCCTACTCTACCAACTACAGAACCATCCATATCCTATCCCACCCCAATGGTTTCGGCAAGTTGACTCGGTGCTGGGCCGCTTCCTTTGGGCTGGCGGTGCTGCCAGGGTAGCGCTGCGCACTTGCTTTCTGTCCACGTACTGTGGGGGTCTAGCCACCTCGGATATACAGTCGTACTACCAAGCCGCTCATCTCCTTGTTCTAAATGAATGGTGGTATGGTGACGGTGGAGATCCGGCCTACGCCCTGGAACGTGCGTTAATGGGGGATAACTCGCTCCACACCATCCTCTACTCACCCCGGCTACGTCGGCCACTGCCGAGAGTCACTAAACTTGTATTTGCGATATGGCGGCAGGCCCTGCGTCGCATGGGCTGGTGGGGTAGACTGACCGCGGAAACGCCGTTATGGCGCAACGGTTTACTACCAGAACTTTCTAAGTTATCAGGCTTTGATGGCTGGGACTCAATAGGCATTTCGCAGCTCGGCCATGTGATGTCCGGGACGACTCTCAAGTCCTTTCAGGCTCTTAGTGCTGAATTTGATATGCACCAATCTCAATTTTATCGGTATTTGCAATTTCGACATGCATTGACGCCCAGTATAACTAACCTTGACTCACTCCCAGAGTTCAGCCCGATCGAGGCGAAGGTCTTCATGGGCGACCTTGGGGACAAGAAAGTATCGCGCATTTACCAGACCATGGTCACGCATTGCTCTTGCACCCTTCTTCGGCTGAAGGCGAACTGGGAGGCCGATATAGGACCGCTAGATGAAGATGATTGGCGGGAGGCATTAGAATCCCCGAGGGGGCTGGCTATAGCAATACGGTTTCGCCTCATACAGTTCAAAATTTTACACAGGGCTTATTATACTCAAGAGCGTCTGTGGAGGGCGGGCCTGATTGAGTCCCCGGAGTGTCTGAGATGTGGGGCGGAGGTGGGTACGTTGCTCCACACAGTGTGGTCGTTCTCCAAACTAGTTGGCTTTTGGAGGGGTGCATGGGGCTGTCTGTCGGAGGTGCTGGGCTGGACCCTTCCCCGTACCCACCGCCTGGGTCTATTACACATCCTGGAAGGGGTTGGGGGTAATATCTATAAGCGACACCTGCTCCTCCTGGGGCTGATAGTAGCCAAAAGAGACATGGCCCGAGCATGGAAGGAGGTGAGCCCCCCCCCCCCCCCCTGACTGCATGGAAGGCAGGCTTAGACTTTTGTATGGGTCTGGAGAGGCCAATCTTTGAGGCACGAGGATGCCCTCGTAAACATTTCAAAATATGGAAGAGGTGGGCGGACTACAGAGGTTTGACACTGGACCCCCCGGCGGAACCAGAGGAGGACCTATAGCCCTGTGTGCTCCTGCGAAACCCACTCCCACACACACACACTTGATGCGCCAAGAGTTTCCGTCCATACGGTTCCCACACACATGCATGGGGTTAGGGAGGGTTGAGGGAGGGTTAGGGGAGTTGGGAGGGTAGATTCTTGAAAAGATGAAGGTGGGGTTAATATTTTCGTGTACCCTTGATTCTGCTGGTTCATTGCTTCAACGCTCAGATTTATATTGTGATTGTAACTACAATGCCTGGTGGTATCGTCCTGATTGTGGGATGCCACTTTAATTCATATGCTCATCTTTATCAATAAAATTGTTGTGAAAAAAAAGAATCTGTTCAGACAACTGATGGTGAGGGTAAGTTCCAAGACTTCTGCTGCATTTCAGATTGCGGACGGATGTGAGCAATGTTCTTCTGACAAGGGAATTTCAGAGACAGGAAATGACCTTCAGGGAGCGTGTCAAGCCTGCTGCCAGTCTAATAACCTAAAAATAATCCTATTTTGGGAGGGAAGCAGATTATCTGCTACACTATCACCATTGACTTCCCTAGATCTATAACCTTCTGGAAATTGGAGTGAGCCAGACACCAAAAAGATATTTAAATTGAGACGACACAGGCATGTGTCAAATAATTTTCTATCTTGTGTAGCAAATTTGTGGTATTTTTTCCTAACAGTCTGGAAGGTAAAGCCTCTCATGGCTGGAAGAACCACAAGACCTTGAACACTATTTCGAATGAGAATTCACCTGTGCAGAAACGGAGGTCACTGTTAGGCTTAACACTGTAGGTGCCAACTACCTTTTCCACAAAATCAAATACAGTGTCACAGGCATGCTATGGCGTAGCTAGTAAGACAATGGACCAATACAAATTTAGTAGGACTGTCAGACACAATATGATATTGGGGGCTCGTGACTAAAAGTCACTAGTATGTCATGTTGGAAGGGTTTACCGCCGTTCACCAGCTTTCCTAGCGGGCATAAAAGTTAACCAGTTCAACAAACTTTTCAAGAATGGGAAGTGGCTCTGAATAAGAAGAATTTGATGCCTCAACCTCATTTTCTTTTGTCTGGTGAGAGAATGAGGGCTTAAGCCAGTGGTTCCCAAGCTTTTTTGACCCGCTGCTCTCTTGACGCATTGGCCATTGCCAGTGGCTCTCCACTGTTACTTTTTTTGGAGTATCGGGGGGTGTAAACCCGGCCTTGGGAGTACCTGCATTTTTCTCCCTGAATATAATTGGAATGAAGCTGATGAAGGTATTATAATCATATATGCAGGGTGTTTTGTATTAGTAAAGTGGCACCTCTAATAAAATATTACTAGTTACATTTCTTTGCCCATGCCTTTTTTAGAGTACCCTCCTAAACATTTGTATCCCACTTACTGTGCTAGATAGCACCCCTATGTATGCAAGTTCCATTGCCAAAGTGTTTCTGCGCTTGAAAAATATTTGCATGCACTTTCATTTCTACCTATGTCATACGTGCCAACACACCAGTCTCAGCAGGGTGAATCATGATTTTGTAAACCACATACACTTTTATTTTTGCTGCCTCCCCCTAAAATTGCCTCCAAAATCAATGCAAGCCAAATAAATTAATCAGATTTTTTTTAAATGTCCCTCTTTCTTGCTTCGATATGATGGCATTATGCCATATATGGTGTTTTACTTCCCTGTGCTCAAGAAGAGAGCAGCCCTGGCTGGAAATGTGTTTTTACTGAAAGAAATGTGTACTGGAAGTACCTATGGTTGAAGTACCAATGTCAATACTTAAACGGTACTTAATTTGTTTAATAGACAGGACAACCGTACTTTCCTGATAACTTGCATTGGTTTAAAATGCATTTGGAAAAACACGAAACTATGAACGAGTCTAATAAAATAAATCAGGCAACTTCCGCTTAGTTTCGGAGTGTTGGAAGGTGGGGGTCCAGTGAAATATGGAGGTCATCTCTCTTGACGTGCCATCAATTAAGCACTGTGTTTACAGCTTTAGGCGTGTCACTTAAAAACCATAGACATCATGGGTTTAAGACTGATCAGTTTAACTGAAGCCAACAGACCCTTCAACATTCAATGCAGTAAAGTGCTTGATGCGCGGCTCCCCAGGCTAGCTTTGATGGCTCCCCAGGGAACTACAGCACACAGTTTGGGAACCACTGGCTTAAGCTTATTGTGTTGATGGTGCGTATGATGGAGAGGGGTAGGTAATCAATCCCATTTCGATTTAGCAAATCCCTTTGCACAGAAAGGCGATAAAGAGTTTTACCACCTTCTCTCTTATGACTATTGGTTGAATAAAGGGGCACCAAAATCACACGTAGTGGCAATAAGTGCCAGAGGAATTGCTAATGTGTGTACATACTGATCTATACAACTTGCATTTTGGGCAACTCTTATGTCTAAAACCGTGGCGTAGATACGCTGGAAAATTGTGGGTTAAAAATTAAGAACGTTTGACTGGTCTCCAGATCCAAGCTTTTATTTGTTTGAGGGAAAAGAGTTCCCAAATTACAGTTGGTCTGCTGTGATACATTCTCTACTGGTAACTGTTTATATTGTATTTCGGAAGATTACTAAAGATGCGAAAACTATTTTTGTTGCCAAAATGATGACTCAAAAAAGGCAAATCCAAAAACAAGGCTAGATGAGCTAGGTCTCACACAAAATAAGCAGGATCACAAAACAAATTGCAGACAACGCTGCTCAACAGAAAACTAGCAACTGAAATACATATGTTCAGGAGAGATACTTTAAGTACTGATGTTCTATGGATTCCAAACTGAGTTTTTAGTCAAGACCATGGCACTGGCAAACAAGTATAAAGCAAACACAATCCTATGAATATCACCCAAAATATTTCATACAAGGAGGTTATTGCAAAACATGTGGGACGGATTCATAAATAAAAGAAAATGCCATGTTTTCAGTTTGGTACTGTGTATTTTTCGTTGAAGAATCTCAAGACAGAAAATAAGACATTTCTATTTTATAGAAGGATGAGATGTGCTTAGAAGTTCACCTGGGAACAAACTTTTCTCAAGGGATACTTTTACTTTCAAAACATTACTAAAGAAGTTAACCATCAAAATGAGTCATAGAACTAACTAGAGCTGACAGAATACTGACAGACTGCCATTTAGTGTGTGAAAAATATCTTCTGTGGCGCCTTTCATTTTATTTATTTAATCTTAAAACGTTTTAAATATCCCATGCACAGGAGGCAGTTCTTGAAAAAATAAAATAAATACTTGCACACTCTGTAGTCTAATGAATTTATCTGAATCTGCAATCATGTCTGGAATGGTGCCCCGGACAGGTAAATTTCCATGACCTTCTTTTAATACAAACTCCTTCAAAGCACGAGCTAAAATCCAAAAGGAGGAGGACTGTAAAAGGATAAAGCACAACATGAGTGGAGGATTGTGTGCTTCCATTTCAAACAAATGCAAAAACAAGGCAGGAGATAATATTCTGTGTGCTTCCGCTGCTTTTTTACCTGTTGTGAAAGGTTAACACAACGCTCATCGTTGAAGATTTCATCAATACTACTTGGTATCTGCAAAAAAAGATAATTGTGAGGTAGATTTCTGAAGTCTCACAAATACCTGGCCTAATAATAACAAAAAACTACGGTGAACCAAACAGCCTTTTTTAAAGCAAAGCTTAGAAAGCATAGAACACATCAAAGCAAATTCAGTACATCAGAGCTGTATGCACTAACGCTGACAAAATGCCACAGACTAGAAAGGTCTGGCAGTGTCTCATTCCTGAAATGAGAAACGTTTTGGGGCCATCAAAACTGATGTTTTTGCCCTCTGGATTATTACCTTGTCTTGAAATTTCTGGTGATGTCGCTTTAGAAACTGTGAATGCAGGAAGGCCTATTAAGACTATCCTGGAGAGAGAATGGCAGGCTTGTTATCAAGAACATAAATGGATTTTACTATCTGCTATTCCACTGTGCGAGTAGTACACAGCTGCGGTTCATGCAGGTAACAGCGGTGGGGCTGGGTAACGGGGGATTTCGAAGGACGATTCAGAGTGAAATTTAAATATTTTATTTTCCATCTGCATCGTCCCTCGAAACCCCCCTTACCCAGCCCCAGCACTGTTACCTGCATGGACCGCGGCTGGTAGTACACTGACAATGATTTAACTATGGACAATCGCATTTGTCATTAGATGTATGCGGGTACCTGTTATTTACATAATTCAAAGTGGACAGTAAAGGGGAAGTAAAAGATGTTGATAAGTCAATATGAACAGAGGCATGCCCGACCGTTATAACAACATTTAAACACTGAGCAGATACTATTTTTGGTATAGATTTACTACCCTCCCAAGCCCAAGTACAGGTTTACAAAAGCCCAATCTTAAACTCCTTCAATTAAACCCGTAACCACCATAAGGACTCTATAATATTGGTCTTGAATTGTCATCATTTGTTACTTTTGCTAATCCTTTCATTTGTCCAATTGACTTATTTTGAGAATAATCTTTAGGCTCAGGGAGTGTACGTTTCTAAATGTTTGTACACTGACAGAACAAATGAAGGGCCATTAATATATCACAATTTCAATGTGGGTCTCAGTTGATGGCAAGAGCAAATAACAGATAGGTGGCCGATCAGCATGCTTTTATTGCCCTTCTAGAGTTTGTAATACAGTACAAGCACTTAGTAGATCATAGGTATAAGAGGACCTGCACACATGTGCCTGTAATGTTATCACTTGGTGCTCGTATTTAGAGGAATATCAATGGTGAATGCTGTTCATCACCAACATCAAGATAGCTAATAAAGTTCTATGGAGGGTGTGCATATGTAGTTTGTTAATTGTTTGGGAGGGTAATTATTTTAGGAAAATGTGTTTTCCCAAAACGTCATACATAACAAACATAGAGAGGCTGTCAGTCAGCAAGCAATGGTCAGTTAAATTGTCATTTACATTTTGTTTCAGCCCACCACAGCAATCATAGGGCAATGAGTCACTCTACTTTACACAACTCCCTACATTTGAGTCACTGCACAAATCTTGAGCACAAAGTTCACGTATGCTTAAGAGTAGCTCTTTTTCCTACAGTGACAAACCTGATTCTGTGTGTCTTAAAAAAAATATATTTATACTTTTTATGTTGCTGCAATTTGGTTGCCCAGCTAGATGGTGATTTTTTTTTTTTAATTTTTTTTCTTCGGAGTTTTGTATAGCGCTTACAGACCGGGGGGTATCAGAGCGCTTTACAGCATACATGACAAGGAAACATAGGCAACATAGTACAGTGGGTATCATCAAGGAAATTGGGGACCAAGAAGAGCGAGGTCATTGGCCAGATGTCTAGAGATGGCGGTTGAGGAGAAGTTCTTTTAGTTGTCTCTTGAAGATCAGCCGATGATTTATGGCTGATGATTTATGATGCCCATGCAGAAAGATTTATGACAACAAAATGTTGACACATTTGTGACCGAATGATTTATGACATCCCGATGATTTATGACCATGATTTATGTCGGCTGCTTTTGACAATCGGGCAGATCGACTAATGAAAACAAGATGATGACAGATATGTGACAGAATGATTTATGATGCCTGATGATTTATGACCCACGATTTATGATGTCCAAATGACACTGAGCGATAACCAATTGTGATAATGTATGATAATGATCTATGTTCCCGGCCTGAGAAAGGTATCCAGGGGAATTGTACAAATATGAGGTATGCAATAAGTAGTAAAACTGCGGCCAACAACCACCATAAAAACAACGACTGTTGGCTGTGTGTAGTAATACAGGTACACGGGTATGGTACGGTTCCGGGAATGGGCGCAGTGCAGCCATTATAACAGAGGCCGCGCCCAAAGGGGGCCTCAAGGGCCCGCACCTTAACGGCCGCCCGAGCCCCAAAAGGAACTAATCCGGTTTGTGCAGGTTAGCACCACCAGGAATGGCTGCGCTGCAAAAAGCACCTGAGGCCCTTCCCCTCCCCAAGAACAAAGGGAAGAAGGAAGGGGAGGGGGATATAAGCCGACGCTCCCCCTGGGCAGCTCACCTCTTAAGGATGTCCTGAAAGGGGACTCCCCGACCCAAGGCAGTAGTAGCCGCTGTGGCCAGAGTGGAATGGGCCCTCAGCCCCACAGTGGGCTCCTTCCGAGCCAAAGAGTAGCATACTTTGATACACAATACGACCCACCGAGAGATGGTCTGTTTGTGTACTGCCCGTCCCTTCTTAGCGCCCACGTAACCAACAAAGAGCTGGTCGTCAACCCGGAACTGGTGTGTGCGATCACTGTAGAATTAGAGCGCACTTTTTGGGTCCAGACGATGGAGCCTTTCTTCTTCCTTAGAAGGATGCGGAGGCGGAAAGAAGGTGGGCAAAGTGATGGACTGCCCGATGTGAAAGGCTGTAACTACTTTGGGCAGGAAAGAAGGACGTGTTTTCAACACAACTTTGTCTGGATGGACAGAAAGAAAAGGAGGTTTAGAAGAAAGAGCCTGGAGCTCACTCACTCTCCTGCCAGAGGTGATTGCAACCAGGAATGCAGTCTTAAGAGTAAGAAGACGGAGAGGACAATTGTGAAGTGGCTCAAAAGGAGTACACATCAGATAAGTAAGAACAAGGTTCAAGTCCCACTGAGGCATCACGAAAGGAACAGGAGGTAACATGTGTGTGATGCCATTCAAGAATCTATTTACAATAAGGGACTTGAAAAGAGAAGGCTGATCAGGTAGCCTCAAGAAGGCGGAAATGGCAGAGAGGTAGCCCTTAAGAGGGCAAAGAGCAGAGCCCTGCTGGGAAGAGAAAGAAGGAAGAGGAGAACCGCTGAAAGGGGGCAGAGAGAGGATCCACAGCCTTTGCTGTGCACCATGCCACAAATTTATTCCACCTGCAGGCGTATACCGTTTTTGTGGAGGGACGCCTGGATGCCAGAATCACATCACATACTTCAGGAGGCAAGTCAAATGGCCTCAACTGTCGTCGCTCAATCTCCACGCATGGAGGTGGAGGCTGGACAGGTTCGGGTGGAGGACCGTCCCCTGCTGCTGCGACATGAGGTCCACCTGAACAGGCAGACGAATTGGAGGATCGACTGACATGCCGAGTAGCTCGGGATACCAGTATCTTCGTGCCCAGTCCGGAGCCACAAGAATGACTTGGGTCCGGTCTCTCCTGACCTTTTTCAGGACAAGTGGTATAGGCGGAAAGGCGTACAAAAGACTGCAGCTCCACTCGTGACGAAAAGCGTCTCTGAGCGAGTGCCGCCTTGGAAAATCCAATGCACAGAACTGATGACATTACGCGTTCTCTTCGGTGGCGAATAGATCTAACCAAGCCTCTCCCCACTGCCGAAAGAGGCCTTGCGCCACGTCCTAGTTCAGACGTCATTTGTGATCCATCATGCACCGGCGTCTGAGTTCGTCCGCCCTGGCGTTCAGGGAACCTGCCAGGTGTTGAACCACCAGGGTGACGTCCAGGTGTTCCAGCCATGTCCAGAGGCGCAGAGCCTCCTGACAAAGGGTCCACGACAACTCCCCGCCCTGTTTGTTGCAGTACCACATGGCGGTGGTGTTGTCCGTGAACACCTGCACTACACTTCCCCGGACATAGGGAAGGAATGCCTTCAGTGCAAGTCGGATCGCCAGCAGCTCAAGAAGGTTGATGTGGAGCCGGGACTCCGCCGGAGACCAGAGGCCTCTGATCTCCCTCTCTCCCATGTGCCTCGCCCCCCGCCCCCCCCCCCCAGGAGGGACGCATCTGTCACTACCACATGCTCCGGTTGGGGAAGGGAGAGAGATCTGCCGCTGATCCAGTCGCGGTTCGTGAGCCACCACTGCAACTGTCTCGCAGTGCCTTCCGAGATCCGGACGTGGTCGGACAGATGGCCTGTATTGCTTTGCCCACTTGCGTAATCTGAACTTACGCACACCACTTACTCACACAGAAACTCAAACACTCCTCTGGAGGTAAAAATGAGCTTTATTATTTTTTGTAGGCAAAGGCAATAAGTCACTGAAGCTAATAATTTCTTAGGCACCGAGTGAAAGGCAATAAACAATTAATACACCACACTATAGACATAAATATGAAACTGTGAATACAGGTATATAAAAAGTTAATGTGCAAAGCATCTCACCAGATTCATTTGCAGCACCGGAGACTTCAACATCCCTGGGCCAAGCACTTAACACCAAGTCGGGAACCCGCAGACCGGGGCTCAGGGAGTAATCTCTTCGGGCACCAAAGTTGTCCCGCGAGTGCATCCACTCCAAGACTGAGTTCCTGAGCTCCACCCCACAGACACCGCTTTTTATAGTTTAAATCAATATGTTGGAGAAGCCTCTAGCAGGCGCTCTCGCCCATCTATTCGCAGGTGCTGGCCTCATCTCTGCATCAGACCCACCCAGACAGACCTGGCCAAATTCTGTTTGGGCTGTGCCGAGGCAAAAGAAATTCCTTTCCCAATCTCCGGCCTTGGAGACTTGCACGGCCATCCTCCCTCTGTCCTAGCGATAGGCATGGAATGCATGAAAACATTCTGAAGGTACAACATAACCTCATGAGGCATCCTAACGAGATGCCTTGCACCTGCTTGTACTGGTTTACGTGAAAAACATGTTTATGTTACTGCTGAAGTGTAACTCCAGGTCAAGGCAGCACAAAATGGAAGTGCGATGTAACAAAATGGAAGAGCAGAACATTGCATGGAAATCTAGGTCAACATGTGATTTAGCACGTGTAAAATGGCAAATGCAGCACATGGCCCTGCTGCTGTACCCACTGAAACTTCAGGTCCCACTGCAGAGCCCGCATCCGCCACCTGGTGTGATGCACCAGAAGGATGCAGGAGGCCATCAGCCCCAGGAGCCGCAGCGTCAACCTGACCGAGACTCGGGATAAAGTCTGAAAGACCGGAATAAGAGCCTGAATATCTCGAACCCGCTGTTTGGGGGATAAACCCGAAACTGCACGGAGTCCAGACCGCTCTGATGAAGAGGAGCTTCTGAGAGGGACACAGGTGTGACTTCAGCACGTTGATGGAGAACCCGAGCGAGTGCAGGTCAGCCGTAGTCTGGAGGTGGTAGACGACTGTTTGAGGCGAGCCTGCCTTGAACAACCAATCATCGAGATAGGAGAAGACAAACCTCTAATCTGCGCAGATGAGCTGCGACCGCCGTAATCCCTTTCGTGAACACCCATGGGGCACTGGTAAGGCCGAAGGGGAGCACGGTAAACTGAAAGTGCTCGTGGCCTACCGTGAACCGCAGGTAACACCGGTGGGCCGGCAGGATGGGGATGTGAAAATACGCGTCCTGCAAGTCCAACGCTCCCATCCAGTCTTCTGCGTCCAGGGAAGCTAAGACCCGAGCCAAAGTCAGCATCTTGAACTTCTCCTTCCGGAGGAAGCCGTTGATGCACCTTAGATCCAAGATAGGGCGTATGCCCCCTTTGTCCTTCTTGGGTACCAGAAAGTAGTGGGAATAACAACCACGTCCTACTTCTGACCCAGGAATGTGCTCGACGGCCCTCTTGGCCAAGAAGGCTGTAACTTCCTCCTGCAGAAGTTGCAAGTGATTCCCGCAACATGCGGTGACATGGCTGGAGGGGTCGCCTTGAAGGGGAAGGAGTAGCCCCTTCAGACGATGTGCAGCACTCACCTCTCCGAAGTGATGGATCGCCAGTGGAGGAGGTGATGGCGGACCCTGCCCCCCACAGGCGGCGAATGGGCTTGAAAGCTCGGACTAGGAGGATTTTGACGCAGATGCTGCGGGGGTGGGGGTGGAATTGCCTTGCCTGTGTCCCTCGGCACCGCCACGGTGATTACCACGTCTGCGAAAGCGTTGAGGTGGGTTCTGCTGCCTGTGGCTTGCTGGACGTGAGGGGACGCCACTTCCTTGGCCGCGAAAGGGACGAAAGGCGGAAGTCTGCTGGCGATGGCTGAGGCCCAAGGACTTGGCCGCAGCCCTGGATTGCTTAAAACGTTCCAGCGCGCTATCCGCCTTGTCACCAAAAAGGCGGCGGCCATCAAAGGGCATGTCCATAAGGGATGCTTGGACATCAACGAAAATTTGGCAGACCTCAGCCAGGCGTGGCGGTGAACTGCCACCGTCGTTGCAATCGCCCTGCCTAGCGAGTCCGTGGTATCCAGTCCGCACCGGATGGAGTATTGTGCTGCGTCCCTTCCCTCCGCGAGGGCCTGGGTCAGCTTTGCCTGGACCTACGCCGGGCATTGCAGCAGCACTTCCGCAACCGTGCCCCACAAAGAGTGGGAATAACGGCCCAATAGGCAGGTGGTGTTGACAGACCGCAACCCCAAACTTAGGGAGGAGAACAGCTTCTTGCCGAACTGGTCATACCTTTTGGATTCCCGATCCGAGGAGCTGTCGGGAATGCGGTCTGGGAAGTTGAGGCCTGGATCACCAGACTCTCCGGGTTGGGGTGAACGAACAAGAAACTGGGGTCGCCCGGAGCCGGGCGGTGGCGTCGGGCCACGTTCCGATCCACAGGGAGGCCAGTGGAGGGCTTGGACCAGGTGCCCAACAGAACGTCAGAGAGGGCCTCGTTGAACGGCAGGAGAGGCTCTGAGGAGCTTGCCTGCGGTTTGAGGACCTCAATGAGGAGGTTAGTCCTCTCGCCCGTGACTGGGAGCTCAAGAGCAAAGGCCTTGGCTGCCCGAGTCAACACCACACTGTACGCAGCCCCCTCATCCGTAGCCACGATGGGAGGGGAGACAAAACCAGTGTCGGGCGAAGTGTCCAGACCACTGGCATCCCCAAGTTCGTCCGCCCAGTCCTGACTTAACTGACACTACATTGCCAGAGGGTCCTCAGACCCTTCTCAATCCCCCTCGTCATCCATCACCTGGAGGTCAGGAAGAAATGATGGAGCCGGATCATCGGTAAAAGGCTCACCTATCGGCGTCGAAGACGGGGCCGGTCCGATGCCGGATGCGGACCGGGGAGGGAATAGGGGACGACACCCCACCCGAAGACAGCGCCGGGGGCGACACCGGGGTCGTGAGGTCTACCGGCGTCGACCCGGACGCAGGCCTGGATCCGGAGGAGCCCTGTGGCGTCGGGACCGAAGTCGGCACCGGGGCTGAAGGCGCCGGCCCGCCTGGGCTCCCAGACGGGTCCACGGGAGCTGAAGGCACCTCGGCGGGACCCGACGGAGGGAAGCCGACCTCATGGCCGTGAGGAAGGCGCTGATCTCCTCCGGCGTTGCGTTCAGCCCATGGACCGGGGGGTGTGGAGCTGAACGTGGTGGCTCCGGCAGAGCCGCGTGGGCGGTGTCGCCCGAACCCCCGGCTGCGTCGCGCGAGCGTCAGGGGGAGTCAGAAGAGTGATGTCGCTTCTTCGACTTCTTGTGCCTCGACTTACCTGAGGACTTCGAGCCCGACGAGTGGTGTTGACTGTGGCCCCAAGACCGGTCCCTCGACCTCCTCCTGAACCGGGACCTCGAGCGGCACGGGGCCGACTGCCGGAGCTCGAGCCGCTTACGGGACCCCTCCCGCCTAGCTTTTGACATCAAAGCCCGACAGTCGGGGCACGACTTGGCATCATGGTCGGCCCTAGGCAATAAAGGCACCGATGGTGGGGGTCGGTAACCGACATTAGTCGGTTACAGTCGTCACAGGGTTTGAACCTGGCATCCCTATCGGCACCGGAGTCGATAAACGACTCGAGAAGATCCAAAGCAGTTCGAAAAAAGTTAGACAAAAAGTGACTAAGGAGTACTGCTCTTCCAGGATCTGCGCTTGCTGGCGCAGAAAAAAGAAGAACTGATGTCAGCGCGTGAGGGCGGCATCTAAGTACCCCAACAACGTCATCACGGCGAACATGACGCCGACAACGGACCCGGAGCCGCCGACGGGGCCTACCAACGCGCAGGTGTACTGCTACGCAAAACTTTCCGGATCCAGTCTGGCGCCTGGGGATATTCTAAGGTAAGGAATCTAACACTAACTACTGTTTCTTACAGATATATCGTTACCAAAGGTAAGTAACTTGTGCAACAAGGGCAAACTCCGAGGGTCATATTTAAAAGACTTGCTTTTCAGGTTTCTAGCTTCTCAAATTGTAATGTATGTAAAATAATAAACGACAACAAGGTTTGACACTTTCAGGAAAGCTTTCAGCAAGATGGAAAAGTGTCTGCTTAGTCCTGGATTATTTTCTCACTAAATTAAGATCATGCGTTTGAAGTACCTTTGAGGCTCCAAGTGCTGTGTTCACATTCTTAATTGCTTCTTCAAAGTTCTCTTCATCTTCTAGGACCCCATTTTCATTTTTTAAAATTCCTTTTTGAAACAACAAAGACGCAAGATATTGTGGTTAAAACTGCTGAAGCCTGTGTGATTAAAAAAACAAATGCATTTGGTTGCCTACCTTTTCTAATCGTCTCCCTGAAAGCTTCTTTTTCCTTATAGTTTTTGGGTATCTGCCCATTATTCTAAATGAAAAATAACAGATAAAAAGACAACACAACTCGCTATTTTTGTACATTGGGATAGGTCATATAATAAGTGTTAATGTATACTTCAAATTAATAGGTCTTTCCAAAACAAAGAGCATAATTTTTGATTAGTAATAAAAAAAAGAGCAGGCTGTGACATAAGAATAAAAAATAAAACAATTAATTTGTAAGGTTCAAAAACACATACACATTGGACATACCGCAATCCGCCACTTTTCCAGAAACTTTGCTACAATAACGATCCATGGTGTGTGGATGTGGTCCTGCAAGCAGTTACAATAGAAAGATAATCAGTTATAATTTAGTCACACTTTTCCGCCAGCAACACAGAAAAAAAGGTACAACCTGGAGCAAAAATTAGAAAGGACTACTCATTTTCCTCATGTTCAGCACCACAGATGATGCTACGACTAACCTTTAAAAATCTAATTTAACCCCTTAAGTGCTGATGACGGAACCGCTCCGTCATCAGCTACGGGTGAGCTGTGCTGATGACGGAGCGGTTCCGTCATGGCCCGCTCGGCGCGCCTGCGCGGCGCGAATTTCGCGCCTGCGCTGACGTTCTATTGAGCGGGGCGGGCCATGACGGAACCGCTCCGTCACAAGCACAGGTCAACCGACGCTGGTGACGGAGCGGTTCCGTCCCCAGCATGCGGCCGCCGCGCGGCCGCCCCGCCCCCTTAGCACTGCGGCGGAATAGCCGCCGCAGTGAAGGGGTTAAAGAACAAATTCTAATTTTCAGAAAATATATCCCGTTTTGCTTCTCCACCTTTGTAGGGATTAGTACAGTGCTGACTACAATTTATAAATAAAGTTACCTTAAAGCAGAATTTAAATCGACATGTCAATGCACTCTTCGAATGAGTGAGTAGGTACTGTGAGTTTCTCCTAAGCACCACCACTGCAGATAAATGCATCTGATCACAATAACTTCTGGATTAAAAAAAATATATGACTTTCCAGCATGCTTTCCGATTTTATACAGTAGTTCCCAGACTCCTTCAGACTTTATTTTAATAAGATATTCATCTCCCAATCGCTAGATATTTCCTCCACACTGCATCTAGGTCCTGGTTTGAATATTACTTTATGCGTAGCGCACAACTGAGCCAGGAGAGTATCCTGGCACTGAAGCATGAGCTGTATGGGGGCTGGGGCTAGGTGAAGAGTTAGATCTTGGAGTTTCTTGTGGAATTCAAGAACTGAGGAGGAGGCTCTGGTGTGTAGGGACAAGCCCTTCCAGGATTTAAAACAAGGAATGCAAAGGTGCAACTGCTGTATCTGGTTCTGCATATGTGGAGGTGGTGGGGGTTGTAAGTAGGAGTTCGGCTGAGCGCAACAGTCAGATGGCTGCCGGAAGTATGAGCATAACAACACCAAAAATGCCCGATGAGGCAAAGGCAGACAAAAAATGTATTACTGATCTTGCACACACAAACTGGTTGTCAATAAACAGGAACGTTTTGCAAATAGCTGCTGAAATGAGATTGAAAATGATATTCTATCATGTATTTGAGCGATTTATTTTGTTTGAGGTTCAAGAATTTGTAGAAATAGGTAACCTCCAAGTTCAAGGGGCATTAATTGTACATATATTTAAAAAGCAACAACCCTTTTACTAGAGTTACCATTTTGAATGCCTGCATTTGTTAAAACTCAAGACAAAAAATTGACCAAAGTCCCCAATCTTCATTTACACAACAAACTATTGTATGGACAAACCTTCTCTGCAGCCACTTTTACAAGCAGTTAAAGAATGACACATTGCAAATGCAAAGCGCTGTGGGACCTTATTCTTTTACTGATATATATATATATGCAAGTTATAAGGGAATGCTGGTGACACCTTTTTAATGACATGTATATTCTAAGCCTGGGCAATATTTAAATTATACTGGCGAAATTTGGGGAATTACAAATGAGCTAATTATGTAAAATTACTGAAATTATGGCCTATTAGAACAAAACCATTCACTGCAAAATTATCGAGTAGGAACAACCAGAACACAAGCAGATGCTCAAATTAAATGTGTTTTTCACACTTTTCCTACAAGAAATGCGTCCTCGCGCCAAACATTGATGAGGACACATTTAACGCAAAAATGGATATTTGTATTTTGCGTAATTACGCATAAGTTAAGATAGTTTTACCGATTTTTCAAATAATTACACACACCTCTAATAAATACATCAAAAGGACTGTGACGAGGGTAAAAACAACATATTGTATTTTCAAGTACACTTGTATCACCTCACTACATTTAAGAGCAAAAAACTCATTTTGCAAAAATATAAATACTTTGGACATTGAGCTGACTAAATAAAAAGGAAAGTGAACTGGATGAATATGATACAGGTATCTTAGCAATATAAATGTAGATCACTCCAATTTAATTGAAGTAAATACCACAGAACGTATACTTTAGATTTACCTTTCTTTCCATATGATCCAAACTAAAATGTTGCAGATGGGCATCCAACTCTGGAAATGGATGGTCCAGTCTCAAATCTTCCAGTGCATTATCTGGATGTGATTCTATGACTTTAAAAACCAGACAATCATCATCACTTAGATTATATATTCAGATTTAACAGCTGTAGCTAATTTACAACATTCAGACAAAGTACTTACACAACCCACAATGGTTCTCATTAAGCTAGTGCACACAACAGAATTCAATAAAGGCACCTCTCCCATCTGACACTAATTATTGAAACATAACATCTCTTTTTGTCCTTCATTTACACTTTTGCCAGTGCCATTTATAAAGATCAGTAGTTATAATATTACAGATCTTAGTAATTATCACATACCTGCAGGGTATTCACTTTATAAAAGGCACTAAAACATCTTAAATGGATATTGTTGGATGGTACATTAATATGAGCAACTGGGTTACATCCATTCTAACGAGGCAGTCAATGCTGCACTAAGGTCAAAAGTGTCCCCAAAATAAAAAATGGTTGTAATCAAAGTTCTTTTTCAGTTTCTGTTGAAAGGTGAATGTGGCACCCTTTTAGGAAACAAAAAAAAGTTAACAAGCATTGGTAAAGCCAACAGCTGTCACCTATTGGGCTTGTCAATGTTTTTAGACTTGTTGCACCGCAGCGTAATCTGCTGCGCGACATGGCTTAAAGTAAGAAAATAGAAAAAAACAATCATAACAAAGTGGCCAGGGTTGATCAAGTGAGAGCGTTTTTTCTCCATTTAAGCCATGTTGCTCAGCAGCCTACACTGCTGTTCAATATGTGTAAAAACAGTGCATGGGGGTGGGGGCAAGCAACGACTTGTATGCATCTTTGACTGTGTTCAGTTAAGGTCCAGACTGATGAGAGCAGGGGCCCCATCACAGATGGTAACCAGTAAAATTGTGTTCCATTTAATCAGAAAAGCATTCCTTACCAGTGTGTTCTTTCACTACAATCCTCATGTAGCCAACCAATCCATAGGTCCGACAGACTAAAAATGGAATATTGGAACACCAGAGAACTTCGGCTAAACGTATAAGCGTGCTGCAAAAAACATTTTATGATTAGAACCATCATAAAAAAGGAGAAATTATGTTCCGACGAAAAACCAAGGTGTGAACACCAATACAATGAGACAAGCTGGCAAGATAGACAGGATCTCATTTGTACATTGATAGCCATAATAAATTAACAGTGTTCTTAATGTCTACAGGGCATCAAAAGACACAACAAACAAAACTGGCTTGACAAACTGATGGGCCCCAAGGACAGTTATGTCCTTTATGAACTGATGCAGAGATGTTTGAGACGCTCACGAATACCTCAACAGCTTTGTTAGGAAGTAACAGGATCATCAGTACCATGGGTAACGTTTGCCACTAAGAGTTTAGAAAAATCGTGGTCGTACCAGAAAGAAGCTACAGTCTAAAACGGCTAAAATTAAAGTTTAATTTTGTATCTTAAGCTAAGCTCAGATTAAATAGGGCAATAAAGGAAAACATTATTGGAAAAACAATACAGAGGGCAAGGCAAACACAGGGCAGTTAGGCACAATAAGTAGATAGACAACAAAAATTACCACATTAGGCTGTAAAGTGATTGGACTCGGAAGTACCACATGTCAGAGGCCAATACATACAAATAAGCTACAACATTGTTCGCCCAAAATAAGCAGAGGTTCCTCTGCAGGCCTGTTACAAATGGTGGTTTCTCAAAAAGGGAGGGCGGACTAAATGATAATAGGAGTACCAGTCCAAATGAACATGGGATACTCAAGATAGTATTGAGTGTAGCTGAACAACTACAAACCTACAATTCAAATTCACTTTAGAAGACCAATGCAACCATAAAATAAATAGTATATAAGGCAACGTATTTTTAAACTACAAGTTTAAGTACCAGCTGAACAAAATAGCTTGCAGAGTGGTTTCGTTCATGCCAAGTTCTTACCTTTCTGGTATTTGAGTTGCAATCACAAGGCTGAATCGAGAGAAGAATGAAGGGCTGTTATCTAGAAGAGTTTCTGCGCTCTAAATAATAAGGAAGGAATAAATCACAGGGTTATTTTCTTATCTGCACAGATATCAAAGCTTTCAGTCATTTTGCATCAAATAACTAGTTCAAGACGGTTACACACAACTAAAGCTAGCTGTTGCAATTTTCACTGGTAGTTTACTGAACAAAGCGTTGTGTGTGTGTCAGATACAAAACGGTGCTATCTTTAAAGCATTACCTCTGGGCACTACACAGACATGATTTACACACATGATATAGCAACACCTACATATACTAACCTCTTCCACAAAATGTCCAGAGACATCGTGATTTAACTCTTGCAAAAGTTCCATAACATTCTGTGCTCGATTCTGTTTGAAAGAAAATGCAATTATTTAATAGTAATTTAATTCACTATATCTGGACACTCTTCAACGATCACAAATGTAAACAATTTAAATTCCATTATGTTTTACAAGTTTGAAGAAGAATGTCCTATCTGGCTGAAAGTGTTATATCAGACCGAAAACTGTGCTTGCTCACGTTCCCAAAAGCCAGAGTCAATAGTGCCCAGGCTTTGAAGCGCACTGCGGCTCTCTGCTACAAAATTTCCTACTCAATAAATTGTGTGTAAATGCTATTATCTCCCAGAATGACTGGAATCTATGTGTTTTCTAAAGGCGTAGCCTCCTGAGACACTGGAATCTATCTTGACAAAATGGATAGGTGGACCTATCTGTATAACTTCCAGAACAGTAAATGTAATCCTCTCTTTCATACTTGTGCATGAAAAAGGAAACCAGAGAGACAGAACACTAGATATTAGAGAGTACTTACAACTGGATATTATAAGTTTCCTTGAACCATAGTATATGAGGAATAAGTAAAACTACTGGAAAATCTGTGGAAACGCAAAGTACAGCTGATGAAGTAAAGGCCTTACTGCTGGAACATTGCACTAAAGTCCTCAAGCAAGCAGAGAACAAAGCTTACCACTAACATAAGTGGAGATTTAAAATAAAAAACAAAAAACATACAAGGACAAAGTCTGTTAGTTGCCTTTTCATTAAGAGCTCACATGCTAACAGTGGAGAAATGGGGACAACAGAATTAAACAGCTAGTGGTGAGCTGCAGACAGAGCAAGTAGCTGCGTGATCTTGCGGAAGAGTGCTTTTTTGATGGGAAATGTCAGATCAATCCACTAACAATTCCCTTTCTCTCTAATGAATTAAAAAGGACCATGCATACGGATACGGGGCTTGCCATTCTCCTTTCCACTACCCAGGAGATTGTAACTATAGGAAATGTCATATTGGCTCAGAAACTAGAGTTCTACTGGAGCTTATGTTCAGACTGCAGACCATGTACACACTTCTGCGGCGGTCGTGTCTCAGCATGGGAACTTATGGACAAAATCAGTCCCAAATAGACACCAATAGTCCTAGATTCATCTTGCTACCTGTTAAAGAAGCCACAGAATAAGAAATGAATATGTGAGACGGCCACCTGTGCGGAAAGTTTGAGACTATGAGGGTGGGGACTAGCCCACAGAGTGGGTAGTAATGCAAAAAGAATTTGTCATCAACAGTTTCATTATCCGCTCCGTTAACGTAGGGGGGAACCTTGTGGTTGATACATTCCTGCTCACAAATCCAATATCTCAGATACGAAGTTAACACACACACACACATATACATATTTCTCGGTCACATATCAGCCCGAGATACAGCACAAGGAGTGGACACTGGCTGAAAATCTATAAGCGGATGGTGTTGCAGAATAGGTAAGCTATCTGTATTTACTAGAAAATAGTTTGTGAACATAATGGAATTATAAACACTAGCTAATGGTCAAATATTACACATCCTTATCAATAGCTCAACATCAGTTTGATTCAAAGAAAAACAGGTCAGTAAGTGGCGGTGGGGAGAGGTGCCTGTTAAGGTTCAGGAAGGATATCCCACTCCCCAAAAGCTCTGGTCTGGACTTAGATAGAGGATGTAGCAGGGAAAAAAAACAAAGAAGGGCTTCTCAAATGGGTGCTGAACAGTAAACAGAAGAAAGTCTAAGGGATCCAGAATGTAGCATATAAATACTGCAATAATAGTCAAGAGCTTCTTCCGGCATCTGATCAGAAATTCATGATTGGACAGTAAGCCGAATAGTGAGTGCTGAACAGAAAGACATTTGCTGTATTGTGCCCGTGCCAAACGCTGGAGTGCAGTAATCTAGAGAGCAGTATCTGCATGTTGAACGTCTTCCGGATTTAGCCCCGATGCACCCAAGGGACCATCTGACCCACATCATGAATAACATTGATGGAGGTACGGCCCCCAAACAAGGGAGTCAATGTGAACATATATAGTGAAACCCCATAGCACTTACAGGAGTCTGTTGCACTCCGCCACAAGAATGGCACACAGAGTGAGGGTTGCTGCAGTTGTCCGTTCAAATACTGGGCTATTTAAAGAGAGAGGATAAGAAGGACAGTGTGGGAAGCAATCCATGCGACCTTTTAATGGGCCCTTGGAAAACATTTCTTCAGGAAGCACAATCGAAGAGCTGCCAAAGTAAGGTCACTTATAAGGAAGGGAAAGAATGGGAGCACTGAGGGTACAGATAGCGGCTATTAAGTAGAGAGGCAAAGGCATGTGCCTGTGCTCCTCAGTAGGGTGTTTTGTGCAAGCCTCCACCAATGGGATTGAAGAATTCCTCCTACCTTCCTGTCAACTGTCCGTTATGCATCACATTAGAAGGCAATGAAGCTGGTGAGCAAAGATCCTCCACTCTTCCCCTTTGGTCTTACATCTCCCACCATGTACTATTCATTTATCACCGATGTCCTGGCTAGGAATAGGTGCCAGGGGCTCCAAATAACCTTCAAAGCCCCCCTCATTTTTTATCAAGGATCCCACTGTAGATTCCATTACATTTCAAGGAGACCAGCTTGCCTATAGAATGTTAGCAATCATGTATTTTTAAAAGGGCCAATCTTGCGTAAAACAAGTTTATCATTCCAGGGGGCATGTCGTTATTTTTTACATGAGTGGGGTGCAACATTACAATTTTTGAAAACTACTGAGTTAAGGGGTTAAGGTACCCTAGGGCAGACATTTTCATATCCAGGGGAAGCAGCAACTAGGGAGGGATGCAGGAGAAAAAGGTGGTGGTATGATAATTTTAAAAAGTGCATAATGGGAAGAGGTGTGGGAAGTAACAGGCGAGCTGGAGGAGGAAGAGGAAAGCTGAGAGCACTGGTGTGTTTAATTGCATGGGAGTGAAGGGGAAGACAGCACACAGGTTAGAGGGGAGCGCGAGAAACCACATGCAGTCCTGAAGAGTGCTAAAATCAAAAACAAAAAGTGCCCCCCCCCCCCCCTGAATGTAAGCAGCAGAAGATATCATCTCTTTAAAACATGATAAAGACAAAATATCCTTAAAGTAGGACAAACACAGAACAGGGAATAAACACGCTGAATAAGAAGCAAATAAATTAGACAGCCAACAAAGCCATCCAGTGAAGAGTAAGGCTTGACCCAAAGACCACTACATGTACATATTTTAATATAATGGAAATGAACAAGTTACTGATGACAAGCCATCGAAAACAAACAGCTATAGCGGTCTGTGGGAGAGAGCTAAACATGGCATTGTCCAGAATATAAGGTTAGCTTCTGTTCACTCTTGCTCATCCTCCTACAAAAACGTGAATGATAGATAGAGAAGATTAGTACAATTGCTACACTTGGTACTGTTGAATTATAGTTATGTATTATGACGATAGAGCCCACTTTCACAAAGGACACCATCAGGAGGTAATACAAAGTCATACCAACCTCTTGCTGATGGACAATTTGCAATTTCAGACACTGAAACTAACCAATGTAATCTAGAGATGTTTTCCTTTCTTGATATTCATCTTTGGTTTTCTCCTATTTGCATTTTGGATTTAGTCTTACAATAACTTACATTTCAACAAAATTAGCTTTCATATAACTTCCCTTTCATGAGCTAAACATGTGCATGTGAAAACAAGTATGAATTCATTCAAGCACCTTCAGACTAGTTGTGTTGGTTAAAGTACTCCTTAATAAATAAATCAAGCAAAAATATATATCTTTAGTGGAACACAAATAATGTCTAAACACAAACAAAAACTCTGCATAAATAACATAACATACCTTTCCAATGCTGCTTCTCTGAAGAAAAAAACTGGAGAAAATAGAAAAGTAATGTTTAAAGCCCTGAGCACTCCATTTTACTATACACATACATATGAACAGTATTTTATTCTGAATAATGTTCTCCAAATTCGATCTCTTTATAATGAGCACTTGTCAAAGGGATTATCAGACTGTAATATTTAATTTGAATAAACGTGTGTCCTAAAATTTGAGCATTCAGGTCTTTTCTGAGACAACTGCACGAGAAAGAAGTAGCTAAGGTTTTTGAATAAACAGGTACGAGGTTACTGCTTGATATCTGTTGGGTTTTTGGGTACTCCTGAGTGTAGTGCTAGGCTGATCAGATAACGCGGGGAAGTGATGATGAGCATGACATTGAAAACAAGGTTAAGGGTTGGGCATTGTAGAAGACTGCCTTCTAACCAGGATAAAGGGAAGCTAAAGCTGGACTGGTCATTGGGCGGTGGGAATGTTGAGCACAATGCAAGTTCTCAACTAAAACAGACAGAATGTCTTTTCAGCCAAAATGATCTGTGAGTCCCAGAAATCACTGTCCAATAGAATATATTGAGACATTATTTTCTATATTAGAAGGAGGGTTACCATTTTTGACATGACAGGTACGAGAGTGGGGTACTGCAAGTGTTACGTAAGGGCATCTGTTAAACTTGAGTATAGGTAGGGAGTCAAACAAGCATTTACAATGCAATGGTCTCTGCATTTTTAAAGTTAGAGCTATTGGCATTGCTCCTGACATTATTTTTATTTATGTTTTTTTTAAAACATAAATAAATGGCATTGTCATTTACAAAGCTAATAGCAGGGCAGGAGAGCAAGCACAAGCAACGAGGGGGCAGGACAGCAAGCACAAGCAAAGAGCAGGGGGGGGAGAAGCAAGCACGAGCAACGAGGGGGGACATGACAGCAAGCACAAGCAACGAGGGGGGGGCAGGGGAGCAAGCACAAGCAATGAGGGGGCAGGACAGCTGGCACAAGACACGAGGGGGGGCAGGACAGCAAGCACAAGACACGAGGGGGGTGCAGGACAGCAAGCACGAGCAACGAGGGGGGAAGACAGCAAGCACGAGCAACGAGGGGGGCAAGACAGCGAGCACGAGCAACGAGGGGGGGCAGGACAGCGAGCACAAGCAACAGAGGGCAGGGGAGCAAGCACAAGCAACGAGGGGGGGGGGTGGACGGCAAGCACGAGCAACGATGGGGGGCAGGACAGCAAGGGGGGCAGGACAGCGAGCACAAGCAACGGGGGGCAGGGGAGCAAGCACAAGCACACAACGGGCGCTTCTTACCGTATGGGTTCCTGCTTTGCCCTGCTGCAGTCAAGCCTCCTCATCAAAAGTAGAGGTGGACGAGCCGAGCCAAGGGTCTGGGAGCAGAGTCTGCTCACGCTGCCTGCACGCGCCAGTCGGCCCTCTGATTGGTTAATAAGGAACACCAATCAGAGAGCTGACTTGAGCATGCAGGCAGTGTGATGAGGGGCGTGCTCTCTCCCGATGACGTCAGGGAGAGAAAGAAGAGGAAAAAAACGCCCCCGAATCGGGAAAAGACGGGGCTTAAAGGGAGTGGCACCCCTCTCCTCCAATGGCTGGCCAGCATTTACGAGGCCAGCCAATGGAGAAAAGGGGCGGGTTAATGCCCCCATACTAAGTAACATTAAATCTCTGACCGAGACTGCGCAAGCGCAGCCTACGGTCTTCGACCTAAAAAAGGACACAGTAAGTAAGTAGTTATGTAAAGGATGAAAATGCCCCATGCACACAGAATTTTCCTTTAATAAACCTCTTACCAGATTCAAGCATTTCTGTAAATGGAAAACAGGGAGCACAACGTTCAAACCCACAGCCTTTATTGAAGGGGAAAATGGAAGGAATGCAGAGGCATTATTAGCCAATTAGCTGCATTAAAAGCATAACAAGAGAATGCTGGCACCGTGCCTTAAGACCTCCAGGACCTTCTGCATCCCATCATGTCCCAAAGGTGACAAGTCAGTTCCTTTTTTTGCTCCTTCAGTGAGGGTCCTGGAGCACTGAGCTCTCTCAGTTTTTGACTGTCAGAAATTGCTTTTCAAAATAAATCTTTCTCTGCTTCACTCTACGTCTTTTTTTACTTCTAGAGTGAGGAAAATTATTTTCTGATAGGAATATTTTCTTTTCCCCTTTAAAAAAAAACCACTCTCTTTTGGTCAGTTGCCCTGCCTGTGGCAAAAGAAAGCACAGTCTGATACACATTCAGTCTGCACCTACCTAATTCTCCCACTGCTTGAGTCTTGCCACCACTGTCAGAAACTCTATAGAAGAACTAAAAGATTGATAGAAAAAACCGTCTCCATGGTCTTGAAGAGAGATAAAAAAAAAAATCAACAGAAGGACATCCTATCCTACAGCTGCTTCCACAGCTTCCTCTCTTCACAAGATTCCTTCCAGCAGCAGATCTCCAAGCAGGTGTGAAAAAAGGAGATCAAGATATTTATTTGTTTCAAGATTTATATAGTGTGACTTATCACCTGTGAGGTTATCCATGTGCTGTCAATGGGCAAGAGGAGATTAAGTGATTTTCCTAAAATCACACAACGTTGCGTTGACGCAGAGACTTGAACCCAGAGCCCCAGCTACCGAGTCGGCAGCTCTGACCGCTGCGCCTCATCCCCTCCCTCAACATTCAGAGGTAGGAAAATACCAATTTGTTCTCCATCTGCATTGGGATCGATGGCGAGAGTGCCCCCAACTCTGAGGCACCCTTCGCCTGTAATGCAACCGTCGACAGCAAAACAACTCTACCCTGAGAAAGTTTCCATCGACCACGAATACCAATTCATTGCAGCCCATGTGGTTAAGGGCCCAGTTGGCGTCACACCATCCCTTAACATCAATTAAGAACACACCGGCAACCAAGTCAATGGCATGCCTCCACCGATTGAGGTCAAGGCAAGTACACGCTATATCGATGGGCGATCATACCCGTTTGAAATTGAAGCATCCTAAAAATGTTGCTATCACTTATAAATACTTCATCCTCTTGAAGAGAACAAAAACTAGAAAAAGCCTATCCAGTTAATAAAATGAAAACAGACCAAATTAAAGTGACTGGACACACAGACTGTCAACAGCAAAATACTTTTTTTTAAAACAGCTAAATCCAAACAACACTTGAAAAAAGTGTCAAAGTTATTTGGTAATTAGAAAGAAAAGCATACTTATTTCCAACATCTTCTCCACTGACTTGATTCCCATCGACAATTGTGAAGGAGCCAATACCTTAAAAAACACGAAATATTATGAGGTTAGATATTACGTACATATTTTAGACATGGTTTAAAAAAAGTGCTTTAAAATTTTTATGTACCTGGCAGCACCAAATTTTTAAGGATTTCTGTTCCTGTTGCACTTGCATTCACCAGACAAACATGAGCTGATTCCAACGCTTCCTGGCCATGGTCACCCCACAACCTGAAAACACAGAACACAGTATTTTGTCAGTTGTGTCAAAAATATAATACGAAAATGTACCAAGATGATCACCAAAGTATGAATAAAGCATGCCAGAGCAGTAACATGTCAGAAATAAAGAGAGAAAATGTCATCAAATTCTACTTTTCTCTAGACCAAAACACACACATTCTCAGTTTATACCTCCTAATCTCCAATTGTCTCAACAAACTGAAGCCACAAAGGTTATTTACAACAAAATAAAGATTAATAAACACTAACTGTGTTATTTAGTATAAATGAAGCTAAAACAATTACAGTAAACACATTTCTGAATTCCGATGAAAAATAGTGTTATGTGTTCAGTTTAGCCAAGGAGTTTTCCAAACTAGGATAAAGGAAAGAATTTCTGAAAAATGTTTAACTGAATGGCCCATATTGTCGATATCTGACTTATTACACCAAGTTTGGGGGCATATTACGAGAAATTCAGTGCTCCCATTTTGCCAGATTGTGTTGTATTACTGCACCTGGTATTTCAGGATTGATTAAGCTGCCATTTTGTTTTGTTAATTGAGGACACATTTTCCAGATCATATCTGGAAGTTCTTGTCCTCGGTAAAATACCCAGAATTACTTTTGACAAGCGGGAATCATTGTGGAAATACCAATTGCTGCATATATCCCCCATCATTTAGCATGCTATAATGAGTCAATTCATAATACCCCAATAATATCCAGACCCCTTTATTGATACCCCCAGAATTGGTAATAATGGGTGCACAATTACTGCCCAGGAATGTCTGCTGATGTGCAGAAGAGGCCTTTCAACCACTCTCCACTTTATCCGTGTGTTAATAAGTATTTAACGAAATCCAAGAGGGGTATTAGCATTCAATGTGTCCATTTATGTGTCTCCCTTCACTTGATTAAAGTTATGCACCAATCTGTGAGAACAGCCCTTCACTAAACGAATGGGCATAATTCCATGGACATTGTGCTCTCTGTCTCCTCGAGCTTTAAACAGGAGTGCTTCGAGCTGAGTGATTTAACAAAAAAATATCATGCCCAAGTCAGGCAGCAAAAAGCTTAATTATGAATGGTCGAAAGGCACCAAATCAAACTTGCTGAAACCACTATTGTTATAACCAATGTGATTTGTTGCTTTTAATTAACCATAATTGAACAATGGGAGCGTAATCCATGTATCTATTGTGGCACCTAGTTTGGTAAGGGTAACAACACCATTTGTCACCGCTTCTAAAGTGTTTTTTGTCAAGTCTTGTTCAAATCCCCAACTATTTCACTGTGCTCCTACACCATGCCAAAGGGAAGTCAGGCATGAACTTCCTTGTGTGTATAGTAAGGGGCAACAATACAGATTTACTCCAATCAACTGTGAACCTGAATTCCCAGCCACCAAAGGCTATAAATTCTCTCAGAACTGGGTTTAGGCTGAATAGTCATTCTTTTCCATATATCATATCATTAGTGTAGAGGGAGCCAAGAATGTTACGCGATGCAAGCTATAGCGCTGAGATTGCATGATTTTGCCACAATTTAGCTGCAAGCAGTTCTAGTGTTGTAATTTGGCAGCGATTAGGTTAGCATTAGCAGAGGCCATCCTGTATTTAGAGACTATCTTGTCCATTTTGTGGAATCCATTTTGTATTTCTGTCAGCCATTTTGTTTGCCATGTGCAACCAAGTGCTCTGTCCTACCTTTCTGTTCCCTGCTCTTGTATTATGACTAGTGACAAGGTATAATTAGCCTCTTCTGTTTCGCACATGCTCAGTTGAGCTTGCAGCTGTGCATGCAGCTGCTGTTAATCTGTAACTGTCAGGATGTGTTCACCAGAATTAGCAACTGTTAGCTCCTCCCACTTGCTGACTGTGCATTTTCTGTATGACCTTATATGTATCTAAACCCTTCTCTTGTACTTGTACCGCCTTCTTTTGAGCCCCTGTGTGGGTATAAAAAGGACCAGACTCCTTCCATTCAGGGTGCTACTTCATACATTACCGAAGGGTGTTGTGTGAATGTAGTTCCACCTCATGAGGTTCAATAAATCTTCTATTTTCTATTCCAGTGTCTGTGCCAACTTCTTCCTATTGGTCTGAGGACTCTGTGCAGAGAAGGGAGAACCCCTTGCACTCGTAGGCCTTGCTGAAGCTCACCACCACAATAGTGGTAGTGGAAGTAGTATGGGGCTAGCTGGCACCCGTGTCTACTGCCTCTTGAGATATATATTGGTAGAGACATGAGGCCATTAACTCTAAGCGGTGCAGCTGATTTAATGTATAGCAGCCTAAACTGGTTGACAAAGAGGGTCAGCATTCCCATTCGCTGAATAAACGGGTCCACTCTAACAAGTCAGAAGCCTTTGTGACACCTAAGAACATTGCTGCTGCCTCCAGATCAGGGCTGATTTAAAGAATTATCACAAATTGCATGCGTACAGTATGTCCCGTGGATCAACTTGGTATGAATCCGGCATGGTCTGGCTAGAGTAATTTTGGCTGAATTGGCAGTATACTATTTGGAATCAGGTATGCAAAATTGTTTGTGTCACAATTATAGAGGCCTCTATGAGTCAGAGCCTCCCGCATCAATGGGAGTAGTAAGTGGTTAGAGTTTGAATCTTCAAACAGGACGAGGAGATGAGAACCAGCAAGTCGGGGAACTCCTTGGAAAATTTAACCAGAAACCCATCGGTGTCTGGGACATGCCTGCAAGCAGTTCTCTTATTGCGTCCTTGATCTCCTATAGGAAGAACGACTAGCATAGGTATTTTCTGTGCACATCACTTGGCCAAGCTATGGCAGTCTCCTTGAGGTACTAACTTGAAGGAGTAAAGGTCAAATAAGTATTTCCTAAAAGCATTTAGAATGTCTTCTGCTTTATAGAAGGTCTGACCTCCATCTGTAGTGTTATAGATTATATCATTGGCAACCAAAAACTGTTTGATTAAGTTAGCTAACAATTTGCTGGGGTGGTCCCCTAGCTGCAGGCTGACATAAGTTTACTCAGAAAGTTATCCTTCCTGTCAGAGACCTCCTTGTATTCTGTGATTCTGGTCCTAATCTCCACCATCACCAACTCGTCAACAGTTTGTGTCTGAGCAGCCTTGAGCAACTGGATTTCTCGATCAAGCCTACTAATATGGGCTTGGGGAACTTTAGTACACCTCCCTATCTAGCCACCCGCAGACCATGAACCAGGATTTCGAAGGCCTCCCAGATAGTACTCAATTCCGATACTGTACCAAGAATTGTGTCAAAGTACTCTAGAATCTACTTTCTCAGTTCAACTCTAAATATCTTGTCTCAGGGGGCCCTTGGTGAGTCGCCAGCATATGGTTATTATTATGGGCTTCTGGGAGTGAAGTGTCAGCAAGACAGGTGCATGACTAGTCTATTCTCAGGGGCATGCGGTGAGCTAACAGTGCCCTCCTAGAACTGTGGGTTCCTCACTCACCAGTGATCTGAGACCTGATGGTTGGATTTAAGATCATTATGCAAGTGTGATCCAATGCTACAGTGACAGAATCCTGGCATGAATGTGTGATCCGTCAACCTTTTTCTCTGTATAAAAGTTGCACTTTGCACCTAGTTCACACAATCCATCATCTGCACTACTGTCACAAAGAAGTTGATTGTATTTGTTTACCTACTTGACAAAAAGAAAAGATTGTAAATTAGAGAATATACACACTCTATTACCAATGAAGAAGGCTCGGTTGAATAATTATTCTATGTTGATATTTCCATTAAATGCTATATGAAATTTTACATTGAATTGGGTTACAGTTGATGCATGCAAAACTGTTTGCCTGGAAAGAAGTCCCACGAAACCATTGCTTCATATCTTATTAAAAATACAGACTTCTCTGGCAGTCAGAGGTGCCTTACAATGCTGCCAGCTTTATGTCAGATCTCTGGTACCCCGACCAGAAGAACAATAAACCTACAAAACTCAGGTTATCATTGAAATAAAAACGAATGCAGCCTCTAGAACTCATCCCACCTAAAAAGTCCACTTAATAAATAAACGATTTCATACGCAAAGTCAATCTTAACAGGAAAAATAAAGGGAATCCCAACACCATTCACACTCCCAGTAAGTATTTCTATCAGTGTCAAAACAAGAAGTCTTCTGCAATCAAGCAGAAGATCCAAGAATATCTTCAATGCCACATCTCTTCTCAAAAATAAACAAATGATTCTTGGACCAACTGATCTGCACTTGGAAAACAAAAACCTACTCCCTGAAATTGGAAATGTTTCCAGATACCTTCCAACTAGTCAAAATAAAGTGGTTCTAAACAATATATACTTAAATACTGAACTTGTTAGTAACTTCAAGCCAACAATAAACAAGCATTTGCAATGCAATAGGTCTCGCATTAGGAAAGTTTGAGCTATTGGCATTGTAAATGACAATATTTTTTTATGTGTTGGTTTTGAAAATGGATAAATTAATAGCATTGTTATTTACAATGCCAATAGCTTATACTTTCGCAAATGTGAAACCTATTGCATTTGTAATGCAATATGTGTATTGTTGAGAGTGGGAGAGCGTGACAGTGGGAGAGTCAGTGAGTGGGTGGGTGGGAGAGTCAGTGAGTGGGTGGGTGGAGTGGGTGGGTGGGAGAGTCAGTGAGTGGGTGGGTGGGAGAGTCAGTGAGTGGGTGGGAGAGTTAGTGAGTGGGTGGGAGAGTTATTGAGTGGGTGCGAGAGTCAGTGAGTGGGTGCGAGAGTCAGTGAGTGGGTGGGAGAGTGAGTGGGTGGGAGAGTCAGTGGGTGGGAGAGTCAGTGGGTGGGTGGGAGAGTGAGTGGGTGGGAGGGATAGTGAGTGGGAGGGAGAGTGAGTGTGAGGTAGAGTGAGTGGGAGGGAGAGTCAGTGAATGGGAGGGAGAGTCAGTGAATGGGAGGGAGAGTCAGTGAGTGGGTGGGAGAGTCAGTGCGTGGGTGGGAGAGTCAGTGCATGGGTGGGAGAGTCAGTGCGTGGGTGGGAGAGTCAGTGAGCTGGTGAGAGAGTCAGTGAGCTGGTGAGAGAGTCAGTGAGCCGGTGGGAGAGTCAGTGAGCGGGTGGGAGAGTCAGTGAGTGGGTGGGAGAGTCAGTGAGTGGGTGGGAGAGTCAGTGAGTGGGTGGGAGAGTCAGTGAGTGGGTGGGAGAGTCAGTTCTTCATTTCCTCCGAGGTACTCCTCATCAGTGTCATACGCAGATAAGCATCTCTGTGGCTCGGCTCTCAGCAGTGCCACATATAACTGCCCTGTAGGGCACGTGCCAGATAGGACCCTAGCGCGGTTGTTAGCCCCTTCAGAATTAGCACCCTCAGCTGCCTGTCAGCCAGCTAACAAGGAACGCGAAACCTGGTTATTTTTGCTGCTTTCAAAGTTTTGGCGCGCAGTGGGAGTTTGCTAATCCGCGGGGACGTCCTGAGGTCCCGTCGCCTCTGGAGGGCAGCGAGAGGTTAGGAGGAGCGAAATCCTTAATAAACCAAGTGTTTGTCCACCCTGGCGCTTATCCTGTCGGCCCAGCACTGTTTTCGAATGAAATGTATAAACCTCTGTTGCGCACTCTCTGCTGCACCGTGTCCTTTGGCAATATTAAAAGGTTTTTCTCAACTACTGTAAAACAATAAGCTGATAATTGGGGCATTAGGACACGGTAGGAAGCACCCGCAGCTGCGCTCGAGACTGCTCTCGGAGTCAGCGCGTGCAGAGGGGCACATCTTCCTCCGCTGAGCTGGCCTACCACTGCTATCTGGGGAACAAGAAGCCCCTCCCCCTTCCAGAACCCTCTCAGGTGAGCCAGGGTCTCGAATGTGAATTTGTTTATCTCCGGGTCCCAGGGCTGACGCACGGAGCTGTTGACATCCTATATTTGATGGTCTGGAGGGTCCAATGCACTGAAGGGGGTTTGAGTCCTCACGGGAGGCCAGGAATAATAAATACACAGTCTGTAAAAATCGCCAGGATATCAAGTCTCCATTTAGAAATGCATATAACTTAATTAAAAATGCATTTACATATTAAAGTACGTTGGGCCCGCATAGCAAATTTGATTTTTCTGCATTGTACACAGATTTTCCATCTTTTTCTGAAAACAATTTTTTGCTGCTATTAGGAGTTTGAGCCCGGTGACACTGCTAATCCGTGTCACAGTGTGTGCGCGCTCTGGCCTTTGCAAGTATGCATTTATTGTTTGATTAATTAAAATCAGTTACAATCAGTTAAGACATGATAATATTAAGAACAATATAATTTAAAAGAACCGTGACTCCGATCCGGAAATGAATGTATATCCAACATTGCTGTAAACAGGCAATAGATTTTGCAAGAGATTCAACCCACAGACAGTATTTGTATAATAAAAAAAGGGCAATATATCTATTAGACAACAAAAGATGCCTTCTGCATTGTGCGAGCAAACAATCTCAATAGTACCTGAAAACAGAGTCATAGCCGACAGTATATCATTTAATAACTCATCTCACAAGAGCTACTCAGGCGGCCCACAAGAGACGTTCGAGCGGGTCCTGTCCCCCTGGTCCCCTCTACCCCTACTGAAGCTCCATGTTTGACCCGGTGAGAGAGGTACACCTGGTGATACTTAGACTAGTGATACCTACGTGCTGCCATAAGCCCCGGAAAACCTAATTCCTAGCCCCATCCCCTGACTTGTACCACCAGTTAGTTTATTGAAATGGATTTCTTCTGATTTGACACAAGAACAGCAGGGGCACACTAATAAAACCCAAGAACCAAGCAGACCACTCACTATAAGACCTAAGCAGCCATTAGGAACATGTTGTGCGCGCTGGACAATGCACACCTGGACAATTAGTCACCTTATTATTGATACTATATAATGGCAATGTAACACACTAAAAGTTAAACAATCGCAAATGATGTTGTAAAGTGTCTGAATATGAAAAATCTAATAAAATGGTTTACAAAACAAAACAAGGCATAACTTATAGCGGAGTTAGTAAATTGAATGTAATTGTGGTGCAAGCCAACCCTTTAAAAAAAATAAGCGTGAAATGGCCAACGTCTTTAACAAGATTGAAGGCATTTTCCTATTTAAGTGAAACTTGATGAAGAAATACAAAATCGGTGCCGCCGCGCTGCCCGCAGCGACCCGGAAGCTCTTGGCCGGCCGGCCAATCCGCTCGCGGCCGACCGGAAGTCCCGCCTCCCGAGGTCCGTGAACAGGCATGCCGGCGCATGGAGCGCCCTGCCGGTCCGGGGTAGCCCAGGTCCCCAGGAGGGGGCCGGGGAGAAGGAGGAGTGTGGCGCCTGTTGCGGGGCTCCTCTGACCTGAGGGAGCCCCGATTCAGAAGAGGAGAGGAGAGGAGATGAGACGCGGAGCGCGAGAGCAGCCCCGCCGGAAGAGCGCAGTCGGTGAGTGGGGCCCAGGGCTGATGTGAAGTGCGTGCGTGCCTGTGTGTATGCCTGAGGGGGGAGGGGGGGGGGGGGGGAGTGTGTGCGCGCGTGTGTGCTTGTGTGCGCGAGGGAATGTGTGTGCGCATGCGTGACTGTGTGTGATTGAGAGAGAATGCGAGGTAGGGGATAGTGTGCCTGTATGTGTGCCGTATGCCTGCGTGTGCATGCGCGCGCCTGTGTGTGTGCGTGCGTGCATGCAAAAGGGTGGGGGCTGCCTGTGTCTGTGTGTGAGCAAGGGATTTGCACTGCGCATGCGCAGCTACCAGACGCTCGCTCCCGAGGTGAAATCCGACCTCGTCAAAGCGCGCGTCTGGTAGCTGTCCACTCTCCTAAATATCCGCAACATAAGTTGTCGAGCTGATGCATTCATGCTTCGCATGAATGCCACATCAGCTCGACCTAAAAATAAATGGCATTGTCATTTACAATACCAATAGCTTAATCTCTCGCAAATGCGAGACCTATTGCATTTGCACCCACACACACACACACAGAGCCACACACACACAGAGAGCCCCACACACACACACACACAGAGAGCCACACACACAGAGCCACACACACACACAGAGCCACACACACACACAGAGCCACACACACACACACACAGAGCCACACACACAGAGCCACACACACAGAGCCACACACACAGACACATACACAGAGCATAATTTCAAGAGCCAATGTAGTTTAAAAATTACTTGTGAAGAAGCATCTGGGGCACCGTGGAGGCGCTGACATCAAGTCTTGAAAGATTTCCTAAATGGCCGGAGTTCCACTACACATGCATACATTCCGTGTTGGCGGTCCTATGACTGGCGCCTCTGTAACTACAACCTTGAAAACAGCATGCATTGTCTCTCGCACAAGAAAGGCCAGAGCTAAAAAATACACTAAAACAATTCATGTGCAACACCCAAGCCAGGAATCCGGCACATGTTCTGTTGACACTTGGAGAAAGAGCAGCACAAACGGGGGCATAAAGGCCAGATTATTTGCGCAAAACGTGGAGTTTAATGGTTTCGTCGTTTCATCCCACCACTGCCCTTCAAAAACATCAAAGTTGGTCTGCAGCCAGAGCGAGGAAGCCCGTCGGCTGAGCGCTTGATCCCCGAGCGGCTCCCAGCATGGGCACAGAGCCAGCTTACTACTTTTTCAATTCTCTTTTTGTTGCACGCTTCTCCTTGGCAGGGGAGCGAGGGGCTGGGCTGTAAATCCACACTTGCTGCGAGTCACTGGGTCTTAGACATCAAAGGGTAGGGTGGTCAGAGGCATGAAATGGATATTAAGGGGACAGAAAGAGTTTGGAGTGACTTTCTAAAAACACAATGGCAGACTGTGCAGTTCAGCAAACCATTGGCGAGAACAGCTTGCTGAGGCTGGTCCGTGTGAGGTAAAGGGCAGGGTGCGGGGTCCCTGCAGGCTCGCTTTCACCTATTATTTGAGAGTGTGCTGACCACAGCAAGCAGCACTGCCGGGGTGAGAGGCACGCAGCTTCCCATTTCTTCGAGAGGCAGGGACATTGTAGCCGCTCACTACATGTAATATAGGGAATAGCGTTACTGAAAGGCAGTTGCCCCCCCTTGCCCAGCCCCTTTACAACAGTGACCTTCCCCCAGCTCCCTGCCATGGATGGTTTAAGACCTGCATTTAAACAAACGAGCAGTGCTCTTATTTAATAAGTAACTCACTCAGTTGCTGCATGCAGCTACCGCCCTTCACATACAAAGCTTGTCACTCCTTGCAGCCATTTCATGCAGACATGCACACTGATTCAAATCTTTAGGCACACAACTTGCACATTCCTACAGTCGATTATAAGCACCATTGCACATCCGTTTCCACAGCCCTTTACCCAAAGTCAAGACGACAGGTACAGCTGTGTACAAACGGGGGTGCGCACTCCTACAGCCTTTTGCACACACTAGTTTAGCCCATGTTTTTATTAATCTGTTATTGATGCTGTAAAAATCAAAACCGCATCAGTGAAGTCAATATGATTTATTGAGGAGAAAATCGCAACCTTAACTAGTAAATGTTGCATTTTTCACGGGGGGTGGGGGGAGGAGGGCCGTATTGTTTTTAATTTCTCCTACAAAATGCACGTTTAACTGTCGCCGTAAATATTATCAACACTATTTCCCTCCAGACCCATGAAGAAATAAAGTTTCATGTGTGGTATTGCATTTTTGGCTGTCAAGTCACAATCTCATGGTTAACTTTTCCTCATGTTTATTTTTGTTGACACATTGTTGGCATAATAATTGTGTGGCAGGCCACAGTCTGGAGCAGAAATAAATGAAATATCATCATTTAAAAACATAACATTTAAAAAAAACTGTATCTATGAACATTGAAATGGTGCCGCATGGAGCAGCAACAATTTAGTGGCACTTTTATGGTGACCTCTGTGAGGAGCTCGGCCTGTACCAAGTGGAGGAGTAGGCACTCCCACTCTAATCCCCTGTCTTGATGCGCGCACATAATGGCCGCACAATGAGCTTCCCCCACGCTCTTTGGTGAGCTTTGTGCATGATATTCTTTGCCCTGCCAAACCATCCGTGAGCTAATCCTATTCCAAAACTCGGCGCGAAAGAAAGGAGCAGGCCTACGCTTTCCCGGCCAGTGGCATCGCCCAAATAAAGCCCCCGCTTAATGATTCCTCACATTCATCAACAAGCATTTACAAGTGGAGCCGAAGACACGGACAGCGGGAGGGGGGGTGGGAACGGGCACGGGAGCACTCACCTGGACTTCTTCCGGCGGCGGTCGCCCTGGAGGAATGACAAAAAAAGCTCTAAAGAAAAAAAAAATAAACAACCGCCCACCGCTGCAATGACGTTGTTAAAGGGGCGGAGAGCGAAACAAATCGCCGGAATGCCCACGAATCTGCTCGGACAATGACTGGCGCATCTCTGTTCCAATGGCTAGCCTCCATTTATGGAGCTAGCCAATGGAACAGAGAGGCGGGTGAAAGCCCCATACTAAAACTCAAAAGATTTCGCCTGCGCGAACACTGCTGCGCATTGGACGCCAGTCGATACCTAAAAACCTAATTCAACAAGGGGGCAATGGTGGGAGTCCTGTTCCAACATACAAAGGATGATAATATTGTAATTCCCTACATGCTAGATGCCACACTGAATTGTTATGTATTTTATTGGTGATTTTTCGGTAGAGTAGTCTTGACCAGCTGTTTAACAAAAGAAGTGGCTACCTTACACGCCTGTGTGGACCTATTGCATCTGGAAACAATTACACTGCTCTGGTGGAAAGCTGTTTAGAAAAACTCAACATTCCAGAACTACAACTTCCTCATGTGTAATAGCTCTGAATTTCACTCTAGACTCAAAACTCACGCCCAATTTTGGCATCAACTCCCATGTTATCCAAATTTCAATGGCATCTGCTCATAAAAATCTTATGTTTGGGACCCATAACTAACTTTATATGTGTTATTCACCCCTTGGCCATACCCACTTGGACATAGAAAATTCTAAATCAAATGGACTGTGCATCCATGGGCCCACTGAATGCAACTCTGAAGGCCACAGCAAGTGATTTCAGGAACTAAACAATATAAACACACCACATCCAAAACCTGCACTGGCTCCCTTGAGGGAACAGAGTACAAACAAAATATACAAGACAAAACCTACCAACTCCTTCACAACCAAAAAATAAATATCTTCTGGGAAGCTTAATGTGAGAAGTAAATATACCCTAAGACTTGAAAGTCCCAAACTCAAAATCACAAGGTTTCCCAAAATCCTTTTCGGAACTGGTAACAGTCCCAATCGCTCTACCATTAACATCGTGGATTCAGTCTCACCTTTTGTTTTCCGAACCCTCGATGTTGCCCAACTAATCAACATTAATTTACTCAATTTCATTCCAAATTTTGGATGAACATTTTCTCGCCCTTACTCTACAGATCAGGCTTCTCCAACAAGTAGCTTGTGAGCTACTGGTGGCTCTCCATCTACCTCTAAGTAGCTTTCTTGTGTGCAGACCAACTTACTAAATTAGAAGCTGTGGCTTAAATGAATATATATATATCAAATCAGTAAGGTAGCCCCAAAGGAAAAAGGCCTCCAGCAGAAAATGTTCTGTTATTTTATTGTTGAAAGCACCCACTCAGGCATTAGCGTTAACCGAACATCCTTGAATCGCATAGCCAGGCGCGTTTCAGGAAGATGATTCCTTTCATCAGTAGCGTGCAAATGTTCTGTCACAGAAAGCGTGTTCCATGCGCTTTATATTCCTCTAGAACCTGCCCCAGTGGGCGTAGCTAATCTCTAAGCCTTATGGTTCTCGTAGTGCATGGTACGATGTATAACTCCAGTGAGTCTGTCTTTACAGGCATTGATTCAAAATGTACGTTTTACCCCAGTGGGTTGGTGCAGGCTAGCACTCATATGCCTGGCACGTTTTGTAGCTTTCATCCGGAAACTGCCGCCTGTTGCGTGCAAACACCAGCCTGATGTTTGCACGGGTCCGCTTGTCAGTGATGGGCCTCCTACCGCGGCTGGGCTCAGCCGATTACATCAAATTAGTAAGGTAGCCCCAAAGGAAAAAGGCGTCCAGCAGAAAATGTTCCGTTATTTTATTGTTGAAAGCATACACTCCGGCATTAGCGTTAACCGAACATCCTTGTATCGCATAGCCAGACGCGTTTCAGGAAGATGATTCCTTTCATCAGTGGCCGCGGAAGGAGGCCCATCACTGACAAGCGGACCCGTGCATTTTCTCTCATCTCCATTCTGATTATTTATATATTTATATATATATATATATATTACCTACTGGCGGTCGCCAGTAGGTAGTTATAGTTAGGATTTTTTTCAATGTTAAATCTCAAAATTCTATTTGGAATAACTTTGGCACCGGTTGACGAATCTGCCTGAAAATTTCCTGAAAATGGCCTCGTCGAGCTCCGGTTCTTCCTTGAAAGTTTGGGGGGGGGATACGTCAAGCGGGGGCCGAGATAAAAGGGGGGTCCCAAAACGCGTTTTCCCTATGTTAATTTCCATAGGGCGGTCGATTTCACTTTTAGCCCGAACGGCTGAATGGATTTCCACCAAACTTGGCAAAATTGTAGGGTCTGGTAGCCCGATGTGCCTTTGCTATGTCTCAAGATATGTGCTGCAGTGGATTTTGAGTAATTTAGGTTCAAAAAAATATATATATCTATAGGCGCTCTCCGGTGCGCGCACCGGAGTGCGCTCCAGGCGCGCCACACGACTTGCGCGCAGAAAGCTGATTGGCTCTCAGTTGTCTGTAAACATTCTAAACAGTCCGGAGCGGCCGCCATCTTGTGTCTCGGTAGGATCGAGACACGAGAGGTGGGCAAAACAAAGAGGGAAATGACCATAAGGGGGCAGGGTAGACCCCCCCTTGACCCCCTAGGTTTGATGAGGGGGCTATGAAAGGGCCCCGCGGGGCATTTAAAATATTTTTTAGGTAGCGCACCGGGGAGCGTAAAATGAGGGAAAAAGATGACAGAGTTTTTAAAAAATGAAGTTTTTATTTAGAAATTGGAGGTAGTTCTAAAAAGAACTTTTTTTTTTCTTCTTTTTGTTGTTTTATATTTTTTTTGTGTTTTTTGAACTTTTTTTGGCTTTTCAAAACAGCTTTATATTTTTTTTGTATTTTTTTAGGGGGAGAAACAAAAAAAGGGAATTGAAACTGGCTCAACTGGAGCAAAAAAATAAAAAAAAAACAAAAATTACTTCTTTTTGGGGCACTTGTGATTATCACCTGCAAGGACGATGAGCTTAACGCTTTTTTCACCATAGGCGATAAGCTTGCCACATGCAGAACAAGTGATTTTAAAATCAGCAAATCTTGGCTGAATGCAAGGCATCATCTCGGATGTTTCTGGTCCCGATGAAGTGGGTTGGTTTGTTTGGGAGGTGGTCCTTGACGACTGGGGGAGGTTACTGGCCAGTTCCCTGAACTAAGCACGAGAGTAGTTGTTTGGGTGCTTTCTGGTCATATGACGAATCATGGTATAGTTACCAAATGAATATTTTTTGTTTGGGTTGCCCCGTGAAAGTTCCTCATTGCAGATTAGGCAAGTTACCTTGGGCGCATTCACTTTTTTCTTGCCCTCTGGGATTGAAAAAAACTCCCATACAATGTGTGGCTTGGGTTTGTATGGGGTATTTTCTTCAGGCAGCCATCTTCTCCTCCCCTCCTCCTCTTCCTCTTCCTCCTCCTCCTGTTCTTGACCACCAATATAATCTTGAGGTGGTCCTCTTGGTGGTTGTGGTGGTGGTGGTGGGGCAGATGCACCAGCTGCTGCTGCTACTGACGCCATTATTAATATCAAAAAGGTACAGAGATGTACAAACAGGTCTTCCTCAGTCAAAGGACAAAGTCAGAATAAGGAAAAAAGGTGGGGTCTTTCATCATTTAGAAAAAAAACTGTCCTGAACCAATGAGAAGTGTTATTTTCAGGTCACAAGACCAGGGGCTTCATCATTATGAAACTAAAACTGTTATGAACCAATGAAAAGTGTTATTTTCAGGTCACATGACCCGACGCGCTTACGCTACGCGCCCCCGGGCGCGCCCGGGGGCGCTTCGGGTCGCGTAGCGTAAGCGCGTCGGATGTTTACGTTGCGCGATCGTATTCGCTCGAGTACTTCCGGGTGCGCTTACGCCGTGCGTATCACGCGGACGCGGCTACGCGATACGTCATGATCATGTTTTCGTTCGCGATATTGGCGCTTACGGGACGCTCCTCGGAGCGCGCCCGGGGGCGCTTTATAAAAGTACGCTTTTCGGGGCGCTCCCCGGGAAGCGCACCGGGAGCGCTCCAAAGCAAAAAATTAAAAAAAATAAAAATGGGAAAAATTGTAGGGACTGGTAGCCCTATTCTTAAGTGGTTTTTACGAAAATTAACTTTGATAAAATATATATTGTGCTACATTGGGCTATATATATATGCCAAAATGTAACCCAAATGTAGTCCAATGTAGCCCAATGTAGCCCAAAGATGGCCACCAGAGAACAAAAAATGTAAATGTAGCCCAAATTTCAACTAGATGTAGCCCAACTGTAGCCCAATGACAGAATGTACCAGAGTGTTCTAAAGAACAACTAGAGTGCTAACAGTCTTATTTATAAAGTGAGACTTATAGTTAGGAATTAGCATTAAAAAAACCTATGAAATTCACTGAAAAAACCATAGGTTTCAGACCAGTTATAGTTAGGAATTAGCATTTAAAAAACCTATGAAATTCACTGAAAAAACCATAGGTTTCAGACCGGTTATAGTTAGGAATTAGCATTTAAAAAACCTATTAAATTCACTGAAAAAACCATAGGTTTCACACCAGTTATAGTTAGCTGGAAATTTTACTGATATAAAACCATTGAAATTCCCACGTTATAGTTAGTTGGACTCACTATAACTTGCGCGTGCAATGCACTGCTGATGACATCACATATTACATCACTCATGACATGTTTTTTTAGTATCAGTATGAGTGTCTGTATGGTTTGGTGGGGCTGTTACTTAGCACATAGATGCATCAATGACTGGCTCACTGTTTGTATGTGTTTTGAAGACAGCATTTGTGTAGGATTGTATGGGTGGATGAGTGTGTATATGTGTGTGTTAGAGAGTGAATGCCTCTCTCACTAGTGTCTTTATGAGTAACTACATATGTTTAAATCGTGTATATATGAGAATTGATGTATATAAGTAAGTATATGTGAGAGTGAGAGATTGAAAGAGTTCCTGTTTAAATAAGTATGTGTTTCTATAAGTGATTGTTTAAGAGAGTAAGTATGTGTAAGTTTCCTTAGAAGTAATGTGCTAATGTGTGTATAGTTGTATATGCAAAGAAATGGATGTTTATTAGTTTATTTGCATGTGTGAGTATATGTATGAGTACGTTTTTGATGACTGTCAGTGTGTAACAGAATGAATAGGGGTATCACTACATATGATGAGTGAGTATATGTATGAGTGAATACATAAAACTGTTGGTGAATGTGCGAATTTGTATATAGATGGTGAAATTACTGAATAGGTTGTTGTAACTGGTATGGGTATATCCACTTTTTTGTTAATGTTAGTTTCTATTTTTGAATATGTGTTTCAAAGGTTACTTTACAGTGAAAGGAGGTCTGTCACTGTGTTACAAGGATGGTGTCATCAGTGATGTCATGAGTGATGTCACTGACCATGTCATGAGTGATGTAATATGTGATGTCATCAGCAGTGCATTGCACGCGCAAGTTATAGTGAGTCCAACTAACTATAACGTGGGAATTTCAATGGTTTTATATCAGTAAAATTTCCAGCTAACTATAACTGGTGTGAAACCTATGGTTTTTTCAGTGAATATATATATATATATATATATATATATATATATATATATATATATATTTTTTTTTATTATTAAAATGGAAAAGCATGCATTTGAGACAAAATGTGGGTATGTCAGAACTCATAAGTTGTTGTTTGGAGAAAAATGGTTGAATTACCAAACTGAACTGAGTGGATTACTGCTGGTAATGTTGCATATGGTGGCCACTAATGTCATCTTGTCTGATGTGGTCACTATTATAACTAATAATATTAGTACCTCAAGATGCTTTTCATTGAACATTTGTAGCTCTTATTTCAGGAAAGTTTGGAGACACCTGCTCCAGATCATCCTAACACTTCTTCCATGTGCAATCTTTTTACTGTGAATGCTTGTTACAGTGTTTTATAGTAGACACATTTTTTCCAACAAAAGTGTTAGCCACTAGCATTATCCCACCAGTATTATAGTTTGAAACTTGCTGGTACCTTGAACTTCCCACCGTTCATGCTTGCTTGAAATGCAGTTTGTTTGTGTCCAATTATGGAAACCAGAAAACCTTTACTATGCTGTTTTACTTTATTGCCAATTTCTTTGGGGAAGCCGATGTACAAAAAAATGGCTGAAGGTCATAGACTATGCAAATACTGACACCGCACCCAATTTAGGATTACCCACAGGGAAGGTTTTCCATTGCCATCACTAGCCGAAAAACACATGGAAATGACCATGGATATCACTTACAACCACAATTTGCATAATATGTGGCAGTGTAGAAACAGTGGGATACAGCCAGATTTCCCATGTTGCAGCTGTTCTTGAACCAGATCCAGAAACTCAGCTGGTTCCAGCAATTTTTATTGTCAATACCCAGACACCCAAATACAGATGTGTTACAAACCACACATTTACAGTGTGAGTTATATTAGCATGGATATGTTGCTGCAAGAACAAATGGGTAATCAACTATTTTTCCCCAGGTTGTGTCCAAGCGAATGTTAGCTAGAGCTCATACCAAGTACAGCTGCGGCCTTACACCTTGGCGATTAGGGGTAACTAAGATACACTCAGAAGACCGCCTAAAAAGTATTTGTGGACTTGTACATGCTCAGTATTTATGTGAATTGGCAAGTCTATTCATGCTCGATAAGAATGTATACCTGTGCAAGTATTATAGCCCTACATATGGGACAGACAATAGATTCATTTGCTGTCACTCGAGTTCAGCACAACACATGAAAAATTATTGTATCACCTAATGAATGACAAAAGGCATTAATACAACCGGTGTTATCAAAAGAGACTAGCTTAAATTTGAGGTGTAAAATGAAGTGTGAGTTAAAACGGCTTGGCGAGGATCCCATTGGCTGCAAAATCTAAGCGCATATATGAGAAGGGAATCCCCTCTCACACTTGGAGAAACACCTTAGTGAGTGTAACACATACCCTGGATTACACTCCTTTTTATCCTGCACTAAACTATTTTAAAAAGGTCCTGAGGAAAGCCAGATTTAGTTTAAGGCACTGGCTGAAACATGTCGACCAACTGATGGATGTAGGAGGTACTAACTCGCCTCCCTTAAACATCCCCAAGCCTTATTTTAACCGCTGACGGGGGCCCAGTTATTAAAATGTAATTTACCCTCGGGTACTGGGACCCTCGCCAAGCTGTTTTAACTCACACTTCACTTTACATCTCACACTGCACTCTCAGTAAAATACCAGCTCCGCTGTAATCAGGCGTCGCAGCACACCCGGGACAGATTAGGTGTCACTGGGTGGGCCTAATAATGAAGCATGCCACCAACCAGGTTGGTGGGTGAGGGCTTCATGAACTCACCAACGAGGTGCCCATGAAAAATGTAATCAGAGTCCTAACAATATTGGTCATATTTAAGCTAGTCTCTTTTGATAACACATATAAACTACGGGGACTCGGACTAGCTTTCTAGTCCTCTCTCTCTCTCTTGGTACTCGCATTATTACAATCTGCACAGTTTCAATTATACGCCTTGAAAGTTACATGGAGTTATTTAAAATGGGTGTGTTGTTACTCACTCAGCTATCATACCAGGGTGGTACCAACTACCCTTCAGGTAACAAATTGATTTCTGCAGAAAGATCTTTAGCTCATTGAACTAGCACATAAAATACAAATCTGTGACCTACAAGTTAAAGTCTCAGAGGCAGGCACTTAAACCATTTGTGCTATTTTATAATGTTTTAACCTGTGCCTAGAGAAGGCCCACATAGCTTTCAAGCAAGCACATTCACCACCAGAGTTAGCTCACTGCTATTACCACTGTTATATCCTGAAACGTGCTGGGCGCACCTCTATATCAGTATCAGATGCTGTAGACCCAGTTTTTAGGTCGAGCATTCGAGACTTCTTCTATATACTTTAGTATATATTTATATATGTATGTACTGTGTGGGCTCTGGAGATCAGCCCTAGGATTTGTCTGCTTCCGCTAAGGGACTTTTTTTCTGTTCATCTGCCTCTATTTAACTGTCTTGTTAGAAAACAACCAGTAGATGCCAGTAAAATACCCGAATTGCTTTCTGCTTGTTCAACTGCCTCCATTTAACTGTCTTGATGGAAAACAGCCTGTAGAGGTCAGTCAAGTACCAGAATTGCTTTCTGCTGAGAGACTTTCTTTTTTTAATTTGTCTGACAACTGCCTCTATTTAACTTTCTTGAGAAAACGACCAGCAGAGGTCACTAAAATAAAAGAATCACTTAAGCATTCTCTAGATTCCAGTTCATAAAAATTGTCTTCCACGAGAACCGGTAGACAATATTTTTTTCAAATCTTGTATTTTCAGTGTTATGACCACCGTATGCCCGGATTTTATATTAAAAACAGAGCTTTGGGCTATAACATTTCCTGCTGTAAGGCAATATTTCTCTCCATGTATTCCCATAACTGGCGTGTCACGCAGTTTGGTGCTTACTTTCCCTCCATGTTAAAGAATAGATGTTTCAGCACCCAGGCTAATGTGCTGCATAGCTAAATAAATAGAAGGTCCCACAGGTGAGACTGATTGCATTGCAAATGCTTGTTTATTGTATGGATCCACAAACAAAAGGGGAGAGGGTTTGAGAGGGGTTCCTAGAGAGTTAACTTTTTCTGGACTCCAGGTCCCCAATCACTAAACAAACATTTTAAAGCTACTTAAAAAAAGGAAAGACAAAAACCTGAGTGACAGAGTGACAGGCTTTGAGGTCGTACTTGGCTAACCTAACCTGGAGCGGAGCGAGAGCATTGCAGGTGAGTACCTGGGTCACAAGCAGGACGAGGAAGAGGAGGGGCCAGCACTAGGACCTGGAACACCATCAAGACAGGATGATTGGGTTCAAGAAGGCCACAAAGGTTGGATCACAGAGCCAAAACCACGAGGACCAACAGGACCAGAAGGACAGGGATTACGGACCAGTGCCAGATTGATCAAGACCAGGAAATGAAGACCACTGGGCATAGCACCCTGCAGGCCGACACCGGAATGAGCAGCGTCAGGGGAGATCAGAAACAAGCCATGGACCGACAGCAACAGGACCTGTACAAAGATGGCCAAGAATAGGCACAGGACCTGGAGATGGACTACAACTAAGGGGACCAGGAGGGCCAGGGTGAAGATTAGGTGGGCCACAAAGATAAGTATCAAGACGACCATGACATGCATCAGGGCCATGAGGAGATAGGCAAGAGGATCAGGACCTGATCTAGGATAGCCAGAAACAGAAAAACTGTGACCGTTGATATTCCCAGTACGTGGATGGAGTACTAAGAACAAGAGAAAAGGGACCATGGTGAACAGAAGGACCGAGAGAATCAGGACAAGGAGGGGAGAACAGGGGCAGGAGGACAAATACAAGAGGAGCAAGTCCAGGGGGCAAGGATAAGAGGGCCAGAAATAGAAGCAGAAAGGACAGGCACTGCAAAAGGTCAAACACCAAAAGGACCAGGACAAAGAAAAACAGAAGGGCAAGGACCAAGAAGATCAGGACAAGGAGGTTATGTTAAGGACTAGAACCCAGAGACGAAGCAAGACACGTGAAAGGAAGACCAGGCAGCTGAGAAGTAGAATCAGGAAGCAGGTCAGGAGGATGCGGAGGAGGATCTGGATGAGCAATAGGAGCATCAAGAAAAGAAGAGTGAAAAGTAAGCTGACGAGCTGAACCAGGGCCCGTAGGATGACTAGGAATAGGAGGAAGAGATGGGGGAAGAGGAGGAAATTGACTAGAAAGGCAATAATAATAAGCAAAAGAATGGCCCAATGGGGAGGAAGAAAAGTGTCAGGAAGACCAGGACCCAGATGAGGGAGTGGACTGGGAGGCTTAGGAATATGATATGGCAGACCAGGAGTGTGAGGAGGGGCCCCTAGGCAGGGGAGAGGGACAGAAGTAGGAATAGGATTAGGAGAAAAGAAGAAACACCATGCAAGTTCTGATAACGAAAAGGACCAGAACATTGAGGTGGATAGTTCAGGACTCGGAAGAGAAGTAGATTAGGAGGGAGAGGGTCACAAGGCTGGAGAATAGGGCCAAGAAGATGAAAAGGAAAACCTGGACCAAGAATCCCAAGGAAACCTGAAGGACCAGGGACAGGAGGACTATGAAGACGAACATCAAGGGAAAATAAAGATTATGATCTGGAAGAAGACCATAATCAGAATCTGCAGGACTAAGAAGACATGGATCAGCAAGGTCCAGGACTGGAGATCAAGACCGGGAGAAGCAGGCAGACTTGGAAGATGGTCACAAGGCTGAAAAGTAGGACCAGGATCGATCAGAACCAGGAGGAAGACCAAGAGGCAGAACACTAGGATTAGGAGAACCTGTAAATGATTGGGAAGGGCCAGGGGAAATATGAACAAGATCCACAGAATAAAAAGCGTTTTAATGAAGATAATGACCCTGAAGAAGAAACAGAAGCAAGAAGGAAAAATTAGAAGAGGAATATAAGACCATGAACAGAAGGAAGAGATGAATGACAGGATCAAGAGGGTGATGATGATGTGGCACGTTAAGAACAGGAGGATGACCACACGAAGAAGTATTATTAAGCGGAAGCGATTCTAGGCCCCTTGTATAGGGTCACACAATTAAACAAAAGCCACACCTCTTTTTTTAATTAGTTTTAAGTTACTATTCTGAAACTACCATACTTTTACAGAGCCACATTTGTTAGCTATCTTAAAGCAGTTTTAACTATCTTCAAATGCAGGGTCTGTAATTCAGTAAGCCACCAGAACAGCTATCCTTTAACAATTTTCTGTGTTTTCTATATCTTCAGGGCAGTTTTCCAAAATTAATGCATAGCTTTGTTTCACTTCTCACGGCTCGACCTCTTCCAGGGCCATCTAATTTAGGGCACCCAGTGAAGCACATTCCATTTCCAGCAATCAAATGTGTGTTCATGGACAATTTCAATATCTACTTCACGGCTGCTATTTGGAAAACCTTCCAATCTTCTATACAAATTGATTTGTAAGTATTAGCAAGTTTTCCTTGACGTCCTTGAACCAAATGTCTCCTCTTAATGCCCAGTAGTGACAGCTCTATCCCCTTCCCCCAGCCACACCAAGATTCCCCACTATTTTCTACTTCGAACCATATCTCCAACATCCAGAACCTAAAATCAAACACTACGAGGGCCACAGCAAATAAGTCGCAGGACAGGCTGCTTCTCTTCCCATGGAACTAAGGGGCTATCCCTGTGCAACGAGATGCGCTGCTTCGTTGAAAGCCAAGTCCTATCTGTCACAGACAGGTCAATTTTTCGCATCGGTGTAGCGACTACTCCGCTACATAATAAAAACTCTGATTTTCCCCGTGTGTAATACCAGGTGCGGTGTTGTACCTGAGCTGCCGGTCATATTTCTGTTCTTTTAAAGTTCTGCCCTGCGCCATGACTGTACGGGAACCCAATTCGCCAATTTGATGCCGGGAGGTGCGTCAAATGACGTGCAGAGTTGCACTTGCACAAGCAGCGTTTTCATTCGATACCTCGGCTGAGGCTTCGCCAACGAACGGTACTCTGCTATTGGGCAGGGCGTTAAGGATTCGGATTGGCTTAGTTTAAACAGTAAGACCTGGTGAACCGCAAATTTATGTCGTACTTAAGAAAATGCAATACTTCTTGTTTGCGCGTGCTATGTAGAAGAACTACCCAGAAGAATCGAGAACATCGCCCGGCTTGTTTTAACCTGCTTGTATTAATCAGAAATCTCCTTACCCGGAAGTATACAAAAATACCCGGAAGTAGGTGAGGGGAGTGGCGTTACAGCCAAAGGTGCCGAGTTTGGAACTGGGCAGGTAGGTACTTGTGCCAGGGTCTGCTCAACAACCTGCGATTCTAGGCAAATCACTGTGCATAAAAAATAGGAACGTGATCTTGTGTAATGTACATAGTGCTCACGGAAAGCGCTCCTATGATTTCATGTTTTCGGGGCGAGGTCGCACTATATAAAACGGCAAAAATAAAATGCAGTCTCTTTTATATTGTAAAATAACCGGCACTTGGTAAAGATACTTCAAGGAAATATATATCAAAGGATTAATACGCGTAATAACTTGACCCACTCTACTATGCTGCATAGCTACCAAGGTTTTAGATTGCTTATGTGTGACAGTTTACAATTTCAATATAATTATGAGTGACGTCTAACGACTATGAGTAACACTTTCTCGCGACCAAAATCAATTATTAAAGTCCCTGGAAACAGACAATTATCAAAATGTACTTCCATTTGATAACGAGAAACTCTAAGGAACTCGGTTGCAGGTGCTTTTAAACGTATTATTTATAAATACACAACACCCTTCAACCCTCACCTCTGCGCCAGGTGGGTTGAACCATAAGTAACAAAGGGATGTGCCAAAAGCAGTGACACAATGCCTATCCACATACAATACAGTTCTGTTATGTGCTGGGACACGTTTTTGCAGGAGCACATTAACCCTCTGCGTTATTTTATGGCGAGATTCAAAACTGCCAGAAGACAAAACTCGGACCTCTCGTCAGCAGCAATTTTAATCCCCAATGTTATCTTTGTCTTACAGTGCTGGAAAAATAACACCTGCTGCTTTGAACTGCCACTGTAGCTGAACTGTATGTGGAGTCACAGTCACTGACTGCAGACAGCTGCTCAGACAGTGTCGCTGTCATGTAGAGGCAGGAGTCCGTTTCCAGTTTGGAGAGTGCTGGCAGGCCGGTTCAGTGACAAAGATGATGCTCCTCTCTGCAGACTGTACATAACTGCTGTAATTTAAAGTCATGGTGAGAGCCATGTGCCTGTTAAAGGTACTCAGCGCGGCCTGCTCTCACCATGACAAGACAATGCCCCCTTCACCAGCGTCGGATTGGTAACGGGGGCATTCGGGCAATGCCCGAGGGGCCGCGGTCCGAGTTCCAGCTGAGGGCTGCTTTTGAGCAGCCTGGGGGCCGATTTGGGCAGCGTCTCTGTTGTTCGACTATACCGCCAGCGGCCCAGTGGGTGTCTGAGTGGCCTTTCTGGAGGGAGATGAGCACTCGTTATCTCCTGTATAGCAGCAACAGGTAGAGGTGTCACCCCTTTTCTTTCGCTGAGCCTCCCATTAATGTAGGCATACTGAGCGGGGGCAGGGGGCCTGAGCAGACGTGGCCTCACTTGTTTTAAGGTGTGTTTCACTAGTGCAAACTGATGCGTGCATTTTTTTTACCACCCCCCCCCCTTTTTTTATGTAAAATTACGCTGAAAACAGTGATTTGAGCGAAGGCATTATGCAAATGTGGGCCGCTTTAATGCGTGCCAGGGACGATTTTTAATCCCAATGCAACCCTGCCCCTCACCCCCATACACACAACAGGCAAGCACGTGTCTTGTTTAGGAAAGAGATGGCTTGTCCTATCATGTAACATCGGTGTGCAGCAGCGCCAATTACTGGGGGCCTGGGTCTGCAGAAATTGCCTTTACTCTGGTCAGTGTTCATTCAATCAATCAGTTTGCGGCCCCCCGAGTAACTCAGCTCTATTCCTCAGACATTTTGAAAGATAAATAAGTTACTGGCAGCACAGGCACCCGCAAGATATCCTCCCACTCCCCCCATCGGTTTTGACTCCATGAGGAGCGCTACCACACTGGGCCAAAGCCTGTGAAATTTTAAACTGGAGGCCACTGCCATTTCGCAACTAAACTTTCAGTTTTAATAATGCCTCATCTGCAAAAAGCGCTGAGCTCGTGAATCGAGCCCTGCCGCGCACACACACACATTCCAAGGTGCGCGGGTATCGGACTTAAATGCACTTAATGCTGCCCTTGTCATAAACGAAAAAGGCCCCTCTGTCATATTTTTAATTCAGCATCATACAGGCGCAGATCCAGCACTTGAGAAAAATATATGAAAATCGCCTTACTTGATTAACGAATGTTTCGACTCTAAGCCGATGTTCCTGTGTCATCCAAATAGTTTCTTAGCCATTTTCTCTGCAACTTTGGCATGCTGTGGACGCCCGGGATGGGGGACAGCAGACTCCAGTTAAATCCCCCGCCACTTTCTGGCTGAATCCGACCTCACTTCCTTCCAGGACGTGAGATCACGACATCCCCTGCAGCTACCGCTGCTGAGGGGGGGGCCCCGCCCCGGGTCTCGGTATTGGGCAGTGTGAGCCATTGACTCACTGGGTGACTGACAGCTGCAGCGGAAACTTCAATGCAGCCAGACTACTGCCTGCAGTGCTGGCAAGTCTGTGGGGGCGAGCAGCAGAGCTGGCCCACAGGTGGCAGGCACCAGTGCGCGGGCTGGTACAGCAGAGAGAGACAGTGGCATTAAAATGCGTGACAATGCATTTCAGTGCGGTGATGCGGTACACCGCACTGAAATGCATTAGAGTCACACCGGAAGCGTGATACTTGGCAGGCCTGGTGCTGGAAACAAAAGAAAGTTGTTTGGGGCACCACTATTTGAGGAGGAAGAATACAAAAAGTTATGAATGGAATGCTTGACTTAATTTCAGCCACTGGTAACGACTATAGTTACTTAGCACACCATGCCACCTCCGTTTTTACTCCACTATATGCATATCCGTCTTGACCCTGCTCCAAATTTCAGCCACTGGCAATTACTATAGTTAATTTGCACTCCATGCCACCTCAGTCTTTACTCAGCTATATGCATATCAGTCTTGACCCTGCTCTAATGGGAACAGTTCAGCCCAAATTGCCAAGCAAGGTTCTCCCTGCGGACGCACGCTGGCAGACTGCAGCGGTGATTAGTATTCATTATGTAAGGCTCAGTGAGTTTCTCTGCCCAGCAATAATAATAGCAAGCGGCTAGCCTCCTGCAGTTAACGCTTTGTTTTTAAAGTTGAATTGCTCATTTGCACATCACTCTGTTTTTTCAAACACATTTTTACTCACTCTGCCTTCTTCCTTCTTTTGCTGCCTGCACCCCGGTCCACCACAGGGCTCTCCTGATTGTTTTGGAGGATGCAGGCTGACACAGGCACACAGTCTTTTCTTAGTGGCAGTTGGGGGCGGAGCACCGCGATTAGCGCCATGCTTGCCACCTATATTTGCCAATGTGCTACCCGTCACGCAGCTGGCGCGCCAAGGGCAAGCCCGTCTGGGGCCAGGGGCCACGCATCATGCCCGTTTTCCTTTCTGTTACTCATCAACTGAGCTTAACTCCCTTCAGGGGGAGTGGGCCATCAGTCCGGATACTAGGAGAATCTTAGACAGACTAGAGATTTTGTCCCGCAAGAACACCACTTGTAGTAACACTACCTATCCTCCTGTTCACACGCCACCGACAAGCCCGAGGGATGCTCTCCCCAACACTCCCAGCCCTCTTACCAGATCTAGCCAAGACAACCTGTCCATTTGGTACCTTAACACCCACTCGATGGTTAAGAACCAATTAGAGATTTTCTATCTTCTAGACACCATTAAGCCAGACATACTACTTTTATCCGAAACCTGGCTAACAGCCGAATCCACCCGGACATTCTGGCTGCAATTCCGGACAACTACTATGTCCTCTAGGCCAACAGGCTTGAGAGTAAGGTGGGGGGGTGTGGGGGGGGGGGAGGGGGGTCGCGGCCTTATTCTCAGTCACATAAATTCACTTTTCTAACCACATCAGTAATCTCCTCTGTTGACAGCCTCCTTTTTAGGTCTGGCCTATCCCATTCCGCAAGGAATGGATAGTCAAGAATTATAGGAGGCAATAAAGTTCTCAAACCATCGGGCGGATTTCAAACAATTCACGTGAACCCAAGCACGCGCATTTCCCCACATCAAAGCCATCGGCCTCCCTCCCACAGGCTTCCCCAGCGCGCGCAGTGCGCGCTGGCCTCAATTCTCCTCCCCCCTCACTTTCACGGCCACTTCAAAGGTATCCTTTCCTGGCCACTTTTTTTTTCTTTCTGCGATGTTCTTGTTTTTTATTCCACCCAGTTCTCGCATTTCTCCTTCCTCCCTACCCACAGCAATGCCAAGTGCTTTTTATTATTATTTAGCCTTTTCCACTTAACTCGGAGGTGGCGCGGCACGCTACTCGAAAACCCGGCTCTGCTGTGCATGCAAATTGTATGTAATGCTTTGATAGTTTGTCGTCGAGCCTTCATTATATTTCTGCGGCTCCCAGCCACTCTGATGTTCAACCTCCTGGACTACGCACACCGGCCTTAACATCTGTATAATGTGCCCTTGATTGTTAACGGTAGGACATTCTTATGTCCTGTCTTAATAGTGACTGATAGCTAATAACCACCAGGCTCTACTATGCTGCCCGTTCCCCCGCTGATGTTAAACACTGCAAACTGCCTTTGCTCTCAAGACAAGTTCAGAGTTTGCTCTTTCACGGTGAATACCGTCTCTGCGCATTCTACAGACTCTTCTGAAACCTCATAGTGAGTTTTTTCACCCACCTCGCAGACTAGCGTACGATTCATTGCCTCGACTATAATGCATAATATAAACTGTGTTAGTCCAATGAAATGGCGTAGTAACATCGCGGTGGGCTCTAATACAAACCTGCAAATTGACCCCCGGTCAACCGGTTTGTTATGAAAAGCACGTGCATCTTGGGTGCAGAGAGCCCTCACTCTCCTGGGGTTTGGTGCTACTGCACTTGCTGCGACTAGGCACACCGGTCTTAACATCTGTATAATGTGCCCTTGATCGTTAATGGTAGGACATTCTTATGTCCTTTCTTAAAAGTGACTGATAGCTGAAAACCACCAGGCTCTACTATGCTGCCCGTTCCCCCGCTGATGTTAAACACTGTTATTTGTTATTTATTTATTTGTAAAGCGCTAACATTCATCCTGAAAGGACATCACGGCGCTGAAGAAAGTTGCAAGTGATTTGACAACAGCTCTGATTGAAAATTATTGATCTGGCCTGGGAAAGAGGAATGTTTTCAGTTGTTTCTTAAATGAGACAAAGCAGTCATTTGTTTTAAGTTTAGGGGGTAGCTCGTTCCACTTTGTTGCCGCAATGTGAGAGAAGGCCCGCTCTCCCATCCTGACAGTACGAGCTCGGGTGATGACTGCTCTTCCTAACGTCATAGATCGTAGGTGTCTAGAGGGTTTATGAAATCTGACCCTGTCGTGTAGGATGGTGGGGCCTGAGCCGTGGAGTACCTTATGAGAAATGCACAACAGCTTAAAAATGGCTCGTTGCCGCATTGGGAGCCAATGAAGCTCACGCATGCAACTTTTAGCTGAATCATATTTTCTTTTATTGCAGATGGCTTTGGCAGCGGCATTCTGAACCAACTGTAATTTAGAAAAGAGATAATCCGCCATTCCTACAAACAGAGAGTTACCGTAGTCCAGCCTACTCATCAGTAGTGACTGGACTAAGGTTTTCCTGCAATCCATTGGCACCCAGGGGAAGACACGTCTAAGCAACTTCAAAAGTCCAAAGCTCCTTCCACAAGTTATAGAAACATGGGATTTCATGGATAAATCCCTATCCAGTGTTATGCCTAAGTTTTTTGCTTTAGCAGTGGGGTTGGGAGGCAACCCCAAATCACTTGGCCACCAGCTGTTGTCCCAGGCCTGTGTGCCTCTGCCGAACAGTAAGATTTCGGATTTGTCGGCGTTTAGTCTAAGACAATGGTCCTGCATCCAAGTTGCTAATTCGGTCAAACAGTTTGTCAATCTAGTTTTGGGGTCATCATTTCCATCAATGGTGACCATCAGCTGAGTGTCATCAGCATAGGAGCACATTTCTACGCCCCACTTTTTGCCAATGGTTGCCAGCGAGGAGACGAATACATTAAACAAAGTTGGGCTCAATGACGCCCCCTGGGGAACTCCGTATTTTATGAGTCGTGGAGGGGATGTGTAGTCACCCAAACGTACTGATTGGGTTCGATCCGCTAGGAACGATTGTAGCCATCCCAATGCTTTGCCCAGTATTCCTTTCTCTGCCAGGATGTTCAACAGTTGATTGTGGGGTACAGTATCAAAAGCCGCTGATAGATCAAGAAGTATCAGTGCGACTGTTCTACCCTGATCCACCTTGGTTCTGATACTGTCTGTCACCGCTAAGAGTGTAGTTTCGGTGCTGTTGTTTGTCCGAAACCCTGTCTGTGAATCATCCAGCAGGCCATTTGCTTCCAGAAATGTGGACAGACTTCTGTTGACTAACTTCTCCAGAACCTTTGATAAGTAAGGTAGCTGGGATATTGGTCTGTAATTGGCCGGATTGTTTACGTCTGCTCCAGCCTTCTTTACTAAAGGGGTGACTAGGGCAAAATGCCCTTGCTCTCAAGACAAGTTCAGAGTTTGCTCTTTCACGGTGAATACCGTCTGCGCATTCTACAGACTCTCCGGTCCTCTTTTTCACTCCAATCTGACCTCATCCAACAAAACTTCTCTCTAGCTCTTATCTCTCAGTTCCCTTTTGCTCGTATCTCTCAGTTCCCTTCTCTCTCTCTCTCCCCTCCCCTCTAGCTTTTACCCCTCTGTCTCTTTTACCCTTCTCTCATCTATCTGTTCCCTTTAGCTCGTATCTCTCTCATCCGTCTAGCTCTTACCTCTCTCTCCTCTCATCTCTCAGTTTCCTTTAGCTCATATCCTCTC